>NC_138528.1:50718626-52016027 GCF_964234715.1 Podarcis melisellensis
AAAATCAATATATGTGCACTGCAAGAACTACGCAGTAGGAGGTATGGGATTCAGCCCTCCAGATTAATATCAGAGGTGGAAGCTATCACTGAGTGCACTTCATTAATTTGATCTCCTTTTTGTTCATAATAATCTCATGGTCTCATAATAATCTTAAAATATAGGTTATTATTGTTGAGGAATTTAGGGTGGGACAGTGAGATGCCAAAGTCCCCAGCTATGTAGGAATTTGAACCAGAAGGCATGTCCACACAGCACATGTTCACTTTAATTTGCTATGGAGCCAACCTATGCCACTTTATTTAGCACCATATAACATATCAAGACACTAGCTCCCTAATAATGTTCCAGTACTCAAGTCATTCCCTAGCCTCTGCAAGATGGTTGGGCTACTCTTGTACATGGTTATGGCTCCTGGTTTCAACCATCCTCCTCCATGGCTGCTTTCCTTGTTTAAAACACAAACAGTTACTCACTCACTCAGTCACAGTTGTCCAATTATGCATTCTTCCAGCTTTTGAGTATTTTATTTCTCATCATGAAGAGCATTGTGGCTGAATAAACACTATTATGTGAAATTTAAATAATGATAAAAGGGGGGAAATACAATCATGCCCTGAAAACTGTGATTGCATCTGCTCCTATTGTATTTTCATATATCTAATCATGGCGATTATTGAGGTTGAACCTGAGCTATCAAAGCCCCTTTTGCAGCATTCTATGCATGGGAAACGAACTCATTTTCAATCTGGTAGGACACGGGCCAAATTATGTCAGGAGCTTACAGGGATTCATTGCTGATTTTAAGCAAATGTACCTGGTAGTTTATGTGGCACATCTGAAAACTGATACAAGTCTGCATACAAGTTGCACGACTTTGAAGAAGGTCTGGCTTCAGGAAACAGCCATGCTTTAGTGATGAAAAACAACACCCCTGAAAGATACTGTACAGAGACAGGCATGGATCAGGTTGTCAAAGAGGACAATAGCAGGGATGAGGTAGAATACTTGTTCACTTCAGATTTAAAAAGTGAATTTTCCTAATCTACACTTTATGAAAAAAAATACATGAACTGAAACACCATCCTTTGAAATTTGCACTTCTCCCAATTTTGTGTACAAAAATGCATATACAGTGGTACCTTGGGTTACATACGCTTCAGGTTACATCCGCTAACTCAGAAATAGTACCTCAGGTTAAGAACTTTGCTTCAGGATGAGAACATAAATTGTGCTTCTGCAGCAGCGGGAGGCCCCATTAGCTAAAGTGGTGCTTCAGGTTAAGAACAGTTTCAGGTTAAGAACGGACCTCAGGAACGAATTAAGTACTTAACCCGAGGTACCACTGTACTAAAGTTTGCCTATAAATGTCCATATTAGCGAAGCCAGCATACAAAAGTGTTATATTAGGTAACATTGTTTTGCAAAAATAGGTGTATTAGGTACAACTGCATACAAAAACGTGGCACATTGGCAGAATGTCACATTAAAATGCTGATGAGTTTTCACAAGGACTTTTTATTTATTTATTGTAGACTGAATTTAAGACTGGGAAAATGAGAAACTGAAGTTGCCCATCCCTAAGAGGATGGGAGGTGATTGGAATGGAATATCTTGGAAAAACAGCATGTTAGATGCTGGCTGGGCCCCTGAACAGGAGCACTCCACGCTGCCATGTTTTGTTACAAGTGTCACTGTTTAATTTGAACTACTTTCCATCACCACCCACCAATTCTGCTTTCTTTATCACTGGCAGAGATGCTGCTATTTAGTCTTCAGAATAATTAGTAATCTATAGCCAGGATGGTGATGGAAATGTGTGAAACCAGGTTTGGAGAACAGAGAAGGGAACAGAGTAATTAGAAGGAAGATGAGATGAGGGTAGATCAGGGCCGATCCAAGAAAGTTTGACACCTAAGGTGGACCTCAAGATGGTGCCCCCCTCCCTGCCAGGGAAGAACGTCTGAGAGGAGAGCATCAGGAGCAAGGTGGGGAAAGGAAGATTGACACCGGAACCCTGTCACCCGAGTCAGTCACTTCTCTTTGCCTCATGGGTGGGCCGGCCCTGGGATAGATCATGATAGGGATAGAACAGGGAGGTTTGGGATAAAAGGGCTAGAAGATTCACTATACCCAGCTCTGCCAGAGGCAGGGAGCACAGAGTCACTAATAGGATGGCAAAAACTAAAGTTACCACTACAGACTCAAAGGGCCATGTGAATTAGTTTTGGTAAAATCAGATTGATCAATGACTATTTGGGAATGGTCAGTTTCTTAGTTTCACAAGTCATCAGATATGATGATCCAAACACAAAACAAGATAAATGGGAAACATCTTTGTATAATCTGCACCTGTGTTGTTTCTGTCTGCAAGTCTGTTCTTACCTTGTCCACCCCTTTGCTGGCACAGACAGGAGTAGTTCAGGAAAGCTGAGATGGAAGAGAAGGTAATAATAGGCTTTGTTTAGGGAACCTTGCAATCTTTCACCCGGGAGACATTTTCTTTGCCACTTAATTTCCTTTGCTGTACAAGAGGCTGCAGCAAAAGTGACCAGCAGGTATTCCTACGTTGATAAAAAAAAAAGAGGAGAGACAGCCAATATGAGAGGTGAGTGTCCTGCCTCCCATTAAACCCAGAATCATGCTGAGAACCATCCCAAAGGAAGTGCAGTTCTATGCCAAGCAAGACAGCAAGCAAAAAAAAACCCCCGAGTTCGAGTTCTGTGGGCAGGTTGCTGCCTCATGATTTATCACCCAAGCCCTTGGAAGCTCTCGAAAACCCGAGGCCTAAGTGTTCCTGAATAGTGGCATTAATTACTATTAAAAACACACATTTATATCTCTCTCACCTGCTTTAAATCCTGTGAAATTAGATTTCCCACCCCTCCCCTCCAGCCTCAGTGGCAGCCTGGGGTGCTTTATGGGCCTATAAAGCCTTACAGTGCCTGCAGCCTCTACCGGCTTTTATTTATGAGGCCTATAACAGGCTTCCTGGCTCCACTATCAGTGTCCCCTGATGATTTCATTTCAGTTTCCCTCGGATGAAATGATTCCCCACAGCCTGTGCGGCTCTGAGAGTTTTCGGAGGCAGGGTAGCATAAAGGGTATGCGGAGCCGGCAAGAGGCTGAGCAAAGTGATTTGCTGCAAGCGCCGGCACAGAGTCACTTAGAGTGCCACAAACACACTTGGAGTGTGTTTAGAACGGAGACTTGTGGTTACCTGGCAATCCTTTACTATCAGTAGCAATGGGAGTAAATGTTCTGGCTCCTGCCTAGATTAGATTAGGGAGGCTCAGGAGCGCCTGCTCTTTCCCCTGTCGTTCCTTCTAAATAGCAAACTTGGGAGGGTGATTGCCTATCAGTTTGGAAGCAAAATGGAGGACACCCCCCCAAAAAAATAAGGTAGTGGTTCCTTAAAAACTTTGGCAGTGGGGGTGCGTCCTAAGTATGCATACTTGTAAATTAAAAGGATTTTAAAACAAAGCACCAAATGGCCTCCTCACAAGGGCCTGCCAATTTTGCACAGAAAACGTTGGCGTCACTTCAGGATAGGAGATGGGGGCGAGGGAAGAAAACGGTAGAATTTGCCTGCTCCAAACCCCTAGCAGTCTATAGAAAGTATCCTGGAAGGGAGGTGGGTTTGAGATGACATGGAAAAATCCCTTGCCTGGACTGCAGGTCCCACTTGTTCTATTTTATTATTTACTTAGTTAGATGTTTATTAAATCTATATCCCGCCCCTCCTTCCAAATGAGCCCTGGGAGGCAGACAAGTAACAAAGTGTCTTAAAAATTCCAGTACAAATGCAGACTGGGAAAGTTCTCAGCTCAAAAGTCTTCAGAAACTGTAGTTTGTTAAGGGTGCTGGGAATTACAGCTCTGTGAGGGGAAACTTCAGTTCCCTTCTTTGAGGGAAGTCATATGCTTTAAATGTGTGTTGGATGCGCTTTAAATGTGTGGTTTGGATCTACACCATAACTGGTTTTCGTGAAAAGCAGGGTTTGCATGTTTTCATGGCGCTTCAAAAACCAGCAACATCTGTTTAGTCAGATGGTGGCAGGAGGAAGAAAATAAGTTGTTTTTGCAGTCCACGGCATGTTAAGGGTTAACTTGCCTGTAATGGGAGAGCCTGAGAAAACAGCCTACCCTGGAGTGAGGCTTCAATGGATGACTTCTTGCCTATGATAGCAACCTGTGAAAAGTGAGATACTTTTCGGGACTCATTTCTTTAATTTTTCTGGCACTTGTTATGACCTCAGAACACTTCCACTTCAGACCTTCTAGACTCTCCCTGGGGAATTGGCCACATTTGTGCACAAAAGCCAGCCTCCTAGATGGAAATTGATAGATCTTTGCCTCCACTCTCCTCAGGCTGAGCATGTTAATTTATAGATTGGATCTGTCACTCCTGATATATGATATCCCTCTTCCTTAATGCAGCCTTCAAAATGAGTTTTTAAGACTTGGTCATCTGGAGAAATTGTGTGTGTGGAAGGGGCAACTTCTCTTGCTTTGAAGCATTCAGAATTGGGTGTTAACACAGTGGTTAAGAGGAGAAGTTCTTCGTTCAAACTTCATCTGACCCATGGGCTTAAGGAAGTCACCATCTCTGGGTGCCAGCATCAGGGCTGGCCCTACTATTAGTAAACTGTTTCGAGGTGGGTGTTGTTGTTTTTTGCAGTCAAGTGGTATATTAAATGCTGTGAAATAAAATAAAGAAGTCAGCCTGCCTCAAGAAGCAGCTGCTGAGGGCTGGGGAGTGGCCAGCCTGCTAACCTCAGGTTTGGTAGTGGATGCCATCCTGGCACCAGTGTTAAAATAAGTTTCAACTGCCAGCCCAGTCAGCTTCTGTACCTGGAGTGGAAATGGGTGCCATTTTGTCTTTGCTTCAGGGAGCAAAGTAGCTTGGGCAAGCCCTGTTTACTGTCCCTCCCAGCGATATGTAACTTAGTGATGATAACATAGGCCTACTGTAACATGGCAGATGTAGTGATTTACTGTGGTAATGAATGGGAAGTTTTTTTGGTCTTAGGAGCCGTTGGCAGAGCTGCTGCTTACTGGGATGCTGCCGAGCTCAGAAGACCGGGACGAGGTCAGAAGAAGAAGAAGAGTTTGGATTTGCTATCCCACTTTATCACTACCTGAAGGAGTCTCAAAGCGGCTAACATTCTCCTTTCCCTTCCTCCCCCACAACAAACACTCTGTGAGGTGAGTGGGGCTGAGAGACTTCAAATAAGTGTGACTGGCCCAAGGTCACCCAGCAGCTGCATGTGGAGGAGCGGGGAAGCGAACCCATTTCACCAGATTACGAGACTACCGCTCTTAACCACTACACCACACTGGCTCTCCAGGGTGGCATTCCCACTGGTGCACCTGCAGCATCCTGACTTTTCTGCTGTTGTGCCCCACCCTGGCCAGCTGCAGTGGGGCTGCTGTCAGGATGCTGTTTATGTGTCCACACTCCACTAGCTGCTGTAGCCTGTTAAGCACCCGACACATCACTTCCTTCCCAGGCAGCTTTGCAGTTGTTGGGTGGCTACACCTGCTGCTGAACACCAGAAATTGCCTGAAGTGGGGCTAAGGTGTATAAAATGGCTTGTGGTCAATGGTCAGAGGCCCTGTTTGTCACAGACTGTGGAGCACCATGAGTAGGGTGCATGTGGCCATCACAATCTGAAAGGTCGAACTATTGGCTCCACAGTGTGCTTAATAGCTGAGCAGGGTTTGGGGTTATGAGGTCTTCTCCTTGCCTTGCTGCTGCAGTTAGCTTTATTAAAAAGGAACCCCAAAATTTGGGATCCCCATTGGTTTGGAAGGGAGCCCAAATTTTGGGGTTCCAATTTAATAAAGCTGCTTCAGTTTCCTGCTGTATAGGCTGCATTTCTGGTGGGTAGGAAAAGTCTTTAACAACCCTTCCCTTCCTGCAGATCTTCCCAACAGCATATGTTTGCAGATATATTTACCTTTGCAGATATTTATAAAATACACGGACCAGAATTGCTAACGCTTTGCTTCCCCACTTAGGACATTCAAATGAGTGAGTAATCCAAAAGTATATAGCATAGGTAGGCAAACTAAGGCCTGGGGGTCGGATGTGGCCCAATCGCCTTCCAAATCTGGCCCACGGATAGTCTGGGAATCAGCGTGTTTTTACATGAGTAGAATGTGTCCTTTTATTTAAAACGAATCTCTGGGTTATTTGTGGGGCATATGAATTCGTTCATTTTTCCCCTTCAAAATATAGTCTGGCTCCTCGCAAGGTCTGAGGGACAGTGGACTGGCCCCCTGCTGAAAAAGATTGCTGACCCCTGGTATATAGTGTCTGGTTGGGCCATTAAAATTGATTTTGGTCACTATTTTTTCTCTCCTCTAGGTGGCACCAACAGTGCTCGAAGGGTTTCCCCAACCTCACCACTATGACGTTTACCATATCTCTAGTATGATGATGTGGGCTTTTCTGGGCGCAGATAAGGGATATAATGCTCAGACAAGAGCTTGTGATGCAGATGGAGCAATTCTCATTTTGGCTGGGCAAGGACAGGTTTTCTAACAGGATCATGATGGTTCGGGCATGCTCCACTTATGGGAGAGATTTAAACTTGGCTGCCTCAGTAATGACATTTTTACTCCTCATGCTTTTAGGAAGACTGTAAGATCTTTTGAAAGCTGGTGTTTTACCTCCCAAACGTCTGTATCTGAAGGGCATGAACTAGTGTTAAGAACAAATTAAGCACTTAGCAGCAGCTAGTTCACACACTAGGAAATAAGTACCACATTTATTAAACAGGTACAGATTGAGCCTATGCTGTTATGGGAAGCATTCAAGATGACATTCCACTTCAGGCAACAGAACTTGTCGACTCCTAATAGCCTGGGTAATTAACATACAGAATACCTACAGAATACCTTTCCAAATATTTTCTCTGAAAAACAGGAATACAATTATGATGTTGGAAGTTCCCAGTTCCTTATTTGCATGAAAGTTCAAAGCACGAAGCTCAATCTATCAACTTTATAAGGAACTAAAGCTTATATGCCTATGATCTCCAGGATAAGTTTTGACCTACTCCTTAGCGCCTGCTTTCATGACTGCAGGACTCTCCTCTTTGGAAATTGACAACAAGGCAATCATGAACTCTGAGTAGTCACAACTCAACTATTAGAGATATAGGCTGTGTACACACTGAACATTTAAAGCACATTGCTTCCTGCAAAGTATCCTGGGAACTGTAGTTTACCCCTCAGTAGGGATGGATCAGTCAGTTTTGGTTCTCTCAGTTTTATCATTTTTCCAGTCTTAATTTCAGCTGTCCACATTTCTATAGCAATCTGCTTTTTAAAAAAATACCTAAAAATTCACCAGCGATTTAGTGTGAAATTCTCCTAATTAATACATTTTTGTATGCACTTTGAACCATCAGGTTCCATCTGTCTCTGAGGGCGGGCTATCTGAACAGACCTTGCAAGAGGGAATTGCTGGTACTAGTATAAACTTCAGGTAATGGTTCAGTTATGACAAGGGAGTGTTTTGCAGACCCCTACCTTTAGTTCAGGGGACGTGCTGTGGGTTAAACCACAGAGCCTAGGATTTGCTGATCAGAAGGTCGGCGGTTCGAATCCCTGTGATGGGGTGAGCTCCCATTGCTCGGTCCCTGCTCCTGCCAACCTAGCAGTTCAGAAGCATGTCAAAGTGCAAGTAGATAAATAGGTACCGCTCCGGTGGGAAGGTAAACGGCATTTCTGTGTGCTGCTCTGGTTCGCCAGAAGCGGCTTAGTCATGCTGGCCACATGACCCGGTAAAGCACGTGAACGTAAGCAGGTACTCGCTTGGTGTTAAATAAGGATCAGACAGACTCAGCAATGGAGAATAAGAAGGTGAAATTTATTGCCAGGCAATAAGGACCCAGTTTGGAATCTCTTCCAAAAGGAACTGGGACCCCGATTGACAGAAATGCAGAGGTATACCTGAGCAGATCACAGCAAATCATAGATCATGAGACAACCATGAGGCAGTCACGATATTGTCAGTGAAAATTAGCCAATTAGCAAGCTTCTTGCCATGCTACCAGCTCCTGGTCAAGCACTGGTCAAGCATGGAGTTCTAGTTCTGCTTTCTGATGCTTGCAGTGATGCTCTGTCTAACTTCTCCCCTAGTTATGACAGGACAGGGAGTTTGGAGATTTTGTGGTTTTGCTCTCCCTGTTCTGTGGATTAATTTAGCCTGTATCTGAGGGGATTTTGTACCTGAATCTCTGATTCACGTCTTCCCCTTGTCCAGGGTACACGGATGTTTGTAGGGGAAAGGTCGGCTCCTAATTTTGCTGTTTCAAGCAGTATGCAGTTAGCTAAGGCACGGCTTCCCTTTGATTCAAAATGGATTATAAAATACTGTAAGCCCTGATTATGTGTGAGCATATATAAATATATTGATTACTGATAACCGATTATATGGATAGCATAAGGGTAGCCCTTCTTCCTTGCCTCACCGGAAGCTGTCTGCAGACAAATGCCGGCTCCCTCGGCCTATGGAGCGAGATGAGCGTGCAACCCCAGAGTCGGTCACGACTGGACCTAATGGTCAGGGATCCCTTTACCTTTACCTTACCTTTAGTTCATCCCTCATATCACTTGGGGGTAAAGACGACATCAAGCATATGCCTGCTTAGTGTGTTGGACCAGTGACCATCTGAGACACTCGCTGTGGTTTTCATGGAGGCCATGAAGTCCTGTGCTGGTCCAGTCTCCACATGGATGTTGAAGTCACACTGAGGTAGCAACTGGGGGTCCTCTAACGCCTTACTAGAGACCACCAGAGTCAGTTCAATCACGGATGCTGCTGGGCAACAGGGCTGTTCATACACCAGCAGCATTCCCAATCTGTCTCTCTGGCCCCAAATCAGGTGCAGGTGCCCATCCCAGGATTATGAGTTTTTCTGTAAAGAAGATGGTCTTCTATGGGCAATAGTAATCCACACCCCTGATTAGTAATCCCACCCCTGATTAGCCTAGTACCTAGATGGGCACAGCTGACTTTGGTCAGGTCAACCCAACTCACCCATTCAAGTCTTGGCAATGCATGCCAAGATAGCCCCTTCATCCGCTATCAAGTCGTGAATGAGCATGGTCTTTTTCTAGACTGATGTGGTATTTGGCAGCAGCAGCACCAGACCAGAGGTGAAGTCTGCAGGTGATCCAGAGTCTGCATCAGATGTTCATTATATAATTTATGGCACAAATGAGCCACACAGAACGAGAGAGCTCCTAGGTGTACCACTATGTGGTTTAAGAATCAGGTCTAGAAAAGGTCTGATTCATAGGGGATTCACTCCAAACTTCTCCAGGTTTAGCATTCAGCCTGTGTTCTGAACTGTGTGACAAGGCTCAACGCTGCCTAACAGGGATTGATGGCTTTGTGTTTCCAGAGCCAACAGTGTGTGATTGCAGCTCCCAGCCGAACGGTGGTGGTGAGAAATGTGGGAGAGGGTGAGAAAAGGGATGGTTTGTTCCTTCTTTTCCAACTCTCCCTCCCTATCGCCTCACACTCTCAAAGAGGTGGGGATTTGGAAAGGTGTGTGCCAGTGAAAGTCAATGCAGTAATGTCAGCCTGACAGGCAGATGCACATTGAGAATGTGGCAGAAAGGCCAGGGCTTTGTGGGGTAGGGTTTTGAGTTCCAGCCAGCCTGTCTGCCAGAAAGCCCTGCAGGCATTTGTTTTAGCGCAATGTTGAATCCCCCCACCTATTACTGCACATGCTCACATTCTGGGCCCATAATTAGGGATGGGCAAATCTGTCAATTTCTCATTTTTCTGATCTTAGGTTTGGTCCTCTACATTTCCACATCAGCATGGAATTTTTTGTAATGTCCTCATGAAAATTCATCAGCAATTTAGTGTGAACCTTTCCTAATACGCAGTTGCTTATATGCAATTTTGTCTAATATACACATTTTTGCAAGGCTATTTCCCCTGATTTATCACATCTTTGTATGTTACTTTCTCTAATACGTGTATTTTTATGCACACTTTACCCTAGAGTTGGAAAACATTGATAAAATTTTGAAGGGTGGTTGTGTTTTGGTTTCTGTATTGTTTCAGAAACTGTGAATTAGAAGGGTCTATATAGAAGGGTCTATATAGAAGGGTCTGGAAACTTCTGTTTCAGTGTATCTGAAGAAGTGTGCATGCACACGAAAGCTCATACCAAGAACTGACTTAGTTGGTCTTTAAGGTGCTACTGGAAGGAATTTTTTTTGTTTTAGTTACTGTAGGTTCACCTTTAAATGTGAGTTGGATCAAATATCTCTATCCCCATCACTTGCCATATCTCAGATTAAGCATTGCACTTAGTGTTTTCCTCTTGAAATACAAATGAAGTGTTTTGTTGTTGTTTTGTAAAATTTCAAAGTACAGCATTATTGATTAAATTTATTTTGAACAGCTCTATACTGTCCTTCATCAAGTTGATTCTAGGGTTGTCTGTTACAGTGCAAGGGATAAAAACCCAGTATTTTCAATGCAACATACTAAAACCAAGCACAAATAAAAATAGGTGAAGGATGAGAAGCAGTACTAGAAATGTGTGAGTTAATAAAAAGGACTTTGCTTGATGCCTAAAAATAATGCCAATATCTTCCCGTGGTACATACTAGCAAAGGTGGGATAACCAGTTCCTATGCAAGCTGAGGATTTATTCAAGCCACATAGACATAGCTGGTTGGTTAGTCCCACTACTGTATATTCAGAGTAAATATTGTAGAGAAAGCAGATGCTGTGCCTGTCTAGTACTACATTTAGAAAATCTTGAGAATTGGTGCTGTGCCACAATTTGGTTCTCTCTGATGGCCTAGTTAAAATATGGTTGTGGCTGTCTCCAGATCTTTCAAAATGAGACTGTTTGTAATCCGAGTCACTGGACAGAGCCTCAGACTGGACAGAGCACATGGCTGACTCAGACTTGATGAGATGCCATTCACACATTAAGTAAGTATGTGAATGGAGAGAAGTAGCAACAGAGGAAAGCAGGGCTAGTTGGATAAACACTTCACCATCACAGTTAGGTGTTAACTCTGAAACCTAATGAGAGAGCTTTGATAGGTAGCTAGCCTTGCTAGGTACCTTGCTGCTAACCATTTTAAACACACAAGCAACAACGGCTTTCTCTTCTCCAAGTGAGCAAGCCTTTTCAAGATTTCTTAGCAGTCATGTCCCTTGACAGTCTGGTGCTCTCTGAATATAAAATCTTGCAGCCGACATGGGGGGGGGGGAGGGAATCAAAATTGGGGAAATAAATTCAATATATAATTGGCACCATCAATTCATTTGTTCTTTTATTTTCATTTTAGCCAGAGCTGCTCTATACTTTACTTTCATTGAGCTGAACACTGAACAATACAAGGGTCTGGTTTCAGGATATAGCCCATGATTTGCACAGAGTCCACATGGTCTTAACTACTATCAAATGCTTTCACATTAGAGGCAGAAGCTCAGGCGCTTGTGGAAGAATGCCCAAACTGTTGTACCCCAGTAGCATGGGTGTGTGTGTGTGTCTATGCATATACCATAAGGCATTGCACCCCCGATTCTTCTGATAAGACTGAGAAAATGTCTCCCCTGGGGGAAAAAAATCTGTTCCCTGGTGTGTTATGCCAACGGCTGCAAGAGCAGTGATGCTGTCTAAAGGAGGCAGGCACTGTGGGGGCTGAGCCCGGGGGGGGGGGGGTGAACTGCTGAGAGCATGCCAATGAGCTCACCTCCCTTCTCCTACCATTCCAGCCGACTGCACAGGGGCATTATCACCCTAATTATATTTGTACTTTTTAATCTCTGGCTGTCGTTGGAGTGACGCTGAGCAGCCTTGCGCCCAGAATATTAACCACATCATTATATGGGGGAATTAAAAAGCCCAGGCATCCTGAGAAAGAGACAAAGCAAGGTAGATGGCAAGACCACAAAGAAGCAGTCAGGGCGGAGGCAGACTTTGTAAAGTGTCTGTAGGTAAGGAAATGGATAAGAGATCAAGTCCTGCTTCCTTGATGGGCAGAGTGGATCGCAAGCTGGGTGAGATTAGTTTTTGGACTGAAGGAAAACACTCTATGTAGCTAGTCGTAGGTTAGTAGTATCTTGGGGCCATCTATCCTTCTGAACTTCCCCTCATCCCTTTGTTCTTATGGGCCACTTCCTATTGCCAGTCTTCTTTTCCTAGGTCCCCCTGCTGCCCTTAACTGGCTAGTTTCTCAGGACACTGCTTAGCCAGTCCTCTTTCCCTTAAGGCCTTTTGCTCACTCAGGTCTGCAAGATCAGAAGAGCTCAGCCAGTGACATATAGCAGCCCATGAAGAAGTAGTTAGTGGGGTGTAGGGATGCACAGCCTCTCTTATTTCTACCCCATGTTGGTTTATTGCAGATGCTTTTAGTTTACTTTTGGAGTGTTCTGCATTGTTTTTCAACTACTGCTGTTCTAATGCTCTATTTTAATCTGCTTTTAATGAACATACACAATGACCTGTATTGTTATAAACTGCTGCTGTGTCAATGTTTTAATGTTTCAGTTAGTGCTGTGCCAGAAAATAAATTATCCAAGGGGACAGGAAAAAACCGGTGGAATTCTCATGGGTGGTGTGCAGAGTTTTTGTCATGCTTACTTTCCTTCCGAGGGATATTTGTAAGTGCCGTTCCTATCATTCAATAAATCATCTCATCAGTCCATCTACAAGTCCTTTCACCAGTTGTCTGCACTCGGTGGCCTTCCTGGGCGCACGTGCTTCAGTTAAAGCCCAGGCAAACTCCTTCCACGAAGCTTTTTTCATACCAGAAAATGTGGGCAGCCTGGGAGGCTGCAGAACATTTATAGGAAAGGTTCTGCATGCAGGCTTCCCACAGGCATCTGGCTGGCCACTGTGAGAACAGGATGCTGGACTAGATGGGCCATCAGCCTGATCCAGCAGGCTCTTCCTATGTTCTTATGAAATACACTCTCTTGGAGACACAATGTTGGCCACCTTGCAGTGACAAGGTAACCCCAGGACCCTTCAGCCACCCACAAACTCTGAAGTGCTTTGAGAATGAGGCTGAAAAGCAGAAGCCACATTTTCAGGGGAAGAAAACTTTCAAGAAACTGGACGACAAATTGTGGCACAGCACTAATTTCAGTATGGACCTGTGCTTTTTTTCTTGGGAGGGGGGAATGCAGGGGTACACATACCCCTAAACATTTTGTGAATCTAAGTTTGGCCTCATTGAAGGGCTGGTATGGGCTATGACTTATGTGATATTATTATTATTAATTATAGAGGGTGGTTTGTATTTTATTATGATGCAAACTACCTTAGGAAAGTTAGCCCTGAAAGACAGCATACAAATGCTGAAACAAGCAAGCAAGCAAACAACCTATATGTGTTGTTGAAGGAAATGGGATGCATTAAGAATGCTATGTACCCACCCCGCAACCCAAGTATGGGAGGTCTCTGTCTGAAACATGGGCATAGCCAAGGGAGGGGCAAGGAGGGGCAGCTGTCCCCCAAATCAATAAAAATACCGGCTACATAACAAACTGAGTTTCTGTCCCCCCTAACAAAAGGCCTCTCCCCACAACAAAAGGCTCCCCCCACAACAAAAATCCTGGCAATGCCCATGGTCTGAAACTTATTTTTAGTTAAGTTATCCTTTGGTGTTTGTCTCCAACTGCGACAGAGAGGCCCCTCATTCCACCGGAGGCATCCTTCCCTTGCCCAGCCTCTCCTCTTGTCCCAACCTATGTGTCCCCTGGTGCGAAGGCGCCAAGTGTTAATTCCGCACTAACAGGGCCTTTGTGAGCCTAATTGCCTGATAAACATAATTGAATCTTATGGATTGCCCTGGTGTTATTACACGAGGCCATTTAAGGGAGTTAATGGGAGTGGAAAGTGCCGCTGTAATTCCTCCTGCCCTTGCAGTAGCATTGCAGAGGCTCCTTGGGAGTTGGAGGCAGGCTTTGCCTCACTGCAGGCCATCTCTCTCTCTTTTCCTTTGTTGCGCTAACCTCAGAGAGAGAGAGAGAGAGAGAGAGAGAGAGAGAGAGAGATAAGGTCTGCTTCTGGATTATGACAAGAGCGCTTCTTTGTACTTCAGAGCTTCTCTGTGACTCATTGCATGAGAACTGATCTCTTGTAAGAACCCTGGAATGAAGCAGGCTACTTGTCCTCACAGAGGGGGATGGAGTGCCCAACATGGAGCTTAGCCAGGCAAGTTGCTTGGATGACACAGTGCTTTTAGCCTGCATCTCGGCGTCTGAGGCAACTTCTTCAGGCAGACATATATGCTTGTGTAGTTTAATTTAAGCCTTTTCATAAACGAGATCTTTCTCTCCTAAGTCATCCTTACTTTGTTCAGCATTCAAATGCAAACCCCAAGAGGATATGACTAGGCTAAAGCCAGGGCATAGGATCTTCTCAAAGAGCTAGCAACAACAACTATTCTTATTCTCATCCAGGCAGTTGAAGTTGAGCCAGCAAATCAAGATTCTGTCATAGCCAACCCACCTTCTGGGAAAAGGAGAAAAAGTCCAGGAACAAGGCAGACAATGGGTGCTTCCAAAGTAGGAAGAAACATGGGCTTGTGGTCAAGATCCACTCTTTCCCTTTATGTGGTATGCTCCAAAATGGTGCCTGCATGCGCATAAGAGGACTTGAACTCCTGCCTGGAGGAGTGCCTGGGAACTGATAGTAGTTGGGTCCTTGATGCCAATGCCTGCCTATTTGTGGTGTGATGCAGGGAGGTGCACTTGGAGCGTGTCCCCCAAAAGAGAGCACCCTTCACCTGAAAAGAGGATGCTGATTTGCACAGGCTAATTTGTAAGTATAGGTGCTAGTTTAGAAATAGCTGCTATAATTTAAAAAGAAGTACAATGCATCTCACAGTAGTGAGGAAGTCTGTGATCAGGTGACTGATGTTCCTGCTCAGTGTGCTGTCCAGGTGCTGATTGTTGGACAGTTTCAAGGCCTTTTCTATTTCTTTATTCTTAAACTAGACTTGGGGCAGATAGCCCTTCAAACAGAGGACACCTTCGAAATAGAGGACTGTAAACTATGGCACACAGCTACCCTAGTATCCCATTAACATGAATTCACCAGCTCCCACCATATGTGAGCATCTTTGGCAGCACATCCCAGGAGTGGTAGCAGGGATACGGGGAGTGCAGCTGTCATTTAGAGCCATTCAGGGATTTTCTGAGTGGTATGTTTCTCCCTCTCCTTTCAGGCTGAGCATGGAAGTGATCAGAGGTGGTTTTAGGGCAGAGTGACTGTTACCCCCAAACTGGACGCTGAGTGGAGAAGGTGCCAGATAAGCATTTGCCCAGCTACAGGAATGGGGTATGAGGGCTCTGAGAGGGTCCTAGAGACCTTCCTCCTTCCTAAAACCTAGTTAGCACTTGCCCAGCTTTGGGAAGGAGGTAAGAGGGCTCTAGGACCCTGCCAGAGCCCCACACCTCATTCCTAAAGCCTGGCCTGGCGAGAGGGCGCCAAATTTTGGCCTGGCTCAGGGCACCATAGTATCAACGTCCACACCTGAAGTGATGGTGTACCTCCCCTCTGCTCCTTGGGGTATAGAAGAATAGGACCAGCAACTTAAAGGATCCACAACTACTTGATCCACAAGTTAATGGATTGCAAACTGCACTTATAGGAGATTCAGGATTAACTTGCACAGCACTCAAAGGATAGATGTTTGAGAACTGTACACTCTGTCCCAGCACTATTACTACAGCCTCAGTTTGTAAAAGAACATATACAGGCACAGAAGAATAATTATGACAAAGGCTCAAAGATTTTTAGCTGTGATTCCCACATTGCAGGACTTTGGATTAGATGACTCTTGGGGTCCCCCACAACCCTCCAATCTATGATTTGCATAAAACCCGAGTCTGTAAAAGTGCAAAAATGACTGAGCCACATATGAGACTGCAAATTCTGATATGCTTTAGTCGGATGATGCAGCTGGGAAGAACAAAAGAGAACCGAGTTGTGAGCCAATAGTGGATGAAACAACAGAAAGAATGCAGATGTATTTACAACAGCCTGGGGTGTCAAAACAGAACAAATGAAGCTGTTGCAGTGGAAAATGTCAATGAAACTTCAGAGGGTGTTTTGAAGTTGGGCACAGATATCTGTGATTACATCAACAGGCGAAGTGATGAAAACCTATTAGTTATAGAAACTAATGTTTTCTATAAAGGGGATATATAATGATAGTAGAAACTAAAATGCTCTGTGAGTGAGTAAATGGACAGAGAAACACCAGCAGAAAATTAACACATACGACAGCAGCCATTCTGAGTGCTATTGTAATAAGAGTTGCATGACATTAACATTTGCTTGTTTCCCACTTCAGTTTGGCATCAAGGCTGCAGTAGTAAATATTATACCAGAGTTTTCCCCGCTGAGGCCTGTGAAAGCATGCAGCCAAGTCCTCCTTTGTTCCATTCCCACCAATCTGGCTTGTGCCATGCCTAGAATAAATGTAATACCTACCAACTGGAATAAGCCACTGGGAACTTGATTGGAATTTCCTGACAGCTGGAGATTTATTAGCTTAGGCCAAATCTTCTTGGCCCAGATTGCATCAGGCTGATCTCTCTGAAGGAGAAGAGGAGATGCCACTATACCCCAGATGTGGGCACAGATGTTCCATTTGCTACTTGGACGCCATCCTTGTTTTGGCCTCTGTCAGTTCCAGGAACGGACTGAATTTCTTGTCAAAGTACATCCCAATGTCAATGCTGAATTACTCCACGAATACTCAAAACTCCTCCTTTGCAATGACTAAATAAATCAAGGGGGGGAAGATGAATGTGTTATATACACATCTGATACCAATCACCAGAACAACTCATCTTGTTTTATTTCTGGAACAAAGTAACAGGTGAGGCAGTGGGTGGGGAGCATCTCCATTCTAAAGCAGATTCACATGATTTCTGCAGTGTATGAAGCCACTTGAAACAACTACATAGAGAAAAGCTGCTAGCGCAAAGTAGCTCCCCACACAGTTTGGACAGTTTTAGGTAACTTGCAACTTACATACATTTAACTTGTGCACACTCAGCTTTACATGCTTGGCATATATATATATAGGGGCAGAAAGTGGGCAGGCATCTTGGAAAAAATATTCCAGCAATCCCACCCACTGATGAATCCAATGTGTTTTAACTATGCAGTATGTGGTTTTGGCTCTATGCGTTATCCTTGGAATGTAACTTCTGCATAAGTTGAGAGCCGCCTGTATATCCTTGCAAAGTTGGGTTTTTTGTGTGTAGATGGTATCCAAACCAATGAGAAGCGGCTTCCCACAAACAGAGAATTTCAGGACACCTTTCATTTGCCCCAGTTGCAACAAAACATGTCTCTCCCATATCAGTCCCTACAGCCGCAGCAGGCACTGTAACCTTCCAACAGTTTGACTTCACCCCCAGAGGCACACCCCTCCATTGTCTCCCGAGACACACGGATGCCAACAGCAAGATGGTGGTCAAACCAGTGAGAAACTGCTTCCCACAATGTCATGAACTGGATTGACACAGAGGAAGGGGAGGAAGATCCCAGCGAGGCTTGAGAGCAGTACATGTGAAAAGGATCTAGGAGTCTTGGTTGACCACAAACTTGACATGAGCCAACAGTGTGACGCGGCAGCTAAAAAAGCCAATGCAATTCTGGGCTGCATCAATAGGAGTATAGCATCTAGATCAAAGGAAGTAATAGTGCCACTGTATTCTGCTCTGGTCAGACCTCACCTGGAGTACTGTGTCCAGTTCTGGGCACCACAGTTCAAGAAGGACACTGACAAACTGGAACGTGTCCAGAGGAGGGCAACCAAAATGGTCAAAGGCCTGGAAACGATGCCTTATGAGGAACGGCTAAGGGAGCTGGGCCTGTTTAGCCTGGAGAAGAGGAGGTTAAGAGGTGATATGATAGCCATGTTCAAATGTATAAAAGGATGTCACATAGAGGAGGGAGAAAGGTTGTTTTCTGCTGCTCCAGAGAAGCGGACACGGAGCAATGGATCCAAACTACAAGAAAGAAGATTCTACCTAAACATTAGGAAGAACTTCCTGACAGTAAGAGCTGTTCGACAGTGGAATTTGCTGCCAAGGAGTGTGGTGGAGTCTCCTTCTTTGGAGGTCTTTAAGCAGAGGCTTGACAACCATATGTCAGGAGTGCTCTGATGGTGTTTCCTGCTTGGCAGGGAGTTGGACTCAATGGCCCTTGTGGTCTCTTCCAACTCTATGATTCTATGATTCTAGGGGTGCAGCTGCAATTGGTATATACCAGGACAAGCAGGCCTTTCCCCCCCCCAGCCGAACTCAGTTCTGGCACCTCTCAGGTGGGTGCCATTGCCATTATAAGAGAACAAGGGAGGCATGCATGGTGAGTTCTGGCACCTCTTTTTCTAGAAAAATAACACTGGTGAGGAGGATGTGGTTACTCAGTGGGATTAGGCTCAGGCCAGCCGAGGATCACATGTTTCGTCAAGTGGAGAGGCACAGCTGCTCAGCTGGAGCAAACTCGGGTGCATCAGTCAGGATTGGGAAGGATAAAAGTGAAGCAAGTCTGCTCAGCTTTCTCCATTGATGGACCACGGCTTGACTGCTTTGGGAAGTCTACTGGGTGGCGACTTTGGGATTGGCTCCAGGTATTCCAGTCCTGGATCTTCTGCAGAGGTGGGAACCTGATCTTATGGACTGACCTTGGACCTTGCTCATTGTGTTGGACCTGGACCACTATTTGATCACTTGGACTGACTACTCTTTAGCGTTGCCCTTGGGACTGTACACTCACAACACACAGAGAATGCCACATAATTGTGTTTCAAGCAACTTAGCAATGCCACAGTACAGGCCTGTGCAGAGAGGGGAGGAACTGGATATACTTGTCCTGGGCCTTTGAGCTAAGCTGGCTGGGGTTCCCTGCCAGGGACCGGCTGCTTTTTTGTTTAACTTTATTCTAACCAGACTCCCACCCCAGGCCTCAGACAAGCTCTTGACAGGCCCGCCACAATGGCAGCAATTTATGTACCTCCTTCCTTCTTTCTCCTCTTCCTTCTGGATCACCAAAGAAAGCGGTGCAGCTCTCTTTTCCAAATGTTAAGGTGTTAATTCTGTTATGCCAGAATTAACTTCTCTGTGTCCTGCCTCTGAATTCACTCGCAGCAGAATGTAGCAGAGACAGATGGTGTGTTTGGCAGCCAAGCACTTTGGGTATAAGGGGGGAAACAGGACATCAACCCAAAATTGCACAGCTACATTACATCTTCTTACCATATTTCAGGTACAAGTAGCCAAGCTGTAGCAGCACTAAAGAGCTGTCATGTGGTGGTGGTGACAGCCCCCCTTGTGATAAAAAGTTCATGGAAAGCAATGCAGACTGCACTGCCTCTTCATCATTTATTTAATAGCATATTGTGCAACAGCCTTCCGGTTTTATTCTTAACGAACCTTTGGTTTTCCTTCCTTCCTTCCTTTGGTATGTCACTTTCAGCTTCCAGATCTTACCTGCTGGCCTGGACAGTGGTTTTCTCAAATCTCATAGTGGCTCAGCACTCTTTCATGTATTGGGTTTTCCTTTATCAGAGAAACCTTTGGGAATATTTTTTCTCCAAAAAATAAACTGGTCTTTGAAGATGCTAGTTGCCATGGCAACCTGCTTCTTTAAAGAGGCACTTCTTTCCTTGCTTGATGTTGAGAGTTCTTGTTACCATAACAACCAGGCCCTTCTCAAACCTTGGCTTGGGTTCTGTGTTGGGTTGCAGCCCCCAAATTAAGGTCCCTGAGAAGACCTTCAGAGATCTGAGTAGTGGTGGCGGCATCTCAAAAAATAGATAGCTCCACAGCCTCTTCCCCCATGAACCGTAAGGCCGCTGTCTCCTGAAAAGAACATTTCTTGCTCTAATAACATTAGGATTTAATCTGACAGGACTACCATCTAGTTCAGGGCTCCTCTAGGTGACCTGTTTATTGAGCATTCATCCCAATCTGCTTGCACAAAGCTTATGTGGAGATTAGTTTATATCTGCTCTTTATTGAACATTCAATCTGGTTTGTTTGTGGAGAGGTTGTGTGACAATGAACATTCATCCTGATTTGCTTGTACTGTGTCAACACATGTGCTCATTAATCATTTGTTCGTTCCACACTTTTCAGTGCATCTCCCGTCACTTTCCTAACTGCAAAAAGCCTATTTCTTTTCTTTTCTTTAAAGTGGATTTGTTGTCCTGGGGTGACAGAGTAATTTAACCCACTTTAATTGTGCATACCTAAATTTCTGGTACGCACTTGAAGCTGTCCTGTAGCAGTCTGGAGGCACCCATAGATACCTATTCCTGTATATTCAGATTTTCTCATGGGGTTAGCATGCTATTATCCTGAGCACTGTATGAAACTACGCCAGTTCTCAGTCACTGTAATTTAGCAAATGTCAAAGAATATTTATACACAAGTTTTTATATATAGCTTGGTTCCAGCAGGAGTAAAGTGGTGCTGAGATGTAGGTAGAGCACCTATGCTAATGGCAACAACCCACAGGCTGTTCTCTAGGGTGTTCTTCAAAGGCCATTATGGTTGATAAAAGATTTTAATGTTAGATTCATAGAACTGTAGAGTTGGAAGGGACCCTGAGGGTCATCTATGTAAACATTTTTAACCGAAAGCAAACTACCCCCTTCATTCCTATCTCTCCCCACCTCTCATTCTATATAATATTACACTTCAACAAACAAAAAAAAATTCAGTACTGAACACATACAGCCTAATAAATGAGGCAGTTTCTTCAAGCTTAGACTTCAGCAGGGGAGAGGGGGCTGCGGGGGCAACTTGGCAGGAGATTGTGGACACTATGGCACCTGCAGGTGCCATGTTGGCAAAAGCACGTGTTGGCAATACAGGGGCAGAGGAAGGTGGTGCGGTGGGGGCGGGTCGCCCCGGGTGTCAGCACTGGGGGTGTGTGACAAAATGCTGGGCAGCACTCACCACGGGGCCTGCGGTGTACCTGAGCCATGTGTGTCTCTCGGGAGTGACACAGTGTCTTGGGTGCCTGCAGGCTCCGCGCTGCCCCAAACGGTCCGCCCACCGCCTCCCCCTCACCTGTAGTGGGAGGAGGCAGGCAGACGCCTTGGAGGCCCCGCGGAGCGTCCTGCCATGGCTGGCCTCGCTCCGTGGATGGCTGGCCCTGCCCCTGGGCGCAAGGCACGCGTGCCAGCCCAGGCGCCTGATTGGCTTACTCTGCCGCTGTGGCAATAATAATAATAATAATAATAATAATAATAATTTTTATTTATATCCCGCCCTCCCCAGCCGAAGCTGGGCTCAGCATAGCATTGGCAGCTTTCATAAGCATATAACTGAGAAGACCATATCTGCAATCTCATGCTTATTCACTTTGTTCGTTATAGAGAGCACCTGTTTCCTTCCTGTTAACATTTAGGGTTCTTCTGCTGTCTGCTTCACCCCAGACAGGCCACATCAGCACACACCGTCCTCAGCAGCATTCAGAGAAACCTCTTTCAGCAGCCATTCTCTCTCTCTCTCTCTCTCTCTCTCTCTCTCTCTCTCTCTCTCTCTCTCTCTCTCTCTCTCTCTCTCTCTCTCATACACACACACACACACACGAAAAGAAAACAGTTAAAAACAACAGTTACTTGTATAACAGTCACAACAGAATGGAATGCCTGTCTCATGTAACTCACAGTCAGCCAATCACATGAGATTGGCCACTGCCAAAGGAAAGACCCCTTGCTAAAAAATACACAGCAATTCAACATAAGCAAACATTCCCATTTCAGGAAATTAAACCACTATCTATAACAGTCTGTAGCTAATGGCAACAGCTGAGGAGGCATCAGCACAACCTTGTTCTGACAATTATGGGGCACATCAGCAACATTTTTTGTTGTTATTAAAAATGTTTTAATGTGTATTGATATGAGGGTCACACCATAAACTCAGGTATTTTACCTGCCATCGAAGAAGAAGATAGACTGGATACTACAGATAGGTGTATTCAGAAAAAACATACATTTAGAAATACAAGCTGACTTGTACTTAAATTCTACAGTTCTCTTCATTGCTTTCACAGGGGGTGAAGGGTCTTGAAAAAGCCTCACCCACTTCAGACAGCCTTACAGTCCTCTTTGCTGCTTGAATGTGTGATCTTTCAAAAACTCCACTGACTTCAGACATCCCTGGACGGAAAAAAACAGAGACAATGAAGGAGATGGCTACCATTCAATAGCATCATCCAGGCAGCTTCACTGTCTTCTGCCTGGCAACTTCACCCACTAACGTCAGCTTGCCAGCTTCCACAGGTTTCATCTGTTCATGAGCATCCACGAGTTGTCTTTCACACCTCACATTCATGCACATGCACACATCATTCACTGTGAGCACATTCACAACCTCTCATTCACACGCAAAAGCATACTCCAGCTGACATCTGTGAAGGATGCCAATGGACTTATCTTTCACTTGCCATTCATTTGCATTCATGCCCTGGCTCCAACCCACAAATACCCACCGGTTTCTGTTGAGCAGCTTCTGAAGGTGAATCCCAACTAGCTTACATCCACAAATATCAGCCTGCTTTTAGCCTTCTGGTATCCACTGGCTTCTGGAAGCGAACTCCACTGGTTTCCACCCACCAACATCTGCCAGCTTTTGCCAGGTCCATGACTAGATATTAGCCAATTTCCAACCAAGCTAATCAGCAAGTAAAGTTGCCTTATTCTTGCTCCAAAACACCCCACAGCCAGATGATCGGCTCTGTCTGTCTGCCAATTCACCCCCTCCACATGGAGGTAGACAGGACAATGCAGAATGTCACAGGTGTTGCTCACTGTGTTTTGTTGGGGAAGATGAAAAGGCACCCCTTTATATCCACCCAGCTGCCATGCACTTTTGTGATGGCACAGGTAGACTGTAGGCAATGGCAATAGCTGGAGACGCATCACAATCTTGTCAGACCTCACAGTTGTGGTTGCCCCTCAGCAGTGAGTGAGTGAGTGATTTATTGATTGATTGAATTTATATACCGCCTTATACCTTTGGGTTCTTGTTTATTATTAGAAATATTTATAGACCACCTAAATAAGAAATATGGATTTCATAATTAGAACATGTGTGTAATACAAATGTATAAAAGCTATAATTACCCATTTTCTGAGTACACCTAGTGAGCCTGGTGGGTCCCACTTGACTTGTGGGCTGTGGGTTTCCCACCCCTGTCATAAAAACCCAAGCAGTATATCCAACATTAGCTGCATTTGGAGTAGTCTTATTGCATCAGTAGTCTTAGTAACTTTAATTTATTTTGATGGGTTTACTCAGAGTGTGAAATATTTGGATATCACTCCAATTATTAAAAGCACCAGTGGGCAAAGATGTTAAAAGAAAAGATGACAAAAATACTAGTTTCACATTAAAAAACCTGCCTGAAAAGTCTGAGAGCATTTCCTGTTCAGGTGTATATAAGTATGATCAATATCAGTAAATTAACTGCTATTCCCCTTTACACACGGCGTACGATTATTTCTGGTGTCAGTATTCGCTCCTCCACATCTTCCATTGGCAGGTGAGAGCTGTTGATTGAAATCAATGGATAAATCTGGGATTTTAGTGTGCCTATAATTGGATGGCACCTAAAACGAAAGGTGGTGGCAAAGACAGAACCTTCTTGTGCTCTCTAACTTGGGCCTTATTACATTTTTTAAAAAAGTTTGTTTATATTTACCATACTTCTCCATTAAAACATGCTCAAAGCATGGTTAGAAAGTCCTTAGGTACAGTGGCAGAGGAGGGGCACCTGGTTTCTCCATTTTGGTTTTACCAATTTCCTCCCTTCCAAAAGCTTTCTTTTTTTAAAAAAAACCTGCCATAAAAAAATGAAGTTTTAAAGCCTTTTCCAGGAAAGCGAAGAGAGAAAAGAAGGGATTATTGGAGGCAAGCTGAGGGGAGTTCACCCATCACTGAGAAATCCATGTAAGAGCTGGTGATAAGTATTATATATGAAACTGTGTGCTTTCACTGAGAGCCCAGAGATTTCATGCCCCCTTGCAGCTTATGCCCAAGCTCACCTCTTTGTCCTCATGCCCCATAATAGTAACAGTAGGCATTTTTCTGCAACACTTATTGTAAATGCCTCAATTAAGCAATTTCTCTACAGTTCATTGAACAGCTTCTGGGAAGAGCTCAAAGGAGTCTCTGTATGCAACGTCTCCTTCGTCTCTTTGGTCTCCTCCAGCCAGCTGTGATCAGCCTTCCACAAGGCGCCACAGATGGCCAAAGCCCTGTGTCCTTTCAAAATAAGTCCTGAGCTTGGAGTGTCTCAGGCAGGGAAAACAGGCCATAGCGGAGCACAAATACTATCTCCTTAGGACAGAAAGCTGTTTGATGCTTTCTGGTTGACTGCAAGCTGGGGACATGTGCCTTCTGGTCTCATAAAAGCCCCACTAATATTGTCAGCATTGCCAGATTGTCACTTTGCAGTCTTTGGCCTTTGATACATAATTCTAAACCGTGCTTTATGAAACCAAGTCTTAGTGTTATGTCTGAACCCAATCTATATTTTGTGATTGCATTTTTGGAGGTAATTGTATGTTTTAAAAACTACTTTTAATGGCTTTATTTGATCATCTGCGGAAGCGGACAAACGCCGACTCCTTTGGCCTGTACAGCAAGATGAGCGCCGCAACCCCAGAGTCGTTCACGACTGGACTTAACTGCCAGGGGTCCCTTTACCTTTAATACAGCTTGTGGTTAACTTGTATGTGAATCCTTAGGTTTCAACTGCAAAAACCTCCCTCCCACATAATAATAATAATAATAATAATAATAATAATAGTAGTAGTAGTAATAATAATAATAATAATAATAATAATAATAATAATAATTTTATTATTTATACCCCACCCACTCTAGGTGGCTTCCAGTGCATATAAAAACATAATAACATATTAGACATTAAGAACTACCTGATACAGAGCTGCCTTTTTTCTCTGAGAGCAGCCCCACAATACACTTCACCTCAGGAAAGTGCCTGGGAGCAGCACTTCATTTATTTAAAATACTTATTGCCCGCTCTTTTCCCCCAAGAACAGACCCAGAGAGGGTTATATCAAAAGTTAAAATGCAGCATATATTTCTCCCTTCTGTTTTATTATATATCACATCATTCTCCATAAAAATGAAAGCAACAACCACAGTCGGGCATTAATATCCAGCAAATTCAGGAAGGAAACGGTGCCTCTTCAGCTGATGCCTAAAACACATATGGGTCAGTGCCAGCTGTATAACTACTGTAACCTAGTTTAACCCCTTAATCTATTTTAAGGGATGAAAGATTCCTGCTTTTTCTGCTCTTTACTTCCCCACCACTCCCCACAGTAATCTTTATGGTCATCTGCCCTCCTTGCTTCCACCACCACCAGTTGCCAGTGGATGGAAGAAGCCTATAATCCCATTGGACAAACTGAGGAGGAAATTGAGAAGGAAGCCCCTTGCCCCCAGAATGAGGAGCTGCTGCTGCTGCTGTGGTGAAGGTTGGGGCACTTACAGACTGACCTCCTGCATTTCTTTGTTTTGGAAAATGTGGGTCACAGATCTGCATAGCATTTGGACATGCAAAGTTATACGTAGAGGTGAAAATTTGAGATCTCATTGCCCTGTGATGTAACATTTATATATATCTCATATTAGGACAATGACCCAAGAACGGGCATATTCTGCCATTGTCCCTGCATCATGGAATGCCCTTCCTTTTGCCATACACAAAGCATCAACCACCACTTGATGTCCTGTAAAGGAAGTTTCTTTTTTGCCCAGGCTTTCCCTGACCCAGAAGACTGGACGCTGTATTCCTATTTTTAATCGAATAGCGCTTTGCTGGTTTTTATGTTGTATTTTAACGATACTCTTTTATTGCTGGTGTTTTTTTTAACAACCCTTCAGAGATTTTTTTCAAATATCAAGCAGTTTAGAAATGCTTTCAAACAAACAAACATTTAATTTAAATGGAACTCTTGGCCATAGTGTGGAAGACCTGTGACCAGTTGACCTGGATGCCTGCTCAGTCTGTGGTCCAGGGGCTATTGGCTGAAAAGCAGTTTCACCTTCCCTTCCTCTGGCTCTTTTTATTTAAACCAAACCTGGACCAGACAACCCTTCAAATAGAGGACTGCTCCCTGTAAAACAGGACACATAGCCAGCAGTTGTGGTGGGTGGTGATGGGGTACTTGAACTCTTCTTTGCTCAGCAAACCCCTGCTGTCCGGACTGATGTAAAAACAGCAGGAAAGTGAAAGGGCCATGTAATCTCCCCAGCCTTTCCGCATCTTCTCCCACTGATGGCAATTCTGGTACTTACTCCTGTGCTACCCGAGTTAGTGTTGCACTGAACAACTCAGAATTCTTGTGTATTTGCATAAACGGTAAAGGGACCCCTGACCGTTAAGTCCAGTCGTGGACAACTCTGGGGTAGCGACGCTCATCTCGCTTTATTGGCCGAAGGAGCCGGCGTTTGTCCACAGACAGCTTTCGGGTCATGTGGCCAGCATGACTAAGCCACTTCTGGCGAACCAGAGCAGCACATGGAAACGCCGTTTAGCTTTCCGCTGGAGCAGTACCTATTTATCTACTTGCACTTTGATGTGCTTTTGAACTGCTAGGTTGGCAGGAGCAGGGACTGAGCAACGGGAGCTCACCCCATCGCGGGGATTCGAACCGCCTACCTTCTGATCGGCAAGCCCTAGGCTCTGTGGTTTAGACCACAGCACCCCCCACGTCCCTTGTAAAACAGAAATAGGGACTAATGGGAGTCAGAATTCCATGATGCCCAGAGGGCCACAAGTTCACCATCCCTGCTCTAAAAAGTTTTGTACTTTGCATGGAGGGGTTTTATTTTTGTACATGTGTGAGTATTTGCATGCATTTAGAAATGGAGCAGCAAACCTAGTTCATTTCTACCAATTTGGTTTTCAGCCAACATGCTGCTGCAGTCATAGCTCTGGGTTCCTCCCCAGCAGCTGGAGCAGCTCTGCTTGTGCTTTGAATTCTCCAGCATGGGGTTTACCGACTGGGGCAGTAAACCTAGGAACAGCAGCAGCAGGAGGAGGAGGAGGAAAAAAACCAAACCAAAGGTTTACAGATTTCTTTTCTTCACCAGGTGGAGCTCTTGCACCTTTAAGAGCATCAGTGAGAAGAAAGATTATTTCTGTTCTGTCCGCTTCTGCAAGTGCCTCTTCTCCATCCCATTGCAATGGTCTGCTCAGCCACTACTATGATCAGCAGCTGGGGCTCCCTTTGTGTGTGTGTGCAGTACAGGGATCATGGTGGTGATTATGATCTCAGTTACAATTTCAGGTGGGCAGGGTGTCTACAGGATGAGACAACTAGAGTAATCTTTGAAGGTTATCAGATTGTTCTTCTCCAGGGAGAAATTTGGAAACCAGGCCAAATCACTCCTCCAGCCACTTTTGGCTTTGCTTCAGAATAGATGGTTGCCAAAATGCACAGTGATAAGAGAAACTTGAGATGCCCTTTGAGATCTCCTTAGCCAGAGCATTGAATGTCTCAGCCCCTGTCCAGTGCTGCTTACTCGCAAAATGCAAAATAACCACTAAGTCGATCCGTTTATAGCATGACTGACTGCTGCTGGATGGTTGGAAAGAGACAATTTAAGGGTGGCTGGTGTGTTAGTTTGTTCCTTACCGCCACTGTCATCTGCAGGCGATAGTAGCACACAGAAAACCCCAGCATCCCCCCAGCTGCAGTATCTCTGTAGAGCTTTGTCTCTTCCTAGAATCCTACTGGTCCTGCTTGGCTTTATTTCTGGAGCAGCAAGACAGTGGAAAATTGAATCTGAATCCCTATGGATTCGTTTCTCCCATACTAGCTGCCATGGAGCCAAGACTAACTGAGATCGCATCCTTGGCTGCAGCAGTTCCAATTAACACAGCCCTGCTTGCTTTAGCAATTACCTGCCGATGGCTCACAGCCTGCATCCAGATGGAGATCAGCTGGCAGAGTTTTAAACAGGCAGGCTGAGGAGTTTGACTAACAACCAATCCTCTGAGGCAACTGTCTGTGGCACAGTGTTGATCTGGAGAAAGCTCTTTTCCAGACGGCACATGCCTGAGGTAACCACACAGTACATGCAGCCCCTCAAAATTACGGCAACATGCTCCATGTTTTTGCATTTTAGAGAAGCAGATTATTCTCCTGCATATACTGAAAGCTGCTTTGATATGGCCAAGGATTTCTGCAGAGGCTCAAATGACACATAAACTAAAGTATTCCAATTCTTTTCTGTATGGTTTTTAAATAATAATAATAATAATAAATTAAACACAAACAGGCTGAAACAGGCTGCCTCTGACTAGAAAAAGCAAATATAGGACATGCTCACTCTGATTTGTTTGCACAGAGATTGCTTAACCCATTCCCCTTCAGTCCTCTTCCAGTTCAAAATTACCCTCCCCAAGCTGCTTTTTCACATGCAAGGGGAAATGATATGGGATCCCCATTTCTTTATCTCTGGAAGTGAAAAATAAGTTTAGGAGGGTGATTTTGAGCAGGGAAATGACAAGAGGGGGCAAAAAAGAAAAAGAAAAAAAAGGAAAAGCCATGTAGCATTCTCTCATGTGTTTTTCTGTTCAGACAAGCCTGCCTGAGGGTGCTTTGGATTTCAACAAGTTTCCATTTAACATGTCAAAACTGGGGCTGTATGATCCGGACTGAGTAAAAGGGGCATACTATAAATGGCGCTTAGTTGAATGCAGAATGTGCTCTGTTCTTAAAAAAAAATACTGCTGTAGACTTTGAGATGACCAAAAGGTGGATTGGGATTTACCATAGATCTCTGGGTGATTTGAAGTAGAGAGGCAAAAATTTCACAGTCCTAAATATTGAATGATGACAACAATTAAATGCCCCCCCCCCCCCCCCGTTCCATTACATTTATTGCATGAAGAAAGTGTTGTTTGCATCTTTTCAAGTGGTGTCACCAGGAATGGATTTCTCTGAGCTCCATTCAGTTTGGGCACTTTCAGAATTGTTTAATTCTAAGTGTCCGTCTTCTGCACCTGACTCTGGTTCCTGGCTCTCTGGATTCTACTAAGAAACAAAGTAGATCCCACAAGTCTGCTCTCGCCTTGTAAAGAGGTCACAGTCTAAATCAGAAGATTCAAGAGGGTAGAGTGGCTTCTTAACAATATCTTCTCCAGATGTTTTCTCACTAAGATTGTCCTCCAAAATGCCCTTTTCCCACATAGGGCCTGGTATCATTTCTCACATATGAAGGTGGAGAGAGACAAAAGTGGGGAGAGACAGCATGGGGATGTGAGAAGTTTTTAGTGGAAACTGTGCCCCACTGAAAGAGGAAAGGGTTAAGACATTCCCCCTCCATGTTAGCGTAATGTGAACAATGAGTTGAATTGCATGGTGCTTGGTCTCATGTCTTGAAGAGCACATCCCTCACATCCGGATGTTCTGAGATAAGGGTGCCAGGTGCTTGGGTTACCATAGCAACACCAGCGAGGTTGAGGTTGACTTGCTGAGTCATTCACCCTCTCATTGGTTCAGGAAATAGGCCTAAATGTGGAGATGGGTATAATAGTCTTGTCAGTGCTGGTGTCCTCCTTCAGCAGCCAGCCTCTCCTTGCAGTCTTCTCCCACCACCAAAACCCTGGGCCTGAGCCTCCCTCCTCTGGGGTTTCCCTTGGGGGTTCCTCAGCTGGTGCCTCCCTCCACTCCTCTTCATTCAGCCAGTCGCTGACAATTCTCTGGGGCATTTCCTTTCATTAGGTCCTCTCCTGTTGCATGTACTGTCATGCTGTCAGGATCTGACTTTGAATCTGTGTAAGTTAGGGGAAGAGGCTGTGGGTTTTAAACATCAACATTAGCT
The DNA here is from genome assembly GCF_964234715.1 of Podarcis melisellensis. Lineage (NCBI taxonomy): Eukaryota > Metazoa > Chordata > Lepidosauria > Squamata > Lacertidae > Podarcis > Podarcis melisellensis. The sequence goes on from NC_138528.1 coordinate 50,748,540, forward strand.
AGCATTGTGATAATTGGTCTTTCTGTACATATGTATCTTTACTTCAAAGACCAGAAGAACTGTATATAGTAAATCAGTGGTTCCCAACTGGTGCTCCAGTGGGGTCTGCAAATGGTACCATTTGCATAACAAAAACTAATATATATATATATATATATATATATATATATATATATATATATATATATGCTTTCGTAGATTTTCACGGGTACAGGAATGCAGGTTTTGGTGTCCTCGGGTGTCTTCCCGTGTAAAAGTTGGGGTGTCTAGGCGACGTTTCGACGAGGTCTCACTCGTCATCTTCAGGCTGGTGCTTTCGGCTTCTTGTTACTGGAACAGAGCAGGATCTCAGTGTTTGAGTTCCTATAAATACTGTTGAGGGGGTGTGGTGTATAGCCTCCAATGTTCTGGGCAGAGAGGAAGTTCCCAGGCACACTAGCCTGGGAACTTCCTCTCTGCCCAGAACATTGGAGGCTATACACCACACCCCCTCAACAGTATTTATAGGAACTCAAACACTGAGATCCTGCTCTGTTCCAGTAACAAGAAGCCGAAAGCACCAGCCTGAAGATGACGAGTGAGACCTCGTCGAAACGTCGCCTAGACACCCCAACTTTTACACGGGAAGACACCCGAGGACACCAAAACCTGCATATATATATATATATATATATTCAAAAGTAGAGGGTTGATGGCTTGGCTTTTGGAAAACAGGCGGCCCACAGTACTTAGCTAATTGGGAACTACTGTTGTAGATAGTAGTGTTTAGCATTGTCTTGTGTCTGGAGACAATAAACACTTTGTTACTTTGAACTATGTGGGAGAGGAATTTCCCCCCTTAACTGGGAACTCTGGAAGAAGCTGTTTTGCTGGGAGCAGGAAATCTCTGAAGACTCTGCTGGGGCTCCACTTACTCTGTCGATACATCACTCTGGTTTAGGTGCGGTGAACTACCAGCCGGCTTCCGGAAGTCACCAACACTTCATTCCACCCAGATCCTGTGCTTTAGATTGTAGACTCCATGGCTGCATTTTGTAAATGAAGAAGAGTCAGGCACAAATAGCATACAGTGGTACCTCAGGTTAAGTACTTAATTCGTTACGGAGATCCGTACTTAACCTGAAATTGTTCTTAACCTGAAGCACCACTTTAGCTAATGGGGCCTCCTGCTGCTGCCACGCTGCCAGAGCACGATTTCTGTTCTCATCCTGAAGCAAAGTTCTTAACCTGAAGCACTATTTCTGAGTTAGCGGAGTCTGTAACCTGAAGCATATATAACCTGAAGCGTATGTAACCTGAGGTACCACTGTATAACAGACAGCCACGTGCAGTGCTATTTTCCTGGGAGGGTGCAGGGTGACACATACCCCTCAACATTTTGTGAATCTTTGTACTTTTGTCCATTTGTTGCATTTATTTTCCCTGATTTGAACTTTAAAATGGTGATTTTCTTGAGTCAAAATGAGAGTACCCCTAAACATATTTTTTTTTTAGAAAAAAAGCACTGGCCATGTGAAGTTGTCCCCTGTGGCTGTACCATGCCTGACCCCCACAAAAATTGGCTGTGTCTGGAAGCAGGAGGCCTAGACCCAGAAATGGGGCAGGGGGCTCTATATAGAAAAGGTGCTAAAACACATTTGTTCTGCAGTCATATCAATTTTCCAGCGACACATGCGGCATCTGCAAAGGGTGAGAACAATATTGATGTAAGTGCCTGGTTTGTGCATTGAATAGGTCATAGGCAGATGATAGCACTAATCAAATATTAGCGTAATTAAACAACAGATGATAAGTTCTCCTTGCTGCACTGGAAAATCACACCCCGGAAGGGAAAATAATCGCTTGGCAGGCCAACAATATTGGTTCTGAATGACCTACATGCCCTCTAGTGAAAGTCCTAGGCATTTCCAAGCATTTACACAGAACAAGAATATAATCCCTTAGAACATACTCCCTTAGGGGTAGGGCTAAATTTATGCCCTGCTAACCAGAGCTGGTTGCATGGAAAGGTGGAACTATTTGCTATGATATACTCCCCCCCCAAAAGTCCCATGATTCTTTTCCTTAAGGGGTCTCTTTCATCAGGGAAAGCAGTTGCAGTTCCTGTTCAAAGCACTAGTGAGGAGAGGATGGGGGGGCTGTTTAACCCTTTCTTTCCCATGCATATGTCAAGACCTTCTCTTCCACTGCTGCTTTTTTCCTCTCCAAATAAATACAAAGATAATGGGACTGGTATCAGGGGCATCTGCAGGATATTTTTTCTGGAGTAGGGACAGAGGAAGGTGAAGCTGCTGCCTGCACCTCTAGCAACAGCTCTGGATCAAGTAGCCTCTCCAGATGCAACCTTTATGGAGAAATAAGCACTCTTTCGTTCTATTCCGAAGCATGCTGCTTACATTTCCAGCAGCGACAAAGCCTTGTGGTGTATAACATCGCTTTAGACGGCTGCATCTGTCATCTCCTCAGGGAAGGAGCCTCACCTCGCAGTCTGCAGGGCAATCCTGGCAGAATTTTGTGTCTATGAAACTGCTGAGCACATGGCAAAACAAGAGGCACCTTGTTTGCCTGTCTCTGCGATGGCAGAGTTGCAGAAGGAAGAGCAACGATCAGAAGCATCTGGGCTGATTTTTGTCAGCCCACCAGATGCCTTTGCGCCTGACTCACCAACTGTGCTAGTTTAGGGATTTCTTTCACGAATGAAAGATGTTGAAAGAATTCCAGGTGGTGCAGCAAAGCAAGGGGTTCAGGGGTTCAGAAGGAGGTGCTTTTTCCACTGGCTCAGCCAGCTGCTTCTATTACTCAAACTTCTTGATGATTTTTGGAACCTAGAAAGATCTCCTGATACTTGTAAGAGCTGTAATTCCATGCCCATGCTAAAAAGGACAGGGAGGCAAATCATTCTAGAAGCAGATGATATTTACAAGAAATATAGTGTAATAAATTGGAAAGAGGGAAGGAATTTCAGGCTCGACAGGAATTTCACTGGAAATATCAAGGTATTGGTCCCATCCAGTGGCATAGCGTTGGTTGTCAGCACCCGGGGCAAGGCAAGTAATTTGCACCCCCTGACCCGTGGATTTGCACCCCCTAACCCTAACCCCCAGATGTTGCACCTGGTGCGGCCGGCCCCCCCTGCACCCCCACGCTACGCCACTGGTCCCATCAGTCTAACACAGTGTCCTTCAAGCAGTCACCAGTCCTGTCCCACCATTTTGCCAGCTGTGGAATTAAGGCATGCTTGGTTGCTCTTGATACCAAACCGTATCGTATAACTTTTTATCCGGAGATGGTTGGAGAATGAATCCTGTTGTCATCTTATAACCAAAGGATGTGTACCAGAAAAACTGGTGGGCAGCATTATTAAAGATATAATTACCAAACATATAGAAGGACAAGTCTCGCTGAAGAAAAACAATCATGGCTTCTGCAAAGGTAAGACCAGTCCATCCCCTCCTCATGTTCCACTGCGGAACCATCTACGATACTGAAGTAAAACTGAATTTACTTCTGCTGCCCTGATGCTAAACACAGGGATGCAATTTCAGTTTATTATACTTATTATAATTTATTTATAATCTGCCTTTTCCCCTGACAGGACTCAAGGCGGCTTACTGATAAAAATAAGAACTGCTGAAAACAGAGAAAATGACTAGGAAAAAAAATTAACCATCAATAGAATTAAAACGCTATACATATATAAAATCTATGGAATCTTACCAAATAATCACAATAAAAACAGCATAGCACCAGCCCTTTCATTAAAAACAGTCAGTCCCCAATAGCCTGTTGTAACAAAAAGTATTTGATTTCAGGCTGGTGAGTAAAAGAAAACAGGTCACCTGATGTAATAGTATCGTCAGGTGATTGATGGCTGGGTGATGGGGGTCAGGTGGTCTGATCTGAGGATCTGACCTGCTGGCTGCAAAATTCTCCACCCCTGGTCTAAGTTAATGGATGAGTGGGAGACCACCAAGCGGGGTGTGTGTGTGGAATATTCCTGCTGTTTCACTAGAAAGAGCTACCACCTATGGCAGCAGTGCTATGAAAAGTAGAGATCCTTACAAGCTTGGGAATGTCCCTTGGCCTGCTCCTTGGGCAGACTGCTGAGCAGGCAGGTTGTGTCTGACAAACTGGCGCTGGCACCAGATTGATATCCTTCTTGTTCTTGATAAGGATCTGAAGCCTCCTTTGGGTTTCACAAGCAATTCTTTTATCCTTCCTGATTGTGCCTTCCAAGCAGTGGAGAGTCCCTGGAGAAACATCAATCCTGGGACTGCAGGCTCTGTTGGCTGCTATTGACAGAGATGATGGAAAAGCTACAGGAGCAGCTGTCATTTCTTCCTGTTTGTGTTTTGTTCTTGGGCTATCAGCAGGACATTTTCCGCCAGACGCTCATCACTCTTCTGAAGTAGAGCTTGGTGCTGTCTTTCTGCCTGCTGAGAAGCAGGCTGGCCTAGAACCTACTTTTGCAGAAGACTCCCACTACCTTATCTTGGATGAAGCTCTATCAGTTAGGATTTGCAGCCCAGAGTATCCTACCTTGGGTTGCCGGCCCTGCCATTGAACAGACTGAGGCAACCACCTCAGGCTTTCGGTGCCTTTTGACTGGACTTAACCGTCCAGAGGTCCTTTATCTTTTACCTTACCAGCCCCAGATTCTTCTGATTAGTTTCCTATCAATCTGCTTTTAAAAAATAAATGCTTCCCTGGCAGTCTCCCTCCATCTTGAACAGAAATTTGGCATGAAAGATCACTGAGCTGGGAGTTTACCTTTTTATTTAAAGCAGTTATTAACTTCACTGTGAATAGCAATCCCAAAGTGGGTTACATAAAAAATTAAAATACAACAAATATATTAAGAAGAGAAGAGGAACAGATATATCACATCACTCCCAAACCACAAAAAAATTAAATAATGACACCAGACAGGAATCCTTATCCAAATAATGATTGAGCAAGTAAGTGCATCTTCACCACATAAGAATTAGTGCCAACCATATATTAGAAGACAGGGAATTCAATACTTGAGGTGCCATGGCTGAGAAACCCTTCACACGTATCATGTAGTATATTTCAGATGGCCGCTGCACCACCAGAAGGGCCTTCCCAACATATTTTAAGGTGCAGGGAGGTCTGTATGGCAACAGGTGGTCCTTCAAGTGACCAGGTCCAGAGTTGTATAGGGCTTTATGAGTCTGCATCAGAACTGGGCTTGGAAGCCACTGCAATCTTTTCAAAATGGGTGTCAGTGTGTTCCTGATAGGCTGCACCAACAATCAGCCTTGCTGCTGCAGTTGCACAAGTTGCAGCTTCCAGACCAGTTTCAAGGGCAGCCCCACACAAAGCTCATTACAGTTGGAGAAAAGGTACTTCAAGGAAGATCCATATGCTTCCTCCCAACCCCACAGCAGTCATTGTTTTGGGCTGTTTTGATCCTACTTCATACCCTGCAAGTATGCTGGGTCAAAACAGGACATCCCATTTTCTTGTGCAAGGCATGGCAGCCTCCCCACCAGTGTGCCTTTGGGGCTCTGTGATCTCGCACCGGTCATGTGACTCATGTGGGAGCATGGGGGGGGGGGAAGACTTTGTGTTCTGGTTTGGGGACTCAAGATGTTGGTGGGTATACTACTTGTGGCTGGTCTGTTTGGATCACAAACTGTGTGTCTCCTGTAGTGCAATGGGTCAATGTGTCTGGCTGTTAACCAGAAGGCTGGTGGTCCAAGCCCACGCAGGGACAGCTGTGGGCTGAATTCCTGCATTGCAGGGGATTGGACAAGATGACCCTTGGGGTCCCTTCCAACTCAACAATTCAAGGATACTATGAATCCCAGTGCTCCTTGCTGGTGCCAGATGCACTCACTGAATTATTGTGCCTGACACATGAAACCTGTGATAAGAGGCCTCCTTAAATGAGGGGTAAGGAACCTGTGGCCTTCTAAATGCTGATGGGCTACAACTCCCACCATTCCTGACCACTGGCCATGCTTAATGCCTTCTGTTCGCTTCTGTTTTGGAATAGATGCTTGGCTTCACAGAGCACCTGAAGGTGGATGGGCCTGATGGGGTGGTGGGAAGACCTCAGGTTGGCAAAAGTGATGGTTTTTAATCAGCAGGTGAACTTAAGCGCAAACTGATGTGCCAGCTCTCGAGTCTGTGCAGCTGAATTGAGATGCATATTCTGTGGCATGTTTGTGTGTTTAATTCCCTCTTTGAATTTCACAGGGAAATCCTAGGCGCTGGGCCAGAGCGTGTCTCCAGAATGTGAAATATTCTGCAGAGTTGATCCCATGAGCTTGTATATAGTGATGGTTCTCACATTGTTTAAAACTGTAGCAAATGTGTACGCATTAGGCTCTATGCATTTTTGTGTAATTTGTATTGGATTCTGAGACTGAAATCATATACAATTAACCGGGAGTAAGACCTGTTGAATTCAATAGGACTGACATCTGAGAAGACATGCACTCTGAGTGGCTTGGTTTGCACAGGATTTTAAACCATAATTTAAAATAAACTGCTTTGGCTCAGGTTTCATCTTGTTATGCTATTCCTGGCTCCATCAGTGCAGTAAGAGCTCAGGGCTCCTTCAGATGACATATTTATTGGCCATTCATTCCAATTTGCTTGCACAAAGCTTACGTGAATGTTAGATTATATCTGGTCTTGACTGAGTGCTCATTCCAATTCGTTTGTGTGGAGGTTATACAACAACGAGCATTTTATCCTGCATTCATCCCGATTTGCTTGTGGAACATTTGTATGTCTTCCCACTTTTCCTTCATTCCACACTTTTCAATGCACTTCCCCATCACTTTCCTAACAGCAACAAATCTTGTTTCCTTTTCTGGAGAGCCCTTTAATCTGACTGAATTGCATAAACCTGCATTTCCCAGGATGCCCTTAAATCCCTCCCACAAAATACTGTCTTTCTGGAAGGTGCCCCTAGACTTACATCTGAGTCAACATACCCATAGGATCCTGCTGGAAGGCTGCAATCCTGGACCATCCACACACCATCTTCTTTTGCATTTGCTGTGGGAACATACACTGTGGGCTAGCAGTGAGGAATATAGCAGTTATATGGTGCCACAAGGAGCCATGGTTTTAATTCTGCTTCTAGCTGATGGCAGAAGAGCAAGGCCTCAGCAGTGCTTGAGAGCCCTAGTGTGGAAAGGACCTCTGCCTTTCATTCTGACATGTTCCAGTCTTGTTTAGCTTGCTGGCTCTTGAAGTGGCAAAGAGCTGATGTCTTTACAAGGAAAGCAAATCTGAAGCCCATTGACTTTGCCTTTGAAGGCGCTACAAAGGGGGACACGAGGCTGCCGCTGCTTTCCTTTGCAGTCCACCTAGAGCACTGCTTGGCTGAGGAGTCTGAGCGCAATTCAGTTGCTGCACCCAGCAAACCAGATGCTGCCGCTGCTGTTGCTTCCACGAGCCCCAAACTCCCCAATGCAATTTTATCCCAATCCGTCCCACCATTACTTGTAATTAAACAAATAAATCTCCATTCTAATTAATATCTGCAATGGGATTTATGTGATGAGCCACAGCAGGATGCGTGTTTCCAGTCAGTTGCACAATTTATTGCGCCTTGTGGGTAAATATCGGCAACCTGAGTCAATAAACTTAATGGTGACGGAGATCTCCAGCCTCTGTCTTCCAGGACTTAACCCTCTCCTGGTGTTTTTGGTCCTTCTTCTTCCCATTCTGAGCCCCCTTTTGCCTCCTTGCATGATACTGGAGTGTATATACTGGAGTGTGCTGGCTGAGGGCTAATGAGCAGAGCTTCATTCAGATAAGATGGAGGTGCTGTTTGGGGAGGGTTGTTCTTGTGACTAGGGAGGTGACATTCAATGTGTTCTGGATGGGACCCTCCTTCCTGTTAAGGATCAAGTACACAGTTTTGGGGTGCTGTTAGATAACCAACCCTTACTTTGGGTGCTCAGATAGCATCTGTGGCACAAAACAGCTTTCACAAATTTAGGTTGGCGAACCAACCACAAAACCTTCCCCCACCCAACAGATATAGTCTTGCCATAATTATGCATGCTCTGGCAATGTGTAGGCTAGGTTTCTGCAGTGTTATTACATGTGCCTTGCCTCTGAAGACTTTGAAAAGCTAGCCAAGTAACATTATCCTGGGAGTCCCCCTGGCTGCAGGAAGCTCTCCAATGCATGTCCTCTATAGGAGCCAACTCCTAGGGGCTAAAGGGTCTTTGCCCCCCAAAATATTTGAGGGAGTGCCCCCCCAAAAAGGTTGAGGGGAATTGCCATTCAAATGGTGTGTGTACACTGCATCATATGATCAGTTATGTGGGGCAGGGCTTACCTTGCCCCCCCCAATATTTTATTCAAGTTGGCACCCCTGATATCCTCTGAATGTTCACAAGCCCTGGTATAGCCAGGATTACAGCAGCAAGTGTGAAGAAACTCTCTCAGGAGCACTGTGTGTGACAAAATAAAGGCAGTGCTCTTCCCACTTCACTCCCTGACAGGTTGTTCCTTTGCGTGTTACAGCAAAAGCTGGCGCCCTGTGTTGCTTCATCACTTCTTCTCTGTAACATCTAGAGGGCGTTTATGTGCTTGAAAATATGCGCCCAGGAGAAGCCTCGGCCAATGACATATCTCTGGCATAAGTCTGTCTAATGTTTTCAGACACACACTCTTCAAAGAATATTAAAAAGAAGAACTGAGCTACAGTAGCTATTCAGAGACCTACTTTTTCAGCAATTGTGCGACGCACCTCTTACAACCTATTCGCTAACCATTGTTCCTGCTTGCCGCAACCTACCCTTCACTTTACTTCTGCCACTGATAAGTTTTGTTGTCCCAATAGCCTTTTGCTTCTCACATCTCCTGTTGTTATCCTTACAGCCCCTGCCAATGAAAACCTGCATAATGGTTTGTTTCATAGCCTTTTCAGAGGCAAAACCGGAGATTTTAATCAGACAGAAGACTTTGCCCTATTACGATCTATCTTTGATGCCATGTGAAGAAAAGGTAAATTTTGCTTTAGACGGCTCTCTATGGAATTGGGCAGGACTTCTTAATAGAAGCCCTGGAAAATCCATTGCTTATTATTTTCAGGATTATTTAAAGACACTATACCAAGTAAACACAACAAACAAATAGTCATTACTTTTTTCAAAACTTTAGCCAAGCTGGTAATAGTGTGTAATTGGTAAAGCATCTGTTAATGAATACTGTAATAAAATCTAGAAGCTCACAAAAGGAATGGAACCTATACAGGAATGCAAGGAGCTGTCTTCTGCTGAGTCACACTATGGTCTATTTAGCACAGGATTGTCTCTGCTGACTCACAGTAGCTTCTCAGAGAGCATCTCGTACCTGGAGATGCTGTGGGTTGAACTGGAGACCTTTTGCAAGGCATGTGCTCTACCACTGAGCTATCATCTAAGCAGAGTGGAGGAATGGTAATATGCAGGTGTCAATAGCACAGCAACAACTACAGTAATGTTACACAACACCCCAATCTCCAAGTGATGAGAGAATCCAGGGGTTCCGAGCGCTTACCAAGGTTTGGCTTCCTTGGAATGAAAGTCAGCAAAGACCAGAGGGCCTTTAGGATATATGGTTTTGTTTACACATATATACAACCTGAGCATAAGATGGAGGGGCTCGCAGCATCAACACTCCAACAGATCTTGCTTATCAATATGTCACAGCTTTGGATCCAGAGAAGATCAGGCATGTTTCTGTGTGCCCAGCTTCCAGTCTGCTTCCAGCTCAGCTAGGCGAGCGGGCTGAAGGAAAGGTTCACCCGTTAGCTTGGAGGGCACCATCACTTAGTTGTAGCTCTTGCAACCTGGTTCATTCTTTTGGGTTGCTGATGAGGACAGCTAAGGTCACTGTCTCACAAAAACACCTGATGAACCAGTTCATCAACCTCCTCTATTAGATTCTAATCCTCAATGGGCACAGGACTCCAAGAACGGGAAGGGATGCAGAACATCAATCAGACTGGACCCCCCCCCCCGCCAAAAAAAACCCCTCACCATCATAGTCATCATCAGAATTTGAACCTGAGCCTGGAACTTAATTTCAATGCCTGGATGAAACTTAGACATGGCATATGGCAGCTCCACATCATATCCAGATTGTGGCATGGGGTGGGGGCTTTGTCTGCAGTCCATAGACACCAGTCCTCTGATTTCTAATAGCATACATGGGGGTGGGGGGGTACCAGATTGGGAATCGTGACAGGGACAGAGGACTCAACCCCATCCCCTTATTCCAGCCTGGCTCATATGTGTACCAGTTATTTTTCTTCAGTAAAAACCTTGCCCACCAGGGCAAACTGTGTGACAAATCTATCATCTAGCGGCTGTTGCTGTTGCTCTCTGTGTGGATGTGGGCGACTGGCTCAGATGTTTACATGGTGCGCATGTTATGATCCAGCACTCCAGGGATACATTGGCCCAAATAACAAAATGCATTCTGAACATTGTGCATCTAGGTAGATTGCCTGGGGGAAATTAACAATAAGGAGAGTGCCCCGAGGTCATTTAATTGTGAGAACATGTTTACCTAAGCAATTGTTTAAGGACAGTAAATGTGAGGATGAATATCTGAATAAACTCAATAAGGGACTGAAGGGGTTATTAAGAAGGCTTCAGGAATGCTAACTAAGAGGAATGTGATTGTTTTAAGAGTAAGAAGCGGCAGGGGAGTGGGGGAAGGGAACTCCCTAGGACAGAAGTTGTGGAATTATCCTGCAAGGTGAGTGTCCTAGATCAAGGAATACTTAAAAATGAAGAAAGGCACATCTTGGTTTGGGTTCTTCACGCGAACAGGATGAACAAATTGAGATGAAGGTTGCAGTCCTAAATGCTCTCACTTGGGGTATTTGCTTTTGAATACAGTGGAAATGACTGACTTCTGATGAAATATGTAGAAGATTGCACTTCAATGCGCATTTCTTCTTCTTCTCTGCATTCTCTGACTCTAAGATTGAATTTGCTATATTGAGTTTACATTAGATTAATAAAAAGCAGGAGAGTGATCACAGGAACTCACTACCCCAGGGCCTTAGTCTGACAATGCATGATCCATCTCTGACCTGGATAAGAGAAAGCCTGATTCCGATTCCTTGAGTTCCAGGCTGGGAAATTGTGAGATAGAAATAAATTACAGCAAATGAGCCCCCTGCCCTGTAGGTAACAAAAAGACAAAATCACAGGAACACAATTTAGCAAAAATGAAAGTAATGCTGCTATAACCATGGCTAAAGTACCAGTTACAGATAGGTAGCCGTGTTGGTCTGCCATAGTCAAAACAAAAAAAATTCCTTCCAGTAGCACCTTAAAGACCAACTAAGTTAGTTCTTGGTATGAGCTTTCGTGTGCATGCACACTTCTTCAGATACACAGATACTGTGTATCTGAAGAAGTGTGCATGCACACGAAAGCTCATACCAAGAACTAACTTAGTTGGTCTTTAAGGTGCTACTGGAAGGAATTTTTTTTGTTTTGACCATGGCTAAAGTAGTAGAAGAATACAGAGAACTACAAGCATTACAGGCCAAGGCCATGATGCAAACAACAATACGGATCTGCAAATGAGATCTTTAAGATGGCACCTCATTTCATGCTGCTTCAAGCCACCAATGGGATAATATGCACAGGTGGCAGCCATTAACCCCAGCATTGCGCCAATGATTCTTCCTAGATCTTTCTTTCTTTCTTTCTTTCTTTCTTTCTTTCTTTCTTTCTTTCTTTCTTTCTTTCTTTCTTTCTTTCTTTCTTTCACAAAAGCATCATCCCTGTAAATCTTTGCAACATACGATGCAGGGTGGGGGTGGGAATCACGGAAATACTGGAATGTGCAATATGAAACCACAATCAATAATATAATTAAAATGCCTGCTAAGATTCTGTAGAATGCTCCTGGGCATTTCAGTACAACCAAAGGTGCTGCAACTCTAAACACTGCCATATACAAAATGGATTTAAAGTTATGTTATGCTGTATTGTAATCTAATATATATATATATAGATATATATATATATATAAATATATATATATATGGCAGAGTTCAAATTTAAACCTCTGGTCCAAAAATAAGGAATTTGTCATTCATAGAAGAGGGGTGAAAATATACAAAGTTGCTTACAAAATAAGCTTTGACTGAGGTCTGGGTGTAAGAGGAATGTTGCCAAGTCATGCATTTGCAACAGCAGTGAATCTATCAAGTAGCTTGCTGACTCTGAAGTATAACAATTGTTTAAAGGAAATATCAGCATTACTTTCATTTCTGCAACATTGGGATATAAATAAACTGACGTGCAGCAGGATTCTATAATAACAAGTATGGGCCCCTCCAGACTGTTGATGTTGTTTGGGTATGTTCTGCAAAATGTGACGGACACAATAAGAGTGCATTAGTAATGGACTTAGTCTGGACCATCCTCACATCATTCTGCTTTACTAGTGATTCTACAAAACTTATCCAATGTTATCACATTACTGCTACCTGGAGAGGCACTTTCCTCTTGCACGATGGTGCAGTGAAAGTGGGTCAGAAAATAAATTGGGACTTTGGGGTACAAACAGTGACAAGATTTCATTTATTGATTGGAAATGAAAGCCTGAAACTTTTGCAGGCACGAACAGTACAGAATGGCAGGGTGTGTGTGTGTGTGTACATAATTGCTCCAGTAACATCATGAACACACAAGAAAAAGGACCACTTTTGTTGTACTCATTCTGGCACCTGCTAAAAACATTCTTGTTCAGACAACCCTACTGAGACATGTAAAGTTTAATTGGGAATTTTAGCTTGCAGTGCAGTTTTAACTGTTCATTTTATTTATATTCTCATTTTTTAAAAACTCCTAAACTTTAACTTTTACAGGCAACTTTAACATATATGTTATATTCTTTAAAAACCACTTAGAGCTCTTATTTACAGTTAAGCTGCATGCAAATTCCATTAAATAAACAAATGGGATGTCCTGAGGGGCCATAAGTACCACTGAGCTCAATGAAGCTTGCTCCTAGGGAAGGGTATGTAGGAATTGCAGCCTTCACTGGTCAAATGACCCTTTGACTGTTTCAAACGCTGAAGTCTTTCAGAATTGCTCCTAGTAAAAGGAGGATCAGACAGAGAGGACGGCAGGGCTCCCAGATCTGAGAGAGTTGTGTAGAGGAGGCAATTTCAGTAGGTGCCTCTTCTCTGCCTCTTGCACAAAAAGCTATATCTACAGATGCAAACACTATCCTACTTGCATTCAGCTGTTCGCATAATAAGAGGCTTGTCCTCCTTTGCATCTGGCCATCCATGGAAGGAACAACAAACACCCAAGAGACCCCAGAATAGGCTGTTTTGCATCCACACGGACGGAGATGATATTTGCCATCAACAAAGCTTGTGTTGTTTTCTTTTTTTCCCGAGGTTTCCATGGTGTTTCACTGGGAGTGAAATAGCAACTTCTCGGCTCTTGCTCTAGCTAGGGGCTCCTTAGTATTTAAATCAGCTCATAAATATTCTATTTGGATTTCATGCTTAAGTAAGCCTGCCATAGACATGACACCATGCTATCATTTGCTACATTGCGTTGCCCACAGTGCCATCAGCCCCCTCCTTCCTCTTGCGGGAGTCAGGATTCTAGAGAAGGCTTGGGGTGCTGCCACCCCAATCATGCTTATAGTAGCCACCCCCAACCTGAATTTGCAGGTATGTGGTTGAAATTGGAAACACCCTGATTTTGTAAAATTCTAGGGTGGGATTCAACTAAGGAGTACCATCAGCAGATTCAATCAGTCAATCAATCAATCAATCAATCAATCAATCACTAGGGTGTGTGGGGTCTCAGGAAAAGCCACAGAGGCCTGTTCTTGTCCTGTTTTTTTTTTAATTTAACTGATGCCTTTTTGCTTCTGTAAAAAACTGTCTGCTTTAGAATATAGGAGGGTGAGCCACAAATATGGGAAGACCAGATAATGTTGCTAGGTGATTTTCAGGAAAACCTCCCTCTGCTGGGCAGCTCTCCCCTTCAAGGTTTCCAGGCAGGATGTCCTGTTTCGATCAGTGCAAGGAACCTCGAAAGGGGGAAGGGGAGGGGGCTGCCTATATAATGTATGAACAAAGGCTATTTGGCATGGCTGCACCATCACACTGGTGAGTGTGGCTCGCCTGCTCTGTTTTACTCAGCTGAATAAACGAGTGATTATGGGGATCTCCTCTGTCTATGGCATTTATTGGCTTTTCAGTGATGAAGGCAGCTTGGGTCCGATTAGCGGGCCCCAACAGGTGGCTACATGCAAAATAGAGCAGGCATCTCTTCAATACATCCTTCTCAGTTTGTAGAAGAGGGAATTAAAGTTCTCTTCTACACAACCTTTATCTTTTATATATATAATTTTTATTAAATTTTCTGTTTTACAATTTAAAATACTCATTTAAACATCCTTAAAATATCAGTGACTTCCCTTCTCCTCTTTCCATGGTTCATTCTGCATATCATAAATCCCTGCATATTTTACAAAAACTAAACTGCAGTATTCCATTATTACATCCACAAAACTTATTTACACTGTTGAATTTATCTTAATGCTGCCAACGTTTCCAAGTGTACACAATTTCCCCCCATATATTCAATAAATGCTTTCCAATCTTCTCTAAACGTATGTACTTCTTGTTCTCTTATTCTGTATGCTAAGCCTGCAAGCTGCACATATTCTGTCAGTTTAAGTTGCCATTCTTCTTCTACACAACCTTCAAAGGTAAAGGAGCCTTCTTCTAGTTTGCCTCTGCCAGCGCCTTTTATTTACAACCAGCAGTCCAAGTTGTGGGTGAGGCAAAAGGAGAATTCCCTGGGCTTTGCCTCTTGTTGGCTCTGGCTTCCCCTGCTGTTGGCACCCTGGCCTTCTGTCCTGAAACCCTGGCGTCTGGCCACACTGCTCACGACTGTGAGTCCATGATAAGCAGCTGCACGATAAGCAGCCGCTTCCTCCCATCACTGCCTTTCCGTGCAGGTAAAAGCTTTGGCCATTCAGCTGGGAACCTGGCAGTGAGGAAAACGGCAGCACCCTGAGTGAAAACCTGACCATCGTGTTTGGGTTCAAGAGGTTCAAAAAGTATTACAGTGGTACCTCGGGTTACAAACTTAATTCGTTCTTGAGGTCTGTTCTTAACCTGAAACCGTTCTTAACCTGAGGTACCATTTTAGCTAATGGAGCCTCCCATTGCCTCTGTGCCACTGCCGCCACACAATTTCTGTTCTTATCCTGAGGTAAAGTTCTTAACCCGAGGTACTACTTTTGGGTTAGTGGAGTCTGTAACCCGAAGCGTTTGTAACCCGAGGTACCACTGTACATGGAAACACAGCACCCCTTGGCAGACATAACACTGGCACATAGGCCACAGCCTAGAGAAAGGAAGGGCAAGTCCTTTCCTACCTAGCCATCCTAAGCCTTTTCATCACGGTGGGAGGAATTCCCTGAAGCAGTGGCAGCCAGTCAGGCAGGTTGCTTATGGAGAGGGAGGAGGGTGAGGCACAGGAAGCTCAGTGCAATGCAGTGCATGGCGGCAGAGCCAATCTGATGTCCCTGTCGCATACCCTCCAAGTGTCCCGATTTTCCACGGACAGTCCCAGAATTACGAAAGCCACCCTGGCTTCTGATTTGATCACTGAAGGCCCCCATTTCTCTTGCCAGCATCTCCAGCGCTGAGCTCAGGGTGGAGGATGAGCCGGCGTATGTCCCAAGCGGTGGCGGCGGCAGCAGTGGTGGCTGCTAGGGAGCACCCAGCTGCCACTCCATGGCCTCCACTGCTAGCCGCCTCCCTTGGGCAGCTCATGGTGGCCAGTGGCGAGCAGGTGAGGAGGAAGAGAGGCTGCTGCTACCAAGGCCCAGCCAGGTGTAAGGCTCTGGCTCTGAGGTGCAGGCAGAGGGCAGGGCTGCCCTGGGCGGGAAGAAAGGCGAAGTGGCGTGGAGCTCAATTACCCTTGATTTTTTAAATTATAAAATGCTTTGTGCCTCTGTCTCTAATCTTGTCCCTTTCTCTAATTTATTTATTGGTGTGTGCTTTTCTTTTTGCAGATGTACCAAAGAATGAAATAAAATAAAATTCTCTGCAAGGGGCGGGGGAATGGGGCATTGAGGAGTGTCAGTTTTTTGGGGGGAGTCAGAAATGTCCTTATTTTTATCTGAGGAATGTTGGAGGGTATGCTGTCCCCTCGTGCTGAGGCACACTGAGCTCCTCACGCCTTGTCCCTCCCTGTCACGGTCTGGGCAGATGAGGAGGACTGGTGGAGACCTCCACCTGAAGAGGTGTCTGGGCAGGAGGAAGATGAAGATTCTATGGACCCAGATTCATGGTGGTGGCGAACAGGACACACCCCAGAAGCAGCAGCAAAGTGTTGGGAAATAACAGAAAATGAGGAACAGGAGCAGGGTAGCAGATGCTCTAGTTCTGAACAGAGACAGGACTCAGAAGTGGGAGAAACAGTACAACATGGATACTATGTCACTTGAAAGCCTGGTAGAACCCCCTCCTTCTCCAAGGACAAGGTGATCCCTTCATATCTTAGAGCGGAAGACCAAACAGAGACAGAAAGATTCCATTCCCAGCCACTGTAGGCAGTAAGGAGGGGCTTGGAAGCTAGGAAGTGCCACAAGAGCGGTGGAGCAGGCACTCTGGGCAACGTCTGGAGACTGAGGGGAGCAAAATCCATGGTATCTCTGTGTTTAAAGAAAAGAACTAGCAGAAGCTCTCTGCATCTCTGATTTCACTGGCAGCTAGCCTGGGAGTTATGACCAGGCTGTGGTCATAACCGGCTGTGTTGGGAAGCTGGGAGAGCAACAGAGCCCCACCCACAGTGCCTCTCTGCCTTGCCTGTAGTATGCATGTATATGGGCAGGGGGATCTGCCACCAGTCTTCTACTACTGATTGTCAGTGGTGGCTGTTAAGAGCTGGACCTGGGCGGTGGGCAGGGCAGCTGCTAGGAGGTGGAGCCAAGGAGAGGGTCACTGAAGGCAGAATCCACTTATTCCAGTTTTCTCCCCATCCTCCTCTCCCAAAAGATACCAGAGAGGACTCTTGGGAGTGATTGTGTCAACCGCTCGTTTCATCTCGCTATTCCATTGTGAAACCAGGGCCTCAACAGGGTCACCCGCTTTCTCCACCAGAAGATCCCCTGAGCATTCAGGAAGCCTTCAGTTTTCATCAGTTACCTGGAGAGCTTCATTTTTTAAAAGGAAAGACTCTGCCTTTTAGAACAAGAGACACTGAGTATTATCCCTAGTGAAATAAATCATATTAATGGCTAATAATGTGCAATTTATCACTGTAATTTTGCTCTGGAAAGGCTTTTTGCAGGCGCTTTAGACAGTGTGAAAGCCTGGATGAGCTGCTGCTGCAGTCGTTAAATCAAAAGTTTGAAAATAAAAGGTAGGCTGATAGTTGTAGTCCCTCTTCTGTGGACGGTTTTGAAATGGGATGGCTATGATCTGAATTAGAAAATATTCGCTTAAAGTAAGGGGCATTTGGCAGCTCTGACTTTTAAAAAGGGTACAAGAATACGAGAGGAATCTAAAAAGTGGCTCATGAATTCATAATTTGACTTGGATACTCTGTTTCAAATACACGTCTGAAGTATTGATAAAACTGTACGATGATGGTTTTTAAAAAATAAGCAATAAGCAATACAATAATCAAATTCGGAAGGTGATGGACTCTCCTTCACTGGAGGTTTTCAAGCAGAAGTTGGATAGTCATCTGTCATGGATGCTTTTAGCTTAGATTCCTGCATTGAAGAAGAAGAAGAAGAGTTTGGATTTGATATCCTACTTTATCACTACCCAAAGGAGTTTCAAAGCGGCTAACATTCTCCTTTCCTTTCCTCCCCCACAACAAACACTCTGTGAGGTGAGTGGGGCTGAGAGACTTCAGAGAAGTGTGACTAGCCCAAGGTCACCCAGCAGCTGCAGGTGGAGGAGCAGGGAAGCGAACCCGGTTCACCAGATTACGAGTCCACTGCTCTTAACCACTACACCACACTGGGGTTGGACTAGATGAGCCTCCTGTTAGTGTAATTTGGAAAAATTGGTGAAATTGAACTAACAGCTTGGACCACGTCTCTCTTTCTGTCTGGTGTTTTGAATTATGGGAATGCTTTATGCAACTGACCATTGTACTAAAGTTCTCTACATTTCCGATTTCCCCTACATTTGAGGCTTATCTCTTTTGTGTGTTTTTTGTTTGTTTGTTCTTTTGTATTTGGTGCTGCTGCTTCCCACCTCTCTCATTTAATAATAATAATACAACAAATGTTGGAGCGGGGGTGGGGGTGGGGAGCGGACGCAGTCAAATTATACACTCAACTCTCGTGTTCAATTCCTATTGGATCTTCATAAGAGGAGGCAGCAAAAAAATCTATTACTTCAGTCTTACAGCACAAATTAATTGGTTACAGGTGGGCTTCCTTTTTTTAAAAAAAATGTATTTTTTCATTTTTTTCAGTAACCAAACTATTTATGTTAAGTGTTTACTGGAAGGGGCAGTGATGTTACAGAAGATGAAAAACAACCTAAAAGGACTTTTTAATTGTGAGTAGTGTTAGGAGATATAGGGATAGTCATTTTTGTTTGTGTGTAGATATCAAAATAGTTCTGCAGTTAATTTGTAGTGTAAAATTCTGAAGTTAAGTGTGGATTAATATTATGAGTTCAGGCCTGTGTAAATGTTGTCTATATTCCCTGGGGCTTATGTGTTATTTTTAAAAATAATAATTATTATAGGTTGCATCCAGCTAAGTCCTACTCAGAACAGACTCACTGAAATTAAAGAACGTAACTTAGCCATCTCCATTAACATCAGTGGGAATCCTTTGAGTGGGATTAGTACTGAATACCGCCCATTCAACCTACTATTACTGGAACAGTAATGGCCAAAACAGATGGAGAGGCTAGAGAAAATAAGGTAGAAAGGGAAACACATTACAGAGAAGCTTTCAACTATCTAAGAGATTGCCTTAGTCAAATATCTTCCAAACTGAAGGGGCAAGTGGAGGAGGATTAGTTTGGATGACAAGATATGGGTGATCTTTATAGTAACAGGCCAGAGATCTTAATATCTTCCTAACCGTGTGTGTGGGCAGATAGGGAGGTTAGAGTCTCCTTTCGTGCTGAAGGTGTTGAAGAGGAGGATGAGAGCTGTTATAAATCTGATCATTTTGGGCAAATCTGAGCAGCGTGGGAGTACAGGAGCAAATGCTGGCAGGAGGCCTAGACAAGTTGGAAAGATGTTCAGCTAAGTATCTTGAGAACAAGAGCAGCAGACTTGGACAGGTGGCCTGGACCAGCAGAGAGCTGTCCAGCAAAGCTTGGGTTGCAGGGGCTGGGTTAGGAAATGAATCTATTTTTGCTGGGTTTGGAGTCCAAAAATACTGGCGGGACTTGACAATTATCCTTGTGGCAGATCCCTTCTGCTCTTTTGTTACTCTCATTGGTGCCTAATGCTGCTAATCAGCAGTGGCTCTGTATCCTTTGATATGTCTGAATCATTGGCAGCGTTGGATTCTTCCAGCTTCATCTACAAACATGCATTCAGGAGAGGAATGCAATCAGGGGCCTTGCTGGCATCTCCATCTTCTGCCCAGATGGAGTGGGGCAAAGTCAAATGGGTTGTAACCAACTCATGGTGTAATATAAAACCCAGATATACATTTCTCCACTGGGTGTAATTTACACCCCTTTCCTATAGTTTGGATAACTTCGTGAGTCATACTCAAGAGTAGACCCATTGAAACCAATGGACTTAACTTAAATTCATTGATTTCTATGGGTGTACTTGCTTATGATTTACAGAAGCACATTGGGCAACCAAATTTGTGAATCACTTACAAGGGGCCAGTTTACACAAAGAGCAGACACAAGCAGGAAAGTTCTCCCCAGACCTTGGATTGGGCTGGAAAAAGTTAAAATGGGTGCAACTGGACCCACTGCCTCTGCTGAGCTGGGCCAATATCACCTTAAATTCTCTATGCCAGCAGTCCCATCCTTCTGGTGTAAACCTCCACGTCAGCCATCATGCAGTTCAGAGATTTGACCAGCATCAACCCAGCAAAGAGGAGTGTGCTGGGGGCAGGAAAGGGGTGAGACATGGGGAGAGTTGGGCTACGCCACATTCAAGTCCCACTCAATTAAGAACCCCACCCCAATAAGTGGGCAGTCCTTACACCAGCCAAAAGGGGTGATGCAACTTGCAAAGCTCCATAGATGTCAATGGAATGGGCCCCATGCCAGAAACTCGCCTTCCAGCCACACTCACAGCAGCCCAATGGCATTCTCCGGATGCAGCGTAAACACCAACTAGTCAGAGGGCTAGAAACTATGCATCTACCAACCTCACTTTACATGCTTCTTCTTGCAATGTAGCATGCTGCCACATGAGCAACTCATGCATTCAGGAGAGGAAGCTCAGGGCAGCATGGTGAATTACACTTTGAACTATGGGGAGCATCCTGCACACAGAGGTCTAGCAAGGTCAGGTGGTATCCGGCGCGAATTTTTTTTTGTCACCCTCTCCCACATTGCAATTTTTGGGAATGTTGCCCAGAGCTGTTGACCTTTTTTTAAGGGAATGTGCCCCAAAGTTGTTGACCTATTATTAGGGAGTGTTGGCCGCGAAACAGATATGCCCGCAGATCACGCAAATGAGACCGGGGGTCTGATTTTTGCAATTGGCAGCCGGCGCTTACACCACAGGCAGGCCAGCAGCACCCGCCGATCGTGAAAATCTGACCGCAAATCACATAAAACCACCCACCAGCGATGCAAGTCCTGCCTGCCGGGGGATGCCAGGCTGATTGCCAGGCGTATTTGTGTGACCAGCAAGTGGATTTTCACGACGACGATTGCGCCAATCATGAAAATCCACCCGCAGGGGGTGTGAGCACCGCCACGCCGATCCACCCAGAGGGATTTTGTCACCCCCTAGGCATGACACCCGGGGTGAACGGCATCCCCCTTGTGACGCCCCTGCCTGCACAAGCACCGGGCACTCTCAGCACTCTTTGAGCAAAGTTCGCCCACCAGAATAAAAAAATGCAAACAACTTTTCCCAAGCTTCTCTCTCCCACAGGAACTTGGTGATAGGCCTCAGGAGAATGAGGAACAACACCATGCACTCCCAAGGAGCAGCCAGGATCGAGCCCAACCATAAGGTTAGTCTGCGAAAGGGGAGAGGCCTCCCCAGGGAAACTTCCAGACCAGACTCATCTCTTGCATGGAGGGATGGCAGCAGTGGCAAACAAGCTTATACTTCACAGCTTGGAGTGGTGGCCCCAGGCCTCCACACTACCCCACATGTCGGTGGGTGGTGGGTGCTGATTGGATGATGCTGGCAGGGTTGCTATGGAGTCCTTGTGCATCTTTGTGTTTCCTCCACCAGTCTCTGGCTCTTTCCACTGGCTGCAGCTCCTCCCAGCCACTTCCAAATGGAGTCAGGTTGCAGCATATCTTCAGCCAGCCATATCTCCACTGAGTGTAATGTACACCCCTTTCCTATAGTTTGGATTGCTTTGTGAGTCATACTCAAGAGTAGACCCATTGAAGCCAATGGACTTAAGTTTTTGTGGGTGTGCTTGCTTATGATTTACTTGTCTACAACCCTTACTGTAGAGGCCTTTCTCTCCACCAGAGGAACATTGGGCAACCAAAATTGGGCAATCACTTACAGGGGGCTGGTTTACACAAAGAGCAGACACATGCAGGGAAGTTCTCCCCAGATAGCACTACTTTGGATTGTAGGTGCAAGGTTGCATAGTTGAAATCCCTATGGGTGAGGGAGCCTACCCTGTGCACAGAAAAAAGGCATGTCATGGAGAAGCCCAACCTGAACTTTCTTTTGTGCAAGGATGGCCCTTCCCTTATGGCAAGTTTTTGGGCATGTGATGTAACACACACTCTAAAGTGACACAGTTCAGGAAAAGCTCTGCCATTGACTGTTGTGACTGTAGAGACTGGCCCAAAGTCTGTGTTCATGAAGTGATCAGAAATGGTACGGCAGCACTCTTCTCCAAAGTATACAGAGGAACACTGCATGTTAATGAGACGCAATGTCTGTAACCAGAAGCCAGCTGGGCTCAGAAGAAGAGGGGAGTAAGGAGCTGGGGCACGGAATACACTCAGCAAAGAGATGGGCTAATGAAGCTCCTTGGCCTAATTATTTCAGACCAACCATTCCATCATCTCCAAAGTTTCCGAGCAATGTCGGGCTGGACATTACTCATTCAGTCAACTGTGACTTTACCCTCTTCTACTGATTTATTTTTTAAAATTTTTAAGTAGCAGTGAATACAAATAAGAATTGGAACCAGGGATAAGAGAAGAGAAGCCACTTACTATCACTCTCTTCCCCTGCCCATGTGCAGTGTGTGTGTGTGTGTGTATGTATGCGTGAACTTGGGTGCCTGAGAGCCAACAGCGAAATATCCTAGAAGAAGGTGTGGCTGAACAGGAGCCCTCCACATGCAATGTTTTCTGGCAGCTCCCACTTCTTTCTTTCTTTCTTTCTTTCTTTCTTTCTTTCTTTCTTTCTTTCTTTCTTTCTTTCTTTCTTTCTTTCTTTCTTTCTTTCTTTCTTCCTTCCTTCCTTCCTTCCTTCCTTCCTTCCTTCCTTCCTTCCTTCCTTCCTCTCTCTTTCTTTCTTTCTTTCTTTCTTTCTTTCTTTCTTTCTTTCTTTCTTTCTTTCTTTCTTTCTTTCTTTCTTTCTTTCTGTATAAAACTCATTAATTGTATAGAATTAATTAAGCTCTTGGCTGTTCTGGTATGTTGATTTACAACATGCATTATTACAAAAAAAAAGTATTATCTAGGTTGTTGTTGCTGTTGCAAACTCTCCTATTGAAAAGTATATAAATACTGGAATTATAGTTTTATAATAATAAATAATAATATTTCAGAGCCCTCTTCTAGCTTTCATAACAAGTTTTTCTGTCCCATCTCCACCCTGCAAATGATTTCTGTCCTTGCCTTTCCACATCTTAAACTTTCACCTGCATAAATTTGTTCAACAGAATGCACAAAATATACTACTAGACAACATGATAATATAAGGTAAGAACACCACTGTAGCCCCGTTTCCCTTTGTGTGTGTGTGCATATCCCATTTTAGGGATCCAGCACGTACACTTCATGCCAGCACAGAACAGATTAAACCCGTAACACATTTCCAGGCTTAGGAGCAATTAGTCAGTGTAAACGAAACTTTTAATTGCACCTATGATTTATTGAGCTGGAGCTGAACAATTAAGATTCATTCTCAGACATGATCAATGAGCTGCAGCGAATGACCACTTTGTGTGTGTGCGTGATTGAAGAGCCACTTCCATCAGGGAGGGCTCATACCACACTTGTTCCTCTGAAGGGGCCAGTTATGCACTCTCTTTCCTTAACCAGGAAGGCTGTGCCCTCCTATCTGATGCTATTCCTACAGGGTGCACCTACAAGTGAGGCAGCTGAGCTATGGTTTTTCCTTACCCATAATTCTTTTCTCAGGACCCAACATATCCCTTAGGTTTCTCCTCTTTAGAGTTTTAGAGGCACTGCTGCCAATCAGCCTAAGGATGTGAGGGATGGGAGACCTCTACAAATTATCTGTTCTCCCAAGAAATTGCTTACAAACAAGCAGATATTACCTTGTTTGGCGTAGACTGTGCTTCTGGCAGGCATTCTGATGATTGATTATCTTTTTATTTTGAAGAGGGGCTCACATCTCAATGCTGTGCATGCCTAGCCAACTCAGAAGTCAGTCCCATTAGAATCAGCAGAGCCTCCTCCCAGGTAGAGATGCTATAGGAGTGTTACTTCAGATCCTTTGCTGCAATTAATGGGTATTTGAGTTACTGGCTTTGATCCCTCAGATCTGAAGAACATCACAACATGTAGGAAAAGATGTAGGACATCATGTATGATCAAGGGTCTGGAAACCAAGCCTTAAGAGGAACAGTTGAGGGGACTGGATATGTTTAGCCTGGAGAAGAGAAGACTGAGAGGTGATAGCACAGCCATCTTCAAATATCTGAAGATGAAGCAAGCTTGTTTTCTGCTGCTCCAGAGGGTAAAACCAAAACCAATGGATTCAAATAACATGAAAGGAGATTTCAAGTAAATATTGGGAAGAACTTTCTGACGACAAGGACGACAACAACAACTTTTTTATACCCCTCCCATCTGACTAGGTTTCCCCAGCCACTCTGGGCAGCTCCCAATAGAATATTAAAAACACGATAAATACATTAAAAACTTCCCTAAACAGGGCTGCCTTCAGATGTCTTCTAAAAGTCAGATAGTTGTTTATTTCCTTGACATCTGATGGGAGGGTGTTCCACAGGGCAGGCGCAACTACCGAGAAGGCCCTCTACCTGGTTCCCTGTAACCTCACTTCTCGCAATGAGGGAACCGCCAGAAGGCCCTTGGCACTGGACCTCAGTGAACAATGGGGGTGGAGACACTCCTTCAGGTATTCAGGACGGAGTCCATTTAGGGCTTTAAAGGTCAGCACCAACACTTTGCATTGTGCTCGGAAATGAACTGGGAGCCAATGAAGGTCTTTCAGGACTGGCGTTATATGGTCTTGGCAGCCACTTCCAGTCACCAGTCTAGCTGCATTCTGGATTAGTTGTTGTTTCTGGGTCACCTTCAAAGGTAGCCCCACGTAGAGCGCGCTGCTGTTTGACAGTGGAATGGATTCCCTCTGAATGTGGTGCTCTCCTGCATTGGATGTTTTAAACAGGCTGGATGGTCATTTGTCAGGGATTCTTTAGCTGTGATTCCTGCATTGCAGGGGGGTTGGACAAGATGATCCTCGGAGTCCCTTCTAACTCTACAGTTCTGTGATTCTTTGTATGAAAACTGTGTGAGTGCCAATTTTACAATAATGATGCAAAGCATTTTCCTTGTGCCTTTTCCACAGGCCTACATTGTCCTGCCCCATATTATGGCCTCCAAAAAACCACGTAATATGTTTAAGCCTGAGACAAGATTTGAAGTGAGGGACTCACAGCTCACAACCACAATGGGACCCAAACACCTTTGCTATGTTCTGAAGCAGCTCCACATCCATATCCTGTAATTTCCCCCAGGTAAGGCATTGCAACAGACTTAGGTTGCAATCATTTACGCACTTAACAGAGACTCAGTCCGATTGAACTCAGCAGGAGTTTCTTTTGAAGAAACATGCATAGGATTTCACTGTTGCATCCCGTGAGTTTCAAGATGGGGTCTTCGTCTTATTATGTTGCTTTTGCTCAAGTTTTCTGTTTTTATCTCTCTCCCTCTTATCTCCCATAGAAAATCTTTGTATCTTGCCAAATTCTTGTCGCTATTTGGAGCTGGGATGAATCAGGCGTAAAATGAAAATAAATCGCTAATTCCCCCTAATAATGCCTGATTTCCTGATTTGATATCCCACATTAATTCTAATTACTTATCCAGAGTCAGGGCATTAATCAACATGTTTAAATGTCTTCTCATTTAGCAACACTGATGCGCCAAGCAGCTGGCACAGCACTGCACCCACGTGCTGGGGATGTGCCGTTGTTGTGCTGGCTTGCTTCAGACTGCAGCACTCTCCATGGTGCAAGAAGCCTTGTCAGGTGGTCGGGGATGTTAGCTTTCGCTGGCAGTCATTGAATAAGTCACTGATGAGAAAGGTAACACTCATGGTGAGGCACAGATTTGTCTAGCCTGGCCAAGTAATCACTGAGGTAACTTATAAAGAAAACCAATCTGAGGTAGCAGCTAATATCACAGGTTTCGAGGGGAAGAGCTCTCATGCCAAGAACACAAGCAATTTTAGGCACAACAGAATACCTGCATTCCCCCCTACAGTCCTATTCTCCTAGCCATCTGCTGGCTGGGGGACTGGACTGGTATTTGGTGAAGTCCCCAGCACAGGCCAATTGTTTGGGCCAGATATACCAACTAAAGGCATCTGATCTGCTAAATAAACCTTGTGAGGACACACTATTTATCTGAAGTTTTTGTTCTTCTTAAAGAACTGAAATGAGAAGTTGATGTCTTCTCACAAAAGATGCAATTATTATCATCATTATTATTTTATTTGATTTATAAATATTTTTATTAATTGTTTTATAAATAAATTATATAATATCATTTATTATTGCCCAGGTTTCCCCAGCCACTCCAGGCTGCTTCCAGCATATATAAAAACATAGCAAAGCATTAAACATTAAAAACGTCCCTATACAGGGCTGCCTTCAGATGTCTTCTATAGGTTGTTTAGTTATCTCCTTGACATCTGATGGGATGTCCTAAGACTGGTCTTGAAAGTGGCTAATGTAACACCATTTTAAAACAGGGAGCCAGGGGAGAGCTGGGAAATTAGAGGCCAGTTGACTATTAATGCTTGTTCTGGAAACACTAGCAGAAAGCAGCTGCAGATAAAATTGTCAAACACATGGAATAACAAATCTTACTGAAGAAGAATTGACATGGCTTCTTCAAGGTTAAGTCTTGTCTCAATAACCTTTTAGAGAGTGTCAACAAGCATGTGGATAGTGGTGAACTAGTAGACAGTATGCACTTGGGCAAAGTTATTCAGCCAAGAACTTATTCACCTGAGCAAGCTCAGCAGTCATGAAATAAGAGGACAGGTCCACTTATAGAGCAGTAACTGGGTAAAGGACAAGAGACAGGGGTAGGGATAGATGGACAGTTCTCACATGAAGGGATGTAAGAAGTTGAATCGCTCAAGGATCTGTACTGGGATCAGTGCTTTTTGACTTGCTCACAAATGAGTTACGGGCAGGCAGTGAGGTGACAAAATTTGCTGATGACACAAAATTGGTAAAACAAAAGGAATTGTGAGAAGTTCAAAAGGATCTATCCAAACTGGGTGAATGGGCATTGACATGGCAAATGGAAGCTCATGTAATGTGATGCCCATTGGGGCAAAACAACCCCCCCCAAAACCCAAAACAAAATCCCTAACTTCACATAGACATCATCATCATCATCATCATCATCATCATCATCATTAGGGTCTGAATTGTCAATTGAGGTCATATTGGGTAGCTCACTTAAGATGTTAACCCAAGGTCCAGCAGGTGTGAAAAAGGCACATTTCATGTTAAGGATTATTAGGAAAGAGAATATTTTGACTGCGTCAGACCAACACGGCTACCTGCCTGAATTAGGAAAGGGACTGAAAATAAAATAGCAAATACCATAATCAATTCTATAAATCTATTGTGCAACCAGGGGACGCAGGTGGCGCTGTGGGTTAAAGCCTCAGCGCCTAGGACTTGCCGATCGAAAGGTCGGCAGCTCGAATCCCTGCGGCGGGGTGCGCTCCCGCTGCTCGGTCCCAGCGCCTGCCAACCTAGCAGTTCGAAAGCACCTCCGGGTGCAAGTAGATAAATAGGGACCGCTTACCAGCGGGAAGGTAAACGGCGTTTCCGTGTGCGGCTCTGGCTTGCCAGAGCAGCGATGTCACGCTGGCCACGTGACCCGGAAGTGTCTCCGGACAGCGCTGGCCCCTGGCCTCTTAAGTGAGATGGGCGCACAACCCCAGAGTCTGTCAAGACTGGCCCGTACGGGCTGGGGTACCTTTACCTTTACTATTGTGCAACCATACTTGGAATGCTGCTTATAGTTCTGTTCATAACGCTGTGAAAATGATATTTTAGAAGTGGGAAAATGCAGAAGAAGACAAACAAAATGACCCAGGGGTCTGGAGTAATTCCCTTATGAGGAATGTTTACAATTCTTGGAGCTTTTTAGTTTAGAAAAAACAAGTGAGTAAGGAGGGACATGATAGAGGTATACAAAATTATGCATGTTATGGAGAACGAGGATAGACTGATGTTTTTCTTCTTTTCTCATCATATTCGAGCCAGGGGTCATCCAATGAAGCAGAAAGTTAAGAGATTCAGGACCGACAAAATGAAGTGCTTCCAGAATTTTAGAGGTAATATGCCCTTCAGTACCAATTGCAGAGAATGACAAGTGGGGACAGTGCTGTTGCACTCAGGTCCTGTTATGGACTTCCCATAGGCATCTTGTTGGACACTGTAAGAACAGGATGCTGGGCTAGATAAGCCATGGGACGGCTCCAGCAGAGCTCATCTTACCTTATAATTATGAAGATACTTCTCATCATGGTGAGCCATCTACGTGCTGATAGAAGCTCCATGACAACATAGCTTCTCACAGCGGGCTCCAGGTGCCTGGACAAAAGTGAATTACTCTGTAGGGAAGAAATAACTCTGAAAGAGTGAAAGTGAGCTAAGCAAAATTCTCAGGCACTCCGGAGAACAGCAGCCCTTTAATGAGGCAGGTGATAGCACATTTTGCCATTACAAGAGCTGCTGGCATCCATGGGCAGTGGGATGAATATGCACCCAATGATGGCAAGTGAGAGGAGACGCTTGTACATGGTTCTTCTCATTAGCTCATTGTTCAAGAAGACTTTAAGGACCCACCTGCCACTCACAGCCCTGCCTTTGCCTGCTATTAAGTGGAATCTCATATTAGAACAGAGCAAGGAGATGAGGGTTTTTGAGTGTCTGGCAACCTTACCTAGATGGAGAATGTACTGCAATTATCTTCTCCAAACTGCTTGGAATGCTCATTTAGTGGAAAAAGCAGTGTGTGCTCATGCACGCATATGTCTGATAGTATATATTTCTCCACGCAAACCACATTTCCTATGTGCAAGCTTCTAGTATTTTAAGAATTCATTGCTGGGTAGTTTACTTCAAGTATTTGAACTATCGTATGGTTAAAAAAAAAAAGGTAAAGGACCCCTGACATTTAAGTCCAGTCGCAGACGACTCTGGGGTTGCGGCACTCATCTCCCTTTACAGGCTGAGGGAGTCAGTGTTTGTCTGCAGATAGTTTTTCCGGGTCATGTGGCCAGCATGACTAAGCCGCTTCTGGTGCAACGGAACACCGAAACCAGAGCAGCGCACGGAAACACTGTTTACCTTTCTGCCAGAGTGGTCCCTATTTATCTACTTGCACTTTTTGGCATGCTTTTGAACTGCTAGGTTGGCAGGAGCTGGGACCGAGCAACCCCGTCGTGATGATTCAAACCGCCAACCTTCTGATCGGCAAGCCCAATAGGCTCAGTGATTTAGACCACAGTGCCACCTGTGTATGGTTACGTGGGTGTAAATAAGTTTTATCTACATCAGTCTTGGTCCATGTTCTTCACCACTTCTCCATATCTGGATGCCCACCTGGCAGGCAGCATTGGGAAGGTGGGTTGTTAGAAGGAGACTTGCAAAGGTTTTCCAAGCCTCCAGGATCACAGCAGCAAAAGGACTGTGGCAAATTAACAGCATTGTGAAGGCTGCTGCCTGGCGATGGGTCACAGGATGCTGAGATAGACTGGCTGGCAGAGCTGTGTTTACCTCCAATGGATCTGCCTACATTTGGCCCTTTTGAATTGACAATGAACCGGGAGAACCGATACATTTTCATGTCACAACCATTTTTAGCTTGGCCAGAAGGCCACACATCTTCCCTGCTCCTGTTGATAGCTAGACAAAGCCAAAGTGGCCTGTTAGTCCCATCTGGCTATAACAGTTAACATGCCCCTTCCTGTTTCTACTGAAAGAGTCCCATACTTCCTACTTCAGAGTGAGTGCATCTGAAAAGGCACCTAGTGGGTTGCTTTATCTTCCATCTCCATCAACATCTCCACAGCCTTGTCCTTTGTGCTACTGTTTGAATCTGCTAGCTGTGCTTTTGAGAGCCAGTGCTAGTCTCTTTGGCAGACAGGCATCTTTTGATCCCCTCCTCCAGCTCTGAGTGGGCTAACCGCTTGGAAGAGATGGAAGCTAGTTTATTCCCTTATCTATTTTCCCCTGATATTTATCTTTCTCTTCTCCCCTTCTCTCCCTCCCCACCCCCCTTTTATGAATTTGAGAGCCAGGCAAAAGTTCATCCCGTTTACCCAGGAGCTCCAGAAATGAAGAGAGAGGTTTCCTCTTTGCAGATTTGCACTTATATTTTGATAGCCTCACACAAAAGAAAGAAAGGTGGCTCTGCTTATCCATCTCAGAAGGGTGATTTTCATCTCTTTTGGCTGTTTGAAAGCTGAGTTATCCTCCAGGGATATCTGCAGTCCAAAATGCATGGGAGACTCATGAACACCGCTGTCAGCTAAGGTTTGCCTTGCAGAAATCAAAGAAGGTGTTAAGGAAGCTGCATCGCTGCAGAGCAACCAAGGGTCTTTCCCAAGCACAGCGGTTTTCCTTGGAGGATTATATGGCTGTCACTAACCCACGCAGATTATGACACCTCAGTGAGCATTTCTGTTGCAGTTCAGTCACTGTTTCCTGCTCTCAAATGGCTAAATGCAGTTTCTGGGAAATGGCTATTCTTGCCACAGCAAGTGCAAATATTGTGCTTGTTTTAGTATGGGATACTGGTTTGTGCTATTGATTCAATTATCTCAGTGGCATAGCATGGGTTGCTAGTGCCTGGGGCTGCATGAAGGGTTGGTGGGCACCACATTATGTGGTTGATTATGTGGGATGGGGCTTACCTCACCTTCCCATATTTTATTCAAGTTGGCACCCCTGGTTTCAGGAAGTGCCGACTTAAAAATCCACAGTGCCCAGCAGACTTCCTGCTTGCACTGGCTCAACTTCTGCTGCACTGAACATGCCCTCATTTCATTGGATGTCAGGATGGACATCCACCCTCTGTTCCATTCTGAACAGGTGAGAGGTGCAAAGAGCTCTGAGTGTGATGGTGTGAGTGATGGAGGGCATGCCTGAGACATTTTGTGGTCCTATCTCCTTTTCTCTTTTCTTTCACACGTGGCAGCCATTTTGTGTTATGTCATATGTTATGCCATTCTTTTACATGTGGCAGCTATGTTGTGACTCTGGTTCATAGCATTTTCTCAAAATGTGCTCACTGGCCCCAAATGTTTGGCAGCCCCTGACTGAGACGCTAACCCATTGTGAATGTCCTCTGATAGTACAATGTGAGATTTCAAATATTCAGTTTTCATATGGTGGGAATATTAATGTAAAAGTAAATAATATGAATAAGAGGAAAGGAAAGGAATAGCTTAGAGTAGTTGGACAAATACATGAAGAAAAGAGGAGAAAGACTGGTGTCTTAATTATAGACACAGTTACTTGGAAATAAGTTTCACTGTGTTTATTTCCAAGTTTTAGGTTTGCAGCCTTAAACCACATTCATTTAATCTCCAACAACCCTTTTAAGGACTGAAAGTATTCCTTCCCTAGAGAATATTCATGGTCTCAGGCAGGATGTTAGCTTGGGGCTCTGTCTGCCATGCATGCAAGTTCACACTGTTCTCCCATAATGAGTCAGGCAGCTGGGCTGGGAGGAGGCCATATCACAGGCTTCCAGATGTTTCTTGCAGGTTTGTTGTATTGTGAACTCAGCTGATCAAAGCTCCTTGTTACCTGCTGATGTGTGGATGCCAATTACTGAGGAGCCTGGAGGAAAGAAATGCCGCCTTCTCAAGCTGTTCCTGGGATGACTAGCCTTGAGCCCAAACATCTGGTCATCTTTTTTTTTAATAAATAAAAAATTAGATGGCTGTGCCAGAAAATAGGCAGCAATAATTTCCTTATCCTTGAGCCTGGGCTAGATGAGGTCACTGGCATTTCAAATAACAGCCTTGGTGATGATCAAGTGTTACCGGTATGTTGTTGTTTTTGAACTTTGTGAGGTAGGTTGTGGTGGGATGCATCAAGTCAGAATAATAGTCCCCACAACCACCACTGCAACCTCAGTTCCACTCAGGAATACCACATCATTGGCCTTTACCTCTTCACTGGTCTCAGTCAATGATTGCATTTGTTATGGCAGAGTTGATGAAGCTTTGGCCTTCCAGTTGTTGTTGGACTTCAAATCCCAGCAGCCACATCCAGCATGGCCATTGTTTGGGTTAATGGGAGTTGTAATTTAGCAATATCAAGAGGGCCAAAGAATCCACAGCCCTGTCTTATGATCTGTTATGCACATCTATGTCCTCTTTCTTGGTTGCCACTCAGTGTCAGGGCTGGAGTCATGTGTAGGTTCAGCAATAAAACAATAAATCACTTAGGCCAATGAAGGTAACCCTTTCTATAAGGAAACAAGCCACAGCTTATGCCTAGTGGTCTCAGCGTCTCTTTTCATGAGGGCTTGCTCCAAGGAAGCAGCTGCAAGGACTGAAGGTCCCCACCTTCCCTCTGCTCCCTAAGACTCCTATCCTAGTTCCCTCCCCAGTAGCCTAAGGTTTCACCTTCTTGATGCTCATTACCTGCCCCCTCTTCATTTCTCTGTGTGTTCTGGGAGAACAAGGGGGAGAAGAGCAGGTTGTGGCAGCAGGAGGAGATTCCATGTCTTCTTCCGCAGCCTGCCTATATGCAGCCTCTTAACCCCCCCCCCAGCCTCTAAGTCTGCACTGCTCTCTGCCACAGCCTCTTCCTGCTCACTAAACTCTGTTGCCTCTTCTGCTCCTCCCAGTGTGCTCCTTCTCCCTCCGACCACTCATCGCCATCCCACTGCCAATCCCCTGGTTCTGAGCCTTCTTCCTCTGGGGGTTCCCTAGCTGGTGCCTCCCCCTACCTTTCTGCATCCAGCCAGTCCATGACACCTAGCTACTTTACTTGATAACCATTTTCTCCTTTTCAGATCGGAACACATTCTCATTATTGTTAAGTACTCATATGAGAGAGGCAAACAAATTGTGGAGCCACTGAGCCGCAAGCAGTAATTCACAGCCCTGGCCTTGAGCTCCCTAAGTTCTTCTCATTCTCATGGAGCTGAAATATACCCCCAGGATCTCAGCTATCCCTCTTATGTGTGCAGACTGGGAAATAAAAGGTGGGGTAAAAAGTACATCTGACAGGAATTTAAAGGTGGCAGAGCAGTTTCTATGCAACGGCAGCTGCTGCCCAATCCCACAGTACAGTGCAGTACTGGTAAAATATTTAGTCCAATGAAACATAGTTCAAGGGTGAGGAACAGACCACTGCTCCCCCAAAATAGGAACAACATGAATCTAGAGGCAAGGAAGCTGAAAGAAGGAAAACATGCAAGTTTCAGTGCCCCTCAAAGAGGGTCCACCCTACTATTGTAAAATTCATGAAGGGCCCCATATGTCACCAGCAGTTCACCCTGCTTGCAAAGGTTTAACAACAACAACAACAATTTATTTATACCCCGCCCGTCTGGTTGGGTTTCCCCAGCCACTCTGCGTGGCTCCCAAAATAATATTATTTTTCATAAAAAGCGATAAAATATTAAACATTAAAAACTTTTCTAAACAGGGCTGCCTTCAGATGTTTTCTAAAAGCCAGGTAGTTGTTTATTTCCTTGACATCTGATGGGAGGGCGTTCCACAGGGCAGGCACCACTACCGAGAAGGCCCTCTGCCTGGTTCCCTGTAGCTTCACTTCTCACAGTGAGGGAACAGCCAGAAGGCCCTCGGAGAAGGACCTCAGTGTCTGGGCTGAACAAGGAGGGGGGGGTGATAGTTCCAGGATGGTAACACCTCTTGAGGTGCAAACCCAGAGCTGCCCGCTCTACTCAAGGGAATGGCCAACATGTGATGAGCTCCATGTCCTCCTTGGTACCCTGGATCACTGCTCCCTTGGCCTCCGTAGTCCCATATTGGCTGCAGATGGCATAGCTCTGGGTGACAAAGCTGTCTTTTAATATTTGCTCATTTCAGTAACTTTCTGTTTTAGGCAAGTCTGCCTAAGGTCACGCTGAGTCTGCGCACAGCACTATAAAGTGGTGCATCTTTGGGCAGGATCTTCTTTTTATAAAAAACTGGAATCCAAAATGGTCTATTTTGCTGATATTGTTTCCTTTCACACATACAAATTTACTGTCTCTTGATTTCCCCCATTCTGACACCCCCAGCGTTGCCATAACAACAGGCGTTAAGAGCTTGTTGACATTGCCCTGTTGTGCTAATTGCACAATTTCCTGCTGCTGTTACGAGCCAGTTGTTCCTTTTAAAAAGCTGAAATTGCTTTTGGCTGGTCCATTTGTTACTTCGCTGCCTCCTTGGGCCTGGGAAGGGGCTTAAAGGAGAGAACAAATTAACCAGAAAAGCCTCAGGGAAAGGTTGTTGAGCCCTGCTGCGAGCAGGTCTAGCTGGCGCATGGCAGGCAAACTGCTCTCCAGCTACCAGCACCTTTCATACCTCCCAATGTATGAGGCTGGAAAACAGGTCCATTTTTGAAACATTAAGTAACCAGGGAATTCATATTGTGAAGAAGCCAAGTGAGAAAGCCACTTCTATAAATATTTAGCAGCATGTCCCATCAAATATCTTTCATTAAAGAGATAAAAAGAAAAACTTGTGGTTCAAAATTTGGTTTGCTAAATGTATTTATTTAGCAAATTTATATCTTGTCTTTCTTCCATCACAGAATTCAAGATACCTTAACAAGGAGTTTCCAGGAAGCCTCCCATCCAAGTACTGACCAGGTCAAGACCTGCTTAGCTTCAACAAGGTAACTATTCACAGGACTTTCTGAACCTACCCTTTTGCTGAACTAATATAAGCATCCCAACTCTGCTTGAATGGGACTCCTCCTTCCTAATCCCAGTTGTGTTAGCATTGGCTATGCTGGCTCAGTGGTGGGGGATGCAGTTAACACCTTGGCACTCAAAATAGGTCTATATCTGCACCCAAGTGTGATCTGGCTCAGATTAAGCTTTGGGGTGGTGCTGTAGAACCTTCTGTCTTTTGTGCGGCTGGTATGTAGCCTATTGTGCAAAGGCAAAAGCCACGTCAATGGCTGCACTCATTTTTGCACCTCGCTCCACCCACTTCCTCTCTCTGGTCCTGCACACCTGTGGCATGTGGCCCCCGGAATGTTGTTCATGAGAGAATGTGGCCCACAGGCTGAAAAATGATCTCTTCCCCTGGTCTACGGGCTACCAGGAGAGCCTGATCATGTGGCAAAGGACCCAGCAAGCCTGGCATCATGAAACAACAGGAGCAAAGATGTTGGTTTCCTACCAGAAGAGCAGAATGAAGATTAGAAGGAAACTAATCCAGTGGTGCAATCTAATGCAACACCCTCCTCCCTCTCATTATTTCTGCCTCTGACCAACACCGTCTACCCAGATCATCTTCCAATGTCCAGCATCTTATTTGAGAAAAAAGAAAGTAGGAGGAAGTAATGATCTGTGTTTGCTCCATTTCTCCTGATGTCCTTTTTAGGCTTGAGGCCAGCTGGGTTTCGAAAGAAAATATGAAGTTCAAGATTTGCAGGGGTGAGGCGGAGGGATTCTGCCAACAGGATTTTGTTACTGTCTGGTGCTGAAAGCAAGGAAGTAAAAGGAGAGGTTTGGAAAGCTATTCTGAGTCTTCTGCCTCCAGGCTTGATCGTAGAGGAAGACTCCATTAATTAGTGTCTGGCTCAAATCCACCAGCAGTGTCCACATTTTCGAAGGTTGCTAGATAGCCTCCAGCTCTCAGCTCACCTGATGGACTTCCTTCTCTGGAAACCTCTGGGCCTAAAATTGGCTTTGCTAAGACAAAAAAAGAGTTGTATTCAGCATTTCTGACTTAATTAGTTTCTCTTCTGTCCGAGACAGTGGATTGCTCTCTCCGGTCAAGATGCCAGAAGGCGTTTGAAATGTTAGTGAGTTAAGGAAACTATGGCAAGGTTTTGGCATCAGCTTTTGGTGACTTTGTCTCTCAGCAATTTGTGTGAATTTTCCTTGAGTCAGAAGGAGAATAGTAGGGTCTGAGGCTCCTGCCCCAGCAGATGACCAGTGCTGCAATCATGACATTCTTCAGGCTAGTACGAAAAATCTGTTGTAGAGGTTGGCCAGACCGAGTCAGAGGTGGTTCAGAAGTGTTTTTGTTGTCAAGAAACAGGCTTCCTGTTTCTTGACAAAATCCTGTTGTGGGCAGCGGTGGAGGGGTCAGTCTATTTGGGGCCCATGTCACTTCCACCTGTGTCCGTTCATAAATCTGTTCTGTCCTGATTCTGCATTAATCTGAGTTTTTTAATCCATACAAAAAAAATCACATTTAAACATTATCTTAAATACTCATTTAAAAAATGCATTTGATACAGTTTTGTTTTAGCTGAGAACTGTGCCACATTAGGAAAAATGCAACATGAATGTTCTGTTTAACACATTAGTCCGGGAGGTGCGGATCAGTTCATTTTTGTATGAGAATTCACAGAGACGGAACTATTCCAGTGCCTCCAGATGCTTGTGCATCTAATGGGAGGGAGAAATGGAGAGGATGCATTTCAGGTGTGGAAGAAAAGGACTGGGAACTCATGCAGCCTGTTCTTTAGCAGAGCTGCTTTCAGTCCATGTGCCTCCCCCACCCTCCATCACTGGTTCCCTGCTGGAATTATGACAGCGCTCCCTCCCCTCTCCCAATAATGTCAAAGGACTCAGTTCAGGTAACACAGAATTGGGCAACCCTTTTCAGCTCTAGAGCTGCAACTAGTTCTAGGCAACAGTCTAGGCCAGTGATGGGTAGCAAAAGTGGGTGGAGCAACACATGTAAAATTTGCCTTTTGAAGGCTAATTTCCTTCTTCTTCTTTGGCGATCATTCATAGCTGAGTAAGATTGTCTTCCATAAACACGGTTTTAACAGTGAGTCCGTAAGTGACTGTGGAGGCCAATTCTGGATCCACACGTCCTTCCACAGTGGGGACATTGGTTTCATGGCGGGAGTTGATCACGGTGTGGATTTACCAGGCATGTCCTTCCTCTTAGCATGTTTCTCCCTTGCATCTTGAGTTCGGGTGTCTTCAAAGCCCATGACACCTTTGGTAAAGGCTGTTCTCCAACTGAAGTGCTCACAGGCCAGTGTTTCCCAGTTGTCAGTGTTTATACTACATTTTTGTAGATTTGCCTTGAGACCATCTTTAAACCTCTCACCCTGTATCCTCCTTCCAGGCAAACAAGAGGCATGATCAGACTTCAGGGATACATTCCAGCCTGCTAAAAAAATGAAAAGTGAAAAGAAGACACAGTGTGACCCAGGGAGAGTTTCAACAGCCAGATACAGTGGCTTGGGGGGCTGCGTAGCTCTACACCCCCACCCCTCTGCAGGCCTAAGGTTTCCAACCCCTGCTCTATTACCAGTACTTACTCTTGCTCTTATCACTGATTTGTTAGGCAGAGTAAAGAGAAGCCACAGGGTGACTCAGTTTTATTTTTTAAATCTGTTTTCTCAATGCTTGGACCAGCATCCAGTCCAGGTACCAAAAGGGTTGGGGAGAACAAAATAGGAAAGAGTTCTGTAACCAGTGTTTGCAGTTCATTTACAAAACATCCTACTCGGCTCCTGCTGTCAGCAGCGGCAGAACTGGAGCTATTTTAATGAGCTGGGGGATTAAACCAAGGGAAACACAAATTGTACAGTTGTGCTCTCTGTTTGTTGACAACGCATTCCATGCATCGAGGATCAAGTTCCTTAAAAGAAGTCTGTTATGCCTATCCATTCTACTCCTTTGTGTACAAAATTTTATAAAAATAAAATAAAAATAAATAGAGGATCATCCTCAAGGGTCTTCATGTACAATTGACTCTTGCATATTGACGGCGTTTCTCTGGGTATTATTATTTGTGGGAATGTTGAGGGTGGCAGGAGAGGATATATTGATTATTTATATCCTTCCTAACTTGCACTAGCAAGTTTCTTCACTTAGAGTGCATTCCTCCTTTACGCAGCAGAAAACTGGTTGCAGACTCGTGTGAGCCCCTTAAGACAATAAATAATTTAACCTGGCTTGCCCAGATTGAGATATGTTCTATTATTCCTGGCAAGACCCCTTTGATCCCTCCTGAAAGAATAAAGACACCACAGTCTTCTGCATAAGTAACAAAAGGTAGTTTTACTCACGATCAGGCAGAGCACAGTGTGATCCCTGAAGGCAGGCTTTAGGCTTAAAGTTACAAACATGTACAAAGAAGTTTACCCCATATGAGAGCTAACCTGGGGGACTGCTAGTTGGCAGCCAGCAGTCCAGTCCAGGTGAATCAAGACGAAAAAAGACGATAGAAGAGAGGGAGGTGGCGGCGTGACTTGACCTTTTATCAGGTCTGGAAAGGTCACACCCACTCCCTAGTCACATGCAAGGAAGGATGCTCCTGCCAGGAAACAGGAAATTCAACTGACTGGACCAACATCCTCTGCATGACTACTCTAGCAAAACAGGTAATGTTGTACTTGACTGCTCCCAGTGGATTACATCCCACATAATTGTTATTATTTTGCACCTCCTTGGCTCATCACCCTGAGTGAGGGAACTGCCTGAACTGCTCTAAATCCATTGCTGGGAAGGGGATGTCTTCACCAAATATGCATTACCTGTTTGATTTCCTGATGCCTGCACCCCTTTCCGAATTCCTATCCATGAAGCTTTCAACCCTGTATGTGCTGTCATCTGCACACGTGCAGTGGCTGTTTCAAATGTACACACCTCAGCTTAACTGTGAAGTGAATGTGGCTTAAGTTTTCCAATTGGATGGAAGCTGGTTTGAGGGGAAATGCTTCAGACAGTGCTAGATATAGATTGTGGCTAACGCTGCGCACGCACAGCTTCAAACGCCAATTGTGGCAGTGCGCGGAAGCCAGAGTAAACGATAATATGTATACAGCCTTATACCCATACTGAGGATTAAGTGCGATTGCCCTCTGTTTTCACACTCCAGCTAACAATGACTGGAACAAGGATATGCAATAATTATATCGGAAATCCAAAAGCAGGGTAAACGAGCTGCAGCGTGCATGATAATTTAGTAAGGTAAACCTGAGCTATTCTTTGCCTCGGAACATCCAGGGGGGAAAAATGTTTGTATGAGACTTAAAAAGCACACTCAGTTTTTCTTTTTGGAGATTTCGCTCCCAGCTGGGATCTCCTTTCCTATACGAACATATTTCTTCTGCTTTTATCTGTTAGGAGTGCCAGATGGCAACCTGGAAATTCTGTCTCTCCCCACCCTCTTTTAAATCTGTGACTGAATTGGAATTTGCGTGCCATTGCCTGTCCATTTTATTCTTCCCCTCCAGGGTCTTATCACCAGTCTCCCCTCCACCATGTGGCATAGCTGGAGTCCTGAGAAATAAGACTATCCCCAGACTGGTAGCTCTCCCCGCCAAGTTGATATATTCATATACTGTAATACAAAATGTCCAAAGCATTTTGGCGAAGAAGTCTTCCCCAAGGCCAGCTGTGCAGTACATCATAATGACTCCCCACAATATCCACACACTAAAGGATTTTTTTTAATGCAGGTAGCTGTGTTGTTCTATTATATAAGGGTGTGTATGTCTCCCTCCTGCTCCTGCCCCCCCATCAGCAAGGAGCAGCAGTATGCAATTTATTAAACCCAGAAGGCAGTCACAGAATGGTAAACTGGCTACTTTCTCTGACTTCCTTTATGCTAATATGCCCACAATTCATAACAAAACTTGAAAGCCTTGTTATCACCTCCTTCACTTGCAAGAGCAAGGGGAAGTAGTCAATTACTTGGGTGTTCTGGCAGATGACATCCTTATTCCTACACTGGAAAAAGTCCTAGAGTTGCTGTCTCTTACGTTCCCTCTTCATTACATCACTGCCCAGGGACAATATTTAGAGAGCATATATAAATATATATAAAATCATATTATGAATAAAATTTGATGGCACTTTAAACCTGGGTCCTGCTTGGTGACAAAAAGACAGCAGGGAAGTGGTGGCAGCAGTTTCTCCTTCCTTGCTTCCATATTCAGTAATGTATTTTTTGCTCTATAAGACTCACTTTTTCCCTCCTAAAAAGTAAGGGGAAATGTGTGTGCGTCTTATGAAGCGAATGCAGGCTGCGCAGCTATCCCAGAAGCCAGAACAGCAAGAGGGATTGCTGCTTTCACTGCGCAGCGATCCCTCTTGCTGTTCTGGCTTCTGAGATTCAGAATATTTTTTTTTCTTGTTTTCCTCCTCCAAAAACTAGGTGCGTCTTGTGGTCTGGTGCGTCTTATAAAGCGAAAAATACGGTAAGTAAGGGAAAAGGTTGCCTTCTGATAACTTTGCTAATTGTATTTTCCTCTCCTGCTGTTCTCTGGTGTTCATTCTTCTTCTTTTTTTAAATAAAGAGACAGTGTCCTTTTTTTTCAAGTTCACAGGTTCAGCTCTTTGCCCTTATTATGAAAGAAACCATTAGAAGAATCATTGCCATCGATCATTTGAGTTTCCAAACCGTATTTAGGCCATTTTGCAATTGACCCTGTTTTAGTAAGCAGCCTCCTCTCTCTTCCTCAGCTTATCTCTAGAGGAGGCAATGTTTTTATAAGCCTTATCTGCGGGCTTCAGTATATGGAATCCTTCCATTGTAGGGGAAAGCGACTGAATGACCCTTGTGGTAACTCTTTTATGATTTCATGGTGGTGTCTATTACTTATTTATTTCAAATAACTAACTAAATAAATAAATCTTAGAGTGATTTACAAAAAGATAACGCAATGAAACTGGGGGGGGGGGGAGGTACACAACCATACAAAAGTTAAGATACCAAAACAGATTAAAATTAACTACACTTTCTAGGTAAAAAAGGCTAAATTCTATGGTTGTGTGACTCTAGCCGGTTCCTGTTCTGCAGATAACCCATTCACAGCAGTTTCATCTCTCAAAAAGGCCTCCAGAACTGGGCTGGGGAACCTGTAGCCCTCCATAGGGGGGTTGTTGGACCTTGTTAGTCCCAGCCATCATGGCCAATGGCAAGGCATGGTGGGAGTTGCAGTAGCAACATCTGGATGGGAACTGGTTCCCCACCCCAATCTAGAACATGGTTTGCTTGAAAGAATGTTTTCAACTAGCATTCCAGAATCAGATCCAGCTTACAATGTGTCTGTGCAGGGAGCCAAATAGATGTTTAAATTTTTTTTGGGGGGGGGAATGCAAATAATGGAGGACCATGACAGAAGCATATAAAATTATTCGCGGTGTGGAGAAAAGTGGATAGGGAAAAGTCTCTCTCTTAATACTAGACTCTTGGGCTTTCCAGTGGTGCTGAATGTTGGGAGATTCAGGACAGGCAAAATGGAAGTACTTCTGACAGTGTGGATGCACTATGGAATTTTCTCCCACAGCTTTGTAGTGATGGCCACCAGCTTTGGCTTTTGAAGTGGATTGGACAGTCATGGAGGATAATGTGGTCAACGGTGACTAGCTACAATGACTATGTTCTGTGACCACGGTTGGATGTAGTATGCCTCTGAATACCAGATACTGGGAACCTCAAGTGCAGAGAGTGCTATCACATTCAGCTCCTGCTGCAGGCTTCCCATAGGTATCTGGTTGGCCACTGTGAAAACAGGATATCAGACTGGATGGGCCTTTGATCCAATCCAGTAGGGTTCTTCTTATGTTCATAGATGGCAAAGCTGATGGAAAGAGGATTGGTGGTCCTGAGGGGAAAAGTCACTAATGAGAAGATTCGTTTGGTGGAAGTAATCCTTTCCTTGACAAACTTCTAGCCCATCAAAAAGCTTTGTTTGGAGAACAGAGGGCTCTGGAAGAGAGAGCTTCCAGTCGTATAGTTCAGTCTCCCACTCCAGCAGGTGGTGCTGTGGCTCCACCTGGAACAATGTACAAGCTGTTGGATGAAGGGGGAAGAGGCAATCACACCTGTAGCACCTTAGATTTCGCATTTCTGTGAGCTTTTGTTGATGAAACCCTACTTCATTGGGCCATGAAGTGGGAAAGAATGAGGGGGAGATAAGTAAGTGCATGTGGGGATAGTGATATTGGGAAAGAAAAACCAGTGGTACAGGGGCACTCTATGAGTACATGTGAAAACACCACGCATTGTATTATAGGGATTCACCTAGATGTACGACTCAAGGTGTGATGCGTGCGTGTCACACATAGGTTTGCAAACATGGGTAAGAACGTGAGAAGCATCGCTGGAGGAGGAGGCCAGTGGCTCATCTAGTCCAGCATCCTGCTCTCACAGTGGCTAGTCAGATGCCTGTGGGAAACCAGCAAGCAGGATTTGAGCACAAGGACACTCTCCCCTCCTGCGGTTTCCAGCAACTGGCATTCAGAAGCATTGTTGCTTCCAACTGGAGAAGAGAAGGTTAAGGGGTGATATGATAGCCATGTTCAAATATATAAAAGGATGTCACATAGAGGAGGGAGAAAGGTTGTTTTCTGCTGCTCCAGAGAAGCGGAC
The DNA here is from genome assembly GCF_964234715.1 of Podarcis melisellensis. Lineage (NCBI taxonomy): Eukaryota > Metazoa > Chordata > Lepidosauria > Squamata > Lacertidae > Podarcis > Podarcis melisellensis. The sequence goes on from NC_138528.1 coordinate 50,790,728, forward strand.
ACGGAGCAATGGATCCAAACTACAAGAAAGAAGATTCCACCTAAACATTAGGAAGAACTTCCTGACAGTAAGAGCTGTTCGACAGTGGAATTTGCTGCCAAGGAGTGTGGTGGAGTCTCCTTCTTTGGAGGTCTTTAAGCAGAGGCTTGACAACCATATGTCAGGAATGCTCTGATGGTGTTTCCTGCTTGGCAGGGGGTTGGACTCGATGGCCCTTGTGGTCTCTTCCAACTCTATGATTCTATGATTCTAACTGTGGAGGCAGACCATAGCCATTGTGGCCCTCTCCTTCGTGAATTTGTCTGTTAGGAGTGCATGCGGGAGCCAGGCCCTGTGACCAGTAGGGCTCCACAGGACTGGGGCCTTCCTAAGTTTGTTCTGAAGAGACAAGGTGTGGCCACACAGGTGAGGCTACTTGGTAACTCACTGCACCTGGTGGCAAGAGCCGGGAAGGGATATACGGTCAGCATTTCCCTTTGGCTCTTTGCCACAGCAACACGTTTCCTGCCTTGCTGTGTTTGGCTTCTTGCTTCCTGATCCTCAGACACTGGCTTCTTGGCTCCTTGCTTCTCGACCCTCAGACCCTTGACTTTGTGACTCCCTGCTTCCTGATCCTCGGATCCCTGGCTTCTGGATTCTTGTTCCTGCTCCCACCCTGCCATCTTGCCCCTGGTCCTGACGTCCACAGCCAGGACTTTGATTGCCCATAGACCGGACCGTGACATTGTCTAATCCTCTTTCAAAGGCACCCAAGTTGGTGGTTATCACTGCCTACTGTGGGAGGGAGTTCCATAGTTTAATTATGCATTGTGTAAAGAAGTAATTTTTTTAACTGTCCCGAACCTTCCAACTTTCTGTTTCATTGGGGGGTTCTAGTATTATGAGAAAGGGAGAAAAACTTTTCTCTGTTCACTTTCTCTGTACCAGGCATAAACTTCACGCACTTCTTGCCACTTCTTACTCACCTTTACTCAAAGTATTATATGGGTACGCTCACCAAGAAGTTGTGATGGGCTGAAACTCCCTCTTGAGTGCGCACTTGGCAAACCCAGATTTGCTTTTTCATCATGTGTGAAACAGCACATAATGTGCAGGTTGGGTGTATGCTGCACCAGCTTTCTGTGGCTTCTACAAATGTTTTGTAGAGACTCACAGTCTCTACAAGTACATGTGAAGAAATGGCCCTAAAAGACATTGAAAGGCATCCTGGTAGCTAAGTTAAAAATAGAAGAGGGAATCAAGGCTGAGACGCTCTATAGGTCCACCTTTTTATCCTGGCCTTTGACCCCTGAAATGTATATATATTTAGGACCCACCCTGTTCTTGTGACTGTAATTTACTTTAAGCAGCCCTGGAATATTATGGTGAAGGGCGGGCAAGAAATCAAATGAACACTGCTGCTGCTGCTAATACAGGAAGAAGAAATAAGTGAGGTGAGTTCTTCCCTTTGTGGCCCATTCATTCCAGGTCTATTAATGGGTCAAGGACTGCGTGCAACATCTCCTCCTTATTTAGATCTGAAGGAAGATTCCAGCAGCCCACAAACATCATCACTTCAACTCAGTGGGAAGGCCACCCTGTCAGTAATTTATGATCAGAATAATCAGGATGTTATAAATACTAGATGAAGGGTTCTTATAAATATTTGAAGCAGGAATAAAGCTATATCAAGTGTGAAACAATTATGCTACCCACCCCCTACCCCATCCCTACTCTCACTCCTGCATGTGCCTTCACTCGCTTTTATTCTGTAGAGCTGTCTTTTGAAAATTGCATCAGAGTGATTGCTCAAAACGCATCGCAGCAAAACTGAGGGCCAGTGTGCTTTTGTACTTAGAATGTGTACTTGGGCATGGGAAACCCAGGTCCAAATGCCTCCTGAGCTGTAAAGCCCAGCTGTAAAGTTTTGCTCTGGGCTTCCAGCTTCATCTCTTTCAAAAGAGCAAGGATGAGGGAGAAAATTATTTTGGTCAACATTTTAATACGAAACCCCCTAATCTGCACTTTCTGAAACAACACACGAAATGAAACACAATTAGAAGACTGTTAAACTTTCACAATATTGCAAACTGATGCAGAAATGTGGAAATATGAATTTAAGACTGGAAAAATAAGAGAAATTGGAACCAACAGACTCATTCATCCCTGCACAAGAGTAGGAGAGAAGAAACACCATGGTGCATGTGTAGCCGCAGAAACAGACTCCTTCATCTGCCTCAGCTGCAACAAAACATGTCTCTCCTGTATTGCTCTCTACAGCCACAGCAGGTGCCTTCCAACAATTTGACTTCACCCACAAAGCCACACTCCTTCAAAAGCTCCTGAGACAGACGGATGCCAACGCAAGAGTACTGTGAGGCTAAAATGCTCCTCCACAAAGGATGAGCTACAAGGCAAGTAAACCGAGAGGGGGCAGTCCTCACCAGAGGAGAGGGAAGGGAAGGAAGCCCAACTGTGACCTCTTTCTCCTTTATTGTAAATCACTAATAGCTCTACACCACAGCAAAATGACAGGGTAGATGTGGGGAACAACAGTACCACTAAACAGAATAGTTTCAAAAACTTATTCTGCATGATTTGAGATCTCACCCCACTAAGTGAAGAAACTAGTGAAGCACCCTTATTCTGTTATTTTCTCATCATCCTGATCTGTTTTCATTGTGGTGGTAATACTCTTTGAGAACCTTTGAAGGCATGAAGGAACATTCTTATCCATTTTTGCAAGAGACCTTCAATACATGGTTGGCTACTGAGATCCAGCAGCTATATGGACTCTAGCTCTCCAGTGAATGGGTAGTCAATGGTCTGTACCAATAAACCAATCCAAGGGCTCATCCACACTTTTGTTTGCCCTACCGATTCTGCCCAGGAAAACCTGCAGTTTAGCACTGAATCAGAACTAACGGCAATAGGGTTTTCTGTGGACTGCTATTCATTCCAATTTAGCGCCAAACAGTAGATTTTCCAGGGGAAAGACCACTCGGACCCATGCGACAAGCGGAAGTGTGGCTGAGCCCCAAAGTGTATGAAAGGCTCTACCTGTTACAGGATGAAATGGCAAATACTAATCATTTCATTAGGATGAGAGATTCTACAGCCAAGAGAACAAATTGGACACTTGGCAGATGACAGCTCTTTGCTGAAGTGTTGAGCTCTTGTGAATTCAATAGGAATTCATTGTAATAAAGATCTGATTATGGTCTCAGGAGGGTGTGTGTGTGTACACTCTGGTTTCCACATGGCTTTCATCACCTCTTTATCATCAGTCCAGGGCCATTCCAACTGAAAGGTAAGGCTGAATCTGCAATTCTGGTACCAATATCTACACCACATCCTGCCAATCTAATCAAGTCCCCCTTATGAAATATACCACAGAGCTTCTTCAATGCATTCTATTTACTTCCCTTGATGTAACAATGGAGCTACCCTGAATATAACCAACACTGTCCTTATTGTATTTATTTGCATATTTTTATATGCTGCATTGAAATGTTTTTTTTTCCCTGATGGAAAGGCAAATGATAAACCATGTTAAAAATAGTAATAGTCATCAATGCACATATTTGTGGTCAAACTATTCATGTAACATGAATGGGGTGGCTAGCAGCAAGGGATGTTTTAAACATTTACTTCTGGGTGCAATTTTCACTGGGAAGTCTACTCTGCTCCCACCCCACCTTCCTGATGAAAACTGCTCCTCTCTTGTTGATGCAGTTAGGCTCAGTGGGGGTTTGGGGGGAGCTCCCATTGCTTCCAGTCCAGAGTTTTGCCAAATCTGTTCTTTCAAAATGAAACACACATTCATCGCCTTTGCCTGCATCCTTGTGACACAGCCGGGCCTCGGGGTGCGTGCGCTGAGAAAATAAGATTTATGATGTCTCACACCAAGTTGTGTCTTGTTCTAGGGTGTCGTTTCGAGAAGGAGAATCTTAGGTTAGAATCCAGCTGGATCCCAAGGCTACACAGTGCTAAGCTGGGGTCACAGAAGCTACTGTGTGAAACAGTTTCACACATTTTCTGTCAGCAAACGGGAATGAAAGACAGAGTGGGGAAACCATGCGAATGATTTGATTAGGTGTGATATAAAGTGTATGGCCCGAGATGCTATTACATTGGGTTTATTGCACTTGTTGGCACGGCAGGGAAGGCAATGAGCAGGAGGAAGTTCACAGAGGTGCTGAACTGACGAGGAGTCTATTAACACGAAGGATTGATAAGTCACACTGGGGAGCTCATCACTCTAATGGTGCCAAGAGAAAGGTGACGGCAGTCCCATTTGGGATTAAGACTCTGTCCCATTTAGAATATCTCCTGGCTCCTTTTGGTCTTTGTCCCCCTCCCCTCAACAATTATGGTGAAAATATTGATGGGATAACCTTCCTAAATTCGCTGAGCAGATTTTCTCTCTCTTCCCCTGCACTCAGAAGACTGTGGTGAATGAAGTAGGCCTATGGGAAGAAGAAGTCAATGAGGTGTCTGGGAGAAACCACATTTTATTTATTCATTAAATGCATTTCTATCAAGCCCTTCATTTAAAAAAAGCATTTGTACAATAATAGCATCAAAACAATTAAAATATAACAACAAGATAAAATAAGGGCTCCTCCAGGTGACCTTTTCATTGAGCATTCATTCTTATTTCCTTCCAGAAAACCTATGTAGAGGTTAGGCTATGTCCAGTCGTTACTGAGCATACATTCTGATGGTACAACCATCGGCATCCACCCTGAATTCGTCTAGATTTGGTTGTGTCATGGTTATATGCATTCCTGTTAATCATTTGTTCTACCCACACTTTTTTCATAGCATTTTCCTGCCACTTTCCTAACAGCAAAAAGTCCAGTTTCAAAAAGAGAGAAAAAAGTGTTTTTGTTGTGCCAAGGCAACAGATTACCTTAATACATTTTAGTTTTGCACACCTAAATACCCAGCATGTGCTTGAGTCTCTCCTACAAAATGCTCATAGTCTGGAGGTGACCTAAGACTGCAGATTTAAAACATGAGCTTACAGAACTCCTTTAAAACTTGTGACCAGCAAATGTCTAGAAGAGCATTTTATTTTACAGCTCTCTGAAGAGGTGGTAGCATCCAACCCATTTCTCTCTGCCTCTAGGTGCCTAGCAGCAAGCAGACACATGGGTGAATGGTTATGTTAGGGAGGGACGCATTTTATTCACTGTCTCAAGAGGAGAAGATTGTGGCCAATTTGTTGGTCTGGGTAAAGGGCTGGGCTGTGTCAGAGTGAATACCTATTAGGACAACTGAGATCTTCCTGGCATGGCACTATAAGGGATAATCACTGCACCTTATTGATTTCAACACCACCATTTCAGCTTCATTCATCCTCCATCTCTTGCACATTCCCCTTTCTGTCTATAGGCAAGAACATCCTAGCTACCAGGATTGTAATGAGGGATGTCCTCTGATGGCAGCTGGATTTTAACAAGCACATTGACCTGGCCTAGGGTGACAGCCTCTAGGCAGAAGATTATCTTCAGTCAATTTGGCTCCACACAATCCAATTTCTGTTGCAGCTACAAGCTCCCTGACCCCTTGATCTTCACTGTGGAGTCTATTTAATGAGGAAGCCCATGAGACTGTCTGAAACAACCTTGCCCCCAAATATTTGTTCAGTAAACCCAATCTCTCACATCCTTGCTCTTGTTTATCCAGCATCCTATTTTCAGAGGTGTCTTCCTGTGCAGTACTTACATTCAGGAGTTCTAAGGGAAGACAAGTCTCACCACTTCTGGTATGGTCCAGGTCCTGGGGGATAAAACAAAACAAAACCCCTCAGAAGATTATCCAGAAGATGGACGTCCAGTGAGGCAAGATGGCGATCGCCATGGCTGCAGAGCTCCTGAGGACCACCAGCACCACCAGCGCTGCCTGGCGGGTCCCCATGCCGCCAACATCGCCTCCCCCCCTGGAGGGGGGGAACCAGGGGTGCCCAACTCAACAACCAGGGAGGTCACCAGGAAACCAGGAAAACCAAAGGAGCTGGGAAATATAATTAGGCCTAATGACAAACCTCCCAGTTGAGAGTTCAGTTGGCTGGTGTATGTGACTCCTGAGAACTTCCAACCTAACTTTCATTATTTTAATACCTTGTTTATGGTTTCACAGACGAGTTTGGAAAAGCTAGAGAAATAGAAAGAAGGAGGTGAGTGAGAAAAAGCTCATTATTTGTCAAAATGTAAGCTATTTTTTGACACCTGAAGACAGTTTTACAAATGAGAATATTTTGATACAAATACAACAGTAACGAATCATATGAATCTCCGGATGCAAATTGCCAGCAGCTTCTAGTGTTGCCACCTGGCAAGTCACGTTGTTTGCCTTCCATGTTGTTTATTTTTAAAAGACAAATCTACCTCAGTATGTGTAAGTTAGTAATTTTTAATTAGCATATATATTAATGAATTAATAACTGAATTACCATTTTAAGCCTGCCTGAGCAAAGCTGCTGTATGTGTCACAATTCAACAAGTAAATGCTATTTTTACTTTTTTTACAAGACGGTTTGTTTAACTGTTATAGCAGGAAAATCCAGTCTGCCTTAAAGCAGCTTGGATTGTTTAAACTAAAAGGCTAAAACTAGGCTAACTAAGGTTCCCTTTTAAGCTGCAAAGGGATGGCACTCTGTTGAACTCACAAACGTGAGGAAGGAAGGATAACATCTAACAAATATATCCTCTCCTAGCATCTATTCACATCCCAACATAGATAAGGCAGTTTGGAGAGCTTAACTGCATTGAACCATGGTGGCGCTTGAGGGCTCAGCTCTGAGAAGAGGTTAGCTGTCATTTTCTTCAAGGAGCAGAGATTTCTTTGTGACCTGTAGGAAATCTACATATGGCCATTCACAGTGCTATTGTTTTCTCTGTTTCCCAGATACTCTCAGGCCCTCAGGAAGCCAGTTGTTCTTTCTCCAGCTGCCCTGCTCTCACCCCCAAGCTCCCCCCTCCAAATGCAAGTCTAAGGGCACAAGTGGGCAGCTGCCACCAACTGACCTGCCCTCCGCAGCGCTGCCAAATGGGACACCAAAGGGAATCTCAGGGCTTCCCTCCGGACAGCTCATAGAGCTGCTCTTGTTCCCGAGTCCTGTTGCGCCCCACAGTGAGATTGGAAGAGACGTGAGGCTCTGCCTCAGCACACAACCCGACAGGCTGCACTTCTTCCACCAAGCAGGGCTGTCATCTCTCGTGTGCCTTGGAGACAAGCTGCCTCAAAAATAAACTGGAGCAGATAACATACCCGGAGCTTGTTACAAACGTGTTAAAATCTAATGGCGAGCACGTGCTTCATGCTCCCATGAGCTGAGCGTGTCAGGAAGCGAGAGACAGAGAAGAGAGGCAGACGGAGGCAGCAGGGAGACAGGAAGGATCACCTTTTAAGAGTTCAAATTCAGCATCTGAGAGAGAAAGAGCAGAAACTCCCCCCGAGAGGCTGACTCTGTGATGCTAAAATGCGTAAGATGGAACCTGGTGGACCAGCCAAGGCAATAACCTTAACTGTTCATACCCAACACCTGCCTCTTAGTGTGGGCTCCATCTTAAATGAGTGTGCTCCATTGCTAAAGGAAAGAAACACATAGATGGGCCTCTACTGGCTGGTAGGTAGAAGTAGCCAGAGGGGTGTGTGTGTGTGTGTGTGGGATGTTTTCTGATGGCAGCTGCATTTCAACAAGCACATTCTGGCCCAGCTCAGGCACTGACAGAAACATTGCCACCCTCAAAGCTGACGCTCAGGCCTGCTTAAAACAGGAGCCAAGGTTTCTCTGATCCAACTATGCTTCCATTCCATACCTTCTGGGGTGATCACCTTTACCATGCACACACAGATGTGCCGCCCCCCTTGCAATAAGCTGAATAACATGAACAAATCAGGACAAACGCTCAATAAACAGGTTGTCTGGAAGAGCTCACTAAGTCATAAAGTCAGAGCTGTTCTGTTTGCTAAACTTTTCTCTCTCTCCAAAAGGCCAGTCTCTGGGATTCCATTTGTGACCCATCTCATGGATGGGCCGGCTGGAACGAGTTATGCCCAGGCCTCATTAGTGATCGCACTGCCTCCATTGCCATTTGGCCATTATACTGCCCATTAGTGTCTGGGTAGACCAAGGGATGACATCTGCTATGTGGCTCTTTTACCCACCTGCTGATATGAGCAATCTCACCCATTTCGGTAGCAGTGCCTGCCAGGAGAAGACCACGCAATGCGGCACTGACAGATGTTTTGGCTCCAACACTTGTGGCTGATGGCTTTTTAAAGATTCCATTTGGAATCAGGAAACTGTCGTAGCTTTCCAGAGAGGCATTTTCAAATGAAAGTCTCCCTCTGTTTCTTGTACACGTACCTATCTGAAAAGAAGAAATCAGACTCCCCCCCACCCCCACCCTGCCAACCCTGAGGCAAAATGCTGCAATATTAATTTTCTGAAGTTCTCAATAAGCTATTGAAGATTAATTTTGGGGAAAGCCAGAGGATGTGATGGATTGGAGCCTAAGCCTGCTTAAATATGCAATATTAAAAATTGATTGTTATCTCTTCTAGTCATCCACTCAGCCCCCGTGACAGGGGCGACAGTAAGGCCTACAGAGAAGCTAGGAATATGCTCATTAAGTTCTACAGCCAGATGAACAGGGATTCTTAATAACTTATGTTTGTGTCATTGTGTGTTTTAAATCGGCATTATGAGTTTCTGTTTTGTAGATACAGATGAGCTCTGTTGCACAGACTTAGAGCCAAAATAACATTCTGGCAATGAATAATCATGTGCATTTATGCATGGGACTTGAACACATTCACTCCTCTCATTGCCTTATAGCAGGAATGGCCATGCAGAGTCCTTTAGATGTTGGACTACAACTCCCATCAGCCCCAACCAGCATAACCAATGGTCTAGGATAATAGGCACTGCAGTGCATCAGCATCTGGAGAGAGCCACATTGGCTACTCCTGCCATATAGACTCCTCCAATATGGGTGGAAGTGGAGGTGGACCTTAAACTGGCACAACTTGGGTGACCTCAACATTGGCACTTCCTGGCTTTGGTGCATTCCAGCTGAACAGTGATTGAGCCTTAGCACTGACAACATCAATTTGTTCTTCTCTTTCTTTCTTTTGGCAGCCATCAAAGGAACTAATTGAGGCCAGTCAACATGGCCAGATTGGTACGTCAAGAGTATGGTTCAGTGAGCCTGTGCAATGTTTGTGGAATTCAGCATGACGTAAAGTCTTTGTTTGATGGCAGCTTGCAACTCAATCCATGTTTTCAAACTACCTGCCAATCCACTCTGTAAAACAGCCCATATTATCCTATTATACAGTCATTGTGGGTAGAGTTGAGAGCTCAGAGTGACTCAGCTGCACAATCATTTCACCACAAGCAGAGCCTTTTGAATATTTTCAGTCAACTCAACCCATATTCTCAAAATGCAAATTGGATTGTCAGAACTGGCCCCAGGGACAACGAGGTTGACCAGCTATTGGTATAGGGAGTTCTCACACACTTCTCAACAAGCCCTGCAGCTGCTGAGCAACTTGCATTCATCTTAGCGGGAAAAGGGGGAAGTTGCTATAACTGGAAATGGCTCTGGATTGTTGTGAACTTGGACTGAGGAACACCAATGAGTTGTCATGATAGCCTCAGTCAGGAGCTATGGCCCAGACTAGAGCTGCTAATAAAAGTGTCAGTGTCTAATCTTCAGTTGGGAGAACGTTGGCTGGTTAGTTGGCACCAACCTGTCTCGGGAGACAATGGAGGAGTGCTCCTTTGGAGGTGAAGTCAAATTGTTGGAAGGTTGCAGCTCCTGCTGTGGCTGTAGAGACCAATACCAGCATGTCCTTGGGAATTCTGTCATCTTCCATTCTGTGGTCATGACCAAGCCAGCAGAGCCATCGCTAAGACAATATTGAGAACATACTGGGAGTGTGGGTTTGGGAAAGCACTTCTTTGATTGAAATTCTGTCCTGCCATGTGATGGCCAAAATCTTCCTGACACAGCACATGTGGAAGGCACTGAGGAATCACTCCTGGCAGATGTAAGTTGTCCACAACTCACTTCCATAAACCAGCTTGCTCAACAGGCAATCCTGTTGGACCTTAATCTTGGTATTGGAAGTTAGCATCACATTCTCTCATACCCTTTCAGAGAGGTGGGCCATTGCTGTAGCTGCCAATATGCTTGTCTAGCTCAGCGTTGATGGAGAGGTTGCTGATTATGGTGGAACCCAGGTAGACAAAACCATCCACCACATCAAGCGTGTGGTCACCTCAATGCTGAGGTGTGGAGTGCTGGTGATGTCCTGACTGTGGGTGTTGTTCTTTGTCAGGATGATGGTAAGGCCAAACTCTGTTCAGGCTTGGGCAAAATGGTTGATGAGTCTCTGCAGAGCTTCCTCAGAGTGCACTCTCAAGGCTGCGTCATTTGCAAACATCTCTTGAATAAGGACCCACTGCACTTTTGTCTTGGTGCGGAGAAGTGCCAGGTTGAACAGACCTTACCTGAAAAATCACATCCCACTTATCTGCTGTTGTGCTCTGTCGTTGTCATTGTTGTTTTCATCTGCCAGATGGTGCCAGCCAAAAAGTATCCCTCCCTCCCATGCTGAGTCTGACAGTTTCCACCAACCCTGGGATGTTACTAGCTGGTATTGATGCTTTTTTGTTTTTAAAAAACTCAAACTGCTTGAAGTCATGTAACTTTATACATCTCCATAAAGAAAGCACTTACAGTGATACATTCATCTTCTCCAACGTCTCTGATTCAAGTGCCTGAAGGAACGTTATTAGCTTTAATGAATCAAGCCTTGTAACTCTATTTGGAGCTGGGTCAGGGTCATTATTCCCACGTTAGAGGGGAAAGAAAGAGAGATTGAGAAGGAAATGACACATCTAAATTGAGTCAGCAGGAGTTGGGAAGAGGAACCCATTCGTCCCATCCTAGGGCTATGACCCCTGGTGGCAGCAATGAGTGAGCTACTTACCATGTGTCTTTGCCCATGCTCATCAGGTCAGCACCAGCCACCAACCTAAATGTGTTGTGCTGACCTGGACACCCTCCACCAGGTGTGGGTGATGTGGTGACTGGTAATTAATGGTCTTCACCTGTATGGCTTCTGTGTGGAGACACGGCCACGTAGACGCACTTCATTAGGCCTTTCATTGGATGGTAATGAGAGATCTAGGCCGGAGATGGACGGGCAGCCTGTTTTATTTGTGATCGGATTCCATTTCATCTTGGCTCGGAGAGGCTGAAAGGAATACACACTCCGCCTCTGTCCCCAACCTCCTTCACTGAGCCCTGGGGAAAGGAAGATTGAAAGGCACCTGGCATTTCTCCCTGGCTCCTATCAGACACAAAATGATTTCCTATTATAGTGAGCAGTCTCTGCTTTCACACAAACCAGCGACTCTGAGCTTGACCTAGTCCTGGGGTTTATCTCTCTCAACATGAGATAAGGCATAGGTTATTACACTGGGAATATTGTATTCCTGCTGGGTTGCTATGTTTCCCTCAACAACTAATATTTTCCCTTTATCTGTCGTCTTCTTCTTTTAGTGTATAAATTCAGCTGAGGAACAAAGAGTTGTGCATGAGGTGAGACCAATAAGAGTGCTTTGAAATGTGGATCAGAGTGGGGCCTGCAGGACAGCAAATGGCAAACCTTTCCAAAATATACATCTGGACCATCTGGGTGTACAAAGGTCAACAGACAGCAGAAGCAGCAATTGGAAGGCTATTCCGATCAACACTCTGAAACAAGAAATGGTTGAAAAACTGGAATTATGTACAGTGGTGCCTCGCAAGACGAAATTAATTCGTTCCGCAAGTCTTTTCGTCTTGCGAGTTTTTCGTCTTGCGAAGCACGGTTTCCCATAGGAATGCATTAAAAATCAATTAATGCGTTCCTATGGAAACCGCCTTCAGACCAGGTCCGGGGACAGTCCTGGACCTCTTCTGAAGGCTGGCGGGGGGCAAAAGTCTTTGCTCCCCCCCCGCCTGCCTTCAAAAGCCGTTCGGAGGCTTTTAAATCGCCCGGCTTTGCTCCCCACCGCCTGCCTTCAAAAGCCGTCCGGGATAGCGGGAAGCGCTTCCCTGCTACCCGGACTGCTTTTAAAATGCTGGCTGTGGGGAGCAAAGCCTTTCGCCCCCGCCGGCCTTCCTGGACCTCTTCTGAAGGCCGGAGGGGGGGGAAGGCTTTGCTCCCCACCGCTAGCATTTAAAAGAGGTCCCCGGAGATTTCCCTATGGGCTTTCTTCTTGTGAAGCAAGCCCATAGGGAAATTCGTTTTGCGAAGCGCCTCCAAAACGGAAAACCCTTTCGTCTAGCGGGTTTTTCGTCTTGCGAGGCGTTCGTCTTGCGTGGCACCACTGTATCATTTTCTAGGCAACAGAGCAAGGCTCAATACAGAGATGCTGTGAAGTTCTGCAGGGCTTGCTTTGGAATCAAAACATTGTCTTACTTACAGAGCAGGATGCTTCAGAAATCCAGGTTGTTTACCCAAAGCTTTTGTGACAGCCCGTCTTTTTGTCCTGCTTGCCCCTGCCCCCCCCATGGGAATAACCTACAATAAATCATCTACTTTGGACAGCAGTGAGGGTTAAGATACCTCATAGAGGATTCATGGGTTACTGAGGAGGGGAAAGGGTAGGGTTTGGGTTAAGATTTGGCCTGTGTGTGCAACAAAATAAGGGAGAACAGTCCTGAGATGTTAGAACAAACTGCACCACATCAAACAGCAGGTGTGATGTTACATTTAGGAACACTTCCCTAGCTAAAAACACATTTGGAAACTTAGCACTACAGGAAGTATGCTGGAGTAGAACCTCTCTTCCTGATGGGCTAGGCCTAGGGTTTGTTTTTTAAACATAAGTCAGGGAAGTTTCCATAGGTTGTTGTTTAGTCATTTAGTCGTGTCCGACTCTTTGTGACCCCATGGACCAGAGCACGCCAGGCACTCCTGTCTTCCACTGCCTCCCGCAGTTTGGTCAAACTCACACTGGTAGCTTTGAGAACACTGTCCAACCACCTCGTCCTCTGCCGTCCCCTTCTTCTTGTGTTTCCATAGGTAGGAAAATTCAAAAGTGTTATTCCACTCACCTACAGTCTTCAATAGTCCACTGTATCACCTCAGGATTCTGCCACTCTGTTCTACAATTATTCAGGCTGCTGGAATTCAGAGTTTGTGACTTTTGACCCCTCTTGAATGTCCCAAGCTATTAGTGGTGCTGGCTTATTCCAGATCTGCCTCTTTCAGGCACATGGCCAGTGTTCCTCTGTCCCTTAATTGTCTCTTTGCATTGCATTTTACGCAAAAGTCCTGTTGACATCCTGGCAGCATGGTAACCCCTGCCGAGAGACAGCCAAGAGAAGGAGACATGCACTCCTCCTCCTGCACATTTTTTCTTCCTGATCCATCATCATTAGCAAAGATAAGTGGCAGAGCCTAAGTCATTAGGCGGCTGTTCCTAGATAAATAATTCTTTTCATATTTAATTTACAAGTGGTTATAGACCCTCTTTGGGGTGCGCTGGGTTAATTAAGAGCTGGATTAGATGGAGATGCATTTCCCCAAGGAAATGCAATTAAAATATTCTGACATTAAAAATAATAATAGAAGAACCCGATCAACACTATTCAAGCTGGTGAGCTGTAACTATTTAAAATGGTTACTTAGGCAGGGCATTGCTATGTGTCCTTGTCACATAGAAAGTGTGAGTCAAAAGGTAAGTGTGGATTAGCCCTCAGTTTCTGAAAAAGTCCAGGACTTGTCAGGAACACATCCCTGAAAGAGACAGACATTGCTTGCTGTATACTGTAGGACAGTAGTCTTTTGCAGATCCAGGACCTACTTTTAAGCTAAAAATCCATTTGGGGACCCATTTCTTCTTCTGCAATGTATTTGTGTGATGGTGCTGTTGTTGTATACAGTATATATATTTTCTGTTTTACAATTTAAAATACTCATTTTCCATCCCTAAGATATCACTGACTTCCCTTCTTCTCTTTCCATGGTTCATTTTACATAAATCCCTGCATATTTTACAAAACCTATACCATTCAGTATTCCATTATTGCATCCATCAAAACTTATTTACACTGTTGAATTTATCTTAATGCTGCCAGCATTTTCATCTGTATAGAATTATTTCCCATATATTCAATAAACGTTTTCCAATTGTCTTTAAACGTATGATTTTCTTGTTCTCTTGTTCTATTTGTTAAGTCTGCGAGTTGTGCATATTCTGTCAACTTAAGTTGCCATTCTTCTTTAGTTGGGATCTCACTCGTTTTCCATTTTTGGGCTAACTGAACATGGGCCACAGTAGTAGCATACATAAATAACCTTTTTTGACACCTGGGAATTTCAGTCTGAATTATCCCCAGCAGAAAGGACTCTGTTTTTTTTGGGGGGGGGGTAAGTAGTTTTAAACATTTTTTCCAATTCATTAAGGATCATTTCCCAATACTCTTTTAGTCTTTTACAAGTCCACCATGTTGTGACCCATCTTAGATCAGGCCACCACCATCCCAACCAACTACCGGTAGTTGGACCAGTGCTGTAGATCTAGGGCACAGGCCAGCAACCTGGTGCCTTGGCCTAATTCCAGGCAGGTGGCAAGAAGGAGGAAATGGAAGGCGTGGTGGTAATGGGGTGGGGGGTGTGTGAGAAAGGAAGAAGGGGTGGCAGAAATGTCACCTTTGTTGTTGGATTTCTGAGCCTGCAATTTCCTTTCATTCTTCGGGATGGACACATAAACTCTCAGATTGGATTTAGAGGCACAGTTGTGACATCATAAGATGCTCAATAGGACTGGCTTTTCAGGGGGGAGGGAACAAAGCTTCCTACCTTTATTTTCTGTTGACCAATAGACGTGGGAATACTATTCCACCATAACCCAGGGAAGAGAGCAGGGAAATAATACGAGATAGTAATACCAGCTTTCCCAGCACAAAGCCATCAGCTGCAAAGTCACACCATGAACCTATAACCCATGAAGGACTTGGCTGGGTCCTATAGCTGAGGTCTGATTCCATCCGAAGCGGGCACACCTGTTGGCAGCTTTTGAATGCTTAGGCCATAGCCAGAGGACTATGACCATGCCAGCCTTGTGGTATGAACAGCCAAGAACTCTGTCTGGGCAGATCTTGTTTTTGAAAGCTGTATATTTAATTAAAAACAGTAAAAAAAAAAAAAAATCCTTGTGTGTGAGGGACCTATTGCCCGGATTTTCAGTGCTCCTTTACAAGGAGATGGAACCAAAGGGACACTTTATCTCTCTGGGCAGGCAAGAGCATTTCCAAAGCCCTCTGGGTGCAAACATTTTACAAGAGCATATGGTATCAGTAGCACAAGAAAAATCTGCACTGTCACTGCTCAGCTTTGAGCCTCTTGTGGGAGACAGTTGCCATCCAATCTGTGATCTGTTGCAAAGGTAGACACATTACCACTATTAGCCTGGTCCGAATCTGATAACTCCGGGGTGGGGAGGGGGACTTAAATATCAAGTGGAAACACACCGACTGAACCTTTTCATGTGCTGACATTCACACCAACAAGGAGGGCCAGTGGCAAGAGTGCTCAGCAAAGCCACCATGGGGAGAATTTGTCAAATGCAGCTGCAGACCAGCCTCTACTCTGCTCATCGCTGCCATCTTTTGCCATCTGTAAGCATGCACGAGGACAGGGTCACCAAGCTGCTGGGTGCTTTTAAATAATAATTTAAAACCAGGATGAACTGTGACTACTTGCTTCCTTTTTGTGATCCTTTCTCTGCCCCAAAGGTTTTCCAGTTTGGGGCAATTGTTGGCCTTTACTGTAAACATGCTCCTGTTATTTCTGTACTGTTCTTCTCCATTCCATTTTCTTCTTCCTTTCCTGCCACCCCCTGCCCTCACTTGCCCTCCCTGCTGTCTAATCCAATTGACTGCGGACAATCGTACAATTTTAGTCAATGTCATCTTTAACACTACATATGATGGAATGATGACACCTGTCAGCAGCACCGCAAGGGCCCCCAGAGCCAATCAAATTAAATGGCAAGGTGGGCACATGAGACCAAGGACAGTGACGGCCAGAAAGGGGCAGTGGAGGGCCTCTGAAACTGACCTTAGCATGCAGGCCAGTTTGTGGGAGAAAAGGAGATCTTTTGGTTACTCAGAAACCAGGCTGGATAGGGCTTTACAGGTAAGCGCCTGCACTTTGAATATGCCCATAAATACCTAAGAATAATTGAAGCTGTTTAAGGACTAGTGAGATGCATTTTGTCAACTAGTCCCACATAGCAGCCTGGTATAACTGTAGCTTCCTGTGCCTGATAAACACCTGCACCTGATAAATAGCAGAGGAGTCCTTCAGCTTGGAGGTCGAATAAAAGATATCATTGGCCCCTGTATTGCTACATCTAGCTTTCTGTGGGTCTGCCACAACTACAAACACTCTGGTGTGCTTCCTCGCCCTCCCCCACAACATCAAGCCCCATCTTTCCATCTGGCTCTGGTATTTCATCCACTTGAGCCTGGGCTGTCAATCTGAGCCACAGGTTTTTCTGCATGTGACCCTTTTCCATCCCAGCAGATCCAGCAAGTGCTGGGATGCTAATGATGCTGCCTTTTGATATGCAAAGGGAACGCTCATTACATCTCTCCCTCACCCCACATCCTCTGAGCTGTTAATTAAGGCGTGTGTGGCAGGCGTAAAATCATCGCCTGCAAAATAAACCAACAGCGTCTGGATGGCTGACCCCCACCAAGCAAAGGAAGGCCCTGTTTAATTTTACCAGGCTCTGGCCAGCTAATAAATCAAAAGCCAGCATGCTGGGACAGTGGGCAGGTTGCTTTCATCCCAGCGTAGATCCTGCGTAGGTGGGGATGGAAGAATTGAGCAGAATTGCTGGAATGTGGCACTTTGTTTAGTACATATTCACAGAACTGGGTTCCAGTGGAGAACTTATAGTTTACACAGTGCTAAGTATTTTACAGATCACAAAAAACAATGAGAAAAAGAGAAATATTGAGATCCCTGCCTGCCCAAAGGAGGTTACAATAGTGAAAGGGCAACAAAGGAAGGACAGTGAAAGGTCAAAGGATGAATCAGGGCGAATTAAGGGTGAATTATGAGTTATGATGACCGCACAATCCTAGGCACGTCAACTCAGAAGCTTTATTCCCCCCAGGTAATTGTGTACAAGACTGCAGCCTAAATGTTCCATCACGTTGGAAGTGTCTTTTTATATATAAGCTTGCATGGGAGCAGGGGCTTAATCAAGATCAGGTTTGCAGTGTGCAAGGATGGGGAAACTCCCTCCCTTGTGCTATGGCCCCCCAATGGAAAATCGCTTTCCATTTGCTGCCCAAGAGGCAGTGAGGGCCACCACCTTGATTAAAAGAACGCTGGGCAAATTTGTGGTTTCTAACTCTGATGGCTATGTTCTACTGTTGGTGACAGAGTGCTTCTCATTACCAGTTGCTGGAAACTACAGGGAGGGAGAGGACTGTGGTGTTCTGGCCCTGCCTGGGGGTTTCCCACCGGCACCTGCGTGGCCTCTGGCCTGAGACAGCAGAGCTCTTCTTATGTTCTTACTTCCCTGCCTGTTCAGGC
Source organism: Podarcis melisellensis (assembly GCF_964234715.1). Taxonomy (NCBI): domain Eukaryota; kingdom Metazoa; phylum Chordata; class Lepidosauria; order Squamata; family Lacertidae; genus Podarcis; species Podarcis melisellensis. The sequence continues at coordinate 50,808,338 of NC_138528.1, forward strand.
TTCTATATGCTGTGTACGGTAAGGAAGGAAGGTGCACCAAGAACATCTTTCCTCCAAACAGCTGTTTTGGTGGAGTGCAGAAGGTGGTGGATTTTGTCAGGAGAACAGCAGGAGAAGGGAACTTCACCCTCCTTCCCAACTGTCCTTGTGCTAATTACCCTCTTGTGGAGGTAGAAAATAGATGTGTGGGTAATTAACAAAAGAATCGACTGGGCACCTAGATTATAAACACTGAGCTCTGCACGCTCTCCAGCAGGAGACAGCCCCCAGCAGAACTAAAAACACTCTCAGAATTATGCAGCAGTATAGAATGGAATATAGGTCATCAAACCCTTTTCATATCCCATTTAGTTTGCTTGAAAATGCTTGACCCTGCCCCCTCCCTGCAATGAACAGAGCACACACTGTTAAGTAAATTTAACATGCTTTACCTACTAAATCCAAAGGTCTGGCTTGTGCGTTAATCCATGCAGCAGCAAGGGAACACAGGTTGAATACTCTTGGGTGCAAAATACAAAATATAGTTTCAAGCATGCGGTCTGAACATCCCGGGTCGGATTCATGGCTAGAAGAGAGTGAGTGAAAGGAAGAAAAGCAGATTCACTTCCTCCCTCATGGCAGAAAAGGGGGCATGACCTAGATGAGTCTAGGAACAAAACTCTGCCTTCTTAACCCCTTCATGCCCTAATTAGCACTCTTGCATGTTTGACTACAATTTCACACACCTCTCTTCTCCATAGGTGTTGTTTTTAAAAACAAACAAAACAAAAATGCAAGCAATGCATTCCCTGTGAAATGTAGCTTGTTCCAAGGGGTCAGGCCCATGGAAGAGCCATTGGGGAAGGGCTCACTTGAGCCAAGTTCTTTCTAGTCATTATTTATGTTTTACAGTTATATTGTACCTTTTGTCTGAGGAGCCCAAGGTAGGGTGCATGATTCTACCCCTTCTCTATAGCCCTCACAACACTGTGAGGTAAGTTAAGCTCAGTGGCGTAGCGTGGGTTGTCAGCACCCGGGGCAAGGCAAGTAATTTGCACCCCCTAACCCGTGGACTTGTGCCCCCTAACCCGTGGACTTGCGCCCCCTAACCCTAACCCCAGATGTTGCGCCCGGCCCCCCCTGCACCCCCCACGCTACGCCACTAGTTAAGCTGAGAGACTGCGCCTGGCCTAATTTCACCCAGGGGACTTCATGATCAAGTGGGGATTTGAACACTGTTCCATATCCTAGTCCAGCACTCTAACCATTGCACCTCACTGGCTTGAGTCCGCCCTATATGTCTCATGGCATTATGTCGCATCAGGAAAGCTGTTCTGCTGGATCCAGTGTGTTTACTTCTGCAGCCATTTGCCACCCTTTATAAATTCTTGCTGGGAGAGATGATCAACCTGGGGCCAGAAACATACATGTACAGCATGCATGGTTTTATGAGCATTTGTGTAATGTACATGTGTGCCCGCCCACACATAAAGTGGTACCTCCAGTTACGAACTTAATTCATTCCGGAGGTCTGTTCTTAACCTGAAAACGTTTATAACCTGAGGCACGCTTTTGCTAATGGGGCCTCCTGTTGCAGCTGCGCTGCTGGCGCGCGACTTCCGCTTGCATCCCAGGGCAAAGTTCGCTACCAGGAGCACCTACCCAAAGCTTTTGTAAGGATGGTACGTAACCTGAGGTTCCACTGTATATGTCACAAAAGTAATGTATACAGTGACAGTGATTTACCACACCACAGGTACTGTGGGCAAAATGAAGATTCAGCGAAAGAACACATCCTCCCGGGACTGACCTTTGTGACCTTTCCTGGCAGAAAAAGAAACCCCGGCAGTTCTCCTGCCTTTGCAGGGAGAGCGGTGGAGGACAGGGCGCCCTTGGTGGTGAGCCCTAGAGAGCGCCTGCTACAGAACACGCCTCCGGCCTGAGGCAAGGTTAATGGGCTGACATGGCAGGATGAAAGCAACATCTAAGCCTTGACAGGCCTTTGGGAGCAGAAGCTGATGAGGGAAGGCAGGGGGTGGGGATAATCAGACTTCCTGCTCTAAAAGCACTCAGATCCCAACCCCACATATGTTCTGCCACCCCCTTCTTTACACAGCACCTGTCTGCTTCATCTTACCCTTCCTCAGCCAGCAGATTTTCCCGATACACATCCTTCCTTTCTGTTGCCTCCAGATCTGCGTTGTATTTTTAACCCCATTCAGGCATTCAGTGAGTGCATGAATGCATGTGGTGAATCTGAAACATGCCCACCGTCACTTCTCCCAACCCCTATGTATTCTATTGAAGGTCTGACTCTGAAAACAGCCTTTATGGAGGCTACCTCCCCCCCCCCCCGCAAAGGTAGCGAAGCTGACTGGGCCTCAGCACCTACCCTGCCTATCACCTCAGAGAGGTGAGACTGTGGACCTTCTTGCTTTCATCAAATTTGCTGGCACTCTGTATGGATAGCTTTAAAAGAGGATTAAACATATTCATGGAGGATCAGGCTACCAGCCATGATGGCTAAGCGCTGCCTCCATGGTTGGAGGAAGTATGCGTCCGAATATCAGTTTCTGGAAACTTCCGAAAGGAGAGTGCTCTGGATCCTGCTTGTGGGTTTCCCACAGGCACCTGCTTGGCCACTGTTAGGACAAGATGCTGGACTAAATGGTCCACTGACATGATCCAACAGGCTCCGCATCTGTCCTTATGTTATGTTCTTAACGTGTAAACTGTACATGGATAGACTTTATAGTCATGAGCCTTGGCTTTTCGTGGGATTCCAATGATGCTGAAGAGAACTCGCCCGTGTGCAACCTATACGTAGATGGGCCCTGTTCAAACCTTCAGACATGGAGGTTGGCAGCAGCCAGAGACAGGATGAATGGATGATTCCCTTCTGCCGCCACATAGCCCTGCTGCCAAGTCTCAACCTGGCTTTCAGTGTGTTATGTACTGAAGTTCTCACCCTGGGCCACCAGGGGGATACTGTAGATAGTTTTCACTCAGGTCCACATATGCAAATAAGGGATTGAAAGTGATGTTCAGTGATTGGATAGTTACAGAAAGTTGTTACAGTTACGTTGTACTGGAGCTCTATATAAGCAGGCTGGCTGGCTGAACCCTTCAGTTCAGTTCTGTTCTGACCTGTGAATAAACAAGAGCTGTTTGGAGAATCGCTGTGTCATCTGATATGTTCACCCACAACTTAACACAGTGTGTGAACCAAAGCCTGCTGCCTTGGTGGTGACACAGGCTCCCCATTTGCAGAAATACACGCCGGATTGCATTCCACAAGTGGCCATCTAGCTACAATGGAGGCAGAGAGCCTAAGTGAGTGCGGCATGGTGCCTTCTTCTCATAAGCTTCTGCATCTTTGTGCCAAGGCTTGGGAGGATGGGCTGTGTGGTGGCAGGGTGCTGCGGGAAGAGGAGGGGGGAGATGTCACCTTGCCAACTCAATATGCTTCTGGTGTGTGTTGCCAACAGGAGCATCGTTTGGGCTCACCGGGTCTCTGCACCTCGCTTTCCTCTGCGTTGCTGCTGTATTGCAGGCTGCGTGGCGCAGGCAGTCCTGTTCCCAGCAAGAAGGGAGAGGCAGGGGGCTGTTTGTTTATCCTCCATGCGGCTTTTAAGACAGGCTCTGCACTTGTCTCTCTCCTGTTGGGAAACATGGATTATTGCAGGAACAAGAACCGCCCACTCACTCCGCTCAGGAAGCTAGTTAGAGATGATACAAACAGCAGGTGCCCTGAAGACAGCAGCAGGCAAAACTGCCTCTCTCCCTGCATTCCTTGGAAAACACCAAAGGAGTTTCTGATTTATAATGCTCCATTGCGTGGAGGAGAGAGACTTAACAGGCTGCAGCAGGGCTCCAGAGCAAGCCTGTGATCAATCTTCTTAAATTCAAATAGATGTATAAATAGGACTTTCTTTACAGATCCTTTGCATGAAACTGAGAGTTTGTGAGAGGAAGACCCTTTCCGTGTTTCTTCTTTGCATATTCATTCACTGTGTGTTTATAGGAGGGGGAACCCTCTTTCCATCTCCTCCTTTCCATCTCCACACTTTTAAAAATAATTCTAGCACACTGTCACAATGATATTATTGAAATAACTGGAAAGTCATTTTTAGATCTCAGCTTGCCAATTATGTATATATTTACAAACCTAGTCTCAGCTTTAGATTTCATGACATGATGATATGTTGCAGAGTCCCAATCTGTGGTATCCTTAGTGGGCAACAGGGCTGAAAACAACCACCACCATCATTGCTCAAAGCCAAATGCTTGCACAACTATATTTGTTGATGTTCTGGTTTTGGAGGACCTCCAGAGCAAGGTGCGATCTTGGGAGTGGACACTGAAATGACTCCCCAACATGCCCATGCTGATCCAACTTGCCACACCAAAAGCATCATCAAAATGCTATGTTGCTATGTATCATAGTTGCTATGGAGGTCCATATGAATTGTGGGTAGTGTGCATGTGCAACGACAGCCCACATTCTTCTTCTGCTTGTACATACAGAACAAAAATCAGTGGTAGCTCCCACCACACCTATCTGTTGGCTCTGCCGGCTGTGGCTGATCGGTGCTGGGGTCCAACATCTTCTGGAGGTCCACAGCTTCCCCACCACTGATGTAAGAAGGTCCATCTAGCCCAGCATCCAGTTTCCAAGAGAAGCCAGCCAGATGATTCTATGAAGCGGGAACGCCCAACAGAGACCAGGGGTGACCTTTGTCATTACTCTAGGGTAGGGATGTCCAACTCCCAAGAGACGTAGATCTCACTATAAAAACACTGGCAACTCATTGGGTTGACCAAAGTTGTTGAACTTTTTTTGGAGAGGGAGACCCACAGTTGTGGAACTACTTCTGGAGAGGCTTCAGCAAAGTTGTTGAGCTTTTTTTGGGGGGGAGGGGACCTATCGGGATCACACAAACATCAGGAATGCCCCGCGATCGACCGGTAGATTGCGATTGACCAGATGGACATCCCTGCTCTAGGGCATGCACACAGGTTTTAGCCTCTACAAGAAGAAGCCATATAGAATAGTAGAGGGTTGTTATCATCAATCACCCGCACTGTGCTTCTTGCCTAGTCATCTTGACCCTGTAACTCAGCCTTGGCCGTGGGACCGTATCAAATGGCTTCCTTTAATGTGGATCACTGATCTTGCTTTCACTTTAATTCCATTGTGCAATAATGTAATTGGCTTCTGCAGGGCATTCTTCAGCAGATGTCCTGATCCTTCCTTAATGAATCCTTGCAACTGATGGCCCATGGAAGGGCTACGGTTACTCACTGCAGTGCTGTCCTGCTCATACAATCACCCAGTATCAACACACTAGCCAATCTCAGGGCTAGATTCAAAGCCGATGCTCACAAGGTCCCTTCCAAGTCCACTTTGGTTCCTATTTGCCTATATACTTGGAGATGCTAATGGTTTTTAAAGAAGTAAGTGTGTGGGGTGATCAGATTGGGACCGTGGTGGAATGGGCAGGAGGGGACGCACCTTTCCAGACTGATCCAGACTGGCAGGGGTTGATGTGGGGTTGGGGGCTACATTGGAAGAAAAGCTTCCAATGATAGAAATGGAAGCTTTTCTTCCAGTGCAAATGCAGGCATGGCTAGTGGTGTAGTGGTCCATTTTGAAATGCAGGGCCTACAAAGGAGACTCCATACCTATGCTAGCTGCCTTGATGCATGAGGTTCACTAGGTGTGATGGCCCTGAGCTAGTCACTGCTTGAGCCTCTCCTCCCTAACAAAGGGTTCATGTGCCAGGTCAGACCTGTCGTTCAACCACCCCCATCCCCTGCAAGATGGCAACATGGGCAAATACCTCTCCAGCACATGATGCCACCACTCCTGCTGATAAAAGAAATCATGGGGCCTCACTCTGCAGCATTCCCACTTTACTACACCATTGTAAGTGTGGTCCCCCTGCTCTAGACTGTGCCCAAAACGGTTAAAATGCTTGTATTGATGTCGTAAGACACTACAGATGAACCCTCTTGGACATCTATTCTTTCACTACAGGGAGGACTCTGTAAAATCTGTGGTTTTGCTAGGCCACCATGTTCTGATTAGCAGCCAGAAGATGCAAATGCCAGGGAGTGCTTTCCGCTCCTGCTTTCAGGAGGCGATGCCCCTGCCTGCAGGCGAGACTGCTCAGTCTAATGCCCCTGACCTCGAAGTGCGTGGCACTCAGCAATTGATTGCAACTCAAGCACCCATAGAGGCAGCAGCATGTCCTCCTCAAAGGACAGAGATATCTTCAAAAGCTCTGTCAAGAGCAAGGATCGATTCGAAGCAAGAGAGCTTTGCTTTCCCCTGGAAGTGCAACAACCTGCTTTAGAGCCTGTGGCTGAACTTGAAAGAGAACAAGCTGCACCATCTCAGGGGACCTGACGTGACTGGGAGAGGGGAATAATGTGTGTGTGTGTGTGTGTGTGTTGGGGGCGGCAAAGTAAGAGGGTTTGCTAAGGGCAGCAGAACAGGCAGAGAGTGCTTCGTCTGTTGGAGAAAGCATACCCATTGTTTTCAAGTAGCTCTTGCATCTGACTAGTTGAAATTTCCTGGCTGTGCAACCCCCGCTATGCTAGTTTTGCACAATCTGTTCCAGGAAATGCAAGTCACTTACACAGTCTGTACCGATTCCTGTTCTCCTTTGCATTCCGGTTTCCTATTCTGTGGCCTGCTCTCATTTGCATCCCACCTCTAGCACTATGGTACCTATCTCAAAACAGATTATGATCTTACCATAATGTTCCTTAGCATTATGAATAGGTGAATGTTGCCATCGTGACCATGATCAAATTTATGTACAACTTAAATGCTAAAATAGGCATCTCAGCGGTCTACAAAATGTGAAAACCAACCACGCATAATTCAAATAGATCATAATTAAAACTGCACCATGGTTAAAATACACAATGAAACCATCACATTAAAACATTAAAACATCCATAATTGAAATGTGCAATAAAGCAACATTAAAGCAATCAATTATTCCTGTCCCCTAGACACTGTGGGCACTGCAAACTAATGATTTCAGACAGTGCATTTATTTTTTAGAACTAAAGGTGCCAGTACTCACCATGAAGTTGTTACAGTTACTGCCAGCCTTCTAACATTTGGTGGGGGGGGGGAGGTGCCGGCACTGCATACCCTTGAGTACCTCCAGGGGGGAAAAGCACTGATTTCACATCACTCAGATTGCCTTGGTTTCCTTTCAGGAATTGTAGAAAAGACTCTCCTCCTTCAAGAGGGGAGTGGTTGTGGGCGGGATTCAATCCCAGCCTCAAGCAGGGGGCGTTAGCCCCCTGCCGCCCACTTACCTGGCTGGCGCACTATGCCCACGGGCAGGCGGCCAACCAGGCGGCTGGAAGGGGGCGTGGACAGCAACTTGTTGCTGCGCCAGCCACGCAGCCTCACTTTTCGTTGACCCGTCGCGAGTCACCCACCCTCCACTCCCTTAGAGCTCAGGGTTTCAGTTTCTCTTTTGGCCTTGCTATGGACCTTAGGTTGGTCGCCCTGGTTGTCCGGGGGGCCTGGCAGGAGTTTTTCCATTTGGCATTAGGCTTTGTGTTTTTTTTGCCTACCTCGTAGCAACCGTCACAACTTTCGTGGTATTGGTGGGTAGGTTAGGCATTGGAATATGTTGCGGTGTGTGGAAGGGCTAGGTGTGGCCATCGCCTACGCCTTCAATTTTTGGGTATTCCGTTAAAGGAATACGGTGGTCGTGGATCCTGTCTGATGCCTGCGTGGTGGGGGGCCATGGCACGACCCTCGGTGACATCAGGGGAGAGCTTATAGTTGGATTAGCATCAACGGGCTCCACCTACTGGTGAATAAACCCCCTTTTTAGACTCACCCCTCTCCGAGGGGGTGGAGCCAAGTCACGTGATCCAATGCCTAAGCCAATACCTTTTCACTTGCTGTAATCAATAAAGTTATGGCCTTTTCTTGCCCATTAACCTTATATAACTTGTCCTCGTGTCTTCATTTCACTACGCGGGGATCGGGTCCTCGAACCACAATTGTAGTTTGATGAGGTGCTACGAATTATGCTAGAAAACACTTCTGCAAGTCCCCCGAAAGTGAATGGCTATGGAACCAGTTTCACTGTGTAGTGTAATTATGCTATTTTTCTTTGCTAGTAGAGGTAGTCATGGGTTTTGCATGGGGCACATTTCTTTGCAATGTGTAGGGGGAGATGGCAACAACCTTATTTTCAGGTAAGTCTGCATTATTAGATTTCATGGTGGAGCACAAATGACCTCAGGCAGTGCTTTTTTTCTAAAAAAATTTTTTGGGTACTCTCATTTTCCTACTCATATTGAAATACTGCCCCTCAAGGAGGCCAAACTTAGATTCACAAAATGTTTAGGGGGATGTGTACCCCTGCATTCCCCCAGAAAAAAAGCACTGACCTCAGATAATGATGCTTTGCTATTGAGTGGTAATAGCAAGATTGGATGACCCACTCCCATTAGCCATAATGTTTTTATTTAAAGAAAGACAAATTTGAACCTCCTCATATTTAAATGTAAGATCCCTCCCCCTACAATAAAATTCTAAGAACTTGCCTCCTCTTGAAGCTTAACCAGGCTGATTCTTGAAAGTTGCCTGCCTGCTTTCATGGGAGTTGAATGGTCTCAGACTACAGGTGGACTGAACTGATTGATCGATCCTACATACAAAATCATTTCTTCTGTGCAGAAATCCAGTATGTCAGGAAGAAGAAATCTCTCCTGCCCCACTGCCTGTTTTATAGATGTGGATTTTTTTTGTTTTGTTTTGGGGGAGCAAGGGGGAGCATTTGATTATGTAAGCTCCCACCTGTAGCCTGAAGTGATGCAGCCCAGATACAAGTTTACAACCTGAGTGAGAACTAGGCCTGGGGGCGAAATAAAACACTACACTATTCAGTTACACAGCATTAGTCCCTTGTGAATCCTGCATCAGAGCTGCAGGCCTGCGGTGCAGAGATTAGTAGGGAAACAGATGCTATAGCACGTTCCAAGGGGCTCTAAGGACAAGATGTCAGCTTCCAAGCAGGTGATGGTAATAAAAATAAGGAAAACGTAAGTTCCTGATTTGGTGATATAGATACAGATGTGAGCTTGTGGGGTCAGTCTGTATGATGCCTGAGTCTCTTCTAATTCCGAGGGTCCTGGATCCAGCAAGGGTTAAAATCCATCGGGAGATTCCATCATTGAACTAGCCAGGCAAGTTCTTTGGCGAGTTACTGGCCCTAAGTACAGAAGTTGCTCTGGTTGTGAGAACGACAATATCCAGTGTGTGTGTGAGAGAGAGCTGAACTAGAAGCAGGCAGGAGCCAGAGAGTGAGAGCCACGCTAGATTTCTGTTTGACTCCAACGCTGTGAATATGGGAGAAAAAAGCCCTTCTGGGGTGCTAATGCGCTGAGTCCTTCATGTAGGGCCAGTTTAAGACATTTTGCTGCCTGAGGTGGACAAGATAGCACCCTCCCTCAAAGCACATATAAAATTGGACTGGTAGTTGATTTTTACTCCATTGCTGGTGAAAGGAGTGTGTCTTCCACTGTACTTGAGGGCAGCAAGCTAGCATAGGAATGTATGCACCATGTGTAGACCCATGCCTGCCCTCTGACTGAAATGGGATGAAAATTTATGTGAGAAGGTCAATCATTTTTTTAAAACCATTTGTTTGTTTGTTTGTTTGTTTGTTTGTTTGATTATTCAACTTTTACATTAGATGCCTCAACTTGATTTGCGGTCATAACCTAAAGCCAGTGAGAATAGTTTTTGAACAGTAAAAAACCAACTCAAGACAGGATGTTTTTTTAAAAAAATACAGATAGGTCTGAGGCCATGTTGCTGTTTTTTTGACAGGTTCTGCCCTGTTGCTTTTGAACGCAACCTGACAAGCAGATATTGCCTTCAACAGTCAGCTGACAAGCTGAAATTAAGCAAATAAAGCTTTTCCTGTCACTTTTATCTCCATGCAGAGATGTGAAGGCCCACAGAGAAACTGTAAAGATTTGGGGCAAGTGGGAGAAAAATATATTTGTCTTTTAAATGTACTGTGAAGTGCTTGGAACATTTTCGGTGCTATGTATACGATGAATAGTGACAGTAGAACATGGGTAGGCAAACTAAGGCCCGGGGCCCGGATCCGGCCCAATCGCCTTCTAAATTCTGGTCTGGGAATCAGCGTGTTTTTACATGAGTAGAATGTGTCCTTTTATTTAAAATGCATCTCTGGGTTATTTGTGGGGCATAGGAATTCATTATTTTTTTAAAAATATAGTCTGCCCCCCCACAAGGTCTGAGGGGCAGTGGACCAGACCCCTGCTGAAAAAGTTTGCTGACTCCTGCAGTAGAAGAAGTTCTTCTGCACTATACATTTAAAACATTTAAAACACTGCTTTAAGCAGCCATGGTTCCCCCCGCCTCAATTCTGGGAACTGTAGTTTGTTATAGTTCTCAGAACTCTGGGAATTGTAGCTCTGTGAGGGGAATAGGGGTCTTCTAACAACCCTCGGCACTTTGTTTTTTGTTAGCTGTTTACTATTACAGTGGTACCTCAGGTTAAGAACTTAACTTGTTCTGGAGGTTCGTTCTTAACCTGAAGCAACACTTTAGCTAATGGGGCCTCCCGCTGCCGCCACGCTGCCACCGCACAATTTCTGTTCTCATCCTGAAGCAAAGTTCTTAACCCGAGGTACTATTTCTGGGTTAGTGGAGTCTGTAACCTGAAGCGTCTGTAACCTGAAGCATCTGTAACCCGAGGTACCACTGTATACACTTGGCAGAAAGGTGGGATACAAATCTTTCAATTCAGTAATATCATGGGCCCTGCTAATCGCCAGCATTCCCATTTTATGGCAGGTGAGAAGTTAATGATTGCAAACTGGAAATTGAACTGACACTTCCCAAGTCTAATATAGCTAATGTTATATTTTTCAGCATGCGTGGATGTTTGTTTACATTATATTCCATTCATGAAACAGTTACGTTTTCTTCTGAATTGGTTCTGTTCGGCTATAATAATCCCAGAGCAGCCATCTCCCAAATTTTTCCTAGCCACAGGGATAGATGTAAACAAACATTTTTGTATTATTAAAGGAGCAGAACAAAAATGGCAGCAACGTCCCTCCTGGGCTATGTCACTTCAGAAAGAATTCCCCAGTTTGCCCATGACAATACTTTGAGGGGCCTGATGTTCTGGGACTCTGCGTACATAAACTAATGAGAAGGGGGGCAAATAACACCAACTCATATGTCCCCTACAATTGTCTAGTTAAATAAGTGGCAAAATGTCTGTGACGGTATAAGCACATCATAGGATAAAAAGTAAATGCACATTGATGGCACTGTTGCTGGCTAAATCGCAAAAGTAAAAGAAAATATAATGAGCAATGATGAACCTTATTCATACATTTATGCATAAATAATGGCAGAGTATTAACAATGAGAAAAGATTTTTTCTCCATTATGCAAAAATAAATAAATAAATACATAATGCTGTTATTCAGAACTTAACCACTTCCCTTGATTATGAGGCTGGTTTACATGTACATGCATGTCACTTGATGAGGGCAATGTCAAACAATGAGTTGTGGGGGGTAAATGGGCCTTTGCTGATAGAGCACCACAGATTGATATGATGTGAGATTTCAATGCTTTTCAGTGGAATCATTTCTGACATGTACAATGCTGTGCCAATACATATCTTCTCAGATGAAACTTTCGCTGAGTTTAGGATTGCCATGCAAATCCATACAAAGTTGTTGACAACAATCCGCCCAGACGCCATTTTGACAGTCTGATTCCTGGACATATGCGGGGAAACCCAGACGTATGGCAGCCCTAGCTGAGTTCAGTAGAGCCTACTCCAGGTAAGTGGGTATTCACTTACTTCAGAGTAAGTGTCATTGGACTCAGTGGGACTTCTGACTAGAAATATATAGAACTGCATGGCTGGTTGGTTGTCATCAGGTATTCTAATATATAAAAACAATCAAGTGACAACCAGGCAGTCAGATCTATATGACTGTGAGATACGCATACGAGCTACTTCAGCTGAAAACTGCAAAGGTGATACGAAAGTGCTCTATGTGATGACTTATTTACAAATGCTAGCACTGATTTGATTCTTGCATTGGCCAATAAATGAAAACGCATGGAATCACAGAGGTAGGAGACTTAAACGCCATCTAGTCCAATCTTCTGTTCAATGCAATTCAAGATGCAACTTGACAGCCTCTGCATCCCTAACAGATGGTCATCCAGCCTGTGCTTGAGCAAATAAGAGTTTGCCCACTTTTCACCCCCTCCCCAAAACAAGCTGTTCCCCTGTTGAACACCTAACACCTCTTACTGGTAGGAAATTTCTCCCAATGCTGAGTGGGTGCAAACCAGCTTTAAACTGACTTTTTTTTTGCAAATAACACCCATGATTGCAACCTGCTGCTTGGACGAGTGAAACCAACCACCTGTCTCCTTGATCCTTGCCCATCCTGGCTTATAAAAGCTAGCTGGGAAGGGCTGGACGATGGGCTTCGTGGGGTGGTGAATGCTTCCCTCGGTGAGGGAGCCTTCCCAGACCCGCTGAAAGAGGCAGTTATTAAACCGCTTCTTAAAAAACTATCCTTAGATGCGGCCATGTTGGTCAACTATCGCCCAGTCTTAAATCTTCCATTCTTGAGCAAGATGATTGAGCGAGTGGTTGCTGAACAACTCCAGGCACGCCTGGAAGAAGCGGACCATTTGGATCCCTTCCTGTTGGTATTCAGGCCTCATCACAGGACTGAAACTGCCTTGGTCGCACTGGTTGATGATCTCTGGCGGGCTAGGGACAAAGCTGAGAGCTGTTTCCTAGTTCTGCTGGATCTCTCAGCGGCGTTTGATACCATCAACCATAACATCCTTCTGGACCGTCTTGAGGGGCTGGGAGCTGGGGGCACTGTTATACAGTGGTTCCGCTCCTTCCTCCTGGGCCGTGTTCAGAAAGTGGTGGTGGTGGGGATGAGTGTTCAGACCCCTGGGCTCTCACTTGTGGGGTGCCTCAGGGTTCTGTCCTCTCCCCCATGCTTTTCAACATCTACATGCAGCCGCTGGGAGAGATCATCAGGGGGTTTGGGCTGGGTGTTCATCAGTATGCGGATGATACCCAGCTCTACCTCTCTTTCATATCAGAACCAGTGAAGGCGGTGACGGTCCTGTGTGAGTGTCTGGAGGTGGTTGGAGGATGGATGGCGGCTAACAGATTGAGATTTAATCCTGACAAGACAGAAGTACTGTTTTTGGGGGACAGGAGGTGGGCAGGTGTGGGGGATTCCCTGGTCCTGAATGGGGTAACTGTGCCCCTGAAGGACCAGGCGTGCAGCCAGGGAGTCATTTTGGACTCACAGCTGTCCATGGAGGCACAGGTCAAATCTGTGTCCAGGACAGCTGTGTACCAGCTCCATCTGGTACGCAGGCTGAGACCCTATCTGCCTGCGGACTGCCTCGCCAGAGTGGTGCATGCTCTGGTTATCTCCCGCTTGGACTACTGCAATGTGCTCTACGTGGGGCTACCTTTGAAGGTGACCCGGAAACTACAACTAATCTAGAACGTGGCAGCCAGACTGGTGACTGGGAGCGGCCGCCGAGACCATATAACAGTGGTCTTGAAAGACCTACATTGGTTCCCAGCAGAGGGCCTTCTCGGTAGTGGCGCCCGCCCTGTGGAATGTCCTCCTATCAGATGTCAAAGAGAACAACAACTACCAGACTTTTAGAAGACATCTGAAGGCAGCCCTGTTTAGGGAAGCTTTTAATGTTTGATGTATCACAATATTTTAATATTCTTTTGGAAGCCGCCCAGAGTGGCTGGGGAAGCCCAGCCAGATGGGCGGGGTATAAATACCATAAATTATTATTATTATTATTATTATTATTATTATTATTATTATTATTAATGCTAAGCCCAACACCCATAAATTAGCTGTAGGAAGAGATCCATGTTTCACAAGGGCTTTAAGCATCATTGGTGCGACTTTGCATCTATGGCCTGTGCACACAGGTCAAAATGTCCCATATTCATTAGGAAGGGAGGCAGAGTGAGAATTTGCAAGGGTTGTGCATGGTTAACATGAAAGTTGTGGCTTTGGGCTGCAGCAATGCTCTATTTAAGCATGCTGGTTCCAACTCTAACGAGGAGGTTGGTGATTCAAGCCCACCCAGGGATGGCTGTGGACAGGATTCCTGCATTTCAGGGGGTTGGACTAGATGACCCTCGGGGTCCCTTGCGACTCTACAGTTTAATATTTCTATCGCTAGGAATTTTAGATGTTACTTAAGCAATTTCAAATAACAGCTGTTGTATTAAATATAAGACACCAAACTAATCCATGCAATGGATATATCTCCTGCTCCACCTTCACAGCAGAAAATTCCCCAATACATCATTCTGAAAACCACCCACAATGATGCTTGTTTAGTTCCACGCTCAAGTTTTGGACACTCAACCAAAATATAGTTCCATATTAGAGGTCCTTTCCTTGTAAAATTCTAGCTGCATTGCTTTTGTAATGCTGGCTTCAAACTTATATTTAGACTAGGCAAAATCCCAGGAAAAGGTTGGGATGTGTTCTTTCCCCTATATTCCTACCATTTTTTTAAAAAAAATGAAAATAAAATGGCAACTGCATTCTCTCTTTCTCTATTCAACATAAAGAGCCCAGCACTCCACAACTGCGAGGGAAGATGATAGTCACACCTCATGGCTTGCCATGATAATGGCATTTATAATAGCACTGAGGCAGCGCTTCAGTCAAGTGGTACTTCCATTCTCCTGTCTGTATTGCAGCAATACTCCTCCTCCACTTTAGGCAACAAAAGTTTGAGAAGCTCTTATTCAATCAAGACAGATCAAGCTGTAACTCATGTGGATTTGGGTGTGCATTTCCCACACCCAAGACTATAGGGTTCACTTCAGTAGTTGTAAGTGCCCACTGCCATGTGTATATGTGTCAGTGTTGTGCAGTTAGGTAATGGTCTTATGGGGGTAGGGGTGAGGGGTGGGCTGCTTAGATGGGAATGCATATTACGTTGCTCACTTCAAAATATTGTATGTTGGCTTTGCTATACTTGGGGCCTTCCTGCTTTTTTGCCCTGGACTTCTGCCTTGACAGAACTTTCTGCCTTATACAAGCCTGAAGATCCTGTTTTACTTCCAGCATTATAACTCCCTGAAAATGAGGCCCAGAAGCTTCTCAGTGCTGCTTTCCTTGAAGTATGTGATAGGAAGAAAGGGTTTAAGGTGCATGCAGGCCAGCCCAAGCATTAGGCATGCTGAATCAAGTGACTGGTATGTCAGTCTTGTCTACAGTGAGTGACTACTGCTCCTCATGGTTCAGACAGGGGACTCCTCAGGCTCTCCCAAGAAATGCCAAGCCTTGAACCTTCTGCGTATAAGGCAGGTGTTTCACATTTCACAGGCAGGCTGCTTACAGTCCTATCCACAGAACAGACCTGCTTAAGTAGGAAAGGATCACACACAAGTGTGACAGCGCAGCAGCAGCTCATCACAGTCATCAGCTTAGTCTGATGGTCCATGGAATATTACCTTTTCCCATGTCCTGTTTCTGTCTGTTATTTGCCCATAGAGAGTCTGTACATTCAAAAACTTCCATTTCATTGGATGCTGTGCTTCTTTAGCATATACTACTACTCACTACTAATAATACTACCACTACTAATAATGCTAATAATTTATTATTTATACCTTGCCCATCTCGCAGGGTTTCCTCAGCCACTCTGCGCAGCTCCCAATCGAATATTAAAAACACAATACAGCATTAAACATTAAAAACTTCCCTAAACAGGGCTGCCATATGGCAAAATCCCATTTCCAGCTGGGCCTTCTGTGTCTTTCCTGTCCATTCATGTATTTTGGGGGAGTTCTGCAATATGAATAATAGAATTTCCAAGGCCTTCCTTCTGACTTGAAGGGGAAAGTATAACATCCCCCCCCCATCTTCTGCATTGTCTTTTTGCAGCCAAGTCAGATTTTCCTTTTCGTTGTTGCGGTCTAGTTACACGTGAAAGCCGAAATGCTCATGGTCCTGATCCTGGCTTGTCTCACACCCTCTTAGCGCAAAATTTCAAAGCCAGAAACAGCTGCAACAGCTGCCAGGCTGGTTTCATTTTAATTCCCCTCCCCCACCCTTCCAGCCCTTCCAGAGCCACCCCCTCAATTTCGATCTTGCGGGCTCCCCAAGAGAGGTCTCTCTTGCACACCCAGCACTGCTATGTTCCCATCACCATGCCAACGAATCAGATCCCATTACACTGGGAAGGAAATGCTCCTCCTCTGCCCGGTGAACGGAGTAAAATGGGCAGAAAACGCACTCAAGGTTTGCCACTTGTTTGCGGCTGACAAATTAGTCTTGCATTAAGTTTTTAATGTGACAAGCTTGTTCACTCTTCTCTGAAGATTGCTCAAGCAGGCAGCAGTGCTGGGAGAGAGGCAGAGGCAAAGGGAACAGACAGAAGGTGCTTGGGAGGGGTGGGATAAAGGCAGCCTGTATCTCACCAGAGCAGATGGTGTGTGCGAATGTTTGGATGCATCCCCACTGCACAGGCACACGGACGCCCCTCTGTCGATGATGGCAAGGCAGCTGGGTTACTATTGCAAGTCAGAGAGTTTCAGATGGTTTGGGAGCCTGGGAGGAAGGGTAATGTGAGTGGTTGAAAAAGAAAGACGAGATGAGATGCTGGACATCCCCAAAGCTTTCTAGTGGCCACGTCAATAGAGACTTTGAAAGACCATTGTGAAAATTGCTACTTTCCCCTTCAAAGGAAGGGACAAAATGGCTATTTCCACAGAGGGGCATGAGCACATGTGAGACCAGTCTGTGAGTTTGCTTTGCTTTAGCTAGTGTGGTGTCATGGTTAACTGTCAGAGAGATGGACTAGGACCTGAGAGAACAGGGTTCAAATCTCTTCTCAGCCATGAAGGCAATCATCGCTCTCCTTCCCTCTCTCCTACCTCACTGGGTTGTTTTGAGGATGTTTGGGGGAATGGAGGGAGAAATTTGTGTGCTACCTTGATCTCTTTGGAGCAGGCATGTCCAAAATCCATTTCAGGGGCGCAATCCAGCCTGCTGGTCGGTTAAATCTGGCCCCTGTGGCAGTTTTTTTCCTGGGCTAAAATCCTAAAACCCTAAAAACTCCAACCCTAAAAAAAAGCTCAATAACTGTGGGGTAAAATTATAAAAGGTCAACCACAACTTTGGTCGGCCCCCACAGCCCTTCATTTCATCAAATCTGGCCCACTGACACCACTGCAGTTTGGAGGAAAGGTGAGCTTCAAGTGGAATGAATGAATGAATGAATGAATAACACTCTGGCAGTTCTGTGTGAATGGATGGGAGAGTAACAGTGTAATGGTTGTTTTACACACGTTAGCACATACTCTATTCCCTTGAGTTATTAGTAAAACTGTAATTCTTTATCATTCAGCTCTTCACAACTGGTGACTCCAAAGTCAAAAGAAACCCATCATCAATGTGTGATGGGTCATCCTGCAATGCCTCTCCTCCTTCTCTTGGTATATGGTGTATATCCCTTTAGATAGGGGAAGGTGGCTATCCTATCTCATCTCGGTCTCCTCTTTACCAGGCTAAACATACCCAACTCCCTCAACCGTTCTTCGTAAGGCTTGGTTCCCAGACCCTTTATCCTCTTGGTCACCCACCTCTGCACATGTTCCAACATGTCAATATCCTTGTTAAATTGGGGCACCCAAAACTGGACACAGTTTGCCAGGTGTGGTTGGAACAAGGCAGAATAGAGAGGTACTGTTACTTCCCTTAGTTGGGACACTATGCTTCTGTTTATGTGAAAAGTAAACTACATTTCCCAGGGACCTTTGAGGGAAGCCATGTTAAATGTGCTTTAAATGCATGGTTTGTACACAGCCCCTGTGTCAAGCTTGCAATAAAACACCAGTCTGAGGTTTGAGACAGCAACAGGCGAGGGAGGAATAAAGCAGAGAGCCCCCCCAGCAAAGA
This sequence comes from Podarcis melisellensis, assembly GCF_964234715.1. NCBI lineage: Eukaryota > Metazoa > Chordata > Lepidosauria > Squamata > Lacertidae > Podarcis > Podarcis melisellensis. The sequence continues at coordinate 50,826,368 of NC_138528.1, forward strand.
GAACAGAGACTTTTTACTCCACTGCCCAGCTTTAGCTTAAGTTCCCTGGGCTCCTTTTTGATTGCCTCACCTAATTTCTCCATTCAAGCAGAGGCACCTCTAGCAATAGGGGAAGCAAAGTCCCCCACTACCTGCCCTTTGGTTTGAGAAGTAGGGGCATATCCACACAGCGCAGCTGCACAAGTGAATTGGTTCCCAACACATTTTAGGATATTCTTTATGCCTAGGGAAATTTCTGCCAATGTTTCTGGGGGGTGGTGGAATGCTTGGGGGGGTTACTTCTCCTCTTTCATTTCATCCAAGCACAGTTCCATGGATCACAGTCCACATAGGATGGGGAGCTTCCTCCCACACTGGGTCCCTTGCCGGATTGAGACAGTTGCAAGGGCTACTGGTAAGACCTGCTATGCTGTATGTTGTCCCGTGTGACATTAACCAGTGTCAGTCACAGGAGTTACTGCATTACAAAGAAACCTACAGATGCAATGTTGAATGGGGAAGCTGAACAAAAGGCTTTCCTTTGTTAGAGGCTGCGAGAGTCTCAGGTTCTTTGTCTTTCAGACAAGACCACCTAAGACATCTGGTGCTCCAGGCAAACAAATCTAAATGGCAACCCCCTCCCTTGGCAGTAAAAAAAATGTTAACAATAAATTATAGACACTCCGATGAATGCCCTTCAATTGCTGCCGAAAGGCAACCACCTTCCTCTGCCTAATGGTAGGGCCAGCTCTGCTCCCAGGCAGTTTCCTCTCCATCTACTCACCTAATCTGGATATATTTTTGTCTGCCATACACCACCATCCATTTATCACCCGGTGCCAGTCATTCCAGGGAATCTCTTAATTTTGAGGTCTGTTTAGCACCCATGGGTGGAAGTGGCAGTCGGCTGGCACTGCTCAAAGCTGGGCAGAGCTAAAGTAGGCAGGTGTTGTGCAACTTTGAATCACAGAGTGCGGCAGCTTCCCTGCTATTTTCCAGCGTGGCACAGATTGTGTGAGAGGCTGGATTTCATCCTTTTATCTTCTTGTGCTTTGTAACCAGGAGTATGCCCTCCATTGACTGGCACCACCAGAAACTTAGATGTCTTTTCCTGTTTATACAGACACATCCAGAAGGATCTGAGCCCCTTTGGATCTTGTCCTGGATTTGGTACAGACATCCCTCCCACTTATGTGTGATTGCATTGATAAATAAATATCAATGCACAGCATTTATAAATAAATATGGTAAATAAAATTCATTTCCAACCCAGAAAGGGCAGGAGAGTGCTGGAGAGTCCTGTGGCTGGTGAGGAGACCCTCCCCGAAGCCTGAAGAGGATGTCAAAGAGGGTGCAGGAAGCCACAGTTGGGCTTTGTTTATGCTGCTCAGCCCCCCCTCCTCACAGCTTCAATTCCAGTTGTGGATATTTTGGGATATGATACTTTTGGTCTGGATTGGAAAGAGAGTGGCAGAGAAGGCGTTTAAAGGGTGTTTAATAATAATATTAATAATAGTAATAATAATTTTTTATTTATACCCTGCCCTACCCGGCCAGAGCCAGGCTCAGGGCGGCTAACACCAATAAAATTACAATAAAAACATAATGGGGGGGGGAACACACACACACAAAAACACCAATTTATTAAAATACGGGTTAAAATACAATTTAAAATGCAGCCTCATTTTAATGGTAGCCCATAGATCAAAACCATAAGGAGAGGGAAACATAAGGGTCAGACTGAGTCCAAACCAAAGGCCAGGCAGAACAGCTCGGTCTTGCAGGCCCTGCAGAAAGATGTCAAACCCCGCAGGGCCCTAGTCTCTTGTGACAGAGCATTCCACCTGTTACCATAAAGCACCAATGCAGCTACAAGCAAAGGCTCTAGCAGCTTCGTCAGCTGCTGGTGGCTGGAAAGCCAAACAGGATGCTTGTGACTGTTGCCATGGGAAGAAAGGGGCAGTCCATTCTGTACTGAGCACCGGATGTTAGCTCAGTGTGTGTGTCATATGACCCGTACTGGAAGTACATGGGTGGAGTTTGATTCTTACTGCTGTGGAGTGCAGACATGTTTCTCTGTACTGATGTAAGAGACAGAAATAAAGAATGTAAATAGATTTCTGTCTGCTTCTTTCCCCTCCCTGGGGGACACCAAAGGGGAGAGAGAAGGAACGGTGTGTTCTTCTCACCCATCTGGGAAGAATCGCGAGACCTCGCCTGCTTATCTGCTGGGAGTAGCAGCGGGGAGGTCGACAAGGAATATCTGCCGGTGCCTACGCTGTGGCACATTCCTCTGACCCAGGCAGAATTCCAACACCACCAAGTCAGGGCCAGTACTGAAAAGGCCCTGGCCCTAGTTGAGACCAGTCTAACCACCTTGTGACCTCCAAAATGTTGTCATTTGTGGACCTTAAAGTCCTCCGCGGGGCATACCAGGAGAGTCGGTCCCGTAGGTACGTGGGTCCTAGGCCGCATAAAGGGTGCTCCCAACTTTATGTGATTTCACTTGTGCGTGCGGGACCCCAGAACTTAATCCCTGCATAAGTGAGGAGTCGCCTCTAGCACGGGGGTGGGGAACCTCTGTCCTGGGGGCCCAAATGCAGCCCCTCCCAGGCCCCTCTGTGTGGCCCTTGACATTCTCCTCAATCCACACCAGGTCCCTAGCCACGCTCCCTCACCATACCTGTGTCACACCCTCCTGGGGTGCTTATGCCTGGCTGGAATGCGTCCTTAAACTCCGTGCTCAGGACAGCTCAGTTGGTAGAGCACGAGACTCTTAATCTCAGGTTTGTTGGTCTGAGCCCCATGTTGGGTGAAAGATTCCTGCATTGCCAAGTGTTGGTCTAGATGGCCCTCATGGTCCCTTCCAGATCTACAATTCTATGGTTCTGTGAAGATGACTTTGCTTGCCTGGGCAGAGGATAGAGGTGTGTGTGAAGAAACTGGACTACCATACAGAGGTAAACTGTACATCCGTTGCTCCACCCAACATAGCCCATGGAAGCTCAACCCGGGAATAAATGTGGCCCTCAGGCTGAAAATGCCCCCCACTTCAGCTCTAGTTGTTTCAGACGTGAGCAGCAGAGGAAGCTTCCTCCTTCTGCATGGGTTGAGGCCAGAGCTCTAGCTTCCAGAGCTTTAGCTTCCAGAGCTTTAGCTTCCAGAGCTTTAGCTTCTATCCATTGAGAATGGCTAGAAAGCAGTCCTATAGGGAAGGGATGTATTTATGGAATTTTATTTCAGAGATTGTTCTCGTTCTCTCTCTCTCTCTCTCTCTCTCTCTCTCTCTCTCTCTCTCTCTGTGTGTGTGTGTGTGTGTTGGGTATCTTATCCTTCAAACAAATTCCCAGGGCAGCTCAACTGAGCCAAGTCCTTATCAGTTTAAACTTGCTGAACTGATAAAAGTGCAGGAAGAAGATGCATGCCACACACCTCTCTCCTTCTTAAGATGCCAGCAGGCTAACTGGGGAGAATGTGATTTTTCAGATAGCCTGGGCCCCATCTACACTGCTGCCCCTTTTGCTTGTGATGCATCGCTTTGCTAGCATTTTTTTATGAATGCAGTTTCTGCTCCCGGGGCACATGTTGTGGAATATGATGCTGTTGCATCTCTCCGGCTACGCCTGCTGAAATTCCCTCTTCCACACCAAGCCCTCTGACTGTCCTCTTTGGGATTTGGCTCTTTGGGATGTGACACTGTGGTCTAAACCACTGAGCCTCTTGGGCTTGCTAATCAAAAGGTAGGTGGTTTGAAATCTGCGCGATGGGGTGAGCTCTCGTTGCTTGGTCCCAGCTTCTGCCAACCTAGCAGTTCGAAAGCATACCAGTGCAAGTAAATAAATAGTTACCGCTGCGGCAGGAAGGTAAATGGTGTTTCTATGCGCTCTGGCTTATGTCACGGTGTTCTGTTGTACCAGAAGTGGTTTAGTCATGCTGGTCACATGACCCAGAAAGTTGTCTGTGGACAAACGCCAGCTCCCTCGGCCTGAAAGTGAGATGAGCACTGCAACCCCATAGTTGCCTTTAACTGGACTTAACAGTCCAGAGGTCCTTTACCTTTACCTCTCTACTTGTAATATGAAGAACCAGAATCTAAAGAAGTCCTTTAGGGTGTGCCTGAAAACATGAGCACATTTAGAAGAATTTCCAACTTCCTGCCACATTTGAATAGCAAGAGCGCACACACATCTCATGTGCCATTTGTCCCCCTCCCAAATCTGCTTGAGGGAGAGTTGAGAGATGCCACAGGTGGGAGGAGGAGAGGGGAGATTGTTCAACCTGATGCTTCCACTGGTGGAAAGATCACCTTAGCGTGATGCTGAATTCCACCCTTTTATCTGCCATATCAGATTTCCGAGTTTAAAAGAGTGCCTTCAGCTCCGTCAGTGATTCTATCTAGGGCTGCCAGAAGTCCAAGATTGCCTCTTATTTCTGCATATTTTAGCTCCTTAGAATACAACAGATGTCTCTTATTTCACACCACAGATCTTTGGGACACAATAGATGTCCGTCACTTCGCCAAATTTACAGTTCAGGCCATAATGGATGTCCCCTGTTTTAGACACCATCGTGCTCTGGGGCATCCCTTATATTTGAAATGTTTATTTGGTATCTCTGTTAGATCTTCCTAAAGCTGCTAAAAAGGAGTTCTTTAGCTCTCTGCCCTTCCCTCAATATTGGGCAATGTGAAATAGGCTGAAACACTGAGTCAGACTAGGGAGAGACTGTGGCTCAGAAGTAGGACATGTATTGTGAGTGCAGAAGGTCACGGGTCCAATCCTGAACATCTCTTGGTAGTGCTGGGTAAGACCCCTTTCTGAGACCCTGGGAACCAGCTGCCAGTCAGTGTAGCTGGGGGAACCATTGACCATGCTGGCTGGAATTCAACAGCTGAAATCCAACAACCTCTTGATGGGCGCAGGCCCCCCATCTTTGGTGTAGGAGTCAATCCTTACCTAAATGAATTGATGGCCTGACCAGTTATAAGGAAACCAGGCAGTATGAACACCTATAAGAAAGAAGAGGCTTGAGGTGTTAACAGGACAGGAGGAGATGACTAACTAAGGACTTCAGGTCCATATATTGCATGGTCAATAGGGAGCACCCCAGTGTGGTATAATGGTCAGAGCCCAGATGTAGAGGCCAGGGTTAAAATCATTGATCACCCATGAAACTCATGGGATAGCCTTGAGCTGGTCATTACTGCTCAACCCATCATACTTCATAGGACTAAATCATACAGAGAGCTCATTCGGTAGAGCACGAGACCCCTTAATCTCAGGGTCATGGGTTCAAGCCTCACGTTGGGTGAAAGATTCCTGCATTGCAGGGGGTTGGACTAGAATCAGTGTTTCCCAACCTTGTGCCTCCAGTTGTTTTTGAACTACAACTCCCATCATCCTTGACTAGCAATACCAGTGGCAAGGGATGATGGGAATTGTAGTCCAAAAACAGCTGGAGGCACAAGGTTGGGAAACACTGGACTAGATGACACTTGCGGCCCCTTCCAGCTCTACAGTTTTATGATTTGCTCATTTATTTAGGTGCATGCATACCCTGCCCACTAACTGAAGCTCTCAAGATGTCTTACAGTATATTTAAAACACAATAAAATAGACAATAATATAACAGTCACTGCAACAGGGCAAATGTGTATATAAGCCGCGTCCTCATTCCCCCCCCCCCAATGTTCCAACAAATGCCATTCTACAGCTTAGTCTTCTGGCTTAGAACTTTCTGTTGAAGCAGCTAGAAATTAGCCCCCCACAGGCTAGAATTTCCTCACCGGGTGGCCACTGCTGCTGCCGCCTCTCACAGCCACAGCCTTGGTGACAGATGCAGGAGATGCTGGGGAGGCAAAGATGGTACAAGCCTTCCTCCCAGTTCTCAGTTCTCCCAGTTCACTTTTGCATTTTATAGCTGCACTCACAAGACTGGGCCTGGCCATAACCCCCCCCACACACACAATGGAGTTGCCACTTGGTGGCAGATGCAGGCTTGGATAATGTGTGAAGTGGCCTGCAGCAGAAATCTAGGAAGATTTTGTCATGCATCTCTGGTTGATGGGTTCTGTTAATTTCTTCTTTTTCTGCTGCTGCTGCTGCTTCTCGCAGAATGCATTTCCCATCAAAGAAGGCAATCTGTTCAGACTGCAGAGTAGACACTTCACCTAGGAGCTTGTATAACTATTAGTGCGATGGGTGTCTTTGAAAGAAAACTAAGTGATGAGATCCTGCATCGGCAAAAGGCAACATCAATTTTTAATAGCAAGCATCAGCATTTGTAAAAGTCACGTAAGGTGGGAAATCGATGGCGTTCTAAAACGGGCACAACCAAAGAGCAAGCGAAAAGGCCACCCCTCCTTTCTCCGGCAAAGGAAGGGAAAACAGGGTGCTGAGTCCGACACGGCTTGGAATAGAAGATGAAAGCTCCTGGGGGCAGAGGGGAGGGTGAGGCCTTTTTATGGAAAACAAAAGGCAGCAAGGAGAGGTCAAGCTTGGCATAGAAATCTGGAGTAAGGGCTGGATGTATTCATCCCTTCTTGTTGTAGAACCAATTCAGCTGTACAGAAATAGCACTTTGTGCTCTTCTTTTTGATCAAGGTGGATGGATGCAGAAAGAAGGCAGCACCCTCAGAAGACAGCGCTGTGCAGAAGGATTTCAGCATGTGTCGCTTGCATGGCAAATTGTGGGTGTGTACACACAGGCATAAGGCGCCTTCTGCACTGCCTTCTGCAGAGCCAGCTCCTTGGGGCCATGGTCCCTTTGCCCCCTCAATAAAAGATTTGAGGGGGCTGCCCCCCCAAGTTGATGGGCATTGCCAAACAAATGATGTGTGTGCTGCATGTTGTGACGGATAATGCAGAGTGGGGCTTACCTGCCCCCCAATACTTTGTTCAAGTTGGCACCCCTGCCATAAGGGTCTTATGCCATTGTTGGACAGCATTTGCGTAGCCACCACCCCACCCCCGCCCCACACAGTTCCATAAAGAGTCACCTGAGAGATACCTAAGCCATTTGGTATATGGGAGGAACTACCTTGAAAATTCCTGCCAACCTAGCAGTTCGAAAGCACGTCAAAGTGCAAGTAGATAAATAGGAACTGCTCCAGCGGGAAGGTAAACGGTGTTTCCATGTGCTGCTCTGGTTCACCAGAAGCGGCTTAGTTTTGCTGGCCACATGACCCAGAAGCTGTACACCGGCTTCCTCAGCCAATAAAGCGAGATGAGTGCTGCAACCCCAGAGTCGGCCACGACTGGACCTAATGGTCAGGGGTCCTTTTAGCTTACCTTGAAAATAATCAAGGTTTTCTAAAAAAAAAATAAAAAAAATATTTCCACCAATGTTTTGTTCTTTAAAAGGAGGGGCAGAAGTATTGTGCTCAAAGCTGAGACTGCTGAACAGACCCTGGAGCTGTTGTGGGGCCTTTTTGTACCTTTATTTTAGATCTTTATGTGATATATGTGGAAATTGTTCAGTTTGCTTGCATACTTTTAATGTTTTATTTATTATATTTTTTCATGTTGTAAGCTGCCTTGAGCATGGTTTGAACTGTGGAAAGGCAACATACAAATAAAATTATGTATGTATGTACCGTATTTTTCGCCCTATAGAACACACTTTTTCCCCTCCAAAAATGAAGGGGAAATGTGTGTGCATCCTATGGGGCGAATACAGGCTTTCGCTGAAGCCTGGAGAGCGAGAGGCTCTCGCTCTCCATGCTTCAGGAAGCTCTGCGGAACCCTCCGGAGCCTGGCGCCAAGCCAAGCCGGGCTCCGGAGGGTCGCGGAGAGCTGCCTGCATTTCGAAGCCTCGGGCGCACTGAAGAGCATGCCCGGGCTTCGCACAGCTGTCCGCAAGCCTGGGGAGACCGGCGCGGCTCCCTAGGCTTGCGGATAGCAGGCTGTTCTGGGGGCTGGGGAAGCTTGGGCTTCCCCCGCGCCAGCCCCGTCCCTGGGGGGGAAATAATATTTTTCTTTATTTCCCCCCCCAAAAAACTAGGTGCGTCCTACAGGGCGGTGCGTCCTATGGGGTGAAAAATACGGTATGTATGTATGAACTAATGAAAAGGACAGGCAGAAATAGCCACTATCATTTTTTCAACACAGTTGAAAAGGAGCTGGCTTTCACAATTTATTATTAGTTTTTAAAGTAATTCCTCCAGTTTATCAACTTCCTGAGGTTTTGATCAACTTCATGTTGTGATCATTATAAATTTTTTTCACCCCAAACCATATTATTTGACTGATTAGGATGGCAATTTGATAGATTTGAGGTGCATCCATTTTGTGCATTGCCCTTTACAAAACGTAGCTGCACGTTGCCCTTTAAGAAGCCACAATGTTGAATCAGTTGGTGTAACAGGGAGCAGACATGTCAGAATCCCAAAGTGCCTTTTTTGCGCTTCTCATTCAATAAATCAAACTGTGTCGTGTTTCTTGTACTTGCCTGGTAGGGAGGCTCTGAGCATACTGTACCATGGGTGCTTTGCAATAAAACACACTGAAGTCTGTTATTAGCCATGTGTGGTGCCAGAACAAGCAGCCTCTGAGCACATGCAGAATGCCCTGCCAAAAGGAGAAAAAAATATTTAGGCATGAGGTTGCCTGCATGGTATGAGGGAAGAAAGCCTAGGGGCATATGCTGAGTGCAGCAATTTAACTGTGCGTGCAGCCTGCCCTTCCAAACATCCAATATATCAATAAACTTGTAGGATTATTATTTTTCAAGCAGTGCAGTGGGGCTTGAAAGGGGAGGGAGCAAGGAAACTAATGTGTGCAGACAGCAATGATTTAACAACCATTCACACTGCCTACATAGTGTGCAGGTGTGGACACTTGCAAAATGATGTCTACGAAAGTGCTTTTAGAAAACTCCAAACTGAAGCGCTTCCAAGTGTGTGTGTATCTACTTTAATTCTCTGCTCTGTACAGCTAGTAAATGTGCCTACAGAAAAAATCAGATCTGAACAACCCCTTCGTGACATAAAACTATCATAGGGAAGGACCTCCTGTGTGCCGTCTTCCTCATCACATATGTGCTCTGGAAGCATGATTTTCAGCACAAATCGGAAGAGGATTGCACCAGCAGAGAAATGGTGGTAATTTTTTACAGGAGTATCAGAATAAATGCCCAGGCCACCCAGAGTGATAATGGGTGTCTGTCTCCATCACATGTAATTTGGGCTAAACTGAAACCTTCTTCCTTTAAAAGCAGTGCTGTCTTTGCTATTGATTTCAGTAGGAATCGGTAATGTATATACATTCTGAACAGCAGCAAGTTTGAATCAGTGGGAAAATATACTTTCTATTGCGAATAGAACCATATGTAAAAATCAGTCCTCCTCTTGATGATGATGGCAGGGGAGAAGTGGTAACAAATATTCAAATTCAGTATTCTGTATTGGACCATATTTTTATTCCTGTAGAAGTGCAACAACTTTATATTCTTCCTGACACCCCCTCTAAAAACAAAAACACATTTGAAAAACAGAATAAAAAGGAAAGTTATGGGGCAAACTTGGTTGCAAATACTGATGCTTTGTGGCAGTAATTGAACTGTTTGCAAGGAAATCAAACTTATTTTCTGAAAGGAGAGCTGCTATTACAGGTAACTCACAACTTATGCTTAGTTAACATATGCAGGAATTTCTGAGCACTGCCTCGGAGGTGGAGGACATTGTGCAGACGTCCAAGCAAGTGGGTGGTGATGGGTTTGTTGGTGTCATCCAGGAAGAACTGCAAAAGCTAATTGAGGGCCAACAGGTATTGGTTGTTTAAGAGATGGAGAAACTGGTCATATTAAGTTCAGAATGCAAGGACGAGGATGGGGGCAGTGGTGGAGGAAGGGGGTGCGGGGAGGGGTGCGGTCCGCCCTGGGTGTGACACCTCACCGAGGGAGGTGACAAATGAGTTTAAAATAAAAAAATAAAAAATTGGGCTCACGGAACTTATTATGAGTGACGTGGTGGCTTAGGCGCCTGCAGGTTCCGTGCTGCCTGGAATGGCAGTGTGGGACTTGCGTCTGCCTACTGCCTCTCCCTCAGCCACCCTACAGCTGAGGAGGAGGCAGTGGAGGCTCCAAGCGTCAGGCTTGCCCCGCCCCCAGGCACCCGAGCAGCTAGCTACACCACCAGGATGGGGGTGGGGAGCATGAGCTAGCAAGCTCCAGGAATATTCTCAACTTTTTCAAGTTATAAAGATCTGATTGCAGTTTGATCCTTCCATAGAATACAGCTTCAAGATCCTCTGTGGGGCTACAGGCACTCTGAAACCATACAAGGAAACGTTTGATGAGCTCAAGAGACAACAGCAGTAGCTCCTCACTAAGAAAGCACCAGCAGCAGCAGATGTGCCCAAGCAACCCACCAGCACTTCTTCTGGCTACTGGTCAATCCCCCTGGTCATATCATCTGCAGCAGCATCCAGCAAGGGAGAGAAGGAGGAAGACTAAGAGGAACACTGGAAGCTGCATTCATCCCTCACCAGTTAGTGTTGTGATTCCCCTCCTCCACAGTTTTCTAGTTGTTGTTGTTTTTTTTAAGTGTTCTGGCTTTGCACAATTTTGCTTATATGCACAATAGCCCAGAATGTAGCCCTCACATAAGTTGTGAGTTACCGGTACTCAGTTTTGTGGGTGATCCTGACCTTTCTCCTCAAGGTGGCGCTCCTGTTGTGCATTTCTCAGCCATCAGAACACAATATGTTGCTGAGACAACCTGATATCTCTCCCAACCTGCGATAGTTGAACAATATGTTGAGTGCTGTGTGGGCTGGATTTTGTAGTAGTGTTACAGGTAGCTATTGGATAGTTCCCATGACATCTTAATTGAAAGATGTCATGCCCCCACCATTTCACAGTCACCTTGTGGTCCCTCCTTCTCCATTTCATCTGCCCTTTTCAAATAAAAAGGGTTCATGTCAATTTCATGCTCCTTCCTTTGATCATAAGGAAGTGATGTTGACCAGACACTGAGAACAGCCTTCCTTTGATGTGTAACCTCTTGCCTGGGGAACTTATATAACAGGGAGAGGGATTTGAATTGGGATTGCACAAGAAGGGTAACTGCAATTGAGGTACAGTTAACCCATGTTTGCCTGGATAAGTCTTAAACCCTTAGGATGGATAATGAATGGCAAGCTCATGAAACCTTCAGCACATGGATCATGCATTTGACCAGTGAACACCATTTCACATGAGTCCAAAATGCAGGGCTGCCGTATGCCTACACTTGCACTCTGTCCAACTCCAGCGAAGCATTGGTTCACAAAAAGTATCCTTGTATTGCATCTTGGTTTCCCTGGAAGCAGAAAGGCAGCGACTGCCTTTACCAAGGGAGAAAGGAAGTTGGATTCAAAAATTCCCTTCTGCTTTGTTTGTGACCCTTTCAGGCCTTAGGGAAGCTCTGCAGCTACAACACTGTGCCTTCCTGTTCATGGTAGGATCCTGCTAGGCTTTTTCAAAGCTGATGTGGCACAGCTGGGAGCAGTCTCCTCTGTTGTGCCTTGAGGTGGTGGAGAATGTGCAGATCACTTCCCAGCAGACGAAAGAGGGAAGGCAAGAGGTGAGAGGGGAGAATGTGGGGATAGAAAGTATCTTGAGGAGGCTGGTTTTGTTTTGCTTTGTTGGGGTTTTTTCTCTCCCTCCTAATGCAGGCACTGCTGTGGGAAGGGACATCAGAACGGCCTGGCTGTATGATTGCCTGTCCTTTTGCACAATATACATAACACTTTATGCTTGGTTCAGGGGTTCATGGGAGCCAGACCCCTGTGTTGTGGGTAACACGTTGGTTGCTGTAAATGAGATCACATTTCATCTTCTATCAATCTGAACACTCTGTGTCACTCTGCAACAAGAAATTCTCCCCTAAGCTAACATGTCCACTCCACTGCTGTTGCAAATGTGATGCGGCTGCACATGTGTCATGGGACCCTCTTTGATAGAGCTTATGACATCTTTAGAGTAGAGAGACAAACTCCTCCCCTCCTACTTTTCTCCAAATGGTTCCTTGGCAGGACCAGCTCAAGGAAAGCCCAGCTATTACAGTCTCTGATGACCTTCCACCAACTGGCAAAGGTATTAGCCAGAACTTTGGCCTCTAAGATGACTTTTTAATGCGTTGCAACTTGTTTTTATTGATGTTTACCTGGCTTACTTATGTATGTGTGTGTTTTTTTTAAAAAGTATTATCTTTCCATATTTTATTTGTCGAATTGTTAGATGCCTTGAGCATCACTGGTTCAAAGCTAGGAAATATATAAATACGGTACCTTGTTCCTGATGTACCGGTCATTAAATGTTGCTTTTCCTCCTCTCTTGATTCACACATTGTTGACATTAGTCTGTCTTGAGAGACAGACCTTGAGAGACTCCCTCCAGGGGTGAAGTCAACCCACTGGAGAATCCCAGTGCCTGCTGTGGCTGCAGAGAATTGTAACTTAAACTGCTGCCTCTTGCATTGTTTTTGCTGCATTAGCAGCACCGAATGACCTCCCTGGGGCGCAAGCCTGGGCAGTGTATATGGAGGCTAAAGAAGAATACAAACACACAGAGAGTCTGAACCTTTGTTTTCAGTATCAGGCGAGCCGGTTTGCTCCTCTTAAACAGGGTGCACAAACCACAATCACTAGTCCAGAACAAACCTGTACTGCAGATCATCGTGTTTGTCTGAAAGGAAATAAACCATGACCCCTGGTTTGGACGCAATGCTAAGCCAGAAATTGTAATTTGTTTCTCTTGTGTGGTAGCAGGAAGGAACCAAGTGGCCCAGACTGGCATGTTCACAGCAAACCATTCACTATAGTTTACTGTACCATGTAAATAAGGTAAATATATACATGCAATCCTAGCAAAACTTTTACACGGGTTTCTGATGAACCAGTAAGAATCCACAGAAAGCTGGGGCTCTGAGGAGTACAATGGATATATTTGTAGCCAAAGAAGTTATGGCCACCTTGAACGTGCAATGGTTATGTCGTTTTATACACAAAAATGCTAGCAACTCTTAGAGGTGCTTTTATTTGAGACATATAGAACAATCTTTTAGAGCAGACTGAACCTCACAGGGTTATTGATTTAGCCAAATGTTTATATATCACCTCAAAGTGCTCGTATATTTATCCTGAATCAGCCCCCTGCTTTCACAGCGCTGAGTTCTGACTACAAGCCTTCCGCTCACATGAGTTCACCCTCGAAGCAAATCACAGGGATGAAACAAGCCTGTTATCAACACGAGTTTACCATACATCCCTGTTTCATCATGGCATGCTAAAACAGTTTAGGTTGCTTCAGTAGTTAATGCAGGCAATCCCTGCCAGACTCTCATGGATGGGTGTGGGTGGGCAGGCTCGTGTCCGCAACGCAGAACTGGCTTTAGTTACTAATACTTCTGCTGTTGATCTTGCTGACTCCTTACTTGGAATTCCCTGGTGCTGGTCCCACAACCTGTTTACCTTATGCTGTCTGGTCTTGCACACATGGCCATTGGCAGCCTAGGCAGACAGACCAAAAGAGTGGCGTTGTGTCAGCTCCAGGATACCCTGAATGGCCTCATTGTTTCCTAAAGAAAACTTGACAGAGGGCAACATTGATATGGGACTCTACATTGCAGTTGCTGCAGTCACTGCTCCCCCCCCCCATAGAAAAATAGGTGGTATTACTCATCATGAAGTCATTACAGTAAGTACCACACTTTTTAACAACAACAACAACAAATGAGGTGCCAGTACTGCATACCCTTAAGTACCCCCTGGAAAAAGCACTGGCTGTGCTTCAAAGGATGCATCCCATACACTCTACAACCTCTAGGCTGATGGTGAGGGACTGATTTGCCTTGCTGGGACAGAGGCAGCAAGCCTGAAGCCATGCTTTGCCAGCAAATGTTCTGCAGAGGTGAGTTTTTATTTGCGTGGTATTTTTATTTTAAAAATATGGATCTTAAGATAGAACAGGAATGGAACAAAATCTACCTTGGGGGGTGGGGTGGGGCGGACAACACTGATTTTTGAATTTTGCCCCAATTTGTTTTGCTGAAAGGCCACTAACTTTCAGATAGGGCAAACCTATATTTAAACAATGGGGCATGTTGGTGACAGGGCAAGCAAAAATCCAATAGGGTTAAGTCCAGCAATTACCCTGATCTTTCATTAATATTCCACCTGGGAAATGCTCCTTTGGCTCCTGCCCCTATATATACCAGCTGATCTGCTTGAGCCAATATACGTCTCATACTTATCTCTCAGGAGACATAACATGCAAGAACTAGCTGATCAATTAATGCCCAGCTGGATGTTGGGCATTTATGAAGTGTTTCCCACTGTCAGCCATCTGATACCATAATCATGAGAAATTGCAGTCAAACATAACTAGGTGTGAGTGCTAGTTAGAGCATGAAGGGGTTAAGACCACATAGTTAGATCCCTAGACTCAGCTAGGTCATGCCCTCTCTCTCTGATAAGGGAAGTTTTGAAGCTTTATCTTCCTGCCCCCCCCCCAGTGCCATGTAACCAACGAGGAAGGATGTGTCTAAGCTTTGGTCCAAGCTTAGAGTGTGTATTTGAAGCTAACTTTCTGTATTTTCTACCCAAGAGTATTCTGCCCATGTTCTCCTTGCTGCTGCTTAGATAAGTGCAAATCTGACCTTTGAATCTGTAAGTAAAACATTTTTAACTTACTTAGCATTTTGTGAACTGTTCATTGCAAGAAGGGTAGAAAAGAAGGGAGTGCTGTTTGCAAGCAGACTAAATGGGACAAAAGGGTCTAACAACCTATATTCCTAATGCTATACTTTATACACTATATTCCTAATGCTATACTATACCTTGACTTTTGTGAGTTTAAACTCTGCTTTGGGGCTCTATTTTGCTGGAGTGTGAGTTTAGCCCCATGTTTTGAATCCAGGCACCTATCTGATTCTTTTATTAATTACCCCCCCTCCCACATGGGTCACAGGGGTTCTATTTCCCTCCCACAATACAAAGATTTAAAGATGTCCTGTGATTCGCAGGTGGGTTGTGCTAGACTCTGCAAGAGCTGCCTCTCTACGGAACCATTGGTCTGTCTTAAGGACAACAGTTCCAAAATATGCTCAGGTGTCTGTATCATAGTACAAATCACAAA
Source organism: Podarcis melisellensis (assembly GCF_964234715.1). NCBI lineage: Eukaryota > Metazoa > Chordata > Lepidosauria > Squamata > Lacertidae > Podarcis > Podarcis melisellensis. Next base: position 50,841,464 of record NC_138528.1, read on the forward strand.
GTAGGAAGTTTTCCTCAAAGAGGAGCTGAACCAATGTTGACAGCCCCTTTTATGGTTAACACAAGAAATATTTCCAAGCAGATGATCGAAACACTTAAAGAAATATATAACTGACTGGGTAGAAGCTGCTGAGGGTCAAAATGGACAATACTGAATGAATGAAAAGACTTATCCAGGGAGAAAAAATGAGCAGACCACACCAAATGAAAAGAAACACTAAAATATCAAATTACTACGACTAAAGTGTTAAAATAGCTAAAGGTGAAGTTACAACACCAGGGCAAGACAACAAGCTAAAATAGCTCAAAAAAGTTACTTCTTCAATTTGAAAAATTGAACGATTACTCCCAGGCACCGAACAAAAGCAAGTGCCTCTGTCTGATAGCATCTGGCAAATCTCCACACTAGCATCACCTGAATTACTACACTGCACGAAGCAGCGCTTACAGCCAATGAAAAAGCGTTTCAGTTTAATTTCAAATTACAATAATGGGCAAGGGATGAGTTATCAAGGCAAGGAAGAGAGAAGGCAGTTGTCTTGATAAGCAGGAAGTATCTGGAGGGAATCTCAACAAAGGAAGCCACCTTACACCGAGTCAGACCATTGTTGCATCCAGCTCAGCACTCTCTGCACTGACTGGCAGGGGCTCTCCAGGGTTTCAAACTGGAGGCATTCCCAGTCCTACTGGGAGATGCTGATAGACAATGCTAAGCTAGTCAGACCATGATGGTTTGACTCCATATAAGGCAGCTTCCTGTGTTCCTGTGTCTGCCTGACTTCGGCACTGAATGGTTGCAGAATCTACGCACAGAGAGGATTTGAAATATGGGCAAGCCTGAAAGACTGTACCTATAACTTTGTTAGGTTCCTAGTGAAAATTCATCTTTGGATACAGACAATGCGGTTGCATTGTTATCAGGAAGAATACCCCCCATACATGCAAAAGATCACATACTGTTATTTCCCTGCACTATAGAAGCACAGAGTAGTGGCTAGGTGACCTTTCGCCCCTGGCAAAACTGTCCAGATTGCACCCCCTAGCCATGGACAAATTAGCTCTTCTTTCCGCCTCTCCCCCAACCATCCCCATTCAATTCACCCTCTATTTAAAACCTTTTCTTATGAGGAAATAGTCAATATTTTTATTTATAGATATATTTATGGACATATTTTAAAGCCGATTTTGTGCATCCCCTCGCCTGTGCCCCTAGTGAGGGCCCACCTCGCCACCCCCTAGCTACAGCCCTGTGTTTGGCAACAGCCTTTTTGATACGTCATACTTAGAATGGTATAGCTGTGAGCAATTTCCATGACTGGTTTTAAGGTAGGGTCACAACCAAGGTGGCTAATCACATGCATTCAGCACCCACCTTATTTCCTTTCCTTATCAACATAAGCTACCTTGCGTTTGCAGAGGAAGTGATGCAGAACTGCTAACCTCAATCAGTCAAGTTTCCCACCCCTCTCCCATTATTATATATATATTTTTAAATTTACATTTTGAGTTATTTTTGTTTTCCTTTCAGAATCTAAGCTGGTTGACTTTATTCTTGTGGAAAGCATGAAAATTCAGATTAATATTTCATTTCCTATTTGCTAAAGAAATCATATTTGAATTTTATTTTTATTACAAATAAACACAGGCTCCGACTATGTTGCCAGTAGTATTAACACTCTTTATTCCTTCCCAGAACCAAAATTGAATAAATAACAATACAGAAGAAGGAAGTTTTTTTAGAAGGAACAAAGCTCAGTGGGGGGTGGCGATACGAAAGGCTGCACGTGTGTTTGAAATAATGGAGAAGAAAAATCAAATGAATATTATTAACACTATTCAAAAGTAACCTGCAATTTATGGTAAAACTCTTCCGTTATGCATTAAAAAAAATTCTATACAGAAGTTTATCACATTTGTCTTTGAAGGGTGCATAGTTAATCTCTGCTTTCATATGGGAAACTGAGGTTGCAGGTTGTATACTCAGTGAATCTAGGGCTAAGCAGAGATTTCATCATAGATTTCATCATAGATCTTAGGTTTAGCTTTGATACCTATCCACTGCACTATTACATCAATTTTGTGAACAATTTTGTGAGCAAATTTATAAGCTTTCCTTCCCAGTTTCAAAATTCCATAAATTTTTATTGTTTTTAAATAGAGCATTCCCCAAAACATTTTTCAAGGTAGAATTATAATCTATTGGAAGAAAATGTTTCTTTCTGTGGTCATGTTCATTAATTTTAGTGAGGTTATTCTGAGTAGGTCTGACATTGGATACAACCCACAGTGCAGAGTGCATTTGCTGCAAACTATTTGCTGTTCATCTTGGATATTGAAAGAACATAATAGCCATCAATGGAGAGACATGTAGTCCATCAGATGTTTTGATATACAAGTTTTGGAGAGCAATGGAGGTCTTCTCTTGGTTCTTACTTTTGTGTACATTATGGGCTCCTGTATTGCCAGCTTGAAAAGTTGCTTGGTCTTGCCACAAGAGCTGGTTGCTCACCCAAGCAGACCATTTGCACATTTTGTAGCATTTGAACTGACCCTTGGTGTGTTGCTCCATGAATTCAGTCTCACAGCAGCATATCTGAACCTGGGTCTCTTTAAGTCCAGGGTGAACATTCTGTCTTGGTACCAGAGTGACTCTCTAGAAACTCTCCTAGTGCCAGCAACTTTGTGGAAAAATTATGATAAGAGTTGAGATGGATGTTTGTTGAGGTGAGATGGAGCTATTTATATCTATAAATAAATAATACATATTTTCAGATTAAGGGCAGTTCAGAAGATGAGATTCCAAGGGGTGGCTGAGAGGAAAATAATCCAGTCTGGCTTCTGCACGGACTCCTTATAAAAGCATGAGTATGTTTTGTTTTCCAAAAACCATGTCGCTTCTTAGGAGCATACAAAGGGAGAGGAGAGACAGCATGCCCACCAAACTTTTAGCTTTTGCTGAATGGTAAACAGCACCTTCTGCTTCTAGAGTTCTTTGAGCCTGCTTGTTTGTTTCTGCTGCTAGTCTCTAGTGTCAAAAGCAATAGTGACACACTTAGCTCAAGAGCCAGCTGCCTTCTGTGGCATTCATTTGTATGCCATACTGCCTGTTCCTGATTCCCTCCTACCCCCCAAACAAATGCTGGCTGTGCCGTCTTGCTGCTTGGCTTGGAATGGCCCCAGATTTTTGGGCGAGTTTATATCGCAATAAAGAGCTCCTTTCTCTCCCACCAGTACCGGCGAGCCTGCTTCTGTTTGGTGTCTCCCATGAGGGATCTCAAAATTACAGCAACAAGCAGCCTGAGAAAACCCAGTTTGCAACGGAAGGTTGCCATGGACTGTAAGAATGGAAAAGTCCATACAGGCAAGAAGCCATGGACAAGAATTGGATTAACAGCTGGTAAGAGCAATGTACTATCCTGGCAAGCTTGGTAATATGGGCAGGGCAAGGACTCTGGCAGAGGAGAATTGGTGGGTGGGTGATAGGGATGAGTAAGTCCTTCAATTCCAGTTCTCTCTGTTTCTTTGTTTCCCAATCTTAAATTTCCACATTTCCACACCAATCTGGTTTTTTAATTAAAAAACCTCATGAAAATTCAGGAGAAAATCTCCCCAAAACACATTTTTGTATGCTGTTTTGACAAATATATATGGTTTTGTAGAGAATTTCGTGTAAGGCAATACCTATTAGTATGTAATTTTCACTAATATATGTATTTTAGTGCACACTTTACCCTACTATGTGCATTTTCTACAGATTGTTTGTATTGCAAAATTGGAAGAAGTGCAAATTTCAAAAGGTATCTGCTTTAGTTCAAATAATACTTCAAAAAGTGCAGATTTGGTAGGTTTGCTTTAAATGTGAACTGAATCAAATTTATCCGCCATCCCTAGTGGCGGATGTGGCTGATTCATTCTTCCATTGCTGACTGATCCTTCTCCTATACTCTACCCCACCCCAGTCAGGCTTACTACTCCCAGAGCTGGGCAGGGAGAAATATAGGGTTGGGGCACCTAGGGGGAGAGGATACATAACCAGAGAACTGGTGGACAGGGGAAGGGTTATATTAAATATCTCCCTTATTTATCATGGTATTGGTGAATGTGGGGGACACCACACAAAGAGCCTGGCATGCTTACAAAAAACAACAACACACAAAGGTTTTGGGGGTGAAGATTGGGGCTTTTTAGTTTAGAAAAAAAGGTGAGTAAGGAGGAACATGTTATAGACCTAAAAAATATGCATCAAGTGGAGAAAGTGAACAGAGCCACAATTTGATGCATAATTTGATGGGTCATTCAATGTAGCTGAACTGTAGAAGATTCTGTATTGACAAGAGTCACAGCACATAGTTTTGGAATTCACTAGCATAGAATAGGGGATGGCCATCAACTTTAATGACATTAGATAAATCCCTAGATGATAAAGCTAGTAATGGCTACTAGAACTGATGGCTGCAGAGAGGATGAGAGGCCTCTGAATGCCAGTCGCTGGAGAACAACAGGTGTCTAGTTGGCTGCTATGGAAAACAAAATGTTTGAATAATAGGCATTTGGTCTCTTATGTTCTTAGCTGGCAGAACATTTTGGACAGACAAATTGAATGCTGTCAAAAAATATGTCACCCTATAAATCCCTCTCCTGTATCACTAGCGGTAGAGTGCAAGATGGTATCTCATGTGCTTGTGCTCTGTGAATGTGTCCTGGAACAGGCACTCTAAGCTGCAAGCCCCTGGACACTACTATGCCCCAAGACTGTCAGGTCTATTATCAATGCATATGTGCAAAGGAACTCTCTGATTTTTAAAGGAACTGATACAGCCTAATCATAGACCTCATGGATATCATCTTGGTGGTGAGTCCTAGAAGACCTGCTCTCGCTTGCAGGCCTTTTCCCACCTGCCTTGGAGGCTGAGGCTGCTGGGGTTGGGCTGGAGTATTGTTTTGCTGGGCTGGAATCATTGCTGTTATTTTTTTTGTATCTTTATTTTGTATCTTACATGACTACAAACATAACAAAAGTAGTCATAAACAATAAACCAAACATAAAACACATAACCAAATCAAACAATTTCTACATAAAATTGTTCGATTTGGTTATGTGTTTTTTATGTTTGATTTATTGTTTATGACTACTTTTGTTATGTTTGTAGTCATGTAACTTTTTTTCTATGTTGTAAGCCACCTTGAGCATGGTCTTAACTTTGGAAAGGCGTCGTACAAATAATATGAATTGATCAATCGATATGGGGAAAGTCATGGGAGTCACTCAAAATATACCACTGCTTCTTCTGTTGAAGTGATACAACTCTCTACATTTGTAAAGAATCTATGTTCCTGATCAGCTTCTGCAAAATGCCAGTGAGAAAATAAACCTAGCCTATTACTTTTTTTTCTTCCGAAGGTTGAACTAACCAAGGTTAGCTGAGTCCCAGAATAAACAATTTTTACCCTCAGGCCAAAGGCATGTTTGATAAGTGATTTCTCCATCAGGATAAGAAGCATGTATTAGAAGACTATTCCCAGGTGCTCAGTGGTACATGCTGAGTTTGCGCCTTAGCCTGAAGTTTTATGATTTTCTGGGTGTGTGTCGTGATTTTAGAAAGCTATTTTCACTGATTTTTTAGAACCTGAATTATATGTTAGTACTTGTTAGAACCATAAGCAATATTTTCTTTTTTCCCTAGACTTCTCAGGATGCATGTATCACAGTCCAGTCCTTGGATGCCCCCAGATGCCTCTCAAATACTGACCTTGAGTTGGAGGAGCTTGTCTTAGATGCCTCGCATTTAACCTTCCCAAGGCACGGTTTGAGGGGAAATAATCACCAACCTTACATTGCATTATCATCTAGTAAGCATTTTCGTGCACATTTCTCCTAATATACATATTTTTCTCTGGAAGCTTATATAGTATTTGCATTTTTGAAAATGACTATCCCCCAACAGAATGCATTTTCATACATTATTCTCATGAATGTCTGCAATTTTGTGTAGACTTTTCACTAACACATACATTTTTGTGTGCATTGTTTGGTTAGAGACTCGGGAACATCTGAGACAAGACTCCAGGGTTCAAACTCAACCAAACCCAAATTGGTTGGCAATGATAATGGATTTGTAATCTGAGGTTTTAAGCCCAGGTCACAGCATCTTGGTCATGTTGTGGGGTGCTACCTATGCCTGGTCATACGTGAGCCTGCCTGATCACAGTCAAACCTGACTATTAAGCAGCACATTCCTCTGGGAGCGAGAGTATTTCTAAACGCAGTGTTAAATAATAATTACTGTAATTCTTTATAACCCTTTGGACTTCACATTAAACACACACTAAGCAAGATGGGACCCATAAAAATGAATGTTGCCATTACGGTATCCAGAATTATAAATGGGCTCTTACTGTTAACTGCCAGAAGTGGGTGTAGAATACAGCAGAAGACATAAGACCCGTATTCAAATACATTTGGACGGAGGGGGAAACACACAAATGTTTGGAGATGCTGGAAACATCTTTCCTATTTTTAGATAACTGACTTGGGTCACCTTGAAATTCACCAAACTCTCCCCCCCCCCAACTGTTTGAAGACTTCACATAACTGAACTTCGATTTAAAGCCTTGACTCTCTTATTCGGCTTAGATCCTTGTCTAAGGTGGTTTCCTCCAGTATAGTTTTTAATTACTGCTTCAGTATAAATTACACATGGAAGACTTTCCTTCCTGTAGCTGCAGGGAAGTTTCTAAGCACATCACATCACAGATCCAGTGTGCTTATGGCAGGCAGTATTATTTCTAGCACACCCAATCAGTGCAAAACGATGACAAAACAGGAATTTGAGTAAGGCTTTTTCAGGCAACAACAACAACAAAAACCCTCAGCAAATTGGCATTAGGGAAGTCACTGGAGTGGAGCAATGATGTCCTTCTGTTCCATATTTCCGTCTAGTCCCTAGCAGTTCATCATACAAATTTGTGATTGGCAGCCTACAGCAGCCCCATTATCTCCTCTTCCTTGGAACTGCTTGCTTTGATTTTTCAGCACCACCCAGATGCTAGCTTTTGTACCCATGAGAGATCTATGCTCCCATGTTTCCCCAGGTTTTGGGGTTCCATGGCAAAAATATTAGGAACCTATACAACCCCAGGGTGCATTTCCCCTCCTGAAGGTAGTTTCTTACAGTGCTACTACTGGGTCAAACTGACTCAACAGCAATCTGACATATTGGAGTGCTGGTCAAATAGGGGCTCAGTGATGACCACAGCCAATCCAGGCTACTGCCATATTGCAACTGACCTATAACTAACCAAGGACAATTGTGACCTTTTTGAACAAGAAGGTGATATGTTGCCGATGTGCTGTGTCAAACTAGCCCCAGCAAAATTTCCCAGTAATTGGAAGCAAGGGTTGTGGGATATCAATAGGAAACTGCTCAGTAGTTAGCCACATATGATAGTGTTGCAAGACCAGGAAAAAACTTAGTGAGAGGCCAGGAAGTGGTGAAGCAGAGTCTGTGGGGGAAAGTTCTGTCTCCCATACTAATCCTTTCCAAACAGAAGCACTGTTATGTTTCACATTAATGTGCCGATAATTAACTGTATATACTTAGAAGCAAGTAATACTGTTTTCAGCAAGATTTATGTCCAGCTAAGTATGTTTAAGATTGCAGGCTTAATTTAAAATTCTAATTAAGATTCTATTAATGTTTTTATTTAGGGACAAACTAAACATTATGAGGAAGAACTGTAATTGGATCTCCCAATGTATTTTTATTTTCCTGAAAGAAAAGAAATGCACACAGGATGCCCCAAAATTGGTTTGGGACTATAATGTAGGAGAAAAGAGGTTAACCCTTTCATCCCATATCATGGGAAGCCCCAAGAGCAATGTAGGGGAAAGTATACAGGGATCACTGCTTCCCCTGTGCCGTGGCTCCAGTGCACCCCTTAGAAGGAGAAGAGGTAGAAAAGCAGATGCAGTCAAGGACCTCCCACGTAATGCCTCAAACTGGTTGCCTCAGACTTATCCATGTGTCTTTTGCTCCCATCCTTCAGTTAGGTTCAGGCAAGATGTTTATGCCAAAGTGTTCTGGTCCCTTTGCTGAGATTCTCCTTATTAGTGCATTCTGCCTGCATCTCAGAGAAAGCTGAAGCAAGCCATAGCGATTGGCTGGAGCTAAGGCAGAATGTATGAAAGTATACATGAACGCATTGGCAAAGGGGGTGAACTGCTTGCTCATAAAACCATTTAATACATGCTGCCAAAGTCCTGAGCTCCAGCCAGCAGCCAAAGCAAACAGCTTGAATAGTAAGGCATTGCACTCTGCCAGCAAGACAGGAACAAAAGGTGGGGAAGACAGTTTTCTGGGTGGGCTATTGTTCCATTGTACCACCTATGGAACTGGGCCTTTGGTGCAATTTTCATTCACAGCTACAAAAGTCACAAACCACATTTTTGTGACTTTAACCAGAAAGAATTTTAACACACAGGGAAGACTTAGGGACCTGATATTTCCTAACCTGACAGCAATAGCAATCAACATGTCTTTTACAGCTTCACTGTATTAATCTAGCAACACCATGTCAGCTTAACCTGACCTTCTACAGTGGAATGTATGAATGAGGCTTACATCCTATTCACATTTATTTGCAGGTAAGTCCTATTAAGTTCAATGGTTCTGCTGAGAAAATATGCATCAGATGGCACTTTGAGGAAAGTTAAATAAGATATAGGGCTCGTTTACTGAATGTCCCTTTATGAGATATACAATCTGCAAACATGTTTTCTTTTTCACTGTGTCAGGTGTGAGGCCCCGAGTGCAACAGTCAACATGGTGGGCTTCACACAGTCACCATGAGGATATTCCAGGGAGAAAGGGACCTGCTCCCTAGGTGTACTGTGTACCCTTGTAGGGTTGAACCAAGAAAACGAAAAGATGCATTATCACATACTCAGTAAACTCCCTTCAAATGGTGAGAAAGGTTGGGTCTGTCAGTTTCAAATAATGCAAACCCTGGGGCCGCAAGGCCACTTTGAAAGAATTAGTGAAGATTAGTCAATTCTGGACGGGAAATAATTTAGACCTATTGGTACCTATTCAGTAGATCCAGTCTATTTTCACCTTCATTGGTTTCCAATTAGTTTCTGGACCCGCTTCAAAATCCTGGTTATGACCTATAAAGTATACATGGCTTGGGCTGTCCATACCTGAGAGAAGACTTCCTTCTGTATGTACTTCCTACCTGTATCTCCTTCAGCCCCTATCTGAGTGCCACCTCTGTGTCTATACTTTGGAGGGTGGTCAGGACAGTGAAGGGCCTTTTTGGTGGTGCACCCCCCCCCCACAGAATGCTTTCCCAAAGGAAGCACATATGGTGTTCATGTTGTTGACTTTTTAACTTCAGCCTGACTCCTCCCCCCCCCATTTTAAAATCTCCTCATTTTAGTCAGTGTGGCATGGCTGGTGGTTTTAGCTAAGGGGGGTGTTGTTTTCAAAAAGCTCCTGTGATTGGCATGATATTGATGGTGTGTTTGGGTTGTTATGCTGAGATTTTTATAGCTCAATGTTATGTTTCATTGATTTGTTTATAAGGTACCTATCAAGCATAAATAATAATAAAAAACTTCATTCAATTGAACCAAGCTCGTACTATAAACCTGATATTCCTTGGAGAAGCTTTCATAAGTATTTTAGGGAGCTGAAATGTACGCCTGGCATACGGGTGATGCCTGACTTGGGAGGCATCCCTAACTGAGAGATGCTCGCGGTCTTCTCCTCAGCGAGCCCCACAGCGCCGCGCAGCGGTCAGCCGCGACGGCTGAAGTTGCGCGCGCTCCGGACAGCGGCCGCTCCAGAGATTCTCCGGCCTCACAACCCCCGACATCTTTTAGCGCGGCGTCGGCGCCTTTAAGAAAGCGAGTGAGAAGCTCAGGCTAGCCATCTGGAAGCTGGAAAGTTGTCCGCTGGTTGGACAAGAGCACGGCGAGAGCACCAACACCGCCGGCAGCAGCAAGCTCGCGCCGGGGTCCGATGCCACCGCCGAATCGCCTCAGGCGGAATCGGTGTGGCGCGCGCGCCTGCTCACGCCGAATTCCCTTCGCTTGAAAAGAAGCGCGCTGCGGAGGAGAGGCCCGGCGGGGGGTCTCCCCCCCTCCCCCACGCGCGCCCGCCGCCTCGCCCGCGCTTTCCTCAGTTAGGCAGAGCAGAGCGCGGGCTGCGCTCTGACCCCGGAGATGGGCCGCGGCGGGAGGGGCCGGCAGCTGCTTCTGCTGCAGATTTGGCTCGGCAAGGGGAGCTCCCTGATGCTGCTGCTGCCGCCGCCGCCTGCACCGTTTCCTTGCTGCTGGCTGTGCGGTTGGAAGGGAGCTCAACCTCCGCCGGTATAAAAAAAAAACACAAAACACAAAACCCCTCCTCGCTCTCCAGGGAAGGCGGTCGGCCAATAGGTCCGCACCGGTTTCAGAGAGACTGGTCTGGAGAGCAGCAGCAACTGCCGAAAGGATACTTCGGCGGCTCGGCTGCGGACGAAAGCGCGGGACTTTTCTTCGCCCGCCCTCGCCCACCTCGCAGCCCGCGCCGAAGCGTCTGAGGGAAGGAAGCGGGCGCCGCCGCAGCGAGAAAGAAAAGGCGCGCGGGGAGGGTCGGAGCAGCCTGCGCGTGGGTCTCCTCCTTTGGCGGTCGCGCGTGCGTCGTCGTGCGAGGGGAGGGGAAGGGGGGGCGGTGGGCTGGCGAGAGGCAGAGCTCAGCCCCGAGGAGAGACACACCGGAGGATGGTCCTCCCGCCGTGGCCGCGCGCCGCCGCTGCCGAGCGAGCCTGAGCTGCGGACCGAGGGGAGATGCGGCCGGCGACTCTGGCTGGAAGCCCTTGAGATGAGGCGGACGCCCGCCGCCGTGCCCAGAGCGGCGCCTCGTTTCCGAAGGTAGCTGGCTGCAAGGGGAAGGCAGGACGTGACGGGGGCTCCTGGCAAGTCCCTCTTGCCCGGGGCGGGAGGGGGCACCCAGGACGCCGCTTCTCTGGCCAACGCAAGCGGCAGGCAGGCTTCAATCTCGCTCCCCCAATTCTCTCTATTATTAAGCGAGAGGATGCAGCGCGAGCGGGGTGGGCGAGGGACGTGATGCTCTGGGTCGGTTATTCCTGGGCACCGAGGAGGCAAATGGAAGTGCACTTTTCCGCTCTGGAGGCAGCCTAATAATGCAGGCTATGCAGGCAGCGCCTTAAAGACGGAACAGATTTATTTATTCGCCCTTTTAAAAAAACAAACGTGGCGTCAGCTTTCGTGGACTAGCACCCAACCCACTCCGTGCCTTATAGCCCACGGAAGCTTATGCCGCCCTCAAATCGCGTTTGTCTTTCTTTACGGTGCCTGTTCGCTTCGCGATTTTAGCCCAGGTTAGTTTACCCCGCAACTCTTGAAAAACTACCTTATTGTACAAGGCGATCCAGCAAGGATTGTTAAAGTAAAGGATTGGCTCGCCCGCCCACCCTTTTTGCAACAACGGCGACCACCTTGCTTTGAATGTAGGTAGCGGTTACTGTGGATCAGCTCACGCGAAGAGCAAAGGTGTGTTGTGTTCAGTTTGTGGTGGTGCAGGAGGTCGAGAGGGCTCGTCCACAGGTAAAGGGGATGGAGCGGTGGCGGGAGAAGACTTTCTGTATGTGACTGCAGAGACACGTGGGAATCGCCGGGCTGGCTTAGAACTAGGAGTCTCTCATCCAGGTACAGGCAGCTGGCTCTTTGGAAGAAGAGGCGTCAGGAAACCCCAGCATGATTTCCAGTTTTGTTAAGCTAGTGCCAAGGGATGACTCTGATTCCAAATGCAAGTTTTGGGGGCTAGGTTGGCCTTGCTTGTGATATGGGATGCTAGAGTAGCACAGCGCTGGAGAAATGCATGGGATGGGTCAGGTAAAGGCATCTACAACTTAATGTTTTATTTTGGGATTCCTCCTCCAGCCTGCCAAGGGGTAGCGATTTTCATTCTTATCTGGAACTTGGAGCCTGGGCTGGAGCAGAGGTTTTAGGATATGTTGCTTTTTGCAGGCTTTGTAATGCTTTCTCTTGTTATCGCTTTGTTTTCCGATGTAATTAAGCTGGCAGCTGGAGTCCCCAAACTCAGTGCTTAGACCAGCCTTTCTAATTTCTCTATCTACAGCTCATTCCCTGGTGGGTTAGGATTTCCCTGACTTGTATTTTCAGCATGGCACTAGCAGCTTCCCTTATTTAATTTTGGAGGGAGCAAAACATGCCTTTCATCGGTCCTTTAGTTAGAAATGACCACTGAGGAAAGAATGCAGCGACAAGATACCACTTCCTTCTTGTTTAACTCTCATTTGGCCTCTTTGGGGCAACGTTTTGTGGGGAGGAAATGAAATGTTTAGCTGAAATGGGAGCACTCTTATTTCCTAAGGTGGTCTAGAACAGGAGATAAATGAGACCGAAATGCCTTTCCAGATGATCAGTCTGTAGCACAACAATAAAAGCAAAGTTGTTGCTTCTGTTGTGTTGGACTCTTGACATCTTCCCTTAAGAAAGCACATTTGTTTCAGGGATATTCTGTTTTTCCAGCACTCAAATACCAACCTATTGTTTGGAAGAGGCCAAGCTTTCTCCAGCTGGTGGGGCCATTCTAATTGATTATGAGGACTGAATGGAATCTGATGGCATGAAAGTCTTGAGCACTCACTGTATAAAATATGTGAAATCATGCTCCCTCGTGTTAACAACAACATAGGTCTCATCCTGAACAGGCTTAAGAAAAGTATAGGAACACTCAGCAAGCCTTCAGACTTTGTTCTGAGAACAGTTCCACCTCGCATACAGATTTCTTCTTTGCAAGCTGAATATTTCCTCTGGAGCCCCCACCATCCAATCTATGCTTCTTTTTACTAAAGTAGCCCTCCCTGCAGCAAGGCTTTCCCCACATCCATTATGTGTGGATTGGACGCCTCACTCACACCTTTGAATTTAGGTGTGCAGAATCATTCCGCAAAGACTAAAATATGAAACAGGTTTATTGAGACACCTGTATTACATTTTAGCCTTCACAGAATAGTTTTAAGGAAATATTGTTGAAATAAGAATTTGGGGGATGGGGGAGAACCAGGGTTGACAAACCCTCCAGATGTTTGTACTACAATTCCCATCCTGTCCAGCCAGTCCAAAACATCTGGAGGTTGCAAGGTTGGTGAGGTCAGGACTAATTCATAATCCAGAACATATCAGTGTCAAGTCAGTATTATCCATTCTTTCTGCTTCTGCAACTCTGTAGTATGGGCACCAAAATTCCAGAGTTCTTATTTCCCTCAAAGCTTTGATTCATCAATTTAAATACCAAGATATCTGGGTGTGTGAGAGAGAAGGGGAACAAGCAAGGAGCTTTTGTCAACATCCAGTCTAGGCTATTTATTGGCACAGAGTTCCTCAACTTTTGGATCCCAGATGATGTTGGTTGAGAACTTCTGTGATCCTCAGCCAGCTTAGCTGATGATCAGGGTTGATGGGAGTTGTAATCCAACAACGTTTGGCAATCCAAGCCTGGTTTACAGTGTTTATAGACTGCCCTGTGTGTTCAGCATGGCTCACAAGAAGAAATAAAACCATTTGAAATTCAAGAATAATAGAAGTATAAACACAGCATAAAAATAGTCACATATATAAATCTAAAACAGATAAAGAGGCTGGTGCTGGAGTGACTCAAAGGTAAGTGCTATGTGGGAGTGCATTTCAGAGCCAGGAAGCCTTTCCTGGAAAGACTATATTTCCTTATAGTCACTCACCACACCTTACTGGATGGAGACACTTGAAGAAGGTCCTCTGAAGTTCTCAAGGGTTGCGTAGGTATGTGTGAAGAGCAGTAGTTCTTTGGGTACCCTGATCCCAAGTCCCGATAGGTCTTAAAGGTCAAAAGCAACACCTTGAATTGGGTACAGAAATGGACTGTGAGCTAGTTAAGATAGTGAAGCACTAGTCAGATGTGCTTCCATTGCAAAGTTTCGGGCAAGCAGTTTTGTAGTCATGCACTGAATTTTCAAAAGTAGACTTTTCTACAATGCCCTGCAGTAGTTCAACTATTAATGGAACCTTTTTTTAGCAGTCTCAGGCAGAAATGCTGAATTTTGCAATTGAAACTCAGGCTGTTGAAGCAACCAGCTGTTTTCTGCACTATAAGAAATGTTCTTGTCCAAAGCAGGCTGTTTATGGCTATTCAAAATAACTGGGGCACCTTTTAAAGCAGGATTTACCAGGTATGCTTCAAAGAATGCATCCACACTAGTGGTACAGGGGAGTGTGGCACTGAGAAGGAAATCGGGGTACTGTGCAAAGCAGACTAAGGATGAGGAAGAGAGGATTAAGACAGGCTGATGGTTTTGATAGTAAAGTATTTGCATTCTTTAGGATTGGAGTTGGGTATGAATGAAAATTAGGCTTATTCCCCATAGAGGGCAAAAACGGACCTTAAGAACAAAGTTTAATAGTTGCACTTTAATTTTAGATTAATTTTAGAGTGGGTTTCTACCAGTATTGTACAGTAGAAATAGAGCCTCTTATGCCAAAAGTTCAGTCTAATGTCCATTACAAGGGGTAACATAAAGTTCCCAGCCATATTCACCCTTACAATGAAAAGTAGGGACTGCAGCCATTTGCAGCATGTAATAAGAGGGAGAACCCATAGCTCAGTGGTGGAGCCTCTGCTTTGCATTCAGCAGGTCTCAGGTTCAAACTCTGGCTTCCCCACTTAGGGCTGGGAGCCAACCCTGCCTGGAGAGCTGCTGCCAGTCAGTGTAGACAATACTGTGCAAAACAGACCAATGGTGTGACTTGTAATACAGCAGCTTCCTATGTTGCTATGTGATGCGTTTTCCACCTACTGATTCCCTCCTTAAGTATTTCCCTGGCTAAGGTTGCTTTTAGTTTTGGAAGCCAGCTGGTCTGTATATGTGTGCAGAATGGCCAGGGAGCAATTTCAGGGAAGAGCTGAGTGCAGGAGGAGTTTAGGGAGGTGGTTCCCACTTTCTGATTCTCCCCAGCAAGTCTGCCCCTGAATTCTGCAATATGTTGGAAAACATGGGTCTTGGGTATGTTTCCCAAGAATGCCTATTTTGGTTCCTTAAATAAAACTTCTTCTGCTGTTACTTTTTCCTTTATGATATTTTGAAAAATGCTTATTGGGAAAAGCCAGAGATTTAATTCAGGGACACCTTTTTATCGGGTGAACAATAGTATGATGTGGCTCTGAGGCACATTTGGCAAAGAGGCTGCAAAGTATCTCTGCTGTTCTTCACACTTCTCAAATCTGCATTGCCATCATATCCTACACACATTCCAAAGATGTGCACCTGTGGCCATTTTCTCTCTGCTTCTCTGTGTTTGCTTTTAAAATAGGAGGTCAAGGATGCTCGTGGCCTTGAAATGAAGCCACCTACCCATTTGGCTCCAAACCAAGAAATTTATTTACTTTTCCTAATCCCAGCCATTCCGAATTCACTTGTTCGCTCAGTACACCTTGTACGAAGGGACAAATGTACCATCAAATATATTCCTACTAATTCCCTTACCTGGCGCTGTAGTCTAAACCACTGAACCTCTTGGGCTTGCCGATCAGAAGGTTGGCGATGGGGTGAGCTCCCATTGCTCGGTCCCAGCTCCTGTCAACCTAGCAATTCAAAAGCATGCCAAAAAGTGCAAGTAGATAAATAGGTACTACTCCGGTGGGAAGGTAAAGAGTGATCTGTGCGCTGCTCTGGTTTCGGTGTTCCCTTGCACCAGAAGCAGCTTAGTCATGCTGGCCAAATGACCTGGAAAACCTATCTGCAGGCAAACGCCGGCTCCCTCGACCTGTAAAGGGAGATGAGCACTGCAACCCCAGAGTCGTCTGCGACTGGACTTAACTGTCAGGGGTCCTTTACCTTTACCTTTTATCTGGTATATCTCTCCCTATCTCCTCCCTACCGCCGCAGGCCGATTCCTCTTTCCTGAATTCCTCCTAAGGGACTTTTGTCATCCTCTAAATAATTCCTTCCACTATTAACCCAGTACCTCTTTTACTTGGGTTGAGAAACTTGTGCTAACTAAAATAAAAACTATTAAAAACAAATCTTCTGTCTAATTTTAAGGAAGAGGAACATGATATTTAATTGCATATACATTCTGTTCTCCAAAATCATTAGTCTGTTATTGTTGTTATTATTATGACTACAGAACCATAATTCGCACAGTGAAACGAGGTGATACATACACCTTGGTAGCAAAGTTTCCCACAAACAAGATAGAAAGACAATTTCTTCAAGGACAGAGGGTGGGCATAATAAAGAGATTGAAGGAGTGCACTGTAAAAACACAAAGGAAATGTTTTTAACAGTGGGCCAGAGTGAGCACAGGTGACCTTCAAACTTTAAGTTTTATTCAGCAGAGCTGATCTGCACACTGCTTACTTCATCTGTACACTGCTTTAAGTTGCCTCTGGCGGGATTTGAACCTTTTAGTGCAGAATTGACTTGTGTTGGGCGTTGGGGTGGGGTGGGGAAGAACATGAACAATTCCTGTCAGGGTTGGAGTCAAGCTTTTAAATTTTGTCGGAGTTCTACCTATGTATAATGTCATGCTTTCCCACCACACACCCCTCCCTCTTGCCTTCAACTAGTATATAAAAGCAATTCTTCTCAGGGCATTATATCTCAAGGGGCAACCTTGATCTTAGTGAAAAGGCTCCTAATTCCATGAAACTGTTTACTCTGTTTGAAAAACTGTACTTACTTCTTGAGATGAATTTAGCTAGGGGAATTTGGTTGACTGATGTGCACACAGATTTTGCCACGTAGCATGATGTGGCGCGCAGAGATGAGTGTTCTGGGCTGTTTTAACACAGGATTTCTTAGTTTGACCCCCCAATTTTTATTTATTTGTTTATTTATTGGTCTGGCAACAGCACTCTCAGCCAACAATCCCAGCAAGCACTGTCCTGCCCCTATGGTTTCTCAGATATGCAAAGAATAAAAATGTGTTTGGAATCATAACTCTTGCCATCAAGCTTTGCTATCTACCCTGCCTGCAAGGCAGCAACATTTCATTTCAGGAAACAAAGTTATCATTCAGCCAGACAGTTAATGTAGGCAGCAAAGCCACAGTTTGCTCACTTCTGGCAGGATTTTGTCTCTCTCTCTCTCTCTCTCTCTCTCTCTCTCTCTCTCTCTCTCTCTCTCTCTCTGTGTGTGTATTTGCAAACCAACAACTTCATGTCTATCCTAGCTGCCTGGTTAGACAGAGAGAACTGCCAGGAGGCCCTGCTGATTTCCAGGATGCCTCTGTTCCAGTGATAACTAATGTGAAACTGGGGCTTTGCTGTACATATATGGGAATCAAGTAGTTTGATCCTGAAAATCTAGCCTCTTGAGCCTCGACATGTGGGAGAGGGATACAGCAACTGAGTGACGAGAGGAAGGCACAATGTGTATCTTTTGGAGGCAATTTTCATTACCAATTCTTATGGAAATGCAGAGAAGAACAGGCCCAGCTATACCTTCATATGGAAGACATAGGACTGGATTCAGCTAAACAGTTACACTAGAGGGGGCCAGTGCCACATGTCCCACTAGCTCAATGGGACTCCCCTTCCATTGGCTCTAGAGGTTGGGAGAAACTCAGAACAGCACATGGAAGGAGGAGAGGTGAGATTGTTATGTCTGGCAAGCTGAAATGCTGATGGAACTGTTGTGATATTAAGATGTTGAATTCCACCCACAGGTTCCTCACTTACCCATGTCACAGTTCTGTCCCCAAAAGGCAAAAGAGAGGATTGGGCTGAACTGTTACTGATAATAGCATGACACGAAATGGTCTGGTCCCCTCTCCTGACCCTGTGCAGATGTCAACACAGTGATCTCATCCAGTTTTAGAAACTGAGATCTGAAAGCTAGGAGCTAAACAGCACCTTAAACCTAGGTTATGGGTGCAACAACAGAATGTCTAGGTGCACTTTTTTATAACAAGAATACAAATCTGAAAATGAATGAACTGCAGCTACAAATATTCTGTTCATTTTTCACATGGTCTAGTCTTTCCTCTGCCCACCCCCCTAATATTCTTAAGAGGGTCTCTTATCCAATCTTAAGAGAGTAGCTGTAAGTGGGGAGGCAGAAAAAGGTCCTCCTTTCCTTCCATTCTGCAGTTTTAATCTGAAATCTTAGGTGCAGTACTGTGCCCACAGCTCAGAAACTGCTTGCACTAATGAAATTCCCTGTCGCAAAATGTGCCTAGGACAATGGGAGTTTCAAACACTGATCTCATCTGGTTCATTTCCCCCCATTTAACAGTTTTCCATCTGCAAAGATGCAGCTTGTAGCTGACCCATGGTATAACGAGGATTGCATGTATGGGTTGCACATGGCTAATGAGTGGGACAGAGAAATTAATCAGTTTTCACCCCCTTGCCTCTGCTGCTGCTCTACTCAGAACCTGACAGCAGCCTCTGGAATAGATTCAGAGTTGTCGAAAAGTGAGCCTTCGTTGAAATAAAGCACTGAAGTTGGTTCCTCTAGTCTGCCTAGGGCAATGGCCTATCAAGATAGCAAGGGGACATGTACAGAAGAGGCTCATACTATTCTAGATTCCTTTGTGTCTCAGCAGAGTGAGAATACTATTGCTTTAAAAATATGCTAACAAGGCTGGGAACATTTTCTTCATAAACAGTTTCCTAGGATTAATATTCCACTTCATGATCACAACCCAAGTTTAAATCTATTCAAATTAGTTGGCTTTTGTGGTTTTGTTCTCTCTCTTGCAGGTGTGCACACAAGCATTTGTGGCAGTGTGGAAATTGGCCCTACATGTCAGGTGAGAAAGGCTGTTTTGATTGGCCCCTCTCTCATTGTTCTGGCACTTTAATGCTTACCACAGATGTGTGGATGCGGCTTGTGTCGCATGTGCTGTTGTACTGCGCCTCATGTTTCCTGGGGAGACCCTTATCTCAGATTAAAGCCTGCCAGTTCCTCAGCTTTGTAGGCAATCAAAGTTAAGAGGCAAAGGCATGGTCCAGCAGTGCAGCGGATAAAATACTGGATGTCAAAGGCCCTGAGTTAGGATTTAAGTCTTGCTTCATCACTGGGATTATTGGGGTAGCCTCATAAGTCTTTTATCTTTCAGATCCAGTTCCCTGTTGGCTAAATGGGCATGAAACTGACTTGTCTCACACAGATTGTTGAGAAGCTGAATGAGATAGTAAAGGAAATGTGGCTACCTGCCCTACACCACCAAACTTGAGTGGCCAATAAAGTTATAATAACAATGCTCAACCCTGTAAAAAAAAAAAAGCAATGGGCTTCACAGCAGAAGTTGCTGGAGTTAATAAATTATTCCTCCCTTGCTGAAAGGTGCTTGGCGTGCTTTTGGAATAAGACTTTGTGCAGAGTAGAAGTAAATTTAAGTTTATCCCTTTTTTTTAAAAAAAAAATCCTTTTACCAATGCTCTGGATTAAATGCACAACTGGAAGGAATTTGGAAATACACTGTATTTTTATTTGCCTGAAAGGCATGTACTGTAGCGAGAAATGTTCCTGTAATTAGACATTTGGTATAAACAGGAGTGTTGCTTACTGAAGGGGAGGTTGTGGAGAGTGTACTGTATGTGCTTCAGATGCAGACTTAAGACTTGGATGTGGTGAGGCGTACATTCAGGTGATGTGTACATTCAAGTGTATTAAAGTTACTGGAGGCTTGGCTGAATGTGCCTGTTAGAAACCTGGTGTGTACCTTCTGGTAAACACGCTGCAGTTATGACTCCCAAATGCTGCAGTAGCTCTTGACCTGTCAGGCGGAGGAATTTGAATCATGACTCTGGAGTGGGCTTGAGCCATGTGTACCCTTGTGTCCCTCTCTGTGTACATAACATTTGTGTGGGGCATGTGTGTCAGCTTGTCAGGAGCTTTTCTGCTCTCTTTCCTTCAGCATCTCCCAGAGCTTCTGCTATTGACAATCATGTTTAGAGCGAGGCCCAAAGTCCTGAGTCACTGTATTGTTTCCATGGAAACAGACTTGTTCATTATAATCTGTTTTAGGGGTAGTGGAAAATACAGTACAGATGCTGCTAGGAGTTGGGCTGCTGCCAGAATCATACTGGCCAAAGAGATGTAGGATTTCATCAAGTTGGGTAAGGGGGGCTCATACTTTATCCACAACAGCAACTGCAGCAGGTTGTGTTTTGTGAAACCCTGTCTCGTGGTTCAGAGACTGATATGGCTGTGCGTGCATGTGAGAGAGAGATAGACAAGCTGCACAGCTGGCAGATATGCATCCTAATTGTGCCATTTCTGTACCTCACTTGTTGCTATGAAATCCTCCCTTTCTCTTAGGATTGCTGTCAGCTAGGCAAGGATTCAAAGAAGGTACCAATGTGTACAGTTGTATACAGTTGATGCTGGAAAGGGGAGGGGAATAGTGAAACTAAGTGCCCAGCCAACAGCAGGTGCTTCAGCGTCTGTTGGGAATAGTGTGTGTGTTGAGGGAAGAGAAGGGATTCCCAAGGGAGGGTTTCTACGCTCACTATGAAAAATAAAATATGAAACAAGGAAGAAGTCAGCATGAAGCTTCAGTGAAAAATCATGTGCTATTATACCTGTTTGTATTTTTTCTATCTGTCCTCAAGCCAGTGTTCACCATGCCTGGTGGGTTGAAATGCTTTTCCTCAGCAAGGCAACCAACCAGTGTTGGAGTAAAGGGTGGGGGGAAACCATATAAATCTGCTCAGAGAGCAAGCTTTAAGGCCAAAAAATTAACGAGAAATATGAGCTAATGAGAAGTGTGACATTAGTGAGAGACAAAGTAAGTCATCATTGCTGGAGCTTGAGGGGAATGTGGAAGGAGGGGTTGACACACAAATTAACAGAAGCAAACAAACCTGTCAGCGATATGGTGTTTTCACATGACTTGGGTTTTGAAATTTTTGTGCCCCTGTAAGCGCCATGACATTAAGTGAAGATTTGATGTAAGGACAGTGTCTGATTCATAGGGCAAGAGCACCCCACCTACTCGGAGCTGAGTCACCCACACCAATCAATGAGTCGGCTTGTGGTGTTTTTCCTTCCCATTCTGCTCAGTTTGAGACAGACAGAGCCCAACTCTGAAGGTGGCAGTGATGGAGCTGTTTTGCTCTTGCACTTTGTAAGCTAGTCGTGGCTATATGGGAAGCATGGATTTGGATACTGCACATGCCTTTATTTTGTTGCCCATACCTACTCTGGGCAGGTGTGGCTTGTAGTGTGCATACATGGCATGTAGCAATCTACACATGGACTTTATTATTATGCTTCCCTCCAAGCAAGAAAGCAAAGTAGAGATGAAGAAGGTAACAACATGGTGTACGATTTCTCCATGGTCAGGGAAATCCTGGGTGCACTGGATTAATTAATCTACTGGAAATCTATCGTTTCAGGCACCAGCTTTCAAAGATGAGAAAAATGTGTTCTGAAAATCTAAAATGATGCATGCCTCACATTATTGGAAATCTTGCATTTCTTGGTCTAACTTTAGCTGTGCTGTGGAAATGAGGTGTTGCTTGGGCATGCTTAAAATTTGGCCAGATTATGTTGGTGCACAGTATAGCCGGTAACTGGCTATATGGAGAAATGCCTACGGAGTCTGGTGGCAATCACACCAACTTGATAGCATGTGCAGCAAGCCCAGGAGAAATAGGGAGAGCAATTTTAAATGTATGTTGATAAGTCTAATAATAATTAGGTAGAAAGTAAGGAGGGATGAATATATTTCTCTAGGCTGCTCTGACAACCATCTCTCCCAGGAAATAGCTGAGACACCCCCCCCCCACCATTAGCAGAGTTTGTGAAGTCCAATGGCAGGCTCTAGTGTCTGAGGCTAAAGTAACAGCGCTGTTGGCACAGAGAGGCAAAAGGACTTGGCACAGCCCATCCCTGAGTGAAACAACATACTTAAACACTTTCTTTAAACATTCAGTGCAGGAATCTGGCAGTTGAGGGCTCTCCAAGCTTCCTTTGTGTCTGTAACTGAAAAACATGCAATTGTGAGGGCATAGGACATATTTATCCCTGTGAAAAAGTGCAAGTGAACATTTCATTTGGCTGCAGCTGATTATTGCTCCTTGGCTGGGCTTCAGATGTACATTTGATTCTGTTTAATGTGATATTTCTGTTAGGTGGATCCACAGCAAGTTGAGCAGCCATACACAGCGAGTGCTTATTAATGGCTCTGTATCAGCCTGGAGGGGGCTCTCAAGTGGAGTACCACAAGGCTCTGTCTAAAGCTCTGTGTTGTTCAGTCATTTTATAAATGACTTGGATGAGGCTATAGAAAGGGTGTTCATCAAATCTGCAGAAGACACAAAGCTGGGGGGATAGAAAATACCATAGAAGAGTCAACACCAGGATTCAAAATGATCTTGACAGGCTGGAACACTGGCCTCAAACCAACAAGATGAAACACAACAGAGATAAATGTAAAGTCCAGCATTTAGGTACAAAAATAATCCAAGGTACACATTCAGGATTGAAGAGATCTGACCCTGCAGCAGTGCATGTGAAAAATACTTAAATAACTTAGTCAATCACAAGCTGATCATGAGCCATCAGTGTGATGCAGCTGCAAAAAATGTTAATGCAATGTTCAATAAAAGAAACTGTGTGTCTAGTTTATAAGAAGTAATAGTTTTACTGTAGGTTGTATAAGACTGTCTCTGGAGTACTGTGCCCAGTTCTGGGTACCATATTTTAAGAAGGGCATCAACAAACAAGTGTGCCCAGAAGAGGTGGATAGTGAGGGGTCTGATGGAAGCCCAAGCCCTACTAGGAATGGGTGAAAGAGTTGGGCATGTTTGGCCTGGAGAAGTGAAGTATAGTGGGAAAATAATAGCAGCTTTCAAATATCTAGTCTTATGCAGAAGATGGAGCAGGCATGTTCCTGGTTGCTTCAGAAAGCAGGACTAGTACTAATGGGTGGAAATTGCAGAGAAGCAAATTTAGGTATGAGAATAATTTCAAGTAACAAGCATTAGAAGAAACTACCAAAAGGCAAGAGCTATTTGCCAGTGGAACACACTGATATGGTAGGTGGTAGGGAAACCAATGTCCATACCATGGAAGGACTTGTGGATCCAGAATTGGCCTCCACAGTCACTTACGGACTCACTGTTCATGGACCGTGTTCATGGAAGACACTTGACTACGAGTGATTGCCGAAGAAGAAGGAGGGCATCCTTCCCTGGAGGTATTTAAGCAGAGGCTGGGTAGCTACCAGACTCGGAGGCTTGTAGCTGCATCCTGTGCTGCAGATCTTACAGGCTGGACTAGATTTCATTCAAGGTCCTTTGCAACTCCATTATTTTATGTCTCTGCTTAACACAGAGCTTTGGATGTGGATCAGCTTGTATTTTCCTAGGAATCAAGTGGCGTTATTTGAGGTCATGGCTGGCCTTGTCCTTACATGGATGGAGATGAGCATCTGCCACAGCTGAACTGAAGTGATCCTTAGCTCACTTTTCTACTGTTAACAGCAGGGGTAGCTAATCTTTTTCAGCCTCAGGGCTGCATTGCCCCACTGCATCCCCTCCGAAGAGCCACATGCCAGTGGTAGATGTCATCAGAAAGTGGTGTGGTCATCCCACAGACTCGGGTACACAAGCAGGCACACACACACACACACACACTTAGACACATGCAGACAAGTGCCCTGTCCTAGAAACTTTTGCTAAAGAGGGTGGTTCAGGGCAGGGGGATGACAAGTCTCCTTCATAGGTCATTCAGATTGCATATTGTGCATCAGGAGATGGAACCCCCATCTGTCAAGGGACTCCCCAAAATGTGTGTGGGAGTGGCCAGAGCCCCCTTTCACAATAATCCTGCTGACTCTTTGTAGAGCTTCGTGCTCTGCAAGCCTCACTGGCAGAGGTGGAGCAAAGGAGTGTACTCGGAGCCAACAGATATTTGGGCAATAGACCTACCCTTCCCTCATCACAGTGCTTCTGATTGCCCCATCCCTTTGGCTCCCCCCCTTTTAAACTCCAGTTACGTTAGTTTGCACCCAAAGGTGAGTGAGGTTATGGCTATGCTAACATATCATTGGCATTGCTGCACTGCAGCGTTGCAAACTTTACAGCTTTGACAGTGTAAGAGACTCTAGGAACTAGGGTCAGATAGTCACAAATGCAAGTCTTGCCCTGCACAGGTTTCCTTTGGTGACTTCTTTCTAAGTGCATCTTACTCAAATCAGTGTGGCGTTCTTCTCACTAAACATTTAAGAGATTTAAAATCTCTCCTCATTCATAAATAGCTTTCTATGATTTCCTACGGTTTCCGAGCTACCCATCTGGGCAGATACACATTATCACTGAGCAAAAAAACTATTTGCAATGGTGGTGCAGTCTTATAAAAACTTAATTGCAAACATGACAATGCATTAATTTCCTTTGAAGGTATAACACGATTTTCATTGATGTAGGATGGAAACCTCCCATAGCTGTTAAGAATACTATTATAAAGTTTATGAGAATCCTCCAGTGCTTCAGTGTCAGTGAAAAATAAATGCAGGTTTCTGAGAGAGAAGGTCCTTGTATTGCCACAGTCCCTCTTCTAACATGGAATCAGGTGAATCTTTATCATCCATGGTTTGCTTTTTGCTGTTAGCACCATTTAATATAACTTGTATTGTGGAAATTCTGTTTTTATTTGAACAAATGTTTGTTCTCTCACCAGTAAGTTCATAACTTGGTTTGAAACAATAGAAGTGGTGTTGTGATCTAGAAATGAAGTCCATCAAATAATGTGTTGCAGACAGTGGAAAATCAAACATGAAATAAAATTTGGCTGGAGATTTTGTAGTGAGGCTAGAGGGTAAGAGGGATTTAAAGAACAAATTTGATATTGGACTCTACTTCAACAGCAAACTGACCTTCTCTAGATTCATGCCTATATCAACATAGGTTGGAAACGGCTAGTCAGAAGATAGCCACCAGAGGGCACAAGACAGTGCTTTAGCAAATATACACATGGAAAGCTGGGGTTGACTGGAAGCCACTGTACTTAGGAGAGGTGACATATTGATTGTTTTATTGTTCTATTTTACACGCATCCCCAACATGGCAAAGAGCAAGAGAACTAAAGCTAGTTTATCTCCTTCCATCTCTTTCATACACCAGAAACCTCCTGGATCAATATTATTTAACTAAGAAGTGCTAGGCTAAATATGCTGTGGTGCTGGGACTTGAGACCCAGCTGTAAAAGAGGATTTCTGAGTAGAGTACAATACCATGCATCTCAGAATTAACCAGGAGCTGTCATCTCAGAATTAACCAGGAGCTGTCATCCATCCATGTCTGCCTAGAAAAGTATGTGAATACTATAAGTGAATGTTGATTGTTTTCAGGGTTTTCTCCCAATGTGGGACTGCTGACTTTTAGGGGAACAGAGAGAAAGAAGACGTTGATAAATAGCAGTTGCACTTTCTTCCCGCTTTAGCACCACACAGAAGTAGTATGAGACAGGCAGCAATGCAGGATAACTGAAGAGTTCTGATGGACAAAGCCTTACATGGTTTGGGACAAGGGTATCTGATGGACCACCTTATCCCATATCAGCCTGCTTACTTATTGGGGAAATACATGGAGAACTTCCTGTCAATTCCAAACCATGTTTGGGACAAATGGGAGACCCAGCTTGGTTATTGGACCCCGTCGGTGGAGGGTTGCTGTCCTATCGCCAGTGCTGAAGAGAGAATCAACTACCAGTCCAGTCAGCTTCTGCATGTGGAACGGTGGGGGCCCCATCATGACCTCCCAGGCGTCAAAACGTTTTGGGCGAGTCTTAATTATATATAAGGCTTCTGGTCTTGTTTTGCTTTTAATTATTCAGCCTTTTATTGTGCTTCACTTCTACATTAAACTGTTTTATTGCTGGTTTGTTTCTTCATCGTTGTATAATATACAACGGCTCCAATCTGGTGGAACGCTCTGTCACAAGAGACTAGGGCTCTGCGGGACCTGACATCTTTCCGCAGGGCCTGCAAGACAGAGCTGTTCCACCAGGCCTTTGGTCAGGGCGCAGCCTGACCCCCTCCTCTGGCAACCTGCACAGGATTTTGCTTGATGGCTGCCATTAATTTGGTTTTAATTAATTTTATAATGAATGTTTTTACAATGTTGAACTATTTTGACTGTTGTTAGCCGCCCTGAGCCCAGCTTCGGCTGGGGAGGGCGGGATATAAATAAAATTTTATTATTATTATTATTATTATTATTATTATTATTATTATTATTATTATATGGTGTAAGCCACATTGAACTATACAGGAAAGGCGAGTTTCAATATCTTAAATAAATAATTTTGAGGAGTTGGCAACTGAGGAGTTGGCAACTGTCTGTCTTGGGAGAAGATGAAGGAGTGCACCTTTGCTGGTGAAGTCAAACTGATGGAAGGTTACAGCACATGCTGTGGCTGTAGAGATACAAGAGAGACATGTTTTGTTACAGTTGGGGCAGATGAAGGCATCCGGTTGTGCTGATGCAGAATGGCGTTTCTACTGTCTGTGCTCCTCCCAGAGAGCATTACTCCTCTGGTCCCTGCCATGGATGCATGACCTGAGTGGGCTATAGTTTAGTGGTAGAACTGTGGCTTTGTATGAAGAGGTTTCAGGTTCAATCTCTGGCATCTCCAGTTAAAGGGATATTGAGTTGCAGGTGAAAGCAGAGGTCTGTGCCCTGGAAAGCTGCTGCCAGTCTGATTTGACAACAGTGGTTAAGATGCACAAGTCTGACCTGGTATAAAACAGCTTATTATGTATCTAGTTGGGCGCAAAAGTGGGTGGTGAAATGAAATGGGCCCTAGAAGTCGACTCTTTCAGGGGGTTAAGATTTGTGAAGGAAAGACGTGTGAAATGTTGATGCTAATTTGGTGGCATAACTTTGAACAGCGATGAAAGATTTTTAGTGAGCAGTTGCAGAAGCATTCCCAGCATTTCTGCCTCCTGGGCATATCTCAGATTAAGAGGTCTGTTCATATTTGTCAAATCCCCAACTTTCTAATTCATATTTCCTGAACATGCTTGTATACAGATAATTATAGCATCCAAATACAGCAAGTGTTTGTAACCAAACAGAGCCTTTATACTACCCAGGAGCAGAATCCAAAAATTATGGTGATTCAGCCTGCATGCCTCTTGCACTACAGAATTTATATCTGTTTTGGGGAGCAATTGTGAAATAAGGCTCTGCTTCCCCACATGCAAGGACACTAAGCAGCAACATTTACTTGAAGATAAGTGCACAAAGCATTGCAGAACAGTGTCTACCTGACATGAAATGTAAATATCCATGCTATTTGATAACTAGCTTAAACATAAATTGAACAATAACAAATACATGACCCGTTGCATTATATTTAGAATGCTTGATCTTAAGCATAAAAAGTTAACTGCTGTTTTGTGTGTTCTCATTAAAAAGCAGGCTTTATGGTCTGTCGGAGGATAATGAGATCATTTTTAAACAATCGTAAGTACAGACTTGAATATGCTTGCCTTGCATTCATATACCCATTTAAACCAGGTTGTTTTAAAGAGGCACTTAGATCTGGCAATGAAATATTGAAATAAAGAAACCAGATTATAAAAAAATTGAAACATTGCCTTTTTACTTAGTCTGTTGTTCCAGTTTAACCTCTGCAGAAATGTAGATATTCAGGGCAAAGGCTGTTTGTGTGATCTGTGCATTCTTAATTTTAGGTTTGGGAGTTAATAAGGCGACTGGTTGCACACATAGCTTTGAGGTATAGCTTCTGCTGATGTGAAGCTTAGCCTTTGGTGCCCAGATTTGCCCAGTAGTTGGCCAGCCAAGGTTGGGTTGTTCTGGGTTAAACTTGCCATCCTGCTTTGTAGCAGCAACATCTGCTTCTTGTCTTGCAGCATCTTATTTATACATTCCTCTAGGAGAAAAATGTCTGATGCTCTAACAGACTTATTGGAGCTGGGATTAAATCCTGATAAATAAAAACACTGGTGGTTGAGGCTAGCCTCTAGGCCCACAAAAGCAGCCCTGCCCTGTCCTGCCCTTATATAACTGGCACAGATGAGACTGACAGCCTCTTTTCCCTTCCCTGCCTTGCCCCCACAACCCCTCCCCAGGAATGCCACAGTCTGCCAACAGCAGCGTCCTCTCTGGGGAGAAATCACCAGGAACTTTGTGCTTTTCTAGCCCTGTCAGGAATTTTAATATGCTAAAGCCACAGGAGCTTTGAGGTTGAACAGGCCCTGCATACTAACACACCCTTAGCCAATCCAGCTTCCTGAAGCTTGCACTGTGTGCAGAGATGTTGTCAACTCCAGAAATCCCCTTGCTGTGTTGTCTGTCAGCTGCTGTTCTTGCTCTCCCATCAGGAGTGGGTGGTGTTGAGCGTTAATGGGCAGCAAGGGGTGAAGGGGAGCCTGTTGAGGAGACATGAAATTTGTGCGTGCATGAATTACAGCAAAATGTTTGGATGTTTAAATTAAGCAATGCTCAGAGCAGCTACTGTGGATCAAAGGCAGAACATGAGCTTTTGGGGAGCGGGTAGAGGGAGGCTTCTGCACAAAGAGCGAGAGCAAAAGTGGAAAACAATTGGCCAAGGACAACATTCTCAGGGACCTGCTTGCAGCAGGGCAGTTTAAAAATATTTGGGTAAATTAATCTGGGATTTGCTGTCAGCATTTTGTGTTCCACAGTCCAGTCCTGTGAGCTTTAGCTGCTGCTATGTAAACAGACATTTCTCACTGCAACATCCTTTGCTTGGGAAGTGGGGCACAGATGCCCCACACATCACTAGTCGCTCAGTGTTTTCTCTTAGGGCTGCTTTGTGCATTATGCAGTGGCAAACCTGTTTACCTCCAATCACAGTTGATGGAGTTATGCAGCCGATCTTCCTGGCAGGTGTAGGTGCATAACACTTCTGTTTGAAAATGTGTTTATTGCATCCATACATTTAAAAACAAACAAACCTAGGGGCTGCACTTCTGCTTGCTTTGCTCACCTGCCATTCTCCCCAGATTAACCTTCTAGAATTACCCCTTCCCACCCCATGCTACTACTCAGATTGTTGTTCACCTTCCCAACCTCATTTCTGAAGCCACTTCTCTCTTCTGTTGTACAGTCCATCACTGCATCCCTGTTTTCATCTTTACCCCCATGTCCATGTCTTCCCCTCCATTTGTGCAATCCCACTTACACACAATGGTAACCTTCTGCATCTTCTTCCTCCCATGCATTGCAACTACTAAGTACCCTTTCCACCTTCAGCCCATCTGTGAAGCCACCATACCCTCCCATTCTTCAGGCCTTGTTTTTATCTTCACCTTCATCACCATTCCCACATCTCCCTTCTTTTTTGCAACCCCTTTTGCACCCCATTTCCCCCCTCCCCCTTCTTTTTCACAATTTTCCCCTGCACACAGATTTCCCCCATTTCCATTCCTTCTCCTCTCACAGATGTTGGGGAGGGGGCATTACTATTTTGCAAAAGGCCTGCCTGGCATGTGGTCCACCAGTACAAACACAGAAGATGGCCTATCATATGTCTGACAACCTTCTTGTTGTTGTATGCCCAGACAGGTGTGTTGGGTGGTGCATCTCAAGTTATACAGTGGTACCTCAGGTTACATACGCTTCAGGTTACAGACTCCGCTAACCCAGAAATAGTGCTTCAGGTTGAGAACTTTGCTTCAGGATGAGAATAGAAATCGTGCTCCGGCGGCGCGGCAGCAGCAGGAGGCCCCATTAGCTAAAGTTGTGCTTCAGGTTAAGAACAGTTTCAGGTTAAGTACGGATCTCCGCAATGAATTAAGTACTTAACCTGAGGTACCACTGTACATGCTTGTTTTAATATAGGCCACAAGGTAGTTGGGAGGTTAAAGTAAAAACCATTGTAACCTTGAGCTCTTGAGCTAGGATGAGAAGAATCAAATCAGAAAAATAATATATTCAGGACAGAACCATTTAATTAAACATCTTGAGTACCTCTGCAGTTGTAAACCTAAAATGATATTTCTGCTCAAGTCCTAAAACACAAATGACGGTCTACATTATAGAAAAGTTTTACTACATTTGACTCACTGAGGTAATGAAGACTGATCCTAGGGCAGCCTTACTTTGGACAACTGTAATTCACAACTCTGAAAGAGATAAAAGCCAGGCAATGCTACTCTACCTTTCATAAGATTTATTTTTCTTCATATTAGAGGTTGATCCTCAAAGAAATAGGTTCACTTACAGTATTCCAATATGAGTAGTATTGGAACATCATTCCTCTTCACCTCCTTCATGACCATGTCATTGATACTAGTAGGATGCAGGGTCGGACTCTATGCCTGCAGAAATCAGAGAACAGATTCCCCACCCCATTTTCAACTGCATCTTGTTATGCTCTTTTTTTGGTAAAATACATAGAAGCAAAGACAGCTCTTTTCTCAGCTGCAGCTTCCAGGTATTTAGCGGAGAGAAAAACAGTGGTGCCATTCACAACCAGCCCAAGGTATGTGGATTTTGCATTTGGATGTCTTTAAAAGGTAAGGGACCCCTGACAGTTAAGTCCAGTCACGGATGACTCTGGGGTTGCGGTGCTCATCTCGCTTTATTGGCCGAGGGAGCCGGCGTTCATCTGCAGACAGCTTCCGGGTCAAGTGGCCAGCATGACTAAGCTGCTGCTGGAGAACCAGAGCAGTGCACGGAAACGCCGTTTACCTTCCCACCGGAGTGGTACCTATTTATCTGCTTGCACTTTGATGTGCTTTCAAACTGCTAGGTTGGCAGGAGCAGGGACTGAGCAACGGGAGCTCACCCCGTCACAGGGATTTGAACCGCTGATTTTTCCTGATCGGCAAGCCCTAGGCTCCAGAGTACAAAAAAATATATATTGAAAAAATGCCCTGCAGCAAATTGTAACTTAAAACAGATTAGTTCTAAAGAGACGAGATGGGGCACTTTGAAGAGGGCGGCCCCTTGACCATGCCAGGCCTTGCAGTGAAGCACTGACCCTCTTCTCTAGAGGGTGGACTTGAAATGAGTCATGATAATAAATGGAATATGGTGCTGGTTTGGAGTATGGAATATAGAAGTGAGGTGGGTGAAGCATACCTATGAAGCACTGCAGCTCCAGTCTTGCCCTGCAGATGATGAAACGAAAAACAGCATAAATGTTTAGCTGCCCCTTCCTTTTGCCTGCGTATCTGGCCACACAAAACAGAGAGACCTCCTGCTGGTGCATTAGCTGAGTTCACAGATAATCATGAGAGGGAGGAATAGGTTCAGTTGCATTCCAGCTAGCTTCAGTTTACCTGCTCTACCAGCAAAGAGGAAAAAACAATATTCTGCATGTCTCAGGAAAGAGTCCGTCATAAGAAGCTGAAATCAAAGTTTATGAAAGAAAGCATGGTTTGCAGAGCCACAGGGGAGCGGCAGGAGCTGCTGGCTGTAGCTGAGTGACTCCCCCTTCTCCATAGCTCCCTGTAACTATGAGGAAGAGTCTGTTATTGCTGATAAATTACTCCGCACTGTAGAGGAAATGAAGAGGAAGGTAGCAAAATGGGATGTGTAGGGGCCTGAATTATTAAGACATACAAGGCTTATATGGATAAGAGTGTTTCTATAATGCTAGCATATATAAATATATAATGGTGGCTCCAGGGTAGAACAGTTCCTCCCGGGTAGAACAGGGTAGAACAGTATTCAGTTCTGGGAAGAGCCTCCTCTTAGTTGTAAGGGAGTAGTCTTCTGAGAAGAAAGT
Source organism: Podarcis melisellensis (assembly GCF_964234715.1). Lineage (NCBI taxonomy): Eukaryota > Metazoa > Chordata > Lepidosauria > Squamata > Lacertidae > Podarcis > Podarcis melisellensis. The sequence continues at coordinate 50,873,212 of NC_138528.1, forward strand.
CACAACAAACTAGGGCTTCCTGGCAACTCCCAGACCGGACCTGCCTGTTTAGCAAGTAGTCTAGACTCCCTGGGTCCAAAATGATCACTTTTTTAGTGCCTTGCACCAGAAGCAACAAGCAAGGCAGTGCCACAGAGCTGAGCTCCCAAAACTGACCTCCCAACTGCAGCATCACTGCCATTTTCTGGGGGGGGGGGTGTGTGTGCAGGGGAGCCATGAACCTGGGTCAGTGCAGGTGCATCAATGTGAGTGCCAGATGAACTCCATTGGTGCACCCAAGCTTACCACTCAATTCCATCCTGTTAAGCGGCAGCAACACCATGTCAGGAGACCATCTCTGTGTCAGTTCCTCACCTCAGCAACTGCTCGTGCCTTGCAGCAAAGTAAGCTCTGACAGGTTCAGAAAACGGCCTCCGGGGAGGAAGTTGCTTCATTACCCAAAGGGCAGGGTTGCTGCTTTCCCAAGAATTAGGGTCCTTAGAGATCATGTTAGTATTCTGAAAATTGATAGACTACAAGGCAAGGTATCCCAGAGGCACTCAGAGGTCTATTAATAAGGTCCCAAAGAACGGCACCATTCAATTCATTTAATCTTGAAGTGACTCAAATCACTTGAGTGTGAGAAATTATTGATTGCAGAAGTTTTTTTTTCCCATCCCAGAGTGATAATGGCAGCATCAATAAAGGCTGATTATCCCAGATGGATGAATGATATGTAAAATAATAATATAATTAATAATAAATAAAATAATTCAGCTGAACAGGATCAGAACAAACTTGGTTAGAAGTCCCTCCAGACTTTCATGTTCTAGAAGTGCTACACAAGTTGTTTAACTTAATTTTAGTTCTGATAACATCTGAGTAAGGCTAGAATCTTTCTCATATTTCATAAATAAGCTTCTTTGGGCTTCATTGTTTTTCTGTGTTGGTTAGATGGCTAAGAAATTGCATTTGTTTTGGTAATCAGACCTTGGATAATTTCACACAACATACCACTAATTCCTTGAGAGGTTACAGCTTGCTGTTGGACTGAGTCCATGTATGTGTGGCCGTGACTGGGAAATATGTGTGCACATTCATTATGTATCATATCATCTGCACACCTGCCTCTTCTGATGCAGCCTTTGGTTGACACGTCATCCAAAGGTTTGTTTCTAGCAAATGAGAGGGTATAATCTCTTAAGATAAACTGCTTGCATGCATCCCAGAACTAAAGATTTCTCCACCCCAGAAATGTCAGAGAAAGGAAAATCTAAATTGCTATTCCTGGGGGGTTCTGTGGTAAAACAGGCAGGCAGTCAGACAACCTGACAAGTGCTAGCAGGATCATGAAGCAGTGGCTTCTAGAATATTGCCTTTGGATGTCCCAAATTATCAGTGTTAGACTGATAGTGGAGTCCAGTGGGATATGTTCCTGTTTGTCTTTGTTCAATGTTTGTGTACCTCTTGATGCATTTATACACCAAATATTCCCTTTATGTCCTTTTCCGTTTGTTTCACTTGTGAGAACCATGTGGCTTCCTTCCATGCTTTGCCCTTGGATTAGGAGTTGAGAAGAAGCTCTTCCCCTTGGTGACATTGCTAGTGTAGTGGTGGAGAACCTCCACCCCACAAGCTGAATTTGACCCACCTGAGGCTACGGCACCCCCCCTCCCCTTCTCATGTGCTTTTAGCTGGCTGGAATGTGTCCTTGAACTGTGATGTTGCCTCTTGCTTAGATGGAGCTCTCTCTCTCTCTCTCTCTCTCTCTCTCTCTCTCTCTCTCTCTCTCTCTCTCTCTGTGTGTGTGTGTGTGTTTGGACATCTCTGGCTTTTGTGTGGCTGGAATGTAGTCAATTGTACAAAGACACGTGTTCACAACTGTTGCTCCTCCCACTGCTGGCATCCTCACCCCTGTTGCTGAAGGATCCTACTTAACAGGGAGTGGAAATTTACGACAGATTCAAAGCTTCCTTTCACAAGCACCAGAATCGGCCCCTGTGGCTCCTGTTACTTGCACTCAGCAACCTCATTTACTCCATAGCCTCCCCTCTCCTTGTTTCAGTTCTATAGCATAGACAGCTTTTGAAATACCTGGTGGGCTTGTGCGTGCACATCTTACATTTCAAATTGCCATATTGAGGAAGGGCAGCCAAGCTCCAGTCACTATGGAAAATGAAGAAGCCTACATTGTTTCAAATTCTTGAAGTATAAAGTGGGAATTAAGTTGTGTATGGAATCAGTTAAAAACTCTGGAAGCAAATGAGAACAGAATGGATTTTTCAGTGATCACAAGGTAAGATGTCGGTATACCTGCATGATTTCCCTCTCCCTCTCTCCATAGTCCTATGCACTTTCTTTTTCTCTATGCATGTGTGTGTGTGTGTGTGTGTGTTGTGTTTCTGTTTAACCTTCAAAGAAGCTCAGAATTGTTGGTACTGAGGTGATGAGGCTGGCACATTTTACCCTTAACTGTCCGAGGTAGGTCAATCTAAGAGATGCTGAACTGACCCTGGGGTCTCCAGTTTACTTTATTAGTGATTTACTTTATGGGTAACCTAGTGATTTGAACTTGGGTCTTTTAGGTCTAACTGGCTTCTGTCAATGAGGCACTTACTTTGCTCATCATGAAGTACTCCTCCCTCCTTTCCTCACCTATCCTAAGCATAGGTAAAAGCAAAGCTAAACAAATGCAGTTCCACAAAGCCCCAGACTTGACTGTTAGAACTGATTAGAAATAGATCAAGTTCATAATTTGCAGGTTTTGACATCCTTGCTTAATTTATACTTAAGAGGTTGCAGGGTACCATGTTGTCCACCCACAATTTCAGATTTCACGGGCACATGAAGTTATCTGTGTGGGTCTTGCATTCAACCCGGCTGACTCTCTTGTGTTGCAGATACTAAAGTGACCTGTGAAGAATCTCCATGAAGGTGACCAGCCATGCAATGTTCCTGGAAGGCTGTCCTCCTACTTGCTTTGGCCTCCATTGCTATCCAGTACACAGCCATCCGCACCTTCACGACCAAGTCCTTCCACAGCTGCCCTGTGCCTCCCAACCCAATGAACTGTAGCCTGAACCAGGAGATTGAATCGGCCGACCGGCTGTGTGATGAAAACCCCACCCTCGCTTACAACACCTCCAAGAAGACACATGTTCTGATCTTGGCCACCACCAGAAGCGGATCCTCTTTCGTCGGGCAGCTCTTCAACCAGCACTTTGATGTCTTCTATTTGTTTGAGCCCCTTTACCACGTCCAGTACACCTTGATCCCGAAGCTGACGCAGATGAAGGGCTCCACGGACCGGCGGATCATGCTGGGTGCTGGCCGAGATTTGCTGAGAAGCCTCTACGACTGTGACCTTTACTTCCTGGAAAATTACATCAAGCCCCAGCCCGTGAACCACACGACGGACAGGCTCTTCCGGAGGGGGGCTAGCAAAGCTCTGTGCTCCCCACCAGTTTGTGAGACGCTGGCGGCATCTGCTGACATACCTCTGGAAGAAGGTGACTGTGTGAAGAAGTGTGGCACTTTGAACCTGACCCTGGCCACCGAATCATGTAAGGATCACGGGCATGTTGCTATCAAAACAGTGCGGGTGCCAGAGGTCAATGACCTCCGAGCCTTGGTGGAGGACCCCAGGCTCAATTTGAAAATCATACAATTGGTGAGGGACCCCAGGGGCATCCTGGCTTCCAGGAGTGAGACATTCCGAGACACTTACAGACTTTGGCGGATCTGGGATGGCACAGGAAGGAAGCCCTACAACTTGGACGTGACCCAGCTCACCACCGTCTGTGAGGACTTTTTGAACTCTGTTTCCACCGGGCTGAACCGGCCGCCTTGGCTCAAGGGAAAATACATGCTGGTGAGGTATGAAGACCTGGCCAGGAATCCCTTAAAAAAGACCGAGGAGATGTATGAATTCCTTGGCATTCCCATGGACAGCAATGTGGAACGATGGATACAGAACAACACAAGGGGCGACCGGTCCGCGGCGAAACACAAGTACGGGACTGTCCGGAACTCAGCGGCGACTGCAGAGAAGTGGCGGTTCCGCCTCTCGTTCGAAATTGTGGCGTTCACGCAGAACGCGTGCCAGCAAGTGCTGGTACAACTGGGCTACAAACTGGTGTCCTCCGAGGAGGAATTGAAGAACCTCTCCATCAGCCTAGTGGAGGAGAGGGACTTCCTGCCCTTCTGGTAATGCAGACATTATTAGGGACTCGTGTTTTAATGCTGATACGAGCCATTTCTAACTATTGCCTTATTTTCCTTCTTCCCCTCCTACTCTCTGAAATTTGCACTAATTCTTTGAATGGAAGTCTCCAAAAGAGTTAACACGAAGAAGGTGCCCCCGCTCTCAGACCATAATATGGATTATGAGTATTGGGTCTCTTAAGAACAAGAGCTAAAAACACAAACTGCGGATGGGTAGCAATGTTTACAAATCACACATACGTAACAATGTATAAAAGGGAAAAAAGTAACCCTCAGGCTTTCCGCACCGAAGGGCACCTGAGGAATTATACTTTTGCACTGTTTACTTTTACAATGTAAGAGATAACTATAACTATATATATATAAATATATATATATATGTCTAATTTATGAATAGTGTTGTCATCTCCCACCTAACTCCTCCTGATTATGAGCAGGTTTTACTGTTAGCTGAATGTGGAAAGTCTCCTTGTTTTAAATCTTGTTTTGATATGTCTGAGTCATGTTATCAGGCTGGTCGCTGATCCATGGTTTGTTAAGTAACACCTATGACATTTATTTGTGCCAAAAAAAGAAAGGAAGGAAGTGGTTTGCTGAACATCAACAACAATACCTTAATGCTTTATCTCTGTGTTTTCTGCAAATAAAGAATACAATAAAATCAATTGTTCCTGGAGGGACAAATTCACCAGGCCAGGCTCAGTGAATTGTCAGACCATTTAACTCTCCTCAAGACAAGTGTAATGGTGGGGGTGGAAGGGGAAGGATGTGTGTGACTATTAGACCTTTAAAGATCCAAAGATGGATAGCAGAGTACATCATAGGCAGACAGGCTGATTATCTGATTGTTAAGTCATGAGGTGGAGAAATAATGGCAGTTCCATGATCCGTCTGCATTTTAACCTCCTGCCTTTTTAATGTGTAGTAAATTGGAACCAGTTACCTTGATATAACAAGAAGAAGAAGAAGAGTTTGGATTTGATATCCTGCTTTATCACTACCCGAAGGAGTCTCAAAGCGGCTAACATTCTCCTTTCCCTTCCTCCCCCACAACAAACACTCTGTGAGGTGAGTGGGGCTGAGAGACTTCACAGAAGTGTGACTAGCTCAAGGTCACCCAGCAGCTGCATGTGGAGGAGTGGAGACGCAAACCCGGTTCCCGAGATTACGAGTCTATTGCTCTTAACCACTACACCACGCTGGTGTAGAATTATAGGAGTATTCTAAGCCTGCTCAAGAACTCCCTCCAACTAAGCTGGCGGTTTTTTGTTTCATCTAGAACCACCAAGCACATTAGGGAAGAACTTGTGATTCCAAGGAGAAGAGCGCATGTCTGCATGCATAATGTCCCATGTTCACCCCCCACCATATCCAGTTAAAATGATTTGAGGCAACAGGACTGCCAAAGACCTCTGCTTGAAATCTGAGAGACCTGTTTACAGCCAGGTACTGCAGTGCAGGAACAGAGGGAGCAATGCAGCATAAGGCAGCCTCATACGATTATTTACCCCCTATTTGCCCTGTTGCTCTGGTAGGTTCACATCTGCATTAGAGCCTGCAGCAATTCTAGAACTTCAAGGTCTAGTCTTGCCTGCCTAACAGTTCTAGATCTCAGCAAAGGAACCCTGTGAACTGGTGTTCTATGAGGGTTAATAAAGTATTTCCAGCTCCCCCCAATATCATTGCTAGTATTCTTTGCAGGAAGCTATGGCATTAAACAGTTTTGAAATAATATAAAACTGTGTGGGTTTATCTACGCTGTGGATGTTAATTGACTTCACAGTCACATCCTTTCCCGCAGCGAACTCCAGGAGTCTGTGGGCAGGGCTAGGACTGTCTAGAGATTTCTTACAGCTCTTACCAAAATAAAACCTCCGGGAATCTTTGTGGGAATCCCTGGGAATTAAAAAGGAAATCGCACTATGTTCTTCTTTTAAAGGTCAGTTACACAAGTAGACTGTGTGGGGTGGGGACGGGGGCAGAAGGAAGAGGGAACCATGGCATCAGAGGCAGTGTCAGGCTGGAAGGTTTGTGTGAGGCAAGATGCCTGAGCAAGATGCTTTCCAGGGGGTCTCCCATGCTCACCCTCTCTCCCTGCCTGACCATGATGTGCTCTCTTCCCTGGCCTTCCTTCCTGCCACCTGAGAGAGGGAGAAAGTGAACAAGTCCCTTTCTTCTTCACTTTATTTAAAAAAAAGGAAAAAGGAACCATTTGTTCCCTCCCACTACCTGGTAAGTGGGGAGGGGGAGGCAAAAGGCTCGCGTTTCTCCCCCTTTCTTACTAGAAAGAAAAGAAGAAGGGTCTCCTTCCCTTCCCTTCCCTTCCCTTCCCTTCCCTTCCCTTCCCTTCCCTTCCCTTCCCTTCCCTTCCCTTCCCTTCCCTTCCCTCCTCGAGCTAACCAGGCAATCCGCAGGAAGGAATTCAACATTGCACCCATCTGATCATTCCTGCAGCACAAGCATTTATTTCTTCTTGCCAGACAGAATGATTCCCACTTTCCTCCCTCAACTTGCTATTCTGAGGGTTCTCCAGATCTTGTTTTTGGAAGACACAGGGGACGGGATGTAAGGAGGAGCAGCAAAGCCCTGTTGTGTTAGCAAGAGCCTTATTCTGGCTTCTGTTGGCACACCAGGTTAGTTGAAGTTGCTGTTCTCTTCAAAACTATTTTTCCAAAGATTTTTGGGCACCAGCACATCCAACTATCTGCAAAACTTTAAAGAAAGCAACAGAGATCGGCTCCTTCCTGCTCATGCACCTCCCAATTGGTCCCCCAATTTTCTTTCAAAATAAAAGTGTCCAAGTTAACCCCATGGGATTCTAGCAGCTGAAAGGAAAGCTGAAAAGCTGGGTATATTCTGAGCTTGTTTCTGACTAAATTGAGCTAATTCCCCTTCTTATGGATATAGTCATACCTTGGAAGTCGAATGGAATCCGTTCCAGAAGTCCATTTGACTTCCAAAATGTTTGGAAATCGAAGCTGCAGAATGTTCAGCTTCCAAAAATCATTTGAAAACCGGAACACTCACTTCCAGGTTTTGATTGTTCAGGAGCCGATTTGTTTGGGAGCCAAGGCATTCGAGATCCAAGGTACAATTGTATTGAGCAGGAGAAGACAAAGGAGGTGCCTCCTTTTAGCAGCAGGAAGAGCAGTATGGCATGCTGGGGTGTGTGCATGCATGTGTGTAGGGAAGGGAGTTGTGTTCCCACCGTAGCCTTCCTGTCCCTCGCCTCCCGCCTCCTTGTGAGGTAGGTAGTCCTCATGTAGACTTGCTGGACTTTGAGCCAACTGGTTTAGGCTTGAGCTGAAGTTTTATATGTGTTGGCATGATCTTGGCTACTGAATCAAACCTGTGGTTGTTGGATTGCTGGAAGTGGGCATCTGAAGAGCAGTTAACTGGGGTTAAGGGTAAGGGTTGTACATGCTACATTGTGTGTGATAAATAATGGGACTGATGGGGGCAGTAAGTGGAATTACAATATTCAATGGGCCAGAAGATTTTTTGGGGGGTGGGGTGTTTCCAGGTAGGAATTGGAAGCATGCAAATGTTTAAGGTTTTAACTATTTATTTTTATTATTAATCCCAGAGGACCAGGACCATTGGTTTTCTGTCAAAAAGAAAATGTGTTCCTTATAACCTTCTGCATTTTACGGTCTTCTGATCTGCATTCCAAAGGTAGCTGTCTTAAGAGTCCTGAGACTGAGGCGTAATATTTCTCCATGACAATGAAACTACGTTCTTGGAATGTTTCTGTGTCTCCTCATTTCTGACGCTGTGACCAAGATTTTAGTTTGGGACATTACACACCAAGACCACCGTGTTACCTACCATGCAAAGAAACATGAACGCATCTTTTGTATAAAGCTTCAAAAAGATTAGACATCTTTTGATTAATTAAAAAAGAGGGCCTGATTAACTGGGCAGCAGATTTTTGGGTTTTTTTTTTAATGTTGATTATTTTTGTATGTAAGTACTTTCAGATCCCTGGGTAGTAGATATCTCTGCAGAAGAAGTATTTCTCCTTTATCACACACATGGGTGCGTCATCTAAAAACAAAGAAGAATGCCTTTTCTTTGGAGGGTTTATTCATATGCAGATTTAATTGATGAATCAATCAATTAAAATGTATATAACTAATTCACTACAATTTATTTTTTTGAGTGACAGCCCTAATTTTGTAAACTGAAAAGGCCTTGGCACAAATAAATGTCAGTCTTTACTACTACATTTGGGTTAACTGCAGAGCCATTTCCTGTTCCCAAAGTGGAAGAGATAAGAAGGTGAGAAGCGCATGCACTCATGTAAGAAGCTCCAAACCAGCTGCCTGCCCAACACCAACAAGCCTTATGTTTATGGAGCCTTATGTTTGCAGCATTTCTTCCCCAACAGTACTAGTGGCTATTTGCTTGCCTGACACCCTTCTCAGTGGTCATATTTGCTTTATTTTAAAATTGTTGCAGACAAAATTGATGCAGAAATGACACAAAAACTATCTAAAACAACTTTTTAAGAACAAGAGTTATTTGGTGGTCAGTGATCTCCAATGCCAATTGAAAAGAAAATGACAAATTAGCTATGCCTAAAACCAAACAATATGGACTGTAGATTAACTCAGATGTTTGCCTTTGCCCCCCCTAAAAAACAAACAATTTTTTTTAAAAAAAAAAAAACTTACATTTTCTGCCGGGTCAACTTGCCTTGGAGGTTTTTAACCTCACCTTGTAGTATCTGGTATAGATGTTGTGCTTGAAATATCAGCCCTTCTTTCATTGTACTGTGATCTTGCTGGCATCTATGGCATTATTCACCTTGTTTGGGCCTGCTGTTTACTTTTGATGGGCTACAATAGAAAAGTCTTTTTGGATGCAGCCAGGAGGTCATTACTCAGTGTAAGAGTTTAGAGCAGGCTAGAAGAGTTCCGCGTTAGAACCAGTCTAGATTTTAGCTTTGCAAAAAGGATTGGCATTCTTCTTGCAAGTTTGCCACTGCCCTGCCTCACTATATCTTGGGTGGGGGCAGAAGAACACTCACCAAGGCACTTCTCCACCCACAACTCATGCCAACGGCAGCTACTGGAGTAGGATTGGGGGAACCCCACTCCATGGTATCTAACTGCATGGCTAATGTTGCTCCACTGTGCAGCTGGCAGGAGGAAAACTAACTACTGAATCATCAATCTGCATGGTGAAAGGAATGTTAAGAGACTGGCTTTGAGCTGCAGTCCAAGAAGACACCTGAGAGTTCAGTGCAACTAGATATAATGAAAGTCTCATGGGTTGGACGGAGCAGGCGGGCAGTTTCCAAACTGCTCAAAAAGCACAGTAGACTTCCATAGGCTCTCAGCCTCTATCTTGAGGAGTTATTTCCACTTGGAGTTGTGATAAATCTCCCAACAGAATTCCAATACTGAGTCAGTGCGCCCTGTATCTGTGGGAAGAAAGTCATTAGGCGCTGGTATCGGCTGCCAAACGTAGGGAAGGGAGACTATGCAGTTCCATTAATTTTTCTTCAGTGGCCTTTGAAAGGGCAGGGACATCAATTGCCGCGTTGCATACCCATCCCGCTGGGGTGGTTTCACAAGGTGCCCGCCTAGCCTGAAAGATGAAAACCCATTTTAAGTGGGGATGGCTGTGAAAGGTCACTGGAAAAATGAGTTTGGTGGCCTCTCCTCTGGGCTTGTAGAGAAATGAGTGGAGCATTATAAATCATCTCCGCTGTCAAGAGAGAGATGGAGCTGGAAACCTCTCAGGAGAATGAAGAGGAAGGAAGTTGCCTACCCCCCCATCCTTTCAGGCACTTCAGCACAGTGTTTGTTAATTGCCTGAATGTGTTTGATTGGTGCAGCTGAGTGTTGTTTGTACAACTTCCTAGAAGTCCATGTGGCAGCTGCAGACAATGCTCAGCTGTGCCCATTCCACATAAAACACTCATGGTACAAAGACAAACAGCACTGAGGATAAGTTTCATACCAGGACTTGTACAAATCATCCATATTGATGAGGGGGAGGATCTAAAGGACTGAATACAGACCTCCAGACCTCTCTATCTGGTCCTTGGGACTCTTCCCTAGGCCACACCCTCTTCCAAGGCCACAACTCTGCTTCCCAGGCCACATATCCCATTGACCCTGCTCTGCATGCTCTTTGAGTGCTTCTGCCTAGCTGGACTGTATCTCTGATCTGTGATGGTGCCCCTTGCTTGTCTGGATTGGGAGGTATGTGTGCATGTAGGCACCTCTGGCTTTTGTGCAGCTGGAATGTAGCCTGCTGTGCAAAGGTCAGTGTCCTAGCCAGGGCACCACCCACTTTGGGGTCTGGCCCCGCCCACCACTGGCACATGATGGCTCCCAGAAGATTGTGAGTGTGGCTTATGAATTGAAAAAGCTTCTCCATCCTAGTGCAGGTAAGGTGGGGTGGGAAATAGGTGAGGGAGGGGGTAAAATCTGCATTTAAAGCTGAATCTATTAAATTCACGCTTTATATGAAAACCAAACCACAGCCATATGTTGAAATGCACACCTCTCTGAATTTTGCGGTGCAGTTCTCCAACCAGTGTTTACAAAAATGCATACATGTGGGGCAAGCATGCATAAAAAGGAATATATGGTTGAAAGTAACATACAAAAATGGGGGGAAATGCTTGCAGAAAAGTGCACAATAGTTAAAACTGCACCCACAATAGTGTCTGTTAGTATAAATGTGCACTAAAAAAAAACCCTCTTGAAAATTAGCATTTTTTTACATTGCTGCAGAAATGTAGAGAACCAATTTTAAGATTGGAAAAACGAGAGAACCAAAACTGACCCATTCTTTCACCCCTAGCTTTTCTACAGCCTAGGAAACAGGAAGCTGCCTTATACCACGTGAGACCATTCTAGCTCACTGTTGTCTACAGTGGCTGCCAGCAGCTCTTTGGGATTTCAGACAGGGATCTTCTCTAGCCCTGGAGATGCCAGGGGTGGAACCTGAGACTTCCTGCATGCAGGCACAGCTCTTCAGCCTCTCACAGTGACCGGCATTCCAAACATCACTATTAGTCATCTCTCATTTTGGTACCAACCTGATCTGTTAGAGGAAAGAAAAGGGTTTCTAGAACAGCAAGGGTTGCAAATTCCTCAACAAAGCTGGACACCACCTGTTCAGCTTCAGAGGCCAAACTCTGTATTAATAAAACACGCCAATAGCAGAATCCTATGCCTGTTTGCTTGGAAGAATGTTCAAACGGGCTTACTCCCCAGGTAAGTGTGCATTGTGTTGCAACCCAGTCCTTCCTATGCAGGCCTTGGCTACTGATGCACCTTGAGAATATTCTCTTCTGAAGTAAATAAATTACTTGATCGGCCCATTATTGTTTACTCAAGCAAATTAATCCTTTAGCACGCATCTTCCTGTAGCCTAGTTACTTGGTAATAGGGCTCTTACAAAACCTTTATTGGCTGGATTGGCCTGCTTTATGCAGGGCCAGAGAAATGCTAAGTATCCCATAGTAACTTATTTCCTGCAATTCATTTCAAGCTGCATTGAAGCTTTAAGAATGCTCCTTATTGTCTTAACAGTGCTGTGCTCTTGGCCCCCCCAAAAGGAGCCAGATTTTGCACAACAGAAACAAAAATTGTCTGTCCCATCAAGCAGATTTGCTCTCAGTTCTGGCATAGCTTATTCTACTCCCAGGACGCTGTGGTTTTCAAATAATTTGGGTTTTTTTTTCCTAAGAAGGATCATTGTTGTGGGAAAGAGAATAAAAGTTGGCTGCCTAGTCGGGGGACAGTAGCCATATGGAAAATATAGCAATATGGTGTTTGAAAATCAGTAACCTGGGGGACGTCAGCTTATTTGTGAAGTACTCTTGAGATAAGGAGCAGTAGGGAGACAATGATCAAACCCAAGGAGAGTTGATACAAAAGAGGGGGTGCAATATTCACATATTTCAGCAACTTTTCCGAAATGAGATGAAAGTGTTCACTTATGCAGAGAAAGGGTACTAGTTAACTGGAAAGCATGGTCGGCACTCTTAATTTGTTTTGTATTCAGCAATATCATCAAATAGATTGTTCTGAATTGCTATGTAACACTGTGATGTCATCATGTTCTGTATATATCACCTGATTAGTTAATATTATTCAAGGAAGAAAGCAGGGAGATATTGCCCTGGGGCAGCAGTGGCAAAGAAACAGTGGCTGTAAACAACTGCAAATAGCACTGTAAAAGATAGGGGGTAAGTTTGAAAAAATAGGCACTTCACCACACCACAACCCAATTATTTGTTTTCTTGTTTGTTTGTTTACTTTCTTAGCCTCTATTACAGCTTTCTCTGCAAACTGCAACAGAGAAACATAATCATAAACATACATTTTCCCTGGTTTTACACACACACACACACACACTTTATATATAAAACACCTCTCTCTCTCTCTCTCTCTCTCTCTGTGTGTGTGTGTAAAAATGTATATCTATCTATCACCTATCTATCTATCATCTATCTATCACTTATCTATCTATATCATCTATCTATCATCTATCTATCATCTATCTATATCTATCTATCATCTATATCTATCTATCTATCTATCTATCTATCTATCTATCTATCTATCTATCTATCTATCTAATCTATCTATCATCTATCTATCTATCTATCTATCTATCTATCTATCTATCTATCTCTATCTATCTATCATCTATCTATCTCTATCTATCATATATCTATCTATCATCTATCTATCATCTATCTATCTATCTATCTATCATCTATCTATCTATCTATCTATCTATCTATCTATCTATCTATCTATCTATCTATCTATCATCTATCTATCTATCTATCTATCATCTATCTATCTATCATCTATCTATCTATCTATCTATCTATCTATCTATCTATCATCTATCTATCTATCTATCTATCTATCTATCTATCTATCATCATCATCTCTTATCTATCATCTATCTATCTATCTATCTATCTATCTATCTATCTATCATCTACCTATCCACCTATCTGTATGTGAAATTACCTGCAGCAAATATCATGGACACCTACCAGATAAACGCTCCTGAATTATGATCTCATTAGTGGTGAGTGCCATGCTATACCCCAACTTCTTGTATACCTCCATTTTATGAACACAATTTTCTTTAGAACTCTTTAGCACTTGAGTGCTCCTTCACTATAGCTTACAAGAGTGAGAATGCTCATGTAGTCCTTTAAAAATAAGTGCTGGGTGAAAATCAAGAATCCCCCCTCCATTTCTGTAGCAGTGCACCACCTGTTTGTGGCTTCCCCCACTTTAATTATCTCCTGCTGACTTCCAGCATCTCAAGCTGAACTGCACAATGTCTGCGTTTAATCATAAGAAGGCTACCCCTTTACAACACAGCAAACCCCACAGCGAGGCTCTCCACCCACACTGTTCCTGCTTATTTCCTTTAGTTGAAAACAAGGATCAAACACCAAACAAGGGGGTTATATCTTAAAAATTTATTATCTTCTAAAGATAGAAATGAATATTCACTGAACTACACAACAAATCAAACCCATGCTCCAAACATAGTTGGTGGGGTGGAGCAGTGTCTATCAAAACCTAGAAATAAACTGCTTATGTTTTAGTAATGAATAACCGACAGTCACTTGCCTCCCTGTTGTTCATGCTTCCTCGATCTAAAGAGTGCTGTGGGTGATAGAACTGAAGAGGCACATCAGTTTCAGCCAGGTGATGTTTTTCAAGGTGGAAATTCTTAAAAGAATGGAGGGGATTTATTTGACAGCAGAAATGAAGAACCCTTGATGGAACCCCAGATTCTTAAGACCAGCACTGGTCCAAGATGAATCTCAACACTTCAATTTCGAAGAGACTTCCTGGAGCAGACATCAGTTCCTGCTTTCATCTAGCCCCTAAAATTATGACACATGACATGCTGAAAAAGTATGCTTCATCTTGCTACATTTTAGGACTTGCCTACTTAAGACCCCTTTCACACAAGATGCAATGTGCTGCTGTTGTAGCACATTAAGGATCAGAATTGTGAGAAGAGTTCCTCTGAGCATGTCAGGCCTATCAGCTAAGCTGCTGCCAGAGCCTATTCTGAATTAACAGAGGCTTTGATTCCATTTAGTTAAAATAGAAGCACAGCCAAAGAAAGAAATTGAAGATGTCCTACTCACTCTCACAAGTATCCTATAACTTGGAATGAGCTGCAGCTACTGTAAATTTGACCCAAGGCAGGGGATTGCCTAAGCTCTTTCTTTCTTTCTTTCTTGGCTGTGACACCTTAGCCTGGTATAATGAAACCAGTGCTTGTTTTATTCCAGTGAACCATGGAGCACTGCTAGTAAACTACTGTAGCAGTGAGATAAGATACTTTGCTTCCTACAAGGGTTCTTCATCCTACCCGGGGGCAAGGGATCAGAATAAAAACATATCAAGGTGTTCATGTTGCCTGGCCAAAGGTGGCTGGGGAAGCTAGCTATAAAAAGGTGCCCTGCCTGCTCTTTAGGATCCAGAGAATTCAACTTGGGGCAGTTCAGTCACAATGGGCATACAATTCTGTGTGGTCAGGGGCAGAACCAGAAAAACCCTCATGGCTTATAGCATCACAGGCTGTTTTCAAGGCAGAACAATGAACAGATACCAACAGAGCTAAACCAGCCATCTTGGGCTCTGCAAACTGCAGAAGACTACTCAGTTAAACACAGGTAGGCATTCTGGTGTCAGATGGTATTGCGATAAAGCAACCAAAAGGCAGGTATAACAAAATAAAACAGAAAGGTTGAAAGAGAAAAGAAATTCCCTTCAAGGGGAACTACATGCTGCCATGATGTGGAATGAAGCAAGCTTGAGATACTGGTCACGCTAATGGTGCCTGCGAAGATATCGTAGTCAAGCAAAGCTGCAAAGAATCTTCAAGAGGTGGAAACCAGAATGATCCCAGCATCCAGGATATGAATAAAACATGTCTTCTGAATCTACTTAAGTCTGCTCCATTTTAAGTATCCAAAGATCAACATCCCTTTCATGAAAGAACCATAAACAGAAAAGGACAGAAAGTAGACAGAGCATCTAGGGCACCAGTCTCAAGGACACATAACTGGAGGTAAGTCCCATTGAAGTCACATGGATTTACTTCTGCACAAACAGCTTAAGGACTGCAGGAGCAAAGTTTGGTCACTGGCCAAACTGGCAAAGTAGAAGTGGGGGAAAGAATGGGTTTAAAACATGAGCATGGTTTACACTTTCTAAGGGTATAAACGAGCATTGCCTAAAACATTTCATGTTGATGGTATCCCTGCATGGTCAATGAACCAAAACAAAATTTGAACAACCTCAATTACAAATTGCTGAATTTGTCAGGAATAATGTGCAGATTATTTATGGGCAGGGTCACACCTCGGTTTTCATGGCTTTAATTATTAGAAAACTGATCCAATGCTTACTATATATGATCATAAAACACACTATAAACATTCTTTCTCTCTATTGCACATAGTTAAAATCCTACAATGCCAGGAAAGGCAGAAGTAATTCTAAAACAAGGAACCTTTTTCATTCTAACAAGGTGTACCTGTAGATAGAAGTGGGCTTGTGTGAGAGAGATGAGGAGAAAATTGATGTTGTTATCACCATCATCAGCAGTACGATTTATATTTATTCAAGGCCACTCAATAACTTGGTTGCCTTGGTGCCTCATAAACATATATATTCTTTCCTCTGTTGCACCTGTCGAATGGTTGGATGCCCTTATTCACAGCATCTCTGGTTACATTTGTGTGGACAGGTCCCATACAGCCCTTCCCCATTTCATTTTGTTTTTTTAAAAAAGACCTCTAGTGAACTACAAACCATTAAATGCAAAAAATAATCACCATCATCAGCAGTACGATTTATATTTATTCAAGGCCACTCAATAACTTGGTTGCCTTGGTGCCTCATAAACATATATATTCTTTCCTCTGTTGCACCTGTCGAATGGTTGGATGCCCTTATTCCATAGGCGCCGACTCCATGGGGCTTGAGGGGGCCCGAGCCCCCTCAAAAATTCGTTTGGGGGGGCTCTGCCCCCCCAATAATCTCCAGCGCCCCTCCAGCAGAGCGCCATCGCCGCCCCTCCCCCAGCCCAAAATGCACAGGGAGGGGCGGGCTGCATGCCTCCTGCCCTCCCTCCCGAGCAAAAGCTCCACCCAATTTCCTTTGGAGCTGATTAATAGGCGCAGCACGCTCTCCCCTATTCGCTCACGAGGAGGCGGCGCCACTTTATTTGCATATTCATGAGCTTATTTATTATTCATGAGCTTTCCCGGGCCCCCCCAATATTTTTTATAAGTTCGCGTCCCTGCCTTATTCACAGCATCTCTGGTTACATTTGTGTGGACAGGTCCCATACAGCCCTTCCCCATTTCATTTTGTGTTTTTTTTAAAAGACCTCTAGTGAACTACAAACCATTAAATGCAAAAAATAAGACTAGGGTGACCAGATTGGCAACCTGGAAATTATTTTACCACTGAAAGTTGTTGATGTGTCTAGTAAGGATTGTGGCAGGAGATTCCCACTAGTGGCTGCTGGGGGAGTTGCAAGGAGGTAGCAAGAGCTGGCTCTGTCAATCCTGCACAGGTTCAGACACCTGCTGACTGTCCAGATGCCTGGGCATGGGGATGCTGTCTTCAGTTAGCCGCATGGTCAGTTTGCAGTCATGCACTGTACTACAGTGGTACCTCGGGTTACATACGCTTCAGGTTACACACTCCGCTAACCCAGAAATAGTGCTTCAGGTTAAGAACTTTGCTTCAGGATAAGAACAGAAATCAGGCTCTAGTGGCGCAGCAGCAGCAGGAGGCCCCATTAGCTAAAGTGGTGCTTCAGGTTAAGAACGGACCTCTGGAACGAATTAAGTACTTAACCCAAGGTACCACTGTACACTGATAGTCACCCCCTTTCTTGCTGCCTCATGTCTTTCTCAGGCAAGGATGTGGACCCCTCTGCTCATCAGAACTTCCCCAACCCCACATCTCACTGATGGCTTTAAGGAAAGAAGAAACTCCAGGTGACCATTGGTCAATCCTACCAGGATCATATCTGTGTCTCCTACCGGGAAACAGCCCTGTGCTTGAGTTTTCTGTCTAGTGTGTCCAAACAGATGGAGCACAATGCTCACAACTGAAGCTCCTGCATAGCCTCTCATGGGGTGAACAAAGTTCTCCTACGTTAAGGTTACCAGACTTCCCCGTTTCCTGGGGACAGTCCCCAGATTTACAAACCAGGCCCCATAATAAATCCATTGAAGTTGAAAAGTGTCCCTGGATTCATTGAAAAAAATCAGGTAACCTTATCCTACGTGGGATGGTGCGTGAGTGTGGTTAGTTGTGACTGTGGGCTCCAAGCTACAAAATTGAACCTCAGCCATGGCTAGGAGGTCTGTTCTCCCTTGTATGTGTTGGTGATCCAAAACAAAATGGTATTGCAGTGAGGAAGGTCAGGGACTAAGTGATCTGTCAAAAGGAAGGGTCTAGTCGGCCTTGTCCTTCTTCTTTGTGGTGAAAGGGACTTTGCTGGCCACTGCACTGCCAACAGCTCCCACGCCACTGGTCATTGCTGAGACACTGCCCTTGACTAGTCCAACGCTGGCTGTAGGGACGCTGGCCACTGCTGTTTTGGTGAGTTCAAAGCCTTTGCTGCCAACCCAAGCCACTCCCCCCAGCGTTGCCCCCACGGCTCCTCGGGTGATGCTGCACAGGCCTCCTGTCACTCTCCAGATCACGCCAGACTGTGGCTGTGGGCAGTCTTTCCTAAGGTCTGAAAGATACAGAGACAAAAGAAAAAGAGAAATGAGTTAGATGCTTCTCTCCTGATTGCTCCGAGCGATTTCAGCATCGTAGGATGTTTCACTGCCAGACGGTGAAAAGGTCAACGTGTCTCAGTACTTGGCCTCACTCCTTCAGCATACATCAGTAGCATACTTAGATGATGTTCTGACCAGCCAAGAGAAATTCATGATGGGACACACTAAAACTAAATGGGGAGCTTGTCCAATCCCTGTACTAATAAGAGCTCCCTTCATCGTGACAGATACTGGGAGGAAGAACCGTGAGGTACTTTCAAACCTTGCTCGAAAGGATTTTAATTAATGTATTTGAGAGGTTTCTAGATGCTGCTTTGTCACAATTTATCATGCTGAGTAAATCACAATAGAACTGAAAATAACAATAGGACCGATATAAAAAGTAAAAAGTAAACATATATCATATTACCCAAACCAGCACAAAACAAACAAAATGCCGAACATAGCATAGTCATACTAAACCCAGAGCAGTCTAATATTAAGTCACGGTAAAAATGTGAGTCTTAAAAGCATGTATGGAACTATCAAGAAAATGAGCCTGCCTGACTTCATATGGAATCACATTCCATAGCTGTGGAGCCACTGCTGAGAAGACCCTGTTCCCATGGGGGAGTGTAGGAGGAGAAGGGGGGGAGTCAATGCTGGATAACCAAATAAGCAGAGTAGCAATCGGCCTATGGGCTCTTTTAGGGGCCCCACAACAATGGATTGAAATAATATTGATTTAATCTTGAAATTGGTTTATTAAAATTGTTGGCCTGTAAAATAATAAAAAAAGTATTAGGAGATAATTTGCAAGCTCCTCCACCAGAGATTTTGACTGCCATGGGGCCTCCACAGGGTTTCATCTGGGACTGGGGGAAGTCCCACTGTGCTACTAGGACTCATTACACTGGCTGCTGCTAGCATACCTACTTAGCTGAATACAGCCCTTGGCCCTGCCTACTGTGTGGATTACACTGCTATGTGATTTGGTAATTTGCAGTGCATATACTGTGCTGTAGATTGGGTGTGACATTCCTTGACTACAGCCTGCTTACAGTGGCCCAGGTCAGACACAACACTAAGGGAAGCCATGGCTTGGCACCAATGAGGAAATGTGTTGGTTCCCAAAGAGAACATGGCCTCTTTTCTACTACTCCAGGTCTCCAGCTTCCATGCTGCTGTGAGCAAAGCTCTGGCTTGTCCTAGTATGATGTCTAAACCTGGGTTTAGGGTTTGTCTAACCCAGACAAACCATACAGAAACAAGCAGTTTTTCTCCCATAAGGAAGGATATAATTTTAATTTGTAAACAGTGGCTTGGTTTGGGAACTACCTGCATGGAATCTAGCTTGCCAAATATTGTGTGAAAGAGGTTTGTTTTGCTCCCTGAGTATGTAATTATGCTTACCTGAAATATACCAGTGACACTCTCTTTTTTTGGGAACTATTGTAATGCTAAATACCTTCCGCTGACAAAGCCCTTTCCAACTCCAGATAAATCAGTATTTTGACTGCTTTTGTGGTCTTTTTTATTTTCTTAAATGTCTGATTTCATATTCTATTCTGCTTTCTCTGCGTAAACCCTTCTCTCTCTCTCTCTCTCTCTCTCTCTCTCTCTCTCTCTCTCTCTTTCTTTCTTTCTTTCTTTCTTTCTTTCTTTCGCCTTGAGTTATTTAAAAGACCTTACCTGCTAATATACATATCTGCTTGGCACAATGCTATTTGGATACATTAGCCAAGACTATGCAGTAGCAAGATAGGGATGTCTCCCTGTTTTAAATGAAAAATGTGTATAGACTTCTGCGTCAGCCTCAGGTATTCCATTTTCATGTGTGTTGAAGAAGCTTGCATCTATCTACCTAGGTGGCAGTAACTCTGGATAACTGCAGGTTATCCTAAAAATACCAAAACGTCAACCCAAAGTTGATAAAGAGCTACCTGAGAAAAAATATACTGTATGGAAGCACTCAAAAGGATGGAATGGCTCAACCACTTTGCGTGAGGCATGTCAGCACTCAAATCTTTCTGAGAGGAACAGAAGTGGGGACATTCTTTTCAGCCCAAGGCCAACCTTCTGGGGGGTCACAAACCAGGGTTGTGAAGCACCAGAAACAAAAGTGGGCAGACGAACGAATGTAATTTTTGCCTTGGTACAGTAGATATGTTTCTAGCATATTCACACACTTCTCCAACCCGTTGAGCAAGAATCACCATCAAAGTTCAGTGACACATTCCAGAAAGACAAAAACACTCAATGTGAAGCAAGGCTGGTGAGGGGAAGTAGCCCAAGGAAAGAGGGTGTGTGGTCTGAGGAGAGAGTTCCAACAGCTATATAGAGGTTCCTCACCCCATAGTAGAAGGGAGGGCTGCCTGGTTTTTAAGCAGAGATTGTGGCCATTTATCTCAAAGCTGTGCAGTATTGGATATGCAGCTGCTGCCTTAAATACCCCTCTGTGCTGCTTCACTCGCCCTCCTCTCCCACCTGCTACTGAGAGCAGCATTTCCCTTTTGCAGGCAGAAGAGGAAGCCAGGTGAACAGCATGTGGGGTAAATGATGCAGAAGGACAGGTGCCATCTCTGCAGCAGGACCTCCTACTTGGAAAGGTGACATGCTCTCACCAGGTGTCCCTAGGAGGTTCTTCCCCTTCAGCTTCAATGCCTTCTTCTATGCATTCTCTCTGTTTTAAAATGGCCAGTCATGGATCTGAGGTCGCAGTACAAAAGCTGCATCCTGGGTGTCACCATTTTTGTAAGATTGCACACTTTAAGGATGGGGAATAAGCCATTCCAATAAATCCCCAGTGTGCTCAGGTGCATCTGGGATGGCTCTCTCTCCTGGGGGTGGGGGTGGGCTTCTCTTGAGTCAGGAGGACACATGAGAAGTGGGGATTCTTCAGATCTTGTTGGACTATGGCTCCCATTATTTCCCAACCTCTACCTACGCTGGCTGGGGCTGATGAAAGCTGGAGTCCAATAGCGCCTGGAGGGCAGCAGGTTTTCCATCCCTGCATTAATCTGGCAACCAGTTTTAGTACCAGGCATTACTCTGTTACATTGGAAGGAATATTATTATTATTATTATTATTATTATTATTATTATTATTAAAATTTGTACACCACCCTTTATCCGCAGATCTCAGGGCAGTGCACAACATAAAATTACAATGTAAAAACCACAAAACACATAGTAAAAAGAACAACAACAAACCAATATGAATATGAGCACTTGAGCAGGCTTTTGCACACTCTCTGCTGAATAACCACAGTGATCTGGGATGAGGTGCTGCAGCTTCCATACAGATTGGGACCTTTTTATCCTCAAAGAAATAATCATGCACTGCTCTCCTCTGGAGAATTACAGAGGTTTTTTGCCCTCACGCCCACTCTGTGGAGAATGCTGATCACCACTGCCCGGTTTAAATTCAGTGTGTGTGTGTGTTTATGTGGGGCTTCTAGTGGGACGTGCTTCCTGTGTCCTGGGCCCTGAGGAAGCCGCAGTGATGAATGGTGCCCTGCTGAAAGCCTGCATAGTGATGTGACATAATGGTGCCTCTCCACACAGCCCAGGCCAGAGGCCCTGTCAGAACTAGTCAGCTCCTTGGCAAGGAGAACCACAGTTGCCCTGTTAAGAGTCCTGAAGAGCGAGCCTCTCGGGAGCTGAACAGAGACATCCTTAAGCACCTTTTACAGTCCACAGATCACACAGGGCCGGAATTCCCTGTCACAGACAAAAGCAGAGTCTGAGAAAAACAGCTCAGTGGAAAGCATCCTGTTCCCAGCCATATCCAGGGAGGTGTGGGGGGGATATGAATAGGCCGTGGGTGTCCAATCAGATGCTGTCAGCATCTCACCCACCACACTGACCCTGGCCAGGAGTATCTGCAGAGAACAACTCCCTGTATGTCGTTGGCGCTTGCTTGGCTACTCTTCCTTCTCTCTGAACTCCAGACGTCAACAAGCTCCAGGCTGTGCTTGTGGAGGAAGCCTGCTGCTGCAATGTGCTGGTTAGTCACCATTCCTTTAAGAGGATTCTTCTCTCTCAACAAGTTGCTGGCTTAGCTGAAAGGAATCCAGGATGTTTGTTCTTCCGAACATAATTAATATGCCAGGAAAAACTGACAGTTCAGCTCAAATACAACAACAACAACACACCACCTTTTGACGTCTCTCCACCCCCTTTTTTATTTTCAGCAGTGATTGAATTTAATATTGATTCTGGCAGTGGATTTCCTCAGCTTGTGAGGAAAGGGCTTGCAAAACACCAAAAAGCAGGCACTGAATAGATAATGGAATCGGAGGATCTTGGGATGCGTCACAGGTGCCTGGAGATGTCAGAGCAACAGCTTCTGGGCAAAACCTGCCCACCTCACACTCTCATCCTTGCTTGTATCTGCAAGTGTGGTGCAGTGGTTAGAGTGTAAGGCTAGGACTTGGGTTCAAATCCCTACCCAGCCGTTAAGCTCACCAGGTGACTTTGGGCCAGTTACCATCTCGCTGCCTGGTCTACCTCTGAGGATTGTTGTGAGGATAAAATGGGGAGGGGAGAAGCATGCATGCCACCTTATTTATAAATAAATAAGTAAACAAAATCTGTTTGTCTTAGCAGGCACCCAGGATGTGAGCCTTTGGGAAGAGACCACCACTTTGTTACTTCCAGGGGACTTTGTGGTAGAGTGTACAGTATTGTACATTAAAAACAGGACTCTCGAAGCCATGGCCTTGTGAAGATGGCTGGGAGGTGTAGTGGTTCTCAAACCATCCATATATACCCCTATAGCAGACTGGCACCCACAGCTACTAGAAGAACATGGAGCAAGGTGAAGTCACAAGGCTAAGGTTTTGTCCAACATAAAATGAGCTTCAAGACATTTAAGCACCTTTTTGAGAGTTTAGTTTCCCAAATACAAAGCAGTCCGCAGGTTGAATACATGCAAAGTGCTTTCTAGGATTCAGGTCAATGCATGTCTCACCATTGAATGATTGAGCGGGAAATGGTTGTGTGAATCTAGCCTCAGTCTTGTCTTTTGGATTTAAAACTGCCTGGGTTATTGATGTCTCTTCCTGCTGCCCTAGTCTGGCAGCTGTAGGCAGCTTCCAAGTTCCAAGGCTTGAGCAATATACTAATATAGCATTTCCTGCTCAGTCAACACAAATTAGCCCTTGGACTTGGCAGTAACTGGCTGTTAGTTATAGCTACTGCAGTCCTGAAATGTTCCACACAATCGGTCAGCCTATTTCACCAATCACTTCAGGCCATCTACATTGCCATTTTATAGGGAGAGGTTGGTACTAGTGCCTAACTTCCCACAGTTGCAGGCCCAAGTTATTTTTGCACTTCTATTTTTGCACAACATGCACTTCTATGTGTACAGCTTACTTGTCACTATGGGAAAATCTGTTTCCTGGACTGCATCACTTCAGAATGCAGATGTGGGGGCCTCACACAATGGTGAGCAAGTATTATTGTTTAAAAACTCAACCAAGAAACTTATCACACCTTAAGGGTCAACCTATTTATTATGGCTTAAGCTTTCATGGACTAAAGTCCACTTCATCAAACTCCAGTTCGTGAAAGCTTATGCCACAATGAAGTTGATTAGTCTTTGATGTGCTATAAGACTTGTGGTTATTTTTACTACCACATATGAACACTACCATCTCTGGTAGTTAGTGAAAAGTGGACAAACCCTTCTCCCTGATATTTAGTTATATATATTTTTTACAAAGGAGTTTTTCTTCCTTCAAAGGAGCATTCAGTCATGTGAGTCCCCCCAATGGCAGCCTTTATCAATTCAGGGAGGATCAGGCCTGCAACCAAGCTGGGGGTTGGAAACAGGAAAAATGGCACCACCTCCAAAATCGTCTTGCCCAAACCAAGCTTCATAATGCTTTGTAGTTAGCCTGGCTCTGCTCAAAAGCAGTAAAAAGAAAACAATGGCAGTCATTATTGTTCTTAACGGCTTAAGTGCCTGTCCAAAACATTTTAGTACCTGAGGCAGATCACAAAATGGTGCCTCCCTTCCTACCAGGAGAGAAGGAGCAACGAGGCTGGGGAGGGGATAAAGCTCTATCCAGAGATCTACTGCCCCTGTGGATCCTGCCATCCGAGGCAGCTGCCTCACCTTGCCTCATGGGTGGGCCAGGTTGGCTCATATCTACATCTAAAGGATTTTGGATTGGAAAACAAAATTTAAAAACATTCACACAGAGGCAATAACACTGGTTCTCTGTATAGCAGGGGCCTTCTAGATGTTGCTGGATTCCAGCTCCCATCAGCCTCAGCTTGCATGGTCAGTGTCCAGGGTTGACAGGAGTTGTAGTTCAGCAACAGCTGGAAAGCCATCAGGTTTCCCATCCTCTTGTAAGGGCATACAGAGAAAGAGGAAATTATTTCTGACATGGCCACCGTCCTCCTCTTTGTTCACAAAGCACAGAAGTAATTTAATAGGTTTTTTTTTTTTTAATGGCATGAGAATTTTCAGAGGAAGGAGCCATGGCTACTCCAGAAAGAAAGCAGAAAGGGGGAAGAAGTACCGTTCTCCGATTGGCTGGAAAGTGTGTTAGGCTAGGAGTGCTTCCTTCACTGCAGCAAACACTCCCTCACTGTCTCTGCTCAGCTGGTCTCCAAGAACTGCAATAAACCCCCATAGTAAGCTGTCATGTAAGATAAGCATCGGATTTACAGTGCAAATTAGTCTCTCAGACAATGGAGTGAGCTAAGCATTTTGGTGGCATGGAGGAGCCCAGATTGAGAAAGAGATACAGACAGCAGAGATGAAAAACCACACAAAATAATCAGAGAGACGCAGACCCGCAGCCGGCCCAGGAAGCAAATTCGATTCCCCTGAGCTCACTGCTGCTGCCACTGCTGTGGCAATCTCTCCACCATCTGTCAAGGCTTTTCCTTTCAATCAATGACCTGGCCTTTCCTAGGGTTGCTTCAGCTTCATCTAACTCAAAGTCAATTTAGAGGAGAAGAGGAAAATAAAGATATGGGGGCAGGGAGGGGGAGAAACACCCCCCTGAGCACATGTCAGTGCCACTGCCCACATACAGTGCCCTCTTCAGCTGGGGGGCCCTGCCTGCTCCCAATCGATTCCTGTTCAGAGTTGGATAACACAAACAAAGCTGCCCTCTCCCTGACAGATCCTGGAGAAGCACAGTCTGAAAGGAGCGAGTGTTGAGTGACAGAGCGGCGGCAGGAGATTTACCATTTTCCATTATCCATGATGACAAAACGGAATCCTCACCCCGAACTCCTGCAACTTTAGCACGAAGAAGGCGAGAACACAAGGACTGGGTTTACTCACCGCAGTTATCCATAGTAACAGGAAAGCAAAGTGAGGAAGGTTTGCCTGCTAGGCTTGTTCACTGAGATCTCTTTCTGGGAAAGAAAATATGAAGGCTGGGGAACTCAGGGTGTTGAGTTTGCCAGCTTGCTGAGGAGCGGGCAAATAGATGGTGCAAACAAACCCAGTCCTTGCCAACTGCAATATGAAAGAGAGACAGTGCGGTGTAGTGGTTAGGGTGCCGCACTAGGACCCGGGAAACCAGGGTTCAAATCCCTGCTCTGTGAGGAAGCTCATTTGGGTAACTTTGGACTGTCCACTATCTCACAGGGTTCTTGTGCGGATTAAATCAGGATGGGAAGAACCACCTTGAGCTCCTTAGAGAAAAAAATGGGATATAAATACCACAAACAAACAAACAAACAAACAAAGGCGATTTTGAAGCTCGAAGTAATGCACAGTCAGAAGGGAAACTTTTTCCTGCAAGGCACCTGCTTTCAAAATAGCTGTTGGACCCAGCAACGTTTGAATCCCAGTTGGTCCTCTGGCGTTTTCCTGTCCTGCATTTCCTTCCACGTGAAAAAGACAGAATCTTAATTTTTTGTGTCCTTAGGGGCCACAAAGAACCCCCTAGCTCACTGGGTAGTTCCTATGGTAGGAGAGGAAGAAATGGATGACAACCAAAGTAACAGTGAAGCAAAGCAGCAGAGACGCCTGATCTTTATTCAGAAAATCTGCTATACCCATTCCAACAGTCAGGCAGGCAAGACCCCAAACAAAAGAGAATTGATACTTTTATACCATTAAAACAATAGGTTCACCTCAGTAATTCCCTTCCCATAATCCTATGTGAGATGTCTTATCGGGTGCTATAACAGGTAAGTATAGGTGCTAAGCTTTGGTAAGTATCTGGCAGGAAGACTGTGCTTTGTTAATCAAGTGTGCAAATTGTTGTGGAATTCTGCTTATGCTTTTAGGTGGGGCTTTGGAGAGCTGATGGCTGTGTTTTTCCATTCGCCTTTTGACAGGAGCGGAATTGCCAGTGGCGCTGCTGGCTCGGGATTTCACGACATGTCCGGGCATATTCCTGTTTGCCACCCCCCTGCATATTTGCATACTGTCACCTCAGGCATATGCCTTTATTATATGACACCTTGTGTTTGCTGAATAAAGTCATGTTTCCTGATTTCTCTGAGTAAGATTACCAAATGGGAATGTTGCAACAGTGCTAGAAGGAAATGGCAGACACGCACCAAAGTGAAGTTTCACAGGAACACAAAGCTGGTTACATAGTTTACATAAGAAGTCACTTTGTTAAATTTACATCTTGAACATTTTTCTTGGACCAGAGCTGTATTCCGCTCTTCATTTGGTTGCTCCTTTCTTGACAGTTCTTATTGATCCCGTGCTTTACCAGGAAACACAAGTAAAAGCAACCCCCCCCTTGTTCCGTTTACATCACACAAAAAGAAGATTAATGCTGACTGTTATCCATCTCTCATGATAGTGAGAGTGGCCGGAGGGTTTGTGGATGTAGGTCTGGTGCCAGAAGAGAGCTAAATCTTGTTAATCATTACAGCTGGCACTGGCTGGCATTTGCCAGTCACTTTGCCAGGAGATATCAAAAGCTCTGCTCCCCAAGAAAGTTGTCTGCAGGTTATGTGAGGGTCAGGATGAGCATGTACAAAAACTGGGATAATGCTGGGGGTGGAGCCCAGGGCATATCAAATAATTTCATTCTACAGATTTTGGTAACTAATGTTGTCAGAAAGATGTAGGCTCCAGGAGAATGTAGGCTGGGTCTCCTGGTGCCACCCAGTCTTGGGTGGTTCCCCCTTGGTATAAAATATGCAATATTATCTTCCTATGACATGTTTAGCGTCGACTTGCCCAGCATTTATGTGGCATTTCCCGCCTAAGCTATTCTGCGTTGAGATTCCTGCATTGCTGGGGGTTGGTCTAGATGACCCTCAGGATCCCTTCCAACTCTGCCATTCTGTTAAGCCAGGCGTGGAGGGGAGGGAGAGCCCCAGAAATGCCAATATGTGTTTAGCTCTCAGGATATTGAAAAGCTCCGTCAGCCAGAAGCGCCTGCCTTGGGACTGGTCAGGAGGCTGCTAACCTCAGCAGAACAGGAGGCAGTGCCTACAAAGCTTTGCTTGCCACAGGGCTTATCAGTGACACGGTTGGCTTTTAATTGTTCACTACTCAGGCCTCAAACAGCACAGAGCCTGCCTTGTCTGCAGCCAACTGCCAAGTGAAAGAGTTCAGGAGGGTAAATGAACAGCGATATGGTGCAGAGCAAGTTATTCTTTCAGCCTCAATGTGGGAGTGAACTATTGAACCTTCTAATCATGGAAATAGAAGGACCTGGGATGTGCTTAGGGTAGAGTTGGTGTGTGTGAGGCAAAAGAGAAATATATTGTGCAAGCCAACTCCCTAGTTGTGTCCAAGTAAATTATGTGCAGCCAGTACATGCAGGATCAAGATTTTCTTTATGCGGGGGCAAATGTTCCCAGTCTTAGGCCAGCACATGAAAAGCTCTATGGCAGCCTTTCTCAACCTGTGGGTCCCCAGATGCTGTTGAACTACAACTCCCATCACCCCTAGCTAGCAAGCCCAGAGCTCAGGGATGATGGGAGTTGTAGTCCAACAACATCTGGGGACCCACAGGTTGAGAACCGCCGTTCTATGGGAAACAATATTGGCTTTTCAGTTATCTATAAATCTATCTGTTAAGTACTATGTTTGTATGGAAGGTCAATGACCCATGTTTTCTGGGCAACTCTGCCCTGTGTATAAAGTCGGAGATGTGGTTGCTGTCAATGTAGTCGAGATTTGAACTGGCAGTTAAAGCTTGCGCTATCCACCTGCCCACTTCTTGCCAAAAGCAGAAGAAACAGGGCGGTGATAGCAGTTTTCCAGTACTATATTTGTGCGTGAAGAAGTTTCCATTTCTAAACCTGCATAACATAGCATATACTATTGCATATATTAAATCCGTATTATATAATATAGTACATTGCATATATCAGCCTTCTCCAGTCGGATGCTCTCCAGATATTTTGGACCACCATCAGTTGCAGCTAGAATGGCCAGTGGTCAGAGATGATGGTAGCTGCAGCCCAAAACATACATTACTATATTATAGTATACTGTATATAGTAGAGTATGTATGCTGTGCTATAGTAACATAATGGATACAAACAATATCATTTAATAGGGTGTGCACTGGCTACAAGACTCAACCTGTACCTGGGAAGCAGCCCGGGGTGTTTTGCAGCCTCTCTGTGCCTTGACTTGTTATTTGGGATGGGATTATCTCTGTTAAAAACAAAGCTCCATTTACCCCTCATTTACTACAATAGGAAATATAAGAATAACTATAACTCGTTTTTCCTTTTCACAGAAATGGATGAAATTTGCAGGTCTTTGCCTCCTCCTGCTGCTAAATTGTAGGCAGAGATATACAAGGCTCCACCCTCTTCTACAGAAAGATCTCTCCATTGACTTGCATCCATGTGAAAAACAACCATAGTATTAATATTTACTTCAACATCTCTTCCACAAATCACTGTGATTGCAGTGCCCTGGGAAAAATTCATCATGCTTAAAACTAGACTTATCTGTCCAAATGACCACCAGCTCTCCACCACTTCACCACTCAAGTTCAGAGCATTCCCCAAATCAGCTTGGTTTTGGATTGTTTAAAATATATATGCATGAGTAACTTTAAAAGCTCAAGTTACAGATAGGTAGCCGTGTTGGTCTGCCATAGTCAAAACAAAAAAAATTCCTTCCAGTAGCACCTTAAAGACCAACTAAGTCAGTTCTTGGTATGAGCTTTCGTGTGCATGCACACTACTACTGGAAGGAAATTTTTTTGTTTTAAAAGCTCAAGTACAATCCGATTTAAGTATTTGAAGGCCTCACCCAAATCACCCCATTCTCCTAATCTGGCAAGTAAACATTGCCGATGCGCAGCACTGCCATTCAGGCTGAACAGTTTCAAAGGTGTAATACATGTTTTTCAAAGGAATATCCCCATGAAGAGCATTTCATAGATCTCTTGCAGACCTCCATGGGTGGGCTAAAATTACCATGTTATCAGTTTTCAGTGCCTTCATTATTTTCCTTAACAGTTTAAACAAAGTGTATACTTTTGAGTTGTCATGTATTAAAATATTGATAAACCTTAAGTGAAATGTTTAGTTTGTTGTAATATAACATTCAAACCAAATGGTATACTCTTTTCCCTCCTCAAATACTTTCCTTCAACTTGGCTATTGGGGGGCGGGACCTGAGATAATCAATCTGCACTCTAGTGCCGCCACCCCGGCCAAGTTTTATGGAGTGGTGGGAGCAGCACTGCATCCACAGCCCTGCTGTGCTCAGCAGCTGGGGCAAAAATGTGGGATGAGATACATAAGTAGCAGTCAAGTACAACATTCCTTGTTTTCCTAGAGTGGACATGTGGGGGAATGTTTGGTCCAGCCAGTCAAAAACTTCCTGTTTCCTCCTGGCTGAGACATACTTCCTTTGAATGTGACTAGAGGTGGGTGTGACCTTACCTGTCCAGGTAACACAAAAGGACAAGGCACGCTGCACACTCTCTTTAATTTCCTCCATCGTTGGAGCAGCTTTTTCAGCAAGAGATGCTCTGTTGGCTTCCAGCCAACAGAGGACACTAGGATTATCCCCATATGGGATCAATCCACATACGCATACTTTGTAACTAAGTCTGCCTTCAGGGATCCAACTGTGAACTGAATGTGTGAGTAAACTTCTTGGATATACTTTACACAAGACTGTGGTGTGTTTATTCTTTTAAGAGGGATATAAGGGAACTTACCATGAACATACAATTCAACACTGAATTGTATGATAGTGAGAGACTTACACAAGCCTGCAACCAATTATCCGCTGTGTGTTTGAAAAGGGGAATGTGAAACTCTGCTAAGTAAAGGAACTTGCTAGTATAAGTTAGGAAGGATATTAATAAACAATATATCTTCTCCTTTCTCCCTGAACATTCCCACAAAAAAGTGGCAGGGCAGTAAGGTTGCATGCCAGACTGCAGCCAGCACAGCAGTTGGGGCCAAATCGACTCAGGATCCAGCAGACCCTGGACTTGCTCAGCCCTTACCCTTCTCCACTTCTGGAATG
The DNA here is from genome assembly GCF_964234715.1 of Podarcis melisellensis. Lineage (NCBI taxonomy): Eukaryota > Metazoa > Chordata > Lepidosauria > Squamata > Lacertidae > Podarcis > Podarcis melisellensis. The sequence goes on from NC_138528.1 coordinate 50,903,685, forward strand.
GTCCCATTCAGGGCCTTCTCCTGGCAGCCGCTGGAAGGCGTCCCACCAGTGGCACACCCAGTCACCTGCATGTTTGGCAGGGAGAAGGGAGGTGCCACATCAAAGGAGTGAGGCCTACAGCTTGCAAGAGACCAACTTTGTTGGGAGACCTGAGCAGAGGGACACCTCCACCCGATCCCAGGTTGGACTAGATGATCCTCAGGGTCCCTTCCAACTCTACAATTCTATATACCAGCATTAGATCAAACACACTAAATCCGATGGATTTCAGGATGTTTTCTAAGAGGGAAATGCAGAGTCAACATTTTCCAGAAAACCCACACCACTGACTACCGGGGCGGGGTGACAATCCTGACCTACTTTACAAGTCAGTGAAGCTCTAGTCTTCCTTTATGGGGACCAATAAGTGACAGCAGAGTTTGTAAGCTAATAGGTTTGTCCTGGGGCTGACTCTGGTCTTTGGAAAATGGCCAGGGAAAGTGAGGGGCAAACACAGCTATCAATATGATCATTAGGAAGGAAAACATAAAACAGTGTAAGAGCACTTGAAAGCTTTCAACAATGTGGCGCCTATTGGCCAGAGCTGCTCAGCATTTGCAGTTCCCATTGACTTTGGCTGGGTCAATATTAAGCAACTCTGAAAATCTCATCAAATGCCAGATGGTTTAGTCCCATACTTGGGCAGCATCACGGGAAATGACTACCCAGAGCTCTATATTCAGAATGCAGCTCAAAATTGTGTCCTATGACATAGTAAGCACAATAGGATTCAGAAGTTATTTTCTTCTGCTCATTGTTTCTGTTACCCATTAGCTTAGAAGCAGGGACACCAAGACTCTAACCCAAAGTGGAACTTAGACTTTTGACAAATATTTACCAAAAGGGAAGTATTAAGCTTCTAGCCCAAGATGGAAAATGCTCGCCAACCATTTACCCATATTCCAAGCAGACTGAGGGACAAACTAAGGATGGTGTGGGGGATCCCTAATTAGATCTCCCAACATTTTCTGAAGACCTGAAAGCAGCCATGCCCTCATCCCTGAAATTCCACCAGATCTGTGGCACTCTGAGATGCAGTTTTTATCCTTTCCCTTCTGCTGTTTCCCCCTCCCCACAAAAGCTGCTCTGAGTTGTGAAGAGTTGGAAAAAGCATTAGTGCAATCCTATGTGTGCTTGTCTGCAAAGACAGAAGTCCTACTTGGTTCACTTCCCTCAGGGAAGTGTGTTTAGGATTGCTGCCTAAGACACTGAAATGAAATCCTCCAATTAATGCAAGCCTTTCACCTGCACAATGGAATTTATTCTCCTCTCACTGCACATCCAGTGCACCTCATCTGTTATGGGAGTTCCCTTTGGAGCAGATTGAGGGGCACAGGGGAGAGAGCAGCAATCCTATTGCACAGGAGTAAGTCCTTGTGCTAATGGGATTTCGTTGGATACAGCTCTTGGTCAACACATACAGCAGGGTCAGGGAGCCTTGAGTCCTCCAGATGTTGTTCAACTACAACACCTATCTTCCCTGACCATTGGCCATGCTGGCTGGGGCTGATGGGAGTTGAAGATCAACATCAGGAGGGTCCTGTTTTTCTCCACCCTAGACATTCAGCTTGCTAGGGATCAGATGTGTTGTTTGTTGGAGTTTTAACACTACTGGGCATGCAATGTTTAATCAGCAAAGTAGCTTTGGGGGAGGATAGGTGACAACCTATAAGTGGGACCGTCAGTGTCTGATTATGAGCTCATAATTATTTATTATGATCATTGAGCTCATAAGACACACAGGACTGTGAATGTAACTCATCTTTTGACATCTGTAGCCTAAAGATCAGAAGCAAGGTTGCACTGCACAGAAGTTGTCCAAAAGCCAGAGACAGAACTGGCGCTCCCAACAGCAACTGTAGTGGCTAGTCTCCCGATTCTGGTATCTACATCAGATGCTTAGCATGCCTGTTGACAGACAGGGAATCAGCTGCTGGGATTTGTAATTGGTTAGTACATTTATGCCTTCTACTGACTCAAGTCAGAGGAGGCACCAAGTTGGCATTGTTGTACTGTTCGTATAAGGAACTGAATACCTACCAGATTTTCAAGGTAAAGAGTGGTAACAGAAAGCATTCACTCAACTAAGCTGTGAACTCATCCACATAAAGACACATCTTCCCAGCAATCGCTGCTTAAAGAAGGGTCGTGGGATGAACAGACTAACCCAAGAAAGATTATGTGTTAAGGCTTTCAGGAATTCTTTTACATCTGTCACATCAACACAAAGCCTCTCCCCTTCTGTGCAGCGAAATTGCAAGGCAGCACATGGCAGTGCTTGCTTGACACTTTGTCTGTGTGGAGGCTTTGATGACATTGGGGGTGGGGGGGCAACCCAGTTACGTAACAGCAGTAGTAATGAACTGAAGAAAACATGGACGAATCAAAGATCCAACCAGAATATATTTCTCAAGGAATCGGAGCATAATGTTTAGACTTGGGAGCTGCCTGTCGTCTTGTCTTACAGGCACTCAGAGACTTTTTGCATTGAACATTTAGGAATTGCTGTTTATTGACAGGCACAAACATTTATCTGCAGTGACTCTCAAAAGCTCCAGTGAGAGACTGCACCGAACCATTTCTGCCCCAGTGAGCACTGTCAGCACCCAAGTTTTCCTCCAAGAACAAGCTGAACTCAAAAGGGCATGGGAACCAGAGCACTTTGGCATGGCAACATACATAGAAATGCTTTGCCTCGATGCTCCAATGAAAGTCTTCCAGAAGCTGCCCTTTCTCTTGATTGTGCAAAGTAGCTCTTGATCAGAAGAAGCAGAAGAGAATCATCTGAAAAGCCAGTTTCCATGTCTCCCACCCCGATGAGATACACAACTTACGTACATTTATGCCTCATTTTTGTTCGTTCTGCCCTACTCTGCAGTAGTGTTGCCACCACACGATAGGGGTAAATTTTGCAGTGGATGAGCTAATCAGTTCTCTCTCCCACCACGCAGAGTGCAGCAGTACCCAAGTTATTAAGATCAGCTAACAATCATAGAATAGAAATTTAGAAAACTTTAAAAAAGCTTACTACAACAATAACGGACAAATGGCCAAGGGCATTTCCAGACAGGGGCTTAATATTATAAATGGGTCATGGAGATATAGCAAATGGGTCACTGGCAACGGTTTTTAAATTTTTTGGAAGGTCAACCTGATTTTTACAAAGCGTACTAAAACTAGGAAGCTGCCTGATCACCTCATTAATTTGCCAGGTGAAGGTGGGTCCATCAATTAACCTGGCACTCCAGTAGATGATATCATTGCTCCTGCTGTGGCAGTGGGGGTGGGGGGGGGAGAGCTCCACGTGTCTCCCCTCCACTACACCACTGTTGCTCAAGAAGTCATCTAAAAAGTTCCTGGACAATTTCCCACATAGGCACCAACTAGATGCAGCTCAGTCTAACTTGAGCAAGGTGGACCATGATGCAACCATACCCTGGGACCAACTATAGGGTTGTTGTCCTTAAGCAGGAGCCACAACGCATGCACAGAGCAGAGTTATTAATTCCTTTCCCTACCTCTAAATACTTTGGGGCAGAATGCATAGTTTTCCAACCCCAAAATGTCATCTGCCTGCAACAATCCTGAAAATGTGACTCAGAGAGTATGACTAGTGTAAGATAACAATTGAGCTGAGTAGGGACCTGAAGCTGGGCCTCTTGACCACAAGTTGGATGCTCTAACCACTACACCACACTGTTTCTCCTATATATATTGACAGTGGGAGAGAGTCCAGCTGTTCCAAATGTGTAGCCTGAGCTGGTTGGGCAGCCGTCCTCCCACTTCTACAGGCATTTGGATGAGCAGATATTGTCCAGACACATGTAGTTTAGGCAGACATGCATAGCTCAAATGCACTTTGTCCTACCTAAATCTGGAGATTTCCTATGCAATTGATGTAGCTTTTCTGTTTGGGATTTGAAATAATAGAGAATCTCTGGATTTAGGGAGAAAGCATGGAACATGTATATATACACAATAACACCCCTGAGATCATCTAGACCAGGGTTATTGTTGGCCAGTATTTTTCTAGTGTTCCTGCTCTTTCGAAGTCTGAGCTGGCTGGTTCTTTTTAAGTGATTATGTGAATGAGTTTGACTCATTGTGACTTCCATGGTGAATCTGCAACATTCTGAGCTGGAAATAGTACCTCGGGTTAAGAACTTTGCTTCAGGATGAGAACAGAAATCGTGCTCCGGTGGCATGGCAGCAGCAGGAGGCCCCATTAGCTAAAGTGGTCTTCAGGTTAAGAACAGTTTCAGGTTAAGAACGGACCTCTGGAATGAATTAAGTACTTAACCCAAGGTACTGGTCAAAGGAAGAGAGAGAAACAGGAAGTACTATATGGTCCTTCCCCTCCAAGAGAGAGGAGGAAATGACATCACAAAGAGCCCTCTCTACCAATTGTATTTCCTATGGTCTGAGTGTCTGCCCATCACCAAAAGAGTTCTGTGGACTCGGCCCCTTCTAATGCTAACTAGCAAAAATATGCACTTGTTACATTTTGGCTGCTAATTTCCCACATATATTGTATTACTTTCCCACAGATCAGCCTCTATTATGTGGCCATTATTTTAGGCTCCAATTATTCCCACAGTGACAGTTGCTGGACTTGGTCTGCAGTTAATAAGTGAGGTTACATGTTGTCCAGCCAACTAGCTGTTAATTTCTCTATTCAGGAGCTACTTCCCCTCACCACGGCTCCTGATGATATTACAAACTCAGCTCCCACTTGAAATGAATTATTTTCTAGCATAGAACAGCAGTGGGGAAAGTCTGGCCCTCCAGATGTTGTTGGACTCCAAAAGCCCCAGTGAGCAAGGCTCATGGGGATGAGAGCATTTGGACGATGCTCCATAGCAGATAAGAAGGAGCAGAAAAAAGGAATCAAGAGTTTTCCTAAAGGTGATAGCTAGAATTTTAATATACTCAACTCACCCTTGCTTTTCTTCTGCATGGCAAAGGAGCCCAGATATCTTATTTTACAACCTTTGTTGGAAAGTCATAGATCAGGAATGAGGCACTGCTAATCCATGTTGGGGGTTTGCTCCTAGGTGCTGCCATTTACAATGGTCTAATCAAATGGTGGCAGCCTCAGCACCTATGAAGCCGTCTATTATGGCCCTGACTCCTGTCTGAAAGGATCTTTTGAACCTTTAAGTCTAAAAACCGACCACTCCACCTTGTTTCAGGATCTCAAGGTGAAGGGACGCTCTAACTGTTTAGAAAAGTAATACAGTGGTACCTCAGGTTACATACGCTTCAGGTTACAGACTCCGCTAACCCAGAAATAGTGCCTTGGGTTAAGAACTTTGCTTCAGGATGAGAACAGAAATCATGCGGTGGTAGGAGGAGGCCCCATTAGCTAAAGTGGTGCTTCAGGTTAAGAACAGTTTCAGGTTAAGAACGGCCTCTGGAATGAATTAAGTACGTGACCAGAGGTACCACTGTACAGTGGTACCTCGGTTTTTGAACGCAATCCATTCCGGAAGACTCTTCTACTTCCGAAATACTCAAAATTCAGCTATTCAGCTTCTGCCTTCTGGAAGAAGATATAAAGGCCAGGACTAGCCGCCTGAAAAACAGTTTCTACGCTAATGCAATTCTGGTTCTAAACACAGCATAAGGGGTCTCTGTAGTATAGTGTATTTTAAAATGGGGTTTTAGAGTTTTTAGGGTTTTTTGAATGTTTTATGTAGTTTTTATGTAGTTTTATGTAGTTTTGTGGTAGTTTTATGTAGTTTTGTGGTAGTTTTATGTAGTTTTTATGTAGTTTTGTGGTAGTTTTATGTAGTTTTAGTGTAGTTTTATGTAGTTTTCAATTTCATTGTTCCGCAAGGGACAATGACAATAAAGATATCGTATCGTATCGTATCGTATCGTATCGTAAGAAAAACCGAAGCACAAAGGGCGGTCTGCAAATTTAATTGAGAAAATTGAGAATTACTCAATTCAACCTCCATTCAACCTCCAAGGCATGTTAGAAAACGGAAGCATTTACGTACATCCAGGTTTTCAGCATTCGAAAACCAAAACGTTTGACATCGGAAACGTTCGAAAACTGAGGTACCACTGTATAGAAAGGCTAGTCTCCACTGAAATAATAGCATCCAGTCGGTTTTTTAAAAATGGCACCTTAATATTTCAATGTATAATGGTACCTGTCAGGGGTTCAGGGAGAGAAGAGCAGATGAGGGAGGAGACAGAGAGCGAGGGGGAAGAATCCCAGAGCGACGAGGAAGAGGATGACAATGACCAAAGGTCGTCCATGAGTTTGTCCAGTGAGTCAGAGGATTCCCAAAAGGAAGCCCCCCTGGTCAGGCCAAGGGGAGCCAAAGGGGGAAGCAGTCAGGAGCAGGGGAGCGAAGGGAGAGCCCCCAGTGGGAGTTGGAGATCGGGGCCGGCTTCTCCGCCGGAACGGAGTGAAGGGGGTGGAGTTACCAGTGTGTCAGAGGGAGCAGAGCAGGAAGCAGACAGGGGAAGGAGATCGGGGCAAGACGTGCTGCCGGAAGGGGCGGAGAGTAGTACCGGGAGCAGTGTAGCGGTCGAGAGGAAGGTCAGGAGCAACGTACGCGCGCCAAGTTCAAATGTGGAGGCGCGCGGAACTGAGGGAAGCCCTGGGGAGGAGCCTGGTCCCAAAGCGCGAAGGAGGGGGGAACAGGCGTCAGAGGAGTCAGCCTCTGAGGAGTCCCGACGGGAGGGAGCCCAGGGGGGCAGAAAGACCCTGCGGAAAAGGAAGGAGAGGAAGAGGTGGTCCAGCACAAGACTCTTAAACTGGTGCAGGGGCGGTACTGATTCAGAGGGTACTTCAGCGGTCTGATGTCACAGACGTAGAGCCACGGAGATGGAATGTAAAACCAGCAATGTTCTTCAATAAAGACTTTTGTATATAAACTGGATTGGACTTGGGTCTCTTGTGAGCTGGGACCACGGGTGGCTCTGACAGTACCTTTTATTCAGCTCATAAAATCAGAATATATGTTCATACTAAATTGATAATGAAGTTCCCCCAACAGCACAAAGCACCATATGGGACTGCAGTTTAATTCCCTCTCCCTCCCACATCTTTCTTTTCAGTTTTCTTTTAATTTCTCTGATTTACTTCTTGTTGAAGGGATGGTGCCCAATTTGTAGGATTTCCTGTGGAATATTCGCCTGTCCCTGCCACCCCACTCTTTGAAATTATATTTCAGCTTTATGATACTGGAGCTTTCCTGAATCTGCCTGTGCATTAGAGAAGAAGAGCCCAGCAGACAATGAGCAGGAGGAGGGGGTGGGGTGAAGAAAAAATGAAGTGGGTGCTTTCGGGAGCAGCTGCTGCTGCTGCTGCCACTGCCAAAACGTGCACCTACAGGGAGATGCTGCTTGTCAAAATGAATGATGAGTATGTGTGTTTCCCTATGCAGTCAGTGGTTTGGATAGTGATCACTTCCTGCTAGTTATACTTGCTCACTAGGACCGATTTCTATTGTCAAGGTGACTGCAGAGGGGGTGGGAGAAAGGCGAGGAGATGCACATCAGGTGTGTGATGGTAGGAGTAGGCATTCAGAGCAGACAGATTGTAATGCCAGCGGTTTCCTTTGTTCCTCCCTTCCCCAGACAGCAAGAAGACTCATAACTCTTTGACCCTGACCCTCAGCATTCATGGAACCAACTGCATTAATGACCTCAGGGTGAATATTTTAAGCAGGCTGACAGCAGTGTGTGTGGAAGTATGGAAGTGTGCAGGAAGTAAAATACTCTCCCTGCAAGTCAAATGCTGGGATCCAAATGGAGGCATTCGCCACACTGCACACTTCTCCAAAGGGTTGCCGGGCAGTTTTCAGCTCAAAATTGTACCCAAGTGCCCTTGCAAATGCATATGATGAGATCAAATATTTGTAGAAATGAAGTTGAGATCATATACCTTTAGAAATGTGGATTTTAAGAGAAAATGTGTTCAGCAGTACATGTGAATTTGCATACAGCTTTTATTGCAGATCAATTCAGAAATCAGATGGAACGGACTGACAGCACAATCCTATACATGTTTATTCAGACGTAAATTCTACAGGGTTTAATGGGATTTACTACCAGGCATAGGATTCTTAGTCAGTGAACACTTGTGAAATGGACTGTCAGCCTGGATAGCTCATTTGGTTAGTTAGAGCATGGTGCTGATAATGCCAAGGCTGCAGGTTCAAACCCTGTATGGGACAACTGCATATTCCTACATCACAAAGGGTTGGACTTAGATGATCCTCAGGGTCCCTTCGAATTCTGTGATTGTTGGATACACCCGATTCTATGACTCTTGGACATGGACTGGGAAGAGACTGATTCATCCATCCCTAAGTGTGAAGTAAGCAACTGTACTTAGGTATAATATCCATTAGCTCTCAACAGTTCACTGTATAGATTACATCTGCAGGAAATAAGAACTAGGGCAAGAACTATTTAAAATGCATAGTTAAGAGGCAAATCCGCATTACCACCACCATCTTAGGGCAGTCCTATATTCTGCTGATCTTCCTTCCTTCCTTCCTTCCTTCCTTGCTTGCTTCCTTCCTTCCTATCTGTAAGATAAGCCATTTCTGTAAAGGAGTTTGTGTGGAGGATTAGCGGCCTGTAGGGATGGAAGTATTGGATCCCCATTCTTTGCTATTTGCTGCCACTTTCTAAAATCTCTGATTTTCTCTGTAGGAAAGTCTTCAGATGTCCTTCACTGTTCCTGCCTATTGTTCATGAAAAGGTTATTTGCTACACTGGAAACCTCATCTACTTAGAAGGAACCCAGTTGCCTTTGGTGAAGAGACATTAAAAAAAATCCATTTCTTTTTCCCCTGACAAGGCCTTACAGCTTTGCAGGCAGCAGCCGTCGTCTGCCGGAAAGATGCATGCTCTTTGGTTCAAAATGCTACTGGAGAAAGAGAGGGTGGCGGATGGGGGGGAGGAATCAGTCATCAAACAAGAAGTGGCGAAGCCATTCAGATCACTTCTCAATTTCCAGAGTCACTGATGCTGTGAAGATGTATGTTGTGTGAGTACAGACTTGTCACTTGATTTGGGGCAGTGACTTGGCTTGGGGCAAAGTTAAGGTCGGCTGACTTATTCGTACTGTGTCTGTTTAAACTAGATCAGATGTGGAGGGTTCCCCCCTCCCTATGTGTGTTTTTAAGCAATCTATCCTGTGAAGTCCTCTGCTGTTTGAACAAGCAGCTCTCGACAACAGAAGGAGGAAATGATCTTTAATCCCAAATCCCACAACTATGCTCTTTAAATCTGCTTGGACGCCTACGATGGGCCAAAGATCTATTTATTTGTTTGTGATATTTATGTAAAGGTAATAGTCTTCTAGAATCCTTCGCCAGCTGTCCCTTTCCGCCGAGTGTCAGCTGCCTGGGGTCTTAATTCACCCTCCATTTTAACTGCCAGAAGAAGATTCAAGTAGTAATTGCTCTCCAGACACAGAAGAGGAACAACTAAGTGTTAAAATCACACACACACACACACACTCCTGCAAATAATTACTGAAAAATCCAACAATGAATAAAGATTGGCTTGCGCACCCAACCCAGCCCTCTCCTTTTGCCTGCAAGAGGAGATAATTTTAAACAAACCTTAGTTTCTGATGTTTGGAAATGGTGGGGATCATATTTTTACGCTTCCAAATATCTTTGGATGCACAAAATCAGAGGAGAAAATGGTGCAGAAGCACCATTTGTTGCATGTTCTGCCAAGGGCAGGGTTCTCTCCAGATCCGGAGCCAACAAGTACACCAGTGGATGAAGAATAAGTAATGCAGTGTTTCCCAACCTTGTGCCTCCAGCTGTTTTTGAACTACAATTCCCATCATCCCTGACCACTGGTCTTGCTAGCTAGGGATGATGGGAGTTGTAGGCCAAAAACATCTGGAGGCACAAGGTTGGGAAACACTGAAGTAATGCTTTATTTGCATAAGGTTAACAGATAGCAGCAGGCATACAAAACACAAATTATAGCAGAAATCACACACAATCTCCCGTTCAGCTGCCCGGAGCTCCAGGTGGAGCAGCGAGAGAGACCCTGGCTGACAGTCTCATAGCATCTGGTACCCTGACCTGTGAAGAAGCTCTCTGAGCCCCTTCAACCTACAGCTTTTATAGCTAACTTTGACTTGATTGACTGCACCTGGTTAGCAGGCATCACTCATGATCAGCCCGGGACACTGGTGTGACTCAACAGGAATGCGGAGCAGCTGAGAGTCTCCAACCCAATTCACTGCAACTGGGTATCCTACCCACTAGCCAATCAGCAATTAGAACACAGGAGACCCAGGAAACTCCTGAAACAGGTATGTGGAAAACAAGTTATACCAGCATGAATCGGCAAACTTTAAACCGGGGATGTGAAGGGAAAGAGACATGTCATCTAACTCCTTGAAATTACAATGGTCTTCCGCGTTTCCCCTACATTGCAGTTCATTCAAAAAGCAGTAAACCATTGTTCATATTACATCTGAGCCAGCCACTGTCTTGGTATGCTCGTAACATACCCATAACCACAGTCACGCCTTACTATTAACGGACTTGTGCCCCTTTCACTCTTTTCCTCAACTCTCTGAGAGTGCTTGTTCCTGCTCTCAACTGGCCTGGAACTATCATCCTTCCCTTAGTTATGTTTTTAGTTCCCTCCTTAGTTTATAGCAGAGGTGAAGAATCCCCACTCTGTGGCAGATCTGGCCTGCAGCAGATTTCATGCCTTCTGAACACCCCCCAACCTCAACCCCCAGTTGTTTAGTAAGGAGCCGCTGAGAGGAGAAAGGGCTTTGATGTTGTGTGAATGGTGCAATTGCAGCTCCTTCATCTGAAGATCTGCAGCAAGAAGATCAAAGCAGAAGGGGGAAATATTTCAGCAGAGAAGTAGACTTCTGTTCCTTGCAAATATGAAAAAAAATAATCTATGCACTTTGCAACTGTACGCGTGGAATTTTCAGGATGCGATTGTATTTTGAAGTTTGAGACGTTGAATGGCTGTAAGGCACGGCTTACAGTTTAGCTGTGCACTGACGTTATTTGCAATCTCCTGCTGTCTTTTTTCTTCTGTCAGGAGGACAGACAAAGTGTGCTGGAGAGCTTCACCACTCCAAACGTTTTCTTTTTAAAATAAAGGTTTCTGGAAAACTGGGTGGCATTTGAGTGAAATGACTAAAAATTAAGCACGTTCTTAAGTATGTCAAGGCTTTTGAACTTCCATGCTAAAGGATGCCACCAATCCAAACTCTTACATTCAACTTATCTACCACGTTCCCTTCCAGGCACCATTGTAAATTACAAATCATTCCTGTGTCCTGGCTGATTAGAATAATTTCTAACAAACAATCCTTTATATGTTTAGGCTATGATTGGGAATTCCTGCCCCCCAGGCCAATTTCTCTGAAGGAGGTTCTATAGATTCTTTATGGAACTTCTCAAGAAGACTGTTGAGCTTATTATCAATAATGTTTCTTAACATTTCCCCTAAATCTAAATTCCACCCATGCCTTTGTATTCATCAGTCTTTAAGGAAGCCTACAATGATTTATTTATTTATTTATTTAAAAAATATTTTTATTGGTTTTTACACATATTAAAGACAATACAATACAATACAAAACAAAACACAAACATCAAAGACGTACAACAAAAATTTGACTTCCCCATGCCTTCCCTTCACCACATCCTTATTTTGTCATTTTTCGAGCAACTCATCTGTCAGTATTTAATCTAGTCCCTTTTACATTTTCTTAAAGTTTAGGGTTTACAGCTGTAATTCTTTGTTTCTTACCGCTTGTCATCTTATCAGTCCGCAATGTTACAATAATTTTTTAAATATATTTTAAATTTCCCCCAGTCCTCTTCCACTGTCTCTTTCCTCTGGTCACGGATTCTGCCGGTCATCTCTGCCAGTCCCATATATTCCATCACCTTCGATTGCCATTCTTCCAGAGTAGGTAATTCTTGCATCTTCCAATACTTTGCCAACAAGATTCTTGCTGCTGTAGTTGCATACATAAAAAATATCCTGTCCTTCTTTGGTACCAATTGGCCGACCATGCCCAAGAGAAAAGCCTCCGGTTTCTTTACAAATGTCCACTTAAGGACTTGGAAGCCTACAATGATTTATGTCCTTCCTTATTTTCCCCCCCTTAAAGATGACAAAATGGACAGTTCCTTCGGCTGTTTTAAAGAACACATTTGATTAAGATTTTAATACGTTTGTAAAGGGCATCAAATATAATAAGATCTTTAAAATGCAATGCCAAAAGAGCAGCATTGCAAATATTCTATTGCCAACTGTTGCCAAATGATGCAATCCCTGTTCTCAAAAAACAAGCTATAACACAGTAGGCACACTATATTCCCTTTTTATTGGGTTAATCTACAACAGGCCTCATGAGAAGAGAGTTGTGTAACTCTTTATTTATACATTTTTTCATTGATTTGGATGGATATGCACAGCAAGCTCCTTCACCCAAGCCTTCCCTCAGTGTGTGTTGATTTGAAATCCATTCTCATATTTGTCTGTCTCCTGTAAATCTTTCCTGATTTGTTTGCATACTTCTTCAACTGTGCTACTTAACACTGGCTTAACATCTATGCCCTTCTGTCAACATTGGAACACATTTCTAGACTTTATACTAGAAAAGATGCCAGTTGTGGTGGGTGATGATGGGCCAGTTCACAACGTGAAAATGGTGGTTTGTTTCTCTGCCCCCTACACAGAATTACAGAACTAGGAACTGCAGCCAAGTGTGGCATCATGGAATGTTTGGGTTCACTGTCAGGCTGAACAGCTAAGCCCTCATCCTATTCCATTCCCTCCAACATTTCTCCAGTGAATGACATTCCAGGATCAAATCAGAAACCGGGATGGCTTCTGTAATTTTGGGACTGTTCCTGGAAAATTGGGACACTAGGGGGGTGTGCTCTTCCAAGATGTTCCATTTCTTTTTATTTTGCATTCCCCTACTAACAGTTGGTCAGAAGTCTGTGGCCACTGAGCATGCTCAGTTCTCATGGGGCTGTTTAACCCCTTCTTAGGGCCCCCCCACGTGTGTGTGTGTGTTCTATCTATCTATCATCTATCTCTATCTATCTATCATCTATCATCTATCTATCTATCTATCTATCTATCTATCTATCTATCTATCTATCTATCATCTATCTATCTATCATCTATCTATCTATCATCTATCTATCTAATCTATCTATCATCTATTGTCATCTGTGTATCATCTATCTATCTATATCTATCTATCTATCTATCTATCTATCTATCTATCTATCTATCTATCTATCTATCTATCATCTATCTATCATCTATCTATCTATCTATCTATCATCTATCTATCTATCTATCATCTATCTTTCTATCATCTTTATATCTATCTATAAAACACATACCCCCCCAAATCATTACTTCTGCAGTCTTGGTGTTGGAAAGGTACTTTCAAATGTTCCAGAGTTCAGAACAACTTCAGAAATTTGACTAAGGAGTTCTGCCAAGCATACCCCCTCCTGCAGCATAGTGGCAAGGCATTTCCACAACACAGCCTCTGACGACTCCTTCTTTTTACCTACTTCAGATTTCTCCATCTCCTGCAGCATGTGAAAGAAACTGGAAATTTCCCCACCAAATTAAGAAATAAACAGACATCTGAAAGGGTAGAAGCTTGTTTCAACCTTGGTAAACCTTTGGTTTTTATGTCTGCTTAACACTGTGGAGGACTGGAGAAGACATAATAATTTTCAGAATAAATAATAATTGGTTACTATCACATTGATGGCTTTTGTTTTTATTCTTTTTGCCTGCTCCTCCTAAACTGGCAAAACCAAACATATGCTAAGTTCCTTATAGGTAGTTTTTTTTTAAAAAATTTTTTTTTTGTAATTACTGTCAGAATAAAGTGCACTTTTAATATACCAAACATGATAATTCTATGGTAAACCAAGTTCCACATAATGCATTTTATGTTCCTTAAAAAGTGACTTTCAATATAAGGAGTACTTAAAAACATACACAAGCATCCCCCCAAACAAAATTCCACCCCTCTCATTGGGGGGGGGGGCTGTCCTCCACTCCAGCTTTCTGGAATTATACACCTCTAGGTGGGATAGAACCCATTTTTGTTGATTATATGCAAACTTGTACCATTTTCAGAGCCTCCCAAAAGGTTTTACCAGAGATTACTGTGGATTAAATGAAATGATTGTATATCCATCACAAGTAACATATGTACTCTAACATGTACTCTAACATGTAGGTTTTTTGGGGGTGTCTGGTACTATGCCCAGTAGAATGAGGCTCTTGGGTTAAAAGCCAAACCAATTAAATACAAAATTGATCCCTTTAGACAACCAACAGCAATGGAGAAATAGGTTTATTGAAAAAGAAGAAGAAGAAGAAAATGTCCCCCCTTCCCGCCCTCCCTCCTTTGGAAGGCCATTTCCAACATGCTTAACTATTAGTGAGCGTGTTTCTCTGTAATTTATTTACACAGAGCATTTTTGTAACCATCTGCTCTTGGGTTAAATAGGAAATTAACTTATTCTTGCTCCCTGAGTTGTTCTTCATGGTGTTAAAAAAAACAACAACCCCAAACACCATCCTTTTAATATGGGCAGCTTGGCTAATAAAAATGATAAGTGCTGCTAGCAATTATGCCATGGCAAATGCAATGCAAACAAGCAGCATCTCCCTGCAAAGAATCCTCTTCATTCAGATTAAGTATACAAGGAAACTAACATGGTAGAAGCACTGAGGAAGGACTGTAGAAATGTGCTTTGGCTGCTCCTGCTATCTTTCCACTCTCTATAAGGTGGAAAAGCAGTTTGGGGGTAGCAATTCTGCTCTGCTATTACTGGAAGGTAAAAGGTAAAGGTACCCCTGCCCGTACGGGCCAGTCTTGCCAGACTCTAGGATTGTGCGCTCATCTCACTTCCGGGTCACGTGGCCAGCGTGACAAGCTGCATCTGGCGAGCCAGCGCAGCACACAGAACACCGTTTACCTTCCTGCTGGTAAGCGGTCCCTATTTATCTACTTGCACCCAAAGGTGCTTTCGAACTGCTAGGTTGGCAGGCACTGGGACCGAACGACAGGAGCGCACCCCGCCGTGGGGATTCGAACCGCCAACCATGCAATCGGCAAGTCCTAGGCGCTGAGGTTTTACCCACAGCGCCCTTATTACTGGAAGGGGAAAGGGCTAAAAACAGTCCTTTCTACTTTGTTCAAGCCTGCAGACTCCTGGCTCAATGCACATTAGTCAGGTTTCCTCTAGTACAGGCTTCCTCAACCTTGGCCCTCCAGATGTTTTGAGGCTACAATTCCCAGCATCCCCGACCAGGGGGATCATGGGAGTTGTAGGCCAAAAACATCTGGAGGGCCGAGGTTGAGGAAGCCTGCTCTAGTACCTCCAGTGACCGTGGCAGTATACTTCTGGATACTAGCTGCCAGGGATCATGAATGGGAGAACGACTAAATCTCATGTCTTGCTTGTGGGCTTCCCATAAGCATCTGATTGGGCACTGTGAGAATAGAATGCTGGACTAGGTGGTCTTTGGAGATGATGCAACAAGGCCCTTCTTCTTCTTCTTCTTCTTCTTCTTCTTCTTCTTCTTCTTCTTCTTCTTCTTCTTCTTCTTCTTCTTCTTCTTCATCATCATCTTCATAAAAAACCCCACCACCAGGAAACTGTTCACACACCCTCTATGTATGATCTTGTTTTGTCCTGAAAACCTCAGCTTTGGAACAAATTATGGGCATTTCGATGTGATACGTGACTTTTCAGCCAGTTTCTGAATCTGATTCGCCGAGAACAAATGAACCACTCAGTTGCTACTGCCACTGAAAAGGTTAAAGCCCCAGTCAGGATCTGTCTCAAAATGTTTGCAAAGCACAAGAGTAAAGGTTTCCAATGGCCCTTTTCTCTTAGGCGTTTATGGGTGAGGGCAGACCTGGGTAGTATAACAACATCTGGGGACCCACAGGTTGAGAAAGGCTGTCCTTTAGGGTAACTTGCCAAGAGCAAATAAGTTTTTCTCAGGTAGAAATGAATTTGACTTTCCATGTGTTAATCGGAAGCACCTGAGCTGACTCCAGAGGTATAGTCTTGAATAGCTTGTGCAGAACGCAATCGTCTTTCGCACGCCACACCCTCAACCAGTGTAGTGCCAAAGGAAGTGATCCATGAAGAAGGACTCAGCAGCAGGCAGTGTGTCTGAGCCAGTCACGGATCCATGGGAGTAGACAGGGCAGAAGGAGGATTTCAAGCCGACACCACAGACAGAAGATGCTTGCAGATTACTGATGCAGGTGACACCTCTGCTGTGGAGGAGGAAGGAGGTGCAGTTTTGACAAGAGCCTTTTGAATAGTCAGTAAGAAAACTCTGCTTTTGCCTGAGCCTGGCAGCTGTGGAAACAGCAGGCCCAGGGAACGTCTCAAAAGGCTTAAGACATTTCAGTCACTCCCAAGCTGTGCCCATGAGGCAAGTGGCAAAGCAGAATTAACTTCCAGAAAGCTCTAAAATACAGAAGGGGTGGTTTTTGACAGATGTTGCACAGGTGCACGGCAGAGAGGGCAGGGAGACGGAGTCTCCATCACACAACGTTGCCTCACATTCTTCTTGTTGCTTCTCTGCTTCACTGTCTTTCCAACCTTATTAACAATTTGTCTGGCATTGTTTGAGACCTGATTAATATTCATTATATCCATGGCACTCTTGCTTTTCCATCAGGCATCCAGGCCTGATTTTAATAGGCTTCACAACATCCAAAATCAGATCCTATTAGCCAGTCGGTATCAGATGCCTTCAGCACCGCCATACCTCACATGAAGCCCTTCTGCAGAGCAATGACATCCGTAAAGTTCTTAATCTGATATGACTGTTCAATTTTAGCTACGGAGACAAATAACAGAGGAACACTTGAGGTGGAAGGCTCTGTGAAAGGCTTCTCAGTCAAATAAAACAGAACCAAAGCCAAGAGAGGAGGGAAAGACTTCGAAAACATGATTTCAAAGCCAAAGATCCAAAAATATAAGAGATCCACGGTGCTTGCTCACTAAGTATACCCTTCATCTCATGGATACAAAGGAGAAGAAAGTGCTGATGCACCCTCTAATTATTTTCAGATTCTCCTTTCTAAAAGGCAGTCCTTTTGGCAGGCTTCCATATAATAGAGAAAATATTCCTATGTATAGTCGTGACAATGTGCATTAATATATAACCTTGCTTCACTTTTATACGGGTGCAAAGTGAAGGGAATGACAGGAAAGGACACTGGATATTCACCTTCTTTCTCCAAGTTCTGCTTTGTGCCTCATCATAGGCTGGAAACTGCAGTCTTTATCAACGCTCACAAGTTGAGCCTCTTGCTGGCCCCAAAGCGGTGGTTGAATAAAGCAAGATGGAGCCATCTCACTGCAAACTTTGCACTAACTTCACAGAGGCTTTCTCCTTTCTGCTTCTAGGTCACTGCCCCCAGATCTTGCATATTACATTATATCCTGTCTTACACACCACTGCTGATAATGCAGATTGAATTCCAGTTATTTCGGGGAAGGTGTGTTGTGGTCCAGTTTTAAAAACAACCTTGCTTCAGAAATGTAATTGGTAGGTCAACCACTTTGAGCCTCTGCTGTGTTGCATTCAACCATTTTCAGTGACCCTGACGCTTTTAATACACATCTCTCAAATAGTTTATTCTTGTAAATACTAAACAACAGTGTTGAGCATGGTTTACTTCCTACTTACCGTAAGTCTTAGCCCTGACCTACACTACTTTCGGCTTAATTAATGATCTTCCTTCTGTATCAACAATAACTAATAGCCATCTGACAGAAAATTGCTGAACCAGCAATCTGGTCTCTTCTGCAGTCAAATTTGATATAGAGATGCACTCTGATGTACTTCCTGCTCTGCGTACTCATGAGCATTAAACCTTGCCAACAATTACCTTGTAGGCTTGGCAGACTGTAAAAAATGCACCCATGCATCCTTCACTTTCCAAATAGTCTATGACATATCACTCAACCACCCCAAAGAAGCCGCAAAAGACGGTCTCGAGCTCAAAGACATTTATGGCTTTTGAGGTATGCCCAACGTGTTTGTGGGCAGGTAGGCCGAAGGAAGGTGGGCAAACTGATGTGCATGTGCCTTGGCTTCAGTTCTTTTTCTTTACCTCCAAGGATACTTTTTGCAAACCTTGGAAGAAGGAGAAGAATGTACAGAAGCAAGCGCTTAGAATAAGAAGTGCTGCTGAAGAAGATCCAGCATGGCTTCTGCAAGGTTAAGCCCCTTTTAACTAAGCTTTCAGAGTTCTTTTAGAGTATCAATATGCACATGGATAGGGATGAGCCAATAGACAATGTGTACTTAGGGCTCATCCCCACCTCCCCTTGTCTTGTGCCTAGAAACAATATTCCACTTGTCTTAATACTTTCCCCGTGAAAGCCTGCTGTTTACTGCTGAATCAGAACTAACATCAATCCTCAGAAAAACAGACTGGTGTTTGTTCCAATTTAGCGATAAAGAGCGGGTCTCGCAGGGGGAGGTGGAAGAATGGTGAACCCTTAGACTTTTAGGTTGCATACACATGGCATTTTATTCTTGAATCAATGGAAACAGAATACTTGTTTTCTGTGTTGTCCACATAACAATCTAGATCTAGCACATATTTTTGGCTTCTGGAAAGTGCTGCTTGAGAAACTAGTTTCGTTCTGAAAATAAAAGCTCGTTGCACATTGATTCAAATTGAGAGGGTGTCAGTTTGAAAAGGGATGTGGGCAGTGTATCCACAGCCGCCCAATGACATTGTGGGTGGGCGTGTACCAGAACTACAATCACCACTTCCTTCCTCGTTCACCTGCGGAGTGGCCTGTACAAAGAGGAAAAGGCATGAAACGGGAAGATTTTCAAAGGCATATCCAGTAACTACACCCTTGTGGAGGACAGGTTCTGGAATCAATCTAGATTGACAAATGCACCAACTCCAGATTGAGAAAAACATACTTTTTGGTGCTACAAACAGTTCAGTGTGTGCATAGCCTTAAAAAGCTTTCAGTAGCAAGGATTACTGGGACAGTGTCTGGGTCCAGATTGATTTTATCCCATTCTTGAGCAGAATTTTGAAATGGCAACAAAAGTGACAAAGCTGAAAATGTAAGGGGACTTGTAACCCTTCAGGGACAAGAGGGCAGGTTTAAAAAGGGACACTTTACAAAACCTCCAAGTGGACAGCTGTTAACCACCTCTAAACACCTGATCTGGAGAGTGGTCTGGTAACTAAAGGCTAGAAAGTCAAACGCTGATCCGTGCCACTATCAAAGGCTGTCCACAACCTCCCCTTCCTTGCCTGGGCTATCATCTAATAAGCGGGAAGACAGCATTCTCATGGGGCCAGATTGGGTTCAGCAGTAGGGAACTGCCGATCCCTACCCTAAAGTACAAAGAAGGCGTACAACTGTAGCAAGTACATAAGCAAAATTTTGTGTTCAATGGGCTGTAAGTCATAAGCTATTTGAGGGGTCTGATGGAGCATTGCCGCTGGTTCCCAAACACCTTCAATTAATGTGAGATTCTTCCTCTCCCTGATCAATAAAAACACTTCTTATCACCATGCAGTAATCACAGCTTGCCACGGTGGCTAGAAAAATGTAAGGCCTTCAGCCGCTTCTATTGCGTTTAATGATAACTTTAAAGAAACCTTGTTCCCAAAGCTCTGCCTGCATCACTGATAACACTTATGCACAAGCAAGGAAGAAAACAACACCCCTCCCCCCCTCCAAAAAACACACACTCCATGTTAATTTCAAGCTCCATTAGAAATGCACAGCTTGGCAGGGAGAAAAATCAATGTTTGTCCAGTGGAAAAGAAAAACACTAGTTGGGGGCCGCATTGCTGTTTTCAGGTTTAAGAGGATGTAAGAAATTACAGTACTCAGTAACATTCTCTTAACGGGTAGAATTATTTTCTTATCACGGAAGGTATTTGATTTTGACACGCTTTGTTTTGACAAGAACTGTTTCAGTTCAAGGGACTGTCTAGCAACCCTTCCTCTTCTTCATATGTTTTATCAGTCTTGACACTAGGACCAATTGATTTTCTCCCTTTCTCTAAAGATGTCGTCAATTCAGGTTTGTTCTGATGAACACCACAATTGCTGGGCCAAATATATATCCACACATTTCCTGGAGGAGTTGATTCTAGGTTTCGGCTCAGTGGGAGAACAAGGAGAAAAAGAACTGTTTGTAAATGTCACACCTTGTCTGGCAAAGTCTTACTCATTATTTTTTTTGAAAGGAAATCTAAAAGGTTTGAGTTTATAGCTTACAAAGTGTCTACTTCCTTGGGACTTTCTTTTATTAAAGAGTATTTATTGAAATATTGTAATACAAAGAAGGAAAGACCACACGGATGCTTGCCATCAATGGTGAGGTGAAATAATTATAGCAAGAGAAATAAAAGCAAACATAAACACTAAAATAACATCACTAAGCAAAAGGAAATGGGGCATATATAGCATTACACATTCAGCTATGATAAGCAAAATATGTGGTTGAACAAATAGTAGGAGGATCGCCATTAAAAAGTGTTCCATCTCACAGTAGCAGATAAAATAGTAAATTATATTAATAAAGGTACATTAGGCAGTAAGGTAAAGTTAAGGTGATACAGGTGAGAGCAGCCATCCAAAAACATTCCTCCATAAAGAGGTTCATGAGCAGGGAGGATGGTAGTGAAACCCTTTGTTGGAGACACAGATGATTAACAAACCACCCATTTTGCATCAAATGCATTTTCTAAAGTTGGAATTTCTTTCTTCCTCTCTTTCTATAGTTTCACGAGCTTTTCCATGACAGCTACCGACCAAATTTGGGCATACAATTCCTCAGTGAGGTTCCCTGCAATAGGTTGGTTGCAGGCTGCGACAAAAAAAAGAAAGAAAGAAAAGAAATTCACAAGTTTATGAACAATATTGTTTTATCCTCCTTGTTGGAAGATGGCCAAGAGTGCCACAAATGAGTCTGGTGTCAAGAATTAAATGCTTCCCCACAAAATGCATTAATCTCTGGGCCAATTTACCAAATATGGAAAAATGTACCTGGATATCCACACCCTTTCTAATTGGTTGGATTGTTCCTTGGTGTGATCTGGCTCAAATCTGTGCCAGTTTAACTGAGTTATCCTTAAGCTTAGCTGAGGAAGAGTGAAACAGGTTTACCTGCTAGAGATTTAATACTCTGCATAGTGCATTAATTCCACACCCCCTTTAAAGAGGCTGTTTAAATAAGGAAGGCAGTAGATTCTCCTTTGATATAGATTGCATCAGCCTTTGCAAACCTGGGGCCCTCTCAGTGCTGTGCTGGCTGGGGCGGATGAGAGTTGCAGTCCGAAACAGCCAGAAGGCACCAGGTTGGCGAAGAATGGATTACATACACCAGGGCTCACCCACCTTTGTCCCTAATTGTGTTGGAGCTGCAGAATCAAATGAACAGCTGCCACAATATCCCTCTTTCTTGCCAGCGTGTGTCTCTGTGCTAAAGGCCAAATTCTTCTCTTGGATGCCCACACATGGAATGCTCCACTTAAAGTCAATGGGGTCCCTCAGCATGTGTAGTCAAGTGCAAAATTCTGCCTGGAGGGATTGTTTTCTTATACATCTCTGACCCCTTCCATTGCATGCACTGTTTCTTCCTAAAAAGGCAGTAAAGTATATTGTTCTCAGGCGGCGGGGGGAGGGGGAGTAGAGGATTTAATGGAGAAACAACTAGGTTAAAATGAAACCAGAGAAATACCCACTTTTGAACATTCAGAGTGTTTGGTTCAATGCAATTTAAAAAAGGAAAAAAACGAAAGTTCAGCTATGTCACTTGCGTTGCGAAGATGCAGAAATGGAAATGAATGCTTCAAACTGGATTGTGTAAGCTCTTCCTCTCTGAGTTTGTGGGTGCCTTGACTGCCCGATTTCCTGGGTCTAGTAAGTGTTGGAGTTTAATCAATGCTTAGTATATTAAGACGGCATGCCAGATGCTGGATTTAGCAGTGTCAAAACACAGGCCAAACCAGTTTTTCCATGCTCAGGAAATCACCTGGGAGAAGAGCCATCACTGAGGTGTGAGCCCCTCCTTCCATGGAGAGATAGCTAGAGGGGAAAAGTGTCAGTCTGTTAAACCCAGCAAGCTTAGCAGAGGGACAGAGAACCATATTCGATTTCTTTTTAGATCCAAGGTTGCAGCAATCGGAAAAACAGGACCATCTTGGTGTGTCATGCTTTGAAGAAGAAGAGTTTGGATGAACAGTTTGGTTTTGATATCCCGCTTTATCACTACCCTAAGGAGTCTCAAAGCGGCTAACAATCTCCTTTCCCTTCCTCCCCCACAACAAACACTCTGTGAAGTGAGTGGGGCTGAGAGACTTCAAAGAAGTGTGACTGGCCCAAGGTCACCCAGCAGTTGCATGTGGAGGAGCAGGGAATTGAACCCGGTTCACCAGATTACGAGTCTACCGCTCTTAACCACTACACCACACTGGACCCCTCCATCGTTGGTTCAGGTTGTATATATTTGTAAATAAACCATATATCATAAAGACACCATAGTCTCTGCTGTTTCTCATTCCAAAAAGAAACATGAACCCTGGGTAAGCCTCTGGATCCTTGAAATCTCTTACCACTTGGAAATTAGGGTGGAGCGTAACAGTATATATCTATCTATATATTTGTTGAAATTCAGGGCAAAGTAGATGGAGGGGCTTTGCTGAGCTTATGGACAAAGAGCATCTAGGACAAATGTTTGTGCGCAGGCGGCTGAAAGGGCTACACACACTCGCAGGTGGTTAGTTGCACATTTCCAAAGAAAAGCTATTGTCCCCCTGACCAACATGTTTTTGTTCGCACAGAAGCACAAACTTGTTCCCTGGATGGAATCCACACAGACACACTGAATTGCACATTTCTGGATAAAGGCCGTTGTCCCTTGCATAGCATGCTTTTGTTTTGGCAGAAGTACAAACCTGCTCACCGGAACAGATTTGAAGTTCAAGGTGTTACTAATAGCATATAAAGTCCTGAACAAGTTGGGACCAGTTTACCTATGAAATCGCCTTACTCCACATGTGCTCACTCGACTGCTTCGATTGGCAGAAACTGGCACTACTACAGGTGCCGCATAGTACTGTTTGTTTAGTGTGGCAGCACCTACACTGTGGAACTCCCTGCCTATTGAGATTAAGCAGGTGCCTTCACTGTACTCTTTGTCACACCTGCTAAAAACATCCTTGATTAGACCGGTCTACCCAGATGCTTAGAAAGTCCAGGTAATTTTAAACTGTTTTAGTATTTTAACTTTTGTGTGTTTTAAAGTGGGGTTGTAATTTTTTGTGATTTTGCTGTTTAATCTTTTGTAAACAGCTTTGAGGGTTTTTTCCTGAGGTTCTAGAAAGGGACAGTGGCACAGTGGGTACTGTTTGGGCAGGTTTTGCATGCCCCAGATGGTTTGACTTTGTGTGGCCTGCATATGTGTGTTTCTTAGGCTCTGAGAGCTTTACTTTGAATGCTGGGATAGAGAAGAGGTGGGATAGCTGCTTCCCTCCCTTCATGGTTGCAGGCATTTGCAAAGCACTTGGGTAGAGAGGTAAAGGTAAAGGGACCCCTGACCATTAGGTCGGGTCGTGGCCGACTCTGGGGTTGTGGTGCTCATCTTGCTTTATTGGCAGAGGGAGTCAGCGTACAGCTTCCGGGTCATGTGGACAGCATGACTAAGCCGCTTCTGGTGAACCAGAGCAGCACACGGAAACAACGTTTACCTTCCCACTGGAGCTGTACCTATTTATCTACTTGCACTTTGATGTGCTTTCGAATGGTAGAGAGAGTGAGAGCTAAAGGATACGTGTTGGTGGGGGACGGAAGAGATTCTCTTGGAAAGATAGAGAAAGAGAGAGAAGTATACAGTAGTACCTCGGGTTACAGATGCTTCAGGTTGCAGATGCTTCAGGTTACAGACTCCGCTAACCCAGAAATAGTACCTTGGGTTAAGAACTTTGCTTCAGGATGAGAACAGAAATCGCGTGGTGGTGGCAGAAGGCCCCATTAGCTAAAGTGGTACCTCAGGTTAAGAACAGTTTCAGGTTAAGAATGGACCTCCAGATCGAATTAAGTTCTTAACCCGAGGTACCACTGTATTGAGGGCCGGACTTCAGGGTCCCTTCCAACTCTACAATACTACGATTCTGTGATCTGTGGGATGGGGTGGAGAAACAAATGCTCTTGGGGAGTAAGGGGGGAGTATACATGGTCTTGGCAGGAGATAGGTTTGTCTGTGCAGTTGTGCATAGTGTGTCTGAGAGTGAGTGAGGTCTGTAGGTGTGTGAGAGAGTGTGGAGCAGAATGGATCCAGGCGGAGTTGGCAGGAGGGTTGGTGAGCAGAATCAGCAGCAGAATGCAGCCCTCCATCCTGCCATAAGGAATATTAGGAACTTCCTCAATATTTCATGTTTTGCTGTCGCTGCACTTCCACTATGTATGGCTACGTAAGGTCCTCTATGAATATCGCTTTCTATGTTGCTGTTTTTAGTCCTGCAAGTACAGGAAATGTCTCCTCCATTTCCTCTTCCTAAATGGTCTAAAATTGTCACCGTAATGTGACGACAATAACTTTTCATTTCTTTTTATCCTTCCTTTTATGTCTGATGATCCCTTTTCCTTATTTTCTTCCACTGTGAGCTACACTTGTCAATACAGATCTATTAGTCATACCCACCCCACCCCCAAATCTCTATAAAGCAAATGAATTTGTTCATTCTTTTTAAATTGATTTTTTATTAAGTTTTCAAAGATTTTAACAGATTTACTTCACAGACAATATGCCATTATCTTAGACAATATACCATTTGCTTTCAAGCAGGTTTGGCAGGGCTCTTTGGAAGCGAATCCCGCAATAAGGGTACCACAACCACCTACAATTCTATATTTCCATTCATATGCCTCAATTCAGAAAATGGGGTGTAGGTGCTCTGAGCCAGGGTTCCTTAGGAGATCTGGAAGAACATGGAAACATATTTTATGGAAATATCTAGCCAAGCCTGACCAGGACCTCAAATGTTTGCTTCTACAAGTTGTAGTTTTATCACTGAGAGTGCTTGTTCGAGGGACCAATATTGATCTTGCTTCTAATATCACGCGCTAAGTCTTGGAGAGGAACCCAACTGCAAGAGGCTGTCAACTGAGAGCAGTCAATTGGGTTGGTTGGACATGAGAGGCAGAGTGAACAAGGGCACCACCAAAAATATCCTGTCTCTTATGTGGGGTGGAGCAAAGTCAGGCAAGACAAAAGAGCCTCAGATTGTTTGGGAAGGACCCAGGGGAGGAGAAACCTTGGAGAGTGGTGGAAGGTGGGGACCATCAGAATTGCTCTGCTCACTAGGCCTGAGTGGTTTCGTTTCTTTCAATAGTTGACTTCACTGACACCTTGTGAGTTATTGCTGATCTGCTCCCAATATCTGCCTTGACATGGAAATATAGAAAGCAGGTTTAAACCTTTGGCTGCCAGAGGTACTTATTTGTGTGTGGGGGGGGGGGAGCAGGTAAGCCCCGTCCCGCATAATTGATCATATGATGTGGTGCACACACACCATTTGACTTGCAATGCCCATCAACTTTGGGGGCTCCAGTCCCCTCAAATCTTTTACTGGGGGGCTGAAGCCCCCACAACCCCTAGGAGTTGGCTCCTATGTTGGCTGCTGACAGTTGACATATGTGTACAGTGGACGCTCAGGTTGCAAACGTGATCCGTGCGGGAGGCACGTTCGCAACCTGCTGCATTTGCAGCCCGCAGCCCCGCGTCTGAACACACACGGGTTGCGAATCAGCGCTTATGCACAAAGTGTGATTTAGCACTTCTGCGCATTCACAAAGCACCAAAACCCGGAAGTAACCCGTTCCAGTACTTCCGGGTTTGGTGCGGTGCGCAACCCGAAAGCGCGCAACCTGAAGCGTTTGTAAGCTGAGGTATCACTGTACTGGTGTCATAATATCAAGGGACTTTAGAAAATCTGATAGATTCAATCATGGATTTAGTGCTCAACAAATCAGCACTGAATACCACTGTAGTCTTGGAGTACAGTTGGTATATAAATATGATAAATAACAATAATATTTTCAGTTGGGTGCTCTATTAGCAGGTATAAACCCTTGGCTGCTGCTCTATTATTAGCAGGTATGCATCAAGAACCAGGGGCTAACAAACAGAACTGAATGCTGTAACCAAATCAGAGGAACATGTTTGTATCTAAAGCACACTATTGGGTCTGTAAACAAATGATATCTAAAGCTGGTCTATTGATGTATGGTTCGCTTGCAATTTTCAACACAAAATTTTCAATGAGTTTCTTTATTTTTATTTATTTCACAGCATTTGTATTATGCTTGAGTGTAATAAAACCTTAAAGCAGATGTGCCCAGGAAGAATTGGGGGGAGCAAACACGCAAATGACCTCTGCAGAGCTTTTGTTGTTGTTGCATGAGTCCACACTGACTGATGCATATTATACATATTGGATACACATTGCAAGGAAAATCCCAATACTTTGCAAGACCAAGAAACAAGAAAGAATGATGCGAACTTCAAAGAAGTTGCAGCATCTATAATACATGACTGATTTTAAAGCATCCAGACATTTCTGGAGGGGAAATAAGGTCAACAATAGCAAAGACCTGTCATCTGTGAAACACACTGATGTATTATGTACTCAAAAAGAAATGACCCAAAATGGTTCTGATTATACTTTTTATTAAAACAGTTATTTTTGAAGAGTGAGAAAGCAAACTTTTAAGTTTCACAGAACTTTCCATCAGTTAGATTGGCTCAGTACTTCAACAGATGATGTAATAAGGATGGTATAAAATGCAGATTTGCCTGCATCCTGCTAGTTGTGGAAGCACTCACCCTGAAATATTAATATTATTCTAGTTTTG
Source organism: Podarcis melisellensis (assembly GCF_964234715.1). NCBI lineage: Eukaryota > Metazoa > Chordata > Lepidosauria > Squamata > Lacertidae > Podarcis > Podarcis melisellensis. The sequence continues at coordinate 50,930,693 of NC_138528.1, forward strand.
CCTAGATTATATGACAACTACATAGATCAGGAGACGGACAAGATGCAAATCTTCCTCTTGAGATTAATCATAAAAGCTCCAAAAGCAAAGATAAATATGGCAAAAGGGACAGGCTTAAGAATACAACGAAAAATACAAATATATGCATAAAAACAAACACATTCTCAAGCCCGATGCAGACATTACAATATATTACAGAGTAAATTATCTATATAGAATCATAGAATTGTTGAGTTAGAAATGACCCCAAGAGTCATTTAGTCCAACCCCCTGTAATGCAGGAATCTCAGCTAAAGCATCATTTATATAATTTAGTAATCAAGGTGACATAGATGGTGTTATAGAAAGGATGATTTTCTGTAGAATGTTCTTACTGCTGCTCATTGCTTATATGATGCTAGTAGCATTTCCTGATTGGCATAACCCCAGCCACATTTCTGCCAATAAGATACAGGATTTCCTTTACTGGCGAACTTTATCACCCATTTCTTATATATGATGGAGCACTGTTCAGGAGAGTCTTGAATAGCTGACTCTAAGCCTTCATTTTATTAAAAAAATTGAGGATGGAGACATAAAAAAAACCTACAAAGGAGTATCAGTCAGGTTTCCTTATATTTTCAGCTAGCCAGTGGGAGACAGTTGCCTTTTGAAAGGTAAATCCAGCATTTGGGAACTTAGTAATGTCAGAAAATGTAAGCAGGCAGAGCCAATAGAAAATCACCTCCAAATGTGTATACCAGTAAAAATAAGAACTGACCACTGTGAAGATTAACCATAGCGCAGTTTCAGACTTAACATTAAAGTGTTTTAAAATTGAAATGTGACTAGATGTTTCCAGTCTCCTTATGGATGCACTAGGGCAGGGGTTGTCAACCTGGTCCCTACCGTCCACTAGTGGGCGTTTCAGGATTCTAGGTGGGCGGTAGGGGGTTCTATGGCACAAGCTGAATCCTCCTTGCACTGAGCACTGGTGGGCACTAAGGAAATTTTACCATCAATAAAGATGCATTAGTGGGCGGTACCATATTTTTCACTCCATGCACCTGACCATAAGATGCACGTGGTTTTTCGAGGAGGAAAACAAGAAGAAAAAATTCTGCGCAGAGTGTGTAAGCGGCTTTCGCTTTTCTTGCTTTAAAGCAACCAAAGCGAGAGCCGCTTACATGGCTTCTGCCTGCTTTGCGCAGCTCTCACTTTGCTTGCCCATCCCTCCTACTGCCTCGCTTTGAAGCCAGCAGAGCAAGAGCCGCTGACACGCTCTCCACGGTTCTTGCTTTAAAGCAAGAAGAGCGAGAGCTGCGCAGAGTGTGTCAGTGGCTCTTGCTATGCTGGCTTCACAGCGAGCAACGGACGAGAGCCATGGCTCCGGAAGCATCCCTCAGCTCGCAACTGCAGCGGCAGCCGAGGGATCCTTCTGCTGTCCAGTGCATTCGCTCCATAAGACACACAGACATTTCCCCTTACTTTTTAGGAGGAAAAAAGTGTGTCTTATGGAGCAAAAAATACGGTAGGTAGAAAAAGGATGACTACCCCTGCACTAGGGGATGAAGGGTGAGGGGCGTGCATGAACCCAAGGCTCACTGCAGCTCATCCTTGAAACCCTAAACCCTAGCTATATCCTTGTAACCCTAATAGTTAATGTTGTGTATGAACTGGGCCGTTAAATGAAATAGCTGCTACAAAAATGGAGTATCTGGAGAACACAAACATTTCAGTTTTATTAAACTGAACATCTGTAGGCTTGGTCTTTGCTTAAAGAATTTTGGGGATGAATAAGCGCATGCCTTCGTGTCTTGGAGGACACAGACAATGATAATTATGCTTTTCGCGTCCCCTTTCCTGTTCCTCCAGCTTCCTGTTTATTTTTAGATTGCAAGATGCTTTGAGCAGGGACCTCTTTGTTTTCTATCTTGTAGAGTGTGTTGCATATTTTAAATGCTATTTTTAAAACATTCATAGAAAAAGATTCCGGAAGGTAGGAAAAACACACACATGTGCACGAAAGTACTCAGGGAGTATATCTATCTATCTATCTATCTATCTATCTATCTATCTATCTATCTATCTATCTATCATCTATCTATCTATCATCTATCTATCATCTATCTATCTAGGCGCACCTTCCTCAAGGTATCCTAACTAAAATGATACAATAGGGAAATTGCTTGTTCTCCCCAACATACTTTCATCCTCATTCTATTTCCTCTCTTCTTTGCGCAACACACCATTTATCTCTTACCAGCTATTTCTTGCCTTAACAAATGATACTTTACAAGATTTACACAAGGATCAAGATGTGGCGCTTCTGCTTGTGCCTTGCATTGTCTGCGCCTAGTGATAGTTGCTATACATTACTTATATCTATCCATTTGGGATGTATGATACAATCAATCAACTGGGAAAAGGATTGTCTTTCAGCCTTTTAAACACAGCACTGTCACCAAGAGGCTACAGCAAACTGAAGCTTCCCTAGTCCAATCTCTGGATTTTCATTTGATCAAGCAATGACAAGACAACCCCAGAGCATGGCCAAAGGTTCTCCCCAACGAAACAAAGAGACCACCCCCTGGTTATTTATTTAGCACATACGTCATGCTATAAATTATCCCCCTTTTCTCCATTTTCCCCTCCTGGCTTTTTGAGTTTTAGACAGGGAGACCCTGCAGGGCCTTATCTTACTGACTTTTCTGTGCAGTGCTTAGGATTTTGGGGGTTTTGTTGTTGCTGCTGCTTAATTAATAAAATAATAGCATTATAGCAACATTGTCAATTTGTTACTTGTGATCCAGATCATTCTAGGTTTAATCATGTTTCTCTCCCTCCCTGGTAATTAGGGGGTGATGTTGAACTAAAACAGACTATAATTGGCTAGATGAAAGAGGATTCAATCCTGCAATTCTCAGGACCTGGGCACTATGAGTTGGCGCCTATGCGTTTTAGTCTTAACTCCTTGAAAATAAGATAATTACTTGCATGACTTAAATTCTCTTGTGGGAGACTTGCAGGATTGGAGCCCTCACTCTGCAGTGGAGTGGGAGCTGTGCCCAGCAGGAGCTCAGGTTTGCCCTGTTAAAGATGCAAGGTCCTTTAAAAACTGAGAGGTTGCTTGTCTCTTCAGCAGTGGGAATAGAAACATGAGGCTAGGGAGGGAAAAACCCTGGGAAAACACCATTGCCTCCAACCCTGCTTCCCACTTACTGTCCTTTTCTAAAATGTTTCAAAAAAGGATATTAAGGTAGCTTTAATTGCACCATGATCTTCTCGTGCAAATTTATTACTGTCGTGATGTAAAGGGCTTGATCAACAACATATTATAAATTATGAGTATTCTTGTATCAAACCTGTTTCTCTTCCGAGAGAGAACATGTGTATATATAAGACTTGGGGGTGAACTTCAAGATCCATCAGTCATTCAGGTGCCACCTTATGGCACACATTGTTTGCTATGGTTACAAAGAAGACCCCGGAGGGTCCCGTTCCGCTTTTGTGAAAAGGTCCAAAAGCATGAAACTGGAGGCAGAGGAAACTTTGTCGGAGGATCCAATCACTGAAAACACTAGGCAGTGCAAATCCTCTGCGGCCTATAAAGCAGACAAATGAACGTTTGATAGAAACATAATTTGAGAGAATAAAAGCCCCAGTCAGCCTAACAGTGAAATACATTGGTTACCTGACCTCTTGGAGGAATAAATCTGCAGTGTGCACCAATTATATCCAGTCTGCAGTGTGAAAAACCCTCCAAAACGAGTTCCTGAAGGAAGGGATATAAACCTTTAACAGGGAAAAATTTATAATACCCCTAGGCATTGCATTTCAGAGGTCACTGCAGCTGTAGTTTAATTGCCTGCCCTATTAGTATAGGCCAGACATAGGGGATGTCTGCTTCTGTCCACAGGAAGATGTTTTGGGCTATTGACCTAAAGAGAGGCATTGAATAACTACTACAGAAATCTTCACTTTCCACCTTGTTATTCAAATTGCATGGCCGCTGTTTTCCTATCTCCGACGTCTGCAAGGCAGGCTACCTGCAAGACCTCTAGCAGTCAAAACTCAGGAGCAGCCAGAGGGTGGGACAGATGGTGGGGAAAGAATGCCTAGCAGAGCAGAAATCTTGGATTGAAAGCTCCTGAACCACAAGGCTGTGTAGTAGGTTTATTCTTTGACACTGTATTGCCAGCACAAAGCATAGCCTGGACATGACAGTCAATTCCTGTAGTGTCAAGACCAATGTTAGATCTCCAGCACTCCTACACAAACATTATGTCATATGGGTGTGTTTATGCATATTCCAGCATCGAAGTTGCAAAGCACTTTTTTAAAGTAGGGCTGTCATCCAATCAAAGAAAGTGTGGCTGATTAATCGTGAGTCAATTAATTGATTAGACATGCATAATTCTGAAGATGCATAAAACTCACATTTCTGAGAAAAAGGAGCATGGTTTCTGAATCAGCGAGTTCCACTGGTTTGAAAAGATTTACTTCCAAACCTTCAGAATTTCAGACCCAGCTTCCTTATAAATGCCTGATCAGAATTACATATACTGTGGATTTGTACAGTGATGTATGGAAGTGAGAGCTGGACCATAAAGAAGGCTGATCGCCGAAGAATTGATGCTTTTGAATTATGGTGCTGGAGGAGACTCTTGAGAGTCCCATGGACTGCAAGAAGATCAGACCTATCCATTCTTAAGGAAATCTGCCCTGAGTGCTCCCTGGAAGGACAGATCCTGAAGCTGAGGCTCCAGTACTTTGGCCACCTCATGAGAAGAGAAGACTCCCTGGAAAAGACCCTGATGTTGGAAAAGATTGAGGGCACAAGGAGAAGGGGATAACAGAGGCCGAGATGGTTGGACAGTGTTCTCGAAGCTACCAACATGAGTTTGACCAAACTGCGGAAGGCAGTGGAAAGCAGGAATGCCTGGCGTGCTCTGGTCCATGGGGCCATGAAGAGTCAGACACGACTAAATGACTAAACGACAACAAATACAAATGCATGCAAAGTCCCTTTTCACTTTCCACAGGAATGCATGGCAGTTGAGAAAGAGGGCTGGGGTTGCAAGACTGCTACCCCTCCATACGTTTAATTTTTGTTAGTGGGATAGGTAAGAACAGGGCCTGGTGCTGCAGCAGAGAAGATCCTGGTCTTCCCTCTCTGTGATCTGACTATAGTAGCTGGGGGGATGCAGAGGAGGTCCTGCCAGATGATCTCAAAGATAAGCATCAATGGGAGAAGGTGCTACCAAGGATATATAGGACCCAGGGGTCAAAAGGTAATATGCAGCACTTCAAAAAGGATATTGTTGAGCTGGGAAAGGTATAGAAAAGAGCAAGCATAAAGGGGCAGGAGCAACTCCCCTATGAGGTAAGGTTAGAACATTTGGGGCTTTTCAGCTTAGGGAAAAAGGCAAGTAAGGGGGGGAAATGATAGAGGTTTGTAAAATAACACATGGTGAGGAGGAAGTGAATAGAGAGAATTTCCCCCTTCCCTCTCTCATATTACAAGAACCTGGGATCCATGAACTGAATCACAGAATTGAGGAGTTGAAAGGAACCCCAAGGATCATCTACTTCAACCCCTTGCAATGCAGGAATCTTTTTGCCCAATGTTGGGCTCGAGCTCAGATTAAGCGTCTCCTGCATGAGTGATCCCAGAAATTCAGGGCAGACAAATACTTTTTTCACACAGCGAAGAGTTAACTATAGAGTTTGCTACCACAGGATACAATTATGGCCCCCCACTTGGACAGCTGTAAAAGGGGATTGCACAGATTCGCAGCAGATAATGTTATCAATGGCTGTTTGTTATGATGGTTGCATATCTTAAGGATCACTTGAGCCCTTATACCTTAGTCCAATCACTGTGAGTTGCTCAAGCACTGTGAGTTGCCCATTGTGTTACAGAAGCCTGACTGGTCTCAACCAGAAGTTGGGCATTTAGGATGAACTGGTCACATGCTGTGGGACCCTCTTCCAGCAGAGACCTGGCAGGCATCCTCACTTTTGACTTCCAGGCATCTCTTGAAGACTTTTCTAAGCTGGTGGGCCTATGCAGCTGTCCTCTCTCAGCCTTAATGGCTTCCACTGTGACCTGTTAATTCAGTAGAATTTTTTTTGAGGGGGATAAGAACCACCCCGACTATGTGACTTATTTAGCGACAGAGAAACCTCATCAGGATCAACAACAGGTTTCCAAAGCTTCTATCAACATTTCTGCCTTGTCAGGATTCCGCTTCAGCCTAATACCCCTCATCGAGCCTATAATGGCACTTATTCTGAGAATTGCTTGATGCTTCTGGTATCAAGATAAATGGAAAGCAGAGATGAGCCTACTGATGACACCACACAAGTTCTGTATGGTCCCTCGCAAGTATGTTCCTTGTGGGAAGCTGGATGATGTACAGGGGCAGATAAATGGATGCGTGTGATGTTCCTGCGTGTGTGTTGCAAAATGTATCACGAGTAAAAGCATCTGGCCTCCTGTCATTTGAGCGCTATCCCAGGTAGCAGTAGCAGAAGATCTATTTAGGAAGTGGTTAGGGATTTTCCAAAAAGGCCACAGAGGGATAGTAAGGTGGGTGGGAGAGCGCTGCAGTGGCCCCATCTATGAGTAATAGCCTAGAGCCTGCCCATGGAGAAAGTCTCTCACATTTTAAAAATGGAAAGAGACAATTCTCCACAGCTTTCCTTATGGAGGCAGTGCTGGCTGTTATAGATGCTGTCTGGTTCGAAAAATCAGATGTAACTCTGAAGCTTGACAGGTCTGACACATTTCTGAGTAGGAGGAAGCGAAGACAGGCCTTTCTCTCCTCCCCCATGGCAGGCGTGGAGCTGAGCGCTTTGCTAGCCAGATGCAAAATTAGTATTAGCCAAGTGAAATTCATGCTATACACTGACACTTTGCCAAACCTGACTTACTCTAAGTAAAGTCGTCTTGCTGTATTTTCAAGACTTTCCCTACTGGAATCTTCCTGCAGGCCTGGGTTTAACAAAGGAGCCAACACCTAGTGGCTGAGATCCCTTTGCCCCACCCCCAATAAAATATCTGAGCCCCCACCCCAGTTGATGGGTTTTGCCATTCAAGTGGCATGATCTATTATATGTGTGCTCACATAATCTTTTATTTTATTCTTATTTTATTCTAGTTGGAACCCTCATGTCTGGCACTGCCTGGGTGAGGGACAGTCTGGGAATCACTGTCTGCTGCCTTGGGATTCATGATGGAAGAAGAATGGGACAAAAAGTAAGACTAAATACAATAAAATGCATAAACCTTCACCAATATCTATTGAAATCGCCCTATTTCTCTCTCACCCTTCTCACCCCTGTCATTCCAATATGAGATTTAGAGGGTAAAACATGGTTTGGCCATCCCAATCAATGTCTCTGGGTCTCAAAAAATATCTGAATGGTTGCTTGGCTCAGTGGCATGCAATCCCCAACCTGGTATCTCTAGGTAGGGCTAGCAATGTCCCCTGCCTGAAATGACAAAGCCACGGTCTGACTCAGAATAATGAGGCTTCCTTCCAAGACATCTTGGCAGGAGAAGGTGGCCAGACTGGAGATTGCTCATCTCCCTCATGCACTTACTCTCCGAGGTGAGCGACAAGGCTTCCCACTCACTTCTTTTCCCTGGCCACAATAGTGGTTAATCCTATTGAAGCAGGGGTGCCAACTTGCATAAAATATTGGTGGCGGCGGCAGCGGCGGCGGGGGAGCAGGTAAGCCCCACCCTGAATAATCAATCATATGATGTGGTGCGCACGCACAATTTCAACCTGTCAAGCATCCTGAGAACTGAAAGCAAATTTAAAACCCAATGTAGCTACAGCAGCATATATTTTTCACACACACACACATATTATGTCTCTGGGAAAAGATAATAATTTAAGAGCCTATATACAGCAAAACCCTATACCTTAAAAAAATTAAATCCTATATTGTCATAACAACTCCTGCCAAGGTTCCCCAGTAATTCCTAGTGTTGATCATTGTTTTTGCTGCATCGACTACATTCTCCAAGCAGGTTTGCATAAACAATTCTCCTGCCATTATTCACTCAGCAAATTTCATCTTTCATTTCCCCTCTCTGCACAAATTGCCTATGAGCAGGTTGCAAAACTCTCAAGTCTATTTAATGTTATTAACAAACCTCAACAAATAGCTCTTGATATGTAGATTGGAAACCCAAACACCAATCACTACTGGCACACACTAACTTAATTAACCACAGCAGTGCAAATTATGAGTTTTACAAATGGTTGCAAAATAAAGAATTAGGACAGAAAGTGAATATGCATGCAAAATGAACAGCACAAGGGAAGTATGAAAGCTGGATTTCTCATCCCACCATGAAAAGGTGAAATCCAAAACACATTTTCTGACAAGAAAACTGTCAAAATACTTTGCTGGTTCCTTTTGTGTTCATTGCTAACACTAGCTAGTGCTTTCTTCCACTTATTAAACAAATTAACAATTCAAAATTGACTGTCTAATTAATTTTACAGAATTTAAATATATATTATATTATCTCAATACAAGAGAAAAATTGATGCTTGTTAGTGAAGCAGTTTCTCTTGACTAAATTGAAAAACAACCACCACATTTATTCTCTTGCATATCCTACCGCTGTCATCTAGAGAGGTACAACTGCTAAAAGCACTGAAACATTTTGGTGGGCATTGGCTTGGATTAACACCCACATTTATCAATGGCACACATTATTTAATTATTTCAGCACCAGATCCACTTCTCTCATGTCACGGCAATCAGGTAAATTCTGCTCCTTTGGTGGCAGAGAGAGAGGTCTTTGTCTCTTCATTCCTCCGCCTCTTTCCACCTCCCTCTCACCACCTTTGCTTGTTCTTCCTCCCTTTCTCTTTCTCTTCCTGATGCTTGAAAACCACCCTGGCACAAAAGGGGTAGTACTTCTGGTGCTGCCATAGCCGAGTTTCAAGAACCAAGGGGAGGAAACAGGAAAACTTCTCTTCCTGCTATTGCTGCAGCTAAGGTGTAGCTCTGTGAGAGGTAAACTACAGCTCTCCATGAGTTTCTGGAGGAAGCCATGACTGTTAAAAGTCGTATAAATGTGGCTTCAATATATCCTGTGGATGCGACCTACTGGTGGGTTTATGTGTGGTGTTCTTTCCAAGCTTGGATTGCAATTTGAGCTGGAGAAGAAGGATGGGGGTGGGACGTCGGTGGCTGCCTGTTTCAAAAACAGGTGTGTTTTGTGGGTGGACCAGATTTTCTGTATGCAGAACCATTACAAAATGTGGAAACATCACTACTTCCCAGGTTACTCTCAGACAGGCATTTTCACGTGTAAGGTTTTAAACTGCCCTTTATTCTACTTCACACTATTCCTATGATTTCTGTTCACGCAGGAGAGAACACAGATGAGAGGTATTTGTGATATGAATGAAAATCCCGGCCAGTTCAACTTTTGCATTCACATTACGAGCCCAATAGGAGCAAGAGCTGCTATAAACCTCGTGTGTGAAAACAGCCTCAGCATCTGCCCTAGCCTGGCACTGACAGAACAAGTCATTAACACAGGATTAGAATCGCTTTCATAGGCCAATGATTTCATCATTATTTACATATGCATTTCTAATGGAGACCCATTTCACACAGGATTTCAGTTACTTGGATGTCTGCTGCAGCAAATGCATAAAATGTGAAGGGAGCCACTGGCAAATGTACCAAGGCACTTAGGGGAACCATGGGGCTCTGTGCTATGGAGTCATAATTTACTTCAGCTGCCAAGTGTATATCCACTGCAAGCTTGGAAATGCACACCTCATGATTTAGGTCTTTAGTGCAACAAATGCCAGTCAAATGCATGTACAGTGGTACCTCAGGTTAAGAACTTAATTCATTCTGGAGGTCCGTTCTTACCCTGAAACTGTTCTTAACCTGAGGTACCACTTTAGCTAATGGGGCCTCCCGCTGCTGCCGCACCACCACCAAACGATTTCTGTTCTCATTCTGAAGCAAAGTTCTTAACCTGAGGTACTATTTCTGGGATAGCGGAGTCTGCAACCTGAAGCGCCTGTAACCTGAAGCATCTGTAACCCGAGGTACCACGGTACAATCTTGGTCTTGGATAAAGTGTTATGTGAGACTCATGTGAGGAAGCATCTAGTTGAGCGACCTGCTATAAAACTGGGTTCTCCAACCACCAGACAACCCCATCAGACAAAAGTATCTGTTGTAGATGACAAAGGTCATATTTTAATTATGAAGGCTGCCTTGGGGACAAAATTATTCTGAAAGATGACATACATAAATTAAAATGTAAAAAAACAACAACAATGGTACGTGAACAAGCATGAACACTATTGATTCAAGGTCAGAGACAATTATGTTAACTTGTAAGGTAGCAGTTTAGCAAAACATGTTTGCTTGTGCTCAAATATAAAAGAGAGAAATTAAAGTATTAAGTAGAAGGAAATTCTTCTCAGGTGTAGTCAAGTATTGTGTATGAGGCAGAATTTAGCACCTTTCCCTTCAACTTTGCTGACAGACACTTAGATGAAAGTGCTAACTTTCTAAAAATGAGTTACTTGACAGAGATGGATGCAGATCATCAAAGTATCAGAGCTTTGTGGTTATAATGAACTTTTTTTTATACCTTCAGACTAAATCTAAAATAGGGCATTGCTCCTCCTCCACTCTGCACTATTTAGTTATTTGACTGTTCCAGAGTATTTTTCATTCTCATGCATATTATATCAATTCGAAAAAAAGATTGGGTATGTAACCTTTATATGTTACAGTTCATAATTTCCACGCTATTTGAAGTTATTGTTATGGATGTGCAGGTCATCATTTGAATATTTTATTTTCAATTAATGAAGAAATTACACATCTTTGTACTTACGAGTGTTGGTTGAACTAATTGGCTGATGAGGAACTGAACGAAACAGTAGTTGCTATCCGGAAACACTGTTCAGCAGAGTTCAAAGTTGAACATCAGAATTGGACATTTGTCGATTATACAAAGCCTTACAAGCTTGATCTCTGCCCGGCAAAGTCTGGCACCGGGACTTATTCAAGGACTTTCAGAGACTTAAGTTTGATAGTTTTGATGTTTTGCATTATTTCATAAAGTTTTCTATACTGTAATTGTTTCTGGCCATCATGTTGCTTTTGATATTGCCGAGTCACATTTTGCAACACAGGGGTTTGTTTGTTTGTTTATTAAATATAAAATAGGCCATTGCTCCTCCTCTCTGCACTACTGAGTTATTTGATGGAATCTTGGTCATAGGTGTGCCCACTTCGAAGTCCCATTAAGTCCAAGGGGGTTAACCCCAGAGGAAACACTCACAGGAGTATAGCCTAAGCAGAGAATCATAGTGTCCAGTTCAGACACTTAAAATTGTGTGGTACTAGCAACAGTCATCACAAGACATAGTGGAATAGGTACTACTCTCTATCACCATAAAATAATGTGCTGCACCCAGAGACTTATTGTCAGGAAGAGTTCTTAGGAGACAGAGGTACAATTTCCAGCATCCTTTACAGTTGGGGGTGCGGGGTGGGGAAGCCATTACAGAGGTATAAGAGTGCTTTGAATGTTTGCTGTGGATGTGAGCGTAGAGATCTGAGATTCTAGTCCCAAAGCATTTCAGAAGCCCTATATTAAAGCTCAGTATAATTATAGGAAAAGGTTTCTATGCCAAAATAAATGGGAACGAATGTGATCAGCTGGCATACGCAACCACATTCTGTTACAGGCAAACACCCATTTCCCAATCCACCCTCCCCTCCCCACATCAGAGAAACAGCTGTGTTCAAGCAGAGCAAACCCTCATTCCAGGCTGGAGGATAAGGGGGAGGGGGGAGAGGGTACAGAAACATCAAAACCAAATTGCAGCATTAGCAGCCAAAACAGCAACATGCAGGTCTCTCATAAATACAAATGCAAGTTAGCAACAAGCTGAACAGATGTTCACATAAAACTACTAGTTAACAGTGAAGTTTCCTATAGTAGAGCATAAATGGCAGGCTGCCCATTAAGTAAAGAATAAATTGATTTCAAATTAAAGGTTCAACATTTCTTCCTTCTTCAGCAGTGCAGCATATGAAGTCCTTCTTAAAAAATAAAAATAAAAGGGCCTTTGGGAAATTCCTTCCTTACTTTAAAACAGTGGTTTTCAACCAGTGTGCTGTGGCACCGGGGGTGCCTTGAATGGCGGTCAGGGCTGCCACAGGAAACATGGGCCTCTGTCCCTCTTTCCTTCCCTCCCTCCTCTGCTGCCTTCTTGCATCTCTGCCTCCCAAAGGCTTGCACAGCTGTTTGTTGCAGCAGCCCTGGCTACAAGCTCCCCAGGCAAATGGTGCCTCTGGGGCTGGCCAAGGGGTGCTGGTTGCCAGGAGCTGAGGTGGCCTCAGAGTAAGCAAGGAAGTGGGTGAGGGAGCCCAGCCAGCCAGTCTACCAGCCTCTGATGTTGGGAATGGACGGACAAGTGGGAGGCTGGGCAGGCAGGCCGGCAGGTGCTGTGCTGGCCTTTCTTGTGCTTGCTGTGTGCAAGGCCTGCCTGGGAGCTGAAGGGGAGCCTTTCCATCATGCAGGCTTAACAGCACCTGCTGCTGCCCCTGCTGCCTCCCAAGGTGAGGTGCTGGCCTCACGGTCACCTTTGGCCAGTCTCCGTTGGGCGGGCTGTGGGCATCTTATTCCCAGGCCCCTGTGGTGCAGTGTGAGGTGGCCCCTCTCTTTGGGGCTGCTCAGAGACCAGGGGCGGCAGCAGTAACTGCCCGGAGGACTCCCAATAAGAGGGGAGAGGAGAGGAGGCTGAGGGAATACTCCACAAGGGAGGGAGTTTGAAATAGGTACTGCAGGCAAGGGGAGACATCACTGGGCTCCTGAGCCCCACAGGGGTGCCACAGAAAGAATGTAGTTGGTCAAGGGAGCCGTGGACTCAAAAAGGTTGAAAACTTCTGCTTTAAAACATAGTTACATAGGAGGCAGTCTGCAAACCTTCCGAAAAAGTCTGTGAAAGACTGGGTCTGTCTAGACAAGCTCACTTGCTCAGTCAATAAAAGGGGAGCAGTGAAATGCACGCTGTACACCAATCATTTCCAAAACTACATAATATTGGCAGAGAAGGGGAAATGGGGCAGCAACCCTACATTTGCCATCATGCCCAGCTCCAGCCTGAGATACTGACTGCTACACCTAACAGACAACTGAAATTGCACATAGATAATTTCCACCCACCTCAGAGGCACACAAAGTATTGAAAACCAACTATGAGTGCTGGCATTTCTTTCACCCTCAAGTACATTATCTCTGAAACTTCTTCCAAAGATCAAACTCGTCCCACGATTCCAACAAAAGGTCACCCTTTGCAATGTATCCTACAGAACAATGACATTTCAGGGATCAAGGAAAAGGTTAAAATATTCCTATAAATCTATTCTTGGGACTTTTAGTGCGTCCTATGCTGGGGGGAAATGTCTTCTTTTTTCCGCTCAGTGCTGCCTGATCAAGTAATGGGTCTGATAGACTTTATGTGATTTTAAAAAAAGAAAGATGCACTCCAGCTCATGCAAATGAAACCTAATTTAATTTTTAAAGCTCGTTTATTTATTGAGATTTAATCCAAAACTCCCACATCAAAGCGAATAGAAAACAACCACAACCACAACCACAACAAATACTACCGGGGGCTTTAATAAAAAGGAATTGCAGCAAGTCAAAATAAAACTCGGAGCAGCAGCCTCCACATAATGATTTAAATTACGGCCTTGTAGAGCACCCCGGTCCGTGAAATCCTTTACTCAAGGAGACTGATGTCAAGCAAACACCAAGGATTTAATTCAGTCACTTAATGCCCTGTGTATCTGAGCTGGCATTGAATGTTGAGATTTGGAGAGCAGCGCTTAGAATTACAGCAGGGGGGTGGAGCAGCTTTTGTGGGACGAAGAGCACCCCCATTCCTTTGCCATGCTCCCCGGGGGCCCATTTCTTGGTTTCAACATGAAATGAGTTTATGGTTCCCAGTCACTTAATTGGCACTAAATTACATTCACACAGACTTCAAATGTTCTACACAGGGGACGGAGGGTGGCAGCGCTGAAGAGACAATGCTTGTAAAATAGCCTCTCCTCCCCTTTACTTCTCCTTTTGGAGCATAACATCTCCCTGTCTCCCCAAGTCCCCATTACTGCAACAGCTCATTTTCAGCTCTTTTCAGACCGTCCTCAACTACAAGGTACAGCCTTCCTGTTTGGTGCCTTGTGGCTGCATCATTGCAAGCTAACCATGCCTTCTTGCTGCTCATGTGTCAACAAGCCTCTCTTGTTTCACTCAGGAGGCAAACTGAAGCATGTCACAGCTGTAAGGATGGCCAGGTCAAATGTATGGGGACTGAAGAACCTAAGAGAGCATAAGAAGAGCCTGCTGGATTCGGCCAATGGCCCACCTTGTCCAGCATCATGTTCTCACCATGGCCAAGCAGATGCCTTTGGAAAACCTGCAAGTAGACCATGCACACAAGTGCAGTCTTGGGCCAGCCCAGCAACAGTTTATCCTAGCCGGCACTTGGGACAAACTGAATGCACATCAGACTGGGAATGGGAACCTCAATCCCATCAGGAACAATGAAAGATGCCTGCCTCATACCCTGTTCCCAGCCCAATCCACAAAATTTGATGTGGTACTAGGTCTTCTCCAACCTGGTGCCTGCCAGATGTTTGATCCAAAACAGCTGGTTGGAGAAAATTATACCAGGTAAACAGAGATCAGGGGGAGGCTGGTTATTTTAAGACTTGCTTTGATAGCCAAGCAATTTGGCATCCACCCTCTGCTCCTCTTAATGGATGCACTACTATCTCTCCTTCAAGGCAGCAGGCACCACTCCCTTCTGTAATGATGTATTAACCACTCCCTGGACCCATCTTGTCAGCCCTCCTCAGCTCCTCTTAGCCATTCTTCTCCTGCAACCCAACTTTCCCCATCTCCATTCTCATTTGCCCATTCTCTACTCCCCATCCCTCCAACATGACCTTGTCTGTCTATTGTAGACTGTAAGCCCTTTGTGTATGGACCCTGTCATTGCTAGGGCAACAGAATAAACGTGCAGTAGTTGGAACCTGCCTCTAGGGAGGTCAGAGAATTCTGACAGAAATGGGAGCAGAGGTTGCTGATGTTTGCTTATCTGTCCCATGTCCAGAATAGAAATCCAGTGAATACAACTGGGAGCTAGCTCAGGAGGGTTGACAAGATGGATCTAGGGAGTGGCTAATACATTATTACACAAGGGAGTGGTGCCTGCTGCCTTGAAGGAGATAGTGCATCCATTCCTGTAAAATTCCTCCCTGGACCCTTAGGAATTTCACAACTATAGCCCAGTCACTAATATCACTTTGCTAGGGCAAGGGTTGTAGTGGTTCAGCAGAAAAACCTATTTGAGTTTTTTGGGTTTTTTTACCCATTCCACTCTGGGTTCAAGCCTAGTTTTGGGACATATGGATAATCCAACATGGCTGCCCCCATCACGTCTCATTTGATCCCAAGAATTGACAGGCTGGCAGTGTTAGCTGAACTTGGGAGTTTCCGGAAATCCTGTGGGGCAGGTATCAATTCACACAAGCGCCACCTTTGGCTCCAAAAGCCCTCTCTTTCCATGCCAGAGCAACCATTATATACATAAGGAGCAAGGCGGGGAGGGGAATACTGACAGAAAATGGGAACGTCAGATCAGATTGCAGGGTTTAGTTCACAAAATGCCATCACTGTCAGAGAATTAGGTGGGCTCTCCTTGCCTTCTGCAAGAGCTGTGGTATTTACTTTTCGTTCTGAGGGCTACATCTTCACCTTTGACAGAGACAGGCTGAGTGGAGAGAAGTGTCTGCTCAGGATATCAGAAAAGTTAAAAGTTATCGGGAATTCAAAGGAGGAGAAGCAGCAAAAATCAATCTCTCCCTCCCCCTACCGAATAAGCCATAATCCTACCTGTATGTAATGCAAAGGTTCTTTTAGTCCTTACAGCGCTGCCTGGATTAAACAGAGATTAATGGAGGTTGCGGGGGGGGGGGGTTGGAGGGAAGAGGAAAGACATTATGATTTCCGAGTGTGAGAAAGACTTCTGCAGCACTCAAGCGCTCCGGTTCAAACCGAGAGGTTATTTGCGGCAGTCAAGTCTTGACAATGAAAAGAAATCACCTGCTTACCCGCGGCTGCCTGACTAAAACCTTCATAATCAACAATGATGTGAGAAATATGCACCTCAGCTCAATGGGCTGGGCAAGAGCTTATGGAGGAAATCAGGAGAGCGACCCGATTGTCCCCCTTTCATTCAGAATAAGCTCCGGTTTAAGTGACACTTCAGAGAAGATGGCAGCTGAGAGACGGTATCCATGAACTGTGGGGTGCAGGCATTCCATGAACACACAAAAGAACGCAGGAAAGGATGGCGGGCGTAGCATTTTTTCTCTTTTACAAGGTGAGAGTACAATGAGGTAATCTTACTGCATGCAGACTTATTTGCATGGCAGTCAAACAAGGCTGAGAAAAAAATCAGCATAAGACATACTTAAGCCACACTTACAGTAGACCCATTGACATAAGTGGGATTTAATTTTGGAGCTAGGTATGACTAAGTCAAGATCCAACCAAGTTTATCTGTGATTTTCAAACTACTGAGCTCCTGGTAGCATTTTACGTTGTGGAAATTCAATAAGAATTGAGTGCAGTGGCCAAAGGCTAGAGCATTCTAGTGGTTATTTTCTCCCCCTCAGATGAGATCTAAAGAGGTGGATAGGGGACTGAGTTCCCATCTTCTTGTGTTCCAAGAGGATGACGTAGGTATAAGAAGAGGTTACTGAACCTGGACTCCCTTCAGCCAGGCCCCAGCACTCTCCCTCCTGCATCACCAGTTCTGTGTGTCAGCAATAAGAAGATTGGCAGATTGAACTCCCTAGCTAAAAAAGAAGCAACCAGGAGGCAATGGAAAAGGAAAAGGGAGAAACTTGCCTTGTTTCACAAACAGCAGAGCCTGAGGCAAATTAAGTCCATTGTACAACTACCCTGTACTGTGTGGGAAAAATCAGCCTCATATAACCAACAACATGCTTAAGTCTAATTAATGCATGAAGGGGTTAAGACCATAGAGTGGGCTGCCCTGCCAGGCTTGGCTAGGTCAAACCCCTTCACCTTGGGAGGAAAGGTTAACCAAACTCTTTGTTCTTTTTTCTTCCACCATATGATCCCTACCAATAAAGAGGTCTAAACTGGATGCTCCAAGCTTAGACTGTGTGGCTTTATCAAGCCATCTTTATGTTTCTATACACAAAAAAATACCATTTTTGTATCCTAAATTATGCTGCCTGTCTTTTCTTGCTGCAGTATGGAAAAGTACACGAATACGACCTTTGAAGTGTTTGTAAGTAAACTATTTTTAACTTACCAAATGTGTGGTCTCTTTCTATGTCAAGGGAAGTGGGGACCAGCATTCGTAAAGAGAATGTGCAACAGAATAAGCTCTCTAAAGTTGCTGGGAAACAGCTGGAATGTGTGCTGCAAATAAGAGACCCCATTTGTGTCTGATACGCCAAGAAAGCAATCATATTTGGGAATAAATGGCTGGTTCAAAAGCCAAGCATGATCCATGAGCATTCAGTATCTGCAGGGTTGACACGATGATGAATAGTTTCAGAAATATGCAGGTTCTCAAATAGACATTGGTAAAAAATAAATGACAGTGTTATACAGACAAGTGGAAAACATCCAGTGAGTAAATGTTCATGCCCAAGAGCTGGACAATCTAGAGGTAGAGGACATCAAACAGCAAACCAATAATTCAAAAGGAATATAAAGCACATTTAAAAAAAAAAAGTTTTCTCAAGGAAAACTCTACTCCGTATACCCAAGGAAAGCTTGGAGAAAGCTTTCTACCCATTCCTTGTAACAAAATAAATAAATAAATGGAATAGAATAGCGTTTCAGAATGGAAGAAAGGGCCATTGAAGTGGTGAACTCAAGAGACAGGTAGGAAGAACTCGCAGATAAAGCAGTAATAGGAGATTCTGGGCACTTGGAAGTAGAAAGAAACAGTCCAAATGGGGTCAGCAATGTTTTCTGCTTGGTGGATAATGTTTCGGTTTGATGATAATGGTGTAAGATAGAAAACATCTTACATTGTAGGGCAGCCACAGTTTAACAAACAACTGAACAGGGAAGATAGCTGAAGCTGTTGCACAGACTACAAAATTACATGCATCAGGGCAAGTCATGCCAAGTGAGTAGTTTCAGCCAAAAAAGAATACATCGCACAGAGAAAACTGGTGGTTCATGCAGGCCACAGATTCAGAATCTTTTTGTGCTGCTGTTTCCTGCCTAAAGACATTCCTTTATAATGTCCTTCTGGTGGTTACTTTTAAACAACACAATACGAATGCTCATATATTGTGTTGCTATGTTGTTGTTGTTTAAAAAAACAACCTCAAGCGTTTATAAAAGAATGCCTTTAGGCAGGCAGTAGCACCACAACTGTGTTCCTACAATGAAGGTGAAGCAGTAAGACTTTTCAAATGTAGACATCAGAAGAAAAGTATTTGCAGAAGTAAAGCTAAACATAAAGTTACGGTAAGTGATTATAGTAAAGACATTGCTCTTTCAGAGAAAATGGGGGTGTGGGTATCAGGGTGAAATATGGCGGGTCTCAATGGGTATTTTAGAGACAGAATCCAGGCTCATCACTCAAGAACTGGTGTTTAAAGACCGAAGATGAAGTGTCAAGGTAAGATACAATTTGTCTGCAGATTAATGATGAATTGCCATGGAAGATAAAAGTGAAAGGTACTTGGGATTGTTTTAACTCTTCTACCCCAGTTGTGTGGAATTTTCTAAGCCACAGTAAAGGTAGCAGTGGGGGGAAATAATCTGCTGAGGTTGTAGGAACCTTTGTACAGTGGTACCTCGGGTTAAGTACTTAATTCATTCCGGAGGTCCGTTCTTAACCTGAAAATGTTCTTAACCTGAAGCACCACTTTAGCTAATGGGGCCTCCTGCTGCTGCCGCGCCACCAGAGCACAATTTCTGTTCTCATCCTGAAGCAAAGTTCTTAACCTGAGGTACTATTTCTGGGTTAGCGGAGTCTGTAACCTGAAGTGTATGTAACCTGAAGCGTATGTAACTCGAGGTACCACTGTACAGTGGAACCTAGTGTTATGGACGGGATCCGATCCGGAAGCCCGTCTGTAACACGGAACTGGTGCAAGCTGAAATGCTGAGTCTGCACATGTGTGTGGTGTGATTTAGCACTTCTGTGCATGCGCAAGCAGCAAAACCCGGAAGTAACCCGTTCTGGTACTTCTGGGTTGCTGTGGGACGCAACACAAAAACACGTAACCTGAAGCGGACATGAGGTATGACTGTTCTACAAACTGGTGAGAATTTGTGATGTCTCCAAACCTCAGCAACTTGTACTGCTGCTCTTGGGCATTGGCAAGCATTACAGGCCCCTGATTTAAATCCAAGCTGGAGGAGCATTCCTCCTTCTCAATCACTTAAGTCTGGAAGCTGCTTTGATAGTGGAACACCTGCAGGCCTCTCTTCCTCACAGGTTGGGGGCTAAGACTAGTTGATTTGAATTCTTGTGGGGCAAAATAAGTTTTTTCCAGAGCATTCTCCACTTCACTTGTAATTGCTGGCTCCAACCTGAATAGAGCCCAGGGGAGTTCACCCATCACTAGTCAGAATATCTCTATTCCAGGAAAGTTGTTTACTATTCACAATTCACAAAGCAAATCTACCCATGCACCTTGGTGCCATTGTCACGAATCGTCCCATTCCTTGCATTCCAGGCCAACTCATTTGTGAGAGTATGTGCTCCGCGGGGCAAATGGACAATAGCAGTAAGAAAACAGAGCCAAAGACAAAACGTTAGAAAGAAAAGTATCTCTATCATGGCTTCCTTTGCAACATTTTCAATTTCACTTTGAAATAGCTCGTGTTCATGCCTATGTGTTGTGGACAAACACTACTAATGACTCGGCTACACTGGCAAAGGAAAAGCACTTTATATGCATTGTTTATGCATTCTAATACTTTGACACCAGATGGCACTGTGGAGTTCTGTTTTCACCAACCCGATTTCTCATACGAAGTTTAAAATGCATTTAACTGAAACGCTTCTTTGATGTGTCTAGATCCAGCTTAAGAGTGCAGCTTGCCTGGACAACATAACCTCCAAGTGTCACCCCCCAAAAGGACACCCCATTTTTTCTTGTGAGAAAACAGTGGCCATTTCGGATGCTGTGATCTTGCATAATTCCCCCTCCTGAATGAAATGTCAGCGTGTCCCAGTTGACTTTCGCCATGTACATTAAGACATCTTTGTTCCCACCACCTTGTTCTTTCTTTGCAGAGGTCTGAATGGGCCAAGTTTCCCCCCACAATACCCTCACCCCAAGTGGGAGCAAATAGCAGAACTAGCTTGGCACTGCCTTTCTATAATGGCTTTGGCTTGCTTTAGACATGTCTGAACTCCAGGCTCTCACCAGTAGCAAGGACTTGATCCCTTGGCTTCTTCTCCCTACAAGGAGCAGCCAGTCAAAAGAAGGACACATTGCAATTTTCCAACCCCCTTTCCATAATGGAAGTCTATAATGGCAGTGTGACCAGAGAGAGGAATGCCGAAATGACGATTGAATTAATTAATAAATAAAAACATTTATAGCACACCTGCATTAAAAACATGTTGTACATAAATCAAGGTACGACATAGGCCCTGCTTTAGGACACACAGCAGTAGGGTCGTGAAGGGAAGATAGGTTTGAGAATAAAAGGGCAAAAAGATGCGCTGTTAGCAGGCATTTCTATCCAGCGGTGGATCTCCTCTGGCAGCTACTCTGAGAGAGAGAGAGAGAGAGAGCAACTAACAAGCTGCCATTGCTTTGCTGGGCAGTGACAGGGTCCAGAGTGACTTTGTCCTTACCCTGCAGTTACAGGGCCATTTACTGATGAAACACCTTTTAAAGGGCAGAATGGCAATAACACACAAGCGTTTTACCCAACACTTATGGAACCACACACAGAGGTTAATATAGTGTCAATAAGGAAGAAAATGTGACCGAGGGGGGGAAAAACCCTGGTGGAAATTCTTTGTGAGGGTTTCAGGAAAGACAGAGGCAGGGAGCACAAGCATGTGGAGAGAGGGGGAGAGAGAAGTGGTATATTTGTTTATAGCAGGGTTAGGAAACCCTTGACAACATTAGGACTGCATTCCCTGTCAGGGAACGTCTTTCAGGGTTGGGGCAGGCCAGTGACAAAAGGGATGGGGCTAGAGGCAAAGTGGGTTAGAACAGTAGACTACATTCCACCTATGCCCAAGTCCGTTGGTTGTACACATGCATTTCTCTGTCTTTCATCCAGGCCAGCGGGAGCCATCCTCACAGTTCTTCAAGGTCACATCCTTGATTGGCACTTGAGGAGGGTGAGGCCGGTGAAGGTCGTGGCCTGGGGAAAGTCCTGAGAGCCATAGAGAGAGGTCTGGAGGGCCACTTTCCCCAGCCCTGGTTTCTAGGCAGATTGGCAGTTTAGGCTGTGGAGAACAATGCCAAATGCAATGGTGGCTGTGGTTCCTGGCTAAAAAAGCAGAAAGGGCTTGGCTCATGAGTGTTCACTGTGATATTGGTTAAGCCACATAAGACACCCATCAACAGATATTCATCTGAAACAAAAAGTCTCATTAAAATCAGATGCTGTGCTAGAAGGAAATTTCCTGGGGAAATGTATTACAGAATAAGAAAGGAATCTATCCACTGAGTAAACTTGTCCAGAAGGTAGATGTAGGACTGTTTTGACCTGTTATATTAAGCTAAGGTTCAATAACAAATTAATGGGATCAGTGGCCCCATTAATCTTCCTATAATGAACAACAGCTGAAGCAAGCCTCCTCCCCGAGTTTCTTGGAGGCATTTTATACCAGCAGCAAACTTGCCTTATAGAACCTAAAATCGTATGAAAGTGATTTAAAGGTACTGAATTGGAGACATTCTCTCTCCCTCTCAAAAAACCATTGCAGGTGGCAAAATGGCACAGTAAATTAATGCACTTAACCTTCAAACCCCGGAGAATTAAATGAAGTCACTAGCAAAATGCATTTGGTGATGCCTGTAGTAGTCTTGGGGCATGTTTGTTCACATCACAAAGGTAACATGCCCTGCAAGGTCACAAATACAAGAATGACAGTTGCCATTGTTAGGTCTTTTTTTATTTAAAAAAGTGCTTTCAACCTTAACAAATTGAAAAGGGTAAGCATATGGAAAGCATCGTTTAGATAAAACAACAGGGTGGGGGAGAGAAGAATTTTGAACAGTTGCTAAGTGCAATGGAACCATAAGGTCGACAAAATGTTACTTGGGGAAAATGGCAGAGGCGCCTTCCTACAGAATCCTTTCTAGAAAATGTTCCAGTCAAGAAAGGACAAAGAGAGACACCAGTAAGTATCTAAAAGCAGGGAAAAGGTCTAGATAAGCCCTGGTGTCAACTCCATTAACAAAATTCTGCTTCAGCAGTGGGGAACCTTTGACCCTCCAGATGTGGCGGAACTACAATACAGGAGCTGTATTCCCCACACATGTTCAAGATTCCCCACACATGTTCTACTCCAAGCATAGAATGGCTGAAGGATATTTAAGGAGAATGCATGTACACTAGAAGCCCCATGGAGGGGCAGATAGGCTTCTAAAATACATCAGCCTCCTGGTATCCTTGTCAGTGGAGCCCTGACTGCCTCCTAGTAGTGGGGGCTGGGAGAGAGATTCTGCCATCACAGGCATTGTGTTATTTTTCCTCCATTAGGCGTCAGTGGCAACTTATATGGGAAAAGGAAAAGGTTGCACTCTAAGGCAATATTGGAGAGGGCATCAATGTGCCCTGCCTATGGTGAAGGACTTCTTGTGTCCCTTCTCTGCTATAACCAGATAGTCCTACAGAATTCAGTAGTGAGAGCTACTGAAAACGGAGCCAAACTGGATTTTTATTTCTGTGAATTCAAATGTGAACTAAGCTGATATGCATCTCTTGCACAAGATGTGCAGACTGGAACATGTTGCCCTTCTCTGAAATTTGTGGTGTAATTCTCAGGTCAAAAACGTACCAAAATGCATTACAAAAAATGTGCGTTTTAGGACATAATGTTTAGGAATGCATACACCAAGATAAAATACATATTTAAATGTGTAAAGGTAAAGGTAAAGGGACCCCTGACTATTAGGTCCAGTCACAGACGACTCTGGGGTTGCGGCGCTCATCTCGCTCTCTAGGCCGAGGGAGCTGGCGTACAGCTTCCAGGTCATGTGGTCAGCATGACTAAGATTTAAATGTGTAGCTTGTGATAAAATTGTTTTGAAATAGAATTTAAATACAATTTTTGTGCAGTTTTTTTTTTAAAAAAACCAAATTCAGATTAATGTGAGAGCAGGATGGAAAAAACATATGAATGTGCACATGAATGTCTGTGAAATGGACAGACCAGAAATAGACTGATCCATCCTTACTTCTTGCATGCATTAACTATAGCTAAGCTTATATCAGCATTGACCTTAAATATTGTCAATGCTAGTCAGGGTTCTGAAGCCAGCTTCAAATATTTGTTAATCCTGGTTGAGTTTCACCATAGTGTAGGTTGTGCTGATGTGAGACTTATCCTGCATTAAATCCAGCTTTAGGAGGAACTGTGCTAACCTGCAGCTAAACAGGAATGCCTTAAGGAATCAGGAATGTTAGATGTGCACTGGCACCAAATGATCTTGTCTTGTGCTTTAGAAAACACCTGAGGAGTAACATGGTATTAGCCCTTTCTATTTTGGTGCTGGAGGAGACTCTTGAGAGTCCCATGGACTGCAAGAAGATCAAACCTATCCATTCTTAAGGAAATCAGCCCCGAGTGCTCACTGGAAGGACAGATAGTGAAGCTGAGGCTCCAATACTTTGGCCATCTCATGAGAAGAGAAGGCTCCCTGGAAAAGACCCTGATGTTGGGAAAGACTGAGGGCACAAGGAGAAGGGGACGACAGAGGACGAGATGGTTGGACAGTGTTCTCGAAGCTACCAGCATGAGTCTGACCAAACTGCGGGAGGCAGTGGAAGACAGGAGTGCCTGGCATGCTCTGGTCCATGGGGTCACGAAGAGTCGGACACGACTAAACGACTAAACAACAACAACATTTTTTCCCTATGACCACCCATCAGTATGTAGGGGTGCTTCAACATCTGCACAGAATGTTAGAAGATGACATCTTGTCTTAAAGCAGGCATCCCCAAACTCGACCCTCCAGCTGTTTTGGGACTACAATTCCCATCACCCCTCACCCCTGCTCCTGTTAGCTAGGGAAGATGGGAGTTGTAGTCCAGTTGTAGCTGGAGGGCCAAGTTTGGGGATGACTGTCTTAAAGCATAAGATCAGCTGGACATTGGGCAATTTGAAGATAAGGGCTGCCACATTCCGCTTGACTTGGTTTTCTTTGGAAGCTGACTTAGGCTTGGTTGAGTTGTGTTTGAGCTGAACAGTTTCTGAAGTCCGATGGTTGCTTACTCTACACAAAAATAAAATAGTTTCTTGCTATTTGGTGACCATGGTAGTCTAAAAAGGCTCATATCCTAAGGCTTTCATTTTAAAATCATTTGACTTCTAGCTCTCACAGTTGGGGGGGGGGGACGCCCCAGGTGCCTGAGGTAGGCTCCAAAAGCTCAAATACTTAACCACAAGCAAAAAGAGTTCAAAGTTTTATATTAAAAACAAAAAAGATATATCTCAGGATTAAGCCGACTGTGTCTTTGTAGGAGCTGATTCACATTTCCCCCCAAACAGCTGAGGATAGAACACGTTTTCTCATATATTGCTAGATCTCCTAACAAATCCTCAAAGAGAGTCTTCCACATTCTGTATTAGGAAGCCAAAAAACTCATTTTGCAGCAGACACAAAACAAATGCTCAAGGGAATTGAAAATATTTCCCAGGGCTGGCCATATCCATATCCAGCACAGCCACACACACGACAATCTAACTGGAATTCTGTCTGCTAGAGAGAGAGCAGGCAGCATTAAGCAGTTGTGCTAGGTGCTGAGAGGGGGTGAGGGACATGGGCTTTTAAAACATACACAATAATGGCTCACTCTTCATTAATTTTGACTACATAGTGGCAGCTCAGCTGCCAATCAGGTCTGTCTTGACTCTCAGTGCTGTGCATATTTTGCTGTAATCTGACTTCGCTATTGAGTCCTAACCCAGAAACCCAGGCTGTTGTGCGTCAACTGAAACAACTCTCTATTAAAAAGCGATGCAGGTAAGAGGGGTGAAAAGATGCTACGGGAGGTTATAATTACATACAGACACACTCTTCTTTTTTTCTTTTTTTCTTTTTGCACAACTCCATGATGGCCTTTTCTCATGCTGAGCTAAAATGAGATTTGAGCAAGTTTTTGCTGTGAATTTCCATTTCCCATTAAAGATATTGCGACTCTCTGTACTTCGCCAGTGAAATTGCTTAAAACGGCATGAAATTGAAGCTCCCACAAAATGAGTGCAACCTGACAGGTCTGATAATGCAAGTATTGATACCGAAACTCGACAAGATTAAATTCTGCTGTTTAGAATGAAACAGTTCATAATTAGGGCTGCGAGGTTCTTTATGAGAAATTTAATGGTCTCCCACGGAAGGCATTTAAAACATCACCAAATGTGATCAAGTATTTCGGAGCACGGAATCAAGATTTTATCTTATAGCAGAGAGCTTTCATTTAACAAGTACATCACCTGGTAAAGGACTATAAACCTATTAACCTGGGATAATTCCTCTTCTTATTTGCAGCCACATTGCTACAGGTTGATGTGATTTTGGACAAAGGGAAATATTCAAACAATACAATGGTCCCTCTTAAGCAGGAATATGCATAAGCAGGAATCGGCAGCTTGAGTTGATTGGGTCAGTGGAAGTTTTTCTGGCATGTGGCAGATCTGGAGGGCTTCCCTAGAAACATTACAGGCAGAAGCGTAGCTGGGGGGGGGTGGGGACTGGGTACCACACCAAGGGGGTGGGGAACACTCCCACCCCCAGGCACCCAAGCGGTTAGTACAGGACTTCTTAAGCTGGTTTTGCAACATCAACCTTGCAAGCTATAGCAAGACTCATTCCTAGCAAGCATCAGCACCAAACCCAGCTGAAGAAAAAAATACTTATTTTGAGTGTGTGTGTGATATTATTATACCAATTAGAGTAGCATATAATTGCCCAGCAATATCCAAACACTGAGTGTGTCTTATAGCTCAATAATAGAACTCACTTAAACTAATACCTGCTGGTGTAATTAACACATTAAAAAGAAGAAGAAGAAAGAATCAACACACCAAGATTATGCACTTAAAAGAACTGCACTGCGTTCCATTCATTTAAATTTCAAAGTGGATGTCAATGTTGTTTCATATCTACAAAGACAATTATTTCATGCGCTGTCAGGTTACTTGCAAATCATCACAAATACACAAGGAACTACTAGGATATAGCTCTCAAAGTGCATTGATATTCTACAATCTTTGTTTTGTATTAAGTGGAAGGATTGCATTCCCTAGCTTGCCTTTTAACTTATTTAAACTTTTTTTTTTAACCTTTCCAGATGAAATAGATGAATATGCAATACAGACACTTCATGCTATCCTGCAAAGGTTATTTGGCTTTTTGAGGTTTGATCTCTAGAAATGTAGGGTGCCTTCAGGCTAGCTTGTTCTCATACGTGTCATCCATTAGGAGAACTATGGGGCTTGGGGTTTATCTGTTTCAGGGATTGCTTTTTTCTAATGTGGTATCGAAATTTTTAAAATTTCCCAGTTTACCCATATAATTCATTCACCAAAGCTGAACAAAGGTGCATAGGGACCCTCCATAATTCATAGAACTTTCTTCTCTTGGAGGTTAACGAAAGCCCAAGTCTGGACTTTTTCCAGATACGGGGTTAAGACACTTTCATCTGTTGGCCTGGCAAACTTTGTCTCTGTATGTCAGTGCATATTGCTGTGAGCTTTTATATTTAAATTTGCATATGTTTGTAGAATAAAGAACAGGCCCTAAGTATGAGGAATAAAGTAAGATAAACAAATAACAGGGCTAGCAACATGTTAAGAAATAAATTAACCACCATTAAGAGCCCAGAGTCCTGGTATTTTTGCTCATTGCCAATACTACTGGAAGATAAATTTAAGACTGCAGTCAAGGTTTTAGTTGATTCATCATTCAAGTTAGTCAATTAGAGCTTGCAGTTATAAATGAATGAATAAAGGTAAAAATTAGAAGGGTTTCTGTTCGAATTCCATTCCTGACCATGATCCCCTCCACAATTTTTCCTGAAATGGTTAATGTCCAGAATATGGACATAAGAACTGCCACGCTGAATTGACTTGGGCTGGAACCAGACACATCAAAGAAGTGATTCATTTAAATGTATTGTAAACTTCATACAGGGAAATCCCATTGGCAAAAGATGGGACTCCAGAGCACCATTTGACGCCACGGTGTTGTAACGCATATAAAGTACTTTATTTTTACGAATGGAGATGACTCCATAGACTAGCTTTCTGTTTCCAGTAGTGGCCACAGAGATGCTTCAAGTATGATAATAAACAGGGCAGGATATCTATAGGCAGAAAGTTGAATACCTCCCAAGATCCCATCTGTTTTGCAACTGTCCTGTGTTGAAGATGGTCATCTGTTTCATGAGCACAGGATTAGAGGTGGGCTCCTTAAATGGTGAAAATGGTGAATCTGAGCCTGATTATTCACTCACCTGGTTCAGTATTGTCCACACTGACTGACAATGTTACAGACAGGGCTTGCTCCCAGAAATGCCAGGAACTGAAACTGGGCCTTTTGTATACAGCAAACATGCGTCGTTACTCAGCTTCAACAAACATGCTCCACCATTCAGCTGCAGCCTAAAGGTGCTTAGGGAATGCTTGAGGAGAGAACATAATAGGGCTGCAAGTAACCACGGGGGCTGGGGGGGGGGCGGGTTGAGGGGATCCAACAGTGCAGAACCTCTTCCCTTTTGCCTAGGAGATGTGCAAGTCACTAATGCAGAAAAATAGGGAATAGGTTGAATGAGAAAGAATCTGACAGATGAAAAGAAATGAGAAGGGTGTGTGGAAGAACAAAAGGGACCAAAAAAAGGGCCATGAGAGAATAATGACATTTCCATTCAGAAGGAACAGAAATGTCACTTTCATTTGTCACTGGCTTCTCCTGGCACTTTCAAGTGTTACCTATAGCTTCCCTTGCATTGCAAAGATACTCAAGTCACATACTGAAAACCACTTAATCAAGCAGTTACCCCTTAAAGCCTTTTGATCGCCCCGGGATACTCAATCAGCATGAATTCCCTTTTCCTCCCCGCCTTGTCCTTTTGATATATGTTTAAGGGTGACGCTAGGATTTTCATATGGCAACGCGGCCTGCTGAAGGCATACCCCGAGCTCTGCTTGGAGCGCAGGGGGAAGGCAGTGGGGGGCTTTTGTTCCAAACCAGGACGGCTTCAAAGAAGTGTGGCAATTTCAGGACCACATGAAAAGAACTGGGTAATGGTATCCCACCTCCTATCACCCCAGTTTGAACACTACCCCCAAGTGCGATGCAATCACATATTATTATGCCCAGAGAAACAGCAGGCTATTTTATCATTTGAACACCTTTTCACCAGGCTCTTTTACTACATAAATATGGAGATGAAAGGCAAGTGTGTGGTGATTCTCTCCCCCCCCTCCACACCTTGGAAATGATAATTCAAATCCTATGTGTATCATCTTACACCTAGTGAGCAGATATTTTCTTTAAAAAAAAAACACTCAAGAGTTTTAGAGGATAGCTAGGTGTTAAGAGTACAATTATACACATGTCTACTCAGAAGCAAGCCTTTTGATCGCCCCGGGATACTCAATTGGCATGAATTCCCTTTCCCTCCCTGCCTTGTCCTTTTGATATATGTTTAAGGTGACTCTACAATTTTCACATGGCAACATGGCATGCTGAAGGTATCCCCCAAGCACTGCTTGGAGTGCACTGTTTGGAGTGCACTGCTTGGAGTTCATTGGGAGTTACTCCAAGGTAAATATGTGTAGGATTGTGGCTTAAATGTCTCAGATGCCAGGACAAACACAGAAGTCAGAATTTCTCTCTAGAATCAGGGTGCCTTAATGAAATTGGTATTATTAATTGTTACTATTTCATGAAATTTATACACCGCTTGATTGTAAAACTAACTAACTAACTAACTAACTAACTAACTAACTAACTAACTAACTCAAAGCAGTGTACAAAAACGTAAAACAAGAAAATCAAGAAAAAACTACAACTCTACTTTAAAACCTGAAAAAGTTAACATATTAAAACAGATTAAAATTATCTCAACTGTCGAAGCATCTGAGTAGGCTTGTCTAATCAATAATGCTTTTAGCAGGCACCAAAAAGAGTACAGTGAAGGTATGGAAACTTTAAGACTTCCCCGTGTATAATGTTAGGGTGAAAACAGCTGTAATTGCTTTAGATGAGGAGGGCTTGTTTGGAAGCAATCTCTCGGGGGTCAGTCAGTGCAAATATAGTTTTCCTTGGACAGCTTTGAAAAACCCAACAACCCTGGTTTTGCAAATTTGCAGTGCAGCTTGAACTGGGGGAAAGCCTGCTCTCCAAGGTGCTGATGGGCTAGTTCCCATGCCATCACCAATGCACTTTTTCCTCCTCATTCTAAAATACCTGGGGCACTTTTATCACGGTTTCAAAATGCAGTTGTTTATGAAAGATAAACACAGAAACAAACAGATATTGCTTAACTATTTTAAAGTTAGATACAGTGGTACCTCGGGTTATAAACATCTCGGGTTACAAACACTTTAGGTTACAGACTCCGATAACCCGGAGGTAGTACCTCAGGTTAAGAACTTTACCTCAGGATGAGAACAGAAATCATTTGCCGGTGGTGCGGTGGCAGCAGGAGGCCCCATTGGCTAAAGTGGCACCTCAGGCTAAGAACGGTTTCAGGTTAAGAATGGACCTCCAAAACGAATTAAGTTCATAACCCGAGGTACGACTGTATTTCACTTGTTGGCAAGTCTGTCTGTCACACAGAAGTGAATTTGGGCTCACATCACAGGTGAATGTTATCATGATGCACTGTCCTTGGAAACTTTCTGACCAAAGTGTACAATATAAATATTTTAGCAAACAAACAAATCAATAGAGGAATTCACTATGCTCTTTGAATACCATGCCTCTCTTCACCAGAATTTATAGCTATGTTGTTAAATAACCTAATGAAAGTTGTATTTAGATAGATAGATAGATAGATAGATAGATAGATAGATTCTTTATTGTCATTACACAAGTGCAACATTGCACAAGTGCAACGAAATTGGATGCCATCCCTTAAAAAACAACAAAAGCAAAACAACAACAACAACCAAACAAACCACATTCCAGCCACACCCACACCCATCAAACTCCCAGGTCACACTATCGAGTTACAGCATTCAAAAAGGCCACAGCTCTTGGATAGAAACTATTTTTCAGTCTATTTGTCCTTGACTTGATGTTTCTATATCTCCTGCCAGAAGGCAGTAGTGCAAACAGACTGTATCCCGGGTGAGATGAATCCTGCAGGATGTTGTTTGCTTTCCTAAGACAACGGGAACCGTACAGTTCTTCCAAAGATGGGAGAGGATGACCAATAATCCTTTGGGCTGTGGTTATGACCTTCTGGAGCACCTTCTTCTCCCAGAGTTAGTTAAGAATATATTAACACCATCAACTGGGAAAATCTTTAAAGACATGAGTGAAATGGGCACATCTAACAAAGCATACGTATAGGAGATTTGCTTCTGTTTTTTAAAGTATATTGCATTCCAGGTGGAATGCAAAAGGTTATGAACAAATGGGAGTTTGTGATTAAAGGTTTATTCAATAAAAAGAAACCACATACACTGAGGCAGTCAAAATTTGAACGTGCTTTTTAAGAATAACCTAAATATTTGTGATGTTAAAGATCTTCCCGGTTTTGTTGCTCGCTTTGTAACCTTTTAATGGAAGATTTATCCCCTTAATACTAAATAATAGATGTCATTGTCCAATCAAATATTAAAGATTCCCAATGATGGAGCTTCTACTTCTGCCTCAAGGTTATTTTGCATCCTGGGAGACTTCATTGTCAATAGTAGTTCCCAAGCACTCACTTAAATTTCCTTTGATTTTATTCCATCGCTCTTGCACTGGGAGTCAGCTAAGCAGCTAAACTGCAGATCTCAAGCCAATCACTTCTGGGCTAGTTCTACAGACATCTATGGGATTAATCTGGAGCCAGCGGTTTCAAGCTTGCAATTTAACTCACTAAGACATGTAGATGCTTTCATATATTTATTCAGATTTCCAAACTGCTCCATTCCAAAGGCTCAGGAGTTAGAAACATGTGGGTATATTCAAACTGATGCTGTTAAAAAACAAACAGCATTAAACCCCCACTCATATTAGCTTGGAGGCTACTTCAAGGTGAGCGAGTCCCCTTCACCTGAGAGGGGGGAGAACATGTATATGCTCTCCTGACCCAGCCCTAGGCATCTACCCACTCACAGGAGTCCAAACTGAGGCATGGTAGCCCCTTTGGACCCCTAAACAGGAGGGAGGCCCTAGGTGAGCTGAGGGGTTGACTCCACTATTGTGCCCCCTACCCCTCTGGGGCATAAGTGGTGCTTTGTAAGCTTCTCACATTCAGTACCCTCTGTAGGAGCTCGTATGAGGTTGCCCCTGATTACTTCTTTTTTTTATATGTGAGGATGTGTCCTCTTTTTTGACTCTTCAAATTATGGCAACCCTATGTAACTGTGGTGGGCCCAGGGGTAACCCAAGAACTGCGGTCCAGGTCTGGTCCAGAATCTGAAGGTTCTGCTAGGAGTCAGTCCGACAGGATCAAGGCAGGACACGAGGCAGGAAACCAGGCAAGGACAAGTGCAGGATCTGGCAAACAGCAATGTTGCTCCTGCAACCTGGGGCGGGATCCGACAGCCTTTTATCTTTGTTGGGGTAGCAACCGGTCCTGATCCCCTGGCGACTCACCTCCCTGTTTTGCCTGAAGGTGAGCACTCCTCTTGCGAGTCCTCAGGTGTCTCCTTCTCTCAGACCTTAGTCTCTGCAGCTCGGGAGACGTCGGTGGGTTACTAGACCCAGGGTCCGCCTCAGCCTCCCCTGACCCAACCGGTAGTGGAGCAGCTGTAAGTGAAGGCCCAGATGAAGGCAACGAGGTAATCCCCACATCTGAAGCCAGGGCAGGCTCAGGCCCCTGACTCGGCCCAGCTGGTGTTTGTTGCAGGGGAAACTGTGCAGACTGGGACTCTTCAGGATCAGGCCCCAGAATTGGTTCAGATGATGCCTGAGGCAAAGGATCTGGTGCAGACTGAGACTCCGAGCCCAAGCCCGAGTCCCAGGCCATCACAGTAACAAAACAAAATCAACCTATGAAAAATTCTCTGGGCCCCAAAAACAAAGCAAGCAAAAAGAAAATGAAAGACATCACAGCGATGGGGAGGGGCGCTGACAAACAAATCCTTTGCAAGATGCAGAGAAAGAAAGTGATACCAACAAAGCTGGGGATGGTCATTTTGCCATAAATTATCTGTTGATAGACAAACATAGGGTTTGCATTTAATTCAGCAGCAGTTTGATGATACACATACAACACACAATTCTGATACACGGAAACCTGCAGCGTAACTAGATCCTTACATGGAAATGTGAACTGGATGAGAGGCAAGCTCAGATTTGCTTTTACAACACAGTTTTCAAAGATGCATTATAATCCAGCGCCTTTTTGTGTCACAACATGCAACAGTCGCACCTGCCTTTTTCAGAAATCTTATTTGCACATAAAAAAATTGTTTATGCACTTCCTTCCTTTGCTATCATCTTCAATAATAGGCTTTACTTCTTTGGGCAACATGAGAATAAGCAAGCCTTCTGTTCTGTAGATAAGAGCTTGAAGTCTAAACAGAGGGTGCTCAAACACAGCTGCAAAAGGTCATGACCCACAGCTGAATATTTGCTCAAGAGTACACAGTCCCTTCCAGTGAGGTATGCATGTTTCATACCAATACAATGACATTGGGGGTGCAGTCCTATAACCATGTACTAGGGGAAAAAATTCCTTCCAGTGGCACCTTAAAGACCAACTAAGTTAGTTCTTGGTATGAGCTTTCGTGTGCATGCACACTTCTTCAGATACACAGTGTATCTGAAGAAGTGTGCATGCACACGAAAGCTCATACCAAGAACTAACTTAGTTGGTCTTTAAGGTGCTACTGGAAGGATTTTTTTTTGTTTTGACTATGGCAGACCAACACGGCTACCTATCTGTAACATGTACTAGGGAGTAAGCCCCACTGAACTCAACAGAACTTCCTTCTGAGTAGTTACGTGTAGGATTGTAATGTCAGAAGCATGAATAGCACTGAGGCTTGCTGTGGGACACATCCTGTGAAACAAGTTCTAAGGTCTCATTTGCTGCATACTGAACAATTACTATGTATATCCCGACTGATGCCTCCTTCAGTGAGTGCAGATACAATGGCCATTGGTGGTTTCAAATACTTGAATTAAAAATACTTGGCCTTTTTGGAATCCAATTTGAAAGATGTACAGACAAATTTTTACATCTTTTTTTGTCTTGTTTTACATAAGACTGTAAGAAGAGTCCTGATGGATTAGACCCAGCTCCTTTTCCTCACAGTGACCAAGAAGATTCCTATGGGAAGGCCACAAGGAAGCCATGAACGCAATAGCACAACAGAGTGTACAAAGAGCCTGTTGGATCAGGCCACTCATCTAGACCAGCATCCTGTTCTCACCCTGTTCTCTCAGTGACCCAAGCATATTCCTGCGGAAAACATGCAAGTACTTTCTCTATGCCTGAATAACTTTATAAACATCTCTTACCATTTTGACTTTGCCTTTCAACTTCATTTTTGAGAAGTTTCTTCTTTTGAAGTCAAATGTGACCGTACTGGATTTTCTTGGCAATTGGCCACGGACAAGTTCTGGACACCACACTATATTAAATCCAGGGTCACCACCCCTCTGGTCAATATTTAGCGCCTGAGCTATAAGTTCTTACAGGATCTGGCTCCTAGCACACAGTGATCTTACTGGGCCC
The DNA here is from genome assembly GCF_964234715.1 of Podarcis melisellensis. Lineage (NCBI taxonomy): Eukaryota > Metazoa > Chordata > Lepidosauria > Squamata > Lacertidae > Podarcis > Podarcis melisellensis. The sequence goes on from NC_138528.1 coordinate 50,964,885, forward strand.
TTATTAGTCTGTGAGAGTTAAATCAAATAATTAAATAACTGGGTGATAATTACCCTCACTTCACTTGTCTGATTAACTCACCTTGATGCCTGGTTAGCTGGGGTAAAGAAGACATTTAATCAGCTGGGGCCCCCTGTAATTCATACAGCAATGTGGTGTTTCTATGATTTGAATGTCTTTTTATTGTACTTTATTTAGGTGGGGGAAGAGGACTTGAATCAGGCTCTGAGAACCAAGGAAGGGGGTCCAAGTTTAAGAGCTTAACCCAATCAATACATTTCCAACTGTGCCACTAGGAGCCACTTGGGGTGGGAGTTGTATTCATTTATGCATTGATTTTATATCCCAACCTCCCTCCAAAAGGAAGCCAGGGTAGCAAACACCATGTGATAAAATAATAAAAAACATTATATTGGGGCTCTCGCATATGGGAAAAAGGCTAAACCCTACCAGTGCTTCTCAAACTTGGGTCTCCAACTGCTGTTGGACTACAACTCCCATCATCCCTAGCTAGCAGGACCAGTAGACAGGGATGATGGAAGTTGTAGCTTGGAGACCCACGTTTGAGAAACACTGCATGCACTATGGCCTTCATCCAAATGCCAAACAGCGCCCACCCCCTGCTTTTTTTGTAAAAGACATCAGGATATAAGACACAAAACTCCCTCATTGCATGTAGTTTGACCCTTTTGGAATCCAATTCGAAAGCTTTCAATGTTGCTGACAGCCATCTGAATTTTCCACTTGAAAGAGTTTTATGACTTAGTAAGTTTTACGACTTTGGAGTCTGTACCTTAAGCTACCCTTCTTTCCCTCAAGAACTACAAGAACAAAAGAAAATGCCAGAGAGTTTGGTAAGCTCACCTCCACCCCATCCTGTGCCTAAGGAGGCTCTTCTGACTAGTCGCTCCTTCTGTTAATGGCTACACAAATCTCAAGCAGCAAATCAACACATTTTGCTTTTAACAACCTCCAGACTCCCTGCCCACTAACCAGATCATCAATAACGAGAGCATATTGTACAAATGGACTAATAACACAACCTTAATTCAATTGCTTCCAACAATTTTCTGTGCACACTCTATTAAAAACAGCCACTCAGCCAGAATGCTTTAGAAGCCTGCACAAGGTCCCTTTCTGAAAAAGAGACAGGAATCTGAATTGGTTCAAGTCAGCCAATATCTGCCAGTCAGTTCTCCTTGACACTTGATTTTGCCATTTCACACATGACATTTATTTTATCTACACTGGTATTTTTTTTGGGGGGGGCGCGCGTTATATACCTATGCAACATTACCATGCAAGATCACCCAGGGACAGTTTTCCTAAGTGGAACAGCAGATGACAATGGAATATCAAACATGTTTCTCTGTGTTGAGAAATATACATGGGTGTTATCTTCATGCACACCTTATATATATCTACAAGTTTGATTATACACACTCATGCAGGTCCAAGAAAGGGCTTTCTGAAACACTGTCACTTTTGTGTCAGAGGATTGAGTTCTATATGGATTGACAGTAAATGGTGTTTGTGCTTCTCTTTGGTTAATCTTTTGGCCTCATGGCTCAGGTCCAAATTGATTTATCCACATGATCTGGATGTGTCAGACATGGTTTTCCACTAAACCACTTCGCTATATCCATGTGTGGGGAATAAGGCAGTGCCAAAACACTCAGATGCTGCCATTTAATGCCTATCCTCTTCCTGTGCTTTCTCTTCAAGGAGGGATGTGACTCCCTAAGGAGAGAAGAAGGATACTGGGTTCAGTCAGAGGAGGTGTCCTGACAGAAATGCCTTTTTCTTTTCTGGGTCTTATGTCTGACAAATTAGTGTCTCCAGATATAATCAGCTGCCTTGGACTGCTTCTGATGTTACTTTTGCCTGCTCATTTCTTAAAGAGTCAGTCTGCAAGATCCATGTTTCTGATACACCTGATCCTTCAGATTAGGGACGTACAAAGTTTCTTTTTCATTAAAAATTTCAGGAGAAAAATTGTGTGTGTGTGTGTGTTGCTGGGGGGCGTGTTGTGTGGGGAGTTTACAACTCCATATGCTTATCTTTTTTGTTTTCTGCTTCCTTCCTTTTCACAGCTGCTCCTTTCCCCAAACTACAGCTTTGTCACAATTCTTTTTTAAAAAACAGGCGTTTTCCTCTGAAGTGGCATCTTAAGCAGGGTGATGACATCATGCCAATAAGAACTAGATACAAGTCGAATCAGAGTGAGGGTAACAGTTCCTGCCCTCACTCAAAGTGGACAAACATTTTATTTGTTTGTTTCCCTACAAAAACACACACAAAAATGGAGGGCACCAAAATGGAGGGTAGGGGGATGAGAAACTAGAGGCAACTGTACTTCGGACATTAGTTAATATGAGTGTGCTAGCTGTTTTTATTCTTGTTGTCAAGATGTGAGAAAGTATTATTATAGACCTCTTTGCTTAATTATTCTGTTTGTTTAGACGCATCAGAAATGATAGAACTAGGAAAAAGAAAAACACATCAATTCCATGCTAAATAGAGGGAGAATTTAGAATTCAAGACCTATCTCCTCACATTCTCTGAGCAGGGGAAAAACCTAAGCCATGTAATAGTTGTAAAAATATTTTTTCATTGCAGTGATTGCTTTTGAAGAACCAGGCTTATGACAGAGAGGAAAGAGGAGGAGGAAAAATGAGTCAGGGAAAGGGTAGTAATGCGGGAGGGAACATGGTGAGGAGGAGGGGGGGGCAGAAGCCATCTTATTGATCACAGAAAGCCCCCTGCCCTGCTTCTCCTTGATTTCAAAAGGAAACTGTTCTGGTCTCAAAAACCTTCCCGTTTCAAAGATTTCACCTATATGCTTCTTTTCTTCACACCATGAGGGTTGGAACCACGCACTTATTTATTTTTTAAAAACAAAATCTGAAATCCCCAAGGGCCTGGCTAAAAAGAACCAAATCAGCATGTGTTCTCCTAGAAAGGCACATGATGTGTTTTATGATGAGCCTATCGAGCCCCTGTTCTTGGGTATCATCTTCCTCTCTGTTTGGTCAAGATGCTTGAAGCCACAGGCTTAAATGATACGGCTGGGGCAGATCTTCTTACAGGAAGCACCTGTGATGCTCTTGTGATTCAAATCAGCTGCAAGAAAAGGATTTGTAGCCTTTTCAGCCAACATTCTGCTCACAGCTAGGAAAGGCCAAGGTGATGATAAGATTATCCCTCCATCTGCGGTCCAAAATGGATGTTTATGCGGTATATAGGTTTGTTTGTGTGTGTGTGTGTGTGTGTGTGTGTGTGAGTGTGTATTTAAAACCCACCACAAAACAAAAAACTTGCCAAACTGAGAGATCTTTGCCTGCCATGTGCTGCTTGCCTTCAGTACTTTTGCATGGATAACTGGAAACTCACTTTGACAGACATGAGGCCTGTAACAAATAGCATCCAACCAAAGTGAAGGAGCGTTTTTAATTGTTTCGCTGTCTGCGCCTCCAGCGGTGCTGCATTAGTGCCCTTGACTATGCTGGCTTTGCTTTCTTTCTTTCTTTCTCTAAAGGAAGTATTTATAGAGTGCCCTGTCAAGGCTCACATCTCTCTTAGCTTTCTTCCACTAACTGTCAAACTGGAAAAGCATCCTGAAATCTCCCGGGGCCTCCCTTCCTGATTTTCCGTGCTCCTGTAAGGTATCAATATGCTTGAGAGAACCGCCGAGTACTAAGCGCGTCTTTTGAAGGTAACGGAACTGGATGGTCCATCGTGGCCCACCGTGATTGATTCATGCTTTACTCACACAGCAGAGAAGAGCTTTTTCCAGCTCTTGGCCTGGTAACATTAGCTGCCTCTTTGCCAGGGTCTGCCTCCCTATTTGCTTTAAATATACAATGCCTTCTTTATTCTAGCATTACCCTGGGGGGACCTTGCTGTACATTATCTTGCGTGCAGCCTGGGTAAATGCTTGGCCTCGCTCGCTTCTTTTCATCTCCTCCGGCATCACAACAGCTGTTGGGCAGAACTACCCAAAAGCCTGCAGCAACACTTCCGCTCCTGAGCTCTCTCTCGCAACGCAACCATTGGCCAAAAGCGGACAAAAAGGCCAGCGAGCCAGCAGATATGAGAGACCACCACACTTGTTAGCACAGCTGCATGGCGCATGATTTCAGGCAGCTCATCCAGGGGGAGGAGGGAGGTTGTCTCGTTGGTAGCAGCCCTTTTGAAAGAGGAATTGAGGTTTGTATCTACCTCATTTCCCCAGTACTGAACCCCCAGTTCAGACCATGTCCTTCAACCATGAATGCAGGAAGCTGCCATCTGGATGTAACCTGGAACACAGCGTATTGGGATCATCAACCAATATGGATAACACAGGTATCCTTTTGGCGGAAATCCTTCGTAGCCACAGGACACTATATGACCAAGATTCCACACACAGAACTGTTGCTTTTCTGACATTCCATGCTTGGGGTTTTTCTTCCGAACAACAGAATAGTAGGAAGTAGAATATTCTGTCGTGTTTAGATTCTAGCTTGAGAACTCCACTATCCTTTTGTCACTTTAATATACCAATCCTAAGCATACTACCAATCCTAAGCATACTTACTAGGAGGTATGTTCACTGAACTCAGTACGACTTCTTGTTTCTCTGTCAAACTGCTTACCAACAGGATTGATGAAACAAAAGGAAACTTTGCCACTACCTCTATCCCGGTATGTTTCCTGCATTGAGGCTGCTTAAGAAACTGCAGGTAGCACACAACTCAGCGGCTGGGTTGCTCAGTGTGCAGCCTACACAGAGCGTGTGGCACCTTCGCTTAAATAACTGCACTATCTGTCAGTATGTTACCAGGCAGGGCTGCCAGAGATGATGTTGTCATACAAGGCCCTAAGCCAATCCCTATTATTTTGTATTATTTTTATGTCTCTTATGTTTTGCTGTACTTGTGTATATATCATTGCACACAGTGCCTTCATCTGTTTTATATGAGTGGGCAAGATAGATAGATAGATAGATAGATAGATAGATAGATAGATAGATAGATAGATGATAGATAGATAGATGATAGATAGATAGATGATAGATAGATAGATAGATAGATAGATAGATAGATAGATAGATAGATAGATGATAGATAGATATAGATGATAGATAACTTGGGACCTGGTTCCATGAGGGAGTGCATTCTTCATTACCGATCTGCTTCTCATTGATTCGTTGCCTGCACATGCACATTTTGGCGCAACCAGGGGCAGGGTCTTCTCTGCTGTGGCACCTAACCTTCAGAATCCCCTCCCCACTGAAGTACAGAAGGTGCCAACCTTACTTAGGTTTTGGCATCGGTTAAGATTTATTTTTCCATCAAACATTTGTCGGCTTTACCTAACTTTTAGTAACATGTTTTAATTTTTTTCTACTGTGATTGTGGCATCAATGTTATGAGCTATTGTTGTTTTAATATATGAAGTTATTTTGTAACCACTCTGGAATTTGCTAATGAAAGGCGGTGTTGTGTGTGTATTATTTTAAATACATAAATTTCTGCTGGTATGACAGAATTTAGTCGCAATCTTCTAGAACCTGAGGTGTAACAATGGAGGAAAGGAACATTGTTTTCTTCCCTCACCAACACAGCCGCCCCTCATTTGATGAGTGAGCAGCTGTCTCGAAATAACACAATAAAGAGCCGCTCCTGTCTGGGCTGTCTCTAGAATAGGTGGCAACATCTCCAGGATGGAGTTGCAGCAGGCCTGACTTCATATAACATCCTAATTAAATGCTTGTTATTCATACAACAGAGGCCTGGTGGTCGAGGTGACACACCAGATAACATGACAAGTTCTCTTGGCCTCCTGACAGCAGCTGCTCCAGTGCGCTAAGGTTAAATGAAGAGTGAAAACCCGAACTCTAGCAAAGTGATTACAGAAGTGAACTTCCAGGCTCGTAGCTGCAGGGGGAATTGGAAAGACCATTGCCTGAAACCTTGGAGAGCTGTTGCCAGCCAGTGTGGCTCATACTAAGTTAGATGGACCAATGATCTGACTTGGGAACAGACGGCTCCTTAGGATGCATGCAGCAGTCCTAAGTGGAGTCAGGGAGTAGCAGAACAGAACATCCACCACCATGCATACCAAGACTCATTGCCATGTGACCCATATGTAGTTTGTTTGTTTTTGCTACGACAGCTCATTCCACCTTAAATATACCTTCAGAAGGTGGTGGAAATATATTCTTAAATTATTCCAACTGCTGAAGGGATAACTTGAGCCTGCATCCTTAAAAAGTTAGTGCAGAAGACTGATTAAAACAGGCTTCCTCAACCTCAGCCCTCCAGATGTTTTGAGATTACAATTCCCATTGGTCCTGCTAGCTAGGGATCATGGGAGTTGTAGGCCAGAAACATCTGGAGGGCTGAGTTTGAGGAAGCCTGGATTAAACCCTTCTGTGAGCCTATAAACTCACATGGGATTGAAATGGGAAACAAAAGACAAAGAGGTTAAGTGTGTAATGATAAAGTGGGCAAAGGATCTGGGACATAACATACAAATAAATGATTGGGGAAAACTTTGGAAGGTGGATCCTTAGTTTATTGATTATTATTTTTGAAAAAATTAATAAAAAAATTATTGACAAAAATATATAAACTCACATGGGGAAATTAATAATACTAATAATAGATCTCTGATTTTGAGCACATAGTTAATGAACAAAATATCCTGCAAAGCCTGTGAGCTGGGTGGATTAGACAAAGGATGGCTGGGTTACATTCTAATACCTTGGAAAAAGAAAGAAAGAACTATACAGTATTTGGTGAAAAAGCATGATAAATGGGGCGTAACATTAACAGCCAATGTAGAAGGGTGTAGCAATGCAAGGGATACAAACTTGGCAATGTGACATGATTTATCAGATCAACTAGAAATAGTTAATGAGTATGCATGCTTTTAAGCTCAACTGGACAGCTGGCTTATTCATACACCAACAATTTTTGCTCCAATGCAAGACAACTTGGGTGGGGGGATATGAAGGTTCTATTAAATATGCTCAGGTGCTTAGCAACATCAGTGCAATCTTCCCAGCATCCCCGCCCTCTCCGTGGCAACACGCTGACGGCATGTTAAAATTCAGAGAAACAAAAGTTTCCAAATGGTTTCTGAAAAGCACAAGTCAGCTGGAAGGAGCCAACTAAGAAAGGCTCCAATGCCAAGGGTAGGTTTTAGGTTTTTGTTTTTTTACTTGCTTTAAAATTAACAAGCTCTTTGTGGGTTCAGTTTTTAGATTGGTGCAGGGGGCTCGCAGTGTTTGAGGAAATGCTGGGGGGCACAGGGAGAATTTTCATTTTGGTTCCAAATGGGAGACAAAGCCTCCCTCAAATATTGTTAATTTGTGAAGCTGCCAGGGTGATTGATGCTCTGTGAAATGGCAGCTTTCCTTGTAGCTTACAGAACTGCTATTAATGCAGTCAGAAAGCCTTCACTCCTTCAAGGGATCCTCACACTGAATATTAATAGCACACATCTTGCCTCTTCCGTTTGGGTTTCTTTGAAGGATCCTCTGCCTTGGCAACAAGAGGATATGGGAAGCAAAGCCTGGCTGCTAATGCGGGCAGCATGGAGCGCAAACACAGGGGCAGCCATGCTGCATGCACACTGGCCTTTCCATGGCAGGGATGGATGGATGGATGACTCAGACTAGTGGTCCATCAAGGTCAGTATTGTCTACTCCAGGGATGGAAAACCTCAGACTTGAAGGCCAATCTGGCTCTTACCCAGTGGTGAAGCTGCATGCTCCGGGTGGAGAGCAGATGGGGGCTTGACTGGTGTGCATTCCAGGGGGGGCTTGGCACACTGCCCGCAGGGCTGTGGCACCTGGCGTGGTGGGGTGTGTGCGGTGCATGTCTGGGGGGGCGGCCATGATGGTACCGCCTCCCCCATGGCTCCCCCATTCCTCCGCCAGTGCCCTTACCTGGCCCTTCAACTCTCACAGGCTTCCTGACCCCCTCATCACCAGATCTGCTTTGTACCCTCAAGTGTTTTTGTCTAGCTAGAACAGTGGCTCTCAAAGGGTGTGGTGTGCCACACTGGTGCAGCAGGAGAGGATGACAAGTGTGACAGAAAGATTCAAGGACAATCACAGAAGCAAACAGAGGTGTGGGTGAACCCAGAATGAAATTCTTGTAACATTTAGCCTGGACAGAAACAGTTCAAGGAGAGGAGGAACCAAATGGATCTGCCTTTCAGCTAAGTGGGGCCGTTTCCTGTCTCTCTGAGCTGAGGGAAAAGAGGAACCAAACAGAGCTGGACTCTAGTCCCAGAAATTTGTTCAAATGTTCTATTCTTGTGTATTCTAGTTCATCTGTCAATTTGAATGGGAAGCAACAGCAAAACCTTCCGCTCCATCTGAAGTTTTTGTCACCTTTGCCTTATTATGCCTTATCTTGTCAAAATGTTGGTTCTTCCTTTACTAGCAGAGAAATGATGCAGGTATCTTGTATGCTCCACAAGATCTCAGGTGATTTTGGCTGGTGCCACTTCTGTGGAGGTGATGGGACGCCTGTGGAGCTGCTGCCCTGGGGCCTACTGCCACCTAAGGCAGCTGCCTCAATCTGCCTAATGGCAGAGCTGACTCTGTTTCCAGGAGAAAGCTGTGGGGCGAACACAAAACAGCTTGGACCCTAGAAAGAAGAAAACCACTTAGTCCTGTGCTTTCTAGGCATGGGACAAGCAGAAGCGTGGATGAGCAGTAAATTTAAGAACTGGTGGCTGAGCTTCCTTATTTTCTTCCTTCTGCCCATCCCCCTTTTCCTCTTTTTGTCACACGTGCTGGAGACTTTGTGCATTGTGATGTGCTTTTCAGCGCTGTTCTCCCAGGCTGCAGAGTCAGCATGTTCACAGACGTCTCTGTGATAAGCACTCAAGCTAAGGGATATCCTTTTAAACGAACTCTAGGAGCATGCAGCCACAGATGACTGAGGTGGCTGGATCTGTCCCAGGTACAGTAGCTTTGTATGTGTGTGCTGGTGGTGCAGTCTGGCTTTCAATCATCACAGGAACATCATCTATAATTTCATTGTTAACTGAACATGGCATTCCATTTACCAAAACCCCAGAGTCCACGTTACTTCTCTTTCTATTCTGGAAAGATGATTTCCTCTGAGCAAGTTGAAAGAGATTCTGGTATGGTTGCTTCTCCACTCCAGCCATTCTTTTCAACCATACCTCTGTTTATGAAGTTGTCCTGGTTTTCCTTTCCTTGGGGCTTATCCACACTGACCTTTTGCCCCACTCTTTCCAGCACAGGTCCCTGCTTAAAAGCTCTGTGTCTGAGCTTGGGTGCCCACCCCAAGCATTCTCTGCCAAAACCCACTCTTTAGCGCTCAATGAGAGCAAACATCCATTTGGGTTTTATGCAGATTGCCCTTTGCTCCGATTTAGGACATTTTTGTGGTGGAAGCTCCAGAGCAAAAACATGGACGCTGGGACACAGCACTTTAAAGTATGTCTCTGGAAAAAGTGGAGGAAAGGCTAAGCCCTTAGACCTGGCATAGGCAAACTCGACCCTCCAGATGTTTTGAGACTACAATTCCCATCATCCCTGACCACTGGTCCTGTTAGCTAGGGATGATGGGAGTTGTAGTCCCAAAACATCTGGAGGGTCGAGTTTGCCTATGCCTGCCTTAGACTAAACTCTCATCTCCCTCCTGCTCTGTTTAAAAATATGTGCAAGCCATACTCTGAGTAGACCCATTAAAATAAATAATGGTTTTACTCTGAGCATGATTAACACTGGACATCACTCATAGTTGCTACTATCATCCTTCTCTGTGTAGCATAACTACAATACTTCCTATCAACTATAACTAAAGGAGTATGCACATGTTACATTGAATGAGCGTACAGTCTCTGAACCCTGTGTAAACAAATTGTTGAGCTACACGCTCGTAGAATTATTCACATGGAATGCTCAATGAGTGTACAATCTGTGCATGCAAATCAACAAGTGTACACATGCACATATGGAGGGATAGTTTGCACATGAAAGAGAACAAGCCTTCAGCTGCATTGAAACCACGTTGGCGTCCTTCACACATCTGTCTGCTTGGCCAACACCCTTTCCCATTTTCATTTCTCCATTTTTATTAGAAAGAAGAATGTGGCCAATTCCCAAGCAGTGATTCAGACTGGAATGACAATGTGTAGGCTGTTTGGGCTTATTCCAAACAAACAACGGACCTATTATCCAAACTCATTCACTGTGTGGTGAGCAACTGTGATTTTCAGTCAATGCTTGGTAACTTTGCTATGCTACTTAGCCATACTTGTATGTATAATAGTTTTCTAAAATAGCTAAAATCAGCACAATCAACTTTTTGCACCCAACCGCCACATACACAAAGAGCAGGCTATTCTGTACATGGCAGCAGTTGAATGCAATTAGCTTGCCACAGTGTAGGCAGGCTCCCGTGGCCAGTGTAGGCCTGATGGCTGTGTGCAAAGGCCCTCAGAGCCAGCATCAAAAATACTGTACTGAGCTAGATTGAACAGTGGTCTGACTCAGTATAAGACAACGGCCTATGTTTCAGAATACAGCTAATTGGAGATTGAAAGCAAATCTGTATGTGCAGGCTATCACAGGACTGATTGCTGGAAATCAGGGAAAGGAATACTGCAATTCAGCTAGAATGAGTGGATGAGACTTATAAATGTAGAATATAATAATATTGAAGCAATAGTCCCCACTATCTATGCACTTCTATAGGCACAGCGCAAACTCAATAACTTCACATTGAAGCTGCTTACCATTTATGCAACTCAATGCCAGGCCTGTGTTATTTAAATCCTTTGTCCCCCCAGGACCCCCCAGGATGTGTTTAATCATTGAACTAAATGCAGCGATTTCACAGCTGGAAGGTACCTGTTAGAATCTATTTCACTTAATTATTCTTTTTGTTAATATTAAGCAGGTTTTTAGACGGAATATTCCTGTCAGCGGAGGAAGCCAAATGGACAGAATGAGCTCCGAGCTCTGTGCTCTGTGCTGCTAATGATTTTCAGCCTGGACCTGGGGGGGTTCTTGCTGCTTCCACAAGGGAGAGATTTCAGTCTCCCAATTAAACACAGCAGCACTCAGCGTTGTGTGCGGCATTTTGTGCTGAACCGACTCAAATGTTGGAGGACTATCTCTTTAAAAAAGTGTCCTGCTTGCTAGTTTTACTGCGGAGAGTGCTTAGCGCTGTGGCGGCACTCGTATTATCATAACAGACCTGAGTCCTCCTGCTCTGGAGCAGAATGTCAGGTTCAGGTGAGGGGAATGGTGCCTCGGGGATCACTCTTTCGAAAGGTTATCAGTCGCCTGCCTCTTCTGTCTATATAGCTAATGCCACCTGTCCAATGAGAATCAAGAATCTAGGCTCTCCTGAATTTCAGCAGCCATTTAATTTTATTTGTAAGTTTTGGAAAATGGCCTGCTGAAGGAGATGTCCTATTTAGAAAGGTAAAAGGTAAAGGACCCCTGGATGGTTAAGTCCAGCCAAAGGCGACTGTGGTGTGCGGCGTTTGTCCACATACAGCTTTCTGGGTCGTGGCCAGCATGACAAAACCACTACTGGCACACAGAGGACTGTGGCGAGTGCCAGAGTGCATGAAAATGCTGTTTACCTTTGCCTATTTAGGGCAAGGTAAAACTAAGGGGAGGAATGCGGGTGGTGCTGTGGGTTAAACCACAGAGCCTAGGACTTGCTGATCAGAAGGTCGGCGGTTCAAATTCCCATGACGGGGTGAGCTCCCGTTGCTTGGTCCCAGCTCCTGCCAACCTAGCAATTCGAAAGCCCGTCAAAGTGCAAATAGATAAATAGGTACCGCTCTGGCGGGAAGGTAAACGGTGTTTCCGTGCACTGCTCTGGTTTGCCAGAAGCGGCTTAGTCATGCTGGCCACATGACCCAGAAGCTGTACGCCGGCTCCCTTGGCCAGTAAAGGGAGATGAACGCCGCAACCCCAGAGTCAGCCACGATTGGACCTAATGGTTAGGGGTCCCTTTACCTTTACCTAAAAATAAGGGAGACGGACAATAAGAGAAGCAAAACTTCATGGCTGTTTTAAGCAAATCCCCCAGCAGCAACACTGTCAGCAACATGGATCATTCTGTCCTGAGCACAATAAATTGTATCTTTGTTCAGTCACTTCCTCAAAAAGGCAATGATGGGGAAGGGGTGGGGGAGAGAGGTGTCAGTGGGGAGGCAGAGCTGACAGCACCAAAACTGAATGAATAAGTGGCAAAAAGGTCCCAGCAGAACTGCAACTTGCTCAGGTCTGCATTTTTGGATGAATATGGTAACGTGAAAGAGGTAAATAAATTGCAGGAGCAAATCCATTTTCCTTGCATAGGTTTTGTTTAGCTGCCACAGGGTGCTTTCCAGAGATCTTACACAAGCGTTGGAAACTGTCATGTTCAGCAGGTAAGGAAGAGAGGCAGGTAACTCCCTGTTTGATATTAGAGATAACAACAGCATCAGCATCGAAATTGGTAGCCCGTGTACTAGATTGATTGTGCTGTCAATCAATCTATGGCCTACTCAGACATAAGCCCTACTCCCAAGGAAGTAGGCACTGGATTGCAGCCTTAATATTTTATACCTTGTCTGACCTCCCAGATCCCCTCTATTCATGTAATATTCCCATTTCATGAATAAGGACTGCCTTTTGGCGTCTAGGTGCCTTTTTAGAGAGCGTCAAAGTAGATTCCTCTCTCGAAACAACTTGGATAGAAAAAGGAGCATAAAAAATTAAAGGTGCAGCTCAAATGGACATTTTTTGATTTACATGCACAGCAATGGGTCATGTAATCTTTTTTCTCCAAATTCTGTGTGATTCACACACCAAAGACCAGGGGATAACTTTTCTGGAATAACATTGAAAGGAGTAAATCTTATGTGTGTACTGCTCTGGGTTTTTATACATTAAGAGAGGTTGATGAAGGGTTATAATAAATAAATAATAATAATTGTGCAAGATTTCCCCTCTCGGCTCTAGTTTTAAAGGAAAATTAACAGAGCTTTGTCTAAATCAGGGGTCAGCAAACTTTTTCAGCTGTGGGCTAGTCCACCGTCCCTCAGACCATGTGGTGGGTGGACTATATTTTTTGGGGAAAATGAACGAATTCCTATGCCCCACAAATAACCCAGAGATGCATTTTAAATAAAAGGACACATTCTACTCATGTAAAAACATGCTGATTCCCAGACTGTCTGCGGGCCGGATTGAGAAGGCGATTAGGCCGCATCCAGCCCCTGAGCCTTAGGTTGCCTACTCCTGGTCTAAATAGAATCATAGAATCATAGAATCATAGAATCATAGAGTTGGAAGAGACCACAAGGGCCATCGAGTCCAACGCCCTGCCAAGCAGGAAACACCATCAGAGCACTCCTGACATATGGTTGTCAAGCCTCTGCTTAAAGACCTCCAAAGAAGGAGACTCCACCACACTCCTTGGCAGCAAATTCCACTGTCAAACATAATAATGTGTTCTATCTTTGCTTCTAGTGGTGAAAGAACAAAACTGCACCCATTCCCCCACCCCAGACTTTCCAACTTCCATATATTCAAAGTCCTACCTGGCTGCACAAAGTCCTGCTTATGCTGCAAATATATGATCTGTGTTCTGAAAAAGTGGATGGTATATATCATGAGCATAGAGCCTACATCATAGCTCAGTGACAGACCATCTTCTTTGTATGCCAAGGGTTCCAGTCAGTGGCATCTTCAGTTAGATAGAGCTGGGAGCATCCACAGTCTCAAAACCCTGGCATTTCCTATGTTCCGATGTGGTGCAATGTATGTGCATAAGCCAATGAGCTGATGGGCCCACAAATACATGGGTTTTTGGACATGATTATGGGGCACAGTCAATGGGGATGATCCTGACCCTTGCCTCATACTCAGGGATATTATAATTTTAAACCTAGGAGGATTATTTGTAAGGAACACTTCAAGCTTCTTTGTGTTCTTTCAAAACTTAGTATTAAATAGGTTCTGCTAGATGCCTGATCAATTGTTTAAAGCCGGGTTGGTAATATGCAGTAAATGTTGGAGATGTTGGTAGCCTTGAGCCAATATTTCTCTCATGCTTTCCCACTGCAAAGAGCCTTAAAACATTCCAAGCCGTGGCATTAGGTGGCTTTTCGAAAGTATGTTCGCATTACCACTTGCTCTGCATCAAGTGTGCTCCCACTGCTAGTTTTTGAAGCCACTTTAGCCACAATCCACATTGATCCTGTAGTTTCTGGACAAATAATGCTGCTGGGTCTTTCCCCCCTCAAACCAGCTTCAATCCAACTAGAAAACCTAAGACGCATTCACTGTATCTATGAATGCTGTGTGCACAATTTAAGATAGCCATCATGTGTATGCAGGTGAGTGCATATGCACAGATGGCAGCTTTAATGAATAGGAGTTTTGTGGGGGTACAGCATGGAACCCAAAGGTTTGTGCAGGACTGATGAAGGCATCCCCGCTCTCTCTCTGACATGAACAACTTTGTGCAAATGTGGCTTGAAAGCATGGCAGGGGCAGAACAACCTTGCTGTGTTTTAAGCAGCTACAGTAATGTGAATATATTGTTTGTGGGGTGCCTGGACTCTCCTTCTGATTCCTGGGTGCCGGGCACTGAATTTAGCATGTTAAAATACAAGGCAGAAGCCATCCTGGAGATGGCCTGTTAAAGATGGGTGGTTAGCTGGGACAAAGGGAGTGGCTCTGTGCCAGAGGGCAAATGGGAGGCTCCCCTCAACTCAGAATTAGCAAGGAGGACAAAAACTCTGAAGCAGAGCAATTGTTTGAAGGATTGCAGTTTTGCCTGATGTAAGCTGGGGGGAAAGTTAGTTGTGGTTTGCAAGCGGCATTAGGCTGGAGAAAGTGGGAGGGTAAGAGCAATGTGGGCTGGCAGTTTGAATCCAAGGGGGCAGCTTTGGGAGAGACGGAACCCTCTTGGAGTGTAATGCTGGGCACCCCTTCATCCTAGGCTCAGATTGTATATAAGCCATATATCATAAAGACACCTCAGTCTCCACTGTGCCTCATTTCCAAAGGAAACATGAACACTGGGTAAGTGCCTGGGCCCCTGGAATCTCACACTGCTGTGGAGATTGGGGTGGCACGTAACAATATCCTTACTTAGTAGCCCTCGTTTCTGTGTTGGTTTGCACAAGGGGTGCTGGAAGAGACAGAACTTGCTGGTTAGCTCAGCTGGTTACAGTGTGATGCTGATAATGCCAAGGTCTTGGGTTCAATCCTTGCATTTTCCTGCACTGCAAGGGGTAGGACTAGAAGTCCCCCAGGGTCCTTTACAGCTCAACAATTCTATGATTATATGAAGGTGAAGTGACCATTCTACCAGCTAAATGAACTGGATATCTGCAGCTTCCCCACTATGCAAAAAATGGCTGGCTACTGGAGTTCTCTACTCTTATATTAATGGAGACCATGGGTTGTATTCAGTGTGAATACTACGCAGAGTTAACCCATTGAAATTAATAGACATGACCTAGTGGCCAAGGGGGCTTTGCCCCCCCATAAAATATTTGAGGGAGCCAGGGCCCCCCAAAGTTGATGGGTATTGCCATTCAAATGGTGCACGTGCACCACATCATGCAGGACAGAGCTTACCTGCTTCCCCCCAAATTTTATTGACGTGAGCACCCCTAGACATAACTTAGGGATTGTCCACAATTCTGATTGTCCCTCTTTTTTTTCCCTGGGAATACCCGCTCCTCAGTACTGAATGTCAATTGAGTTTACTCTAATTCAACAGTAAAGAGTGGCTTTTCTAGGGGAAACCAACGAGGCAAACAGAAAACTGCTCAGAACCATGTCTAGAAAGCATCGGACAAGCAGAAAACCTCTTGGACCTGTGCTTTCTAGGTGCAAGACAACCGGAACATGGATGAGCCCTTACTCAGAGTAAAACCTAGTTGCCTGCAAGGTCTGAAAAAAAAAGGTGGAATTCAGTGTCACGCTATGTGTACAACACAGCTTGCCAGGTGGCATGATCCAACCTTTCGGGGAGTGCCCTAGGGGTGCTGGGAGAAGTGGGAGGGAAAAGTCCCGTTCTCCATGCAACAGCCTGCAAGCAGGGCTTGTATGGATGGGCCCCTCTAAATGAATCCTGCCCACCATCTCCTGTGAAAAAGAGGGCATCTGTTATGGTTTATAGACTGTGGTTATGTTATTCATTTATTTTAGCAACAGTTGCTCTTCGCAAAATCATGGGTTTTGCCCTTCCTCCGCACCTATTTTCTCTGGCCTCTGAGTAGATAGGAAAGCTGAGGCAAGTCCAGAGCAATACTTTAACAAAAAAGAAAAACCCCTGCAGATTTTTCATACATATGCAGGTTTCTTGACATTTATAAACGGGGCTGAGAACGGGGCTGTTGCAATCAATGCATTAGTTACTTAAAAGCCCAGAAAGTAAAGTGAAGTGATAAATAAGGAAGACACGAAGATGGGAGGAGGGGAGCTCTAATGGTCTGCCCTATACAAAATGAGTAATTGGTGAAATGGGTAAGAGAGCATGATCTGTGATTCCCCACCCTCCCAGCATGAGATTAATAGATCTATAGACTAAGGGGGGAAATGATCTTTCCATAACCTCCTTTCTGGATGTTTTCTTTCACCAATCTGATTTTTAAGAAGTGACAACTTTTTAATGAGGATGGAGAAGGAGCAATGGTGCAAGGAAGTAACAGGTCTTTGGTCAAATCACTGTTTAAATGGTTTGAATAAGGAGGCTCCAGAGGAGCTATTCTGTGTTTTAGAGCAGAGCTTATAATAATTTGTACCGTCAAAGCATTATTGCAGACGACTGAATTTCTTTATGCCTTGCTTTCGATAATAACACCAACCATAAGAGATAAGATGCTATTCTCTGCTCATTTTATGAAGCTTAAGTACTGAAAAGTGAAGATATTTGGAATAGACTTTCATATTTGGCATCCTCTCAGCCTCTCTCGATGTAGCTGCTTCTGTTTAATTTTCTGTAAGCGGTTCCTTCCTTCTGATACCTGAAGAAGAATTGGAGGGTGTAGAGAGT
The DNA here is from genome assembly GCF_964234715.1 of Podarcis melisellensis. Classification (NCBI taxonomy): domain Eukaryota; kingdom Metazoa; phylum Chordata; class Lepidosauria; order Squamata; family Lacertidae; genus Podarcis; species Podarcis melisellensis. Next base: position 50,981,942 of record NC_138528.1, read on the forward strand.
AGAAAGAGGAATTCTAAAACATGTTACATTTTTACAACCTATAACAATCTATTGGAATGATATATTACATTATTTCAAGCAAGACTGTAGCAAAAGCCCCACCTTATAGCTTGCCTCTGGTATCCATTTGTTATTACACAACATTTCTCTCTGGGATGTTGTGGTTTTCATATTTATCAGTTTTCCCCACATGGCTGGTCCTCCAAAGTCGATTCCACCATCTAAGCAAAACCAGACATGTATCTGGCAGCTATTGGGTGAAATTTTCACTCCATTGAATAAAGTGGGGGGGGGGGGAGAGAGAACATCATTTTGTTACTATGATGAAGACGCCTTGCACATTTTGACAAACTGAACTCCCTCCAGGGTGCTTACTGGCCATGAAGCTCTTTCATATCTCATTCATTATCAGGGAGAGATGGGAAAACACTTCCTCATTTCTCTTGCGTATGAGCAAATTAGTGAAAACCACAGAGACTCGGTTTCATTAAAAGTGATGGAGTGAGACTGGCTGCAACCTCTGTACATGGGGGACTGGGCTGAGCTGACACAGTGCAGTCTGGCTTGCAATTTGAAGAAAGAGATTACTTGGAAATTTCTTTATCGAAATGCTAACCACCTGCAACAGCAGAGCCCAGAGATGGATTATTGCTGGCAAAATCCTGGGCAGTGGGCTCCAGCTCAAAGCCCCAGAACTATCAGGCAAACCTCAGCCACCTTTCCCAGGCAGCCAGCGCCATTCAGAATCCCCTGTATAAATCTGTGTTTGCCACGCTCACAATCCCTGTCTGGGTTTTATGATAGCTATTACCAGCAACAACCACTGTCGTAATTTCTCTTAAGTGATGTAAACCAAGTAATAGCAGAAATGTGCCTGTTCACATAGAGAAATGGCGTCTCATCACAAAGTTTTTGGTTTTTTTGCTCCATAGAACAAAATAGAAGATGATAGGGAGGGAGGGTCTGCACCTAAGTAACGTTAATTGATTGGGTCATCCCTAGGATCCTGTTCTTTGTACTATTCTACTAGTGAAGTTCAAACCATGGCAATTCAGAATCACCTGGTGAGTGCCAAAATATGGCCACTGAGAAGCAGAGGACATGTTATCAGCAAGCTCAGGAGGATCCCAAGGTCTGCAGAAATTGCAAAAAAGAAAAGAAAAAAGGAGGGGTTAAAAAGACCCCAAGGGGGCAATCCCTTTCCAAAACAGCCCAATGAAGACTCAGCATGCTTAATGGCCACAGAAAGTCGGGCATCTGTTGTGGGGAGGGGGAAAATGGAAATGGAGAAAGGAATAGAATGGGGGTATCATGGAAGAGGATGTAGCTGGCTGGCCTGAACAGGTGTGTTTCAAACTGCAATTTACACTTTAAAAAAATAATAATAATTGCTCCTAAAACTTCTTGCAGTTGCTGCTACACCACCTGTGGGAGACATCAGGAGGACTAATCAACACAAAGGCCCTTAGTTTTAATTTGAGGAGGATTCTCTCAGGGCATAGCATCTCAAATTCAGGCAAATGAAAGAAGGAAGAGTGGGGCTACATGGCAGCTTCTTCAAGGGAAGGGGCAGGATAGTTCCAACATGTGACACATCTGCTACCCTGAATACTAGCTAGCTGCGGCTTCCTGATCAGTAGGTGAATGAAATGGACCCATGTTTTTACCTTGGAAATTCAGAGAAATAGGCTTTTGATTTAAAATGCATCAAGTGCTGCTTTATGCTTTTGAGCAAGCCATTGAACCACACAGGGTCAGAGCTGAAGGGACCCCAGTGCTGCTACACCATCAGTTTCTAGACTCAACTGTTAGCTGAGAAGGAATATATGAAGTAAGCTGACCAGAGGAAGCATTGTTATTGATTTACGATGGGGTGGAAGTTTAGCAGGCTATGAAGGACTTGCTCACAAATTTATTGACAGCTGCACGAGTTATTATAGCTAGGAAGTGAAGGGGGCAAGGAGAATATAAAATGGAAGACTAGTATAAAGAGGTGTGGGATATAGCTATCAATGATAAATTAACATGTGCTATTAAGGAAAGATGGGGAATATGCAGGAGAAATGGTTTTGAGGAGATATTGAAGGTATTTGTAGAATTTGTACTGTTAAAATTGAAAGGGGTCAAACCATTGTGAGAGGTGTTGAAATTCTGGGAGGTTGGATAGTTACATGGAATGGTCTTGGGAGTGGGGTGCACATTATTACTATTACTATTATTATTATTATTATTATTATTATTATTATTATTATTAAAAAGGTACCCCTGCCAGACTCTAGCGTTGTGCGCTCATCTCACTCTAGAGGCCGGGAGCCAGCACTGTCTGCAGACACTTCCGGGTCACGTGGCCAGCGTGACAAGCTGCATCTGGTGAGCCAGCGCAGCACACGGAAACACCGTTTACCTTCCCGCTAGTAAGCAGTCCCTATTTATCTACTTGCACCCGAGGGTGCTTTCGAACTGCTAGGTTGGCAGGCGCTGGGACCGAGCAACGGGAGCGCACCCCGCCGCGGGGATTTGAACCGCCGACCTGACGATCAGCAAGTCCTAGGCGCTGAGGTTTTACCCACAGCGCCACCCGCGTCCCTAATAATAATAATAATAATATAATAATAATAATAAATTATTGTTGTTGTTATTTTATTACATTGTCAAAAGAAAAAGAAAAAAAGGAATATATGAAGTTGCCTTATACTAAACTAAGAGAGGCTCTTGGTCAATCCGGCTCAGTACTGTTTATTCCAACTATGGTCAGCTTCCCAAAGCCTCAGGAAGATTTCTTCGAAGCCTTTCTGCCTGGGATACTTTAAAAATAGAATGCTAGGGACTGAATCTGGGACCTTTTTGGTGCAATGATTCCGTCTTATGGCCATCACTTAGAGATGCAAAAGCCAGCCATATCCTGCTGGCCTGTAGCACCGACTACCTGTAAAGCCCATGCAACTATCTATACCACCCAGAGAGGATACTGCCATTCTACTGCCTGATTCATTATTAACAGATGTGAAAGCAGTGGAAAGATGTAAGAGGAAGGTTGTGTACCAGTTTCTTGTGGGTTTATAAGTCTTGGATTGAACTTCCCACCAGTTTACCACTCCAGTGTTTTACCAAAGAATCTTGATATTACTGCCACAGATGCTGCTGGAGACCACAATTTTGCCACCATTTTGTGTGTCCCCTCAAGAGCATCTTGGCTCAGAAGGTTTCCATTTTGTCAGGAAATGGAGGCTGAACAGATCTAGGAAGTCAGGGCAAAATGCATTTGGGAGTTCCTGCAGAAACCATCCCTTGAACCCAACAAGGGAGCATTTCCACCTGTTATACACTGATGTGGACCTTTTAAAAATGCATTATGTTTGTATGCCTCACCAAATCAGTAGGTTCTCTGGGCAGCTTTCAATAAATTTGTAAAACAAACAAATGTGATACAAAGTAAAACATGACACCATGAAAAGGGGGGGGGCAGGGGTCTCCACAGAACCTTTGATCAGACTGGATGTTACACAATTTTGGTGGTGTTAAGCTGAGATGCAAAAAACCACAAGTGTTGTCCAATTAGGGGGTATTGTTTTGCTTGTTATCTTTATGTTTATACTGTAAGCCACCCTGTAATTCTCAGATGAAGGGTGGCAAATAAATTTAACAAATAAAATAAAACTAAAACTTCATGGCTTTGGAAACTAGGTTTTGAGATGGTCATGGGGCAGTTTTAAATTTCATCCTATGCATTTCTCGGTTGTTAGATTCAGTATAGCAAAGGGAGGAGGAAATGTGATCTCCATGCCACCTGAAAGCATGATGCAAAACAGCATCATAACAATACTTAGCCATACAGTGACGGCTGTGCAATCTGTGCAATGATGAGCTAATTAATTAGCTGGCTGCTTAAGAGGCCTGCAGGCCTACATGTGGTGGCAGTGCAGTCCAAGATGAGATTGCAGGGACAGCGTGGCAGCAGTAAGCAGCAGCAGGGCTAAGGTTGGCTCAGGCCAATGCTGCAAGGCCAGCCTTTCTATGGGTATTTAATTAATCCTCAAATTTGCAAAACCTACTGTCATCTCAAGCAGAAACAGATCCTCATCATGGTTTAATTGATGCAAAATGTCTTGATCTGGATTTATTGAAGCAGAAACCCTGGCTTCTGCAGAGTTTCAGCTGGCTTTAAAAAAAACAAAAAAAAAACATGTGACTGAGCCAGGAAGAAAAAGAGCCAGGTGGCAAAACCCTCTTTGGATGACAACATAACTTGCTTGTAGCTCTGTGGCCCGAGAAGCCTGTGTCCATAATGAGTTGGCTCATAATGCAGAGGACATGCGCCTTTTCCAGTTTCTCCCTCTTAAAGGAACATAGGCACAAGACACAGAGTGCATATAGCAGTATGGTTATGTTTTGAAGCCCAGCTCTAAATGGCAAACCATTTGTAGGAAGCAGCTGCCATGTAGTTCTGGCAATTTCAACAATGCCAAGACAACCCCTCCTGAAGTTTGGTGACATGGATGAACTTCACACAAGAGACACCTGCATGCAATTCTGCTGATAAAGGTAAAAAAGGTAAAGGACCCCTGGACGGTTAAGTCCAGCCAAAGGCAATTATGGGGTTGTGGCACTCATCTTGCTTTCAGGGCGAGGGGGCAGACAGCTTTCCAGGTCATGTGGCCAGCATGACTAAACCGCTTCTGGCACAGTGGAACACCGTGACGTAAACCAGAGCGCACAAAACGCTGTTTACCTTCCCACCACAGCGGTACATATTTATCTACTTGCACTGAAGTGATTTCAAACTGCTAGGTTGGCAGGAGCTGGGACAGAGCTCCGTCGTGGGAGCTCTGTCCCTTCTGATCAGGAAACCCAAGAGGCTCAGTGGTTTAGACCACAGTGCTACCCGCATTCCTGATAAGTGCTGATAAGTGCCAACCACCAGGGTGCTTAGGACCAGTGCTGCTCAAGGACTGCTTGCTTCCACATGGATCTGCCCAGACGTTAAGATTTTCATTAGTGTCCGTTCTGTGTCCCTTTGGAGGCGAGTTGGATAGTGAGCCAAGGTGGGGTACCACCACCAAAGAGGCCCTGTCTTTAAAATGCCTTTGTCAGGGAGTCACACCTATGTTAACCTTTTGGTGTTAAGTGAATATCTTTCTATACGCCCAGGGATTTAAGTTGTTGCCTTCTTGACAATTTAGACCACAAGTTGGAGAAAGCTGCCCTAAGGGGTTAACATAGAAGAAGCATCATGAAGTTGTTGGGAAGAGCAAGCAGGGGCTCAACCCCCAGTATTTAAAATATTTTTTTTTAACTCACCCATCACTGTTCCTGATCTCAGAGCAGCATATGATGCCATCAAATGTTACAATTAAAGCAAATAAAATCGCAACCCATTACAACAGCAAAACAAGCAGGTAAAATGACCACAAATCCTTGAAAACACAGAACGGGCTTCATATTCCCAGTGGTGCATTCAGGCATGGACACATACCACCACACTGCAAATATGAACTGAGCAACAGACATGAAACAATTACTCCATTGCCAAATGTCACATTGACTCTCAAATGTTGTGGCAATAATAATGCAAAGTATACAAGGAGGGGGAAAATATTTATGTGCAGGGATGGGCAAGACTGCTCTAAGAAATATTGCTCTACATAATGAAACTTGTGGCTTCTTGAAATTAAGCTTCTTTAGGCAAAATCCCCTTGAGAAATTTTGTGAGTCTTCTCACCACAGATCAGTGGTAGAGCAGATGCTTTGCATGCAAAAAGTCTAAGGTTTCATCTTTGGTGTCACCAGGAAAGAAAGGCTCCTCCCAGGAACCCTGGAGAGATGCTGCCAGTCAGTGCAAAGCAATACTGGGTTAGATAGGCAGCTTTTTACACCCCCATTGGAAGATTTTTGGCTTCCTTCTTCATATGTTTTGCTTGAGGAGGGCAGACACCAAGACTTGCTACAAATTTCACTTTTGGTGATCTTTAAATGGAAATTCCACTTATACCTAAGTGGAGCCTTTTGAGAGAAAGGAAGGGTCCCAAAATCAAAATAGTAATTATTCTGCAGAGTTTTCCTCTTGGAAGATGGCAGTACAGCATCACCACATTTTAAGCAAACTGTGAAAGAGCACCTGAAACTCTGCAGCACACATGCTGATCTAGGACTTTGAGCATCCAGAATAAATTAAAAGAGCAACAAACAACCATATTCAAAGCTCTTGGATCATGTGAGCCTTTTAATTCCACATGAAAAATGATAATCCACTGAAACAAAGAAAACTGAAACCTACAGAACAATAAAAGATATGGAGTCTGCTGTAGATGATTTGACAACCTCCTTCCCATCTGCCTTCTCCCTTGCAGATGGACTCCTCGGCTATCTGCTGAATCTACGGCATTTACAAAAGAGGGCCAATGAAATCCAGGTCTGACCTCTGCAACGATTGCACGGCTGGTTGGATGAACTCTGTGATATTGCAAGAAAAGAAAAAGGAGAATGGATTCTTCTACTTCGAGGTAGGTGGGCTCATGCTGCCTGTTGCAGGCGCCAGACACTGCACAGGAATTGTGTGGTTCTCAAATCCATTTGTTATAGTTTCAAAAGTCACAAGCAAATGCATCCAGAGGGTACTATTCAGCCAAGGAAGGGAAATATCATTTATTTCAATGTGACAGTTAAGCACATGCTTCAGTCTCTCCCACTGACATCAACAGGGTTTTAAAGGTGCTAAACTTTGGCTGGATTGCCCTCATAGCGTGCAGCTGTGGATTAAGTAGAAAGTTAAGCTCTTCTCTCGCCACGCTACAAGAGCACCAGCTGCTCAAAACTTTCCCATATTGTATGTTGGAGGCGGATAAGCACATGCTACACAATGTGGCCCAGAGTTAGCAGTATCCTTAATTCCAAGACGGCTGCTCCCAGCATGCAATCCACTACCCTGATGTGATCCCACAGCTGCTGTTTGCCTCAACATGGAATCTATTACTTCAACCTATGTGCACAACAAGCTTACCTTAATGTCAGGGAAGCATTTTTAGATGCAGATGGTTAGCTCACACATACTATCCTCAATCCCAGAACATTCAATATTTACCCACACGAGGCTTCCGTTCCACTTTTCTGAGGGTACAGTTGCTAATACCTGCGGTGTTCTGTGTAACGTTTCATTTAAACCTAAACAGAAAAGGTCTTTGGGGCCGGAAATGCAAATGCAAACACACACACACACACACACACACACACACACCTTAACCCAAAATCCAGGACTGAAACATTCTGAGCTGGGAGAGTTTCTTCCATCCCTGTGTAATTTTCTGGCAGGTAGAATGAAAATATATTCTCCTAAGGTCTGTGGGAATTATGGGGGATGGAGAAACACATTATAGTCACAGGAAAGTAGTAAAGTTTGTTGGTTTATATAAGGTGGGATTGCCACACGACACAGAGAGCACATTTAACACAAATCCACAAAGGAAATGCCACACTCCAAACACAGTATGCTCTGCATTTTTGTTTAAGGGAAGGTGTTTTATGAATATGAATTGTGCTCTGGAAACAAACATTTTTGCACTCTTAAAGCTGTTTTTCTGGTACGGTTCTCCCTTAAATCAAGCTCCTTTCCTTGTGCTGCTATCCATTAAATGGCCACTTAATACTCAAAATACACCACCCCCTTCATTGGTAAATCAATGGAGACAATCCCCAACAGAAGAGGTGCATAATGTGTGGCTCTATTTGTTTCCGTAAACGCATTTTAAGTAAGAAGGAAAGTTTGCACATCTTGTGTGGATAATACTGTATCTACCTGCTTAATTAAGTTCTGCTTCTGTGGAAAATTAAGTCTGATCGTGCACACAATCCATGGCTGGGATTTGCCTTTGAGAGATGTCAATCCTTTGCCCTTTTGCTGTTTTCTTCTTTCAAGGAATGTTAAGGCCATCCCTTTGTCTTTGGGCTGAGATGACAACTCATCCCCAGCTGTGCTACTCTAGGTCATGACCAGTTTGGCTTGTCAGTCAGAAACTAAAGAAACTGCTGTGTCCTCATCTGGTGACTTTGATTGCAACTTTGCTCAGGAAATTCTGGACTCTTGCAATTTTAAATGAATTTATCTTGGATTACTGTGTAGTTACAAGACGTGCTAATGTGTATACCTGCTAGTTCTGCTTTCTGTCTTAATAAATAACTCAATAGTTATTTCTATTATTTTTCTTGCAAATTCTAGGTGGTTCTCACCGGAGTCTGCTGAAATTTTGCCTACTCACTTGTACTACTATGCTACTTAATTACTGACTAATTGAGGAGCTGGAAGGATTCCACTCCAAGTTACTAAGGGGGTGTTCATATTTTTAATACTCCCTAATGTGCTTCCAGGATTGCCTGCCTGCCTGGATTAGTTAAACCATGGGGAGCCAGTGTGTGGCATTCCAGATGTTCTGAAGTAAAACTCCCACAACAAAACAAAACATGGCCAATGGTCAGCAACAATTGAGGGTGCTGTCCACATCTGGATGACACAATGTACATGGGTTTTGTAGCAGTGAAATGGTGAAATTGCTTTTTGGCTTTGTTTTTTCTTTTTCTTTTTTGCTTTCTTTAGGTACATAAACTTGGTATATAAACTTTCTATACATGTTGGAAATTATATTATAATATGTCCTGTAATGTAATATGATAATGTATACATATGGGACATAAGAACGTTAATTAAAAAAGGGGGGAAAGGGGGGGGGAGAAAGTCCCTTTGAGATAAGTCTTCCTCACACACACCCACACAAACAAACACCCACCCACCCACACCCTGACCCGGTATATTTACCCAATCAGATTTGAGCTTGAATTGAAGGGCACTGTGCTTTGTTATTTTGAATTGGCTTGTTAGATGTAACCATAGGTGTATGTGGCCGGGGGTGGGGAGTATGTAAAAATGTGGAATATTTGCTATTTTATCTTAAAAGGATCACACACAATATAAAATCATCACCCTCTACTTCAAGATGAAATGTGACAGAAAGTGCAGTCTTGGAAGAAGACTTTTTATACATGCCAGCTACCACGAATGAAGCATACATGACGTTGGATCTTATCAGCCGGATTTTTATTTTATTTTATTGGTGGAACAGGAATAACTGCTAAAACCAATCCAATATATGATGTTTGGAAATGCCATCTGCCACTATAAACCTATCTGTTGCTCCCAGACCTAATTTAAGGCCTTCACTTGTTAACCACAGACATTTAAGCCATCCTGGGCAACACTGCAAAGCAGAACTGCCAAAAAACAAACAACCGCTCACACAAAAACCCACAACCAGACTCCGGTTTCAAAGAGTTTCTATTAAAAATGTATGAAGACAGAAACAAACAAGGATGGCACAGGAAATTCAAAGGGCATCATCAAATGAAGGGGGAAACCCACAAACACACAAGCACTGTGTGATGTTCAGGTTGATGGTCCATTTACTTCAGAGAGAGAGAGAGAGAGAGAGAGAGAGAGAGAGAGAGAGAGAGAGAGAGAGAGAGAGAGAGAAATGGATTCCCAATAAATACAACTTGTTGATAACAGGTGGATCTTTAATGAGGGTCATGCTTCAGTTTCAGGAGAGTTTCTTCCTTATTTCCAGAGCTTTTAACTCAGGGGGAAAGAGGTGATGCCAGTCATTTGCTTGAAGTTATTAAAAACAAAACAAAAAAAGCAGACACACATCAAAGTTTGTCAAGCAAAGATCTTTTTCACTCTGGAGGGTTTTTGCTTCCCGCTAGAGCACAAAACCACAATCACAACACAGTATTGGAGGAGGAGTACACAGGCAGCTCAGAGCCAGCCAAGCACCTGGTATCTGCAACCCACTTGAGAGAGGCCAGGCAATCACCATAGAGGAATGTAAACCTCAGAGTCAGCAGTCCAGTCACTAAGCCACGAAGCAGGCAAAGTGAAGGCAGAACAGAAGGGTCACTGTGTGAACAAGGATAGACAGGATTGCTTTCTTCCTGTTTGAGCTGATGCAGTCACTTGTTTAAAATGGTTACACCTCAGATTTCCCCCACAAAAGCACCATAGCTTCAGTCAGGCCATTGGCATCAGGTTGAGGAAAAGCTTACTCAGACCTTCCCAGACACTGAGGCTCAAACTTCAAGTTACCTACAGTTCCACGATCCCTCCCTGGTGGCCCAAGGCACGTTGCCACCAAAGGACAAGACTTCACCTTTCTGTTTCATATTCAGACGCTAACTGGACCGGCAGCTGAATTTTACTTCAACACCAGCACTAGGGCAGCACACCTGAGGGCAACAGCTTCACAGAGGAGGTGGAAAGTGGCACACATAGCTTTGTCCTCCAACTCTTTGCTGTTGCCCTGAGGCAGCTGTTTTGCTTGTAAGGCCACACCTGGCTGCTATCACTGTTAAACCCAAAGGAAGCCCAAGCCCAAGCTCTTGAGTGGAAGAGATGAAGAGAAACTGCTTAATTCTTTTCTCTTCTCCCATTTTCCAGCTAAAGATGACCCTCTCCAATGGTACAGTCCCATATACGTAAGCTCTATTGAGTTCAGTGGGACTTTCTCTGAGGTAAGGGTGTATATAATTGCAGCCCAAGCCTAGCAGGTGGGCGAAGTCCTCTCACTCACTCCTTTGAAGCTTCCTGCACCCTGGTCTTCAGCGTCTCTGTGGCAGTAAAATCATAAAAGCGAATTTAAATAGGACTGTCTCCAAAAGGAAGCCAGTGAAAATGTTTACCAGTGCTGTCACTCAGCAAACTGTTTAAAGGAATCTTATCCTGTGCTTGGGCATCAGCACTGTAAACACCAAATAGTGCATAAGCATAGACTGGCACACGGGAAAGGCCAACTTGGATAATTGCCTTTTGGCAGGTTCCACATGAAGGCCATGTTGTTTATTTTGGCTCTAAAAGAGCTGCAGTTGTGAACATGGCTTACATAGCGTTGCCATATTTCAAAAAGTGAAAACCAGGACACCCCGAGGAAACCAACAAAAATATTGAGCTTTTGTAAAGGGAACCACCGAAATTTGCAAAAACGCCAACCCCCCCCCCCATGATTTTTCAACTGATCCAGGACAAAACACCACCCTCCATTGGTCATGTGACAGGCTTACAGCCAGTACTAGGCACCATTAGTATATCTTTCAATACAGATATGGAGTCCTGTGAGGAATCCAGCACCACCTCATCTATGCTACAACTAGAAGCTTTGCTAGATTTAGAGGACTTCAATTTCTTCTAACTGTGTTGGACATGCTGGATTTGATACTCTAAACGAGTGCCTGCTATGGAAAACATCCTCCTCTACTAACGTATAACTGGAGGATCCATTGGAATGAAACACACAGCAATATTTTGAGCCAAGCCTCTCTCAAAGCACTTTTCAGAGTTTGAGATGTCTCAAATATTAATATTATGTAAGAGACATATTTTGACAGGAGTCCCCCCCAGGCAAGCCTGTGGGTGTGTATGCAAGAACTGAAAGCCCTTTAATCAAAATCTTTTTATCTGCTCCCACAACGGCCGCAGGCCACGCAGCCCAAATGTGGCACCTTATGAAAACAGAAGAGTATTTTAAGAAACAAAACCCCGTAGTGAGAAAAACACACTCATACAAAATATGTACTTGTTACAGATGGAGAAATGAGAGAAGCTGCCTTGATTGTCAAAGGTAGAGCAGCTCTGCCTCTGAGGGTAGGGGGCTGGAACTTGATCATATCTTCAGGGTGGAATTGAGAGCTCATTTGGCAATGTAGAAATACACTGATGCAGCCTTCGTTTAGTACACTTGCATGCCACTGTTTATCCAAGAAGCTCAAGACAGCATACATGATTTCTCCTCCACATCCATTTTATCACAACAAACCTGTGAGGTAGGCTAGGCTGAGAGATAATGGCTAGCTCAAGATCATGCCTAGCTTGGGTACTGAACCAGGGTCTCCCTAGTCCCAGACCAAGGCTAACTACTACAACCACAGTGGCTCTTTGGCGAGAAAATGTAAAGAATGATGGGCTCTGCAGACCATTAGGAATTCAATTTCTGTGATTTACATGGAATCTGATCCAATCCACAAGTCCTGCATTAATGTGTGAATTCAGACATACTTATCTCCAAACTTTGCAGTACAGCTCAATAAGTAGCAAAATGTATTCCAAAAGTGAATTCCAGGGGAATAATATGTTTAGAAATGTGTACATTAAGATAAAGTATGTATCTTGGGATAAAATATGTAATATAGTAGTATGAATTTTTGTGCGGATTTATTTTTATTTTTCGACAGAGGACGAGATGGTTGGACAGTGTTCTCGAAGCTACCAGCATGAGTTTGACCAAGCTGCGGGAGGCAGTGGAAGACAGGAGTGCCTGGTGTGCTCTGGTCCATGGGGTCACGAAGAGTCGGACACGACTAAACGACTAAACAACATCATTTTTATTTTTTATTTATCACAGGTTAGAACGGAAACAGGAGAGCACGTGTGAAATTAACAGGGACTGGAAACAGGCTGATCTATTCATTCCTAAACATCAGCCAGTGAGGATAAATACCATATTTCTAACAGGCACTCAAGGGAAAACTTGCTTCTCCAATTCTGACAGGGCTAAATAGGAAAGGCAGGTGGGGACGAAGTGCCTTGTGGCAGAGATATCACAGTTTGGGAGTTTGAATGAGCTAGAATGACCAGCCACTTGCTCAAGTCAAGATGGCTTCATGAGTTGATTTAATGCAGTCTGGGGCCTAGGGACCAAATACAGCTGTCCAGACCACTACATTTGGCTTCTGAGGCTCCCTGAGGGCCATGCCTCCACTCTTTGCTGGTGCTGCTCCACAGCTTCCTCTGTTTTTTTGCCTGCCTGGAATGTGCTCTTGATAATAATGCCTCTTGCTTGTTTGGGTGGAGAGATGCTCATGCAGAAGCCTCTGAACATTGTACAGCTGGGCTGTAGCCTACAATACAAAGTTACGAGTTGCATCTCTTGCCCCACCCACTACTGGCATGTTGCCCCGGAAGGCTTCCCAGCAGAACGTATCCCTCAGGATGCAGAAGGTTCCCCGCCCTCACTCAATGCAACCACCCCTTGCAAAAGCTTCTACTGCAAAGCACCTTAAGCATAATAATTAGGCACAGTTTTCATTTATACTTCTCGTAGTGTCTTTTAATCTGGCCCTCCCCATTCCTTCCAGGACTCCTGAGATGCTGATCCTTTGCCCACACCTGTCAAATGATCCTTAATAGATGCATGAGTATGATTTATGTCTGCGGTTCTCATGCTTTCTTCTCCATTATTGTCTTTAAAGATGCCTCTGGTGGGATTTTGGCTCTCGGATATTCCCAGATTGCACCTGCTTGCAGCTACACATCTGTTGTCTTTTCTGCGGTATTTATCAAGAAAGAGATTAAGAACATAAGACAAGCCCTTCTGGGTCAGACCAAAGGTCGCTTCAGTTCAGCATTCTGTTTTCCCGCAGTGGCCAATTAGATTCCTATGGGCAGCCCAGAAACAGGAAACGAGGGCAACAGTCTCCCTTGCAACTGGTACTGAGTCGCATATTCAACGTGGGTTGTTGTGCGTCATCTGGCAAGTTTGCATAATTGTGGGAAACGTTAAGGAAAATCTCTACCCCAAAAGTCCTGTCTTGAAACAAGGAGGAAGACTTGCTACCCACAATTTAGTAATTTAGTAAGCTGAAGCCCTATTCAAACTGCTAGCATTAATCAGTATGGAAGCACTACCCTATAATGCATATAAACCTTTTACTGTTTCCCAGATAAGGCCAGAAGTACAGACAAGGTAGGTCACAAAGCATTAGAGAAGGGGGCGGCAAGGTTTACCTTGCCTAGGCCAGTTCACTCCCATAGAGATTGCTCTGTGGGCCGGATAGTGTCTGTGCAGACGTGATTTCCTGAGCCGCAGAAGCGAGTCCCGCGCCACGCTGTTCCAAGCTGGCAGCTTGGTTCGGGAGCAGCTCATGGGCCGCAGGTTGCCGACCCCTGCATTCGAGAGTCTAATGTCAAACAGCTACAGCAGGAAAACCATGCGAATTAAGACACATCTATTGTTTTTTCATGTTTTGAACAACTGCTGACATGAGCATGTGCACAGGACTGTTCCTTTCCAATGCTAGGCTCAGTCTACTCTAGTGGAAAAGGGAAGAAATGTGCTCAGTTCAACAGATATCACAGAATCCTGAGATGTCCATGAACTGAAAAGGTGGAAGAAGCAAGAAGATGAACAGCAACAAACAGAGATTCCTGATGCAGCTTATGATATCATCATGAGAAATGTGCAGGCCTAGCTGGCAGATTTACACTAACCAAGGATTTGGCAAGTACTAAAACTGAGGTGCCTAAAAACTTCTGTTGTCACTTTAGCAAAGAGCAGTGGAAAGACTGCCCCCAGCATCATTTCTCATTTGTAGCTGGAAAGGGGGGGGGGAGAGAGGGAGAGATTATTATTGGGAAAAACCATGTTCTTCTGGTGCTGCAGTCCTCTGCAAACCCAATTACACCATTCCCTGTTCTGATCCGCATTAGGCATGCCTCAGTGAGGGACCTGCTCTGCTGTAATTCCATCTGTGAGAATTCTCATCTGAAGACAAACCTCCAGCAGAAGAACAAAACCATCAGGAGGCAGGCAGGAGCACAGCTAATCCACTTAGGTGAGATTTGAATAAACCAACAAAGAAGGAAAGGGTTCTAGACTAGCGAGCCTAGAAATGATCTGCGCTGGCCCAGCAAAGCAAAGGCCATGAGACAACTGCCCGACAACCAGAAGTCAGTGGGGAGAGCGGAAGAAAAGCGGAGGGCGGGGGGAGAAGGGAACACAGTCTATCAGCTCTGCGAGTCTTTCTTATAGCTTTTCCTTGGCTTCACCCCATCAACTCAGAAATCAAAGAGCTTTGAGCATCAGACGTTTGCGTCTGCTTCATCTTCATCACTGCCAGACACAGCCCCGCGATTAAAAGAATGGAAAAATAAGGAGCTTACAGATTCACTTTCCCCAGCTGATGCCAGGACTTGCTGCACTGTGGTATCGATCCACAGGTCTGGCCTCTGCCGATAACTACACGCCACGGGGCTTAATTCTACTCCCCCCTCCACTTGGCACTACCTCTGATGCTTGGCAGAGAACAGCTATAATTTATCCAGACCTCCAAAGACAGAAAGCAGCACGTTTCCTTTGCCTTTTGTCTCCCCGTCTCCTTGCAAGTGGTCTTGTTTGGCTGTTTATAAGCCTCATTTGTTTTCTTCCTGAAATTATATTAGAGCTGTCCACTCAAGTACAAACAGCCCTTAGGGCACTGGGAATTACAGTCAGCGACAAGAAAACAGCATTTTTGTTTCTTTCTTTTTTATTTAAAGAATCTCTACAAGATGGCCAGTTATTTTATTATAAGCCCATACACACAAAGTGTGCGCAAGAATTAAGGGACATTGCCGTTAAGACTGTGCACTTGACACAGAGAAGCCCGAGGCAATGAGGGATTGCCTGGTCATCAGACAGATGGGACACTGTCCCAGGCACTGGCCTTGAAAGGAGTGGCTTTCAGAAAGATTTTCAATTACCCTAGAGCTGCTTTTCCCACAGCGAAGAGTATTTTACTGCTGCTTCACTGTTTTTCAGCTGGCCAGGAGAGGGAAAAAGGGCATAACTTGACATTCTCCAAGAAACAGAGGTACCATCAGGGTAGGCCTTTGAGGCAGACACCCAGGGCCCCATTTTGCAGAAAACAAAGGAGGCCCCTCAAATGAAGCAGGGCTGGCTCACTGCATTTTGAAGTGAGTGAAACAATGCACATTGCCATCTAAAGAGTGTATATGAGGGTAAGACCATTAAGTCCAGAAAATACCCAAGAGCACTACTATGAAAGATAATCAGTGGTACCAGGATTGGACAAAAATAGTCTAGGAGATACAGTCATGATAGCAATGCTTGGGCATCACAATCCCATAGGGGTACGGAAGCTCTTTGGGGATGCCCTACTGGTTATGGAATGGAATGGTGACGTATATATATTACTATATAGGTAATGTACATCATTCGGTATGCCATAATTTCCATAATTCAGGAAACTGGTCCTGCTGCTCTCAAGAACCATTCAAATTCTAAGAACAAACAGCAAGTGCACTTGGAATAATAAGTGTGGTAATTGCTATATGTGAAAACAAAATGGCTACAGTTTACAAACAACAATTTGAAGTAAAACCTTCATGCTTCTGACAAACTATGAGTGGACTCAACAGTGGGAAGCCAAGTTGTAGCTGTTTAAAATTTTGTCACAGGACATCCATGAGAGGAGACAGTTGTAGCCTCTGACCATGGGGTTAAATCCACTGTTGTTAATCTTAGACGTCCCTGTATTTTCAAGTGACTAAAGAGGGTAGCAATACTGGGATTAACAGTGCGGTTAGAGGCTGCATACTGTTGTAGGTACCACCAAGTGATGTAACTTTTATATTACAGTGGTACCTCGGGTTACATACGCTTCAGGTTACAGACTCCACTAACCCAGAAATAGTACCTCGGGTTAAGAACTTTGCTTCAGGATGAGAACAGAAATCGCATGGCGGCGGCGCGGCAGCAGCAGGGGGCCCCATTAGCTAAAGTGGTGCTTCAGGTTAAGAACAGTTTCAGGTTAAGTACCGACCTCCGGAACGAATTAAGTACTTAACCTGAGGTGCCACTGTATTACTGTTGGGCCTTAGCCATCAGAATCTATCCATCAATATTTTCAAAACCATAGCAAACTAGGAGACAACGCCTACCCGTTCAGGGCTTTTTAAATATGCAGCATATACATGTGAGTTTTATGCATACTTCTGAAATTTCTCTTTAAACTATATTAACTAGCAGCCTAGGTTCCAAAACACTGCATTTATGTATCTGATCATCAGAAACTTTGTCTGCACTGTTTTTCATATGTAATTCCCCTATCAAGCGTTTGCATTAGCTAGGTGGTCTTCAAAACATCTGTTTTGTTAACTTTGCATTAATCACAAGAAAACATTACTCAGGTAATGATCCTGCATACTATCAGATCTTGCAGAATCCTATAGCGATCCAATCACCTACTAGAGTCTATCAAAAACTCTTCTTCTGTTGGTGTCTAGGGGCAAGCCATCTTTTGTCTATCTTTCATGAAAAAGAGTACTAACCTCCTTGTATACAATCTCAGCTTTTCTGTTTCCCAGTCAAATAAATATTTTCCTCAGATTCTTACAGCGCTCAAGAGAATCTCTATTTGGTATTTATTTGATACCGCCAAGAGTTAAAGTCTGAAACTTAAAACTGGAGATTATAGTGCAAAAATTACCAAAGGCCATTCTAACAAACAGATCAATATGTGTGTTTGTTGAAGAGCTGAAAAAGAAGCTTCTGTTATATGGAGAACACTCAGCCACTTTGCACTGGCCATACCTCAATGGCAGAGCACAAGTTTTAAAAACAGAAGCCCCAGTATAAATCCTTGGCATCTCCTGTTAAAAGGATCGGGTATCGGGTGATGTGAAAGACCTTTTTTTGCCTGAGACCCTGGCGAGGCTCTGCCCACATAGAGTAGACACTGCTGAACTAGAGGAACAAACATTCTGACCTGGCATAAACAACTTGCTGGCGGGAGGGGGAGAAGCAAGTTCCTGCTGCAAGTTTCAATACGCAAAATGGGAATACCACTGGAAAGGCTGGGATGCACCTCAGCTTGTAGACTGATATACCTGTGTAGGAAGGGTGGAAAAGAGAGGAACCACCAACCTTCTTGGGCTTTACTTTTTTGTACTGACCTACTGCTCTTCTTTCTGCATTAGACTGATACTCTCTGGGTTACTGGTCTCCTTTCTTAGTTTCATCTTCACCTTTACTTGGGGAGAAGAAACATCTTGGTGTCTCTCTCCTGCTGAGATGAAAGAGCATTCATAGCCCTTTGCACTGGCACTTTAGTTAGTTAGAAGTGGGATCTTCCCTAGCAAGTTTGTACTTCCTTGAATAAATGTGTGGTTGTTTAGGCATTTAGTCGTGTCTGACTCTTCGTGATCCCATGGACCAGAGTACGCTAGGCACTCCTGTCTTCCACTGCCTCCCGCAGTTTGGTCAGACTCATGCTGGTAGCTTTGAGAACACTGTCTAACCATCTCGTCCTCTGTCGTCCCCTTCTCCTTGTGCCCTCCATCTTTCCCAACATCAGGGTCTTTTCCAGGGAGTCTTCTCTTCTCCTGAGGTGGCTAAAGTATTGGAGCCTCAGCTTCACAATCTGTCCTTCCAGTGAGCACTCAGGGCTGATTTCCTTCAGAATGGATGCGTTTGATCTTCTTGCAGTCCATGGGACTCTCAAGAGTCTCCTCCAGCACCATAATTCAAAAGCATCAATTCTCCGGTGATCAGCCTTCTTTATGGTCCAGCTCTCACTTCCATACATCACTACTGGGAAAACCATAGCTTTAACTATACGGACCTTTGTTGGCAAGGTGATGTCTCTGCTTTTTAAGATGCTGTCTAGGTTTGTCATTGCTTTTCTCCCAAGAAGCAGGCGTCTTTTAATTTCGTGACTGCTTTATTATTTTCCTAAACTCAGAGTTTCGGTGTGGTTATAGCCAGAGTGAAGTGGGCTCGTCTAACAGGGATCCAGTGCTTTGTTCAAATTCTCTGAGCGTGTTTAACTCCAAACACCAACACTCTCTGCTTCTGAAGGCCACAATCCCATTGATGGGAGGAGGTACCCAGTCCCTGAAAATGAGGCCTTGCATTCCACAGAAGAAGAACAACAACAAGAAGAAGAGTTTGGATTTGATATCCCGCTTTATCACTACCCGAAGGAGTCTCAAAGCGGCTAACATTCTCCTTTTCCCTTCCTCCCCCACAACAAACACTCTGTGAGGTGAGTGGGGCTGAGTGACTTCAGAGAAGTGTGACTGGCCCAAGGTCACCCAGCAGCTGCATGTGGAGGAGCAGGAAAGTGAACCCGGTTCACCAGATTATGAGTCCACCGCTCTTAACCACTACACCAAGCTGGCTCTCACAGCATTCTTCCAGCCAAGCTCCCAATGAAGGATGGATGCCAGTCTATGTTAAATGCCTCATTGCCCACTATTAGCAAAGAGATGCAACAGGCAGATTGATTAATCCATTGATAAATGGAAATGAATCCTCAACCACATCTTACACCAAGGTAACCCAAACCCCCAGCCTGCTCCTGAAAATTTCAAAGAAATTTATACCCCACCTCCGAAAAAACCCCTTTCCCATATTGTAAAGCTTTCTCTGAAACTAAAAGATGTAGTTGCCTTTTTTTTTTTTTGGTAGAATAGTGTCCTTTTGCATACATGCGTGGGACTTTGTTTTGGTAATTAGTCCCTGTAGTGCTCAGGTTCTTATTTGGTATCTCAGTACTATATAGGCACTGTGATCTGCTAATAGCTTCTTGCTCTAAATTGAAAGTACACGCCCACTCCTCAGTATTTATTTAAGCTCTCTTGACAGACTTTCAGTCACAAAACAGACCAATTTAATCATTTAACTACTTTACTGAGTTTTTAAAAGTATAAACAATACAAATCAGCATATCACTAATGTAAGATAATTGGTTGTTAAAAAAACCCAAACAATAATTCCAGACTTAAGGAATTGATTGTTATGACAAAATAAAGTTCCTGTGAATCACCAAAAAAGAGAACATAATAGGACTGGATGAGAAAATAAACTTAGCACTTAAAAAGTATTAACCTTTTAGTCTTAAATGTATAATGGTGTGGTTAAAATATTCCTCTCAGTGTCACATTAGCGATCAGCAGAGATTTAAAAGAGAGAGAGAGGTTACAGTGCAATAAGTTTTCTAACTGAATTAAAAGTTTAACAAAATGTCTCATGAAACTGGCCAAAGTTATTCACCGTTAAGAGAATTAGAGCAGTTTGGTTTTATTCTGGAGTGGTCGCTTCTGCCAGATTCAGAAACTAATTATTTCCCTGAATAGTCTTTATAGGCCAAAAGCACAAACTGATGATTTGGAATGTGAAATGTGAAACTATACTAACTGCCCTAAATAAATCAAACTTTGGAGTCTTAGGGTAACCTCACAGCTGTGTCTATAATTTTCAACAATTTATATCTATTTATAATAAAAAATTATAATAAAAAGCCCCTCTAACTTTAACTTCAGTCACATCTATGTATGACCATACTGTGGGTCTGAGTAGAATCTCAGGACCCATCTGCACTGTACATTTAAAACAGTACCACACCATTTTAAATAGTCATGGCTTCCCCCAAAGAATCTGGGGAACTGTAATTTTTTAAGACCTCTGAGGGTTATTGGGAGACTGCTGCTTCCCTCTCAGAACTACAATTCCCAGAGTTCCCTGGAAATAGGGCTTGCTTGATAAACCACTCTGGGAACCTATCTTGCACTCTTGCTTCAACACTTGGGGCAACAATCGCTGAATGTCACACTCTATGCCTGTGCAGAGAAGGGCGCTCAGCTCAGCTCTCCACATTTCCACATCAACATGCAAATTATTATTATTATTATTTTTAAAGAAGTCCTCGTCAGAATTCACCATCATTTTAGTATGAGTTTCTCCTAACATGCACATATTTTGTATGCAATTTTGCCTAACATATGTGAGTGGAAGCAGCTCTAAGTTAGAAAGCCAGCCAAACTGGACCACATGTTTCAAGAAATAGAGCAGGACACCCAAGGTACAGATGATGAGGTGGTATTCAAATACTGGAGAATGTTTGGCACATAATGATAGGATGAAGTGTGCTCTTCAATGTCAGCATGGGCTTGAGAAAGCAGCACGATCAGGGCAAAGTAATTGCCTGCAGACCCTGTTAGTTCAGCTGACTGTCATATATGTTGCATTTTACTACAGAAGTCATGAATGGGAACCAGGGAGGGTGCATTTGAATGAGGCCCCCCTCTTTGGAGCCTGTGAATGAAGCATCCATAGGAAGATTCCTATGAATAAGCCTCTTTTTTGGAATAGCCACATCTGAAACATGCCTCTGTTTTCCTGGCTTGGAATTTAATTGAGCTACTTTGTTCAGAAGGAAATATATATCTTAGCCTTAAATATGAGGTTCTGCCTTTACAGACCTACTACAGCTTGCATATGTGAGACACAGTGCAATAGCCCTTTTGTCCCATCATTCATGCCTTTTGATGCTGCATTTACAATTGTAAGTAGGACAATTGTGCATTCCATGATTATAATTTTATTGACAGATGGGGATATAACAGTTATGTCTAATGCATCCCTAAGGGTTGATAATTGAACATAGATTGTGCTCTAGAATGGGGAGATTGGCCTTAAATGCATCTAAATCTCTTAAATGGACTGGGATGTGATGGGCTGGAAGGTAGAGGGAGGAGAATTATGTGCCAGGTATGAATATAAGATGCATTTTCCCTTTATCAGCCTGAGAGAAATTTAACACTTCCCTCTAAAGCCCTGCCATGGTTCACATGAATGTACAACAAATGAGAAAGACAAATGAGCAAGAGAATCGCTGCAGATTGCTTGATGAGCTTAGGGGCTCCTTGTTTGCTCTTTTCACCTTCACAGCTTATTTGTTTGTGAACTATGCCTCACTCAGGCCCTCCCCTCTGAAGCAAAGCTGACTTGCTAAACTGGATAAAACCAGCAACACATCACAAGTGACACACATAGTAACGGGGGGGGGGGGGAAGAAAAATCCATCCTTAATCGGAATCTACTATGCCAAGGCCAGAAAAGGTTTAGGGTGATATGGAGCCCCAACAGATGGGGCTAGATAAGGGAATTCACATATTTTTTCCCCCTCGAGAATGTAGTATCATCGATTACATGCTGGTCCATTACAATATTGCAAATCTGATAGTGGACTGGGATGCATACAGAAAGTGATCACCAACCACTGTTGATGCCCATAAATTTAAATTTCGATTTAGAAACAACTAATTGTAATGACACAAAATTTTGCCAACATGAGCAAATGACCCAACTAAAATGGTCTCAGGAAATGAGTGTAGTGGGGCAAAAACTTGATTTTAGAAACCAGATGCTGTCTAACCTAAAGAATATCAATTCTCATAGTGACATTCTGAAGCCATATAGTGAAATTTTCAAAACATTTGAAGAGCTCAACACTCCACCAAATGTCGGGGCAATTAAATACAGAACTAGTCCCTGGTTTGACGATGAATGTTTTCAACTTAGAAAGAAAACTGTGCCAAATTTTCAGAGATAACCGTACTATACTAGAACCTGTCTACCTTGATGAAAAAAGAAAATATCATTGGATTTTGGCCGAAAAGAAAGAAAAATGTGCCACCCAAATATGGTCCAAATTACTTGACTCCATCAAAAACAAAAACAACAAAGCATTTGGGTTGTTAGTGTATGGAGGCCTGAAAGCTGGTGACCATTTAGATGTTCCACCAATTGCAGAATCCAATTGGACCCAGTATTTCATATCCATATTTAATGACCTGCACAGTGAATTGAATGGAAAGGAGACCAATGATAACAAACAGTGCCGGACACTGTAGAACATATTCTTTTCTACTGTCCACTGTACAATCAGCTACATAAACGCATGTTATCCCCCTTTTAGGATAGTTTAACATCATGGTACAATGAAAATATCAGATTGTACCTGTCTGATATTAACCTGGAGGTAACTGCAGGCGTGGCTTGAGTTTCTGTCAATAGTATCTCTTAGAGTGGTGAAAGGCACAGTTTAGCTGGAAGACACGCCAATGAAAATTTCTGTTACTATATATCTTATATGGCTGTTTCTTTGTATATATTTATCATTTTTGTACAGTCAAACCTCGGTTTTTGAACGTCTCAGCTGCCAAACGTTTCGAAAACCCGGAAGTGAATGCTTCTCAATTTCTCAGTTTCCTCCATTGAACTTGCTGATAGCCCTTTGATCCTAGGTTTTCGAATGTTTCGGAAGTCGAATGGACTTCCAGAATGGATTATGTTCAAAAACCGAGGTTGTTTTAAGATGGTCTGTAATGCCTGAGAAAGAAAGATATGGAGCCCATAATTCTCCCCTCAGCTTCCCCCTGCCTCCCCCCCCCGCCTCTTGCTCTCTCATCCTCTCACCTTCCCTGTTCACTTACGGTTTAATTGATAATGCAGAAGAAGCACATCCAGTGACTGGAAAGGGAAGCGGCTGGCTTCTGTATTAGGTTGATGCATCAAGGAAGAGATGGAGTAAATACAAGGGAAAGGTTTGTATGTGACTGGGGGCAGAGAGAAATCTTAAGGTATTGCAAACACTGATGAAAGCTACTCATGGCTTTCCAGTCTTCTTGGTGTATTTGATTTGTTGCCCACCACAACCTGTAGCCTCAGGATGGATAACGCTAAAAACAAATAAAAACAACTAGTTAAAACAGGTAACTTGCAAATGTCAAAGCTTATCAAACCATCAGAGTCCAGTGAAATAAAATACTTATGTTGCTTCCATAAATTGCTTAGGTTTGGCCTGTGCAAATCATCCAGGAAGGGTATTCCACATTCGTTCATTAAGAAGTTTTCTCAGATTTGGGTGGGAGGGTTGGGTTGGGTTGGGGTTGTCTTGGGAAGTTACTACCAAATAAATTTAATAAAATGGTAGATAATGGGGAGATTCCCAACAGTCAACCCTAGAAGACTGGAAGGAAAGTATTTGGTATAGATTTTAATAACCGTCTCAATATGAGACAGTTTGGGAGAGGTAACTACCCCCCCCCCAAAAAAAAATTGGCTTTAGAATGTTGGGGTGGACATGTTATTCAAAGTTACTTGAGAGAATAAATTATCAGAATGTTGGTAAGGAAGTATTAGGGAGTTAATTTTAACAAGGAATTCATGCCAACCATTCCATCAATCTGCAGTGCAGATGGAGAGAAGGGAAGCAGGGCAATTCCATTGCCTCTGTTGAGACACTAGCTACAACTTGTTTTTCACTATAACCTAAGAGTGTCCATTTTTTTTTATTGATCTGTAAGCTGCTCTGGGAGCCTTTTTGGCTGAAATGTGAGTTAATAATGCTTTTAACACCTACCTACTGTATATAAAATAAGCTGTGAGCAATAATGAAATGACTGTGATATTCTTATGGATGATGGATGTTTTCATGTTTTTGTTATCTTAATTTCTCTGTACTCTGTCAGTCTGTTCCAAAAAAAATAAAAAAATAGGTGCCCTCTGTTTATCTCAGAGGCTTCAAGTGGGAAAATTGAGCTCTGTGGGGTATGCTGGGTCTAAGCCATTTGAGGCTTTATAGCTCACAGCCAGCACCTTGTCCTGAAATCTCCTCCTGCAGCAGATTTTACTACCCTCTTTGCACATTCTTAATTCAAATGGCTTGAGTTCTCTCCCAGTTTCTTCTCACAATGATCTAAGCAGTCTACAACTGGTCTCAAGGCAATTATGATACAAGCACAAGTTCTCTGAGGAACAATGGCCACAAACGTGTATCAGTTAAATAACATTTCCACATGGGTCCTATTCATGATAAGAAAAACTGGTGGAAATCAGGAATCATTTATGGTGGCTTAGAGAAATGAGAAGAAGCTTGTGGAGGAGGGGGCTCCCTCTTAGGGTGTCCTGGCTGGCACAGCCCCCTAAAAAACACTATTTCTGCCCAAATATTAGACAGAATCAGTGATTAGTTAGCTGGTAGAGCTGGTTGTTGCTAAATTGGTCCCAGATGGCATAAAGTAAGATGTCATGATAGTTATATTCCTCTCTTTGTTTTCTTGCTATCTGAACAGGGGTAGGGAAAGAGAATGGCTTTTAAAGGCATGCTTGGAAATAATACTTTATAATCCTATGAATACAAAAGGCAATGAGATGAAACTGGTGTCATTACCACAGTCTGCAGACTCCCCGATAGTCGGTGCATTATATCTCTGAAGTGAAAAATGTGCTGCGATTAGGCCAGTTTATCTCCAGCGACTAAAAATATCCACATCTGTAACTACATTTGTTCTCTCTGGAACTGAGAATTAACTACTTTCCAACATTTTGCCTTATTAAAAGTTCTGCTTAACTCCGAAGTTTGAATATTCCTATACAAGCAACAACTTTTGTTCTATTTCTTATTCCATGGGCCATAACGTGGCAACAATGGGCTATATTTAATGAGCTCGGGTGGCCTCTTTCAACAAATCATTGCGGAAGAGTGGGGTTTGATGTGAAGGAGACTCTTTGGAGCTTTTGACGATTCCTGAATTCCTAGCAGCGTTAGAGAGCTGCTGCCACCCACAGACAGTTATTAGTATTACAGGCAAACCCCAGGTTTAGTAAGCAACAGGTAGGTAGGTCTACTTCCTTTGGTCAAGCAAAATAAACAAAGATGAGCGAACAGATGTATACTATCTCTTGCAAAAAATACCTGTCTGCTGACATAAGTGGCAGTATGCTCATCTGTTTGCCAAATAGCTAAGGAGGAGCTGGGTGAGGACTTTAAATGACCCAATAGTCCAAATAGTGGACTATATGGTGGTTATAAGGCAGTCTCTGCTAGCGATCATATACATAATGTTTAAAAGAGAGAGATAGATAAATTTTTAAGGTAACTGAAGCATGTGTGGCTTGCACTTTTAATTCAAAGGAAGCAAAGTTCCTGCTCAAGACAGGCCATGTATTAGGAGTGTGATGGAAAGCAAGGCTATAAAACCTGGTTAGGCTTCTTAGTCCATCATTACAAGGCTGCATCGCTGGGTGTTTGCTGGCGTCCAGGCTTCAGAAGGTTCACCAGCAAGTTTGGGCATGCCACGCCCCTAGGAGGTGCCCTGTCCCACCTTGGTCAGCAGGCAGCCCTTCTTGACTCGTCCTCTGTCTAAACTTCTCCATGGGTGCCACCAGATGTAGGAGGGATTCAAATGGATACTGGGAAATTTAGGTTTGCACAACTGCCGTGGGTTAAAGTGCTCTGTCGCAGTAGCACAACACACCACTGTAAAAAAAGAATCTTAGTTTTTGTGGTTAGGAAAGTGATGAGGAAATGCATTGGAATGTGTGGGATGAATGGGTGATTAATGGATAGGTGTATAAACTCCCCACAACCAAATCAGGGTGAATGCTTGTTGTCCTATAGCCTCCCTACCAGCAAATTGAAACGAGGTCTCTAGACTGACCAGGCACCATCTAACCTCTGTGGAAATATGGAGGAGAAATTCATTTCACTTCACCTTTAAAAGCAAACTTATCAAAGCTTCGCTTTCCGAAAATAAGAAGCCAACCGAAACACTGCCAATTCAAAATTCACACTTCTCTAAATTTTGCAATGTGGTTCTGCAGCAAAAATAAAAAAGTATACAAAAATGCACACGGTGTTCTAAAGCGCTCACTTAATGTGTACATTAGTGAAAATAGCATAAAAAAAGTCTTACATTACGGAATTTTGCTCCCTCCAGCCACTGGATCTGCAGGTTAGGGTTGCAATGTTAATGAACAGAGATTCATTTGTAGACTGTTTGTGTAAGATTAAAGCTGCAATCTTAAACACAGTTACCAATGAATAAGTCCCATCAAACACAATGGGATTTGCTTTTATTTATTAACTGTTTTTTTTTTAAAAAATAGACATAAATAGGGTTGCTACAAAGTGAGCAGTATTTATTTATGTGGCGCTTTTCTATGTAGCCTATTAAAAGCAGGGAGGAGATTGTGGAAGGAGAGGGCAGAGTAGTAAAAAAGCAACAACCAAAGTTCATGGAATGAAACATTTTTGTTTTAAAGCATGGGAGTCTTTAAGCTCGTACTGTACTTTCAAGATAAGAATGCTACTGGGCAGGCAGCACCTCAGGCTGCTGCAATGGAGAGTGGGCTGGCTGCTTGATAACACCACAGACAGCCCTATTTCTGCCCCATTTCAAAGGAGCTGGGTCCAAGTGACTGGGTCCAAGAGGGAAAGTTGGAAGAACAAGCATATGCGCCCACACACACACACACACACACACACACACAACGTCAGAAGAGGCAAGATTGGAAGAACAAGCATGTGTGTGTGGCCAACACACAGGCAAGATCAAGGAGCAAGCACGCATACACGCATACATGCATACACGCATACACCCACGCATGCACACACACACACACACACACACAGACAGAGACACCTTACACCCTAGGCAGTGTGAGCCAACGGGGTCTGGAAGTAGTGGACTGTTTGCTACTTCACTTCCCTGATTTAGAATTACTCTGTTAATCTCTTCCAAACATCTATAGTAAGACTGTAGTGAAATGGACAAGAGGGATTCAACACCTACATTTGAAAAAAGGAAACAAAAAGTGTTTGGCTTTTTTTAAGACAGCAAAATTAGGTTTGTATTGGAGATCTCGATCTACTAGTAAGAAAACGGTAAGCTAAAATCATGAAAACAATGTTTCCTCTATTAGTAAAGAAACAGCGGATAAGAAAGTTGGCATGAAGTGATTTAATATCTCATCCACAATCTGGCTACGTAAAATTGTCAGTGCAGCAATGAATGAAACGGCACGATGATGTTTTGAGGTTGTATGTGAATTTACTTGGGAAGGAACCGCAGGTGGATAAACTTAAGGTGTGTCATGAACTGCTGGCATTTTTCCTTTTTATACACCTAAGGCTGCACTCCTACACCCATTTATCTGGAAGAAAATTCCCATTGAACTCAATGGGACTTACTTTTGATGTGACATGTACAGGATTGTGCTGCAAGGCAGTAATCTTATGTATGCTTACAGAGGAAGTCCCAGTGAATGTAGCAGGATTAAACAGGCGTTGGATTAGGGCCAAAAGGCTGGTCAGACAGCAGTCAGATCAGTGTCACCCTGTGATCCCATGCATGCTCCCAATTGGGCAGGACTTGTTTATGAGTTCGTTTCATTTATGAATTGCTTCTTGTGAAAGATCTTGAAGGGATCTAATGACAGATACATATATAAAACGTTTTCATTTTTGAAAACAGTAACAAGGTCATATAAAATCCATTTCAAATCCAATACAGAAATGTCAGCTGTAAAAGCTTGTCCAAAAAAGGAAGGTGTGAAAAAGAGGACACAGGTGGCATTTATCTCAAATGTAATGGGAGGGCATTCCAAAGGATATGTGGCACTACACAAGAGGCCCAATTCCTACATTGTATGGAACAGGCCTCCTGGTGAGATGGTATCTGCTGGAGGCCTCCTTCTGCAGACTGCAGTGATCAGTTAGGTATAGCATTGGTGAGGTAATCTTTTAAGCATCCTGGTACCAAACTGTAGGGGGTTTTCTACAGCACCTTGAACTTAGCCAGGTAGCTAATTGGCAGCCACTGCAATTATTTCAGGAACATCAGCGTGATGCCAATAGTCTACCCCAGTGAACAGTTGAGTTGCTCTGTTGTAACTTCTGGGCCAATCTCGAAAGTCCATCCTAGAGGCACATGGTATCAACTGGTAAACCTGGACCAGGACTACTTCATGCTTCCCCAGCTAAAGAATACTTGAACACAGAATAGCATGCCACCATGGGGAAGAGTTGCTGGGCGAGATTCAACCAATGGCTCCCATAAGTGGAAGCCCATACAAGGACTACCTCTTGGGCAATGGAACTTTCCTCCTCTTGCACCCCCCCCCCCAAAGAAAGGCTCAGGGAGTAATTGGGAGAGTTCCCAGAGCAGCATGCAGGAGGAGGAAAGGTGGAATTGCTCTGACTGGGACAACGCTGGTGGAGATTTGACACAGCACAATGCTAGATTTGTCCCACTCAGCCTAGCTTTCTACTTTACCTTATAGGATGGTCGTGTGCCTTCCTGAACAGAAGAGGGTCTTCTGCCTGAAGGGCTATCCAAGCTATGTCCAGTTTGAAGATGAAGTACCATAAGAAAGAAGATCTGGAACCTTGACGTTGTCCATCAACTGGACAGCAGACTGAGTAGGCAGACTGGGGTGTCTGTAATGTAGTAAGTGGCCACATGTTGCATTTCTATGTGGAGAGAAATTGGGCTCTTCTGTTTGTTTTGAGACAGAGAGGTGGTCTAGGCTACCTTTAAGGGCTATATGTAGGTTAAGCGAGATAAACCCATGCATGCCATTCATCCTGTTGCCCGACTCAAAAACAAATTGGTGACAGATGCAGATTTTGCATGGATTATTTATAAAAGGCAGTCGGTGATATTCAGAAATTTGTAGTATTTGACAATAGGCGGTTGTCAGATTGGACAAGACCTGCATTTAATTTAGGGAGAAGGAGGCCAAAGAGGGAAGAGGTGTGGTTAGGGGGGAAAGGTACTGGGTGGGCCATTTCAAAATGGGTCCCCTGTCATCTCAGGCTCACAAAATCTTGGATCCAGCCTTGTCTAAACAAACAAAAAGAGCTACCATGGCAACGATCCCTCAATTTTACGCCCTTGGCCCCTCAAGCTTCCTAGCTTGCATTCGTGGGAGAGAGAAAAGAACCCAGCAAGCCTTAAATACCTTGATTAAGGAAAAAGGCCTTAGAGGGATGAGCAATGCATTGAAAAGATACAGTTTATAAAGCCGGTCTCCCTTTCCTTTGTCAGGATTTTGGTCCACACTAAATGTCTCAGGCATAAAAAGATGTTTTCCACATGGTATCAATAGGCAAACCTCAAAGAAGAAGAATATACTGCTGCTAAATTAGCCTCCAATGGAATTTGGGTTGGTAACTCGCATTCAACACCAAGCAGGACCGACACATTGCAGCAAAGAAAGGTAAAGGGCAGCCTCCACATTGCCTCTTTCTGCCTCCCCCCCCCCCCCCCGGCAGCCTGGTTTACCGTATGTCACGAAAACAAAATCCAGGAACCTGTTTTATGCTCCTCTCATTTACATGGTTGTTATTGCTCATTCAAGCCGCACCACTCATGTGATAGTGTTTATTTCATCTGTCACATGGAGGGAGGAATTGGATTAGCTCTTCAAAGCAGTTTAAGCAATAATGAAAGGCAGAATGAATTTCTAGGCCATTGGAGGCCAACTTGGGAGTTATTATAAAGCTCTTACTATTCAGAAGTCTGGATTACGAATGAACCTGGCTCTTCTTGGCTTTATGGGGAGGGTACAGGCACGTGCAATTCCCATTATGTACACCATCTTTAATAGACCAGACAATGCAAAAATGCAGAGACGCCCGACAGGGTTCTTACTCTGAGGCAAGATTTAGATTTTATATTTATTATGAGCATGTACATTGTATGTTCCTTTAGTTTCAGGAAACAGCAGTACAAAAGATTAAGCACTCCTCTTTATGGAGTGAATATACAACTCTCCCACTCTCATCAGGGAATCTGCAGTGCTTACTGGCTATATTTAGCAAGGCTATCTCAACCCTAGCTAACCCAAAGCAGTGTGAGAGTGCCCAAAAGGAATTAGTTTTGATTAAAGTATATTTTAGTTATGCAAACAATTAAACACAAGGAAAAATATGCCCATCTATCATGGACTTTCATATAACCTGTTCAGCATTTCAGCATCATCTACAATTTGAAGTGAGGCGTCTCTGGTATGCTGATGGCATCAAGCTCTATTTCTCAGTTTCATCAAATTCATTTGGTGCAGCAGGAATGCCAAACTGGCGTTTAGACTCAGTAATGGCTGGATGAAGCTTCCTCCAGACCAGATGGAGATATTGCTAGCAGTGACTCATCTGGGAGGGGGTGCTCAACCTATTCTGGATGGGGCTGTACTCCCTCTGAAATATCCAGGTGTCCAGTCTAGAGGGTGCTATCTTCTGGGGCCCTGTCTTTCGAGACCCAAATCCAGAGCACAAAATGTATTTCAGCAGTTCCCTCCTGGACAGAAACAGGCTGGCCAGTTATTTATGTTCTGACAACAGTCCATTTAGACTACTGTAATATGTTGTGCTTGGGTCTGCCTTTGAAGACTGTTCAGAAAGTAGACTACTGTTATATGCACATTTCCAAAGGCTAGACTTGAATAGTTACAGAAAGGGAACAGTTCCCCAAAATTCAGTATATCCTCCTTTCCAAACAAATGCAATTAACCAACTGGTATGGACATGCTGGGGCTGCTGACACTATAGCAAGCTATGTCTTTTTACACCACTACTTAGTCTACTTTGTGGGTGTTAGAGGACAAGTAGGTAGTAAGATAAGGTATTGGGGAAACATTTAGCTCCTCCAAAGCCTTCCCCTCATCCCTGTGCAGGTCCATAGACCTCCATGCTCCTGCTGTGTGATAACACATTTATAGGTTGGTCATTTGGGAAGTGGGGGGGGCGTGTTTCCAAGAGAAAAACATAGGGAGATGAGATTCATCCTGCAGGCCTTGTATAGCTTTCCCCACTGTTGGAGAACACAGTATCTGAATAAATTTTCTTTTGTTGCTACCTCATAATGCAAGTTCTCTAGGTGACCTTCAACAATTAGGTTCAAAGCTAAATCAAAGCACAGCATACGATAATGCAAAACAAATACAATATGAAAATCACACAGCAAAGAAGACAATAAAAGCATACTAGTTTAGTAAGGCAGCCTGCTCTCACAACGGGTTTAAGTGTTGTCTTACAATTTATTTTTTTGTATACTAGCCTGAAATCCATTTTTGAATGAGATGTGGTTTCATGCATTATAAAAAATGTAATTAAGAAGAACTAACCCTTCCAACAAACTATGACTAAAACACAGACCAGTTGAAATAAAACAGACATTCAGAGATGGGAAGTGGAATTAAAAAAGCAGCTACAGGTGTTACACGAATAGGTATTACAAGGTGTTAAAAGGCCTGGGAGAAACGGAATGCCTTTGGCTGGCACCAGAAAATGTTAATGTAGGTGCCTGATGAGCAACAAGGATTTGCTGCATTTGCTTTAGAATCTACTATATATGCTTTTTAAAATTATTTGTTTGTGCACCATGCATTTCAACAATTCTTAAGATTTCCCAACTTTTGCATGATGGTTCCTGAGATCAAGAATCAGATCTTTGTCTATGGTGGTATACAGTTGGATGCCATTCTGAATCAAGATGGAAGACTAAACTTTCCAAAAGTGCACTGAGTTTTTGGTTTCTCAGAATCCCTGAGCGACACTGGTTATGAGGCCAATAGTGATAGATAAACTCAAATGCAGCTGTTCACACAGAGACACAAAGCTCTGTTTTAACAGTTGCTTCATTTTGGGCGGTTACAATTTTTCTTCCCACTCTGCTCGTCTTCGCTGAAAGCTGTGGATGTTCTCTATCTCTAACATCACATTCGAGCTCCCAAAATCAATGGCCCCTTGAATGCTTTGAGTGTAGTGCAAGGCTCGGGCAGGAGCTGAAGGATTATACCAACAGGAAGATAACATTATCGCTGAGCTACAGGAGGAGAAATGCAGTGCATCTTTGCCATGTACAAAGGATAGAGCCATTAGCCATTCTAATTTTATGCTCTGCATACCAAGTATTTCCTTAAAATTATCAGAATAATATATTGCTCTGTGTGTTTATTGAAAGCAATAGATTTTGCAAGTCCCAATAGCTAATTAAATATTTACTGCATAAGAATATTTACTATTTAATAATAGTTATTAAAGTAGGGTGATAATAAAAAAGAATGGCTGTTTTGCTGATACTTACCCGGCATAGCTAGATAATGTACTGCAACTTGGGGCGCCAGAAACACAGCCATGCTATCTGATGGCAAGTACCAGGGAAAAGATGCTTATTGCTTCTGGAAGCTTACTCCGTGGTTGCACTGTATGTGTTTTCTGGTTGCTGGTTTTTTTTTTAAGATGCTAAATTTAATACTGGTTGAAGTTCATTGAAACACATTTAATAAATAAAATGAGATTTACTTGTTCAGGCTTAATAGGTTTGGGAAGTTATAGTCAATATTTATTCACCCCCCACCTCCAACTACAAAATGCTCTAAGGGTGCTATTGCAATATTTAAGACAAAATGTTCCTTTAGTGGTTTCCTTTTCTCTGTAATTAGATGCAATGATCAGATTAGTTTCTATTATTTTGCTTGCTTTTCTTTGTCAGCAAACAGCAGTTATTACAGAGAACACTGGTGCCCATTTCATTTTTTCCAAGATAATGACCATCAAGCAAAGTCTTACCTGATGTAAACAAGGTATCCTGCAGGTGCATTCAGGAGTCAGGAAAGATGCTACCCACGCCCTTTCCCTGCCTCTGATGAGGCATTGAGAAATAAACCAGTGCTAATGATGCACTAATGAAACAGATGCTCAACATATCTCATTGCTTTCATGCATGGCTGACCCTTCGGCACTCTGGCTTCCTAGAAGCCTCCTGGCTTGAGTTGACTGCCAAGGTAGACTTTGCTGAAGCACACAAAGCAACATGTCGTCTCTTTTGCTTGCATCAGAGAGTCATACAAATGATGTATCTGGCGTTTTTCAATCAGCCTGAAATTTTGTATGCTTCCTTTGGTGCACATCACTTTGAGGACAAACGGGGTTGGCAAAGCATGCAGACGAGTTAAAAGCAAAAGTTCCAAGGGCAATAATTGTAAAAGGAACTGGGCACATGTCTAACTTTGCCAAGGCCTAGATTTTGCTCAGCTTCAAGTACCTGTACAACAAAATTTAGCATATCAGAATTCGTAACTGAATCTTCACAGCATGTGTTTCCCAAAACAGATAAATCTTGCTCCTTATTTGCCTCTTTTGAGACATCAGGAAAGTGCACAAAGAGTTAAGGCAAAAGTCCCAGAGAGAATGACCACAAAGGAACTAGGCAGGCATCTGACTTTGCCAAGGCCTAGATTTGACTCGGATTCAAGTACAGTCAAATTTAGTGTGTCAGGAAAGAACCATTTGCCACTCTGAGGCAAGCCTTGAAGCTACTTTTATTTCAGTGGGTGTTTTTAAGATTGGATTTCTTCTTTTTTAGCTTTATCCTACTGTTATTTTCTGTTGTCTATCCATATATTGAATACAATCCCCTACCTCTCGGCCCACTGTGCCTGGTACATGAAGCAGGGTCACTTCCTATTTTCATTAATCAGTCCCCCAAATTGTTCCCAGAACAAAACTCAGGAAAGACTTATTATAGCCATGTTCCCCTGCAAATCAGATACATGCACACTGTCTCAGAACATGCATGTCTGACTTGTGAGGAAAATTATAAAGTCTTCTCACACAGAGATTTTATTCATGACTTGCAGAAGCGCTTCTTGTGACCACAGAAGCAGCAGTTTGTCAGACAGACACACTTGACTTTGATAAGGAAGGCTTGTGAGAGAGCTAATGTTGTGTTTTGGATAGAATTTCAGACTTGGGCTGGAGAGAGGCAGCTTCAAATCTCAGCCACGTGGTTCACAGAGTGGCTGTGCATAAGAGGTCTACTCGTGTGAAAAATGTAAAGTCATGGGAGGGATCCACCAAATATCATCTCTTTTCAGAATAGAAAAGACATATTGTGGCTTTTAACAGAAAATACATATTGTGGTTTTTCCAATCACAGAGAAATGATCTTCTGTGAGTTCCTTTCTCCAACATGGATCACTTATTTCTACTGGTGAGCCAGCTGGATCAACGCCTCTACAGACTTTCTGCCTTTCAGCCTAACCTCTCTCATATGGCTGTTGTGAGGATAATGTGTAGTAATCTGAACAAATACAACCCTGAGGATCTTTGAGGAAAGGTGGGCTATAATGTTGAACCAAAATGTTGTTGGGGTAACATCCCCCCCATGAAATGTCCACTTTCCTTTTGGTGATTGCCCCCCCATCCTTTTGCAAAAGGGTGCACGTTTTCACAAGGGGGGGGGTATGTTGGAATGTGAAAAAAGAGGGAACTGGTCCCCACTGCTACCACAACTGAGCTGACCCTCTCTCACCTTGATCCAGTCACATACAATAGTCTAGTTGGGGTAGGATGGGGATGGGGATATACACCTGATTACACATTCTACTGAAAGTAATGTGGTGTGGATTCAGTTTTCCAAGTGTACTGCATTGTTGGAGTGTTGTGGGTATTGAGGAGTTAAACACTCTGTGCTAATTGTGAACGCTGACTCAGGAGCATGTGATGACTAAGCATCACGAGACATGGGGCATTACCTAATTGATTCCTTGCCAGCTAGTATAAAGAGGCCTGGGTGACTTCCCACTGTGGTTGTTGGTTGGCTGGCTCTTTGTTAGTTGGTAGGGATGTGAAGAGCTGACAGCTTCTCCCTGAATGTAATTCCACCTGTGTGCCCTGTATCCTGAATGTACCAAGACTGCTTGTTTTACAATGCTGCAAGACTGCAACTAAATAAAGCCTTTCTGAAAATCCAGCTTGATTCCAGAATGCTTTCTGTGGGGCTCTCGTACATCGCAACATGTGTTACATCACTTTCATCCACATTGGCTCAGCTATGCACGATTGGATCAAGTTTTTTAAAAATGCCACACAGTGCTGGAGAGTAGTGAAACTACCAGTGCAGTGTGACAACTCGTGAAACTTAGTTATGGTTGACTAATCAATGGAGTGAATTCCCTCCCCCTCCCCATTCAGAGTGAGGGCAATGGGAGTCTTCGTGCGGCCATCACATAGCCAAATCTGACTGGTCGCGTGGTCCTATGACATCCCCATAGTCACTATGTGGTGTCTGTTTGGCTGGAATTACATAGTGACGAAGCCATTTGAAGTTCAAAAATTTGGAACAGTCCTAGGTACAAATGTGATCTTGATTTAAGACTTTCCAATACATGCAGTATGATATAGGTACTACAAGATGACTTACTGGACACATGAAAAGCAATATTATTATTTTCATTTAAGCATAAGAACATAACAAGAGAAGCCTGCTGGAGCAGGCCAGTGTCCCTTCTAATCCACCATCCTGTTCTCACTGTGACCAATTAGATGCCTACAGAAAGGCAACAAGCAGGACCCGGGTGTAAGAGCGCTCTCCCTGCCTGGCAGTTTCCAGCAACTGGTATTCAGAAGCACACTGCCTCGTTCTAACACATTTCCCCCCTCAAACTCAACTTGGCAGGACTGCAGGAGAAAACACTGATTTCTCAGCCTAGTTTACACCTGACAGCATGAAACCACCAAAGCTCTTATCCAAAAGTAAGTAAATAAGTAAGTAAGCAAGCAAGCAAGTAAGTAAGTAAATCTGGTGAAGGATGTTTCTAAGATAGAACAGAATCTTGGTTCAGGTTCCACACCCTTTTCTCTCAGCCATACTGAGGGGTTTTAGAGTATTATTTTCACGCCAACAGTAAATAAAGACTGCCACAATTCTTTCCAAACAGGTCAGAACTGTCTTAGACTATACAGGGAAGAAAACAGAGAATGATACACGGCAGAAAATAAATTGGTACTATTTCAGAAACTATGAAAGTGTACATTGTGCAGAAGCAGAGGAGAATAAATATTCTCCCCATACTGAAGAGACTGCATGAAGAACAGAATAAATAAGGTTATCTTCCTGAGAAACCTGTGGATGATACGGTGAGGCATCCCCTTAACAGCTTATCTATGTGTCTCGAAACAACTTAGCTCAGCATGCTACTATTATTTTAACCCACAGCCCTTCACAAATTCAGTCTATTTCAGCTTCACTTACAGTTGCAATGACCTTGAGAGATCATGAAAGAGACACAGCCTGACTTCCTCATACTCCTGTTATTTTGTGATTCGGGGTGAGACAGTTGCCCATAGCTTTCTCCTAAAGACACCTGGCTAAAGCCATGAGGAACTGGACACTGGCCAAAGTCCTTTCATATGGCACGGTCACACTGCAAAACCAAGAGCTGCTCAAGCAAATCACAAAGGTTTCTTCCCCTGTTTACATCAACACTTGCCCATTACTAAAGTTTATCACTGCCAGCAGTTTAATGGACTTAAAGTGCCAAGGTATTGATGGCTATGAAGTAGAAACTATTTTTCCTGTAAATACTGTAACAAAGTCCACCGCGTTTTCATTTGTTTCCCAAAACCAAGCACCGGGAAAGGGTTTGGCGAACTTCCTTCTTTCTGGAATGGCTAATAATAGAGAAATATCCTGTTGGGAGAGTCAGCCTGCAATCCAGAGCACAATTAATAAGAGAATAAGCCCCATTGAACACAGTGCAATTGACTCCTGAGTAAATGTGAACAAGATTTATCTGCCAGGCAGTAGACATGTTCGGGAATTGCAATTCAGTAATGGCACTCTCTCCCTCCCTTTCCCAATGTATCACTACCCTTTTGCTCATAATCTATACATAAATGCCTTAGCGATTTTTCAAATATTTCTTCAGAGATCAGCTGTGTCTATTCTGCGTCCCAAATATATTACTCAATTGTTATTCACTTGGGAATGAGAGGCAGGTCGTTCCATTTCCCGTCGTATGTTGAATGGTATAAAATGGACTCAGTGAGCGTGCTACAGCTTTTAAGTTTGTAGAGAGTGTTTGAAAGCTGAACTCTCTCCCTAAACCCAAAGAACCACAAAGCAGCTCTCTAAGCCAGACAATCGCCATTAAGTGCTATTGTTTATTCAAAACTGAGGGACAGTGTATATGTGGGGGAGAGGGGAAACCAACATACGGAGGTCGTATTGTCCTTGCAAAATCTCACACAGGCCTTAAAAAAGGTAGAGAAGATAGATTTTTCCTGAAGCCAATTAAATGAAG
Source organism: Podarcis melisellensis (assembly GCF_964234715.1). Taxonomy (NCBI): domain Eukaryota; kingdom Metazoa; phylum Chordata; class Lepidosauria; order Squamata; family Lacertidae; genus Podarcis; species Podarcis melisellensis. Next base: position 51,019,471 of record NC_138528.1, read on the forward strand.
ATAAAATAAGTATTGAACTGTTCTGTCCAGATAGGCACCTGTGAGCAACCTAAATCTCACAGCCTGTGATTCCAAGCCTCCAAATCATTCAGCTCTTCATAACCTCTCGGTTGAATTATCTGAGAAAAAATTGGGAGATAATCCCAGTGATTTCCAGGCAAAACCCTACTGGGCTCTGCATGTGATATGCAGGCAGGCTGGAGCAAGCAAGGATGTGAGAGGCAGAAACAAAGGGGGAGGATAGTCAATACTTTGCACTTACTATCTTTGTAGCACAGGGTAGGAAATTTATAGACCTTTAAAAGACATTGCTTTCCAAGAGCCTTACCCCGTGCTGAAATGATAAATAGGATATCCTCATCCCGTTTGTAGTGCTGAGGCTGGCTAATAGGTCAAGTGTATGAATCAATCAATTAATTTACCCCGTCAGGATTAGGGTTGATTTTGGGAGCTCTCTTGCTCTAACCTGCTGACTCAAATCCTTGGGGTGCAGTTCCTTCCAAAACAGGAGGAAAAGCCAAACCTAAGAGCTGCTACCTCCCTTTGTAAACTTGGGTTTGCTTCCCCCTGACCCCTATTTAAAGTGGGAAAGTGGAGAAAAGCCTAAAGCTACAAACTGGTTAACCACCTTGGTTGCAAAGGATGGGCAGGGTATAAATAAAAAAATTAATTAATTAGTTAATTAATTAATTAAGAATTATTATTATTTATTATTATTTATACATCACCCATCTGGCTGGGTTTCCCCAGCCACTCTGGGCGGCTCTCAACCGAATATTAAAAACAAAATACAGCATTAAACATTAAAAACTTCCCTAAACAGGGCTGCCTTCAGATGTCTTTTAAAAGTCAAATGGTTGCTTATTGCCTTGACATTGCTTGGAGGGCATTCCACAGGGCAGGCGTCACTACCGAGAAGGCCCTCTGCCTAGTTCCCTAGAACCTCACTTCTTGCAGCGATGGAACCGCCAGAAGGCCCTTGGTGCTGGACCTCTATGTCCGGGCTGAACGATGGGGGTGGAGACGCTCCTTCAGGTATACAGTCCAGAGATCATGCAGCTCCTCTGGCTACTGTAGTCTTGATGACATGAGAAATAAGGGCAAGAGAGAGGTAAAGAGGCAAAAAGCTAGCAAAGAAACCACAACCAGAGTTGGTCAAGAAGCCAGAACAGGAGGTCTTTCCTGCAGAGATAAACCTGTGCCCAGCTGACCAGAGGCAGGGCAGATCTGGAGGGCAGCGGAGGGTGGAATGGCTCCTCATCTTTCTTCTTGCTTCTGTACCACAAAAGCAGCTCCTCGGCACCCCATATCTCTCTCTCCACAAAAGGTGGCCAGTGGAGCTCGGATGGAGACAAAGCCATGAGAAAGATGTAGCCGAAGAAAAAGGCTGGAGTGGATCTTCTACCTGTCCCTGCCTCTGGAAGCAGCAGTGAAGTGACTGGCTCCAGAGGTGGCAGTCTGCTTCCTGTCTCCCTTGTCTCTCCTCCACCACCTGCAGGTTGTGGCAGCTGATGGAACCAGGTGGCTACTTCATACTCCCTTCTCCTAGCCACAATCCCCGTTATTTTTATTTTAAAAATTAGGGTATGTCTGGGCACACACCTAGGATAAAACACTCAAGTAAAAGACAAAAGAAAGCAAATGCAGCCTAACTAATGTAAAATGGAGCTTTGGTGTTATTTGCTAAAGTAACACCTAGGTCACCACACCATAGGAATGCACATCTCCTATGCTGAGAAGAGTCTAGTCTTTCAGGAATAAGACAGGTTGCTTATGTTTCTGTTCCAAGAAAGGCAACGTGGAAGAAACGTGGTCCAACAAAGATCATGTCAGAGATAAATTTTAAAATCAGTGCTACAGCAAAAATATGCTTTAATTCCTCTTCTGATGCTCTTTTTTGTAAAAGAAAGACAAGCAACTAAAGCCAGGACAAGGCTTTAGTTCCCTTGGATATTCCCCCCCCCCTTAACCTTATTTCTCAAGGTGCCCTGTATATTCAAGGGAATGTAAATGAGATTCCAATCCGCATTCTGTCTTCAGTAAGCTGAGTTCCCCCATTACAGTTTATTGAACTAGATGCATCAGACCATGGCTGCTTTGCTGCTCTTAACATACTCATAACAATACAATATAGTTGAGAAGGTAAGTTATTTTTACAGTCTCTCTCTCACACACATAACACATTGGTACCTGAATTTCATTGGAATGACTTGTACTATGCATAGAGCACTTGTGTAGGCCAGTCTTATATGCATAAAAATACGAGGAAACCCAGCCAGCACCAGACCGAAAGGAGATGTCAGAACCCTGTTTTAACCCAGCCTCAGGTACTCCTATTACAACAGGAGTTGTTAGAATACATAGTTTAGGATCGCAAAGGGTGGCGAAGGTCATGATTTAATGAGCTAGCATTTTGGCAACACACCTTTTGAATAAGCAGGTTGGTTATTTCCCACCAGCAGGAAATAATCAAGGAGATGGCTGTTATTCTTTGGCACCATCGGCTCCATTTCAAGAGCTCGACAATCTCTCCTTGTCTCAGCGAGCATGTGTGAGTCAAGTGCTGAATGCTGCCAATTTCAATGGAACTCACTGTCTCCGTTCCACTCTTACTTCTGTTCTCCCTGCCTTCCTGTGATGAATGGGTGTCTGTTGCATCACCAGCCAAATTGGAACACAGAGAGCCCGAGTAAGTACTTAAGAACACGGCTTGATGCACTACCCTCAGTCAAATTCATGCACAAAATAACTAGAGATGCAAAACAGCAGGTATCAGCTGCCTTTCTGGATTCTATCAGTCAGTAAGGACAACCACCAGCACCACTTAATCTACATGCCAAAATTCCATGGAATGGAATGGACTGGCCTTTGTTCAGTGTTGGAGGGAAAACAGCATATGGGTGAATAATTTTTTAAGACTGCCCTGTAATCAACGTTAACAGGTTGTGGTCTGGATGACTTCCATATGTAGAACTGGGTGTGGTGTTGACCTTCACCTCTAGCAGCAAAATGTCTTGGCTCAACCCTGTGTCTTTAGTTCTCAAAGCCAAGGAGCATAAAGAAGGCCAGGAAGACAAGATCTTTGGGGAGACTTTCCTGTACTGTAACTTAACTGTCACAAGATTGCTGGTCGTTTGGAAATCGTTTCATTTCTTTCGCATGCTGGGATATCAGAATGGCCCAAGCAGGGGAGCAGTAGAGGAGGCAGGAGAAAGATTGCCCAAGCCCTGCATGGCGCAGAAATGATGAGTAGTTTCAGAGTTTATAGTGGCTTCGTCTAGCCCCTTGCTGCTCTCTTCTTGTGATGCTGCCTGGCTGCTCCGCATTGCCTCTCCGTAGGAGCCAAGAAGGAGTTTTGGGTTGGCTGGTTTTTGCTTTTAAAGAAAGGAACCTACCACTCCCAGCTTTTAACTAGATAGATAAAACAAGTCCCTGCCTGTCACAGAGATAGCCACTGTTGCAGTTCAAGTTGATAAGTTTATTGTTTTAGCCAGCACTTTTTTTTCTAGAAAAAAGGTACTGGTACAGCTCAGCTGCAAGCCAGGGGGGCATTCTGCACATGCTCAGAGGCACACTGCTCTTTCCCTGGCACATGAAGGGAGAGCAGAAAGCTTTGTTTTAAGCAAGTTTAATTATGAAGTTGCTTCATTCAGCTATTTGGTGGCAAGCGAAAAAGGCTTCAACAAACTACCACTTTATCTGAAAGCTTCAACAAGGTTTAAGGAGGAATCGTGAAAACAAGAAACTGCCTCATCAGCCACACCATCAACCTCAGTATTATCTTTAGGGGGGGGGTTCTGCCACCAAATCCAGCCAGCTGCAGCCAGTAGGGGTCAAGGATGGTGGGGATCTGTACTCTAGCACCATTTGGCGGGCACCATGTTGCCTACTCCTGGTCTGTTCAGACTGGAAGCAACTTTTCTGGGAAGTGGGATGTTCCCAAGCCTACCTGGATGTGATGGGAATTGAACCTGGACCCTTCTGCACATACGCTACAGCCACACCTCAGCCCTTCCCTAGATGTTGAGTCTTGGCGAGGGGCACAGGATGCTCTTTCAATAGGGCTTCTCTGCATTCCTATCTGACTGCTGCATCACAGGAAAATAAGAGATCTGCGAGGAGCAACAGGAAATGAGATGCAATTGCTGCCTAAGCTGGCAGGGATTCAGCACTGCTCTGTGTAGTCTATCTGGAAAGCTCCTACTTCACCAGCATGTTCAGAAAAGGACGTCATGGAGGGCCATTAAACGGAACTCGGTTTCATTCCTTCCTCCCATGAAACGGAAAGCTCTTTTGTTTTTGCAAAAGTGATGTGCTCTCGCTCTCTCCCCCACACACATCTTCTACACGAGCCACTTTGCACCTCATCCTCAGAGAACTGCGGTTTAGAAGAAACAAAAGGCGGCATTTCTCCTCCCCTTCCCAATTATTAAGAAGAGAACAATTAAAACTCATGACAAAGGCCTGACCCATCACCAGCAGAGGGCAGAGCTCTGCAGGAGTAACTGTCCCCGGGGAAGCTGACAAAACACACAGCAGGGGAGACCAGGAACTGTTTGAGTAGAAGGGAACATTTGCTCCAAATAAAAGCTATTTTGAGGAATTAAAGCAAACAAATGCCAGCGCCATGCAGTGGCGTATTAAGATGCGATGCGCTGTAATGTGTTGTGACACTTCATAAATTAAAGCTTTTTCTTCTCCCCTAAGGGGGAGAGAATTCAAGAGCAGTCAAACACTTGAACTTGGAAGCTCTGCTAGTCTGACACTTAGCGTTTTATGGTTTCATTGATCCTGCAAATCAAGACAGCTCAGCGCATGGCCCTCGGACTGCCCCCAGACTCTCACGGCCTGCCTGCGAGAAAGGGAAGTGATACACACTGGACCGTCTGAAGCAGCAGATGCTTAGAAACACATCTTGCTACAGGGCCACTGCTCACTGACAACCATGCCACTTAAAAAAAAAGAAAGAAAATCGTGCCATGCTGTGAAATGAATGTCTGTCACCCACATGCTTGCATTCCTAGCAGCATTTCAAGTGTGGCACCTGCTTGTAGGGACATATATTCCTAAGCTCACCCGAAACCCAAAACAGGGATTTGTTGAGCTGCAGCACTTGGGGGGGGCACATGGAAAACCCTCATTTTAGAGCTAAAACGGACCAAGAAAACTGACTTAGGGGCTTAGTGCAAAACTGGTGTGGCAGGGTGCAATTCTGTTTTAACGATGGCACTGTGTATCCAGCATTCTTTCTGCCAGCAATTTTATTGCTTTCAAATGTCCACAGGGACAAAGAATAAGATAATGGAGAAAAACAGAGCAGCAAGAAATGCAAACTCAGAAGATCCAGGAAAATTGCTGCACAAAATCTGCACTGAATGTTTTAAGCATTCCACAGACACATGAAGGAATCACAGAATTATTTGTTCTTGATAGTTTTACTGGTATCCCATCCCTTATGCTTGGTGAGAAAAACTTGACTATATGTCAATGTGTCTTAAATGTACACAAATGCAGGAGATAAATAAATATAATTGTCAAAGTGCATGATTTTTAAACCATTTGCAAGTCTTTTTTTAACATTTGGAGCTATCAGTATCAAGGGCAGCTCATTGTATCATGGAAGCTGAATTTAGCTTGGGAACCTTGCCTAGGCAGGACAATGAGGAAAGGGCCATAGCTCAGTGATACAGCATCTGCTTCGAATGCAAAAGGTGTCACATTAAATCTCTGGCATCTTGGTGGGGCTGAGAAAGACCCCTTCTGAAATCCTAGAGAGCTATTGCATGTCACTGCAGAACTAGATGGATCACTGATCTGACTTTGTATAAGGCATATCTTTCTATTTACCTAAGACAGCAGCAGCTTGGGACACAATTCTGCTTCCCTTTCTCCATTGTGTATCTCCAAGACTATTAAAAACTTAAATATTGCTTAGGATACATGTCCAATGTGGCCTTGAGTGTGCAGCAAGGCATTCATCCTTAATCTGGGTAGCCTTTCATTCTGATGCTAAAGCCATTCTGTCTGTTTTCTTCAAGGTGTTTTAATTTTGAATTCATGTAAATCGCTTTGGGAAAGGCTGCATTCCTAACCCTGCTTACCTGTACCACTGAATTCAATAGGTCTTACTTCTGAGTAGATCTGATTAGAATTGAACTGTAACTAAGTAAAATCAAGTCTGCATACTGGAAAGCCAAGCAAGGGAGCCCTTTCAGAAATTTTGCACCTCACCTTCCACTTTAACATCAGATGATTGTGGGGCACATGGACCTTTCAAAGGGATCAGTTACAGATAGGTAGCCGTGTTGGTCTGCCATAGTCAAAACAAAAAAAATTCCTTCCAGTAGCACCTTAAAGACCAACTAAGTCAGTTCTTGGTATGAGCTTTCGTGTGCATGCATTGGTATCTGAAGAAGTGTGCATGCACACGAAAGCTCATACCAAGAACTGACTTAGTTGGTCTTTAAGGTGCTACTGGAAGGAATTTTTTTTTCTTTCAAAGGGATGTAAATGCAAAGGCTGTGAGTGGTGCTGAGCAATGGGAAAAGAGCATGGAATGACATATATTGCTTCACTGCCTGTACATTGATTTGTAACCAAACATTCTCAGATAAAGAGATTGGTACTTCATGTATGACTGGCATTACTTAAACCAGAGCTTGATTACCAATGATCAAAAATCCCAAAAAGGTATTATTCCTATTTTAGACAGGGAAACTCACAGATTTATGGCAATAAAATGCATTTTAGGAGGGGACGAGTAATTTATTTTAAAATTCTATTGCTAAAAAAAGCAAACACGGTAACTTGCAGAACTTTGCATACCTCCTGTGGTGGAACAGAAACATGTGCATAATGATATTATCACTTCCATCAACTGTAGTCATTTCTCCCTCTATTCAAGCACACTAGGACTAACACCCTTCCTTCAAAGAAGAAGAAGAACAGGGAATATTGTACCCACAATGTGGCAAAGACTATAGTACTCATACTGATCTGTATGTCCATGTGGCCAACACAGCTACAAATGAGGCAGTTGGCAAGGGAAGTCCATGACCTTCTCAGGACTGCTTCCAGTGAAAACAGTAGAAGAATTACTAATCCAGCTAGAGCAGGATCCTTCTTGCCAAATTTGAACTACATAATAACCAATGCAATGCTGGGAGTTACTTCTTCTAAAACAGGGTTGATAGTCTTCTAATGCCAGGGAAGACTGTATACATTGGCAGTAGAAACCGCCTAAGGTGTTTCTGTGACCAGTTTAAGCACTTCCTGAATAAGATGCAGTTACTAGCATTGGCCACCTCCAATGAGGACAGGCATGCATTGACCTACACTGCTTACACCTGTTTAGTGCAGCAGCTAGCATTCCTTTTTCCCCAAGACAGCCGTCTCTAATTGCCACACCCTAGGCTCCTCTGGTCTCCTGTTGATCTCTGAGCTGTGCACTCTGTCACACAGTACAAACTGATGATGCCATCAATGACCATGACAGGAATAGTACTTCACAGAGCAGTAGTATAGAGCCATCTAGAACGGCAGGCAGGATCCTGGGCACTGAAGAAAATCATCTGGTAGGCCAGATGCTCTTTGCGAGCTGCTGGCATCCCACAGTCTCTAAGCATGTGTTTGGGTGAAGAGAAACGTTTTCTTGGTGCCCCTCCTCTAAAATCTGCAGCCCAGAGAGCTGAATTGATCTGCCTTGGAGACCTGGTGAAAAGCTACTGATGCCTGCGCTGAGGCCTTCTTTGCCCTGCTTCAGACTGTAGCAAATTTCAACCACTACATCCTAATCCACTAAATATGTATCAGAATTGAAAGAGGATGCCCACAGGCCTCTCCGTCTAACTAGAGGGCTATAGCTATAATTAAAGCACAGTGCTTAAATCTGTACCGCAGCCACTGTGGAAATTTCCAGCAGTGATACAGATGTGATCTTTCTTTATATAAAATGAGGTTGTCAAAATGAATGTTAAAAGATTCCATGAGAATTGGATATTTGGGGTATTTTTAAGTAAGAGCTTAGACTTTTAAACTTTTTAAAAAGGAGATGAGAGAAATATTGGGACATACTAGAGTTCATCATCTTTTCAATGTAGGACTCAGCACGACATTACTACATGCATACAAATTCCGATAGGCTTCAGAAGGAGGAAAATTTAAATCCATATTAACTATATACGGCACTACCATGAAAAGTGGAAAGCTGCAAAAAAGAAAAGAAAATAAATAGTTCATAGGATGATCAAATTGGAAGGGGCCTCGGGGTCATCTGGTTCAGCTCCATGCAAGATCTACAATGAAGAATGCAACAACATCCCTGATTCATGGTCCCTGCATAACTAACAGCAGTAGAGGAAAGCCCACTGTCTCTTAGGGCAGACTGCTCTATTGTTGAACAGCCTCCTCACTGCAGAGCTTTTCAAACTTTTCATGTTGGTGGCAAAAATTTTAGACATACATCATTTCACGACACAACAATTCAGTTTTGCTAGCAAACTGAAGATTAAACTAACCCCATTCCTGTCCTGGGAGGAGCTTTCGCACGACATACCGGTACCTACACATTGCAGCTGACACACTAATGTGTCATGACACACAGTTTGGAAAGCTCTGCCTTACTATTTTCTCCAATGCTTACTCAAAATCTGTTTCCCTGCAGTTCCCACCCATTGTTTATAATTCTGCCCTCTGGAGGAAAGTAATACTGTATGTACATTTCAGAAGCAGGTCATTGAGTGGGGTAGCACTGCTTTCTGGCAGGTGGGTTGCTGTTGATTTCCAAGAGAGGAGAGGCAAGGCAGCAGAGAGGTCAGCATGGTGCACATGCACCAACACATCCATTCTATTACTCCTGCCAATGTGTTTGCACTATGCCAACCTCTGCGGCATCTTGTCCCTCCCTTCTTTCTCCTAGTAAGCAGCAGCAACCCACCAGCCAGGAAACTAGGGTAGTAACTCTGCTCCACCCAGTGACACACTTCTGGCACATATTCTTTATTTGCAGTGCCTCATATCAACCCTAGCCTCACTCGTCCTCACACAAAGATTCAATCTCTTTCCCTTCATCCTCCTCGTAGACAGCAAATATCCTACTCATTCTCTCTCACACATCCACTCTCCCCTGTAGTCTGCTGTCACATACACCTATTTCACTCCTAATTTCCACACAAACATATATCATCTACCAAACCACTGTCTACAAGGATTTTGAGTGCATCCTGCCCCATAGATGGCAAAAACTTGGGTCCAGAGAGATACCATATACTTTAAATGTGGTATGTTCCTTTATGAGATGGTAAAGTTGACTTAAAGTTTTCTTATGGGGGCAGCTTTCCTCCCCCAACCTGAAAGAGCCCCCACATAAAAATTGCAGAACTTACAATATGAGAGAAAATATTTCAAACCTAGCATTTTCTCTGATACGGCATCTCTGAAAATATGTCACACAGGAGCTATTTCAGATAAATGAGGTGGTAAAGTCACTGTGTGCAGATTTTACAGACTTGGAAAGAAATGTGTAAACTGGCCCTGAGCCAATTATATATTTGAAGTGTTAAAAAGGGGCTAGCCAGGTTTTAAGTGAAAAGTCAATGGGTGACTGAATTATTAAAGCACAAAATGCTTCTGAAATAGTTGCATATTTGAAAAACAGGTTGCTAAAGCAAACATTGTAGGTGAAAAAAAATAACATGAATGTTTTAAAGCAATGCTTGGGACAGAAATAAAAAAATGAAATCATTTCTAGGATGCAAGAATTGGATAATTCCATCCTTATGCTTTACCTAGCAAAACCAAAACAATGCCAAAACCTATAATTAAATGTGAGAGTAGTGAGGAGAATATTAAGTGAGGTGTACTTTAAAGACAAACATTCAATTGACCTTTCTTGTCAGCTCTTCCCATTTGCTCCTGAAGCAGGACTGACCATTAGTCCTAAACCAACCAGCAATAGTTTTTTTTAACATAGTCCAAAGTAATAACTCAACCAAGAAAAACCCCCCAACCAAAACAGGTTAGAAAAAAGGATACTGTCCTCTAAGAATTAGGAATATATAGATTACTGTTTCCATCATTTGCCAAGGATTCTGGGGATACCACATCAGAGCTGTCAACGTTTCCCTTTTTTTAAAGGGAAATTCCCTTATTCCGAATAGGATTACTCGCAAGAAAAGGGAAAAGTTGACAGCTATGTACCACATATACTATTCAGGTCCCTTCTCAAACAGAAATACAATTCCAAGTGTAAAAGAGATCTTGTGTCTTGAACCTCTGGGCCTACATGGCAGCAAGTCAGCAAAGTTCAAAGATCAAGCCACACAAGCAAAATCCAAAGGTCAGGAAACACAGTCCAAGGTCGATCCAAGTAGCCAAGTTTGAAGTCCAGCAGTCAGAATACAGCCCAGAATCAAACCCCAAACCCAGCCCTGTAGAGGTCCAACAACATCCAAAACAAGGTCCCTCAACATGGGCAGTTGAGTAACAGCAGTTCAGCTCTGCCTATTGCAGCACCTGGGCTTTGATGAGGCATGGGACCTTCACCTGTGCTAAACCTACTCCAGCTGAGGAATCACATGCCTCCTTCTAGCACTAGGAAGCTGGGCTGTGGGCCCTCAATTGCCTCAGCCTTCTAGAGTGTTCCTCCCACCTCAGAGCCCACTGTAGTCATGGAGATAGGGGCCTCTCTGGCTCTGGTTATGGGTTCTCGTTCCTGTGCACGGATCCCCATCCCTTCGCCATTCTCCATCACCCTGTGAGTTCTTCCTTCTCCATCCCATACTTGCCCCAATGTTTCTCAGTCCTGGCTACACCCCTCGCCTCCTCCCTGTCGCCCTGCCAGTTCATGACGTCTTGCCAAGTTTAAGTGGAAGGTCAACAGGTGTTGAATTATAAGAAACAAAAAATGCAACTGAAGCAATTGTAGATTAGGAAAACAACCTCCATAAACAATACATGAGTGATGAGAAAGGACAACTGATGGCACAGCTTCAGGCTAGCAAGATCAGCTTGGGTTCCTAGTGAAACGATGGTCCCATCCATACCATACATTTAAAGCAGTACCATGCCACTTTAAACAGTCATGGTGTCCCCCAAAGAATTCTGGGAACTGTGGTTTGCTAAGGGTGCTGAGAGTTGTTAGGAGAACTCCCCTATTCCACTGACTGAACTACAGTTCCCAGAGTGCTTAAACACTTGCTTATGGCTTTCATTAGGCCTGAGTGATTTATGGAGACCTGCCTACAAAAGAGTAAGTCTGGAATAAGAAGAAAGACAGGAATCTTGAGCACGTGGGATAAAGTGTGATGGACACAGCCACTGAGGAACACTGCCTAAGAGCTTACAGGTGCTGGGGCTGCCTGTTGAATACAGATACAGGATGACTCCAATCATGTCTCTCGCCTTCTTTACGAGGCATGTGGAGCCCACCCAAAATGGATGCCTAAAACTGTTTTTCTTCAGAAGCAGAATACATACACCACAGTTGTCGCAGAAGTGGCAGACATTAGATCTGTTTGTACTCTCTGCTGCTCCTTCTGTTTATCTCAGTAGGTTTACCTATTTTGTGGGTGGCTTGTAGCCTGCCCTCCTCTCTTCTCCCATTTAGAATCTGCTGGCTGGTCAAAATCCTACCATCCAAATCAGCAGCAAAAGAGACACGAGCCATTTTAGGTCAGACCAATTGCAGCAGTGGGCAGCCCAGCTGGGTTTCTCATCACAGAGAAGGCAACTTTCCTCGAGACTGCAAAATACTCGGCTCATCTCCGATCAAATCACAAAGAAAAAGAATTTTCTCTGTAATAAGCTCCATTTTCCTGAACTGTTAAGGAGGAGCAGGAAAGAAAATTATTCCTCTAGCACTTCTGGAAAACTTTAAGATGTTATTGCTATGGCAACAGTTCCCCCTCACCAGATAAAGTGAGAGGAGACAGAGGAAGATGAAGGGGGAAGTGTGTGTATTTGAGAGAGAGAGAGAGAGAGAGAAAGAAAGAAAAGATGGTCCATGGAATTTGAATTTTAATGTCCTAGATTTGATCTGCATATCTTAGGTGTCTGCTGTGAATGCCATCATTGATTTTCCTTGTCTCTAGCATAAACAAAATGACAAGAAATGGCTACTAAACCGACAAATAGCTCTGAGAATTTAAATTTTAAAACATGCTATTTATGATAGTGTAATAAATAAATAAAGAAATAAATCAGGTTCTCTGTTCATTGAGGAACACTTCATATGCACTTGAGTTGGCCACAAAATCATTACTGTGCAATTGTTATGTGATTGGAGTTGATTTGAATGCTCTCACAAGGATTCCCCTCAATTCTGCGACTCTGTTTTTGTTAAAAGAGACTGTTAAGGAGGTCAAACTACTTGGACATGTTTAACTTGGTGGATTAGAGAGAGAAGAAACGCCCTGGTGCACCTGCAGCAGCAAAAACTGGATGCTTTCACCTGCCCCATCTGCAACAAAACATGTCTCTCCCGTATCAGTCTCTGCAGCCACAGCAGGAGCTATAACTCTCCAGTGGCTTGACTTTCCCTCCAAAGGTGCATTCTTCCATTGTCTCACGAGTCAGGCGGATGCAAAGAACAATATGGAAACCAGCTTTTTCAATTCTGGTAATGGGACTGTTTTGGAAAGGGGCTTAATCTTTCTCTCCCCACTCCTTAAAGAATGTGCTACTTTGGTTTGTGTAAAGCTGGCATGGGGAAATGGATCCAGGGGGTCAGCCAGAGGCTTGACCCCCCACTCCCCATGGGCCAACTTTGATAGGGGAGCAAAATCTGGTTGAGTGTTAATGAGATGAATCTCCAGTTTTACAAAATGCCACAAGCTCACTGTGACCTTTTCCCAAAGGAAATGGAAGCCTGGATGAGACCACCTCCCTCAAACTTTCACTGCTTAGAAGTGGGCTGCGGATGAGCGGCATATTAGAGCACGAGGCAAATTGGTCTGTGCAGCTCACAAGAAGACAAGAGTCCTGTAAACAGGGCAGTCTCTACAAAAGATAATGAATGGCCGCAAATCATGGATTAAAAATGGCTACATACAGAAAACAGTCAGAGTACTTCCATCTCCACGGACATTCAACTTAGGGCTTTTAAAAAAGAACATCCAAAGGACAGTTGCATTAGGAAGCTATGGAAATAAGATTTTTCAGGCAGGTCAGATATCGTGGCCCTGTCCTTTCATTACTTTCTGGGGCAGGGGGCAAAGTTCATTTCCACCCTAAACCCTCCTCATTGGAGAAAGTCACAGGCAAAGCTGACTGTAGTGCATTTATGCGTTGCGGAAAACTATGGGCTGGATTCAGCCACCTGGTCCTGCTGGCAGAAGCCAGCACAAGGCCTCTTGCCAGTGCAATGGGGCTTCCCACACCCTCTGCGAGTCCCCTGTGGCTCCTTCAAATCCACTCGGGGGGGGGGTTGGGGGTTGGAGAACCATCAGAACAATGGGGGTGGGAGGAGAGGGGAGATCATTGCCCCTTGGGCAGACACAAATGCAGGGCTGGTGGAACAATCTCCTTAGTGCCATTGCTATGTTGCATTCTACCCCGTATCTTTCTTGACTCATTACAAGCACAGCTGGTCTTATTCCATGTGTGTTAAAATAGTGAATATACACAAATTAATCCCATGGTGAAAAGGAACGCTGATGCATTACTGATAAAGAGGGTGTGTGTGTTTTGTGTATGCCAGATATGGCTGTCTGCTTTCAGACTTCAACCAAACGATGCATTTCATTTTTACATCAAAAGTGTCCCTTGTATCACTCTTCCTACATATCTACGCGTGATTCTTCCCTTGTTTAGGCAAAGATTCCCTAGGTTTTTATGCCAGAGCCTTGCTGGGCACATTACACTTTTGGAGAGCTAACACTGTGCTTAACAGGAGCTCGCTGCTTCTCCTGCTAGTGGGTGGCAGATGACACAGATATGAATATGCCCCAGACTGAAAGGCAAACACCTTGCATGCCAGTCAGGCAAGGGAAGCTAGTGGCAACAGCCAATAGCAACACTGATGCAGCATTTCAAAGACATTCAAGCAACCCACACTGAACTCAGCAGTAAAAAACAACAACGAGCAGGTCTGAATTATTTCACACAACCCTCTCTGCCCTCCCAGCTTGTTTCTGCAAGTTTCTTTCAACAGCTGCTACTTCAGTTATTTACTGGAAAAAAGATCCACAATATTCCTTTTTGAGGAAAAAGAAACATATTCTGCCCAATTCATTACCCAATACTTGCAGTCTGTTCACTGTCCCTACCTTCCACCAAGGAAAATTCTCCTTCCCCTCTGCATCTTTTACTCTCTTCTCTTTAGGCATGTTACTTGAACATACCCTGAACATGTGCAACAGAGATAGGATTGTGCTTATTGGCCTTGATCCTCTAATGCGTGTTCAGCATAATGTTGACACAGGGACACATTCAATTTTTAAAATGATATTTGTATAAACTCTGTATAAGCCCCCCCCCCAATCCAGTAATTGTGCCTAAAATGCAAGAAATGGGTGTTCTGTTTGCTTTGGTATTGATCCAGCCTTTTATAGCCATGGCTTTACATTTGCAGGTGAATTCTTCCACCTCCCTTTCAGAATCTACACCGAATGCCAAAAATTATGGATGATTTCTTCCTGCTGCCAAATAATTTCTGCTTACCTAGAAGTAAGTCCCACTGATTTCAGTGTGGCTTACTTTCTAGTAATGACGCATAGGATTTCAGGGTAAGAAGCATAGATAAAAGATCTTTAATGGAAAACAAAGGGGAATCAGACCAATCAAGCCTTTCAAGGGTTAATCTCAGTCTTGGTAGAACATTCTTATTCAGAGGCTAAGCTTTGCCGCTGGAGGGGAATTTTACAAATAAACTTGCAAGCTTTGCAGATCAATTTTCTACTTGGTTTTATCACCCTGTTTCTCTCTTAATCAGCCCCTGCTGCCTGCCTGCCTCTCTTCCAGACACATTTTGAAGGCTCAGTGCCATATCTGAAACAATACGAGCCCCTCTGTTCCTTTCTTCTGTAGTGCTTGAAACCACATTGGTGGCATTTGTATTATCATCAGGAGTATTTAGGAATAAACAGCTTTCAAAAACAATACTCCAGGGCTCCAGCAGTGCAGAGCATGTGGCACAGACCTTGGTTGCCTGAACACTCTGCAAGCATTTAGATGGTAATATTATTACATTACAACAGAGGCAACAGCCATATAAATAATTGTGTATTGTCTTTACTCATTGATTTTTTTAAAACACATAGCCTTGGCTGAAAAAATTGATTAAAAGAAATACTACTGCTACTAATAAAAACCCAGACAACCATAATGTAATGAACTGTAAATTGAAACAATAGGTTACTTAGTGGCAAAGAGATGAAACTCATTTAATAAGAATTAGAAGGGATGAAAGGGGTGCTTTGATTTGTCAGCACCTAACTGGGAATACAAATATGAGAAGCAAAGGTGGTCTAAATGGACAAGGAGACATGAGGTCACATCTGAGGGCGTAATGTTTCTTAAAATCTGTGGAACTAAAATTACTTTGCACATGCATAAGAAACCACAAAGCTTCTTGAAGAACTTCTGATGAATAGGTGTCAGAAACCTGGTACAGTGGTACCTGGGGTTAAGAACTTAATTCGTTCTGGAGGTCCATTCTTAACCTGAAACTGTTCTCAACCTGAGGTACCACTTTAGTTAATGGGGCCTCCCACTGCCGCTGTGCTGCCACCGCGCGATTTCTGTTCTCATCCTGAAGCAAAGTTCTTAACCCGAGGTACTATTTCTGGGTTAGCGGAGTCTGTAACCTGAAGCGTCTGTAACCTGAAGCGTCTGTAACCCGAGATACCACTGTACTGGAGAGGGGGTTTTTTTGCAGTATGGTGGGAAGAACAGTTTACTGGATGTATGTATATTATATAAGCACATACATACACGCTGCAGCAAATTCCCAAAGGTTTTTCATGCCTACACATTAAGACTTCTTTAATGATGCTGAAACATCCTGCATAATATCTTTAGTGACCATATTCTGTACCAAACATACTCAAGAAAAGACATCTGTTATATCATGATAAAATATCAAAGAGCTTAAAAGAATTAATCTCTCTCTATTGGTATCTTGAAAGACAGGGTATTCTGGAAGAGGGTGAGGCTGGCTTGCTGAAATCCTGATTGTGAGTGCTCCACATTGCAACTTTTTGCCACACTTAGAGAATCCAGCAATTAGCAACCATAGTGGTTTTTCCAAAGAACAGTTGCTAGGGGTGCAAACTTGAATAATATATTGGGGGGGGCAGGTAAGCCCCGCCCTGCATCATTAATCTCATGATGTGCCATGCACACACCATTTGAATGGCAATGTCCATCAACTTTGGGGGCCCCGTTCCCTTTAAATATATTATTGGGGGTGCAAAGGGACCTTGGCCCCTAGGAATTGGCTCCTATGCTAGGGTGGATCTAATAGCAAAGAAAAAGAAATATTTTACAACATTGGAAAGCAAGGTTGGAAAGAATTCCAACCATTGAATCATGGAGTAGTTAGATCTGGCTATTAAAGAAAAGGTGGCGCATGGTAGGAAGACTGGCCCTGACAGTTTCAAATCAACCTATCCCCATTTTTCTGGAGCTATATAAAAAATAAAGGAAGAGGAGGCTAGAAGACCACTTTTGACACAAATTCCCTTACTATCTAGTTTCCTTTCCTTTTCAAAATGGGCTGAAATTAAGGGCGTGCAATAGAAAAGGGGGGTAAATTAAGAGAGAGAGGGAGAGAGGAAATCAAAATGAAAGCAAGAGAAGAAAAGGAATGCTAATGAGGGATAATGGGTGCAAACTGTTTATCATATTTAAAACTAAAACATTTAAATAAAATACATACAAATACATAATCTCTCCCTCCTCTTTTTATTCCTAAACCAATAAAAGGCATCCAAGGATAGCTGCAGCGTTCCAGTTCTATCATTAATATGACTTCTGTCTGCATAAGATGTTAGAATTACTTCAGGGCTAATTAGTGGACTAGTGTTTTCTATGTAATACAATGTGGAACTAATAAACACATCAATAATTCCAGCTCTAAAGTTTTCAAGAGGCCATGCCTATGAACAGTTCTTGCAAACACAGTATCATGCAGCTGGGAGTAGGGTGGAGACAACACTCACGATCTAATTTGCCGTCCATCTTTAGATTTCCTTTCTTGCTAGCTACAAAGCTGTCCATAAAGCAGAAAGCAGTGTCATCTTTACCCGAGGGTGCAAGGGGTGTGGGGCACCCGGGCACCGAATTCTGGGGGGCACCATGCTCCCGCCGCTGAAACCAGCTAAGGTCTTAACTATCTACCTGTTATGAAATAATAAGTAATTTTGATTAAGCTAGAAAAACAAAAGACATATATACCTAGATATTACCAAAATGTATACCTACTGTTTCACTGAAGGACTTTCGACTTTGTGCGCTCATTTACCAAACAGGCGTCATTCACAACGGCACGCTTTAATTTCATCACTTACAGTTCAAATTCATTTAGAGAAATCGTTAGAAAAGCAAGTTTCTTCTTCCTCCCTTCTATCGTAAACAAGAGATAAGGCGTAAGTGTGGTGTCTGACATAAGCATAATAAAAGTTAATTTGGGGGCTAAACTAAATTTGGGGGGTGCTGAGTGGATCTTTGCACCCCGGCGGTGCATCTGCCAAAGACGGCCCTGGCAGGAAGAATGGGGAATCTTTTTCTGTCAAGGGCCATATTCTAGGAAGTTACCTGCAAGGGGAGAATGCCAGTGCTGGGTGGGGCCAGGGACAAAAAATGGTTGGAGTTTTCAAGCATTGCATTTCATAGCACTCCCTCTGTCTCTCTCTCTCCCTCCCCCCCACCTCCCGCTTCTGTCTCCCTCCATCCCTCCTTCTGTTTCAGCTCCCACTTATTTCCAGGGGCATACCTAGGGGTTGGCCATGATGGCCCCTGTCAAGGGTGCAGGCCTAGGTGGGATGCAAAAACTGTGCCTCTCCACTCTGGCTCAGAGTGTCTAGGAGCCAACCCACCCAGCTGATCTGGGTGGCAAGACGAGATGCATAGGCTCCTCTGGGCCCCTCCCTAACAGGGCTCCAAGGGGGCAAGGCATGGGGTGTGGTCAATGCAGCTCCTTGCCAAGGGCACAAGGGAGCCTAGGTACAGCTCTGCTTATTTCCTCCCTCTTCATTAAGACAGGTCACAGATGGTAGGCTCCTCAGAACAAGGATCTAGTATCTTGGACCCAAAGTAGCCTGATGGCACTAAATTAAGGAGTGGTGGGATTCACTTAGGAAACTCCATCAGTGGAAGCCCTCCATAATAAATAATAATAATAATAATAATAATAATAATAATAATAATAATAATAATAATAATAATAATATATTTATACCCTGCCCATCTGGCTGGGCCTCCCCATCCACTCTGGGCAGCTTCCAACAAAATATTAAAATACAGTAATGCATCAAACATTAAAATTTCCCTAAACAGGGCTGCCTTCAGATGTCTTTTAAAAATCTGGTAGTTGTAGTTCTCTTTGACTTCTGGTGGGAGGGCGTTCCACAGGGCAGGTGCCACCACCAAGAAGGCCCTCTGCCTGGTTCACTGTCACTTGGCTTCTCATAGTGAGGGAACCGCCAGAAGGCCCTCGGTGCTGGACCTCAGTGTCTGGGTAGAATTATGGGGATGGAGACAAGGTCTTTGGCTTGTGCGATGCACCTTTCCTCCCCCTCCCCACCCTCTGAGCCTTAAATTGTTTTGCGGGGAATGGAAGAACCCCCAGAATAACATGCAGGGTATGGAGAGGACAGATTGTTTCTATCTGGCAAGCTGAAATGCTTGCAGAGAGGAAACATTTGTAATAGTGTGGCGTTGAATTCCACCCAATATTATTAGTAGACATTAATGACCACACAGTGATTTGAATACAATTTGGTTTCCAGCTCATCCTCATACAGCCATCTTTTCACTAAGCACATATATGGAGAGGGAAGAAATGTACTTCTGTGCATACTGTTAAGGCTAATTATGGAAGAAACACCTTACAACAAGGGCTGCCACATCTGTTTTCCTCTGTGCTAAGATATTACAAGTATAGCAAGAGAGAGAATCTATGCTGCCATTATTTTTGCTGCATACGTTAAAGATTTTTTTTAATAAAAAAAACCCTCAGGCTTATTTCTTTCAGGTATACACCTACACAACTCCCTTCTCACTACAATAAGTCATTAATTTAATTTTCAATTTGCTTGATGCACAGATTCTTATGCAACCATAGATTTTGAGAGCTGGTCCATAGATTCCACTGTGTCGATGTGTCTCTCCCTCCTGAAAAACAGAAAAGCTCAGATCCAGCAAGGCAGTGTGGGCTGGGACCCACCAGTGAGACTCAGGTCACGTACTGGAGGGCCTCAGTGCCACTGCATGCCCAGCGCTCCTCACTTGCCTGCCTAGTCTCCTAGTCAGCACCAATAACCCCTTCCATGCCGAATAAAGGTGGCCAGGAGTTAGAGAAGATTGGTGTGTTGCTGTGTAGGTAGGGAAAAGGGCCAGAGGAGGTGTTGGAGGAAATTAGAAAGTGACATAAAAGGTTAATAATAATAATAATAATAATAATAATATAAACAAACAGGGAAAGAAAGTAAGGGGAGAACAGAGGAAAGCTGTTATAGGAGGAAGATGTGCATGTGAAAGGACTAGGGAGGAGGAATAAAAGAAACTGACAGTTGGGGGGGTGAGCGGCAATAGGGCACAACTTGAGCATGGATGGAGAAAGAGGAGAAGAAATTACAGCAGTGGATGCAGGAAGGGGGAAATAGAAAATAACAAAACCTGCTTAGGGAAGCTTTTAATGTTTGATGCATTACTGTATTTTAATATTTTGTTGGAAGCCGCCCAGAGTGGCTGGGGAAGCCCAGCCAGATAGGCGGGGTATAAATAATAAATTATTATTATATTATTATTTTCCACTTACCGCCTCTGGATCAACAAATTCTGCCTAAAATGGGGAGCCTTAGCAGGAGCAAAGGTCTGTACTTAGCTTGAGAAAAGGTGAGCTACGGAACTCCTTGCCACAAGGGAAACACCATGGCAAAGAATGTAACCATTCCCAAAGATGGAATCTCATTAGAAGTGACATCAGTAACTGCCAGCTGATTATATGCCAAATTCTGCCTGCACCTGCCACCATTTTGTGACTGGCTCTGCCCCTGTACCACCATTTTGTGGCTGATAGGCCTCAGTAATTTTCAGCTGTCTCAAGTGGGCCCTGGAGGTAGAAGGTTTCAAAACCCCTCCACTAAGGCACGTTAGAATATTCATTGGCAGAATCAGCACTATCCATTTTCCTCAGCAAAGGTTTATTTCCCAATTAACGATTTCTGCTTTACAGAAGAATTAATCTGCATAGCCCTAAGAAAGTGTGAACATTTCATTCTTGGAGAAGTTCTTTTCATTTGGCAAAATGTAATGATCTAAATGAAGAGTGGGCACAGGCAGCAGCTGAAGTCAACAGACAAGTGCAAGCAGAAAGAGAAAGAATAGGTGCCATATAAATGAGCAATTTCAGATGTGGAAAGTATAAGGGGGAAATATTGGAACTGGCTACTAAATTAGAAACGTTCAAATCATAGTAAGAATCCCAGCACACTTCACAAAGAAGCCATTTCAGAGGACTTCACCTGGTCTTTCAAGATAGCTATACCTATTCAAAGTGGGACTCGCATGGTCTCATGAGTTTGAAGGAGCATATTCACTTTAAAACAATTTCATTTGGACTGCTGAGAAATATTGGTTAAATGTAAAAAATAATAATCATGAAACAGGAAATACAGTTTTGTGAAAATGCACATTGTTTTGCTGATACATTCTGCTGATTCTTCAGCACATTTACTCAGATGTGTGTCCCACTCAATGGGACTTCTGATAAGACGTTAGAGGCTTCCCCTGCATGTGAAGACAGGCTCTGGTGGAGACAAGCAGACAAGAACAATACTGGGTCCAATGGGCATGTGTAAAGCAGGGGTAGGTTATACACATAATGTGGTCAGCCAAGTCACAACATAAGAACACACAAGCATTATAGCAAGGAAGCTGGAGCACCTTCCACATGGGCGGCACAGTGATATCCTCATGGCAAAAGCAACATGTTTAATATATATATTTCTAAAACAAAAACTAAACCTGTCTTTGGGTTTTTATGTTTTTTGCCCTTGGGTATTTACAAGACTGGGCCCATCACCTCCTGGCAAATAGAAGGGGAAGAAATGGAGGCAGTGAGAGATTTTACTTTCTTGGGCTCCATGATCACTGCAGATGGTGACAGCAGTCACGAAATTAAAAGACGCCTGCTTCTTGGGAGAAAGGTGATGGCAAACCTAGACAGCATCTTGAAAGCAGAGACATCACCTTGCCAACAAAGATCTGCATAGTTAAAGCCATGGTTTTCCCAGTAGTGATGTATGGAAGTGAGAGCTGGACCATAAAGAAGGCTGATCGCCGAAGAATTGATGCTTTTGAATTATGGTGCTGGAGGAGACTCTTGAGAGTCCCATGGACTGCAAGAAGATCAAACATATCCATTCTTAAGGAAATCAGCCCTGAGTGCTCACTGGAAGGACAGATCGTGAAGCTGAGGCTCCGATACTTTGGCCACCTAATGAGAAGAGAAGACTCCCTGGAAAAGACCCTGATGTTGGGAAAGATTGGGGGCACAAGGAGAAGGGGACGACAGAGGACGAGATGGTTGGACAGTGTTCTCGAAGCTACAAACATGAGTCTGACCAAACTGCAGGAGGCAGTGGAAGACAGGAGTGCCTGGCGTGCTCTGGTCCATGGGGTCACAAGGAGTCGGACACAACTAAACGACTAAACAACATTTACAAGAATATACTCCACGCCTTCCTATGGAGACTGGCAGCCTGGTTCAGAGTGCTAGGCTTGCTTATGACATTGGGGATCTCTAAGTCCTCAGTGAGTGGGCTCAAGGCTCACACACAAGTGAGTTCATGATTTGAAAATTGGGTTATGTAGCTTTGTAGCCCACTCTCACCGCTCAGCCAGGCAAGCTATTTTCTAGAGCATACAGTGAGCCAGTTTATGAAAAACAAATATATGTCTCTCTCTTTCTAAGTCTTCTCACAACCCTTCTACTCAGGAATAACTCCACCACACACATACATCCTGTCCAGAATTTTCTCTTGCCTTTGGTGCCCCTCTCTCCACATGTACCCTTCCCACTAGGGGTTGCCTTTAGAGTTGCATTATGTGTACACTGACTTTATATTAAGGTAGCTAGCATATTAATATTTGGGTGGCAGCTGTGACAAATATTTCATCTAAGCTAACAACTTTAAATGCTGTGCTGGTTTGGAAAGTTCACTCACACACAAAGTAATGTTTTTTAAAACAACAACACCACACATCCCACTACTTTCCTCCTCAGCATAAAGGCAAAGCTAAAAAAGAGCAGCAGTGTTTTACTCTCCCCGCAAACTGGCTGTACAAATGGTTGCAAATGGAAATACCTTTAATTTTGCTGCCAGAGTTAATGTATGTGTAAACTACTGCTGTTTGGAAAGGCAGGTGCATGAAATTTTTCACATCTCTCTTGCTAACTACGGTTGTTAAAACACACAAACACACCCTTTTGCAGCAACCATTAAATGGAAACTAAGGATTTTCTCTACTGTTTGCTGAAATAGCAACACAGCACAAACCTATAGTGAAAGCACACCAGCAAAGAAAGCCTTGGCAGTTAATTGAACAACATGCTATGTGGGCCCCTCATCAACTTCAACCTTACTAGCCCTGAGCCATCTAAAATAAATTTACAGCAATCAGGAAAAATCCTTTTTGAGGGAGCGCTTTGTAAAGCAAAATAACAACACACAAATGCACACACTACTCTCTAGAGACTTCCTTCATGCCCTGCAACATTTTGTCAATTGTTCAACAAGGCAGGACTCATTCATTTTCTTTACTTTCATCTCCTTCTCCAGGGCTGACACCTAGGCACTTACCAGATGTATGTAGACAATCCACATTGTAAGTAAACCCCTCTCTGTTAAGCAGCTTTTCATGGACCTGGCTTCCAGTGGCAGGCAAGGCTCTGACCTCTTGAAATCAACCACTCCCCGAAAGAAATGGATTTTCAGAACTATCAAGGACAACTTGATAACGGGTGGGAACAAAGAGCCCTGAAAAGGGACACGGGAAACCTTGATGTTATTTATGAGCAAGAGGAATAAAGGCAAGATGAAAGGACATCTTGAAGTTTCAAATTGGGAGTGAGCTTGCCATTTAATTGCACAGGGTTGAGGTTAGATGGAAGGATAAATAAAATGGAACAAAGGGACAACCTATAGCTTACATTGGAGATCCAGGATTGATCTCCTGCCACAGTGTGTTCCTTTAAAGCAAAATGCAACTGGGGGTCAGGGGGCTGTCAATTTGCTTGGAGATGTGGTAGTGTGGTAGGGGGAGGGAATGTTTAAACACTTTCTCCCTGCATAGCTTTTTTCAAATCAAAATTGACTCCCCAAAGCTGTCATTCACTCTATCAGTACCTTAGCTGCTATTCTGTTATTTTTACATCTAACACGCAGCTCTGTGAAATTAAATAGCAAGCCCATTCCTAATGTTAAAGTTCTTTCTCGCCCTTTGAAGAAATTGGCATCCCCACCCTTAAATAGCAGCATTTCATTTCTATTTTAAATTTGGGAGATCAGTTATGTTGTCTCCTCTATAATGCTTGATATTTTTATGATTCTGCTTAACTCCCTTCACTCATCATCCAGGGAGTGAGTACAACATTATACATGCCTACTCAGAATTAAATCTCACTGAGTTCAACAGGTCTTTACTCTCAGGGAGGTTGGTATAGGATTGCAGGCTTAATCTTCTACTCTGCTAACTCATATTCAGGTACAGCATCGAAACACTACCCAAGGCTTCAGATGAACAATTATACATTGGAAGGGAAATTCCACAGTTTAATTTGTCCATTGATTGCACAACAGAGCCCACTGTGTGTAGGTATTCAAAAAATATAATACAAATACTTTCCAGTTCCCTAAGAGTGATGAAATATTCTTTAAGTCACACATTTTTTATCAAATATACAATACTGACAGTGGGCATTCTACTATGAAAGTAGAAATAAATCCAACTAGCATTTAATTTCTTAGAGCCAGTACTTTGTTATTTGATATTCTACGGTTTCATTAAATCCATTTCAAAACCAGAGAATACTGTTAGAGGGGGAAAGAAAAAGTAGATGACTAATGCATGCATTGAGTTTACAATATTTCAAAGATGTGGTTTGTAAATCTCATCTGTGCATCATGCATGACTATGCCTCAGATGAGAAGTATATTATAGAAAACAAAACAGCAGATTAAATAAATATTAACTCTTTTGAGGCCTGACATTGGACTTGCACGGACCATATATGTTGGAGATTGATCTTCAAATTATAATTGTAACCGGGGCAAAGCAAGATACCATAAACCAAGGTAGGCAATATGGTGTCCTCCAGATGATGGAATACAACTCCCATCATCCTCAGCAAGCATGGGAAGTGGTCAGGGATGATGGAGTCCAGCAACATCTGACAGGCAGCATGTTGGCTCTCTCTGCACCAAATAGGCAACCAAATATAAAGCAAAACTTTATTAAGTGATGACTCGCTAAGGTATACATATAGATCACTTGGTAAGCTTGCTGCTTTGTGTTGTCCTCTTGTTTGGCCAAGTGGCAAGGAGAATCTTACAGTCTACGACTTACCTAGATTTATGATCAGGTGGCAAACATTTGCCTCCCCTTTGGCAGCATAGTATCAAGGACTAGCTTAGCAAATAGTTATACAGCCACACTGTGGTAAGTTACCTCTTGGCAAATGGTTCTCTGTAGTTGCCCAGTATTGGAGGTATTTTACTGTCTGCTTAGTCCATCTACAGTTATTTGCTTCTCATGAAGAGGTCTGTAATTTGGGAGGCTGTACATAAGTCCAAAGAATGGAGAAGAACTGAAATTAAGTTTGGTGGTGTTATCCTCCTCTTCAGGTGTCACACACAAAAAAGAGTGTGGGATGTGTGGGACTGTGGGGGTGACACCCTTCCACAGCATGCCTCTGCCGCCTCTACTTTAGCCCTGATTCCCAGTGACAAATGGGTTCTGAAATGTTGTAAATGATTCAGTTTGAAAATTACCAGGAAAATTAGAAGTGCTCTAAGGGGCAAATAAAATAAAATAGAAATAAAAATTTGTTGGTGACTGATATGGGGAAACATTTATTAGAATAAAGACAGATATTTATTACAATTTCCACATTTAAGAACCACTAAAAGTAAAGTTTCTAAAAAAAATACACTCTAATTAAAGTTTGTGACCTTTTCGTACCTTATTCTCCTTTTACATCTTGACAGAATCAGCCTTCCATTTTATATTTCCTCATTTGACTCAACTGCTGATGCTATCAAAGTTCCTGCCCTTTGAGATAGCTGTCTTGAATATCTTCCAAATTGAATTACCATAATTAATTCTTAATGTTATCAAAGGAGACAGCCAGTATAACCCAATGGACAAAATCTTGCATTTTGACAATGGACAGCAGAGTTCAAATTTGCTCTGCCTCTTGCACAACTCAGGGATATGTTCATGCTGTGGCTTTCACTGAAGTCAAGAGATGGTTGGCATCCGGTTGTCTTCTGGACAACCAGAAGACAATCCAGAATCCTTTTCTCACAGAAGAAGAAGAAGAAGAAGAAGAAGAAGAAGAAGAAGAAGAAGAAGAAGAAGAAGAGGAGGAGTTTGGATTTGATATCCCGCCTTTCACTCCCTTTAAGGAGTCTCAAAGCGGCTAACATTCTCCTTTCCCTTCCTCCCCCACAACAAACACTCTGCAAGGTGAGTGGGGCTGAGAGATTTCAAAGAAGTGTGACTGGCCCAAGGTCACCCAGCAGCTGCATGTGGAGGAGCAGGGAAGCGAACCTGGTTCCCCAGATTATGAGACTACCGCTCTTAACCACTACACCACACTGGGAAAGCATCAAGCAGCATCCATTTAGCAGCACAAAACAAAGCCCTAATTCTTATTCCCAACACCTGAGTCCATTTATCATCATCACGACTGGAGTCATCTGCAGCATCTTTCTCTATGTGAGCATTCTCTCTCTCCAGTTACTGTACCCGAGTTGCTTTCTGCTACTCAGACCTGGATGCAGCCATGTTCCTGAGTTGTTACAACTCCTCTCACAGTCATAAGAGCCTTGCATGAACAGCACACAGTAGCTGTGTGCTATAACAGAAACCTTTGCAGATGTTTCTGCTAAGGGCATCTTCCAACAAAATGTTTCCCTGTGTGGGAGGACTAGTGCAACGGTTCTGGCAGAGGCCTAAATGTGGCATGGTATGTGACTGTCAATATGGATTTTTGCATGGTAGGTCAGTAGCAGGAATCAAGCTCAATGATCTTTTAATAAACAAATAAATGGACCAGCAATTGCAACACAATGTTTTCTATGCATATGTTGATCCAAAAAAAAAAAAGGGGGCAGCTGAGAAGGTAAGCATTATGTAGAAACCAGGCATCATGCTCAGAATGAAGGACAAAATGTTTCAACAAAAATCTTTTTGAAAGGCCAAGAACTAGAGAGAACTATGTAAGCAGGATATAAATCTAGCTGTGACCAAGTGAGAGAACACATGCTTTTCATACAGAAGGTTCAATCCATGGTATCTCTAGGTAGGTTTGGAAATACCTTTGTCTGAAACATTGGGGGAGAGCTACTGTACTCTGGCTAGTGAGAGAAGTAGAGACTGGTCTCCTTTAATAGCCTGAGCAGGAAACTGGCAAGTGGTAAAAAATGTTTTTCCCCCTCCTTTAAGGGTGGGAAGAGAGGAGACAATTAATGGGCTGGGGGTCTAAGTTTTAGAACATAAAATAATTTAAGGTTTTCTGGGAGAAAAATGTTGGTGGGTGCATTTTGGGGATGAACCTATTGCTCAGCCGTCACATATATGCCCTCTGTAAATGCAGCACCAATGTGGGGTCATGGAATGGACTGACCACACTTAATTCTATCTTCTGATTCCAGGGAACAAGGCAAACAAAGTAGTGTGGGCAGTCATGCAGTATATTAGTAAACTCCGATGGCTGAGTGCCAACAGGTTTGGAGTCAAAACATACGCTGAAAATCAAGATGGATGTATCAGCAGCCACAGCTGAGCCCTTAGAACGTAAAGGAGATAAATCACCCCCAAAGGGTCCAAACTGAGCATGCTCAGGAGTCACAGCAGGTTGAGTGACAGTTAACAGTTGATGGAAAATAACAATAAAGAATAATTAAAGAACCAAAAAAACAGATGAGATGCAAATCTGCTTGTGAGGAAGAATAACAACCTCTGCTTATTGCTGGAGTCCCTTACAACTTCTAGCATCCCAAAGGAGGGCATGGCTGACTGAAAGGAACTCGGGGCAGGAGTGTCCCTGTCACAGCTTTTATTGGGCGCCTGGATTATTTCTTTAAACTATATGCCTCCAGCTCAAGCATTCTTTATGGAAATATATACTCCTGCCTGCTGTCCTCTGAATGGTAGGGGAGAAGAGGGAGTCCTTTGTGCTAACCTTGAGCATCACATCAGCCAGCCTTTCTGGAGCACCCTTGAACAGTGCTGCATTTTAATCCTATG
Organism: Podarcis melisellensis; assembly: GCF_964234715.1. Lineage (NCBI taxonomy): Eukaryota > Metazoa > Chordata > Lepidosauria > Squamata > Lacertidae > Podarcis > Podarcis melisellensis. The sequence continues at coordinate 51,047,167 of NC_138528.1, forward strand.
TTAATAACACTCTCAGGTGATCTTCATGTTGTTACCTCATACTGCATTATTCCAGCAAATACATTAGTGAAGGTGATTAGTTACACAAACTATTATGCCAGTCTGGAGAGCTGGGACTCCAAGATACAGGAAACAAAGCAGCTGTTGTATGGTATATCTCTCTCTTCAAGGTAGCGTGCACAGTGAACCTCCTTATGCTACTTCACCCTTTTTGCTTCTGCGCTGACTGCTCTTATGGAGATAAGTGGGCCTGCTTATGTCACCTATGAAAAGTTCTTTTATCTCCAGAATGCCAGCAGCCTCCTCCTCTCCCTGCCAGTGACAGTCTACAAATCCATCTACCTGGCTAGCCAGAAAGCCATTCACGTTACACCCAAGCGACAGAAAAACAAGCATATCTCCAGAAGTCATACAACTCCAGCTTACTTCTGTGCAGTTTTTGCCAGCTCTTGCACTATACGAGGTAGCTTATTTTCCTCAGAGCTTTGGGTCCCTACACTTATTACTTCCCTAGAGTGACAGCTGTCTTCCGCTTGCAAATTGGGGGTGAAGAATAACTGCCCACAGCTCTGAAAAGGTTGTCAGTGCATTAAATTCCCTCAAGGGATTATAAGACAGCCCAGTCCATCCAACCCTTTCCCAGAGCAGCCTCTTTAGCAAATCCTTATGCTATAATATTTAGCTGTCAAAAAAGGATGGGGCCATAACTCGGTGACCAAACCCCTGCTTGCCACTCAGAAGGTTCTAGATTCAACCCTCCAGCATCTCCAACTGAAAGGATCAGGTAGCAAGTAATGCCAAGTATCTGTCTGAGATACTGGGCAGCTGTTATCAGATGGCACTGGGCTTGGTGGACAAATAGCTTGTCCCAATCTGGTGAAGCAAATAGTGGGCTCAATTTTGGCTTGGGGGACTTGGATTCAGATCCCATTTGGCTAAGAGATTCCCTGGCTGACTAGGGACCAGGTATTATCTCTCTGAGTAATCTGATAAAAATGTGATGAGACTTTATCTTCAGTGTTGTAATGCTAAAATGGAGGAAGGCACAGTTCCCTGGAGGAAGGTCAGGGTAAAAATATGATAAACTAACCTAGACCATTTGTTGTATGACAAAATGGAGGGAAACTATGTTACAAGGAAGAGAGTTCAGATAAATTATGTTTGGGTTCTCTATAACACTGTAGGGAGTTCTGTAAGAGCAACAGAGGATATACATGATAGAGCACCACTTATAACCACTTACAGCTCTCAGGTGAAACCACTCAAACACACCATCTGTGATCTACAGCCCATCCTGATCAATGACACTTCCATCTCACAGGCCTTGCTGCATTAAGACAGCCAATCTAAAACCAGCAAGGAGAGGCTACATAAGAGAGAGAATCACACAGAGAACAGACCTTGTTGTGGACTCAAATACATAGTGTGTCCCCATGTCTACACTGGCCAACACTATTACAGGACCTGAAAATCGATCAACACGATACATTCATTCACCTGCTCATGTTCCACTGTGACATATGCCAACATCAGCAAGTAATGCTCTTCATTCCTCATAGGAGAAACAGGCTGGTCGCCGCACCAAACAATGACCAGAACAAAATCTGATATAAGAAACAGCAATGTTCTCAAATCAGTGAGGGAACACTTCAACCTTCCAGGACACTTTGTAAGACGAGTTAAGGGTGGCCATCTTAGAGCAATGGCATGTGAAAGGGAGTCTGCAACATGAAACTTACAACGCATCAAGAGGTTCAGTGCTATCACTTGTGGAATGAACTGAAACAAAGGACTTTTAGCACATTGCATGGCTACTTGGCTTACCAATGCCTGGATTTCTGTGTTATCAAACTGTTTGTGAATTGCCACTGTTAATTTACGTAATTATCACTGCCTGTGATTTCCTGCATTTTATTTCCTTCTAAACTCATTGTTTACAATTCGCCTCTCCTGCCCCCAACCATGTGCCCACGTGTCTAACTCAGAACACAGCTCATGCATCTGATGAAGTGGGCTGTAAGTCCATGGAAGTGCATGCCACAATAAATTTGCTTATCTTCAGGGTGCCACAAGACTCTTGTTTTTGCTGCAAGAGACTAATCAAGGCTCCTCCTTTGGAAAGAGGATAGGACTCTACATCTAATATCTGCTAAAATGACTTCTTTGCCTCTGCTGCAGGCAGTGGTAAAACTGGGCAGGAATGGGCTGGTACATAATACTGGAAAAACATTTCAACCCATATTCGTCCCTAAGCTCAGTGAACCAGGATAACACTAATTCCAGCTAAACTTGCAATCCACTTTATCGCTGGCTGGAGGAGAATCTGCTTTGGGCTACAGCATTTCAAATCCATTGAAAAACGCAGAGAGTAGAGATGCCATTTCAATACATGCAAATTTCACACAGAGAGAAATACTAAGGAATCCTGCATATTTAAGAGTGCACACAAGCATTAAACATTTATAGAATAAATGTGCTTATTCTTAATTCATCATACGATGCCTTCATATTCTTTGAAAACAGAGTGCCGAGATCTTCACAGAGAGAGCCTGACATCTGAAATTAGAGTGTGGGCTGGAAGCAAGGAGCACTGCTCCAAGATGACTGAAAAGTACTCATTTCATCTTCCACTCCAGTCTGAGCCGAGACAGGCTAATTATATGTGGGAATGTGCTCTCTCGCCCAAGACAATAAGCATTAAGGGGTTTATCAAAACGCCCAAGAAAGAACAGCATGATTTTCAAATAGATCTATGCATGTGGTTCATGTAAATCCAAATAAACAAAAAAGCCAATACCTGCTGAGAATGAATTTTCAATTGGAAAAGCTTTTGGAGTTCATATGAATATGAATTCATGCCACAAGGAAAGCTCTGGGGAGTCACTTTGGGTCTGCCTGGGAGCTAATATGATTTGGCTGCCTCTCAGAAATTAAAATAGCAGGATCCAAAGAGCTGCTTTAGATGCACCCTAGATTTCGGACAACAAAATGCCCAGGGAATCTTTGACGCCCCCCTCTCCTTTGAATAGGAGACTCTCTCTCTCCCCCACCCCCGCCACCGCCAATATCAAACAGCTTATGAAACATGACAGTTTCAAAAGGAGTTTTCCAAGCAGCAGCAGGTTGTGTGTGTTGGAGGGGGGGCTGTTACTCAGAAAAAGAAGTCAAATTCAATATTTATGAATTTTGATACAAATTAACCTGACCTGCAACTCTCATACTAATATGCAGATTGGAATATACACATCCTTCAGTTTTCATGAAATTTTGCAGTTCAATTCTTGGATTACAAAACAAATCAAGATGCATTTTAAAATGCACATCTTGAGTTAAAATATGCTCAGAAATGTTTGTTTTGTGAGGAAATACGTTCACACATTTAATGTATTTCAAGGCAGATTTTTTTAAAAAAAAAATCAGATTACTGTGGTGATGGAATAAATGAATGCATGTGAAAATGGCACAGAACACAAGCAGACCTATCAGTCCATCCCTGCATGAAACACAAGTCCAAATGTCTCTTAGGCACTGACAACTAGTTGTTCATGTCTTTGGATCCAGGCTTTTTTAAAAAAACGTATAAACTAAAGGTTTTAAGAGCCCTTCCACTAAATTTAGGGGATTTATTTAATGCTGGAAACAGGGCATATTCACATCAGCCAGCACACGAATGTGGCAGGAAGGGATCTACAACATCTGGTTGGCCAAGCCAAAATTTGTAATCACCAGGTCATAACAACCTTGGTCCATAAACCACTCCTTGCAGACCCTTGCTCTATATCATGTACTGGCAATGATGCTGAGGAGGGGTAGGAGGTGAGCTGGGGGACCCCCCCCCCAGGGACATCCCCCCCAAGGGAAGAAGGCTCAGAGCCAGGGGATTGGTGGTGGAATGACGATGAGTGGTCAGGGTTTAGCAACAGGGTTTAGTGAGCAGGAAGAGGCTGTGACAGAGCAGTCCAGAAGCAGAGACTGGTGAGGAGTGGGGCCAAGAGGCAGAATGGAGGCAGGTTGCTAAAGCCAGGGAGTCTTTCCCTCCTGCTGTGACCAGCGCCCCTCCTCCCTGGTCTTCCAGAACAAGAGGAGGAATAAAGAGGGTGGAGCAAAGGGAGACAAGAAGGAGCTTCAGATTGCTGGGGGAGGAGCAGCCTTAGAGAGTAGTGGAAGGCGAGGATCTTCAGTCCTTGCAACTGCTTCATTGGGGCAAGACCTGTTGTGAAGAGATCTGTGCTCACTAGGCCTGAGCTATTTTGTTTCTTTGAATAAAGAGTTAACTTCATGGATACCTTGTGAGTTTTTGCTGACTTTCGCTCTGTAAATGACTAGTGACGGAGGTGAACTTCCTTGCTTGGATGTCACTGCTTGAAGATGGCTCAGGTGCCTTCAAGCAGTGACACCCTAACCGAAAACCCTTTCAGTGGAGAAGAAAATGTGCTAGCTTGGCTGCTGCTGGGCAAAGGTGCCTCACCTTTTCTGATCCAGAGTAGGAAATGTTCCTAATTTGGCTCTTCCTGGACAAGCCACTGTGGACAGTTTGGTCATGCAGCTGCCAAACAACCCTCAACCTTCCTCCCAAGTCTGTAACTAGGATGGCAGCAGGGATCACTATGTAGCTGTTGGGACAAGCCCACCCCCCAATCTCTGCAGCCAAAAGCAGGGAGTAAGACTAGTCACCTATCATGCTTGTTAGAGGACAGCAACACAGCATGGTCCGACTATGAGAAGAGTGGAATATGCACCTAAATCATGGATTATTTGTCTCCAGTTACCTGATTTGGTGAAATAATTTTCCATGGGATAATTTTGAGACTTTATTTTCCATTGATTTAAAATAAGGCACTGGGGGACAGATCTGCGAAGTGTTTAGCATTTAAACACTATTTAGAACTAAATAGGAGTAGAGTTTCAAAAGGCTAAAATCTAAAATGGGTGACTGCACAAGTCCACAGTTTTAGATTGTAGCCTCTTTTAAATTTGTGCTGTCCAAATTAGTAGGTAGGTTTGATTTTTTTGTTTTTTGTTTTAAATCACTCTATGATTTAGGTACTCATTCAAAAACCGATCACCTATCAGTCCAGGCTACTCTAAGGAAACAATCAATACATCTTTTTTAAGTATCCTAGTTACATTGTGATGGACACAAAAGAAAATGAATGTGTAATTTCAGTATAGAGGTTAGAACGTGGGGACAGGGTAGAAAGGCTCAGTGCCAAAATCTCCAGCAAACACTCCACATTTTCAGAAGATATTTAGAGCAGAGCAAGTATACAAGCATGCAATCACTGAGTGCATTATGATGCGTATGGCACCAAGGAATAAAAAGATGGCTGCAAAGGGAACAACTGACCTCATGCTTTATGAGTTCTCCACTTCTGACCTTGGCTCAAGTCACCTCACATTTGAGAAGTCAGCAGGATGGCTAGCAGAGTTTGAGCTGAGATTTCAGGAGACCAGAGCACTGGAGGTTCAGCATAAGTAATGTATATGTGATCCTTTAAGATCTCATAAGAAACCAGGGCCAATGGCAAATAAGATGTCTTTCTGGGGCTGATCCGACCATGAGGGATATATTGCAATATACGGAAGGAAGAAGATGAGGATGGAGCTGGCCTCTTGGAACTAAGCTGGAGGACTGATAAGGAGAGAACCGGAACTACCAGAATCAAGACTTTGGTGAGGTTAATCCAACCCAGCCTTGAGCTAGAGCTCAGGTAAAATCAGGAACTGTCCTCATCTTTGTCACCTGGCAGGTAACCTTTCATCCTCATGTGGCCTTCTGGGCATGAAGGTTTCCATGTAGGGCTTCAGCCTAAAACCATCATTAAACCATCACTCTAGTCCTTGATGAAGTTTAGCTGAGAAAATGCCCTCTGAGCCTTCTAAATAGGTTGTATTCCACTCCTTTGCAGGTGTCATCATCAGACAGATTTCCACTATCAGAGGTCCTCTGTTCCTCACTTTAATACTGATGCTATAAGTGTAAAGTTCATTACTGAAAGAAGCTTATAAGTGTTATAAGTGTAAAGTTATAAGTGTAAAGTTCATTACTGAAAGAAGCTCCTTTTGACTTTCCTTTGGTGAAGTGCTGGACACTCTTTTCAGAAGGACTTTCTAGATATGTTTTAGCTAGTCTTGTAATTAATCAAGTTGGCAGGGCCATTTATTGAGAAAGGTGAACCTAACCCTGCTTATTACAAGACTCCTATGTGCTTTTACTTCCTTCACTAAATGTAATTAACATTATGGTTGTCGAAACACACTCTCTCTCAACATTATGAAGACCGATGTTACTCCTGCTGTGATCATCTGTAACAATTACACTCCAAACTAAGACATATACACTCACTTTTCCTAATACAGTAAAAGGAGAACGAAGAGTTCAGGCTACAGTGATCTCACTTCAGTTAATGGCAAAGCTAATTTGGAAACTGGCCAAATAAGGCAATGCTTTGAGGTGGCAAACGTCCATCCAGCTCGTAATTTACTGTTTGTTTCCCACAATCCCTTGCTCTTCAGGGATCATTAGTGCAGAATCATTTATGGGATCAGCCTCAACAGTTACAAAGAGGGGTCTTTACAAGCTTATAAAAAGAACATTGCAGCAAGAAATGTCAATTAAAACCACATTAGAAGAAGATGCACTTCATCTGAAATGCCACTCGAGACAGCTAAGGCACAGCCCCAGAGATCATCTTCTCGGTGGCAGCAGTCTTGATGTCAGAGCTAGGAGAGGCACAGGACTATCAAAAAAAGATGTGCAGCAAGACCTTATTCTTGGTCAAAGAAAAAGCATCAAGCTCTGTGGCTCTAAAGGAGGAATAGGAATTGTCTGGAGGCTATGGAGACAAGGAAGAGCTATCCCAAGGCTATTCTGCCTTGCGTCTTTCTGCCATCACAGTTACCATTAGAAACATGGCATGAGTTGTGTGGATGTAATATAATTGCTGCATTCGTGCTTAAAAGCTCACGATCAGAAATTCCTGGCTGTGCCTAAGAGAGATTACCAAAATGCTCCAAATTTCTTACAAATGTAAACAAAAACCAATCCTACCATTAAGATATTATAGTGAGGTGACACTATCTGAAGCACAGAAAATGAAGGAGAGCGTTGCAAACCTGAGATTCTGGACAGGGCAGTCAACTTCAACAACAGAGAGATATCACGAAGGAGATGGGGAGAATATAACCGCAAGTAGGTTTTGTACTAACCTTTGGCATAACAGAAACTTTTAGTTCCTCCAGGAAGAGGAGTGAAGGTGAGATTGGGTTTACACCAACAACACCTGTTAACTACAACAATGCTTCTTTTATAATAATCAAATAAAGGCTTGACAGTAACACTGTCTCATTTTACAAGGAAGAATAGAGGAGGGGTAGTGTGCACTTTATAAGCTCAGAGCTTTTAGTCTAATTGACAAGGGAAAAAACCTCGTTAATGGAGTCCCTAGATCTGAAAGAATTAATGGTATTAGTGATTTAACAGCATCACCCAAATGTAATGCACTTGGGCTCCCTAATTGCTCCAATGTTTCTCTTCACACCACTTCTGCAGCAGAATCATTGATATTAAACCACTTTCACACAATTGATGAAAAGGACACAAACTGAATAAGCTGCAAGGCTTTAAAAGCTCCATAGGCTTATGAAGAAGTGAGGTCGTTCTGAGCCAGTATTCTTCTCAGCTGCCCTTAGTGGGTATCAGTCATCATTACTGCACTCTGAATCATAATGGACTCCAACAGTTTAATAATGATTGCAACACCCTTTCTAATGAGGTTGGTGCTGCCCTCTGATGTGAATATTCATAAAATAGGTTTTATAATGGCTTCTCTCTTGATTAGCAGGCTGTGGTCCTGTACCAAATCAGCGACATCTTTTGATGCACCAAGGGGGAAAAAAATCAAATTAAATCCTTGTTTCAAGCAGAGTAAATGAATTTGACTTTAGGTGATCAAAAGGGGAAAAACTTCTAATTAGACACGCAAGCAATCACCACGTTCCTTCAAAATAGGGCTATAGAGACACGGAATCCTAATAAACCTCTTCCCCCTCCCCCTCAACAAATCACCTTTTAGATAAACATAAAGGATAAAATTCAGTGTAATTAAAGTCCACCTATCTATATAGCTGATTATTTTTTAAGGCAATTATTTGCTGGTACAACTAGTCTCAAGCCTATGCAGATGTGTTCAAATGTACACACAGTGGGGAACTGAGGTAGCACCGCTCTGCCCAGCTGACATGCTCATGTTGGAATCACATTCAAATATGGTATGGCCCTAGGTGTATAGCACCCAAATTGTTTGTCAGTCTGCATGATTGCGGAGGTTGATGGTCACATGTTCTGCTGGGATCAAAGTACCTAACCACCTATTTGAAGATAACTTATACATGATAGGGGACACAGGTGGCGCTGTGGGTTAAAGCCTCAGCGCCTAGGACTTGCTGATCGAAAGGTCGGCGGTTCGAATCCCTGCTGCGGGGTGCGCTCCCGCTGCTTGGTCCCAGCGCCTGCCAACCTAGCAGTTCGAAAGCACCTCCGGGTGCAAGTAGATAAATAGGGACCGCTTACCAGCGGGAAGGTAAACGGCGTTTCCGTGTGCAGCTCTGGCTCGCCAAATGCAGCTTTGTCACACTGGCCATGTGACCCGGAAGTGTCTCCGGACAGCGCTGGCCCCTGGCCTCTTAAGTGAGATGGGCGCACAACCCCAGAGTCTGTCAAGACTGGCCCGTATGGGCAGGGGTACCTTTACCTTTACCTTTATACATGATAGGGGGACACAGTGATTTTTCCTTTGCCTATTCCCCAGATTTCTCTTTTATTTCTCGCAGCCTAGTTTCTGACAGAGGTAAGTGGGCTGCTCTGTGGAATGCTGACCCCCTCCATCAGTTGCATCTGCTTTCTAACCCACGCACCTGAGGCAAAGAAACAAAAATTTGTTCCAACGACACATACGTTAGGACAGATAGCGATTATCCAGTGATATTCACACAGCCGAGATGTCAGACATCATGAGGAGAGAATAAAAACTTCTCCCCCAAAGCAACGACACAATATATTTTAATAATACATAATAATTATATTCTCCATCTTTATGAAAGGAAAACAACAAAGCCTTCTTTGAACTGGCTGACAATGCCACATCAAACACAAATGAGTAGGATGCACCTGATATTCAAGATGTGATAGATGGATGTGATCCCCCTTGATGTCAGTGTGCACAATATAATGAGTTTAGTCCAGGGTACCCACAGGGACGCAGGTGGCGCTGTGGGTTAAACCACAGAGCCTAGGACTTGCCGATCAAAAGGTCGGCGGTTCGAATCCCCGCGACGGAGTGAGCTCCCATTGCTCAGTCTCTGCTCCTGCCAACCTAGCAGTTCGAAAGCACGTCAAAGTGCAAGTAGATAAATAGGTACTGCTCCTGCAGGAAGGTAAATGGCGTTTCCGTGCGCTGCTCTGGTTTGCCAGAAGCGGCTTAGTCATGCTGGCCACATGACCCGGAAGCTGTACGCCGGCTCCCTCGGCCAATAAAGTGAGATGAGTGCCGCAACCCCAGAGTCGGTCACGACTGGACCTAATGGTCAGGGGTCCCTTTATCTTTACCAACCACCAGCCTACTTGAGTTTTTCTAGAGCTAGCAGCCAATTCTGATACTTGGTAACCCAAGCAGGAATATTTATCCCTCTGTCCACTGATGGGTCTCAAATCAGGAATTTAGAACCAAGTGCACATTTGACTTCACAAATCACACAACAGATCTAGGAGGTTATAGAAATCAGATAAACCTATGAGTTGTAAGATGCTAGATCCATGCAAACAAATCACCTGATCTGAAAAATATGCACTGTATGGGTGTCATTTATTTCAACTGGACCCTACACGTATCCTTCCTTAGCTATGCTAGGTCAAGAGTGCTAGACTGGACCAAGGTCATCGCAGGAACTTTATGACTGAGTGTGGCTTTGAACCCTATTCTCTCCTTCAACCCTAACACAGCACTCTGTCCACTACACCACACTGCCAGTAATTCTGAGATGAAAGCATGAGCCAAATCTCACCACCGAACCGTAAGCAGCTGTATTATAATAGCGCCATGTGCACTTTCACACCTCCCCAGTGACTTCTTAATTCTAGGTCTCTGATTACAAATGCAGTTTCAAGTACTTTTAGTGATCTGTGCGATGGAGCAAGACTTCCAGCGACACTCGACAAACAGCAACTAAGAGACAGAATTATTTATTCTTTTACATTCATAATCAGCGAGCATTAATTCTGGCAAGACACCCACCCCCAAAACCCCCCTCCCTCTCCTCCACACTTAATGCTAATGTGTGCAGAAATCTTTAATTCATAATTGCATTTGCCTTCTTCTTTCTCCCTTGCTCTCTCGCCTTGAGCCTTCTGCACAATAGCCACCCTTCTCTTGCTCCCCATGCACAGACTTTGGAGCATGTAAAAGAAAAGGGGGCCAAGGGAGTGGTTGTTTTCACTCCTCGGCCGGTCACATTTTTAAGAAGCCCAGCACGTCGGTCGCAAGAGTGGCTCAGTATCTCAGTAAGCAGATGCTGTGTCACTGACAGGCGTCTTCTCCTGCAGACCTGTGACTGGCCTCTGTGAGCTCCAGTGCAAGCCCAGGGACCAGGAGAGGCTCACAAGCAGATGGCTTATCTCAAAGTCTAATTATGTCAATCCCGGCTGAAGCCCACAGTCCCGGCTGCAACCAAACTGGCACACGCTGGTTCATCTCTTGCTAATGGAGGTATTTCAAATGCATTCTAGACATTGACGATGAAGAGGATCTCCGTTTAGATCGTTTCGCCATCAAATCACCCATACAAATTTAATGGGAGTTAAGGGAACTTGGTGAAGCAAGGAAAGGAAAATCTTGGCCAAATAGAAAAGAGTGCTCCAGGAAGGTTGTCTAAGCCGCCACATCTTTACTTACACACACACACACACACACACACACACACACACACACACACACACACAAACCCCAGCAACAGTAGCAGGGGAATCACTTCCCCATGCTGCATTCACATGCCACTGTAGGGTCTCTATGAAACAAACATGGCAATGTTAACCATGTGGGTCTTTCCGACCTCACTGATATCCCACTGTATCAGACAGCAATCCAAGGTAAGTCAGGAGTTGGAAGGCACGAAGCAGCTGAGAACCAATGGGCAAGGCAGGACCAAGAGACAAACCAGGGGGAAAGGCAAGAGTCAAAACCAATGAGTAATTCAAGATTGGAGGGTGACGTTCTAAACCCTAATGGAGTTCTTCCTTACATATCCAGGCAAAGTCTGATGATGGCTAGCATCCTTACCCTCAAGTGAAGCTGCAAAGACCTGGCCACATCTACACCATGCATTTAAAGCACATGGCTTCCTTTAAAGATTCCTGGGAATTATAGTTTCTCCCTCACAGAACTACAATTCCTAGTACCCTAAAAAAACTACAGTTCCCAGGATTCTTTGGGAGGGAAGCCATGTGCTCTAAATCAGGGGTCAGCAAACTTTTTGAGCCGGGGCCTGGTACACTGTCCCTCAGACCTCGTGGGGGGCCGGACTATATTTTTTTGGGGGGATTGATGCAAGAGCACCACGAGCCCCGGTGGCTGCTTACCTGTGTATTGCAAGCGGCAGTGGCTGGCGGCAGCAGAAGGACGATGAGCGTTGCATGAAAGGGCTCCAGAGAGGGGCTGCTTAAAATGGCGGCCGCTCGAGTGCTGCTGCTGCTGGCACCAACAAAGCCCAGCCCCCTTCCTCCTCTAGGCAGGGCGGGGAGAAACCAGGAGGAGGGAGGAAGAAGGCGCCGCCACCACCACCACCGTGTGAGGGAGAGGAAAGGAGAGGGAAAGAACACGCGCACTGGCGATCCATGTGGCAATTCCCGGACCATCTGTGGGCCAGATCCAGAAGGCAATTGGGCCTGATCCGGCCTGCGGACCTTAGTTTGCCTACCTATGCTCTAAATGTATGGTGTGGGTGTACTGTGGTGCTGTTTGTATACCTTTTTGCAATCCCCCATTGAGACCTTGGGGAAAGCAATGAGTTTAAAATAGTTGGATTGGGACTCCACATTTGAAGGATCTGATCTGCCAGTTTGGGGCCTGGAGAATAATATTCCTCTGCCTCCTGAGAAATATGGTGGAGTATGGAGAGCTCAATGCCATGATCAAAGGGCACACCCACACTCTGACAGTGTTTGCCCCACTGCCCCCCGAAAGAATTATATTATTATTATTATTATTATTATTATTATTATTATTATTATTATTACATTTGAGTGCTAAAGAGTGGGTTTTCTGAGGGAAAAGCAGCACGGTAAAGACAAAACTGCTCAGACCCGTGCCTAGAAAGCATGGGATAAGCAGGAAACCACTCGGACCCATGTTTTCTAGGGTCTGACAAGTGGAAATGTAAACAAGCCCAGAGTGTACACAAATGGCTTTAAGTTAATTAACCAGGCAATTCAGAAGGTGATTGATTAAATGCTTTCAACCATTTGGTCTGATACTGAGGAACATACTGCTTTTTAGGTTACACAGATTGGGGGTTGGGGAAACTTAAAGGTAGATACTGTACTTTTCTGTGTATAACATGCCCCCTATTTTGGGGGACTCAAAATTAAGAAAAGGGGGGGATTCCTCAAAGTTGTTGAGCTGTTTTGGGGAGGATTGTTGAGCTGGGGGAGGGAGAAGAATCGCTGAGCTTTTTTTAGGGGGAAATGCCAAAAAACGCTCACCCACCAGACTGCCAATGCTGCTCACATGCATTGCAAGAGCAACCTATCCTCTGTCCCATCGCAGAAAAAAGCAGCAAATCGACTGCCCAATTGCCACAGCGACAGCCAATCAACAACGGCCCTTGCAGCAGCCACCAATAACAATCTCCAACTCGAAGAAGCAGCCTATCCCACGGCCCCACAATGCACTACCCATGTATAAAAAAGGTAAAGGTAAAGGTACCCCTGCCCGTACGGGCCAGTCTTGACAGACTCTGGGGTTGTGCGCCCATCTCACTTAAGAGGCCAGGGGCCAGTGCTGTCCGGAGACACTTCCGGGTCACGTGGCCAGCGTGACATCGCTGCTCTGGCGAGCCAGAGCCGCACACGGAAATGCCGTTTACCTTCCCGCTGGTAAGCGGTCCCTATTTATCTACTTGCACCCGGAGGTGCTTTCGAACTGCTAGGTTGGCAGGCGCTGGGACCGAGCAGCGGGAGCGCACCCCGCCGCAGGGATTCAAACCGCCGACCTTTCGATCGGCAAGTCCTAGGCGCTGAGGCTTTAACCCACAGCGCCACCTGCGTCCCTACCCATGTATAAGACGACCCCTAATTTTGAACATAATTCTGGAATAAAAAACCATAGTCTTATACACAGAAAAGTATGGTATTTTCTCTTCCAGTTTGTATCCAAAGCAGCAAGCTGTTTATTTTCCAGCATACACAAGCATCATTTCCTTCATAACAATAAGAAGCAGAGGCAACTGAAGCATCCGCTTTAAGGTTTTGAGAGACACAAATCTAATGCGTCAATTAAAATTCAAAGTACAAATTCTTTAATTGGTTCATAGCGCTCTTGAAATGATAATCTCAGCAACAAATTGCTTTTTGGCAGCACTGTGCAATTCAGGTGATGTTCTCCTGCAAAGGAGTGCATGGGGCCTTCTCCAGATGCTGTGGGATTCACCTTGGCTCCCTCCACGACTCCAGACTGCTGCTGATTCATCACTGCCAGGCCCCTTCAGCTACTTCATTCCTGAAGGCAAAGTATTAGCAAAGGTCAGAGCTGCTATCTAAGACACTGTCAATCGTGTTAATCCTTTTCTAAAACCTAAGGTGTTTTCACATTGCTGGGTAAGTATCCCTCCTGGATTAACCTGAGATCTCCATAATCTCATTGCACTTTTTGCCCCAGAGAGATTTAAACGAATAATATTGTATAAATGGGAGCTGATGCAGAACTCTGACAAAATGATAAAGAGAAACTTAATTTAAGAGCAGAGTTAATAAATGCACATTCAGATCCCAGGGGTTATTTGGTTCACAGAACCCAGACGCCTTTGGGTTCTCTGTCTAACCAAATTTAGAGGGAATGAAGATGTCACAGACAGATTTATCAAACTATGAGGTCACAGTCAGCAAGCAAAGCCTTGGTGACAATACAGAGATTAGGCTATGACAACAAATGATAAAAAGGGTTAGACAGCAGTTGCAACAGCTGCTAATCTAGCAAGATTAATGTTTCCTGTAACTTTTCCCTCTATACCCCTGGCTTTCTGGTTGTGAAAGCCCCTTCAATCCTTCTTTAAGAACCAGAATCTAAGGCTGATGGATCTTTGCTCCCCATTGGGGTGCAGTGGGGCTTTAGGAAGGAAAACCTAGCTAGCTCCCTTGATAGTTTGAGCAGTTTTAGGCCATGAGGAGGGGGCAGAGAGGGCAAGGAAGTTAAATTTTGAATCTAAAAGGCATTGTGCCAGTCTCTTTAGTTGAATACCACCCCCGCTCCCAAGTCTTCATAGATCCACTAAATGTGGCGATTGCTGTGGTGGCAGAAGCAAAGTCCAGCATGCAGGGAGCATGACCTTCTGCAAGGAACAGCTAATTGCTGCTGCCTCCACAGAAAGAAAGTTGCAGCATTTGCTTCCTGCCTTCCTTGGCATCCTGTTTCTGGAAGACTGAGAAACTGCCTCGCAACAGTAGAGGTGCTAGCTATTACTGTTTGGGGGGGGGGGTGTTAGGAAAAAGTGCTTTGAATTCTCGGTGTACTGTTCATGGTAGACCTCTAATACCACAAGGAGCTGGTTAATGGTTTGCTGCATTGTTTACTTATGCCCACATCCAGAAATCACCATACTTGATTTGTGGTAAAAGATTTGTGGTAAAATAGGAAATCTTCCTGTTTTGATTTCCAAGGCAAAATCAAAATCACCCTTCTGAAAAATGTACATTTTTATAAGCAAGGAACGCTGTGGCCATTGTGTTATTGTGAAAATGAATTGTTCCCCCCCCCCCCAAATTGTACTCCAATATCTCCTTTGCTAATATTGTTGCTGAGTATTCTCCAGATATTCTCTGCATGCTTGCATATTTGGTATTTGTCCATGACACTCAGTTATATTTTATTTCAATATCTGATAAATGGTTGTTGGTATTTAGCACTATTTGATATCCAATGGTTTTTAGCTTTTGACACTATTGATTCCAGATGCATAATGGGATGTTAAGACAGGAATGCAATTCTCATTGACTTCCAAGGTATTCCACCATGTCTACTACAGAAGCCACACACATCCATTCATATGAGGGCCTCTTGACCTCACCATCACCTATTGTGAATTGAGAATGTGCATGTTGGCTGAACTTTGCAGTGGAAATTAATGATGGACAAACTTTCCTGGAAGCTTATCCAACACCACTGACCTCCTTAAGAAGCTTCTGACAAAATAGGGTGACCTGGAAGGCCCTATGAAACCTCCAGTATAAAATATTGGATGGTTGGCATTTAATAGCATTTGATTTTGACCGCTAACACACAATGAGCTATTGACAGTTATCAGAGTCAATATTTGAAGTCTTCCAAACTAAAAGCAGCTAAGAGATGCCCAGAAGTCAAAAATAATGAATTCTGAATTTAAAAGTTCACATAAAAATGTAAATTCCATGTTGAATCTGAAATGTATTATTCAAATTGTGGATGACATTAGAACAATGTAGCAGAATGTTAAGTGTATATCACAATCGGGTTACAAAGGCTGCATGGAGATTGCCATGAGGAAATGGCTCTCAAGTGGCTGGATGAGTGTGTGAGGAAAAGCTTTCCCTGGGAGTTACATGTGGAAGAAAAACAAGGATTTCCTGGTGTCCCTTGGTCCAAGAGCAACATGACCTTACAGATGTTGTGAGTTCTTAGAATCAACATTTTTAAAGCATATACACAATGAAGCACTCAAATGAAATACGGTGATCTACAGTCCAATGACACCTGGGGAGACACAGGTTTCTGATCCCTGGGCTAAGGAAAAGGAATGATAGTGCTCTCCCTCATACTAAGACTAGGAGAGAAATTCAGCATAAAGCCATAGCAATTGTTGCATCAGTGCAAGCATTTCAGCTTTTCCGGGCAGAAGAACCCCCCTCTCCTCCTCCCAAGTGCTGTCCTGAAGGTTGTCCCAAGTCCCCCAGAGCCAATTTTTTGGGGTAGACACATGGATGCAAAGGCCTGCTGTGCTAGCAAAGTCCTTGCATAGGCTCCTGCTAGCAGTACTAGTTTGTTGAATCTCGCGCAAAATCAAAGGACTGGGATACAATGGGAAGTTAAACTAAGTTCCCCTGTGCTACATGTGCTACTTAAAAAGCAAAGCTGTGGCCATAATCTGTTTAGTACTTCATTATACATAGGACATTAAGCAACATTACAGAAAGAGACATTATACATTTAGCATCCCTATCTCTAGATTGCGATTTTATGCCACAAGGTATAATGAGTAAGAAAAGTAAAGTTAAAAGGGTGCTAAAATGTTACAGGTATATCTAACTAGCAGGTTCCTGTGGAGTACAGGCACCTGTGAGATATTAAAGTTGAGAGTATCATTTTAATGGTTACATTATCTGTGCCAATTGCACTAACAGCAATGAAAAAGGGCTGAGGGACTCTAACAGGTTAAGGCATACAGGAAAAGGCACACACTAGATTAAACTAGCTGCCCATTTATTTTAGCATTTAGTCTGCAAACGTGGTCAGTGACAATGGCTGCAGAGGAAAATGTATCCTCATGCTGCATCTATGAATAGTATTAGTTATATCTCATGCATGACATGGTGATTCCTCTTTCAGGCTGATTTGTAAATCATCCAGAGCCATATCACAAGATGTGCAATTTCCACAGTATGAAAAGGACCAAGCACTGATTTGTCACTGCTCAGAATATCACTAAGAAGCTAGCAATTTGGAAGCAATATTTCTGGGGCTAAAAGAAGGGACTGGAATGCCCAAGCACTGATGATAGGTATATTTTGCTCTTTTGATATTTTTTTTTTTTTGGAGTTGCCACAGATCTTGAACCACACATTATATGATGAAAAAGGCATAGATCACATTTATGAGTAGAGCTTTGGTTCCCCAACTTTTCCCTCTACAGACCACTTGAAAATTGGTGAGCGTCTCAGTGGACTACTTTATTCTGGCTGTTGTAGCAATTGTAATTCACAGTTCTAGATGTTGCTTGATTTTTAAATGTATTCTCACTGCTTCTTTTATTTCTTAAGTATTGCATTTTATTGTAATACAATTTGAGTTCCATAGAATTCAAATTGTAACACAATAAAATATGACACAGGAAATAAAAGAAGCAAAAAAATACAATAAAATAATCAATATGAGTATTAATGCAATCAACCTCCCATCTTCATTTACAAATCCACAGATACACCATGGACCACGTGAATTAAGCTCATGGACCACAGTTTGGGAACCTCTGAAGTAAAGTATTTTAGATCAGTCTAAGGCTTTCAACACTGTACAAATTAGCCTAAATTTGGGGGGGGGGTCATAATTAGATATCACTAGGGTTCTGCAGAACATCTCCCTTTATTGTTATTCATGTTTTTATACTGTATTTTATGCTGCTTTTACAATTAAGTGTTTTAAAATTGTTGTTAGCCGCCCTGAGCCAGGTTTTTGAACTTGGAAGGATGGGGCATAAATAAATTATTATTATTATTATTATTTCCATGGGTGTTGTCCCATAGCACCAGATATTCCAAACAGTGTCTGTAAGCACTTGTGTGTGTTTCCCCCCTGAACAAGGTTTTACACCATTCACTGCTTGCTTGCTTGCTAAATGGCTTGTGCATTCAGCTGCTGGACCTATAAAGTTCAGCCCTAATTGCAGATTATCCAGTCGCTGCCCAAAGGAGTAGCACTGAGACTGGAGCTTCTCCGAACTTGCTGCAGAAACAGGGGATGGCCTGTCAATTTCACCTCTGATCACTCTAGCCTTAGCTCACCATTCCCACAGCTTGATGTTGCTCTTTACCTCGTCCCCACCAAGAAACAATAAACATGGTAGGGCGAAACCTCTTCATTGTACAAACAAAAATGAAAAGACTTCAAATTCTCATCAATTTCACCACCACTCTCCTGACAGGTGAAGGGAAAGCATGACAGTTTCACTAATGCTCTTTGCAGCTTTTGTATACAAATCACTGAGTTCATGCATATCCTACTGCATCTTTCTCAAATTCCCTCCCCCTTCACAAGGGTGTGGATTCAGCAGCTGCTAATTTTTCCTCTCTGCTGGAAATTAAATTAAACTGTTTAGATCCAGTGTTCAGGATACTTTTCTGCACCACTGGAACTAAAATATCTACAGAGACCATTGAACCTAGAGAATTACTACAGCAGCCCTTTATTTTTAGAGACTTGCAGATCTCCAAACCTGGATTTAAAATTATACGACAAGGTGTCTCCTTATCACCATAGCTGTAAAGCTGAAAGATGGCAACAGAATTATTATTATATAGCTTCCTTCTGAACCAATGACCTACACAGTGCCATGAAAACCGGTGTGAGAAACCCGACAGAGCTGGAAGAGGAACTGTAAAAGAAAGAAGATCGGAAAAATACAGACTTAACCTCTCCTTCCCTGACCTCCATTCACACCTCAGACTGCTGCTCCTGGGGGTCAGGCACAGGAAAAAAACCAACAACCTTTTATCAAGCATGTCTGAACTTTTGATAAGAATGATATAATAAAAGCAGGACGTTTTGGGTTCTTTCAGCAGTGAACTTCTGATGGAACATGGCAAGAAGACAGTGGCAAAAATGAATGGAATAGATTTCAGTTACAAAAAAAGCCCCTTGCATTGCAGACCCAGGTGCAGCAGACCTGTGGGCTGGGTGCAAGGCATGATATAGTTGCTATAAACACAGGACAACCAATTGGGATTTAAGCAGGCCACAACTTTATTGATAACAGATGTCTGCAGTCTTTGGTGTAGACATTGGGTGCGTATCCTGAATCAACCAACCTGTCTGCAGGTTGATTATTTGGCATAGTTAACCAAGGTTAAGGAAATGCCTTTTGTTGTACATCAAATTGGGGTGACCCCTCCAAAATTGCAATTTTTGGGGTGCCATGACTGGGCATCGGGACAGAACCAACTCCCTCTAGACCCCTTTAAGGGGATACCCTGTTTTCTTGGACCGAGGAAGGAGCCACAACCTCTTATCCATGTAGACTAAGGATCCAGCCTTCGCCATCGAGTTGGGACAATTGCTATGGGCAAAACCCTCAGGCAGGCCATTTTTCTGAAGGCAAATTCTTCTCTGGCCCCAAATATGACAACCAGAAACCTCCCTAGCAAGTTCCTCTGCTGGGTGTGCCCACTTAGCTCTCAGACCCATTGCATGTATTCTGGCATATGGTTAATAAAGGTAGCACCCATGTACGCTCTGACATACATAGGTGCTACCTATATTAGCCATGCACTCAGTTATAAAAGTCTGGCCTACAAAACAGTCAGGAAAACGGTATAGAAATAGAAAGTGGTAAGCAGAGTGTTAATAAGGCAACATTATCAGTATATATGTAGCCTCTGAAGTCATTTACAAAAACAAGTTTATTCTTCTAAGTTCAGAAACGGTGAGGTAGACTTCTAGGTAGGTGTGGGGCACTTGGAAGGTGGGTTTATTTTTAAGTTCCATAGAGGGAAATGGTGCCCACCTTCCCAGCCAACTAAGTCCCAAATGGAATGAATTCTCCCAGGCAATGGATCCTCACTGATCTAAACTGGATTTGAGTGGGTGAGTACAGTACATACTTATTGCCCCAACATGTCAATGTGACTTGGGAACTAAGGAGTTCAGAAAAAGTTACTATTCTGCTCTGATGTCTTTGTGTGTGGTTCTAGCAAGGGCTCAGAGAGATTCTCCCATGTTCCTCTTCTAATAGGGCTTGGCTGGTAGGAGGGTAGAAGTTAGCTTAAGTTTAGAAGAAGATGCTGATTCATTTTTAAAGAAATGTTTTAAGACAAACACGTTGGGAGGGACAGGTCTGAGGCCCGAAGGTTGGAAGCAAAGCAAAATGTCTTATTTTCAACACAACCTCTTTGGAGACTGGACCTAGTACAATTACATATGCAATTTGTGTTTGTTAGGGAGGTCAGGAACTGTTGTAGCTAAATTAATCAATTACTTTCTGCTAACAGATGTTTCTCTACTGGCTCTTTCTCAAATATTTTAGGTTGCTTTTGACAAGGTGATGATGGCACAGAGAGCAGACCATACACAGGTAGAAGCTTTTCCTCAGAAACACTAGGCCTATTATTTCTAGTACTGCTACCTGCTTTTTGGATGCTAAACTGCAGGTTTCTGGTTTAGGGAACAGTTTCCCATTTGCTATGCTGGTTTTACTAGTAGGGTATTCTGGAGTCTAAGACTTTTCTTTTTTTAACAAGCCTTCCAAGTGGAGATCTTTATCCCAATGTCGATCTCTCCTGGATTTGAAACTGGTTTGTTTTTTGTTTTTTGCAAATGAAATGGCTTTTGGCTGCTTAAACTTGGTTTTTTATGTAAGACATTGCTTTTAATTGTTTTTATTGCTGGCATTTTTACTGCGAAATTGCTTTAAGATGTTTTATGAGATATTACTTATAATAGAATCAAATAAATAACTAGTGTGTGAAAATAAAAATGCACAGCAACGTAACTAGCAGATGTGAGGGACTGGACACAACTAAAGTATCCAAAGAAAGGCTAAAGAAGGCAGTGGGGAATAGGGGTGCGTACATCAGTCCCAGCCTCAGCATCACCAGATGTGCCCCCTCCACTCTTGACTGTTGGATTTTTAACAAGAAGATTTCGTTTTCAAGCCTTCTCCTGACCAGGAATCCACAAGAAGGCTTGTGGATATGTTCATCCAAATGAGCCTAGACAACATCCCCAGACTTTTCCACTAAACAAGCAAAGGCTGGGGATGGGCTGGTGGTCTACCTGGCAACACGGGGGGGGGGGGGGGGATTGATGGCTGTACCCTAGTTGCCTTACTCATTTTAGCCCTTGTGTGCCCTGGCTGAACACCTGAAGAGGGCTAATGTAGAAGGGGAGAAGCATCACAACAGATACTGAAAGTTCTAGAATAGAACCTCATGTTCTACTCACACAGTATTCCTTGGAGCAGGGATCACACACAGGTAAATGAGCTTAGATTTTTTACGCCATGGCCACATGGTTTTCGATTGGCTGGTCAGCCTTTTGCAGCTTGCCCACAAAAGTCTGCTGAACTAGTGATAGGCACCTTCTGCCATGGGTTTGTATGGAATTAGCTTCAGCAAACCAAACTATGATCCCTGCAAATGAAGGGGAGGGGAAGCTTAGTTAAGTCAGAGTCTGATTCAAACCCTGTCATGCTCCTGATAACATAATCTGGAGTGCAGTGGACTCTGGATTTCTCTCCCTGCCACCCTGAGAGTCCCCAAACGTCTGGACCTGGTCACTGTTGCAGCAGCTTTGGTGGCTCCTTTCTGGAACTTGAAACATTGCTATGGTAGCTTCCAGTTGCCAGATGTGATAATCAAGAAGCTGTCACAACAGCATTTGAAGCATAAGAGAAGGTAGGGACCTCCCCTCCCTGCTGGAACCAGAACCAGGTAAATTGAGTTGTTCTTTGGCTCAGATCACAATCTTAGTTAAAGAAGAACTACTGCCTCGCTTTGGAATATTAGCAAACTACTTACAGTATTTACAAAATTAACGCACCCAGTTCCTATTATAAAGCAGTCCATCACAAAGTCTGGTAATTTCACTATACGGAATCAAAGTTGGGGATGAAATCTTAGGTGCTGTAGCCAGGGAGAGATAAGAAAGGATGTCAAGCAGAAGAACTAGGGAATCAGAAAGTCAAATAATATCACAGAAAACAAGGCTTGAAATAGTCAGACACCATTTTTGGGCTCTCACTTCCTATCAATCTGGTAGCGACATTTGCAAATTAATATTTCTTTTTAAAAGCCACCTTTGCACTTTGTCAGAGTTCCAAGAAGTCGTTCAAACAGAGGGAAGCAGTTAGTTAAATGTTCAGGGTGCAGTCATGGGATTTAAATGTCATGAGTCTGGCTTCTGAAAGAGACTGCCGGATTACACCGTTGTAAGTACCTTAAATGCTTAAGGCGGATTCCCCTCTCCCCTATTTCTTGCAGACGTTCTAGTGAACATATGAAAGCGGAGAAGAGAGTAGGTTTTAAAAACAATTTTCTTTGTTAGATTCCTATAAGACTCCAGAGGGGGAGAGCTAACAACTGACCTCCCATTCTGCATAGACATTAAACAGATTGCTTTTGTACAGGAAGTCATGGAGTAAACGCACTTTACTATTGAAGATACATCAAGAAAATGGAATTGGAATGAATTCCCTTTCTTTTGTCGGGGTTCATCGGAGCATGAACTAGGTTTTCTATTGATTTGATATCACGCAGAAGAAAGTTTCCAAAATTGCCATAAGAAATGTAACAGGTTCTATATGAACTAGAAGCTCGCTCAACAGAGGAACCTAGTTGGAGAGCTGAGATCAGTTTTGCATAGTAGCTCTATGGGAGTCCTGCCTCCCACTCTCAGAACTGTACTCAGACTTTTGGTTCAAGTCTTCCTGAAGGCTGTATTCTACAAGTCAGTACATGGTTTAAATATAGCTCAAGTTACAGTTTACACAGTTCAGAAGTAGACCTCCAAGGTACATGGCTAGGAACAAGCTAAGATGTTGTCTTAACACCTGATACACACCCTTAGATCTCCTTTTGAAGAGTGGGGCAGGCACAGTCATTTGCACGGTTTTCATCGCAAGAGATAGGACTGAGCAGACAGAATCAGATAAGTGTTGGAAGTGTAAAGAAGTGGAGGGAACATTCTTCCACATGTGGTGGACATGTAAAAAGGTAAAAGTGTATTGGGAAATGATTTATAATGAATTGGGGAAAAAAAGTTTAAAATTACTTTCCCCCATCAAAAACAGTCTTTTTGTTGGGGATAACCCAGACTGAAATACCCAGGTGTCAGAAAAGGTTATTTATGTATGCAACAACTGCAACCCATCTTTTGTTAGCCCCAAAATGGAAAGTGAGCAAGGTCCCAACGAAAGAGGATTGGCAACTTAAGCTGACAGAATATGCACAACTTGCAGATTTAACATATAGAATAAGAGAGCAAGAAGAACATATGTTTAAAGAAGATTGGAAAACATTTTTTGACTATATGGAAAATAACTATATACAGCTGAAAACGCTGGCAGCTTTAAGATAAATTCAACAGAGTAAGATGCAAAAGTGGAAAATTGATTTGAATGGTTATGGTAAAATATGCAGGGATGTGTGATATGTAAAATGAACCATGGAAAGAGAAGAAGGGAAGCCATTGGATATTTTAAAGTTTAAAATGTTTATTTGAAATTGTAAAACAGAAAATTTAATAAAAAATATTATAAAAAAGAGATAGTACTGAGCAAGCAAACACTCTTGTGGGTAGGTTGAGTCTGCTTGCACCAGTGCATCCAATGCAGCCTCCTTGGAAACAGGGCCTGACTCTGCCCAGCCAGCTCACTCTCTGGCTTAAGCTCATGTGCCTCCTTAGTTGCCGGAGCAACCTCATTCTCAGGAGGCTGGTTCTGTTGGCTTTCCCTCCTCTGCTAGGATGTCCAGCAGCAACGGGCTGAGGATGCGCTCAAGTCTTCACCGCTGACACTCATGCCACACCCCCTCTGATCAATCCTGCCAGGATGTCCCCATGGGGCTTGTGACAATTGAGCTCATGGCTCTGGTCCACGCCCCAAACGGTGTCCACTAGTTCGCCTGTGATTGGCTGCAACTGCAACTGCTGGTGGAAGGGGAAGTAGCATCCTGTCTCAGCCATGCCAAAGCCAGAAGACTGCCCAGCATTGCCGCAGCTACACCGAACCACAATTGCTCCCCCCAACTGTCAGTAAGCAGTCTTTCTTATGGAAATCTCAACCATTTCTTGTCTCTTTCTTTTTTGCACCTATTCTGAAGTTTGCATGTGTTTTTGGGTGATCTTTGCTGGACTAATAAGGTTAAGCATGCTGTGTCTTTCTTTCGGTGAGCTATTTACACAAAGTGGAATTGTGGGAAGGTGGGGAATAACTGAGTACACTGACATTTGTTCGTAAACCCCCCGTACCCACATCGGAAAGGTCAACCTATTACACTAAAACAATTTAGATTTTCCACTTTAATTAAAATCCTGTATGAAATCAGATACACACAACAGACAGCCTGTCCCCGGCTACTGATACAGTGAAAAGAACCACCAGTGAAGGAATTTTAATAATGACATGTATGGTACATCCATGCTACCTGCGGAGCTCACTCTTTCACAAAGAGCATTATTTAAAACAGAACTTCTTAAAGTCCACCTGTTCCTATGAGGCTGCAGAAACTCTAGATAGATTATAGCCCTATTCTTAATGATTGCTTCACCTTCATTAGCTGTAGGGAAGAAGGGTAAGTAAAGGACTGCAAACATGTATTCATGACTCTCATTAGCAAAAATGGCACCGTGCAAATCAATTTTCATGGATCCTGCTAGGATGGGCTTCCTAATTAGTATATCATTAGGCAGCTAACTTCTCACTACTTCTCAGACATCAAATACCCCCTCACCCCAACATATCACCCGAGTTTATAAGGAGAATTTTAATGAAAGCACACTGATCTGTAACGTTCATGGAAAGAACACACAATAGGTTGCGTTATTCAGATTTCTCTAGCTCCCTTTTCCAGACAGCGCCTCAATTTCTGCTCTGTTTGGTCTTCACTGATTACCGAAACCTGTTATTGTCGCCAGGGCTAAAGTGGCACTGCATAAAGGCGCAGAGAATCTGAGGGGGGGGGGAATCTATATATGATGTTGAATTTCCTACTGCGGGCTTTAATATCAGAAAAGAGAGCCTTCTGTGGAGAGCTGCCAGCTTGAGACTTGCAACTTAGAATAGGAGCTGCCTCTAAGCAGTAGGGTGGGGTGGAGAGAAAGAGAGAGATGCATTCACCTCATTTAACTGATGCCAGAAAATCTCTTGAGCATATGCAGGGTAGCCAGTGTGGTGTAGTGGTTAAGAGCGGTAGTCACGTAATCTGGGGAACTGGGTTCGCGTCTCCGCTCCTCCACATCCTCCACCCACAGCTGCTGGGTGACCTTGGGCCAGTCACACTTCTTTGAAGTCTCTCAGCCCCACTCACCCCACAGAGTGTTTGTTGTGGGGGAGGAAGGGAAAGGAAATTGTTAGCCGCTTTGAGACTCCTGAAGGGGAGTGAAAGGCGGCATATTAAATCCAAACTCTTCTTCTTCTTCTTCTTCTTCTAGCTTGCTTCAATGATTGCCACACCGGAAACCACATCACACAAATCAGGTATTACAAAGTGTGGGCTTCCTAGAAAGCTTGAACTACAATTCTCTCCCTCCTCTTTAAGAAGTAAGCCTGTGTAGACTTGGAGTGGAAAGGCAGGCAGGCAAGGTGTGATGTTTAAAAGTCCACTCCATATTTTTTCTAGTACTGTTAACAAACCAGAACCTGGAGAACCTCCATCCCACATTTTCCTTAAGACTTTCTTTCTCTATTCAAACCAGCTAGAGCTGGTTGGGCAAGACATGAAGGATTCCCATAGGCCGTCCTGTAGAAGCCAATGTTGCTTTAATAAAACCATACTCTGCCTTGAACAATTCTCTTTGTTTTCTGCATTCCTGAAGAAGGGAAAGGGCCACTGCCATTCAATGCAGACAACAGTAGCCTAGATAGATCAGTGGTCCAATTCAGTGTAAAGCACCTTCTTATGTGGAGTAGAATTGATTCTGTGCCATAGTTAAGCCTTTGAACTCTTGCCAGAGGCTAACCACCCATTTTAATCTGATTTTGCACAAACTTTTGCAAATCTCAAAAGGTATCTACATAAACGAGTTGTTTACAGGACTGGCTTTCCCTCCATTTACTGAGCATATAACAGAACACAGTTACGATTACAATGTGTGCAAAAGAAGGGCTGTTGCCTAGCAACAGAGCACCTGCTCTGCATGCAGAACATGCAAGGTCCAGTCCCTGGTCCCATGTAGGACCAAGTGGACTTCTGAGAAAAATCACGGAGAGCTGCTACCCACCAGTCCCAATGGTCTGACTCAATATAAGGCAGCTTCCTAGGGGCTTCACCTCGGTTTTGCCGCAATCCATTAATGGTAGGTCATTATTCTTTACATTAAGATGAAGAATGAGAAATATAGGCCTCTCCTATTATAACAACAGCAAGAGAAGAAAGCAGTGGTGTGATAAAGTTCTAAAGCCCTAAAAGAGAAGGCGAAATAAAAAAAATTATCCATGCAGAATTACAAGAGTTGCTTTTGCCTGAAGGGAAGCCACAGTTCGGGAACTCCTACCAAGTTCCCCCCTGCCTATTTTCTGTCTCTCCATCATATTTTCCCTCCCTCTGCCCTTTATTGGCATCAACATTTACATGAAACAGCATCTTTGCTTTAAAGAATTCATCTGTTCCTGCTGCTTATCCCCCCCCCACCTGAAGTCATAATCCTCTGTTTGTGACGACATAATGGTTTGCACAGCAGCCAATTGTGATGCCACAAGCCGAGGATTATGACTTGAGGTGGGAAATAAACAGCAGGAACAGATGAGCACTTAGGAAACAAAGACCCTGTTTTCATGCAAATGCCTTTTGTCATCAAAAACAAGGTTAGAGAAATGCAGCTACCAAGCAATCTATGTCAGAGCAAGCAAGCAGAATGGGTGCTCAGCAGAAACTCTGTGGTGCTTCCCAGGAGGCATTCAGCTGCTCTTTCCAATAAACTTCTTGAATCACTGGGGAGTTTTACACATTCAAGATAGGTAGTAGTCTTTGCCTTTCTGAGCAAATCACCAGCAACCCACAGCGTAACAAGAGTTACTGACATCAGTATCTCAGCTAGTGTTGCTGGCTGTACAGTATATTTTTTTGGTTACATAAGAATCAGCCCGCAAATAACCGCAGCTCTCTACAGCTGCAGCAGGTACTGTAACTCTCCATGGCTTTGACTTAACCCCTGATGGCCCACACTTCCATTGTCTCTCGAGACAGATGGATGCCAACAAAATCAGAAAAGGATCCACAGTGTTCAAGAAAGTGGGGGCGAGTACCTTCTGTAGAAGAACATAAATATTGTTATAAATTTGGTGTATTCAGATTGTGTCTTCGAATCCCTGGACCCAGCAAGTGTTATATTTTAATCAAGGCTTCTAATTCTTGGATAAACCAGGCTAGCCTCCCTTTGAGGTGAAAGCCTTTAAAAATTAATGGTTTGACATTGACAGAAGAGTACAACTTTTGGAAGGGGCCCTAAGGGTCATCTAGCCCAACCCCCTGCAATGCAGGAATATGTAGCTGTCCCATATGAGGATTGAACCTGCAACCTTGGTGTTGTCAGCACCACGCTCTAACCAACTGAGCTATCCAGTACAGTCATACTTTGGAAGTCGAACGGAATTCGTTCTGGAAGTCTGTTCGACTTCCAAAATGTTCGGGAACCAAAGTGCGGCTTCTGATTGGCTGCAGGAAGCTCCTACAGCCAATCGGAAGCCGCAGAAGCCCCATCAGACGTTCAGGTTCCAAAGAACGTTTGCAAACTGGAACACACACTTACGGGCTTATGGCGTTCAGGAGCCAAAACGTATGAGTACCAAGGTGTTTGGGATCCAAAGTAAGACTGTATATTGACTGGTTCAGAACTACAAAATAAGAGTATCAGTGCTTCATGTGTAGTAATGGTGGACATCATCCACATCCCAAGATATGCACATTATGGTAACTACTGAGGCATGGAGTGTGGGAAATTTTTTAACTCTTTGGCTTCTGTTGTGGTCCTGATACTACATTCAAAGGTAAGTTCCATTAAGTTAAGCGACACGCCCAAGAGAGACACATACATTTTGGGGCATTTCTTATTGCTCTGAATTTCCCTTATGAATTTCTTACAAGGATTACCAGAAATATATCAAAACTGACTCAGTGATAGCAAAGACCGCTGGTGTTCACTGTTCCCCTTGCTCCTTCACTTACTAGCAGTTTCCAATAATTCATGTAGTCTAGCTGTGCCTTTTGCGACTCATCAGTATAATATAGTCCTCTCTGTGGCAAGACTAAATTTGATCTCTGACTTGTAATCTTACAGCTTCTCTGTGTGATGCACTCTAATTTCTCACTGCCCATCTGTGTTTGCATCTTACAAAATCTGGAAAGTAATTTGCAATGACTTCACAATTTGCAGAACTGTATGTGGACATCCGTACAGGCAACAGGAATGAGGATATAAGAAACATTGAAATGGCCAGTTGCGTATTAGCAGAGCAAGTGTTTACTCAGAAGTAAGTTAAACTGTGTTCAATAAGGCTTACTCCCAGGAACGAGTGCACAGGATTCCACAATATATTGGGAGGGAGGAGGGGAGGGAGGGAGGAAGAAAAACAGCAAAAAATGGAGGGAATAACAATGCATTGATTAAATTTTGTCAGAGGCATTTTTTAAAATGTACGTTTCACACTACCATCCTTTGAGCAAGCAGCACAACTGGATAGGGCACACTTTAAATTGATCTTTAATAATTGAGTTACACAAATTGAACATAATTACGTTCTACCAGCTGGCTTGTACCGCTGTGTATTTGAATGACGGGGATTGGTGTTAAAAAGCAATACAGAAGACAAGGTAGTCTGTCTGCTATTTTTCACTTACTTTAATTGTGCTTAGAATTTCAAGGCACAAAAGCGTCTTCAGCAAACAGAAAATAGTTTGTCGTTAAAACACATTTAATACAGAAAAGTACAACCTGAAGATCAAAAACGTAGAAATTATTTCTGCGTGGCATGCTTCTACCATTGATCAAACAAGAAAAAAATCTCACACTGCATGCGGTTGGAGACAAGCTTTAGTCCTCACTCTAAAATCAAGCAGCTTCTCTTAATTTACCTTTTAAACATTATTATACTAAGCAAAAGTGCACAAGTTCACCTTTTGACAATGTTTATTGAGCAGATGTTTCATTAGAAAAAGCAATTTGGATAAAATGCATGACTGAAGAGGCAAATGTCAAAAACTATTGTCTTCTTTGTTTTCCCTTTGTATTCTTAGGGCGGGGTATACCTAATTATCCCTGCCAGTGAAAGCTCTGTGGAAGGGCTTCGATCTGAGCAAGGAGTCTTCCCTGCTTTCTTCCCTTATGCCTCCCACCCCCAAAATTGGCTCAGGGGGTGTCAGGAGACCCCCCCACAACAGCGTGCAGGAGGAGGTAAGGCAGGGCGTTGTTCTGTCTGGCAAGCAGATATACCGTACTTGCACAGATGGAATGTTTGCAATAGCACAGTGTTGAATTCCACTCTCTGGTTCTTGTCCTAATTTTTATTAATTTAATTAAATTTAAGATCACACGATATTTGCAGAAGTCAAAGACTGACAGCAGAAGGAAATTGCTGCAGAAGAGTCCTGGAGAGATAAGCGTTAGGTCTTAACGGGCAAAAATTGTTTTGATAGTCAGGAGTAGATAATACAACCAAATGTGGGGATTATTGATAAGAAAGCCAAGAACAACCAGAGTGAGTCAGATTAGACTTCGTAAGTTTATCAATGTCCAACTTGCCTGAGTAAGTAAAAACGCTGTAATGGCCCGATCCTATGAACACATTGATAAAGAGGATGCCACATAAAGGCAGCTTCTTTTTCATAACATGATAAATAGTAGGGTTGCACCAGCAGCTGGAACAGGGCTCCTTGTTACTTTTTCCTTATCCATGCTATTTCATTACCAAGCACAATCTAAAAAGTTAAAAACTATCAGATAGTTGCTCAGGAGCAGGATCCTAAAAATGGAGGAAGATGAGGTCCTACCATCTGGAGATACAAAACATGCCTAATTTCTTTTTTATTTCCGGTTTACACCTTCCAAGGAACCTGTGTGTTTTTGCCTAAGACTGAAGACAGTTTGAGGGAACAGCTGAATTGTATATCTTCAAAAGTGGAGGAATCAACCACTAAATATTTATTTGTCCCACCAATCCTGGCTGCAACTTTAAAACTGCATGGTGTATAGTAGAACTTTATCTAAGTAAGTCTGTTATCTCCTCCAACACACCATCTTAAAACTGTAACAAAATGCAGACTGTGGCTTCAATTTCAAATGAGTTTTGTTTCTCCTAGCCCCTTTTTTGTTGAACTTCTAGACTACTGAAGAACCCTGGAGAACTCAAAAGTTCGCTCTCACTGGCTTTCTTCAGTCATAATAGCTTCTGTGTTATTCTAAATTGGAACCGCACTTCCTGGTGATCACACATATTCCTGACCAATGGAACCCTGGAGCATGCTCTACAGACACCTATACTATACATGCAGATCCCATTGCATGGGAGCAATTCTGCAGAGCAACATGGGGGTTGTAATGACTCGAGAGGGCTTATTTCGAGAAATGTTGGTTATTCAGCAGTCAGTCTGGGAGCACTTAGAAAAGGATGCTGTGATTACTAAAACCCATCATGGGTTTCTCCAGATGGGTCTCATTTCTTTTTTTGATGGAGTTACAAGCTTGGTGGATCAGGGGAATGCTGTGGACATGGTCTATCATGATTTCAGTAAAGCTTTTGACAAAGTCCCCCATGATATTCTTGTGGGTTGAACTGTTAGGTAACTGTTAGGTGCATTTGTATATAAAAGTTGTATATAAAAGCCTGAGGGTTTTTTTTGGGGGGGGGCAATTCAATCACTGTTTTACAAGCTACAGTAAAGAGCATGAAATCACTACAGGACTCTGAGTATATTTCATTGACTGACCAAACCAAAAGAGTAATCTGGGCCCATTGTTGTTCAACGTCTGTATAAACACCTTGGATGGAGGAATTGAGGGGAAGCTCATCCAATTTGCAGATGCCACCAAACTGGGAGGGGGAGCTAATGCCTCAGAACACAGAATCAGGATTAACAGATTGGAGAGCTGGGCCCAAACTAACAAAATGGATTTCAATTGGGACAAATGTAAGGTTCTTCACTTAGACAGGAAGAATCAGCTGCACAAATATGATGGGGGACACTGGCCTACTAGCAGTACATGTGAAAAGGATGTAGGGGTCTTATTAAACAACAACCTTTAACATGAGTCAGCAGTGTGATGCAGAAGCAAAAAAAAAAAAAAAAGAAGCTAATGCTATTCTAAGCTGCATCAACAGAAGTATAGTGTCCCGATCAAGGGAAGTAAGAGTACCACTCTATTCTGCCTTGGTCAGACCACACCTGGAGTACTGTGTCCAATTCTGGGCACCACAATTTAAGAAAAAAGTTGAAAAGCTGGAATGTGTGCATAGGAGGGCAACCAAAATGAGCAAGAAGTGGGAAAAAGCCGTAAAAGGGATAGTTGAAGGAGCTGGATATGTTTAGCCTGGAAAAGAGGTGACTAGGAAGAGATATGATAGCCATCTTCAAGTATCTCAAGGGCTGTCATATGGAAGATGGAGGAAGCTTGTTTTCTCGGGTTCTGGATGGTGAGACTCAACCCAATGGCTTCAAGTTACAAGAAAGAAGATTCTGATTAAACATCAGGAAGAACTTTCTGATAGTAAGAGCTGTTTGATATTGGAACGGTTTCCCTTAGGAGGTTGTGGGCTCTCCTTAATTGGAGGGTTTTAAGCAGAGGCTGGATGGCGATCTGTCACAGATGCTTTAGCTGAGATTCCTGCATGGGGATTGGACTAGACCCTTTGGGTCCCTTCCAACTCTACAATTCTAGGATAAGTTATTGCCTGACTGTGGATTTCAGAAAATGGATACACACCTTCACTAATTATCTGCTTCCCTTCCTCTTTTCACATTTCAGAGTGAAAAACAAGAAGAGTGTTACAAGTTACTCTTCCAGCTGAAGAATTCTACCAAAATTGTGTTTTCATAAATACGCCAAAGAGAACGTTCAGGGAATTGAAAGAATGGACTACCTGCAACATGAAAACCAAGGAGGTTTTCAGACTGCATATTCTGTTGCCAGATTAAGCCATAGCTGCTACAAAAACAATTGATCAAAAGCTTAACATTACAAAATGTATTAAAGGTAATGATTTATGTTTTAATTTGGTCGGCAACTTTACAAAGGGTAGAAAAACACAAAAAAGAGCAATTGGGAAATGCAGCATTATTAAAGCTATAAATCCAGCCAGCGGAAGAGAAGTGGGCTCTTTTTCGCAAGTGTAAAGAAAGAGGGATGAAGGAGGTACCTTTCCCCCATTAGCTCAGTATATGATGCTTTAAATTTTACTTGCTTTGAGCTTAGTTGCCGCACAGTTCCCTCTGCTTTGCTTCTTTTTCTTGAAGTTGTTGAAATGCTAAAAAAGGAGAAACAAATGGATGGCTGTTGGTGCACTCCGGAGGCTAGAAGGAGCAACCAAAGACCCAATTAAGGAAAAAAGGCACAAGCATTTTACTCACATAATTGAATGCCACTGGCTTCAAGTGGACTTTGGGATTCTAAGAAAAAGAGATACCCCTTACTGTTTAATGCTTTAAACCACAGCATCATCTCCCACTTTACATAGATCTCAAGGGGCCAAAGAACTCCCAGGGCATCCCAAATTCAATTGAGGCAGTTTTCTTATTGCAATTAAGAGACCATTGTTACTCATTTATTGGCAGACACATTAGTCTTTGTTAAATGTCGAAAGCAAAGGCAGCACTATCGATACATCTTTGGCTAATAAAAATCAGGCAAATGTAATGAGACAGTAGGAGGATTTGTTCAAATTTTTGAAATGGTAAAGTGTGCGTTAATATGTGAATGCTTCCTGCAATAAGATCATCACTATTTATACTTTCTACAGCACCTACAAAGACCAGGTGCTTTGCATAAAAGAGGCATAAGACAGTATGCCCTCACACTTACAATCCGAAGCAAGACACACAAGGCAAGACTTGCAATGAGGTGTGAGAGAAAAAGAGTATGTTCAGGGCAACAGCATTTTTAAAAAAGCCCAAATGAAGAGGCAATTAAAAAAAAAAAATCAAGTGTCTAAATGCACCAGTGGATGAAGCCAGAGAAATGTCAAAAGACACAGAATCCCAGTGGTCAGGAGAAGGAGCATCGTCAAAGAACATGGTATGTAATTTGGCTTAGCAAAATTGGGTTGGAATAATCTATGGTTGCATTTCAACCACAGCTTCTGCTGTGGATACCCACACGCTCACACTTAGCCAGTAAGTGGTAAGTGTGGGGTGATGATGCTCAGTTGCATACCTGCTGCTTTCAGGGACATAGAGGAGGTGGGCTGAGGTTGATGGTGTAAGCACACTAGTGGAGCCCATTCAGTGCACCAACCAGCGTGTTTGCACCTTGCCACTCCCCCTTCCCTTAAGCAGCAGTGAGGCGACCAACCAGAGGTTGAGTGAGTGTCACCACCCACCACATTGTCTGCTACTGGGCTTAGCTTAGCGTTACATATGAACTAGGCTCCTCTGTCTTGCTCTCACTCACCAATGACTCTGCCTGAGAAGGTTTTGGCTCTTCATTAGTTTCACTTTAAACTAACCAGTAGGAAATAGGAGGACTTCAGAAGGAAGGGTGGAGGAGGGGAAGTCCTTTAATCTTGTCTGGAAAGGAAGATGTGAGTGAGAATTGGAAAAATGAGGAGATGGTTCAGCATCTCCCTGCCCCCCCCCCAAGTTAAAGAATTACAGTGGTACTTTGGTTTAAGAACAGCTTAGTTTATGAACAACTTGGATTAAGAACACTGCAAACCCAGAAGTAGGTGTTTTGGTTTGTGAACTTTGCCTTGGAATAAGAACATGTTTCACTTCCTGTTGAATGTGTTCCATTTGTAAATTGAGTCCCCCGCTGCTATGGGAAAGCACACCTTGGTTTAAGAACGCTTTGGTTTAAAAATGGACTTCCGGAATGGATTAAGTTCGTAAACCAAGGTACCACTGTACAAGCAAGTTGAAGCTCTGTCTGAGGCCCACACCAAAGTCAACACAGCAAGGACAGGTTGGAGGTACAATGGATGTTGTTGCTATGATACTTTCCGTACCAGTTTTGCAACCTTTTGATTTGAATTGGTCTGCTCTAGTGGTTTGATGGTTTGAAAAGCAATTTTTGAACAGTTTAGGAATATTTCAATTAGCTAACTAGCATCTTAAGTCCCTACTTGACCACTACATGGCTTGTCACTGGATGAGGTACCATATAAGCCACTATAGCTAAACTCTCCCAAAAGAATGGGGTGGTTGTGTATGGAATTTCCATTAAGAAGGTATCTTACTGATATCTGAAAACCTGAGTTCTTTTATTAAAACACACACACACATTTTGACATAGTTTCTGGCAGCCTTCTTTCCGGTTCCACCTCCAAATATCCATGCATATCATTCACATTGCTTCACAGACCTTAAATAGCTCCCCTAATCACACTTTAATTAAACTCCCAACGTGCACCTTCTGCTTCTAGTCTCGCGGTGTACCACTTTTCTTTCTGATTGTCAAGATTACACACCTCTCTTCCTTACCCTTGTCTCATTTAAAAACAATCTCTCCTCCCCTAACCCTCCTTTCTCTGCGCACTTTTCACTCACAGGATGAGGGAGCGGAGAAAAATGAATTAATGAAATGTCACAGTTCTACTCATGTGTGTTGCTGGTGCGTAGATTCAAAACCCCTATCTGTAATATTTCTAGGGCTCAGAGAACAAAAATGCCCTGTCATAATCACATCCATTTGGCAAGAAATGGCAGCTGGCCCATACTCAAAACAGAAGGTGACAAATGAACCCCAATGCAGAAGGCCGCTTGTGTTGACATGGAACATGGACATAACGGATTACATAGAAGAGGGGAAATGCCAGTGGTGTTGTTTATTTTAGCAGCTATATATTAATCTGTCCTTTTGGTAACACCTGTGCAGGTTGAGGATAAGGGAAGAGAGCTGGATGAGCAATGGAACATGAAAGCAGGATTCACACACCCCAGTCCAGCCCCACACAGACAGGCATGCTGAGGCCTGAGGTGGACACAGAACTCCAGCACACACTATGGCTCCACCCACCCCACACTGATTTCACCCCACTGATTTCATTATAGGGATGGGTACCATAGGCACATTTGCTGCATCTGCTGAAATCAATGTGAGCGTGTGGGTGTTATTGCATCTTATGGTACAGCCTCCACCCCACTTACACAGGGGTTACATAAGTGAAATCACATAAAGTGAGGAGCACCCTGTAAACACCCTGTCTGCTGCTCTTTCTTCAATCCATACAAAAAATACTGTATCCAAAAATATCCACAACTATAACTGAAGCTCTGGGGCTGGCAGGAGGCTGGAGGACATGAAGGAAAGCAGCTGCTGCTGCTGCACTACCCCACACATCAGCTGTTAGGCGGGGAGGCTCAGCAGCGTAAGCACAGCCCCACTGTGCCTCTGGTCACTTCTGGGCTTCCTCTGCCCTCACCGACATCTTCTGGGGAGGGTCTCCTCATGAGTCACAAGGAATCTCCATTTCTTTCCCGCCATTTCCGGGTTTGAATTTAATTGTTTATTTATTTCCCAGCACCACAAGTATACGCGGTTGCATGCGCATCGATTGCACGTAAGTGGAAGGAAGATACACTAGATCTACCTGCTTTTTTTTCTCCTCTCCCTTCATATAAACATTGGTTTTCCTTGCTACTGTTGTTTAAAAAGATCAAGTTGTCCCATATTAGTGCAATGGGATTTCCTCTCCCTATGAACTCCTCAAAATCTGTTTTTGGGGTCCCCTCAACTCTCCAGAGAGTATTTGTGGGGGTGGGGTTGTGAGAGGAGAAGAAAGGGAGAGGAAGTCTCATTGCACAGGTGGACACCTTCTCTGGATACAGCTCACATATTCCTCAAGATTTAGATATACCTTTTGCTGCTGACAATAACTTGGCCTTCTTACCTAAAGGTGCCAAACAAACAGTGTGCCTCACTCCAACACTATCAAAGATGCTCAGTCTGGAATAAGCTTTTTTAAGAGTTTAGCGGGGCATATTTTTTGAGGCATTTTTCAAAGGACTGAGGCATCGCGAATCAAGAGGCAGGACAAGGAATTCAATTAGGAAAGCACGGCTTGAAATATCTGCAAGATAAAATAGAAGTTAGCAGAATGCCAAGGGTTAGCAGGAGAGCCCTAAACAAATCTGACAGAGCCCATCACTCCTGTAGCTGAGGGAGCCCTGTGTCAATGCCGTTTAATTTTAGAACACTCCTTTGTTGTTTCAAAAGCAAATCGGTTGTGAATAAGATGAAAATCTGTTTTCGGCTTTGGCCTCACCCCTCCACACCTTCAATCCCCACGGGAGGTGGAAACTGACAGTTGTATAGAGAGCACTAGGTACAACTGTCTGTGAAAGATCCAAGAGCATTGGCAGAAATGCACCTGCATGGACAGAATAGGAAGAGTTATTTATTTTGAACTAGAATATTCTCAGGACCCAATTAGATTCATCAGAGACGGGGAGTTTGGAGAGGGCGGGCTTGCATCCTAATGTTGCACGCACTTCTTGGGAAAGCTCCAGCCCTCTCTGGGT
Organism: Podarcis melisellensis; assembly: GCF_964234715.1. NCBI lineage: Eukaryota > Metazoa > Chordata > Lepidosauria > Squamata > Lacertidae > Podarcis > Podarcis melisellensis. Next base: position 51,083,780 of record NC_138528.1, read on the forward strand.
GCTCTCACCACCCAAGCCTAGCCACGTGGAGGAGGAAAGAGGGGAAACTGGTCTTTTTCTGGGTTGTTTTAAGTAGCACTGTGTTAAATTTGTACAAGCAGCCTGGTGTACTTTTGTTGAAATGCGGAGTGTACGTTCAATAAATATTTAGACGACTTGCTAAGTTTCCTTCCTTTCAGATTGATGAGTGACCCTTGTTGCCTGGACTGCCTGCTATATAACTCAAATTCATCCATTGGAGTTACACGGAGCTGTCAGGGCTCCTCTCTCCAGATAAGACAGTTGATTCCCTTAAGAGGTACCTGAAATCATGCAGGACTAGAAGAAAAGGAATACATGCTTGGCCCAAGAAAGATGCAGCTGCTGATGGTGGGGAGCCAGGTGGTGGGTGTTCCGCCTGTGACCCCATTATGTCTTAAGAACCAGATAGGATGGTGGGCTTCCTTGATCCAGCATGCACTAAGATACCCAGATAGCAACTGTCACCCACCCACCCGGCCGCCTGCTCAGCTGATTCATTAGTGAAGCCTCTTATGCAAGTATAAGAGACCTTGAAACCAGCACGCAAGCACTGGTTACTTTCTGATTAGATTATTGTAGACTGCTGTACATGAGACTACCCTTGAGCTCACTTCAGAAACTTTGATGGGTATATTAGTAATTTGCCTTCATGGTTCCTAATTGTTGCTGGATGGAGGATAGTATGCTAGTATTGTGGAGACCACACCAGACTACAAGCTAAATTCAAGATGTTAAATTCATGTTTACTGTTTGGATACTTTATAGAGAACATCTGATAAATTGGCTTGGGCATCACAGTTGTCTGATAGGGCCTTGCGCTGGGTGCCTTCTGTAACTGAGGTAAAGATGGCATCCAAAAGTACCATTTTCAGTGGTTTCAAAACACTCTTCCCTGTGACAGCTTGGCTGCAAATTCTTTCCTAGGTTTTTTTTTTTAAGAATTAAGACCTCCTTATGCTGTTAGGCCTATAGAAAAGAAATTCTTGTTCTTCTGCTACTCCTATGTATACCTTCTATGAACTGCACATGAAGCAATAGCCAAATATACTTTCCTTATTGTGTGTCTGCAACATTTAAAGGCATGGAAACTCAAATTCCTCTTAACTATCATAAAGAAAAAAACACCTGCAAACTTCATTAACTCCTCTCTTCCCTTTTAAAAAATGACCTGAGCTAGTGGCAGATCACCCCATCTTGTGGCAGTGAATTGTGCACTGTGTGAAACACTACTTTGTGTCTGGTTTTACCCTGACTGTTCTGCAATAATCTGCAAGAAGGGATATGCAAATCCCAAATGCTTGCATTTTTGTTTGCCTGCTTTTATTAGTCTAACTGGCTAGAGTAATACAACAACGAATCATCAGCCAGCCAGTGTGCAACGAGTCCAGCAACTGTACCATGGTCTTCCTGGTTGTAACATCAACATCAGCAGCTGTGGCTCCAGGAAGCATTATGTCAAGGACCTTATTTACTGTTTGGAATTTCAGTATGATCTTCTAGTCACATGGAAAACTGGTAGCTCAGCCTCAGCTTGGCAGCTGATTTCATTTCCTTTGCTGCTCAGAAGGGTCTTGCCTACCTACAACTGTGACAACAGCGAGAATGTTTACAAAGTGAGAATTAAGCATAAAAATAGCACACAGAATGCTTATGTTTATTTCACAGTCAGTTCTCTCATGAGCTCTCTGGCCAACTTAGCATTGCCAGCTGCTTTTGTGTGCAGAACTGCTCAGGAGAGCCAGCCAGGCTGGAACGGACCATGAAGACTAAGCTGCGTTTGGAGCCTTCAAAACAACAATATACCGGTAACTACGTCTCTGAGATATTCTAGTCCTCTTCCACATCATCAAATACCATTACTGCCTAGCAAAGGTCACTTCACTCTCTTGATTGTACTCATTCCACATAATTGCAGCAGCCTCCTTCGGCTGCAAAGGAGTCTCATGTTGCCCATTTCCCCCAAATGTGTAGCTGAATCCCTTTTGTGGGTGCCAAAACAATCTCTTCAAGGTACCACCTGTCTACAGGAGGAATGGAGTTTACCTTTTGCAACCTGAGGACCACAATATTTTCTGGGGAACCTTTCAAGGGGATGGGGACATGCTCCTGATGGGTGGAGACACAAGCAAAAGTGGGCAGAGCAACAAATGTGGATTCATAGTAGGCTACTTTCTACACATGCTCACACACCCCTCTTTACCCTCCATCCAGGCACATGAGAAGCATTATCAGAGTTCAAGGATACAGTCCAGCCAAGCATAAACACCCAAGCAAGGTGCAAGGCAGGGGCAGTGAGGGGTGTGGCTATGGAAGGGGCGTGGCTTGGGGAGAGTCTAGAGGGCCACATTTGCCCCCCAGTCCTGAGGTATGTATATTTACAACAAAATTCTCCATTAAAGTTTGAAAAGAAGTAAAACTTCAGAGGAGGAAGGAAAAATGCAAAATACATTGAAATATACTGAGGCTTTTTGAACATTGCAATTTATTACTAATACATGAATAACAAGTTACTATCTATAGGGAGAGTGTGTGTTCAGAGACTGTCACAGATATCACCTCACAATTTTTACCATAATCCCATAAACAGGGTCCTGTTATTATTCCCATTTTGCCATTATTACTATTCCCATAATATCTGCACATTATTAATCCTGGGGGCTGAGGGTGTGGGGTTGTCCTTTATTTAAGGACACTACCATTGAAATCCTGACAAAAACTGAGCTCATACCGATACTACGTATGCTACTTTCTTCCTCATAGTCCTCTTGGCATTCATTCACCTGTTTTTGACTATGTGCTGTAAATTGGCTCCATAACAGCAATAAGTCTTGTCAGCATTTGAGCCCAAGCTCCGCAAGGCATATACAGAAGTGGTTAGAGATGCATATGTATCATTCATACTTTCTGGGTTTGCTGTAGGAAACACCAGTGTGGGACTGGCAACCCGGCTTGCTATGCAGAGTGTGCAGCCATCTTCTGTACCCTTCAACTCAGTGGAGAGGACCCTGCCATTTTGTACACAACCAGCTCAGGATGCAAAGAGGCTAGGCTGAAGAGAAGACTGAGAGGTAATATGATAGCTATCTTCAAACATCTACATGGAAGATGGGGCGAGCTTGTTTTATGTCCCTCCAGAGCATGGGACCTGAACCAATAGATTCAAACAATGAGAAATAATATTCTGACTAAACTTTAGGAAGAACTTTCTGATGGTAAGAGTTGTTTGGCAGTGGAATAGATGACTTCACTGGAGGGTTTAAAACAGAGGGTGGATGGCCATCCATCAGGGGCTCTTTAGCTATGATTCTGGCATCACAAAAGAATACTCTTTTGGCTCCCTTCCAACTTGACAATTCTGTGATTCTATGAATCTCACTTTTTCAAAACACTCCCATCTTTGGATCCTACTTCAAACTTTTAAACATATTGCAGTCTGGAGCGAATGAAGGAAAGTGTGACTTCCACAATATCCAGCACTAAGGGAGAAACTGATGGAGTTAGCTTCATAATAAACACTGCTAAGGAAGAAAAGACTGCTTGTAGCTTTCAATCTGCAAGATGTTCTAGAAGAAGTAGGTAAGCATATTATCTAAATGTACCAGGGAAGCGAGTTAAGAGTACAACACTGCCAAAGGCAGAACTGAAACATTAATGGCAATGAATCTACAATTTTTAATATGAAAATGAGCTAAGCTATGCTCCTTGATCTGCACTGTAGACATTTTTCAGTGTTTCAAATCACTAAATCTGTAATATCTACAGTTGAGAAAACAGGCGGTCCAGTCTCACAAAGACCTCAAAGTTCTAACTTAGTAAAAACTATTTATTCACAATTCCCAACTGATATGTTGGTGTCAAGTATTTCTCGACACTGGTTCTCCACTGTTGAACTGTAGATCATTCTGTAAGTGTTGTATTTGATCCCTGTGTCTAAACACACTATACACCCAAATGATTAAGTGTATTGAATAGAATGAAAAAGAGCTGAACATGTACCCAACTGGGCCTCACAACTACCAAAAGGGTCTTGCAGCATAATCCTAAACATTATTGACTCACATGTAAATCCCTCCGCATTCCATAAAATTTGGTGAAGCTGACTGCTCCATTTGCATCCTTGGTACTGTCCAATTCCCACCTTCCCCTGGGCTGGAAGCCAACAGAGCTTTAACTGGGAGGCTTCACTCAAGGAATGAGCAATTCATGCATTCATCTGTAATATACCCCAAATCTATGTAGCCCATGAAAACAGCCACAAAACCCAAACTGAGATGATGACCTGCCTTGTGATATCTATGTTTATATATTTTATAGGAAAAGGGCAGTAGTCTGGATCTTAAAAATCACTTAGCAAAGCATGCCTGTTGAAATTACTTTATAAATGGCAGTATAAACTGGAGCAATTTATCCAGAAAATCTTTTCTTGGTTTTCTAGATGACCTTTAAAGCCTTCTCTTCCCATGCCAGGGCTGAAAAATCCCAGGGCGGAAGCTAATCAACAAAATTATTTGGCTCGGCTCTCAACGCGACTCTGTCAGAGCACTGGAATTGCAAGGTCTTTGTCTAAAGTGGTTTTACAATTGACTGCTGAGCACATTGGGCCCAGGGCGCAGTGGAGGGGACTCACTGACATGCTCTTACTTTCACCTTAGGCTTGCTTTCTAGGGTAGACTTGAATATATTGTGCTTTGGTCTGTTTTGCTCCCCTTGTACTGCTTAATGAGATGTTGCTGTACAATACATGTGGTGGGAGGGAGTCCAATGGAAATAAGCAAGTTCTTGGGAAAGTTTGGTTCTTCCCTGGAGCCCGAGTACATTCCATGATGTGGCGCAGCCATGTCTTGAGTGCATACAGATTACAGGCCCCTTCTTGTATTGCTTTATTAACAGGACAGCCCCTGCCACAGGCCTGCAATCAAAATGAGATGGCACAAGAGGAAAAAGTGTTGGGAAGGAAGGAGGAAAACAGGCAACCCCAGGTACTTTAGTTACAAAGTTCTTCTCAGGACCTGCTGGGTGGATACAGTTCAGGAAGAGGAGGAACCCAAAGGAGCTGGTCTCGCCCTGCTTCTCTTCACTCCTTTTGCTATTCATGTGAAGGGGGCTCCTCGTGTTCCAGGGGTAGCGGGGGTGCATCACCAGACATGCCACCAATTTCTCAAGGCTCCCTGGCCCCATCGCTCCACTCTCCAAACTCTTGATGGACAGCCTATGCATGTAGGCTTCCTTACATTCTGAGACCCTGCTCTCCCCCATTTGCACCTGAAGCCTGTGAATTATGGGTTATGACATCACTGCTTGTGAGCAAGAGAGCTGCTTCCTCCCTGCCCATGCTATGCCCCGACCCTAAAAGTGGTGTTCAAACAGCAAAGCAAGGCCCAGAATTGTTTGGGAGCTGAAAAAGATTAGTAGAGAAAATGTTTGTCAGCTACGCCACCACCACTCTTTCTCTCTCTCACACACACAGGCACATCTTGGGAGTCTCAATTGACCAGTCAACTGCATTCCCCCCCAGCTGAACCTCTTTGTAGATGCTGCCCCCACTGACATAAAAACATAACAAGAGCCCTGCTGAATCATCACAGCCAATTGGATGCCTAGGCAAAGCCTACAGAGTCCTGTGCACTTTCTATACATATATATTTCATAGAATCATAGCATCATAGAGGCACCCAAGGGTCATCTAGTTCATGGGTAGACAAACTAAGGCCCGGGGGCCGGATCTGGCCCAATCGCCTTCTAAATCTGGCCCGCGGATGGTCCGGGAACCAGCGTGTTTTTACATGAATAGAATGTGTCCTTTTATTTAAAATGCATCTCTGGGTTATTTGTGGGGCATAGGAATTCATTCATTTTTTCCCTTCAAAATATAGTCCGCCCCCCCCACAAGGTCTGAGGGACAATGGACTGGCCTCCTGCTGAAAAAGTTTACTTACCCATGATCTAGTCCAGGGGTCTGCAACCTTTAAGACAAAAAGAGCCACTTGGACCCGTTTCTGAAGAAAAAAGAAACTGGGAGCCACAAAACTCGTCATTATAAAAATAACTTTTTTGTCACTTTTTTATTATTTCTTTGTTTGACCCCTCAGAATTACTCCTCCTCATAGAAATAAACGTTAAATTAACAAGTTACCTTTTTGTGTGTGTGTGTTCTTCACTCCCCTTCAAAACAGTGACCAGCGCACATGCCCCCTTTCAATGCAGTGACCAGCGTACATGCCCCTTACAATGTAGCGGGCGGGAAGGTGACGGGACGGTGCGTGACTAATGCACGCACCGCCCCCATGCGACGTCACAGCCAGTACAGCGCCCGCCTCCCCTCACTAGTATCTGCCCCGGAGCCGCGGCAAAGGTGTAAAAGAGCCACATGCGGCTCCGGAGCCGCGGGTTGCAGACCCCTGATCTAGTCCAACCCCCTGCAATGAAGGAATCTCAGCTAAAGCATCCATGACAGATGGCCATCCAACCTCTGCTTGAAAACCTCCAATGAAGGAGAGTCCACAACCTTCCGAGGGAGACTGTTCCATATTTGTAAATAAAAAAAGGATGGGTGGGCAACAACACGACACCTCTTGCGAATAAGTTCATTTGAATCCAGCCCCATGGATTCACATAACCACATTGTTTGGAAATCCAAACAGCACAGTAGAGCTGTTTTAGAACCCTCTATCATGTCCCAAAATGGTGAACCAAATCCCTAGAACACTTCAGGCTGAATGTTAACAATAAAAAGGGGGGTGGAGTTTGAAAGACCTCCATTTGTTATAGTCTTAAACCTGAGCGCAGGAGATATTATGAAGACATAAAATAATATGATGAAATCTAATCTAATCTGAATGTGCTGCATGCAAGGCAGATTTCTGGTTACACCAAGGAACAAATAAACAATAGTAGTAATCCCTGGCCCGCAAAAAAAAGAAGAAAATATCTTTTATTTTTCAATATAAAGACGAGTTCTGCCTTCCTTAATATTTTGAAGAAGAAAAAAGAGAGTTGTTTATCTTAGTTACTCTGGCTGCAACTGTTTTGCAGCTAGCACAGTCCAATCTAATATCGTCTGCATGGCACTACCTACATTCCATCTTAAGTCTGTTACAAACTACAGACTTTGGAGTAATCAATCAATCAATCAATCAATCAATTGCCTTTCGGTTTCTTTCTGCTTCCCCTTTATTTATCTGGCTTAACTTCCAGTCTGAAGAAAAGCTCCTAGGACTCAAAACCTTTCTATACTAGTTTTGGATATTTTAGTAGGTCCTAATAAAGATATTGTGGATTTTGATTCCCTTCTCCAATGGGCCAACTCAGCTGCCTAAAACTTTGAAAATACCCCCCTGCCCGATGCTCACAGGTTTAAATGAAATGTTCCCGACTGCCTTATCCTTTGCTTGATAAAGGTCTTTGTTGTTATCGTATTCGTCAGCATAAGACTCAAAGAGCCGCAGGTAGCACCATAACTAACAGACCAGCGCTGTCGTTGAAGAGATAATGTAACGTATAGCCGAGCTCTGCAGGGCTTGATTCCTGTGGATGCAATGGGAGCGAGAAAAAGTGCAAAATAGACATTTTATTTCAGTCTAATCTACAGTGTGGAGTCTGCAAAACTACATTGATATGCTGATGCAAAGATAAGATTACAGGGAGGCTTTTAAAATATGTCTGCAGGAGTGGAAACATGGATCCGTTTTTTGTTTGTTATTTTTTAATAAAGCCACGTGGCACAGTATACATTGTAGGCATCTTCTAATCTGAAAGATGTGGAGGACGAAAATGTGAGGAAATGAGCCAGGTTCTCAATTTTAGCTGTGACTTTTCAGAGGGTACTGGTTGCAGTGATCTCACTGCAGCAATTCAAATAATATGATTATGAGTGTTTAACTGTAGCCAGTTCGAAAGGATAAAGGGATAGGTAATCAGATACCTAATTGGAAATTAAAGAACAATGTAAATAGTCTTTTACATTACGCAAGCTCCATATGTATTAATAATGTTTAACCTTCTCCCATTTTTCTGGAGTTAGAACTCAACCCCAGGAACATTTTTCACTCTGCAATTCACACATAGTTAGACCTACAGGATTGTTGTTGTCACCAGTGCAACATTCCCAATTTTCGGGCAGTTACCCCTTACCATTTTCCTTCAGGAAACAAAAACTGCCCCAGAAATGCATTGAATTTTGCCATTGGGGCATGTTTGTTAGCGCAGCTAATGACAGCAGATAGGGTAGTCAAACACCCCATCTTTTTCCCACAGAGAAATAGTCAGCAAAAGGTCAAGAAAGTGTCAGTAAGTTGGGCACAAACCATATAGTGTTGTTTGGAGTCTGTTTCCTAACCAAGGACAGTTTTCCTAAAAGTGTTGCAATGGTGTTAGAAAAACACCCTGCAAAACCGTTAATGTTCGTTTATGTTCATTCTCAGTTGTAAAAAAGTTTTCTAGACAGTTTACAATATTTCCACAAAGGTTATTGTGCAGAAAATAATCTACCTCCTATGCAGAAAAGTTTTCTGGCTCTGGGTGTTTGGCAAGTGTCAAACATACTTCATCTGACACCATAGACATAAATATTATTGGAGAGGGGGCTACAGTTTACCCCTCCTCCCAAAATTTGGAAATCTCATTGGGCACACACACCGAAAACCATTAGTGTGATTTTTTTGCCCAGCTTTGGATGAAAGTTAAGACTAGGTTTTCATGGACAGATGAAGCAGGCAAGGTCTTAGGATGGGGTTATAAAGACTACATTTGTTTTTAAGATACGAAACCCTAATGCCTTAAACATAGGCAGCCAAAAATGTAATTTTTAAGAACAAGTTTACATCCCTCAACATTGGAGGCAAAAATTAAAATTGAGATTGAGGCAGGATTTTTTTAAAGAAAAATCAGATCTCTGTGATCTCAGGGACCTGATTATAAAATGATATATTCTCAGTATATATATTTTTTCTTATTAATTTTGCAAAAAGGAGCATTTTAATGGTTTTAAAGCAACCCGAGGACATCAAAAAGAGAAGTACAAAACCTGGAATATATAACAGCTTTATTTACACCCCCAGCTTATTACTTAAAAATACAGCTGGAACATAAAAAGTGGAATTGTCAAGCATTCGCATTTTCAAAAAGCTTTTGCTAAAAGTTCAGAAGATGCTGTTAATGAACATTTGAGGCCTTTTGGTGAGAGACTCTTGAGACCAGGATTCTGTTTTCTTGCAGATTCCTTGCGTGACCTTGAACATATCACTTGATAATCTGTGCCACAAATTCCCTCTCTGCAAAAAAAGAGAGAGGAGTTACTAATACTTTCTCTTGGCACCTTTCATCTTCTTTGTCTTGTTAAACTGCAGACTCAACAGGACACAGGCTTCAAGTTCTTTCCCCTTTGATGAAATCTTTCAAAGTCTTTTGTGAAAAATTAACTTGAATGTGACACAGGGAGAACTGACGCTTCTTCACAGGTACCTGATGAAGCTAAGGATATATTTTTTCGGAGGTACCAAGGCGAGTACCACCGATGCAGAGAAAACACACACACACACACACACACACAACCAGGGTGCTATGCTCAACTGCCTGACATTTTCAACTTAACAAATATTTCCCCCAGGAGAAACCTATCTGATTTCTGCCCTAGTAGAAGCTGCTATCTCCTCCACACAAGCAATACCTTGTGAGGCAACAGACAGCTGTTTCAACAGTATTTAATTTACCTGGGAGATGAAGGAGACGATGAAAAATCAGCATCTGAGGCAGTGCCAGGATTGCTAAACAAGATAGATGTAAAATAATTCAAGGTTGTGCCCTGAAAGTTTTTCTTCTGGCGAGATGGATTATTAAGAACAAAACGAGGGCCGTCAGTGATTGATTAATTCAGCATGTGTCCCTTTAATGCTTGCTCTTACCCATGACCTGCTCTGCACTTTGTCTTTTGAACATTCCCTTTTACAGAAACCAGCCAGGCTGACGAAACTTACTTGTACACAGGCAAGAAAATGCCATTGCTGTTGATGCTCTAAAACAAATAGATGTCTTGGAACAAGAGGGTGAAGAGACACAGCATTTTACTGCTTGGGTCCAGGTAAGCGTAGCCAGTGCCTGTCCGTAATTAATCATTAATTTAAAAATCAATTAATTAATTTGTGGGTCGCCTTGACATGTGCATCAAGGGAATTTGCAAAAATGGCTAGAAGTAGCTCTTTTTAAAAATGGTACCAAAAAAATAACAAGACAGGTCGAAAAGCAATGCAAAATGAACATCGAAGGCAGAGACCTTTTCATCCAACTAGATAAGCTTGTCAAAGCAAAAATGCCTTTCATTGTTTACGGAAAATACAGATAGTGGGCACCTGTCAAATGTGAGCAAGGATGCTGCTCTACAAAAGAGAGGCAGCCAGCTGCACTGAAAGCCCTACTCCCAGTCACTGTGACTTCTGATATCTGGGGGAGCTTGGCATTGTCAGAGAAGCCTCTCAAAGGGTGCAGAATCAAGCTCAGCCCCGCTAAAGCACTGCAGGGGCAGCCCTATGGCAGGAAACAGGAGGATGGGGCAGTAGGGCAGTCTCCCCATCTCAACCTGCCATCCTGCAACCTGTCACCAGTATCGTTGCTGCCATGGGGTGAAGGAAGAGCAGGGACAGGCTCTGTTCTCCTGACCTCTCAACTTGTTCTGCTGCAGCGCCAACAACCCAAATGATGGCCTGTGAGACAGGCAAAGGAACCTTTTGCTCCCACTACATGCCCTACAACCCTGTCTCGCATTGGCAGATGGAGCAAGTGACAACCACTTTGAAGAGTGACGTAAGGTGCCTGGAGGCTCAAACCATGGAGCCTGGCATCACAACCCAGGTAGCTTATTCTCTGCACCTCTCAGATAGATTGAAGGATGGCAGGAACATCAAAGTTCTGCTGCTTCATGGCACCATCCAAAGAATGGCAGGAAAAAAGAATGGAGCTGGTCAGCCCAGATGAATCAGGTGGCCTGGAGAAGTCTGTTGACCTTACAATGAAACTGTCCTAGCTTGGCCTCCCAGCCTGAGCAAATCAGTGCCCAGGTACAAACTCCTGTACCACTTCTCCCTTCCAGAATCTGGTCCTTTGCCTCCACTGGAATTTGTCACCTGCCCCTGGTTTCTATGAGCTTTGTCTACTTGCCCCAGAACCTGCCACTTAGCTGCCTGTAGCCCTTGGGACCTCTGGTTGTTGCTTCCAGATTTGATCTGCACCTCTCTTGGCCTATGCTTTCTGCCTGTGATCTCCCTGGGACATGACAGTTTGCCATCCATGGTTATATCTTCCTTCCTCATGGTTAGTGCAGATAGCATAACTGCACATAATGCAGACAACATCTGTCACAGGCTGGAGAATGACAAAGCTCTGAACTCTGAACTAATTACACATACGTAATCATTTTTATACAGTGGTACCTCTGGTTATGAACTTAATTTGTTCCGGGAGTCCATTCTTAACCTGAAACCATTCTTAACCTGAGGTACCACTTCAGCTAATGGGGCCTCCCACTGCCGCCGCACCGCCGGCATGTGATTTCTGTTCTCATCCTGAGGTAAAGTTCTTAACCCAGGTACTACTTCTGGGTTAGCGGAGTCTGTAACCCAAAGTGTTTGTAACCCAAGGTGTTTGTAACCCGAGGCACCACTGTACTCTCCAACTAGATTTCAGTGCTCTGAATGCAGAGCATTCAGTATACAGAGATGCTCCTGTTTAAATGCTGAGCTATAGTTCAGTGGTAAAAGATGTACTTTCTGTGAAAAGGTCTCAGGTTCAATTCTCCAGTTAAACAATCTCAAGAAACAGCCTGGCAAAGAGATACTGGAGAGCTGCTGCCAGCCAGAGTAGGCAATGCTGGTACAAGTGAGCCAATGGTTTGAGTCAGTGTAAGGCATCTTCACATGTTCATGACTCTTCATTTATCCTGAGACTCTGGTTCAGAGGTCACCAACCTTTACGAGACTGTGGTGGCCACTGGATTTTTGAGTGAGTGTTTTTGGCACCACTCTGCTAGTCATCTCTCTCCTCCCTCCCCTGTATCAGTCCCCCCTTGCAAGAGACACAAAGCGAGAAAGCACTGCTCACAAACATTGCTTTCCCATGGAATCTAGGTAAAAGCTGGATCCTGCAGAATAAACCTGAGCCTGGAAAATCACTTGAACCTAAAAGAGGAAGTGGGAAAGAGAGTTTACTCTTGCAGTTTCCTCCTTCAGCTCTGTGAGCTTTGGTTTCATAGCATCTTGGGTACCGCTCATTCTTTTAAAACCTTGCCCTTGCGTGTATATCTCTGAGGAGGCATGCATCCAGCGTCTTCCTACTTCTGATGAAGTAAGCTAATGCCACCATTAATTTGTCAATCTTTAAGGTGCCAGAAGACACTCTTTATTATTTCTGCAACAACAGACTAGCGCAAACTCTGTATAGCATCCGGCCTCACGTTCTCCTTTTGTCCCCTGCTGTTCCTGAGCACCAAGGGCAACCACATCAAAGCAACACTCGGAAAATCCTCCCCACCTCCTGCTGTATCCAAAGAGCTGCCCCGTACAATATTATGCATTAAAGGCTGTTGTCTAAAAGGTCCCTGGAGCAAAGTTGGGACCTAGCAAATTTCAAAGAAAAACTAATCTAGGAACCTAGAAAGCAATTATTCATATGCCTTTCAAACACAAACATATAGCAGTTTATAGAAATGCACACAAAGAGACACTAGGGAAGGGCCTTTCATATTTCAATTGTGCAGTTCTATCGACTCCTTGCAGTTAACAAGATTTCAGTGAGACACGCAGGCACAGTAGACGAGCTGGTGGTGGCATCACCATTTCCCATAAGCAAATCAAGAGTGCTCAATTCAAGCAGTGAAATTAAATTCCTATACACAATAAAGGCATTTGGGGATGCTTAGGGTTCATGCTGGAAACAGAATTTTTATCACTCATATATGCTTTCCCCCCTCTTGAGAACCCGTAGCCAGTTCTGAGCTGGCAGCTCAACGCAATTAATTCTCTTCTTCCTCCAGTTTCTTCAGAAAATGAGGGATTCTTCAAAGCTCTAGCACCAGGCTCTCTTCAGGCACTAGAATCATAGTCAGCTTAATAGTCAATTAATACACCACAGTCAAAACATTACATGGAAGCAGGAATAGGAAGACAGGGAGGGCTTTGGGCCAGGCCCCCTCTCTCATGCATAATGTTTTAACATTTTGATATTTGTCACTCTGGCCTCCTTCAGGAGCAAGGGCAGGATGCAAATTTAATAAAACGAACAAACAAATACCATTTCCATCAATAAATTGATTTTTCCCTCCCCCCCTTTTTAATCTCCACCCTTCAATGGCGAATTGGCAAAGTAATGCAAAGCAGGTGAGCTGGCAGGAGGGGCATGGGTGCCTGGAGAGACCTTCGGGTCATCATCAGGCATGCAAAAGAGGCAAAGTCCAATTTTCAAGTATTTGCAGGAATTGTCTTAATCACTTACCCCCTTTTCATTTTAAGAGTTCTTACTCAGACTGGGAGCATCTTTCATTATTCACATGCTGAACTGGAGTTTGCTATTAATGATGTAGCAAAATATTCCCAGGGATGTCAAAATGTAAGTATCTAAGTAGAGCCCTGCTGGTTCTGGCCAAAAGCCTCATTTGCCACCATTTTCATTTTTCCCTCCATATCCCAGATATGCCAATTTTAACATGTTGATGTTTCAAAAACAGCATCAATAATTTTGCTGCTGCTGAAAGATTCAAGACAAACTTTACACTTGGATGCCTTACAAGTTCTTTAGAAATCCCAACAGCAACGCAGAGAGACCTGAGAGTGAGAAAATGCCTATTATGTCTTTAATTGCTTTGGTTAGATCCCTTAAAAATTCTACTCCTGTAGGGCGAGTTGCTTTTACATTTAAAACGGCATTTAATTTTCTGCAGGTAGAAACCAGAGGGCTAAGATATTTGTGGAGAGACTACCTGCCCAAATCAAGTCAGCCCAGCGAATAGCACTCAGCCTCCAGCAAGATGCTATCTGCTTATGGAAATTTTCGCATACAGAATTTTCATCTAAGAAAAGAACGAGCCTTGAGCTTCAGTATATAGCTGAGGTCCACTTTGTACTTTGTTCTTGGCTGCTGGATTTCTGCACACACACACACCCTCCCAAACACGGACTTCTTACAAAGAAGTCCATTACCAACTTTTGACAGGCGAAAAGGCAATTTATGCAACCGAGGTGCACAAACAAGTCTGCAAAGTCATTTCTGATGCCGAAGAAATTAAAATGTAGAACCTTGAAGTCCTGATTGATACGGTGAATGGAAAATAGCGGCAAACTTGGCTGGCTGCGTGAGGCGCTGGGCTTAAACAACACGGCATGTCAGTTTAATGAACATTTCGAGGCATCACCACCAAGCAGCAGGAGCCCGGCGAGCAGGAGGAGATCTGTTAAAAACTCTATTTATACTGTACCTGTAAACTGACAATATAATCACATTCTCACTTTGCATTGGCTTTCATTATCAGGATGGCATTTCCACGACAAAGCCTCTAATTGGTCAGCAGATAATGCACGGTGCAGAAATATCAGAAGAATCTCCCTTCCAAAGAAAGAAAAAGTAGGAGATTCTCAATCCCAAAAATATTTGATTTTGCTTACTTTATATGGGCTTGTTTCATTTTGGACTCCCAAAGATGCTGTTCATCTTGAGACCTGGCACAGGTGAGGAGTCAGAGGAAGCCACCCACTCTCAAACAAGATGGCTGGTGGGATTTAGGCTCAGCTTGTCCTAAAGGGAATGCTGAGGAGGAAGAGCTCACCCAGTGGAACACAGACACAGCAATAGTCTCCCAGCAATGTGATGTAGTGGTTAAGAGCGGTAGTCTCATAATCTGGTGAACCGGGTTTGTGTCCTCGCTCCTCCACATGCAGCTGCTGGGTGACTTTGGGCTAGTCACACTTCTCTGAAGTCTCTCAGCTTCACTCACCTCACAGAGTGTTTGTTACGGGGGAGGAAGGGAAAGGAGATTGTTAGCCGCTTTGAGACTCCTTAGGGATATCAAATCCAAACTCTTCTTCAGCAGCAGGATCACTGGTGCTTACTGGGATGCTGAATGGAAAGGGCGAGACAGTGGCAAGGTCAGCACTGGGCAGGTACACCAGCAGGTGTTCTTGGTATACAGCAGCGACGTTGCAGACAAGAGACTATTGCTGTGGCTCTGGCCCACAAGGTGTGCTGCTCTTGGACAATGAAGACATGAGATGCATAGTCAAGTATTTTACAACACACACACACATACACACACACACACACAGCAGTTTTGATTCCCCACTTGAGATTTTATATAGATTTTCTATCTGCTACATGACACCCACATGGTTGTTGACTCCTCCAAAGGCCTTCCTTGTGAAGAAGCCATGCTGATTCTTTCTTAGTAGGGCTTGTTCTTCTATCTGTTTAAAAAATCTTGCATTAACAATGCTTTCCCCTACCAATGCACCTAGAACTTAGGTAGATGAGCCTGTAATATCTCCCAGGAATCCGTTGCTTATAATTGGTGTTATATACCAATATTCTGATAAGGAGGCCAATTTATTTTTTGTAGAACAGCAACAAAAAATTTCACTCTTGAGAAATTAAGTATATACCATGCAGAACCAATGACTTGGGTTTTTTTTTTTAGCCATTTCCTGACACTTCTGTTCAATGTCATTCTTCAGATACTTTATCTGATAGAAAAGTGGTTCAGAGGTCTGTATCTGTCCAACATCTCCTGCAGTGAAGATGGACACAAAGTTCATCACTCTATCTCCTTTTGTAATCTGTTCATTCCATTGTTGTCAAATCTCAACAATCTTCATGGCTCTAGGTAAGGAATAGCTTGATGGATTTATGTATATATCTGTGTGTACAAAGGAAAGAAATGCCACTTTTCATAGACTAGCAGCCTACTGTAAACCAAACGACAGAAAACTGGAGATCAAGCTAGTCCTTTCACCCCTATTTCTAACCCAGAAGTCTCAATATCCTATGAATGGAATCAAATGTTGTTGCTCTGCAAATGGATGAAGCTTCTGTTCAGAGAATGACAGATGGGTTGTTCCATGAGTGTATCTCTCTTTCTGTGAATGGAAGCTGACTGTGTGAGACATTAGGCAGCAAAGCGATCATGTTGGAACCCGCCTTTTATTTTCAAAGACCCTGAGGGAGCTTACATCTAACATGACTGGCTGGACGCAAATTATTGTTCATGTTGATGAGAAAAGGATATTCATGCTGAGACCAGTTGAGGGTGGATTTCCAGAGGCATTTGTCTGGCCACTGCTGGACTGCATGGACCCTTGGTCTGATCAAAACAAGGCCTCCTCTTTTATTGTGACATTTATAAGAATAAAAATTAAGCATCAGCTTCGATTGAGATTTTAACTAAGAATAGTCTTGCACCTATCATATATGAAACACTCTGCAGCTCCTCATGAATTGTTCTGAAGTTATATAGACAGTTATATCGAGTAATAAAAAAGAAAATCCACAAGGCAATGCCCTTCTCAAAGCAACAATACTGTGCAGCACTGTTTGTGTTATTCTAGTGGTAAAAACACAACATTTTGTTTTTCCCATCTGCACAAATTAAGGGCAATCAAAAAGCTGCTGAAGAAATGGACACACAATCTTCTTCCTACTCGACAAAGCACCGCAGATTGACAATATGAAAAATAGGAAGTGTCAACGTGTTGCCAGCTCCCATATATTAATTTAAGCCCTTTCCTTGTGGCTTCTCATAACTTCATGAAGAAGAGAAGGCAGCTGCCACTTCTAATGTGACACACATCATCAGCCAGATGCAAAGGCAGGCACATTCAGCTCCGGACTGCACGCAGACTTTCACTGGCAGGCTTGATATTCCTGCCTTTCGGATGGTCAAAAACAATACGGTATTGATAAATGTAACAGCGAAATAAGATAATATGGGGAGAATCTAGCTGCCATGAAAAGCATAAATGCATTGCAGGCAGCGGCATGTAACACCAGCCCTACTTGGTGCAGGTTCCTCAGTTGTGAGTCCAGTAGAATGATGGCTTAGATCTGTAATAGGTGAAACTTGTATTTGCAGTAAACTTAAATGTGGTGTAGCAAACACTAGATACTGCTCTCCTGTGAACTTCAATTTACCTACCTATCTGTCACAGGTGAAAAACCTTTAGATCAGGCAAAAGAAACCCGTGTCCCTGGCAGGGCTGGTGCACAAGGCATTGGGTTGCCACTCTGACTTCTGCTGCCCACCATCCTACTCTCCCAAAGTGGCAGCACCATCCTTCCCTTCTCCCAGCCACCCCATTGCAATACATATTTCGTAAAATTCCATGGACATTGTTCCACCTCCAATTACTGGTTTGCTCTGTTGCTATGGAATTGTTAGCTCTACCTATCCCTCCACGCATTGCTGCAGGGTTCTGGCTGGTGATTTGAGTATTTTCTGGTTGTTTATTTATGAAACATTCTATTCTCACTCTCTTAATACCGATAATGGTGTTTGCACTGGCTTCCAAATATATATGTAATGTTTACAATAAATAATTTTCCTGCTGCGCATGTGTGCCTTGGGTGTGTGATTTTTTTTAAAAAAACCAACTTAAGCAAAAAAAAAAAAAGCGCCTAGCTTTTAAAGCCAAACACAAAACAGCTGTTCACTAATAAGCATTATTGCTGGCATGCTTGTGAAAGTGAGGTGAGGGAGGTTGGAACAAGTTCCTGCTGTGCATAACTGGAACAACCACTGCTGCTTATTCTTAATATCTGCCCAGGTCCCAGGGCAGGTTACAGCAATTAAAACACGATGCGTGCTCTCCTGCTGTGTGGAGAGAGCGGAATAGGCCTCCAGATTTTTGCTGTGTTTAAAAAATATATATGTTGCAGTAGGCATGCACAGACCCACCGACTCTGCAATGTGAACAAACAGCAAAGCACATTAAAAGCAAGACAAGTGGCGCGCACATGCGTGCGCACACACACCACACCACCCTTCATCATGCAATGTGTACACATTAGAAATGAGAGATTATATACACAGTGAAAAATGTTATGAGAGAATGAAGAAGGCTGGTTTAGAAAGAGAACTGGGGAAGGAAAGCAGAACGCTTTTGCTTTGGGGCTTCCAATAGACAAATGGTTCGCTACTGTGAGGTAACAGTGCTGGACCACACAGGCCCCTGGCCTGATCCAGCAGACTTTTCTTATGATGAGACCAGATTTGCATGAATTGCATGATAGTTCACAAGGTATTTACATATGCCACTATGGAGAGAGGGATCCAATGTTAACTCTTCTCAGCCTTAATGTCTGCCCTGTGCTGGCCAAACAGATGTATCCACAAATCTGGAGGATTGCCTCCTCCCAAACAGCAGACTTTGAGATCTTTATTAGAGGCCATTCTCCAGGTTTTCTGACCTAATGAGGCGAGGTGAGCAGTTACTTGAAAGAGAGACTTCTCAGAGGTAGCGCCCCAGTTACAGAATGATATTTCCAGAGTGGGTCACTTAGAGCCTACATTAGGATCAGCATCTGGCAAAGAGCTTTTTATTCTTCCAGGACTTCTAATAATTGAGGTTTAGTGAATTTTAGTTCTTAGTTCTATTTTGTTTCCCACTCTGTTGGTTTTAGTGCTTTAAAAAAGAATGTTTTTCACTGGAAAAGTTTCACATGTCAAAGTTGCAGCACTGAAGAATTAAATGAGAATACTGAATAGTAGCTGATTAAAGCAGCCTATAGATGTTGGAAAAATGAGTTTATCTGATGCCCAGTCTCCTTTTCAGCCATGTGGAATGGTTAGATGCAAGGGAGGATTTTCATTTATCTATTTAGGGCATTTATATACTGCCCAATTAACCATGTCCTTTGGCCCGTTCACAAACTTAAAATCAATAAAATACAAATACGCTAAAAAATAAAAGCTATCACCAGCAAAAATGTTAGCAAAAATCCAGTGTTAAAAACATCACAGAGCAGCTAAGATCAATAAAAACATTCTTTACATTCCCACCACATATGATAAAAAGTCCCTTCTTTTTCTTTACATTTCCAGCATATATTTGACCCGGTGCAAGGCCTCCACCTACTGATTCTCCATTTCCACAGAACCATCTGCAGCCCTTGAGAACAACCCTGCACCACCTCACCAATCTCAGGGATTACGGAAGGGAGGCCAGCCCACCCAAACACAGGCCTGCATTCCACATTTAACTTTCAAGCAGGCTCCTTGAAGAAAGCTGGAGGTTCATATAAACCTTTCTCTGCAGGACTAATTAAAATATGAGTTGGCTCCAGAAAGAATCTGCAACAACAACAAGCTCGATCCCTGGTGCTAACTTGTCTTTGAATCCCATGAAGCTTCCATCTACCCGGGAATGGCTAAGAACAGCAGTCAGAGTAGTGATTTTCATCATGATAACAGGGCAGGGTTCTCTCCCACCTATGTTGCAGCCCCCAACAAGAACATGCTCTGCAGAAGCTGATGTTAGTTGAAGCAAAATCCCAGTCAAAGGACTTGAAGATAAAATGTGTAGCTCAGCCCTAAGTGAGCCTTGAATCTGGTTTCTTCCTGTGTCCAGCCCCACAGGGAGCTATCCATGGTCCTAACTAGTTCTTGACTGCCCTGTGCCCCCTGCCATGTCCCTGCCTAACATGAGAAAGGAGTAGGAGGGCGTT
This sequence comes from Podarcis melisellensis, assembly GCF_964234715.1. NCBI lineage: Eukaryota > Metazoa > Chordata > Lepidosauria > Squamata > Lacertidae > Podarcis > Podarcis melisellensis. Next base: position 51,103,490 of record NC_138528.1, read on the forward strand.
TTGATTGCCAACTGGAAGGAGGAAGAATATGTCTAGGGACAGCTTTTTTGGCACTATATACATTCCAAGCCTGTTTGTAATTCAGCAGCTCAGCCTATCCTTCTCTTCTATACATACTGAGCCCACTTGTAATTCAGCAGTAGTTTTAAAGGCAAATAGAATGGCAAGGCAAGCCTTGAAAAACAAATTCTAGGGCAGATGTAAATGGCTGTAAAAGGGTGTAAAAGTGTGGGCATGTGGCACAAACTTTATGACATGGTATCACACTTCTATTCCTATCTTAACCACTGGCTCACTTTGCAGTCCTGGGAAACTTATCTTCCTTAGGTCTCAGTTCTCCTCCTCCTAAATTACAGAGGCACACATATACAACTGAGCTGGGGTCAAGACAACTATGGATTTGTAGAACTGATGCTGGATAATATGCTTTTATGATTCTGGAGACCAATCCAGTAATTAGGAATGAAGTTTATGGATCCTAAGTCATAATCAGCATTAGACGATGCTTAATTCAGCAATCTCATTTTACACCATAGGATAAAATTAACCTTGAAACAGATTAAATCAGTAGGGGGTTTTGGTAGAAGAAAGAAAGAAAGAAATGCTGGTATTCCATGCCAGGGAGTACCATCACACAAAAGGTCCTGGATTAAATAAGGCTGCAAATATGGCTTTAATACAAAAATGCCACATGCAACATGACATGCACAGAGAATACATGGAGGAGAGGGCTGGGTTGTGCCTGCCCTCTGCAGGCTCAAAAGAGTTCAGAAATGGACACTATATCAGGGAATAAAAGTTTTAGACCCTTTGGAAGTCCTCAATGAATTGTTTTGCAAGGCACCTCATAGGAATCTTGATGGCACAGTGTACAAATATGCAGTCTCCACTGCTTCTGAAATCACACTGAAAATGGGAAATGTATGAAGTTTACTTGCTGTGTCATGGCTGAACTGAACTATTTCAACAACCTACTTTGGGGCTACAAAATGGGGAGGATTGTTTTAGCTATTTTTGGCAGGGGGGCTGAGAAAGGCCGCCCCCCCAGATGCAGGAGAGTGCAATTTTAAGAGGGACAAACAAACAACATTACTTTAAAGGAGGAAACAGAAGGTAAGCGGGATAACCCTCGAAATTTTTTGCCTAATTCCCACACCTCCCACCTGCTTCAGTGCTGAAAAGATTTGATCAACCTGTTTTGGACCAAGACAGGCACTGTATACATTGAAAGCAGTTTGAAAGACCATATGCATTTCCGCTTGTAATGTTACTCTAAGAAAAGTTACTGTCTACATAATGGCATTCTCCCAAGGAGGAAAGCCTCAATAACGAGCTTGTTCATGCACCTTCTTATTACACAGAGGATTTTTTTTTCCTCCTGCCTTATCAAGAAGCCCAATTTGTCTCCCTATGACTACTGCCCTCTTGTTTGTTACTTATTTCTGTAACCACATTAATTCTGAAAACACGACTTAATGATAATATAGAAGGATTAACAACCAAGTAATCCAACATAATTCTATTATAGAAAAAGCTGCTATCTAGTTTCACTGAAGTGACTGGCATGTCAAATATAAATTTTAAATCAACGAGGGAATAGATGAGACAGTTTCAAGACAGCTGTCCTTATATTAAAGAAAAATGCACTTATGCTACATAAGTATTGAACACAAGCCAAACCATGAAGGGTAAGGTCCAGACTACACATTGAACACAACTGCGTGTATTAACCTCCAATCAAGTGCTTCTTTTAGGGGAAAGGGAGGAAATTGGAAAGGAGAAGCAGAGGGAATACTCTTGCTTGGCTTAGGGGCAGGAGTGGAAATGTGATAGGTGGGGGAAATATTAAAGCAATCCTTCCACATGCCAAAAGCTAGGATTCCCTAGGTGTATCTGTATCAGGTATCGGTGTTTAAAATACCAAGTCTCTGCGTAATATATAGCACGGTTCTCAATGCTTCATGAGACGTTTTCTAACTTCAATAATCAGGCCCCATGTCAGCACCCAACATACATACCCATTGCAGCAGGGGACACTGGCCTAGTTTTATCTGCTCCCACCCCAGCATTCCTAGAATTGCTTCACCTCCCCTCCCTCCCCTCCCAGCCTTGGTGGTACTGTCACTGCTGTCATCAACCACTGCTCCCCCACACTGGGCTGGCATAGTCAATGGCCTTGGTGCTGTTTATCCAGGTTTGATCAGTGTTGGGAGGCTGCCGCATTGTATTTTCCACACTACGAGAAATTCAACCTGCTGACCACCAGGGGTTGATCAGCTGCTCAGCTCCCCTACTAAGACGGACAGTACCACCAGAAAGCCTGCCCAGGAGCAACAGACTGCAGGTGGTGGCAGCACCAGTGCTGCTAGGGGTCCCATCAATGGCAATGGTCACAGGCCCCAACCCAAGTAGACTAGGGATCAGTGTTGTGATCATTGGAAGGGAAGCAACAAGGAAGCTTATTGGTAGCACTTTAGTCAAACCTAGCACTGGCCATGTCAATAATGTTCATATTCCAGCATCACTGAATATGTAACTCTTTTTACATATGTCAGTATACTGCAAATCGCTCTGGGATGTCTCATGGAAAGTGAATCATAAATGAAAATTATTATAATTGCTGAGCACTGGTGAGGCGCTTTGCTGCAAGGTGGAAGGGCAAGGATAAAGAGTACAAAACCAGCAAGCTTTGGCATCAAGTTCCACCCTGTGGAGAAGCCTGAGCGGGCCAAAAAATGCCTCAGCTTTTCCTTTTACTCACAATGCCCCAATTTTACCTCTTTGTGCGAGTGTTTTTTTCAGGGTTTGGTGACACAGAGCCGCATGTTTGAGATGGGTGCCACTGGCACCAAGCAGGAAAGGACAGATTTTAATCAAAGCAATTTAAACAATAATTTAAATCACCAATGAACCCCCCCCCTCCTTGGCTAATTTAAACCATTAATCAAGTTTCTCGTTTTCTAACTTGTATATTTCCTGAACAAGCACGCATAGTAATTGGTTTCTATACCCATTAAAGCACACTGTCTTGAAACCAAAAATAACGTTTATACTGCCTGGAAGAATAATCCAAAGTTTCCGGTTATGCCACATGCCTTTTGCCCTACAGGATATTTATATGAACTTAGAAACAGGAGGGCATTTGTAAAACTAAAGATTTATGGTTAGTTCTCTTCATAAACCTGTAAAGCTACCAAGTGTCTAAGCCTATACATTCTATTCAGAAGACAAGTCTCATTGAATTCAATGGAATTTACTCCCAGGTAAGATTGCAGTCTAGGTGAGATAAATTGGTTGAAGACCTAAAGCACAATCCTAAACATGTTTCCAAAGAAGTAAATCTTATTTGACAGATCAGAACCTAAAGCCGCCATTCTGTGCACATTTACTTGGGAGTAAGCCCCAGTGAACTTCTGTGGAAACATGGATACAGATTGGGCTGCAAGTGACAAAACATTTCAGAAGCAAAGGTTATTGGTCAGAAAAGCATTTATTTGGAAAATGGAAAGATAAATCTTCATGCTATTTGGATGGCAATCTAAATATTCATAGTTTAGCACAGTAACAAATATGTATGATCTAATGTTTCACATTCATGATGATTGATATCAAAAGTCACTTTTTTGCCCCTGGTTTGTTCTTTTACGTAAGGCTACATACACACAAACCTATTTGTAGCTCAAAAATGTAGTTTCGCTCAGTTCAGAACTGCTCATGCTGATTCCTCAATATGCTGCTTTCAATAAATAAATACTTATACTCCCTTTGATTAGGTTATCTATGCTTTTTCCTCCTTGCACACCCCTTCCCCATGTGAAGGAAGAAGGAAGTGGTGATTGAGTTCTTGGTATACACTCACCCACAAAGATACTGGGCAGGTGTCGACAGTGGCGGAGCTTCATGATCTGGCACTGGTGGGTGGACAGCAGGCGGGGGCGTGGCTGGCGTGCTGCCTGCAGGGGCATGGCACCCAGTGTGGGCGGGGGGGAGCCGCGATGGCACCCCACCAGGATCGCGCTGCCAGGGGCAGTGCGCTCCCCACACACTCCTCTTCCTCCGCCAGTGGGTGTGGATACAACCTGCATTTCCAGGACCACCTACACCTCTTTTCACCTGTTTTCAAAGGGACACACTGCAGGGCAATGCAGGATCAATCTGCAATGAACTTTTCTTTTTGAGTAAAACTAGTTTTTCAAGAAGCGCTTTTCAGAGGCAAAAAATATGCAGTAGATCTAGATTATGTGCAGACCAGGGACGGAGAAATTCAATTCAGTGCACATTTAAAGAAGAATCTATCAGATTTGCACTTTCTGAAACAATATGCAGACTGAAACATAGCTGCTCTTCAAAATTCACACTAATAATAATAATAATAATAATAATAATAATAATAATAATAATAATAATAAAAAAAAAAGACCGGGCTCAGGGCGGCTAACACCAGGTATAAAAACAATTGATTAAAATACAACTTAAAAACAAGATTAAAAGACAACATTAAAATGCAGCCTCATTTCAGTAGAAACTCAAATCAAAAACTTTTTGGGGATGAAAACGTCAAATCTTCACCAAAGCCAACTATCCAGACTGGTCCTACGTGGGCCAGAAAAAAAGCCAGGGAAGTCCCCAAATGGGAGTTCCATCACAGAAGAAGAAAGGAAAAAGGAAAGAGGGGAAGGGGATCAAGTTGATTCCGAGCCAAAGGCCAGGCGGAACAACTCTGTCTTACAGGCCCTGCAGAAATGCAGGGCCCTGGTTCTCATGAGCATCCCAGCAGGCCGGAGCCAGTGTTGTAAAGGCCCTGGCTCTGGTTGAGGCTAATCTGAATTCCTTAGGGCCCAGGACCTCTAGGGAGTTGCTATTTATGGACCTTAAGGTTCTCCGCGGGGCATACCAGGAGAGGCGGTCCCGTAGGTACGAGGGTCCTAGGCCGTGAAGGGCTTTAAAGGTCAAAACCAGCACCTTAAATCTGACCCTGTACTCCACCGGGAGCCAGTACAGCTGAATTTTGCCAGGGCACTGTACTTAAGATTGGCAGGTGGCAGGATTTTGAATCTTGCTTGTATCATGTTTTCTCTGGTCTGGTATATTAAGTCCAAGAAATAACAATACTTGCATCTTTTCCTAACATATACTACCCGTTTTGTTGTTTGCTTGTTGTTTTAAGTACAATCTGGCATAGCAACAGTGCCTCTAGTTTTCCATCCATCCCCTTGTCTTCAGAAGGCTGCCAGTCCTTTTTGCAAGTTGCAGCTGATAGAACATTGGCAGCATCTACTGAATAAGCTTGTGGTGCTATTGATCCACCTGTTCTGTCAATCTGCGAACATTAGCGTCACAGTTTAAGAAAAGGGAATAAATGAAGACGCAGAGGAGGTAATGAAACAACATACGGTTTTGTATCAAAATTCTGTAATGAAGACACTAATCAGGAAGCAAATCAGATTTTTCACACAGTACACTAGCCAACTAATTGAGGGTAAGGGAGGGAGGGAGAAACACGGAGAACAGATGGGACATTGCAGCCTGCCTAAAATGCAAATTTATTCCAGATCTAAACTCTAATAAGCAAAACAGCAGAGCAGAAAGAGGAAATAAAAGCCCACTATGAAATCCTGTTAGTCCATTCCCCCACTTTTTTTCTTTCCTAAACAGTCAGTTACAGTCAAGCACACAGGCAAAAAGTATTCATTCAATTTCTTAAGAGAAGATATGTTTTACAATTATCACTTCTTGCTAAAATAGCAAACGCCATTCTTTGTTAAGGACTGCCCAACACAGATAGAGCTGTAGCTTTGGCCACCAGTTGCAAACACCTTGACTTTAGCTGTGACATAATACACTCTTGATCCTGTATCACTGTGGTGCAGTTTCCCTGGGGAAAAGCAGACAGAAGCATAAGATTCAAACCAGCTCAATTGCATCAGCCTTCTGATGTAGAAGTGTGCCCATCAGTTCCTTTGCTCCTATGACATTTCTCTGTACTCCACAAATGCGACTTAGGATAGTATTTTCAGTTCATAACCGCAACAAAAAACAACTGTGATTCCTTGCTTGCTCCAATTACTATAAAGCATCCTGAATGCATTTGATTAATTGAAGCGACACCCATTTTATTCACTGTAGCTGAAACTACCGGCTAACACTAAAACATACAATGGGCATGTGATCATTTGGCCTGCGGTACGATTGTATGGAAAAATTAATAAAATATAATTGGCAAAAAAAAGAAAGAAGAGATGTCAGGTGTGGGGCAGATAATGCTACAAAGCAAGAGAGCTTAAAGTGAGCTCCTGGTTGTTCCTTTGCTGGAGCAGCAAAGCCCCTTGCAGTGTAGTCCCCAAGCACCCCAAAACCAGCTGGAAGTTGGGTGCTTTGGAAGCGGTGCACAACAGACTTTGACAAGTGGGCAAAGGACATCACGTGACTGAAAGGTAGGTTGTCCTGCCCACCTGTCCAAGTTGACCCACAGGATGGGTGCAAATAAGGCTCTGGCTTGCTGACATGTCCCTGGAATATGCAGTCCAAGAAACCCAAAAGCAAAGCATTATCAATCTGTGGATCTAAGGAACAAAGAGTGATGTTTCCTGGTATCATATTAGGGTGCAGAGGACTCTCATTACATTGATCTGAACAAGGCTCAGTATAACAATAGCCAGCATTTTATTGATCAGCTTCCCCTTTCAAATTGCAAGTTAAGCTCTGTAAAATACTGAGGATTATTTTGTTCTCTTGAATTTTCTTGACTTATTATCTCAGTGCAGCTGAGATGTGATTCATTTATCCTGCACATTCCCCCACCCCTGTTTTGCAGTCCATAGCAAATCTCTAGATATATTTTAATGAGTGGAAGGAGCAGAAAGAAGAGCATTGCCAAAAAAAACACAACAAATGCCAGAAGTAGTCTGCTGGTGCAGTATCTGATCTAGAAGAATGAATGGCTCAGCCACGCAGGGAAATATGTTAATTCAAGTCATTCTGAAAGGGTTAAGGACAAAGCAACTTTTCTGGCACAGCTTTGACAGTTGAATTGCACTAAAAATTACAGATAGCCCGATAGAGGTATTACACATATGCTCCTATTCGGGGGATGGGGGTGGGGTGGGAATGTATTGCTTTGTTCCAGCTTACAATCCATGAAAAATAATAATTTAAAGTGTTTCTTTGAAGCAATTATATTTGGTCTGCTCATGCCCCAAACAGTTTTGACAGTTCTTTCAGAATCAAAATATTCTAAGGTTTGTTTATTTACCCTATGCTGGTGAAAGTATTATTTGCAGTGGAGAAAATGGGAATGAAGTCTCTTTCATTTTTGGAGTAGCAATAATCACAGGAAACTATGTCTGCTCATCCAGCACCCAAATACTCCAGCAGATGTCAAAATTAGGCCTAAGTATATTCAAAATGACTTCATGTCTACTATTAGCCTTTTATGCTACTTTAAACAAACAACTCAACCGGCAAAAGAATGGACCCCCCCCCCCATTCAAAAAATCCATGTTTACTAATCCAAATCTGCACCAGTGATTTGTGGCAGTTATTCCTAACTAGGTATGTCTAAAAATCATGCAAAAATGTGAAGCTCTCTCCTTATGGTCCTCTATACTGTAAATAGGAGGCAGTAGAATCGGAGGACAACTCTTTTCAGTGAAGTCCGAGAGCCATTGTGGCTGCTATGGTATAAGTTACACCACTGCCTTCCTGGAATACACGTCAAAGCACTTCATTAGAACTGCAACCAACACGCAGCATAAAAGGTGAACCTCCACTACTAGCCTAGAACAGGATGAAGGTTATCTGTCTTGTAATGACTGCTTTGCTCCCCATTGCAGCTGTGCATACAAACAGTACTGGGGTTCCAGACAGAGGAGTTTGGATAGGTGTAGATTTCTCCAAGTAGCTTATGTCACTCGGCAGACGCAATGAGCAAGAGGAAAGGTGGATGCACACTGAACTTACCACACTACACACCATGGCTTTTTTATAGCACAGAGGAAACTTCTATCACTCCCCCCCACACACACTATGCACAGAGGATCACCCAGAAGCAAGTCTATGCTGAGGTGACACACTAAGACAATTGGCACAGAGGTCACAGAAACACAGAACTGTAAAGTTGGGAGGGACCCCAAGTGTCATCTAGTTCAACTCCTTGAAATGCAGGAATCACAGACAGGAAAACCCATGCAACGTCATGTAGCAAGTGAATAAGGATATGCAGGATAAACTTAATATTTGGCTACTCCGACCTTACATTTCCTGTTTTGTGTTGTTGACCATATGGCTTCTGAAAACGTGTATTAGATCTTATAGTACTTAGAAGAAGCAGGAAATAATTTTCCGAGGGATGAAAGAATGTGGCCAGGGTTCTAAATATTGCACTGACCTAATTACAGAGAATTTATAAGACATGGAAATAGAGGGGGAATGATTTCTTAAAGAGTCTGTCTAAAGCAGGTTCTGAATTTACTTCAGACAAGTGCAATATTTCAGCTCACAGACAGATTGCCCTAATCATAAAGCGATACATGACTGCAAACCAAACAAAAAACACCGTTGTAGTGGGTTCATATGCATATGTACACAGAAGTAAGTCCCAAAGGGCTTATTCCCCCAAGATGCATGCACAGATTCTACGATTCTATGATTGCAGCCTGAGTCACTAGTACTGTATGTCCACAGGAAATTGAAGACTCAGACCTGGAAACTAATTTTCTACAACCAGCAAAAGATGTTGGGGGGAAGAAATCAAAGCAACCTTTCCCACTTTAAAAAACAAACAAACATTGTGTATAATAATTAGATATCTGAATCCGTTGTCACAGGATGTAGCACATGCTTAGACTTTGGTAAGATTCTAGGGGAAAAGATTATGACAGCCATATCTAGATTTACAACTGTCTATGTGAAGGCAGCCTTCAAAGTAAAAGGCTGTTTATTGAAGGGTTGGGAATTCTCAGGCCCAGGGAAAGGGGGATAGAGGCCTTTGTATCTGGCTCTTAGGACTTTCTCCAGGACCATCACTTGCAGGCAGTCCCTGGAAGGCTGCTCATGAGCGAATTCAGCCCTTGGGCTTAAAAAGCCTCCCTCCCGATTAGAGGGACAAGACACTGCCAGAGATCCTCAATGCTCTGGGCAAGCACATGCCTCAGACGTACCAAGACTTTGACTGTGTAGCCACCATACATTTAAAGTACATAGAGTCTGTAATCCAATATTTGTTGAGGGATGATACTCCTGAAACGATCAGGATTGTTTCAGGGTATTTAGCCAAGTTCTTTAAAGCTAAATCTACAGTTGCCTGATTTATTCAATGATGGCTATGTAGTCTTTTATATATTGTATGTGTTTGGATGATCAATGTATTTGGATGACTTTGTTTGATTTTATGATTTGTTTAAACTTATGCCAATAAAGGCCAATAACAATAACAACAGGGAAAGGACATGACTTTCCTCAAAGAATCCTAGTTCCTAGAGCTCGTTAAGGGCTGAGAATTGTAGTTCTGTAAGGGGTAAACTACAGTTCCCAGGATACTTTTTTGTGAGTTTGTGTGCTTTAAATGTATGCTTTGTTAGTCTCGGTGATAGAACTGTGGGCTGGATGGACACCAAGCTTGCCCCTGTCTGGGGGTTTCAGGTTCCTTCTAACCACAGAAATATTAACAGGAAACATGTTTTCAATCCCTAAAACACCAGTAGACAAAATCTCATCATCTATGAAGGCTCTTAGAAGACTATCACTTGGGCCCCTAATCATCCAAAGCCATGTTCCAGCTGGTTGGGCTTGTGGAAGAAAGTCATCCCTCTTTGAAAATCCCTATTAAAACACAGGTGGTTCATTACCAGCTTTGTCTTATATTTTGCCCTCCAAGAGAGCTGTCAAGCTTAATTCATCACTGAAAGGAAGGCATTTCGGTAGACTCAAACAAAAAGCACTAAGAAGGTCAGAGGTACCACCACATGGGTTTCATAAACAACTTGTGAGGAAAGTGGTGGCTGTGAAATAAAACAACTTCTTCAATAGGCTTTAAAAGGTAAATACTGGAAGTGCTTATCTGAAAACTAAGCAATGAAAAGGCTTAGCCTATAACAACATTAAAACTCTCCCTGCCACCCCAACTGTTGTGCGCTGCAGACACAAAGACAGTTAAATCAGACACGAGAAATCTGGGTTCCCAAAGCCTTCTTCAAGTGTTTCCGTAAAAGGTGTGGAAAACATGTTGGAGATGGGTGCAGGCAGTGGGGCTGACCTCACTAGCTCACCTCCCCATCATTGCTTCTATTGTCCTCAACTTGTAGAAGGGGAAGCTCTTGTATCTATGAAGGCTCACCATGCATTTCAGAACCCTAGACAACTGGGGCTCCAAAACACCTGGGGTAAAAAAAGGTAAAGGACCCCTGTACGGTTAAGTCCAGTCAAAGGTGACTATGGGGTTGTGGTGCTCATCTTGCTTTCAGGCCGAGGGAGCCAGCATTTGTCTACAGACAGCTTTCTGGCTTATGTGGCCAGCATGACTAAATTGTTTCTGGCACAACGGAACACTGTGACAGAAACCAGAGCGTACGGAAATGCCATTTACCTTCCCGCCACAGTGGTACCTATTTATCTACTCCAGGCATGTCCAAAATCCGTTTTGGGGGCCTAATCTGGCCCACCGGCCAATTAATCCAGCCCCGTGGGGTAAAGCTCAACAACTTCAATCCTAAAAAAACCTCAACAACTTTGGTTGGCCCTCACACATGTTCACTTCATCAAATCTGGCCCTCTTTGAAAAAAGTTTGGGCACCCTGATCTACTCACACTGGCATGCTTTCGAACTGCTAGGTTGGCAGGATCTGGGACAGAGCAACGGGAGCTCACTCCATCGTGGGGATTCGAGCCACTGACTTTCTGATCGGCAAGCCGAAGAGGCTCAGTGGTTTAGACCACAGCACCACCCACGTATCCACAGTCACCCTCCAGGGATTTCTGGCAAGAGAGTGGGTTGAGCTGGCACACTTGTTCACCCTCACTGCTCCCCTTCACACAATAGTTCCACACCCTTAAAGGAAACACTTGAACAGGCCTCAAATCAGTTTCTTCAGCCTTCCTTAAACTTAAACATCTTGGACCCAGTGAGGAATCTTGAGAGTGTCTGAAGATTAAGTGCTATTTAGGATGGGCATCTTTTCAGACACATAGATAGGTAGGTGGGGGCAATGGTACAGTAATAGTTGGGCCATATTGTGCCACACAGTCATCCCTGGATGAAAGAGCATTATGTCACATATAGATGGACATTGATGTTTTACATTGAAGCAGGCTATCTGTCCAATTCTATGTCAGTATTGTTTACACTGAAAGGCAGCAGCTCTCTAAAATTTCAGAGTTCCTGAACCCCACAGAAGAAACTACTGGTGAATTATATTTTTGAGACATGCCCAGATGCATGGGAGCTGCTCTCCTCGATTTACTCCCATACAGCTGGAGTCTTTTGTGTGAATGACACATCCAAGTGGGGGCAGGTGATCACGTGGATCTTCCCTACGAAATTGGCCTCTAGCAGTTTATTGCTTTGCCATCCTGTAATCAGACTTGTAAGTTAACACCTGACAGATGTCGGGAAGATGGATCTCCTCCTGGTTGTTTACATAGAGAGGAGAAATCCTCAAACACAGCCTTTGCGGAGAAAATTTTCATTTAGGTGTCATAACAAAAGGGAACTGGTGTGCAATCATATGGATTCACTTTTTAAAAACTGGTAGTGAAGCCACCACAATATCTATCTAGTTAAATCATGTTGTGGAATCAATATTTTGAAGGGGGGAAATGAAAATAAATGAAAAATCACTGTGCGTGGCACAAAACAATTGCTTTTGATACCAACACGTGTTCACAAAAAATTGAACCAGATAATTTCCTTTTAGTTTGCACAAACGAATTTGTGTAAGGGTCACTGCACTCTCATTTCCTTGGGATACTGCTTCTTCCCTCCAACTCCATATTTCTCTCATATATTTTTTAAAAAGATCAAAGGGAACCAGCACAGCTACAGATATGCAAAGAAACAGGATGTGGGAGATTCAAAGTGCAGCATCAGCGTATTTTACAGAAACTTTTTTTTTTCATCGTCAACCCTTATTTTGACTTTCAAAAATATATATACAAATAAACATAGTAAAACACTGAAATGAGTCATAGTCTAGGGACTCTCCTCTATTGCAGATATCTCTTCAGTGTGAAAACTGCAAGTTGTCTATTTCCACAGAGCTTATTTTGAGAAGAAGATAAACATTTGTCAACCTATTCAGGCTCAAGAATCTACAAATGCCAAGGCCAAGCTTCGGTTCATCATCGTCCCTCTACCTGCCATATATGACTGACAGGGAAGACTGTGAAACCAACGTAGCCTGGAAAGCTGGCTTCCGTGAATGATGTCAAAGAGTACCTGCTTTTTCATTCATATTGGCATTGGTTGGTTCTTGCTAATTCTTCTAAGTAAGCAAGGTAATATTGGAACTCCTATACAGTATTGAAATAATTTATGCAGTGTGCAATCGTCTCTAGTAAAGATTCCCAATGTGTCACTTCTGAAAAGGTAATGGGTACATGTATACAGACACACAACAAGATACGGCAACAGTATATTTAACAAATATGAAGTGAGAAGCATCCAAAACCTTCCAGTAAATAACATACAGTAGATGGCTGAAAATCTAAGACTCTAATTCATGTAGACAGGGACATTCTTCTCCTGAGATAGTAGGTCATTGTTCACTGTGTAGATAAGAACTGTATTTCAATGCCAGTTAGTGGATTAAAGCAGGGGTAGGCAACCTAAGACCTGTGGGCCGGATGCGGCCTAATTGCCTTCTAAATCTGGGAATCAGCATGTTTTTACATGAGTAGAATGTGTCTCCTTTTATTTACATGAGTAGAATGTGTCTCCTTTTATTTAAAATGCATCTCTGGGTTATTTGAGGGGCATAGGAATTCGTTCATTTATCCCCCCCAAATATAGTCCGGCCCACCACATGGTCTAGGAACAGTGGACCAGCCAACGGCTGAAAAAGGTTGCTGGCCCCTAGATTAAAGGCTTTCAGAGACACATCTGATTTCCTATATAAACTAACCTGTGCACCATATAAGAGAATTGGTTGAGGCAAGTGGTACACTACATTTTGTTACTGGGGGGGGGGGGATGCATGCCATCAAAGGGGAGAGTTTATCAGAAGAGCACTTAGGAACATAAAACAGGGAATTGTGTCGCTTACTATAACCATGATGGTGAGGTTGGAAACCACAAAGACTGAGGAAATCAGTGACATAAATCTATTTTTATTTTAAAGTTTGTCAAGTTCATTTGCTTAATCCCCTGCAAGGGCAGATACGGCAAAGGGATTTCCATTTTCTGCATAATCTAAAACAGAGTGGAGTGGATTCGGGGCACGAAAAGTGTTTGTTTTAAACTCCTACCCAAGAGACCTTTCCCAACAACCTTACAGTACGGTAGTAAAATATTAATACAGCAACAATGGATTGCACCTTAAATCTGTGGCCTTATTAATGAAAACTGCAGAGCCTTAAGAAAGATGTGAATATCTTTCAGCATACTCATTACGCATTAAAAATTAAGGAATGCAGGAGGAAGTACAGCTCAGCATCCTTCTGATAAACATGCTCTGTTCATTTACACAGATCCAAAGAGCAGGCTTCCAGCTCATGCAGCTGCTAGCTGAGTTCCCACAATGTGCAAAGAGCATATTTTTCAGGTAGGTAGACGCTTTATTGTTTTCTCAACATGTTAAAAACGACGAAACAGGCAACCTCCAAAAATGACATACAAGTCTGATGACTCCATTCCAATTTTAAAAAATAAAATAAGCAAGGGGGGGTGTTGTGGCATAAATTAGGATAACAACTGTTGAAGTTTTCATTTAAACACGGCAGCAAATCATACTGCCTTCCTGCAGCTGGATTGCTGGCCTCATGAGAAACTACAGCAAATTGCTTCATGGCTGTGTAAGTTTTTGCTTCATTACCCAACATACAGATAATTGTGGGAAGCTCATGGATTCTCTCCCCTCCACCCCTACCCCATTACTAATTCTCTATAGAAAGTCCTCTCTCTTGGCAATCTCCTCAATGCTTTACAGGCTTATCTGGTGCTCCATCTTTATTAGAACTGTCTAATTGCTTATAATGTTTCAAATCAATTAATAAAATGATTGATGCCACCAGAGGATAAAACAATAACTCGAGCAGAGTTGGAAGAAAATACAGAAGGGGTTTGTTTCCGTTTCAAACTGTTAATGGTGGTAGAAAACAAAGAGACCTGTTTTTTCTTGACTTCTCCATCCATACTTGAGGGATGCTCTCGCTTTGGCCCAAATCATTTAAGAGCACAAGAAAAGCCCTGCTGGATCAAGCCTGCGGCCCATCTAGGTCAGCATCATGCTTTCACAGTGCCCAGTCAGATGCCTGTGGAAGCCCACAAGCCTAGGACCTGAGAGCAACAGCACTGGCTTCCATTGGTTCCCAGGAACTGATATTCAGAGGCCTGCTGCCTCCAACAGCGGAGGTAGAACATAGCCAACATGGCTAGTCTTATCCTCCAAGTTGGTGGGCGTTTGTGTTTGTGATGGAAAGCTTTGCACTACATTGCCAAGTAGTGATGTATAAAATGGCTGCAATTCACATCTATGGAGGAACAGTAAAGGGGTGTATTTAGGGAGACCACTAAGATGGGGGCTGGAGTCTCTCCCTGGTGACTCCAGCCACTGAGCATCAAGACTGATCTCATTTGCATATATCTACCTCTTCTTATGCACAGCTTGATAACCATCCCCATGATCTTTCATACTTTAGCTCCAATGATGATTGAGGATCACACACCATATGCCTGATGAATAAAATTTTATACCATGAAAGCGTGTGCTGTAATGAAATTTGTTAAGTCAAAACAAAAACTTTCGGCATTGCTTCACCATTGTTCTGTTAAGGGTTGTATTCCCCAAGCTGGCCCTACCATTTGACAGAGTGAGGCAGGTGCCTCAGGCAGCAAATGCTGGGGGAATGGCACTGAGGTGCTGGGGGGGGGGCAGGGCTGTTTGTCCTACACAGCCTGCTCTGTGCCACCTAAGTTAGTTTGCTGCCTTCAAGAACAGTAGAAGGTGTTGCCCCATTAACAGTGTTGAAGTAATACCAACTTTACTGTATGCTTGTGAAACATGGACCACTTATAAACACTATCTCCAACTCCTTGAAAGATTCCATCAATGGTATCTCCAAAAATTTTTACACATCACTTAGGAAGACAGGTGAACTAATGTCTCTCTCTCTCTCTCTCTCTCTCTCTCTCTCTCTCTCTCTCTCTCTCTCTCTCTCTCTCTCTCTCTCTCTCTCTCTCTCTCTCTCTCTCTCTCTCTGTGTGTGTGTGTGTTCACCATGATGCAACGTTGTTAACTTTAGAGCAATGTTTCAAATTGTGTTGCTGGAGGTTATCGGGGCTGGAAAACTGTGGATGCTCCAAAGCTGAATGGCCTCAGGTCACTGCGAGAAGTTGTCATCGGCAGCTCCATCGCAGCACAACATGCATGTTAACAATTTATTTATTTTTTGAGTTAGAGATAAACAAGCACACACAGACACAAAACACCTCTGTAAGCTGCATGAGTATGAATCCCATTACGCAGCACAGCAGACAGAATGACGGGAACACAAGCACAACAGAAAAAGGAACAAATACCAAAATGGGCACAATGTCACTGCCTCTGAAGCCAGCTTCTGAGAGCCAGTGTGGTATATCAGTTAGAGCAGTGGTTCCCAAACTTTTTTGGGTCAGCACCCTCTTGGTTCCATAAACTCATCCCCAGATTCCCCCTCCCCTCTAAAAAGCACTATTCAAAATAGTGGTTTGCACAACCCACAAAGGAAGATAATAGCACAATAAAATTCAAAATGGCAACCATTAACTGCACACTCATTGAAAATCCAATTAAAACTATTTAGTTTAATTCATTCAATGCAACTGATACACTTGATCCAGTGATACCAGCTTTTCAAAGTCTGACAGTCATTTACACCTTCAGCGCCCCCCTGCCATCCCCTTGCCTCTTAGCACCCGCCCTGGTACCTGATACCTCCCCCTTTGAGAACCACTGAGTGTCGGGCTAGGAACAGGGAAACCCAGGCTAAAATCCCCACCCAGTCACCACCTCTTAAAGGATTGTTGTGGGGATAAAAATTGGGTGGGTGGGGGACCAGCTCAAGCATCTTAGAGGAAAAGTACATGGTAAAATTCATATAGCTAGCTAACAGGGCAGGGGGCACCCAACAAAAGGTGGGAATCCTAATAAACAATACTATGAACATCTCCGGGACACGGGTAGTGCTGTGATCTAAACCACAGAGCCTAGGGCTTGCCAATCAGAAAGTCGCCGGTTTGAATCCCTGTGATGGGGTGAACTGCCGTTGCTCGGTCCCTGTTCCTGCCAACCTAGCAGTTCGAAAGCACATCAAAGTGCAAGTAGATAAATAGGTACCGCTAGGCGGGAAGGTAAACAGCATTTCCATGCACTGCTCTGGTTCGCCAGAAGCGGTTTAGTCATGCTGGCCACATGACCCGGAAGCTGTACGCCGGCTCCCTCGGCCAATAAAGCGAGATGAGCGCCAAAACCCCAGAGTCGTCCGCGACTGGACCTAACAGTCAGGGGTCCCTTTACCTTTACTTTATGAACATTGCCAACTAAGAATAACTGGTGCGGAAGGTCCATGGCTCAGTGGTAGGTTAGTCTAAATCCCTTTCCTGGTAATTAGAACCCATTGGTTCAGGCCCTACCCTGTATAGCATGCAGAAGGTCTCAGGTTAAAGTGACAGAATCAACGAGAGAAGAATGGTTGCAGAAATTAATGGAATATGCAGAAATGTCAAAACTTATCAGAAGATAAGAAAACAAGATAACAAGACCTACAAACAAATTGCAAACAGATCAAGACATTAGCAAGACTATGGTAAAAACTTGCAGTTTCTAAAAAATATATAATAGATTTTTTAAAGAAAGGTTGAGACAATTTACCTTTACCTTTACCAAAGGTGTCATGGACTTTGAAGACGCTCAAACTCAGGCCGAAAAGGAGAAATGAGCTAAGAAGAAGGCACATTTGGCAAACCCTCACTGATCAACTCCTGCCCTGAAACCTATGTCCCCACTGTGGAAGGATGTGTGGATCCAGAATTTGCCTCCACAGTCACTTACGGACTCACTGTTAAGACCATGTTCATGGAAGATAATTTTACTTGGCTACGAGTGACCACAAAAGAAGAAGAAGAATATGTAGGACAACAGTATGACTCAGAATAAGGCAGCTTCTTCTGTTTCTATTAAAAACAGGGACAAATTTTTTTTGAGGGGGGGGGACAGCTAGGGCTGATGGGATTTGTAGTCCAAAACATCTCAAGGGCACCAGGTTAGCAGAAGCAGCATCATATCAACAACCAAACCAAGGGAACTGGCACAATGTGTCTCCTGTTCCATCCCACCCTCCTTCAGTATATTCTTACTGAACCTGTGCTGCATTCTGTATTCCATTGCTTTCCTTCACTAACATTTTCCTTCTTCAAAGCTTAAGGGGAAACTCAGGGTTATTGCATCACATTAGGAAAGTATACCACTTTGAGAACAACATGAACCACTTTCCACGTATATATGTGATATTGTATTGGTACGCATGGAGTGGACAGAAATTATAGGCAGGAGTTCAGACACATGGCCCATTTCACCTACAATCTAATTGTGGCAAATGCTAGATACCTCAAATAGACTTGTAAAAAAATGACAAAAAAAGGCAAAATCAGAAAAAGCTTAGTGGATTTTTTCCAGCGGTTGTGTGTGGGGTAACTTAAGGGCTGTTATGTCCAACTTCAGCAGGTATAATTTCAGTAAATGTTGACTGTTCGTTCCTTTCACATTTGGACCTAACTCCTGATTTTAGCCATAGTTCACCAAATGTGCTTGCAGAAAGCTTTTCATCGCTCGGTGTATCAGGGTAAGCAGTTAATTTGTCTGGTAGGAAACCCTTCAGAAGTTTCAAAACTACTTCATTATTCTGAAAAGGCACCAAGTGAGCACAAAGCTTTGTAATTAAATTACTGCAATCTGCTGAACTTTAGACTTCACCAGTCATGTATTCCTATAGCCGTCCTTTCAATGTGCTCCTTTCTCACAATGCCACAAGCATAAATTATGATCTCACAGTAGGCCTTTTCATTCTCAAACCACCAACCTTATCCTAAAATCAGCCTGTTCTATATGGGATAAATAATGGGAGAATTCAAATACCATATCCCATTAACAGGGGAGCTAAGCTACTGAGCACGCTATCAGGAGTGCATTCTCAGGATTCAGATGATAATCAATCATGAGCTATTCACATAATGCTACATTCTTATAAGAAGGGCAGAAGGGCCTGGAGGAATGCCTGATAGCGAGACACATCTACTGCCACCATTTAATTACTGTCACCTATATGTTCTTCATTCGTGGCTTGAATGCATGAGCACATATATATATATATATATATATATATATATATATATATATATTCATATTCTACAACCCATCACCCCTCTCCAAGGGCTAGAGGTGTTCCAATTCCTTTTCAAGGATTTCTGGAAATAGAGTGTATATAGACAACAGCTTTATAAAAAAGAAAGAAAGAAATCGTACATAAAGGGATGAACAGGCACGTTTCATTTTCTTCTCGGTATCATCACCAGGTTTTTGAACCCAGACCTCTTCAGTAATTGCTCGTTAAGACACCATCTAAGATCCATGAATGCAGAGGAAGGGAAGGGAGAGGGACATCAGTAATAGAGACATGAGTCACCATCCTCATTCGCCAGTGTTCAAGTACATGATTGAATGTGAACAGTGACTGAGGCGTCGCCATTAAGCACCCAAATGACACTGACTTACAGGGTGCAGGAGTTAACCCTCGGTGAGTCATCAGGCCCTCTCTACACCCTACAGAGCGAGTTCAGTCTGCGGTAATGAGATTCTTCATGCTCCAGACAAATCCTGCAGTTGAAGGCCTCAGGCCCCACATCAATTCAGCCTATGACAATGACTAAAAATGACAGACCTGCCAGATTTTAAATGCCAACTCCAGGAATTGAGTGTGTAAAGGTTATTATTATACCTCAGGATTGCTTTTACTGGAATTAAGCTGGTGCTGGAAGGATTTTAGCAAAGATCTTAATCTCTCTGATACGGCAGAGTTTTACTCTGGGTGTTTTTATAGTTCAGGCATTTTTTTTTATTATTTTGGTTTTATAAATGTAGTGACCTATCAAAAACTGTGGGATGAGCACATTAAAAATATAAATAAAATTAAGTTTTACAGGATATACTCTAGCATTACATGGTGCAATAGTTTGCTGCTTGTTTTGTCCTCAAAGTACATTTGCATTTACTATGAACTTATCCCTTCTTTGATGTCTTTTTCCATCTAAAAAGGGAGCATATTTTAATGTGTTATTTTATTTCAGTGTACAGTTCCCCACACTACTTATGTTGATCCTAGGTTTTTGCAGTTCCTGGATATCTTTCTGGAGATTGTATATACACAGGTTATAATTTCTACAAAGTTCTTAAGGTATTTCTATGCTTTCTACCCCTCTAAGTGATGATTTTTTAGCTTGGTAAAACAGAAAGGTTTCCCTCTAATGTTTTCAACACCCTATTTGCTCTTCAAATGATTGTAGGAACAATAAACTGGTATTTTCAGACAAAGAAGTCATAATGATCAGAGATATATTATTCTTGAGCAGCGATAACTGATTGGTTATGCACACTGTGTGCCTTCACAGTGCACACTTCTTTGCACTTAACGGTGAACCTTATCTGACATTTTCGCAAAGAAATAAAATGAAACCCCTTTCTCTTGGAGATTTACTAAAGAGTAGGTCATCAGTGGGAAACCATCTAGGCTTTGGGCCTAATCTTCTTAATAATCTGATTTATGGCTGTTCTGATCATTTAGAAATGTTGATTTGGGGCCATTTGTGGGGGTCAAGGGTGAAAAATATTAACCCCCCCCAAAGAGGTGAGCAAGGTGTTATTCTCTAAGTAATTTCAAGGCGTGGAGCCAGTGCATACATACCTTAACGTTAAACGTACAAGACAGCTGTGGGTTAAGTGTTTTTGTTTTAATTGGGGGAGGAATAAAACTTTTTCCAGGCCAAGGGAACATGGGAACGCACAGGAAGCTGCCTTATCCCAAGTCAGAACATTGGTCCACATAGCTCAGTAATGTCTACACTGACAGACAGCAACTCTCCAGGGTTTCAGGCAGGAGTCCTTCTTAGCCCTACCTGAAGATACTATGGGTTGACCCTGGTACCTTCTGCACACAAGGTAAATGCTGTACCACCGAGCTAGGGCCCTTCCCCTAAATTACCTTCTGGGCACCTTCCTGGGACCACATGCCAGTGATGGAGCAGTCAGATGCAAAAGTGAAAGGAGCAACAAATGTAAAGTTTGCCTTTCTACCGCAAGGCTGTTTTTTCTACACAACCCTCTTTGCTCTCTGTCCAGGCAAGCCAGAGTCATTATCTGAATGCAAAGGAACATTCCAGCCAGACAAAAACACTCAGGATGGTTGCGAAACAAGGCAAGTGGTGTGGCTTGCGGGGGGGGGGGGGAGAAAGTGGCTTGAGAGAGAGGCTCAAGGGCCAGATAGAGACTTGGAGGGCCAGCACAACTCTTAAAAAGCACACGTTCATGCCACTCTGTGACGCTCCACAGCTTCCCTGCTACCCCAGGAAGCAGTACAACCTGGGAGGGTGCTGTGGAGTGCCATTAGGGCCATGCAATTTTTGAAAGCTAAAGCGAAGTTCAAGTAACTTTAAAAAAATAAAAATAAAATAAGTCTGGCTCTCTGCCATGCCACAGGAAGCCTCAAAGTTCGATTAACTGAAGGCACTTTGAGGCTGGCCACCTTCAGATCTCAAGCAGAGCTGACATGTGGGGATGCATGTGTGCCCCTCCCCACTGTAAACTCACACACGGTGACCCCAAATGTCTGCATACAGCTGGAAGAATTCTTGGATGAGATGATATGCTGAGCAGACTGTTCAGCATCACCGCATATCCACCTAAATATTGTAACAAAAAACATGTTTAATTGCTTTTTCATACTTTTCTAGCATCCAGGTGTCGTACCTTCAAACACCCACTTTCCTTCTAGACGTGCCAAATTTAGAGTTGACTCTGAGCTCAAGATATGCAATTTTTATCTGACATATGACAAAAGCCCACAACCAATAAAATAAACGTGCAGCTAAAGGGACAAAATAGGTGGGGGGAGAGGAGTGACCCAAAACTAACTGAAATCTCCTCCAATCACAGCCATTGAGGAATGTGACCAAACCTCTACTAAAGTGCCCATTCTCCCCTGCCTCTAGTCTTCTATTTTCCTCTGTCAATTGCCCATCCTTTTTCAGCATCCCCCTCCATTGGCTGGTGCATTCAGATCCTTCCATCGTTACAGCGTAAGATGATTGGCAATACAATCTGCCCGGAAGATCAATAAAGAGCCGCAGGGATCTAGTTCCCATGGGCACAATATATTTTCTAATATTAGGGCTTGATTAAAGGAGCACGGAACTGTTTCTTCAGTCAGATAAAATGAGCCGGGGTCTGTCTTTGCAGCAGGTGGTGCTCAGTAATCCTATAGGCAGATGGGGGAAGACTCAAAGCTTCTCTGCTGTAGGCAGAGGCAAAACATTATTTCATTAAACACAAAGTCCTGCTGAGATTTAGTTTAGGAAGACTTTACAAAACCATGTGATTTAGAGCCAATCAAAAAGGTTTCAGTTACGCTTCATATGGGAAAAACAATTTGATTGACTATGTAGATCTGATTCCAAAATGGGAAGTAGGTTAAGAAGGTGGTAGGGGGAAAGTGTATTTTTTCCCCTCAAAGGGCCATAAGACTCGTTTGGCAGGAAAGGAAGAAATGGAAAACGAGTGATGGCACAGGGAGAACCAGGAGTGTTCCTGGACAGGAAGAGGAAGGCCAGTTGACTGACTCCCTGAAACAGCCATGCTATCATGAGAAGGGGAAAGAGCCCTTAATGATATCCAAAAAGCCACCCCCATCCCCTCAATTTTAACCAATCATAGGCACCCCTTAGGGCATTCCCAAAATGGAAGCAAAGGGCGGTATCACCCTCTGTCTTCCCTCAATAATTCAAGCACCGAAGAGTAGGTAGGCTTTAACTGAGAAAGCAGTGCCAAATTGGAGACTGGATGGCCTCCTCAGCAAGAAATACAGCAAGAAAGAGACACAGTGAGGAGGTCCAGCTGCAGATGTACTTTGCCATCCTCAAAGTAGCAGCATCTCATGTTTTGGGAAGTGTCTCACAAATCAAGTCTTAAAAGGTTGGCTATCACTGCAGTGATTGCTGGCCTGATGGAGGAGGAGAAGCAGCAGCAGCAGCAGCAGCTGTGAGTACAGAAAATAGGGCTGTAATGTGGTCTGGCAACATACCGAACTTATATATGGAACTTATATGGGAAATACTGTCAGGAATAAGACCAGCAATTTCCCAAACTCAGTGGCTCACAGGCCACAGCGGCCTGGGTTCTTCTGTGCAAAAGGAAGGGCTGCTTGAGAACATGGATACAGCTGTGCAAAAACATGACAGAACACTAGATGAGGTGCCCAATGTTCAAGAGTGCTGCAGCTGAAAATGATAAATTCGCAGGGTGATTGGGAGCCTTGTATGCCATTTAGTCCATCCCATGCTCAATGCAGGAAATCCAGAGCTTGAGACACCCCAACAGATGGCAGTCTGGCCTCTGCCTGAAGAACTCTAGCAAGAGAAAGTCAACTCTTCTCCCAACATAATCCACTTCCACTGTTGAACTGCTCTTACTCGTAGCTTAAACACATTACATTTAGCCCTGGCCTGTGGCAGAGCTGTGGCCCTTCCCCAATTTTATTCATGTTTTCTGAGGTGTTAGCTATGCCTCCCGCTTTTCTGTTAACTGCAAATCTGGATTCCCACCACCCCTTCAACAATGGTCCCCATTTTTCTCTCCCTCTGATTGCCACTGGCGTGAAATTAATACAAAGGGGCACATGAGAGGAAGCCCAAGCCTGCAGGTTGCCCACCCCGATCCAAGTCATTAATAACAATGTTAAGAATGCCATATCCAGTGCAGGAACCTGGTCAAAACCTCCCTCCGCTGTGATGAGGAGCCACTGATGTGCGTTCTTCGTGTAAGGCAAGAACGGAGGCCACCTAACAGACCGAAACCCTACTTAACAGCTAATGCTCTGCCTGCTGATTCTGCCCGCCAGTCATAACAAAAGAGCCAAAAAACCCCAACCACAGATATAGCCCATTATTTCTGCATAGATCTTCCACTTCTCATACTGAATGGGTCACAGCTTCCCTGCCATGATGCATTTATGGCCCATGTCAAATTAAAAGCAGGAAATCTAATGGATCTTGTTAAAAATTAAACAGACGTGAAGATGCCTGGTCCAAATTAAACTTAACACCTCGGCTTGCTCACGTCAATTTTCTCAAGCACAGGGAAAAGGTAATTGTCAATTAACGAGACCATTCACGTGTGTGGGAGGGAGAGGGTGTAGAAATCAATAACATGGAACAATATAGAGCTATATAATCTCAATCAGCATTCTATAATGGAAAGGCTTTCAGACAGATATACAGAGTAATTGGCTACTCTCTTGTGGCTCATCCCCTAAGCTATACAATAGTCCAATTAAAATGTAACATTGCAGCACTGCAGTTACTTGGTTTCTATATGCATCAGTCAATGTTTGTACACTCCCAACTTTGCAAACAGTAACAAACCTGCTTGGAATAGCAAAAACACGGGCTGATGAAGGATGATAAATCTGTGGGTCAGGCTTGACAGTCAAAATGCCTTTTAATGAAATATAATCTAGCAACAAAAGACAAAAAAAATTAAAAGGCTGTAGCACCCTGGTGACTGACTGATTTATTGCATCAGGAGCTTTCATAGGTTACAGTCTGTTTTCCAGATGGATGGAGTGGTGGTGTTTATAAACGCTCACACCACAACAAACCTGTTAGCCTCAAAAATGGCACACCAGCCTTTGTTCTCTACTGCCACAAACATGTCTTTTAGGTACTCCCAAGCTGTTGCTATTTTTCCAGGCAGGATTCACGTGCATACTGGCAAATTTAACAACCCCACTTCCAAAGCCTACCCCAGACTTGTAGCAGTATGGAAAAGTGCAGTGGAAAGTGTTGGCTAATAACTGCTTGACACAACACCACACAACCTCCTCACAAACACATCGGAATGAATACTCGATACACAGCTGACATTGTATAACCTCCCTGCAAACTTTGTGCAAACAAATCAGGATGAATGTTCCATAAACAGGGTGTCTGGAAGCAACCTTCTACAAAGAGAAAGAAAGGAAATAGTACATCACCTGCATTTTGCAATGATGTACAAGTAATCCTGCACTAACATAAATATCAGTGTCTCATCTCTTTATGATCTGTGCACAGAATGAAACTGACTTCTGCATGATCCATGGCTTTCAGTTAGCCTGGCCAATCCGGAGCCAAATACTGAATCAACGGAACATCTTCGCTTCCTGACATTTCACAACTCACTCCACCTCACCTTAGTACAAAACAATGGTGCTCTTGGAGTGGGTGGTGTGGGGAGGGGCAATGCCCCTAATGAGGTTGCCAACTCAACAGCCATTTTTAATGAAACATTAAGCATAACTTCCCAGGCGAGTTCATGCTTGCTGTCAGTAAAATCACAGTTTAAGTTGGAAAAGAGGAAATAATAGGAAGGGCATGGAAGCAACTGTTTTTGCATAGTTGCTCAGCAACTACATAGGATTCTCTCCATTTCCCTCTTCCATGCTGAGCTCAGCATGAAGCTGGCTAGAAAACCATGTGACTACTGCATCTTAATTTATAGTAGCTGCTGTGCTGGGAACACTGCCTGCCACTGCAACCTTTTGAGGACCACCAGTTACCACCCTTGGAGCCAGCTGGCTGCCTTCTCTGAGCTACCAATTCAGAGTTCATAATGCAAACATTTGTCTTCTGCAGTTATGGGTTCCTTCCATTATTTGCTAACCCAACTTGTAAGTTGAAAAGACTTTTATGGGGCTTGATCTCATTGATTTTAGCCAGGAACTCTGACAGCAAAGATAATCTAGGCTCCATCCAAGAAAGGGCTTCATGAGCCAAAGGATGTGTGCTAATGGAATTGCACTGAAGAAAACATCTTTAGAATTGCATTTATTTCACACTCAAAGCCACCTATATCCCTCTAAACACCTAATGTTTCCAAATATGTAAGATTAATGTGATCAAATATAGATTGCTTCTTCAGGTACAAAGCTTTCAGGCTGGGCAGCCCAGCACATTTTAATTCATTATTGTTGTTATTTATATAGCACTATTAATGTGCATGTCACTGAGCTCAGATACATTTATCCAGATCAAAATATGCACCCTGGGTTGGTGTACAGAGGAGTGACAAGGTATTTAATAGTCCTTACAAATAAAGAAGATCCTTCAGGAACATGGCATGCTAACCCATGGTGCACTACAGCTAGTTGGTGCCGTTGGTGAGTATGCTTATGTTTTTTATGCTAAAGTTTGCACTCCTGAGAAACCCTGATGCAGCTGAGGATTGACGGTATGCTGTGACAGCTTGTGAAAGACAAATAGTGGGGAATAGTGTGCATGTGTGCACATGTGTATCTATGTATATGTGAGCAGGAGGTGCTATCCATGTGTGTGAGCCAATGAATGAGCAGCGGGGAGGTTGTGGGGAAGGATGTGGGGATGGTGGAGGATTCTGTTCACTCTGAAAATTTCGGAGCTACTGAACCCTGGGTCATAACCCTTGAACCAGTACTTGGAATGGAACATAGATATGTGGCTTAGTTTGCATTTAAAAACATATTTAATTCACATGTTTTCCATGTGGATTTTTAAAAATTGCCTAAAATTACCCTTAAAAAGATCCACGTGGAAATGAGACAGATGGGCTCCCATGTACCCATCCCTAAAAAGATGGGGAGGAGGCACAGTCCCTACTCCTGGGCATGTGGCCCCCAACCATCGGCCCACCACTATGTATCACTGTGGCCCTTGGGACAAAATGCTGCCCTCCCCTGCACTAAACAAAATCTTGTACCATTCTGCTTCTTTGCTGCTTTCAAAGAAGTCCAAGCGGGGAGGGGGGATGCAGGCGGAAATGTTAGATGCCTGAAACCGAAAGCTTAAATGCTGTGCTATTTTTGTTTTAATAAAGTGATCCAGGGCGGAATCGTTTTAATAGGAAAGCCATAAAACGGTATGGAGTAATTTAATCTTTAAATGAATGCCTTACATTTTCTTTTAGCCCTCCATATACTTTGTTCCAGATTCTCAGCATCCTTAAAACAAGAACAAAAATGTATTTGCTGCATAAAATAAGATGCTGATAATTTCTCTCTCTCTCTTTCTTTAATGAACTGAATTAGGAAAGTAGGGCCAGTTTCAGAGTAAGCAGGCTGATGTCGATGATAAAAATGAGGTGTGTGTGTGTGTGTGTGTGGCTTGTTTGTACTGAACAGCTCTATAATGATGCTTCTGGGATGAAGAAAAAGATATCCACGTTCCCAGCATTGCATAGGTTAATGGAAAGACGGGAATTTGGGCTGACAGCTGACAGTTCAGTGACACATACAGATTCATTTCTGACCCAGTCCATCACCCCTGATTGCAATTTCTGACTGCAGGAAGGGAAGCCTCACTTCACTGACTCCACTGTCAGCTCCGCACATATTCAAACAATCACATTCAATGGCAAAAGAAACCCCCATTAGGCGCAGAGATGTGAAGGCAATT
Source organism: Podarcis melisellensis (assembly GCF_964234715.1). Classification (NCBI taxonomy): domain Eukaryota; kingdom Metazoa; phylum Chordata; class Lepidosauria; order Squamata; family Lacertidae; genus Podarcis; species Podarcis melisellensis. The sequence continues at coordinate 51,130,410 of NC_138528.1, forward strand.
TAAATGCCAAAAAGCAAGGAAATGAACAAAATTGAGGTGTTCCTACTTTTTGCAACTATTGTGATATCCACCTCTGCTCTAGTATTTGAGGTAGTAAAAGGAATATAGATTGAAACAGCCAGCCAGCACAACACTGGGAGGGCAGATTATCAGTTTGGTATCCGCATCTGAGAACATGAACCATTGCCTCTCTCTATTTTTCAAAGTCTTCTTTTCTGAGCAGGGATATGGGCAGGCGAGACACTTTAGGTTCCTCCTCCTGTTCTCCAAGAGAGGTGGGCCTTGAAAATATCAGCATCCAACCACTTGCATTTAAAGTGGTTTAAGGGGTGGATCACATGTTCTCCCACTCTACACTCACTTCCCCAACACTTTAGCTAATGGGGCCTCCAACTGAACAGTTTCAGGTTAAGAAGAGACCTCCAGAATGAATTAAGTTCTTAACCAGAGGTACCACTATACTGGTTTCTGATCAAACTCAATGGCTGGTTGTCCTCCCATGCTTGGAATATGCTACTGGTTGTTAAGTGTTGGGGAGAGCAGACTGAATTTGCCAAGCAAGAGTTTTCTAATTCAGCTGGCTGTTTCCCTACTCCCAAGGAGACCACCGTAAGCCAAGTGGAAATCCCTCAACCTTGGCCCTAAGTGACACATCAGTTGGCGGTAGCTACAGGCAGAAAGGAACAGGACAGACCAGGCTACTAGGCTACCTGATAGAGTTGGCTCTTTTGTTACAGAACCACTCTCCCAACTTTGACAGCCAGGGTCCTTAGGGAGGTGTGAGTGTATGAGAAGAGAGGAAATAATGATTATAACGGAAAGAAAGCTAGGAGTCAAGGTGGCCAGTGGGACATGCATGAGAGGCCAGTGCAAACTGCACCCAAATATGGCAGCACTGGAAATGCTGGAGATAATGGCAACCACACAGGTATCAGAGACACTGCAAGTCCTGACCAGTCCAAAAACATTCAGGCCCAGAAAGTGACAGGTCTGACATACACCCCTATAAAGGAGGGATGGAAATTGTCTTTGAGAGTTGGATCCCCCCCACCCCCAATGAACACTTGGGCTTTACCGCCGTGCTTAGTTCTTGAAAGCCAAATAGATTTTCCTTCTCCCTTTAATGAAAAACAGCTTCAGGATATTAGGATCAAAAGAGCCAGTGCATATACCAGATGCCTGGGCCTGATCTCAGATGCAATAATATTGAAGAATTGTATACAAACCAGTAATCCAATGAATAATTGTTGTGCTTACTGAAGATTTAGGAATTCCTGAGGTGATTTCAAAAGATCGTTTAGGGCCTTGGAGAAGCAGGAGGGACGGGCAGGGAATCAGCATCCCATTAACAATACATTCATTACCCATGTCAGAAGGAAAAGCACTACCAAGCTCAGCGTCTCATTAATATACAAGTCACTCATTTGTTTACAAATAGAATTTCGCCCTCAAAAAAGAACTCTGAATGTTAAGCACTGGGAATGTCGCAGGGTGCCTGCCACCGCCTCATAGGCCATTACAGCTTTAATGCTCAAGCTAAGCAGAGGCATTACAACATTTCAGAAAGAGAGTGGAAATCTGTTTGAGGAGCGTTGTAAAACCTTTTCATCAGGAACATTTTCCAAAAGAATTATTGAACTTATTAAATTTAACATCAAGCTTGAAATTAAATACCCAAATGTATTAAATGCGTTAAGAGAGAAAGAACCTCTTTAATGTCTAGCAATGTATCGCACGGCCGTACACAGCACTTCTTATTGATGGATGATTGATGGAGGGGCAGGGAGTGGGGGAAATCAATGCAGACCAGACGAACCACTCCAGCTCAGTAACAAGGTCCAAAAGCTCGTGAGGAGAGATGTGGGATAATTAACGACAATGTGGGAGAGGGGAGGTTCAGAGCAGCTATGGTAGGAAAGTTACAATATACCAGTGATTCCCAAAGTTCAAGTCGCATCTCCCTAAACTGCAAGGGCCTCCTCTTTCCCTCTCTGTTGATGAACATACATTTACACCTAAAAACTGACGGCCAACTGGAGGATTCTGGCCTATTAGGACAAAATGGAGCATCATTAGCCAGCCAGCTCCCTGCCTGCCTTCTTTCTTCCATCTGGTTCAGAGGGTGGCAACGGCTGTCGGCTTCCTCCTCTTTAGTCTCAGTAGGGGTGAGGGGGAACGAGAATTAGTTGTCTCTGCCTGTCAGTGGCTTTTGGCTCCACCTACTGTTGGACCTCCTGCATTCTGCGTTGGACATGTCCCAGTCCCCACAGCTACCAACCTTTCCCTGGTCTTGCTCTAGCAGCACCAAGACATGCCTACATCTACAGCAACCTATACATAGGATCAGCTACAGTACTCGCTGCTATAAATGCTAATCATCAGTGGATAGCTAAATGTTTTTAGATGTAGGCACAGATTATTCTTATTTTTCTTTTTAAATGGCTGAGTTCAGTTAACAGCAACCCCTGGCAGTGATCACAAACATTTTAAGTCATGTGTTGTTTGGACTAGGTCCATGCATCTGCCTAGCCTAGCTTCCACTGACAGCTGCAGTCCATTTGTGAGCAACCTTCAAAGAGTGGCCAAGTACACAAAATGGACCCTAAATTGTGCAGAGCTCCTGGCTTTGGAAGGGCTCAAATGGAAATTCTGTGATAAGCCTCCAGCTATTCAAATGAGGTTATCACTGAATTAAAGATGAAATAATGAATGATATAGGGAACTCAGCAATCTTTTTTTCTTCTTCTCCCCCAGATGAAATTCAGTCTATTTTAAGCAGTTTCTCTACTTTTCATGCACCAGGCAATTTCTACTGATAATGCATAACAGAGAAGAAAGGAGGAATTTCCTATTATCAAATAAAAGGGGTGTGTGGCAACTTCTGACACTCAGGGAAGCCATTTTGAGATTGGCTTTTCTTTAATGTTTCTGGTTATGCCCCAGTAGCTTCCTGTCATTCCAGGAGCCTCCTCTTGTTCCTGGGCAATTAATTTTCCAGTGTGGTTTCCAGAACTAGTTTATTGTAATACTTGTATGTACAACAACAACAACAAAAGAGACACATAAAGTTGATATAAAATATAATGATGCCACACATTAACAGTAACCAGCCACATACTTGGGCAACAAAAAAAAAAAGAAATAAAATAAAACCCTGGGTGAAAAGAAAATCAGCACATGTCTTATTTCCAGTGGAAGAGTGTTCCAAATAGCAGGCGCTACCACAAGAAAGGCCCTAATTATCCTGGTTCTCCTTCCACTGCAATCATCAAAAACAGTGCAGTCATATAGAGGTCAACACAGAATTAAGCCTTGTTGTTCAAAGAGTCTTAGTCACAAGCAAATGGGTAGAGGGCTGAAGCCTAAGGATAAGGCAGTAAGTCCTACTGAATTCAGTAGGCAACTCTAGGCTCTCTAGTCTCAATGATTTAAAATCAGAGAGAAGTACTTGCAGTGCAAGCCTAGAGGTGGGGGAGGCAGGGGAGCGTATGGCCAAATGCAGAAGCTGGAAATTACAATACTGTGCAAAGAAAAAGAGATCAACTTTTAATGATGTGATTCAAGAAGAGCAACTTATCCTAAGTGGAGAAACTCTGAGCACACAAACACATACAAGGAAAACAAACGTGCATCTATTTAAAAGCATTTATACTCCAGACTGGACACATTATTTTAAAACAATATATAACTTAAAAAACTAATTAAGCTAGTTTACAACAGCAGCTGATTAAAAACACACACACAATATCAGGACCAGTCCTTAAAAACCATATGAGACAAATGCATCTAATTACAGAATTTATAAGCTGCCCTATGCAAAGTCTAGTAATAATAAAACAATGGAAGCATAAATACAGTATGAAAGCAGTATCTGAGAGTAAGGACAGATTAAAGCTAAAGCGGAATGAATGGCCAGGGGAAATGAATAAGGGCTTTCTTTGGTGCCAAAGTAGGCACAAGGCAAAAAGGGCATTTCATAGCAGGAGCATCACCATGGAAAAGGCCCTCTCTCCCACAGTCACTGGCTCTGCACCTCATTCAGTACAGGACAGGTGAACCCCAATTACCATCAGCCTTAGTCAGCAGGGACAATGGTCATGGATGTTGAGAGATGTACAGCCTGAGCCCGGCTTCGGCTGGGGAGGGCGGGATATAAATAAAATTTTTTATTATTATTACTCTTCATTAATATAACCCTTCAGGTGTTTGAAGCGTGCTAGCATACAGCACCTCCCCTTTGTCTTCTCTTCTACAGGCTAACTGTGCCCACTTAATTGAAGCCTTTTCCTCATAGGATTGGTTTCCCATACCCTTGACCAACCTTCTAATGCATTACCAATTTGTCTACATCCTTCTCAAAGTGTGGTGCCCAAGACTGGGCACAATGCTCTATCTAGAGGAAGTCTGATTATGGCAAAATACAATGGCATGAATACTTCTTGTGACTTGCAAACTGTGGTTCTATTAAGGCAGCACATAATCATATTAGCCTTTATTGCAGCTGCATCATACTGCGGACTCAAGTTCAGTTTGCACTCAGCTGCAATTCTGAGTTCCATTTTCACATGCCAGATTTTCCCCATCTTACACTTGTGTGTGTGTGTTTTTTAAAAAAAAGTCCCCCTAAATGCAAAACTTTACATTCATCTTATTTGAATTTCACTGTATTAGCTTGAACCCCATTTTCCACTCCATCCACAAGAAACAAGAAGTTAATTGTCTCAGGCTTCTGCTTGTGCTATGAGAGGGACAGAAATCAGTGGCAGGGATTCACTGCTCAGCTTCACACAACTCAGCGACCTTCCTCTGTCATTTCCACCTCCCCACCACCACATCTGAACATACATCATGCTCATGTTCAAGTCAGACTGTAAAGGAAAACATTTTTCCAACTTACTCCATGGCTGATGGCACTAAGCGCCTGTCAAGGTGGCAAATGGACTCTACCACGGCATACTCATCTACACTGCCTGAAAAATTATTCCTACCCGTCAGTGGCAGATTGAAAGAGATATGAAACCCATTCCCATGATGAATAAAATCAGAGTTAAATAAGGTGAGAACGTCCTCAGTGTCTGCTGGAGTCAGTACTTCACTTGAGGTTATTACATTCCTGGAGAAAACCTGAATGGGTCACTTTACATATCCACTTATCTTCTGCAATCAGCTAAGCAGTTCTGTTTACTGATTTCTGTTTAGGGGAGGAAATTTTATTCTTCAAACTATGTACACAAAATATATAGAAAAAATAAATAAAATGTCCAGTAGCACCTTAAAGACCAACTAAGTTTCTTCTTGGTATAAGCTTTTGTGTGCATTTTATTTTTTATATATATTTCGACTGTGTCAGCCCAACACGGCTACCTACCTGAATCTATGTACACAGAAGGTAGACTCCTGAGTTAGAACAGACAAAAGTCCTTCCCACAGCCAATGCCCCCATGAGGTCGAATCATACATGAATCTGTTCACACCACCAGTTCTGGATAAGTCTGCATATGATATAGGCCAGTCTTCCTCAACTTTGATCCCCAGATGTTACTGGACCACAATATGGACCACACTTCCAGGAAGCATGGTCAGGGTTGATAAGAACTGTAGACAGCCACATCTGGGGACCCAAGTAGTAGTCAAATGAGTAAGGGCCATAGCTCATTGGGAGAGCATCTGCTTTCCATGCAGAAGGTCCCATTTTTAATCCCTAGCATCTCCAGACAGGGATAGGAGAGTTTCCTGCCTGAAACTATCCTGGACTGCTGTTGCCACTCCATGTAGACAATATTGAGCTAGAAAGACCAGTGATCTGACACAACAGAAGGCAGCTTTCTATGTCCCTATGTCCAAATGATGCATGTAGATGCCTGGATAGCTCAGCTGGTTAGAGCGTGGTGCTGATAATGCCAAGGTTGCAGGTTCAATTCCCGTATGAGACAGCTGCCTATTCCTGAATTGCAGGAGGTTGGGTCAGATCAGGGTTTCCCAAACTTGGGTCTCCAGCTGTTTTTGGACTACAACTCCCATCATGCCCAGGTAGCAGAACCAGTGGTCAGGGATGGTGGGAACTGTAGTCCCAAAACAACTGGAGACCCAAGTTTGGGAAACCCTGGACTAGATGATCATCAGGGTCCCTTCCAGCTCTACAATTCTATGATTCTATGCAGACGACTAAAGCATATGAATAAAGACACATACTGAAGAGGAAGGCTAACCTCCGAGAGAGAGAAAACATCATTATCTCTTAACTCTTACTAAGTCAGACCAGGGGACCATGTAGTCTAATTCTCTACCCTGCATTTCAGTTGCCCTTTCACAGACAGAAGGCATCCTTCCCAATATAAGTTACAAGAAATGAGATACCTGCTAAACATCTAACAGTAAAAGCTGTTCAACAGTGGAACAGACTCCCGAGAGAGGTGGTGGACTCTCTTTCCTTGGAAGTTTTAAAGCAGAGGTTGGATGACCACCTGCCATATATGATCTAGTTGAGATTCCTGCATTGCAGGGGGTTGGCCTAGATGACCCTTAGGGCTCCCTTCCAACTCTACAATTCTATGATTAACAGAAGTGACTCCATCGAGTGTGGAATCCCACCAGTGGAAAGTAGAAGGAGGAGAGATCTACCCTTTCCCCTATCCTCGCCCCCCTCCCCAGATCTAGCACCTGTGCTTTCCCCAAACTCCCCCAATTCTCCAGAGAAGATTTTCAGGCGACACAGGAAACAAGGTGATGAGCAAACTTGCAAAAGAGAGAGAGAGAGGGAGAGAGGGAGAGAAATGTGTGTGGCCCCTTTGTGTCTTGGGAGCATTTCTTGAGCGGAGTTCTGCTTGTGGGAACTGAGGATCCAAGCCTCTTCTCTCATGGCTTCAAAGCAGATCTCCTAGGAAGCTCACAGTCAGGGCACAATGAAATGTAACTTCCCTCTCCCCTCTCCTCGAGCAACTAGTAATCAGGGGAATATTAGCTCGATGAAGATGTTGACCCAGTGTGCAGAGATTGTGAAAAAGCAAAATCCATGCTAGGGATCATTAGGAAAGGAATTGAAAATAAAACTGCTGATATCATAATGCTATTATACAAATCTATAGTGTGACTGCATTGGAATACTGTGTACTCTTCTGGTTGCTTCACCTCCAAAAAGATATTGCAGAGTTGGAAATGGGCGACCCAAATTATCAAGGGGGTGAAAGAAAGCCTCTGCAATGAAAGGGAGCCTCTTCGGGGGCTTTTCAGGTTAGAGAAAAAGCAAAGTAAGAGGTTTACCAGATTATGCATGGCATGGAGAAAGGGGATGGACAGAGAAAAGTTTTCCTCCCTCTCTTAAGTGGGGGATGTGCACATGGGGAGAGGTCTATTGATGCAACAAGGCTTTACCATTCTCTTCCCCTGTGAGCTCCCCAAACCTTTTCTGCTGTTTCCCCCAGTCCTCCAGAGTAGATTTAGGGGGTGTGAGGGAGGTGTGGGGACAGGAAGCCCATTTTGTCAGCAGGCCTTGTTCTGCATACACAGAAAAACCTTATTTGTATCTCACCCCTAAGGTTTAGGGCATGGGTAGGCAAACTAAGGCCCAGGGGCCGGATCTGGCCCAATCCAGCCCGCGGACGGTCTGGGAATCAGCATGTTTTTACATGAGAAGAATGTCTCCTTTTATTTAAAATGCACCTCTGGGTTATTTGTGGGGCATAGGAATTCATTTGTTTGTTTTTTTCAAAACAACGTCTGGCCCCCCACAAGGTATGAGGGACAGTGGACCGGCCCCCTGCTGGAAAGGTTTGCTGACCCCTGGTTTAGGGTAACTTCAACTTTTCTCAGTTATGCAGCCCCTCTTAACACTTCCATCTATTCCAGCAGTGTCTCTCCCCTCTCATTCTTTACTTAGTAGCATAATCCTTTGTTACTATACAACTTGTTGCTCTGGAAATGGACCATGCTAAGCAGAGGGGATTAGTTCTCCTTGAGGACAGGAATGAGCAGATGCCCTCAGAGAAACTGTTTGCTTTCGCATTTCTTTAGTACAGAAGCAGAAACACAGAGGCATAAGGAGCGGAAGGTTATTAAACAGGGAAATCCTCCACAGTCCACTAAAGGCTCTGGGAGACATTTTCCCTCCCTCCAACTACAGCTGTTGAAACATTGCCCTCAGATGCCTTGACCACACTGCCACGCAACCACCGCGGCAATATGCACTCATTAAGAACATAAGAAAAGCTTGCTGGATCAGGACAAGAGCCCATCTAGTCCAGCATCCCATTCTCATAGGGGGCCTGTAGGCCTTAGCAACTGCCACTGAATAACCTTGGTTCCTGCCAGTGGCAAACGTCCCATCCTCAGCACGATACTAGAAAACAGGCTTGTCAAAGAGGCACTTCATGATTTAGAAACACAGGGCTGTGTCGGAGCCTAATTGAAAAGCTGTGTGACAAACAGGAAAGGTGAAACTGACGGCACAAAGAGGTGCTTGCAGGCTTCCCACAAGCATCTGGCTGGACACCATGAGAACAGGATGGTGGACTAGGTGGGCCTGATCCAACAGGCTCTAATTATGAGTTGGGACCCTTTGCATCCCAAGGGCCACATTCCCCTCTGTGCAAATTTCTAGGGGCCACATGCCTGTTGTGGACAAAGGCGGATGCTGCAAGGAAACCCAGCCAGATGGGCAGGGTATTATTATTATTATTATTATTATTATTAATAATAATAATAATAATAATAAATTATGATTGTGATATTTCCTCTGCACAGTATGCTAGCTATATATGCACTCACACTCCCCTCACTATCCTTCATCCAGGCAGGAAAGAGTCATCAACAGATTTCAAGAGCACATTCCTGGCAAGCACTCAAGGAGGCTGTGAAGCGGTGTCAGGAAGAGGTGTGGCCTGGGGAAAGGGGGAGTGGCTTGAGAGAAGGTGTGTGGCTTGGGCGGAATCCTATGGGCCAGATAGTGTAAAGGAAAGGTGGCGACCTATGACGTTCAGTGATGTGTCAAACCTGAAAGATCTGTGTTTCTGCACATCCTACAGAGGTCCCCCCCATCACCACCACATGACACACACTTCCTGTTTCACGCCCCTATCCAACCCTGCAAAGAAAATAAAGGAGCCCGTCTCTTTCTGATAAGAATTCAGACCTCCACAGCATTAATACGAAAATTGGTTCACACCCAGCGCAAGGCGAGAGAAAGCAGGGGGTGGGAAATTCATTTGCCACCTTCATATTTTTCTCTTTGAGATGAATTAATTATGAAACGGAAGGACACATTTTAATGCTTTAAACTCAGGCAAGTGAGAAATGTAAGCTCAACGATCTAAGGGGGAAAAATGCCAATCTATTATTCTAATCATAACTGTCATCATAGGTTTAAGCACAGCTTTAATAGTTTGCCTGGCAATTGTCTACTCTGGCCTCTGCCGCCACCCACAGGCTACTCTGCCATAACAGCAAAGAGAAAAGCAAGATAGCCAGGGGAGGATTAGAGTGGGGAAAATTATTGCGGCTGAAAACTCTCCAGCCAACTTGCCACTTCAAAACAAAACTGACTGATGCAGAGGCTTAAGAGCTCACACGGCATCATGTGTTCTTTGAGAGATCATGGGTCCCATGTTAAGTCCTTTTTCACAATGGGGATGATGGGGCAACAAAGAGAAGCATGTGTTGCCAACTGTGGAAGGGCCTGGGTGCAGACTCTTGTTGAACCCACACTGGGGTTCAGTGAAAAAAGGGACTGGGCACAAACCCACCCATCCCACAGTGGCTAATGTCACTGGACAAGGAAGTGTAAAGGGCCAGTTTTCCAGGCGTGTGTCTCCAGAGGTCCCAATGACCTGGTGGGGTGGTGGAAAGGCTTCTCCTTGCCCTGCTGCCTCTCAGAGCTTGGTCAGGGTACCTTGTACTCTCTCCAAAAAACAACACTGCCTTGATGCCACCACCCACCCATTCCAGTTACATCCCAGTGTGACAAGGAGATACAAGCCAGGAACTGGTGAATATATGATGATGGCTATGTAAGAGAGGCTTGCCATTGAAAATCGTTTGGGGGCAAAGCCCTGAATCGAATGAGGATAACACACTTGGCACCACCCTTTCATAATCCAATTTCAGTATAACCACAGGGAATTCTAAGTGGAAATCCATTGCTTTTGTGCAGGGGGCGGGGGAACAGATGAAACAGGAAATTACAGATTTTAGATACAGAAAAGGCTTAATGGACCCCGTCCAGTTCAATATTCTGAGGTGCATTCTTTCCTGCTTCTTTCTAGGTATACGTGCCAATGTACCTACCCTGCTAGATAAACGGAGAAGCCACCATTTAATAAAAATATGAATAACCAAACTTAAGGTAGCTGAATTCTAGCAGCGGAGAGCATGTCCCAAATCATGATCCACTTGCTGAGAGACAAGACACAGGAGGAGGAGGAGTGTCCAGAACTGTTTTCTGACAAATGCCCCCTGGCAGAACTTTATTGTGATCCAGCTGCATAGCTACTGTAATATATAAGAGAATTGGCATTTTTAGGAAGAAACAGATTTGCAGTGGCCTGGATCCTAACTTTCCTCCCAGAAACAGAACAGAGGTGCTTCCCTCTACAGTCTCCAGCACACCTCCTAATTCTCACACATTGCTAATTCTCTTATGATTGCGATCATTTGTTCAGATATCAACTGATATTCTTTTGTTATACTGAGCCTTAAAGCCACAGATCCTTGGTATAGGACCTCAAAAGAATTGATACGGGACAATAGAAAGCTTTTGAAATGAAATGTGCAGCATTATCCACTAAGTAAAAGCCGTTCTTCCTTATTTGCTTTGGGATGCTTTGGAGAACAAAGAGGATATTAACAAAGCGGAAAGCCAAAGCCAAAGGAATACAGCACCTGCAGCTTCTCTAATGAAAGATGGAGGGCTTCAGAGAACATCAGCAAAATTAAGTGCATTGGTGGGAGAAAGAGTGCTTCATGATGGTCGACGGAAGACAACTCAGCCTTACCTTAAACTGTCTTTGGGACTACAGAGATGAAGATGGTTGACTGGGCTTGGGTTAGAAGGAAAGTTATACCAAAATAGAGTCACATTACAAAACACCAATGCTAGCAACATATGTTGATTCCCACTCCCTCAAAAAGGCTTCTGAACTGAGGAACACTCACAAAAATAAGTGCTATCCTCACCTCCAAGCCATATTATGAACTCACATGATCTTGCACTAGAATCAGGGACGGGCTTTCTTTGGCTCCCCCAAGCAGACCGGCTAGGCCATAACTTCTTTTACTGTGTTTTACTGTCTGGACAAGAAGAGGAAAAGGCAGATGTTTAAAAATGAACTATGCAAGACTGGGAGTTATACAGAGCAGGAAAATAGTACCTCTTGTTGAGATTGGGGGTGGGCTTTGAGGTGTCCCCTCTCTGGAGACATGCGCCTCCAGAGAGAATACAATTTCAGCAAACAAACAATGATCCATCTTACAATGTGGCCTGCAAAGGCATGGCCTTATCAGTCCAATGGCCTGTTTAGTAAGCTCTTGGGCTGTTACTTCACAGCAAAGCACCCTGAATGGTACACAGTCTTCCGAGGGAGCAAAAGATGCTTCCCTTCTTCAGCTGTCCTGATAAAGCTCAGCACTGGATGCATGTGGCTTGCCCCCATGTCTGATGGGCTGTCACAACAGGTGGATATTAGATGCAACCTCTGCCAGCATGCCACAAATGGAAGTTTCTGAGGAGCTAATCCGGAAAAGCTTACCACTTCCCTGTAATGCCCAAGTTTGCTCTGAAAGAACCATGCTGTGGCAAAGGTGACTAATTTCAGCCACTGCAGCAAGGGAAGATGAAAGAGGGGTGGGAGGAGGCTGCAGAATCAAGGTACTGTTCATTTGTGGTCATTAACATCCCCCCACAGCAAGCAGAACCATTACTTCTAGACTCCAGGCAACATTCTAAGTCAAGTGATTACATTATGTAAAATGGAAATATGAAGAATAAAACAGCTGTTAAACAGCTGCACTAATTCACATGCAACGTGACTGCATTTCAGATGGCGGCTGGAACAAATCCTGCATATTTCTGTTTGGAAAGCACTTACTGATCTTATAATTGGATGTTTAACACAAGGCATCCATAGCCATGTTTCGATACCAAGAAATTATCTCAATTGCACTCACAGGCTCCACCCAAAGAGCAGGTACCTGGCACCTCAGAAGGATCTGCCATCTTTGCTGCTTTCCATGCCCTGGTGGGATTTCTGGGTGCTCAACACTAACAGCTATTTTGGGTGAGAGGATTTCTGTTTTGTTTTGTTTGAGATGTTTAATTTTGCTACCTACCTCCAGCAATCCCAATCTATTTCTATTTAATTGCAGTCTTAAGGAAAATAGCTCCCCCCCCAAAAAAAAAGTCTCTTGTAGAATCACGCCAACCAGCTTCCAGAGACAGTTAAGACCCGGAGTGATGTAATAAAAGGGAGGGCCTGCTTCCGAAAGACAGCCCCACATTAAATGGTTTCTTCCTCCTGAAATTAATTTATGTTCCAATATCAAGTGCTACCCATACTTCCAATCCATCTCGCTTCCTGACTTCAAGAGTTTTGTCCTCACTTGCACCTGGTGGGAAAAGGGGACAGAATTTCTTTTTCTTTTCTTTCTCCTGGGAGGTAGTAAGTGAAAACAAGGGAAACCTACTTCCCTTTCCAGTCTTGCCTCTCTAGCCCAGAAAGGCCGTAGGACATTTTTGGTGGGCTCCCATTCAGGCTGGGCCAGGTGGCAGCTGCAGATCTCCATATGCTTTAAATTAAAGTTGGGGTAAATTTCTGCCCCATGAAGGGCTCTTGACCTATGGGAAAACTCAATTAGAAGCCAGTGCCAAAGATGAGTTTGCAGCACTACAGGATGATATAGGGCCTCTCTCTCTCTCTCTCTCTCTCTCTCTCTCTCTCTCTCTCTCTCTCTCTCTCTCTCACACACACACACACACACACACACACACACACTATGCTATCACATCTCTGCAGGTTGCATGAAATAAAGGCTGCATGAAGGCTACAAGTTCCCCATTCACACTTTAAACAGAGAAATAAATAAGAGCAATAGTAATGTTGTCAATTTTTAAAGCAGATGTTTCAGAGATGCTTTGACAACAGATTAAATTTTAAGAGAATTAAAACTTGCACATAAACTTAATCCAGATCAAATCTGTTGTCCAAAATATCATTTGCAGTTGTATTTCTGAAGAACTCTCCCGTGCCTGACCTCATTTTCTTTGCACATTACATGTGACTACACATTTTGCCTCCAGTGCCAGGGATTTGTAAATATCACCTCATTGCATATGGAAGGGAAACTTGGATTATGCTAGAGAAGATAATTTGTTTAAAAGCCAGACACAGAGCGCTTTCTCAGACACACCTCCTCCCAGGGCAGAAGGTACAGACACCACCACACCTGCCCAGACAATGTCTCCCCACAAAAAAAGCTGTCTTATTTCTGGTAAATAATTTTTCTCAGCCTTCTAACCGGGGCTGCTGGGAAAGGGAGATTCTTACTCACAGCACGTTGTCACAGCTGCTTTTCTATGGGGAAAGTGGCTGAATTAGTGTCACAGGCCTAGTCCCCAAGAGCACAGGCCTAATACTTATGCAGATTCGGGAGAGGAAGACCAAAGGCTGGCCTTAAGGGCAAAAGGCCATGGATTCCTGCAAAGGTGAAGAGTCAGTGTGAAATGTGGACCTTGAAACCTGCCACTCTGATCCCTTGAATCCATTTAGCCACCATCTGCAGCAGGGGAGCAGGGATTTAAACTCAGTGGGGATTTAAATAAAATGTCCCGTTGTGAAACGCATACAGTTCCTGGACAAGCATGTCCAGGGTACCGGTGTGGTGTAGTGGTTAAGAGCGGTAGATTTGTAATCTGGGGAACTGGGTTCGTGTCTCCGCTCCTCCACATGCAGCTGCTGGCTGACCTTGGGCCAGTCACACTTCTTTGAAGTCTCTCAGCCCCACTCACCTCACAGAGTGTTTGTTGTGGGGGAGGAAGGGAAAGGAGAATGTTAGCCGCTTTGAGACTCCTTCAGGTAGTGATAAAGCGGGATAGCAAATCCAAACTCTTCTTCTTCTTCTACCACACATTAAAAAGTGAGATATGAATATAAATAATATAAATAAGCAAGCAAGCAAGCAAGCAAGCATGTATGCATTCAGATCAGTTACTACAACAATAAAAAAACATTGCTTTTGAACTAAACGGAGTAGTTACTGAGGAGCATTTTCTAAAATCTTTGGTCATATAGTTCACATGCACTGCATAATAATAACTGCTCAGAGTAAGACATGAGAGATTTCTGTGCATATGCAAGGGTACTCAGCAAGATCATTTACTTGGAAGGCTAGGCCTAAGGCATTTGGGCATGTCCCACCAGAATAAAGTGGGACTTCACTTCTGAGTAAACATGTAAAGGCTTAAGCTATAAAAACTGAGGACATTCCATAAGCAGGAGTTATTTGCAGTTACATGAAGCATCAATATCCGTGCTGTTTGGTTCGTAGAGCCATACATGTACTTTGAGAACATGATACAATGCAGACTCAGGGGCATCCATATGAGCCCTGTGAATGATCCTGATTGTATGCAAGATCATCCTGATTGTAGCATTTGTGAAGAACTGCTAGTCTCTGGGACCAGTAGAAAGCCTGCCAGAATACACAATTTACTGGCTGAACTTCAGAAGTCAGGTATTTTACTAATGATTCTTTGTGACACAGGAAAGGAGACTGAAAACCAGCCGCTTTCAGTTTGAAGAGACTGTAACAATTCTCCTACATATTTCAGTTACCGTAGCAAAGCCAGTCTTCTTTCCCTATAGTATATGAGGGTGGGGAATGTATTGCACCATTTCTGTATTAATACCATACTAGCAGAGGGATGTAATAGCCAGCTGGAGGAGCATGTGCCTGGAATTAGTGGTGTAGGAAGGGGGGTACAGGCCGCCCCGGGGGTAATCACTGAAGGGGTGACAAAAAATAACCCACTGCAGGAGCACTTTCCCCTTGAGTGATTTCCAGAAACCAGAAGCATTGTAGCCTCCAACTGTGCAGGCAGAGCACAGCCTTTATGGCTAGTAGCCTTTGACAGCCCTCTCCTCCATGAATCTGCCTAAGCTGCCTCCTCCTCCTCTCTGTCTTTCGCACCTGCTCGCTTTGGCACAGTAAGTCTCCATGGAGGAAAGCCACTTCCCTCTGCAGGAACCGGGAGAGTCCCGGCACGGCCAGCTGGGCAGAAAGTGAGGTGGCGGGGATTTTCCTGCTAGGTTTCAGGCACCTGGAATGTTTCTGAGGCTTGATCGGGTTGAAATGGGCTGAGGCTGCTTGGGACAGGTTTCCATGGGGGCTGCTTTTCTGGTATTGCCGGGGGCAGTGTGGGCATGAGTTAATACTTTTTGCTGGGTCCGGGTTGCTCTGGGTTTTATGACTGCATGGTGGAAGCCACCTTTGGGGGCTTGTTGCCCTAAAAAGCGGCTTTTGAATCTCTGCAGTTAGCCAGAAACCCGCCATCCAGACCCATTTCTTCCCCTTTCCATAAGCAGGCTGCATTCCTTTCACCACCATCAGCATACATCCAGCCACAGTCCAGCTGCCAAGAGCCAGTGTGGTGTAGTGGTTAGAGCGGTAGTCTCGTAATCTGGTGAACCGGGTTCGCGTCTCCGCTCCTCCACATGCAGCTGCTGGGTGACCTTGGGCTAGTCACACTTCTGTGAAGTCTCTCAGCCCCACTCACCTCACAGAGTGTTTGTTGTGGGAGGGGAAGGGAAAGGAGATTGTGAGCCACTGTGAGACTCCTTAGGGTAGTGATAAAGCGGGATAGCAAATCCAAATTCTTCTTCTTCTCCTATGGTAGGGAGCTAGAGAAATGGGGGGAGGGCTCGAGGAATTGACGGGGAAGTGTTTGGAGATCCACACTTAGGTGAGCATGAATGCAGAGGCGTAGCTAGGTGAGGCGGGGGGGGGGCACTGGGCGTCACACCACGGGGCCTGCAGCATGCCTGAGCCACGTGTTTCTTCTGAGGGGGAGGTGGTGGGCGGACTGCCTGCAAGCTCCACGCTGCTTTTTCGTGCAGCGTGGGGCTTGCATCTGCCCACCACCTCAGCCATCCTACAGCTGAGGGGGAGGCTGCAGAGAGGCTCCACGCAGCGCGCCCTGCCTTGGCTCGCTCTGCCCCCATAGGTGGCTCGCTCCACCCCCAGCTGCAGGGTGCGCCTGCCACCCCAGGCACCCAAGCAACTAGCTACACCGCTGTCTGGAATGGTCCCATAAGCATGTCAAGCTGGAGCACACGCAACTGGCACTCCTACAGGTGTCACAAAATATCCATTCTGCATTTGTAGGAAATCTATCTTTTAGTGTGGCAGCCCCTGCACTTTGGATGTCCCTATCTATTGTCATCAGGCAGGCACCTTCAATGTACTCTTTTTGGCACCTGCTAAAAACATTTCTGTTCAGACAAGCCTACCCGGATATTCAGAATGCTGATGTGTTATTTGTTTATTGCTGGTTTAAATCTTTTGAATGTTTTATGTTCTATACAGTATGTTATTCTATATGTAGAATAAGAGAACAAGAAGAACGTGTGCTTAGAGAAAACTGGAAAACATTTATTGAATATATGGGAAATAACTGTGTGCGGCTGCAAACGTTGGCAGCATTAAGATAAATTCAACAGTACAAATAAGTTTTGATGGATACAATAATGGAATACTGAATGGTATAGTATTCCGTAAAATATGCAGGGGTTTATGATATGCAAAAGGAACCATGGAAAGAGAAGAAGCGAAGTCATTGATATTTTAAGGATGTAAAAATGAGTACTATAAATTGTAAAACAGAAAATTTAATAAAAATTATATAAAAAAACAAAACTTTTTTTGAATGTTTTAACTGTTTCTACTAATAAATCCTATTCTTTTAGTCTTCTTGTAAACGCTATGAAGTTTTCTGCCATCAAGCAAAGCAACAGGGCTTTTTTTGAGACGGTTCTCATAGGAACTGAGTTCCAGCACCTCTTTGTTGCATTACGGCACCTCACTGGCACGTTACGTCAGGTCTTTAGAGTTGTGGTGCCATCCCCCTGCACAGCACTCAATTTTTATATTTTTCCTGTGGCGTTGGGTCGAGTGAGTGAACGGGGCGGGGGGGGAGCTCAACCACTTTGTGTGGGTGCTTCCCCCTTAAAAAGGTTGAGTTCCGGCACCTCTTTTTCTAGAAAAAAGAGCCCTGCCAAGCAATACTGTATGTACAATTTATTAAATAAATGAAAAAAATAATTGTACGGCTCTGCCCATCTCTTACACTCTCTCATACAAACCCATCCTTTGAGTCCACTGGAATTTCAAAGGTACAACTGAGAACAGAAATTGTCCCCTGACCTACAAACATGCACAGAAAGTCTGAAGTCGTCATCCATTGAGCAAACAATTGATTCATCATCTATAGTCAGAGTCTGGAACTGTTATCTGAAGAGAGATTGGGTCCTTGAGTCCTTCCTTTTCAGTCTAGCACCATGCTGTTGCCTTACGCTCCACAATACTTAGTGCATGGCATGTAAGACATTTCACTTTATGCCAGATTTATAGACTACGGTACATAAACTCTTTTCTTTCCTGAAGGACAATATCATGATGTCAATATATATATTGACTCCCTGTGGATTTATCTAATGAGTGCGATGAGTTTCCAGCAAGCTGGGGGGAAATGTTATTTAGCTATACTCCCCTTCAAGCGTTTGTGAACATGGGATATAGCAGCTCAGAGCTTATGAACAGGCCATCTCCCGAGACAGATAATGAAATAACTTGATTTATAAGATGCCAGTTAGCTTAATCCAGTTAGCCTGATCCAATCAGACTAACTGGCAACAGCAAACCCATATATAATGGTTAACATTAGCTCTCTCAACAGGAAGATAATGTGTAGGCAAGGAATAAAGCCGAGGGGGAGGAGACTAATAGTTGCTCACGAATTTAGGTTATCACACACCTACCTTTCCTTCTTGCTTTCCAGTATCTAACACTTAACTTAACCTACTTTTTATGAAGCCTTATTATCAGTAGCTACTGTGCAGAAGAGCACTTGCCTGAATAGGAAAAAAGCTAACAACATACCCATGGATTTCTTTCCTGCACAAGCAAAGGTACAGAGTGATCATCTGTCAGTGTCCTCTGAATTAACCACTGTTACCTCTCTGCTTGTGTAAACAAGCCGTGAAATGCATGAGGCGCCATGTCCTGAGACACAATGCACAGTACATTGGATAAGAGCAGCTACTATTTTCATAAGGAACCGTCTCCCAGAAAAGTGTTGCAGTAAGTTCAAGTTTGCCTGCAATAGAGGCGTCTTGTGATCTAAGGGCTGCTGGGAAGACACCACCTCCTTGGCAATATTTAATAAATTGTTTCCCCGAAAAGTGCCGCCCCAAGTGCTTTTCTCCATACATGGGAAGAAGATACAGGGGCACAGTTTCTTTCCCACAGTGGATGGCTGCTTGGGGTGGAGTAAGCAAACAACACCTTCCACTGTCCGGACGGCATCCATTTCAACCTTCATGGCTTTATTTTCAGAAACATGGGATCGGATTCTACTAACTCAGTACACGAGTGAAAGTCAGCACAAGGGCTCCTTCGAGCGCAATGGGGCCTCCCCCAAATCCACTCCAGAGGGTCGGGGGAACCCACAGAACAGCATGCAAGGGGAGGAGAGTTGTGACTGCACCATCTGGCGAGCAGAAATGTTTGCATCACATTGGTGTGACACTGAATTCCACCCACGGAGTTAGAAAGTAAACAAAACGAGAAAGAGGCTGCGGAGACAGGATTTTTAAAGCAGAAATTATCCACGGGGCTGCTGCCCTTTCAAGATGGTGCTGATGCTACCATGTGCCTATTGTTCATTTGGAGTAAGGCGTACTCTACAGATGATGTGTAATTCCCTACCTTTTGTCCGGCTGCAGTTTTCCCAGATATAGTACTTTCACAGGAGTCCAATGTCATAATAACTAAAACATTGTCCAATATAATAATAAATAATGATAGCTTGTACAAAGTAAAGGATAAAGAATACTGAAAGATAAATGTAAAACAAAGCAAAGCTTTTGTCATGGCTGCATGTTGTCATGTTGTTAATTGCTCCAAAACGTAATAAAAAACCCCCACTTGTTCCAAAAAAACAAAACCCGATAGTGACAGATTAGTTTGCAAGAACCTGGACAATCATAGTCAAATAAACACACTACGTGAACAATCAAAGTTTTGGTACAATATTTTAAACAGCAACAATGGAAAAGCAGAGATTGGGAAGGGGAAAGACACACTGAGGCAAATTGCTGCACCTTCAAAAACTAGGAGGACTGAACACCATTTTCCTCATTGTCGTCGATGTGGCTGAGATAAAGCAAAGCTTCTAGTAACACAGCGTCCCTATAAGCCTCAGTCTGTTATAATGTTCCAACAAAGGGATTAGCATAGGAAGCACTGGGCTTGGCTGGCAAGTCAGCAGCTGCTACATTATCAGGCAAGTAGCGCCCCCATGTGGCTCTGCAGAGATGTCTAAAATGGCCTAATTTTAACTGGGTGTTCAAAGAGTGCGCTTGTGCCTTGCCTTTGAGCTTGTGCCTTGCCTTTGCAGACCTAATCTGTTGAAATGTCCTGCCATTGGGGCTGACCTCATTTCAGCCCCCTTGCTCCCCTTGATGAGGTTTTCTTTCTCCATTCTCCATGATGTGTTGAGAATCAACGGGTGCTGTGTGTTAAGACAGCAGGTAATAGAGTCATTTGTCACCATGAGCTAACAGACAGCCTATAAGGGTCACCTATCACAATATGATTCAAGGGGGATTAAAATCAAGGCCATGTAGGGTGCTAGAATATTAACTCTTAGCAGGATGGTGATGATGATGGGAGGAAAAATAAGTGGGCTGGAGGTGGGCGGGGAAACAAAATTATTCCTGGTTTCTGATTTAGACACAGATCTCGCTGCTATTCCTGAAGAAAATTTCTTCCTTGTGCAATTCACCTGCCCTGCTGGGAGCCCTCTTGGAAAGGCTATCAGGAGCACATCAGAATGCAAAGTTCCAAGACCCTTTTGGCCTCAGATAAACTTCCCCCACTTTAGTTGGGAACGGTCTTCAAGCTATTTGCTACCAATGATGAGCTCATTAAAGTAACGGCCTTCATGTGCATAGGGAAAGATGCTGTACGACCGGGCAGCTCTATTCTGATGAGTGATGACACCATAAAGACACAAAGGAAAATCTAAATGGAGTTCAAGGCCTCCGTGCGCAGAGGAGCAGACTGCAGTCTTATTGCTTTGAAACGGAAAGGTAACCCCTGTAGGGCAAAACCTTTCATTTTACTGCAGAGAATGTGTCATACACGTCCAATTCCTCTCCCTCCAGAAGCAGCAGGCACGTGCTTTGCAGCCTGAAAAGCTGCCATCGTCATGATGCAATTTCACGAAATATTGGAACAAACCAGAAGAGCGAGGCCTCCAGAGGGAGCCCGAGGTCCCTGGTGCTCTCATTAGGGGAAGGTGAGCAGACACAGCAGTCGAATTCGTAGAGACCAGGAAACCAAAGCACAGCGCAGTCGGAACAATACAATTTACTGTATTTTATTATTTATGTCCTTTTTCCCCTTTCTTTCTTTCAAGAGCTTCTGATTTTTACAAGGGGAAGGGCTGTTAAGAGGAGCAAGCAGCAATAAAAAGGGAAGGCACAAAAGAGATAGTGCATAATGGCATTTTTCTATTAAAAGAACTTCAGCGATCTATTCTCATTGCAGGCCACTTTGTTTTAATGGCTTTGGTGTCGCAGCCTACAAGATCTATCGTAAGTCTTATTGCTGTGTGCTGGAAATAAACAGGGCAGCCCCCCGCCGCTCTGCTCCACCAATATGCACAGTCTGACCGGCCCCATTTCATCCTGGCACAGATGCTATATAAACATATATAGCTAGGACTATGGCATGCATCCTTCTGGCTTTGGTGCATTAGAATCAGAGTTGGAAGGGACCCTGCGGATCATCTAGTCCAACCCTCTACAATGTAGGAATATGCAGCTGTCCCTTACGGGGATCAAACCTGCAACCTTGGCATTATCAGCACCACGCTCTAACCAACTGAGCTATCCATCTAATTTATTGCATCTCTCTAAATTTCTTGCATTTTTCCACAATGGTGGGTGTGGGTCAGTTGTAGATAGTCGAGCCAAAGATGTACTTCTATGGGAATGTTAATTCTAGCACCAGCTTCCTGCTGGAGAAAAAAAATAAGGGGGAAAGCTGACCACAGCTTTCTGGTGTTAAGTATTTCAATTCCTTTGATGAATCAGTGAGTGAAAGATGGAAGAAGAGAAAGTTCAGCTTGCATTTCTGTAGGGTATGTAGGGAAAGCATTGTAGAAGCAAGTCTGTGGGCAGAACTCATGAATGATACTGAGCTAGCATTATATGCACATTTACTTGGGAACAAATCCAACTGGACTCAGTGGCACTTTCTCAGTAAACTGCATATTACAGGTAATCAGGCTGAAATTAGGAAGAAGACGAAAAATACCCTAAATGTCCCAGTAATGGATCAACTAAGACATCACAAAGTTATGAACAAGATTTTGAGTATTCTACAGCTCTTCATCAGGCAGAAAATGAAGCAAAATAAGGAACACATTTCAAGACACTCTTCTCAACCCTCCTTTCTCACTCACAGACCTTTAAGGAATGTAAGGTAGTTTAAATGATGCCTTGCCTTCGCTCAGGTCATAGAAATGAAAGCAAAACTAATTTAACACCATCAGGACTTTTTGATGCCCCCACCACTCACTTAACCGAGCAGCATGATCACTTTTATCATTGAATCCCAAATTATACACATCCTAAGACACTATTGAATCAATAATGTTCATTGTGACGACTCTCATGCGTTTTTTAATTAACAAAATTTACATTATCTTATATGGAAGCTTTGCATTATTCATATCTGCAAAATGCTCTGTGGCCTTCTGTTAAAAAGCATGTTAAAAATTGTATTGTACCAAGTATAACCATCTCTATACCATCTCTCTCTCTCTCTCTCTCTCTCTCTCTCTCTCTCTCTCTCTCTCTCTCTCTCTCTCTCTCTCTCTTTCTCTCTCTCTCTCTCTCTCTCTCTATATATATGGTATCACTATACAGTTTGCATTAGATATGTTCATTTCCTTTAAGACAAGCAATTAAAAGCCCAAGGTAAAAATGTTATATTGCAATCATAATCCAACACGACAGAGACCAGTTTTCCCCGTAAAGCATGAATAAAGCAACCTGGCTTTCTCTAAAACCTTTCTCTAAAAAATTAATAGTATTCCCACCCCTGTCCCCCCAAAAAGTAATGGATGAGGAGATAGAAAAAGCTGGAGAGGAATTAGTGGTACAGCACATGATGCTGCCAAATGGAGTAGACTGTAATGGGTTAGGAGCAATAGGCTACATCAGGGGTAACAAGCATCCTACAGTGTTAGGGCTGATTCAGCCACAGGTCATCAGAGAGACACAGAGACGAGCAGTAAGGTTGATTCTTTATTCAAGGAAACAGAATACCAACAGAGAAACCTATGGCAAATACCAGCAGGCTCCCTCTTCCTCAGCTGCCTGTCTTATGTCTGCAGTGTTTTCTGCCTCTTCTTCTCTCTCACTCAAGCCAGCTGCTTGTTCAGCATCCAACTATTCTGCTCCACCCCCTTCATCCTCTGACTATGTCCTACCACTGCTCCCCTGGCTCTGAGCCTTCCTCTTCTGTGGCTTCCCTAGGGGGTTCTCTGGCTGGAGTCTCCCACCATTCTTCATCATCTAGCCAATCCCTGACATCCAGATACTGTGGATTACAATTCCCACCATACCTGACCATTGGTCATTCTGGCTGGGGCTGCTGGGAACTGTAGTCCAAAAACATACAGATAGTACCACTTCAGCTGCCCCTGGCCTAGAGGAACCAGAAAGCAGTTTTGTATGTCCCTGTGAATGTAGAGATAAAAGGTCCAATTAGCATTTTCTGTCCTTTGAATATGAGGACCTTCTTCCAAAGAAAGCAGTAGTGAAGTTTACTTAAAGAAACATTCACGCGGCACAGAGAGAGAGATTCGTACTCATCGTAATCTGGGTCATTTAACTGGAAACCAGGTTTTTAATTAAGATTGGCATTTGTGAACCTCCCGCTGACACCCTTTTTCAATCTCATTTCCAGGCTGCTTAACTAGTTTTCCAAGAGGGCTGGTAGAATAGAGTCTGAAAGCTCTAGATTTGAAATGTAGTTACTATTAAGAGGTCTTTTCCACAGCAGAAATAAAATGAAATAAAATAAAAATGGCAGATTTAAGATAAAGAAGTGACTCAAATCCAACTCTTGGATGACCATTTAAATAAGCACTTGTCCTTAATTCAAATCGCCTTCCTTTTCTGTCACTACAGTTATTTTAATCCAGAATAACTACAACCACTTGATTCAATTCTATCCATAATGTAATGGGAATCTTCACTTACCACTTAAACATACGGGGGAGGGGGGAACCCCACACTGTCACCATTGTGATTTTGAGCACCTATGAAGGTGGGGGTGATGAAAACTAATTGCAGGATCCTATGATCTCCTGGGATCATGCAGCAGACTGGGAAGAGGGAAGGGAGCTGGCTTTCTTAGGGAATCAGAATGGGCTTTGGCTCAGCCATGCTAAAAGTCCCATACATGCCCTTAGGAGTGAGATGACAGGCCTACCTCCACAGTTATTATTTTTACTACTTATTTGATTTCTATACCACCCTTTATCAAAAGATCCAAGGGTGGTGTACAATGTTAAGAACACACTTTATGGAGCACAACAATAAACACATAATAAAAAGCATAATAATAGATAGCATAATAATAAAATAATCATAATAACAGCCTCCCCACCACCACAACAGCTTTAACAGGGCATAAATCAGGCATAGGCAAACTCTGGCCCTCCAGATGTTTGGGACTACGATTCCCATCATCCCTAGCTAACAGGATCAGTACTCAGGGATGATCGGAATTGTAGTCCCAAACATCTGGAGGGCTGGAGTTTGCCTATGCCTGGCATAGATTATTTAATGGCCATAGGCCTGGGTAAAGAGGAATGTTTTTGCCTGGCACCTAAAGACATGTAATGATGGCATCAGGCAAGTCTCTCTGCGGAGAGCTTTCCACCGACGGGAACCCACCATCCAAAAGGCCTGTTCTTGTATTGCCACCCTCCAAACCTCTCAGTTGGTGCACTATCACCAACAGAAATCCATCCAATTAAAAAAGAATCACTTGCTTAACGTTACGGATAATGCAACTTTGTGGAAAGGGGGAAGATGCCATCACCCAATAAGTAGCTTAGGCCAAACTAGAACTATATTGTTAATGAATGCCAAAGGAGTTTGGTTTACAGTCCTGTTTTATACGTATCTGAGAAGTCAAAGGACTCAGTTAGGATTATTAACAGTGCTATCATGGCATGACGCATTCTACATCACATACCACTCCCTTGGATCACAAGAATGGACCTTGAATCTTATGGCCTGTTTCCCTTTGAAAAGTTATAAGAAATTCACAGTGGCAGTCTAAGCACTCTACCTTGAGGAGGTTCTTCCTGCAAATAAGGAGGTGGTTCTTCAGCAGCTGCCTCTGCGTTGCTTTCCACCATCTGTGCTTCTGAACTAGGCCCCTGTAAGATAGAAGAAGCTTCATTGCAAACCACAAAGAGACATATGTAACTAAAAGGATGTCTGGAAGAGCCTACAGAGGATCCCGGAACTTCGTGAAAGGATGTCCTTGTAGTTGTCTTGGCCAGAGCAGGGGTCACAGAGCAGCCCTGGCAACTAGATTTGTGGAGACCTACAGCTAATCTATAAAAAATGGTATGTGAACCATTTCAGATTCGGATATAGTAGGATATCAATGCTGGTAACTTTCCTTTCTCCCAGAGTGATTAAACTTGTTCTCATCACTTCTTTAGGAAAAATAATTACACTCCATAAAAACCTGAGAATATCTTGCCTTCCTCCTCATATCTGGGGCACAGGATGACAAGATGACTTTTAAACTATCCTCTGTCAAAATGGATTCACTATTTCAACTTTGGCTGAAAAGTGAACTATGCTAGTCTCAGTTTCAACCGTTCAGTGTGTGGTTATTGCCTATATATTTTGCTTTTGATACCATTAACTATGGCATTTTTCTGGACCAACTTAGTGGAATGGGAATCAGAGGCACTGTATTATGGTGGTTCTGTTCATATCTTCAGGGTTGTGGCCAGAAAGCAGCACTTAGGTAGGTGTTCCTCAGGTCCCTGACACTTGTGCTATGGGGTTCTGTAGGGTCTATCTTCCCCCCAATGATATTTAACATCTATATGAAATTATTGGGAGTGTGTGGTCATTAGGAGCTTTGAAGCAAGGTGTCACCAGTATTGCTGATGACACACAGTTCTACTCAACCAGAAGAGGCTGTGAAAGCTCTGGATCAGTGTAACTGAATGCAATTCATTTAAAAAAAATCAAAGCGGTTTGCAACAATAGAACATAAAACCACACAATTAAAAAATTACATTAAAAAAAGTTAAAATCAGACATCAATTAACCATTGTGGAAGGATGTATTCCTAATTGTCTGCCCAGGCAGAATAGAAAAGTTTATGCAGGCATTTAAAAGTTGGCATAGAAGGTGCCTTCTGAATCTCTATTGGCAGAGCATCTCACAATACTGGGCTGACGCTACTAAAGGCTCAGTTTATTCTTGTTGTTGTCAGATGAGCCTCACCAAAGCAGAGGTGTTCCTCCTCCTGCCAAAGGATAGCGTGTAATTTCCAAACCAATCCCAAAGCAAACAAAGAGGAATTCTTCATATTTCCCTAATGATTCTCAAGACACTGAAGTGAGGTACCTGAAATAACCCTCGTGGTCCCTTCCAACTCTACAATTTTATGATTCTGTGAAACCATCAGCTGCATCCATTTTCAATTGCATACTTGAATCAGGAATTTTGGTGTTTACACTCCCAGTTTACACAAAGTTGGAACAACAAGGACTTCAAATATACACAACTTGCTTCAAATTGTTTACTTGCAGTTGCAGCTTTTGATGTCTTCACTAATGTAAGTGGAGAGGAGAGGATTTTGCTAATTCTTTGTTCTTGGTGCAACCCCCTGCAGCCCCTGAAAATCTGTTCTGGAAGACTAGGGGAACCCGCAGAATAGGATGGGAGGTGGTGGTGGCATTTGCACTGGGATCAATCCCTTCTACCTGGGCAGTTGTATTTCCACAACATTGATGCCAAAATCCAGCATCACCTGAGCTCTGTGAGTGCAGTTTCTCCCGAATGAAGTGCAAAGTGTTTGAGGACCAGGACATTCACCGGGAAACCAAATGATTGTTTACAAAGCAACTTTACTGTATGCTTGTGAAACATGGACCACTTATAAACACCATCTCCAACTCCTCGAAAGATTCCACCAATAGTGTCTCAAAAAAAAATGTTTACATATCACTTGGGAAGACAGGCGAACTAATGTCAGTGTACTGGAAGAAGCAAAGATCACCAGTGTTGAAGCAATGATTCTTCAACGTCAACTTTGTTGGACAGGTCATGTCATTCAGATGCCTGATTATCTTCTTCCAAAGCAACTACTCTATTCCAAACTTAAAAATGGAAAGCGTAATGCTGGTGGTCAACAAAAGAGGTTTGAAGATGCTCTCAAGGTAAATCTAAAAAAAAAAAAGTAGTATAAACACTGAAAACTGGGAAACACTGGCCTGTGAGCACTCCAATTGGAGAACAACCTTTACCAAAGGTGTCATGGACTTTGAAGATGCTCAAACTCAGGACGAAAGGGAGAAACATGCTAAGAGGAAGGCATGTTTGGCAAACCCTCACCGTGATCAACTCCTGCCTGGTAATCTACCGTATGTCCCCACTGTGGAAGGACATGTGGATCCAGAATTGGCCTCTACAGTCACTTACGGAGTCACTGTTAAGACCGTGTTCATAGAAGACAATCTTGCTCGGCTACGAGTGATCGCCACAGAAAAAAGGGATCCTTCAGCAGAAGGGGAAACAGATAAAATTATCTCCCCAGGTTTTTCTTTAAGTCACATGCAAAGGGCCATTAACAAAGTGATTTGCTTAGTAAGAACAAGGCTCCTCACCAACATCAATATTGGAGAAAGTATTGCCGTAAAAACTTGTGACTTTTGTTTTCAAAGCAAACATATGTGCATAATTTGCAATTATGGGCAAATATTCTGATTAAGCAGCAAGTGTCACAGAGCCACAAAAAAGGGTGCCTTAAAGCACCATGTCAGGCACTTTTTCCCCTGCCGCTTTCCCCACAAAAAATCTACTTTTTAACCACTGAATTAGAGCAAATGGCAATCCACAGAAACCCAAATTGTCATTTGTTCTGATTCAGTGTTAAAGAGTGGGTTTTCGTGGAGAAAGCACCGGGGCAAAAAGAAAGCACTTAGACACAGCACTTTAAAGCATGAATCTGTCCCTAGAAAGTACAGAGCAGAAGGTAAATGTGAATGAGCCCTAAGCTTAATGCACAGAATGGATGGAAATGTATGAAAAGACCTAGTCTGTTCTTTGAGATGGAGCATTATAGGTGTGCACTTTTAAGTGAGGAAAAAAGTTACAAACATCCCCATAACAGATGTTCATGGTATTTTGAAGTGTGTGAACAAAGAAAAATGTGTGCATATGTGAACATATACCTCTATCAAAATTGAGGGCTTTCAGCTTGCTCAGAAAGGATGCCTAATTAAGCAGGATCTGCAGTTTCAAATTGAGAATGATGAGTCCTAACTAAACACACATTTGCATCTTGGCCTAAAATCAAGTTCATATTCCACAGAGATGACTGAAAGTCATTTGTTACGCACAGAGGGTTTTTTTGTACTTTTGTTTTTGGTACTCAAATGAGTTTACAAATCTCTTGATGGATGTTTTGTTCTTAATTTTACAAAACCAGGTTTTCTAATGAGAACTTTGTTGCTAGGTTTTAGCCCAGAGGGAATTTGAACACTAGAGTTTGAACTCTTTACATACTAGACAAATGAAAATAGAATGTGACGCAAAACAATGAAACTGACATTTAATTAAAATATAACTTTGTGACACATGTAAAACATTTTACAAGTGATAATTACTGGTGTTTCATAACCCTGAAAACAAGGTAAAAATATAACTGGAACTCCAACATTAATCAATTAAAATTAAAATAGCCCTAATTAGTCTGATGTTACCCCTGCAACAGCATGTCTACTCCCTTTGCTGCAGAATACAGTGATATTCAGCCTAGAAAATCTCCATGCTGGTAAAGAGACAGGAAGAGCAATGGAGGTGGAGGGAAGAAGAAAACAGCTGCGCTTCAGCTAGCCATCATCACACACCAGAAAGCAATCTGCTCCATGCTTATCACCCTTGTTTGCTGTGCCTGATGCTCTTATGCAGCAGTAGTTTTCAGGTAATGTGTCTTATGGAACAATTCTGGTACACTGCATATTCACACTGTGGAAACATTCCTAGTTTGTGGGAGCTTATTACATGCACATCAGTTTCCCCACTACAACATTAAGAAATCAGGTAAGAAGGTTCTCTGTGTCCTAGCTTGGATACTTAACCTCCCCACCACCTTAAATTCAAAGTCCTCTCCTTGGTTGGATGCAATCCACCCCATTAAAACCAGTGTCAGTTTCTCCACTGAGACAAATCACAACTTATATATGCATATATAATGACACCTGTAGTTTTAGCTTTTGTTATGTTTTACAAATGTTGTACTCCAACAACCTCAAGAGAGCCCCCACCCCTGCGCTAAACCTGTGATTTACAATGTCACTGACTTTTACAACTCCCATCCCAATTCTTGTCAGTCGTGAACCAACCTAGAAAACTAGAGCAGTGGGTTTTTTCCAATCTGGATTGTGTTCCTAGGAACTTGGGAGTTACTTGGAAGCTGAGCAGCAGTTACTTGACAGATGACAGATAGGTCTACCTGAAATGTTAGCCCTTAGTCTGCTATTACTGATCTTCCCTGCAATATAGATCACTTGGAAGTGATAGAATGATTTTTAAAAGGACATAGTTGTAAAAAGCACCTTGCTGATTTCCCCTTCCAATATAGAATATAGAAAAGTGATAGAAAGTATGTGATTGTAGAACAGGGACTGAGAATCTGTAGTCCCTCCAGATGTTGTGCAATTCCAGTTGTCATGTTGATGGGAGCTGATGGAAGTTGGGGTCCAACAGTATTTGAAGAGCACACCTGTCTGTTTTTGAAAGTATGGCACCGCTCTCCATAGGCTGCCACAAAGTAATTCAACCAAGGATGAAATTACCATCACCACGGGATATGTAGCAGGCAGCATTGGCCAAGTGCACTCCAGCCCCATGAACTCACATAACAGCTATCAAAAAACACAGTGGGAAACAAACGCATGGTGTAAAGGCAATGAACAATGGACACTGCAGTCTTTTGCAAACTCCTTGAAACAAGGTCCTCAGTTTTATTATTGAGGTTACCATGAGTGCGCCACAAAGATCCTGTTTGCAGCCTAGGTCGGTTTCATTCTGGGTCGCTCATGTTGTAATCAATTAACTCAATGCAACAGAATCACAGCCGCCTGGGTCAAACTGAACCGGGTCAAACTCAATTTACACCATCTTACAGTTCACTCAGTGGGGCGGAGAACAGAAAAAACAAACAAACCCAGTTAAATTTATTATCACAAGAATTCAAAAAGAAACCTGGACTATGCCCAGAGTTCAGGAATATTTCAAAGAATCATAGAACTGTAGATTTGGAAGGGATACTAAGGGTCATCTAGTCCAACCCCCAGCAGTGCAGGGATTTCAGCTAAAGAATCCCTGGCAGATAGATAAATAGATAGCCAACTTCTGATTAAAAACCTCCAAGTTCGGGCAATGTGTTGTGTGTACGTTTTAATATCACCATGACTGGATGAGATGGTCGTTCTCAGTGCCCCGAGGTATACCCTTGATGGGAGTCCCAAGAGCTTGGGGGTGGGGAGTGACTGTACCACCTCTGAGCATCCTTCCTTTCCAAGGATAACGCACAGGTTAACTTGGGTTTGTTTTTGGAACAGGGATGGGAATTCCCTATGTGGTGGTGGGAGGGAGTGGAGGGGGGACTCTTTGCTTGGGGAAACCAGCCGCCGCCCCGACCCTTTGCCCCCCAAACTGCCCTCTTCGCCACCCGCCCTGGTTCCAGGGAGAGGAGGGAGCCCGCCCCGTGCGCCTTCGGGAGGGGAGGCGCGCGCCCGCTCACCTTCATGGCGGCGCTCCCTGGCTCTCCCCGCGGCTTACTCGAGAGGAGGAGCGGCAGCGGCGCAAGGTCGCCGCGGCTGCCAGAGCCTTTTCCCCGGCACTGAGCCTCCAGCTCCTCCTCCTACTCCAGCTCTGGATGTAAACACTGGAGAAGGGAAGGAGGGCGAAGGAGGGGACTGGCGCCATGGCAACCCACGCCGGAAGAGGAACGAGCGAGTGGGTCCGGCAGGGGGGCCTGGGGTAGTGGTCGCCATCTTCTAGTGGGCAAGAACATCCTAGAAGATGCGGGGAGTTGCCAACTTTGAGGGAAGAAGGGCCCCGTGTGCAGCAACTTCAGAGGCAGGGAATGTCCTTGCTGGGAATGCTGCTGTACTTGGAGTTTTTGTTTAATGAACTTTATAAAGTCTATAGGAATCATAGAATTGTAGACTTGCAGGGACCCCAGGGGTCATGTCGTCCAACACCCTGCAAACAGGAATCTGCCTGATACAGAGACAGTTGCAGGGGAAGCCACCATGATGCCCTCTAGGTTTTGCTGGACTGCAACTCCCATCCTCCTTGACTAATGGTCATGCTGCCTGAGGCTAATGGGAACTGGAATGCAACAGCCTCTCAGGGCACTGCATTGGCTACCTGTGGCCTGCACACTGACTGGTAGCGGCTGTCCAGGGTTTCAGGCAGGAGTCTCTTCCCAGTCTTACCTGAAGATGTCTCTTACCTGAAGGTGGCAGAGCATGTGGTCTGCCACCCAGCATTCAGCACATAGGGAAGGATGCCAACTTCACATTTTGGGAAATGTTCTGTAAGAAAGCTTTAGAATGTGGAAAGATGCACATATTCATGTGAACTTCTGTGATGGATCTCTGAAATATGCCTCATGTGATGACCATTAACCCAGTATTTCTTTTGTGTTTTGGGACTGTGATTAGCAACTCTTCTGAGCCTATTACAGTGGTACCTCGGTTTAAGAACAGTCCGGTTTAAGAACGATTTGGTTTACAAACTCCGCAAAACAGGAAATAGTGTCTTGGTTTGAGAACTTTACCTCGGTCTAAGAATGGAATCCGAACAGTGGAAGGGCACCAGCGGCAGGAGGCCTCATTAGGAAAAGTGCTCCTCGGTTTAAGAACAGTTTTGGTTTAAGAACGGACTCCCAGAACGGATTAAGTTCGTAAACCAAGGTACCACTGTACTGTATTTGGAAATGGAAACTAAGCTTTTCAAAACTGAACATATAGTACAGTTCACACAATGTGCCACTAGAGGGCAACCACAGACTGTTTTGAGTTGCTGTTACATAGGGGAAGAAATCAAGAGAGGAGCATTTGTGAAGCAGAGGGAGTCAACATGAACAGGAGACTAAAAGCCTGTCTAGTTAAACAAGATGACAATCTCAGTAGGCAGGCAGATTGATGCAGGAAAGCTGGCTCAGCAGATGTTTGGATCTTAGGTTATGTAGGACTTTAAAAGTTGAGACCAGCACTCCAAGATCAGAAACCCACAGGGAGTCAATGGGGTGTATTTCAATACTGGCAAAATAGGAACCAGTATTGTTCACAATGAGCATGAAGCAGTGAGTGTGGTGTGATTAAAGGGGCTATGTGGGTGTACATCAGCTCGCCCAGTCTTGCCAAAGGTGTCCACATTACTAAGGATGTTGGTGAGGGGGCACCTATGTGCTTATGGCCTTGAGACCTTGGAATCCTGCATGATTGGTTCCAAGATCTTGTGAAACGTGCATGTGTAGGTAACCACAAAGAGACTTCTAGGTCTCTTGCAGTCCGTTGAGCATCCTACATAAGCCTTCTTTCTGCCAAGACATTAAAGGCCATTTACTTTATTTCACAGGATTTGCATATTGGATTGTTATAAAATTTTAAGCAGTTTACTAAAAGGATAAAACAATAAAATTATCCATTAATCCAACTTTTAAAAAAACCAAAAACAACCCCAAAACCAGAATATATGTCCACATCCTGCATGTCTGTGCAGGCTTGCCTAAACAAAAAAAGTTTTTTTCAGGCACCAAAAAGAATATAGGTAAGACACCTACTTATATTTGAGTGCTAAAATAGCAAAAGAAATAATTCATATAAAATGTAACATTGGCTGGCTTGAAGTGTAGAAGATTCCTCAACCTCAGACAGAAAGGATTTGTGGAACTTTGGAACCCCTTTCAGATCTATGGTGTACAGCACATCATATTGCAGCACCTGTAAAATGATACTGCAGATCTGGGAAAGGGGCAGGAAAGGGTAACCAAAACGATCAAGTGGCTGGAGCAGCTCCCCTTTGTGAAACGGTGGAAAGTGCAACTTAGCAAACAGGTGGGAAAATACTGGTAACCTGCCTGCTCCTTCTCCATAAGGGGTGATATGATAGCCATGTTCAAATATATAGAGGAGAGAGAAAGGTTGTTTTCTGCTGCTCCAGAGAAGCGGACACGGAGCAATGGATCCAAACTACAAGAAAGAAGATTCCACCTAAACATTAGGAAGAACTTCCTGACAGTAAGAGCTGTTCGACAGTGGAATTTGCTGCCATGGAGTGTGGTGGAGTCTCCTTCTTTGGAGGTCTTTAAGCAGAGGCTTGACAACCATATGTCAGGAGTGCTCTGGTGGTGTTTCCTGCTTGGCAGGGGGTTGGACTCGATGGCCCTTGTGGTCTCTTCCAACTCTATGATTCTCACCTTACTATTGCTCCTCAGTACAGTAGGTGCACAGGTGTCCTGAACCTCTGGCCTACCTGGCAGCAAGTCAGTATGCTAAATCCAGAGCTCAAAGTTCAAAGGTCAATCCACACAAGCAAAGTCCAAAAGTCAGGAAGCACAGTTCAGGATCAATCCAAGTAGCCTGAAGTCCAGCAGTCAGGATATAGACCAGAGTCAAACCCAAAGCACAGTCCTGAGAGGCTCAGGAGCATCCAAAGCAAGTTCCCTCAACATGGGCAGTTAAGCAAACACAACAGCTCAGCTGCTTTCCTTATGTACTTTGCCTGCTGATTGCAGCATATGGACTTGACGAGGCATGAGACCCTCACCTGTTCTTCGCCTACTCCGGAACCACACACCTCCTCCCAGAGCTCGTGAGCCCCACCTGGCCAGCTAGGGAGCGGGGCTGTGGGCCCTTGCCTGCCTCAGCCTCCTGGAGAACCCTGCCTGCTGCTCCCCACACCTCAGAGCCCACCATGTTCATGAAAACAGGGGCCCCTCTGGCTCTGGTGATGGGTCCTGCTGCTCTGGTTCCTGTGCATGGATCCCCATCCCTTCGCCATTCTCCATCACCCTGTGAGTTCTTCCTTCCTCATCCCCTACTTGCCCCCGGTGTGTTTCAGTCCTGGCTACACCCCTCGGCAGGATCTTCTACCTACTCACCGTCGTCTTGCCAGTTCATGACAACAGGAACATTAAACTCGCTGGTACAGAATTTCCCACTCTGCTGAGTGGCCTGTTCTGTAACCCACATCAGGATCCATCCCGTCTCTACTTTAGATTTTAAAGACATCTTAAAAGGCTGTGTTGAAGGATCTAAGCAAGAGCAGTAGATACTACAAGTACTTTGGTCCAAATTTAATATGGCCAAAAGAGCCAGGGGTGGATGGCGGGGGAAGGGGAGAATTAAAGTGGATGTGGATGGTAGACTACAACTTTGGAACGGAAATTGCTTTGCCAGATAATTAAACTCATTCCTGAAAACTGCCCATTATATAAAAGTAGATGGGAAGAAGGTTGCACAAGAAAAGTCGTTTATGGAGATGTTTGTTTACAAAGTGCTATGAGCGCAGTTAACTAACCATTCATCGGGTTGGACAAGTTTCTAATGTTTCCAGAAATTGAATAAGTGACTCACGGACCTCCAGCAATTCATTTCAGCATCCAATCTAGCTCCCAGTCAAGTGGAGTCAAAAGAGAAGGTTAAGAATTGCATTCCACAGACTCATCCGGCTGCACTCCAAGACCAAACTTCCAAATTCCACTCCAGCCCTCAGCTGGGAAGAGTGACCCATGCTGTGTTCGATGCGGTGACCTGGTTTTTGTTTTTCATGCCTAACTATTTGAGATTGTCTGCCCAGCTGTTTTATAATGTGCAGCTGTGAAAGTATGGTTCTCTGTGTCTTTTGAGTGTTGTTTGCAGGGTTTTATACTGAGGTGCACAGCTTTATAGCTACCATAATAATAAGGGTGTTGATTCTTTTGTCATCACTCTGGCCCCTTTGGGTTTGTATTTTAATACGGTACTGTATAGACAGCCGTAGTATAGGACAGTGGAATGAATGCTTAGTATAGTTCAAGTAAGTTTTAAAGACATTTCCTACCAGTCTTAAACTGAAATATGTGTAAGTGTAATCAGGATCCTCAACATGGATGGGTTGGGGGAATCTGTCATTACTGTTATCCAGCAACAATAGGTGCTGTTAAGCCCACCAAGGGGACATGATTACTGCCCAATTATAACAGTTCGGGTTTACAAGCAAAACCCATAAAATACAAAAAATAACAGCTTGGAAATAGAATGAAACCAGGAGCAGTATAAACCTAGCAGCAGAGTAACAGTACACCAGTTATTTTAAAAAGTACTAAAAATACTCAAATGCCTGGGGAAATCAGAAAGGCCACAAAAAGGGCACCAGGTGAGTCTTTCTAGGGAGATGTTTGATAACTAGTTTGGCAACACTGAAAAGGCCCTCTCTAGTCAGCACCTGGGGAAGGGCCTCAGACAATTATCTTAGGTTCTGAGTAGATGTACACAGATGTGGCATTGAGACTGGGGGCAATGAAAGAAAAGAACTACAATAAGGCAAGGATCACTGAAGAAAAGCTGTCATACTACTAGGACTTGAAACAAGACCGAAAGCAGAAAAGAAGCAAACCTGTTGCATGGTAAAGGGGAGGCGGTTCCAGGCAATGGGTTGAATTGAACAAAGCCCCTGCATGAGCAGTATCAAGTGAAAACATTCATCTCTTGACATAGCTTTCGTATGATCTCATGTTACTTCTGGATCTGACAACAGGCTGTTTTGTGTGCCTACATTTTCCATGTGGCAAGCATTTCCAGAAAAGTGGTGCTTGTACAGTTCTAGTTTCCTTGGAAAGGAGGTCACAGGAGGGTTACAGCATTTTGTAATATTTGCATTTATTTACAATTATACGGGTGAAGCATAGATGGAAGCTCCCAGCATAAAGCTCCAACGGACGCCTTGACATCTAGTGCTTCCACATCAGATCTACAATGGGCCTTAAGATGCTTCAGAGCTCCCAAAACTCTGTTTTCCCCGTCCTCCTCTCGGGGCCATGCTACACATGATATAAATCATGGAGTTTCCCCAAGAGTACAAGCTTTCTCTTTCCTAAATTGTTAGTATAGGGGTCCTGAGCCAGATAAGGACCCTAGCATGGAGGCAAAAGATGAAAGCGTCCCCTACTCCTCCCCGTGTCATGCCAGGCCCCCAATCCAGATTAAGCCCCTCTCCCATGCTGACAAAAATGTCTGCATTCAATAACAAATTATTGTAAACTTCATATGTAGTTTGGGCCCTGAGTGTGCCTCAAGCTGCAACTTAACAGATATCTGGATCCCAACATTCCTCAACTGAGAATGGTGGAGAGAGATCCCACCCGCTCTTCATAGGTCTCTTGGCCAATAAAAATACTGACAATTGATCACAATCATCCAGTCTCCCAAAGAAAGAGGTTCTTGGCAAGTTGCCATGTCCAAGGCCTCAGGCAACCCACACTGATACAAAACACATTCACAGAAATCCAATAGAAAACTCATAACAAGTCATTTCAATAGATCTTCCAGTCTCTTTGTCTGAGTGCCTCAAGACTCTTTGTTGTTTTCAGTAGAAGCAGACCTGGAAGCCTTCATCTGGAAGCCTTCATCTGCCTGCCCATGTATAGCAAACTGAATCATTGTGAGACTGCTGTGTTGGCAGTGGACAGCTCCCTCTTGTCAGCAAGTGGGGATCCAAGGGGCAATCGCCTTCCCCTCCAAGTTGGGAAGTGTTCAGAGACGTTGCTCTGTATGCATGCAAGCTCAATGGGTAGCTTCATAGTTCCAATACTCAAACTATTTAAAAAAAAAGTCCTCACCTATTTATAGACGAGTGCATTTTGTGTTAGTCACCCAACAATTAGCTTTTCTCATATTGCAACATTTGTTTATCCTTTCCCCTCCTCCCAATGATAAAGTAGCATGAAATGATACTCGGATAGCTCTTCTGGGAATTCCCACAGCTTGTTTGTTTCTGTGAAAATACATCGTGTTATCTAGCTGTTCTGCGCAGATTAAAGCCAGCCTTTTTCCATATAAAAAAGCTCATCCAAGTTGCACATAGCTAGGGCTCAACAAGTGAAGCTGCTGAAAACCTACAAGAACACATGAAGCAACCCAAAGATGAATCTTCTAGCACTATCAACCTTATTACTGTCCTTTCCTAGGTTTACACCAGGTAAACCTGTCCAGGTGTGTCCTTGATGCTGCCGAAGATGCTGTCTAGACCTCTCTCTCGAAGAACTCGCTTCCTGCATTTCCTGTTGTGATTTTACATTTCAATGATTAAGTATACTGCACCCTAAAAAGATGTCCCATTCTTTTTCAGGGAATCCAGGAAGACAAGGCCACAGGTGAGCTTGATTTATGCCTGTTTTATGAGATGTCATGCTCTCAATGTTGTGCTTATGCCATGCTGTTGTTCTATGGATTGTTGTAGAGTTTTTCTGTCTTATGTAATTGAGAAAATACCATTCAGATCCGGGTGTCTATGATTCCACTCTTAGGGGAGGAAGGTCTTCTGGGAAGCCCCACAGCATGACTTCCATTGAAAACAATGGGAGCTCCTCAACAACAGGAGTAATGTTGTCACTCAGCTCCTCCCATTCACTTCATTTGAGCTCATGGAGGGAAATGCTCAGTGGATTTTGACCCTGGGTGCCTTTATAGTAGCAGTCTGATCTCAAAGTTGCTGACCTTAATAAAATAATGCATTGTTCAGCACCTCCTGCCTTCTACATTTGAGATTAACTTTACTTTCTATGAGGTCTTCATCACTATTAAATCTTGCAACATATTGATGAACTTGGTTAGCATGCTAAATAAACAACATATTTATTGATGGGTGGTCATTTGGTCTTTGGTACTTCATGAACATTCTCAGTTCATAAACTGGAAGGAAAACAGGATTGGTTGTTTGTTTTCTGGGGTTTGGGTTTTTGTTTTGTTTTACAAGGCAATATTTCTTCCTGCCCGCTGTTCAAATGAGCAGGGCTCTGAGAAACTTGCATTCCTGGTCTAGCCCTCCATTATTTCTAAATGGGTAGACCTGCTGTTCATCTCTGGTTAGACCTGGCATCCAGGCAACTTTCCACACTGCTTTACACTGGTGTTTGACATCTGAGAGGGAGATATTTAGGATCTACCCATTCTTCTGACTGTAAGTTGGTTTACCTGGTTTTAAAATTGCATTGTTACATTTATGTCACCCATTCTGGAACCTTATGCTGAAGGGTGGGTATGAAATCATACTACTACTACTACTACTAATAATAATAATAATAATAATATCATTGCAGGAGAAACATTTATGCATCAGGATGATATTGTTTACAGACGAAGAACACAGCGAAGTGCCATGAAATGCCATCAGAGATGTGTTTGGCCTAGATCAGAAGATGGGCTGGTCAACATTCCAATTAATGTCTCTACAGAGTTTTGTATGTTATTTAAAGCTTTACAACAGGCCTTCTCCAGCGTTCATTCTTGCTAATAATGAATTTTTTATATAGCTCTTTTCCATAGCAATCAGTGAGCCATGGTTGTTGGTGATGTTGTTTAGTCATTTAGTCGTGTCCAACTCTTCGTGACCCCATGGACCAGAGCACGCCAGGCACTCCTGTCTTCCACTGCCTCCCACAGTTTGGTCAGACTCATGTTTGTGGCTTCAAGAACACTGTCCAACCATCTCGTCCTCTGTCGTCCCCTTCTCCTTGTGCCCTCAGTCTTTCCCAACATCAGGGTCTTTTCCAGGGAGTCTTCTCTTCTCATGAGGTGGCCAAAGTATTGGAGCCTCAGCATCACAATCTGTCCTTCCAGTGAGCACTCAGGGCTGATTTCCTTAAGAATGGATAGGTTTGATCTTCTTGCAGTCCATGGGACCCTCAAGAGTCTCCTCCAACACCATAAAAGGTAAAGCGACCCCTGACCATTAGGTCCAGTCGTGGCCGACTCTAGGGTTGAGGCGCTTATCTCGCTTTATTGGCGGAGAGAGCCGGCATATAGCTGGATTTGCACCCTAAAGTTTCTTGTGGCACAGGCTTTGGTAGGCAGCGGGTTGCAGCATCAATTACATGAATCAGACAGCAAATGTGTTGGGTTGTATATGACATAACCAAGTCTGCTATACCCATTTTATACTTTGATATCTTTGTACAATTGCAACCCCCCCCAAAAAAAACACCCATAATAAAAAGCATCTACACAACAGACATAACAAGCGCTGAAGTGGTCTGTGTACTGTGTACTGTAAGCAATAGAGACAGTGCTGGCACCCACTTGCTCCCAGCATTCATGTTTCCCTGGAATGTTGGACACTATTTCACTGCTATACCATATGCAGAGAGTAGCCATAGTTAGGTAGACAATTTTTGAAGGTTTACATGAAAGAAATCCTCCTTTACACACACATTCACAATTTCCCAGGAGCCCTGTTCTACATGAAATATTTCATAATGGTATACCCAGGAGTGCAGGGAACTTTCCCATGTTGGCAAAACATATTCTGTTTGAACTCCACACACATAATATGGGAACTTTCAATGCATTCCTTTCTCTCCCTTGCATTTTTTTTTAGCTGTGGAGGAGAGGACTGTGATAGCTGAAGCAATGCAAGAATTTGTCACACTGACATGTATTCAGTTTATCAGGCGTTCAACAGAACATGACTACATAAATATTTTCCCTGCAGATAGGTAAGTTTTATCTCTCCTGATGATATCTAATAATACTACTATTGCTTGGAAATATGTTGTCATTCTGTTTCTTCTCTTCTGCTGAAGCTTTCCCCACAACTTGTTGCATTCCAGATATTAGCAGACTCCAACTCCCATAATCCCTGACCATTGGCCATGCTGCCTGGAGTTGGAGTCAAACAGCGTGTAAAAGCTGGTGTCAGTAGGACAGCCTTCACCAAAACAGGATGCTTTATAGGTAGTTGAAACCCTGACCTTGCCCCAAAACAGGCAAAGGAGATGAGGGGACATTGCATCTGGCAGCCTGAAATGCTTGCACTGACAGAACTATTGCCATAGCACAGTGCTGAATTCCTTGCTTTATGTTTTAAGGTGATCCATATATTACTAGCAGGGAGTGTCCGGCAATGCCTATGAATCTGTAGAAACCACAAAATACTGTGATTTTTAAATGGATGATACTTTTTGTGAGCTTGGACCTGTCATGCTAAAAATCAGGTGAAGTCACTCCAAAGTCATTTTTCAGTCTGCCGTCTGGATTCAAAATGGCACCCAGCATCTAAGCATCAATGAAGTCCACTGCCCCTACATTGGGTATCCTTGTATCGAGTTTCTTGACGATATCTCTCTTTTTTTTTATTAAATATATTTTATTAAATTTTGACATAAATATATTTCACAAACGTACAAAAGACAAAATGAAAAAGAAAAAACAGAGAAAAAGATAAAAAGAGAGAAAAAAAGAAAAAAAGAAAAACACGAAAAACATACAACTTTAAATGACATTGATAGACTTCCCCTTATCTCGATTTCAGAAAATATTACCTTGTTTATCTATCTGCTGTGTCTATTCCTTCATAAAACTTTTTACGTAGTAAGCGTTATCTCATGCCTACTGTGATTTCTGTAAGTACATATATGTTTCTGATCAACATTTTGATTTTCCCTTTATCTCTATTTCCATATATATCCTAAATTTATCCCATTCATTATTAAATTTTGCACTTCTTTGATTTCTTATTTTCTGTGTCAATTTAGCCAACTCCAAATAATCGGATAATTTAAGTTGCCACTCCTTTAGTGTTGGGATTTTTGGTGTTTTCCAGTACTGTGCTATGAGGGTTCTGGCGGCCGCCATTGCATATTGAAAAAAGGTTCTATCTTCTTCTTTGATATCCTTACCAATTATCCCCAGCAGGAAGGCTTCGGGTTTTTTAACAAACGTATATTTGAGAATTTTTTTTAATTCATTATAGATGGATTCCCAAAATTTTTTGAGAATCTCGCACGTATGGATGAAATCACCCTCCTTGCTCTTACATTTCCAACTAAATTTATCGCCTGTTCTATACATTTTATGTAGTTTTACCGGCGTTATGTACCATCTGTACATCATCTTATATATGTTTTCCTTTAGTGTCGTGCATGCTGAGAAATTCATATCTTTACACCACAATGCCTTCCATTTGTCAAACTCTATGTTGTACCCTAGGTCTACCGCCCACTTCACCATCACATCCTTTACTTCCTCGAGTTTCTTTTTTTTTTTTTTTTTTAAATAATTTTTATTAAGATTTTCCAAATTAAAACAAATAACATCCAATTCATAAACTTTTTTCCAATATCCAGGACTTCCCCTCCCCGCCCCCTCTTGTGTTCCAAATCTTCCAAAAAAACAATAAAATTCAACAAATTCTTATTCCCATAATACACTCATCCTCATTAACTTAATTTATCCAAATTTCCATCCCCTAAGGTCGATCTATTCCCTTCCACGGGTTCCCCCCTTTCAAATATAATACAAATAATAATAAAATAAAAACAAATAATAGTTTTACAACCTTTGGATTCCAAATTTCCCTCCCCTCTTTCCCTGTTGCATTCCTCCTATCCCTCCACTTCTAACTTCTTCCTGAAGATCCCACATTTCAATAAATCCACATCCCTCTGGTCCTTTACCGGCCTTTTTAAATTGCAAGTGTCCAATCATAAAAGGGGTCTATCAATAAAAAGGGGGCCCATTTCTTCTATCCAGATTTTTATAACCAGGAGTAAAAACCCCAAATTTATATCCATAAGCTTGTCAAATCTGGATATCCCAAATGTTCCCACCCCAATTCTGTCCTATTCTTGTTATTTCTTTGTTCTTGCCAGTCCAATCTTAAAAGGGGTCTGTCAAAAAAGGGGCCCATTTCCTCTATCCAGACTTTTATAACCAGGAGTAAATAACTCCAAATTTATATCCATAAGCTTGTCAAATCTGGATATCCCAAATGTTCCCACCCCCGTTCTGTCCCATTCTTGTTGTTTCCTTGTTCTTGTCAGTCCAGTCTTAGGAGGAGTCTATCAAAAAGGGGCCCATTTCTTCTATCCAGATTTTTGTAACCAGGAGTAAAAACTCCAAATTTGTAACCATAAGCTTGTCAAATCTGGATATCCC
The DNA here is from genome assembly GCF_964234715.1 of Podarcis melisellensis. NCBI lineage: Eukaryota > Metazoa > Chordata > Lepidosauria > Squamata > Lacertidae > Podarcis > Podarcis melisellensis. The sequence goes on from NC_138528.1 coordinate 51,172,165, forward strand.
AAATGTTCCCACCCCAACTCTGTCCCATTCTTGTTGCTTCCTTGTTCTTGTCAATCATTCTCTTCCTTTTTACTTCCCTGTTCCCTCACAGAAATGTTCTTTTTCCAAAAGCTTCTAGTGTCTCTACAGAGGCTTGTTGTTCAAGAGCAAAACATTGCGTCATGTTCCTTTCAGTTTTGAACAGATAGATCCATTGTTCCCGGTAGAGTGAAACCCTCTGTAGACAAAATAATGCTCCATTTCTGCAGTTTCCCAGGAGATTAAAAATTCCCTTCAACTGTTCATGTTTCCCGTCGAAAACACATGCAATATCCCTCAGCTCCTCTAGATGGATTACAGTAACAATGTTAAATCTTTATTTGAAACAATTTATCTTCAATTTATAGCAAATGTAGCCGGCAAAGTCCTCATAACAAAGTCTCAGTTTTATTATTCCGTTTTGACAGCTCTTGACAGCTGTCAAAACCTCCGTTTCTCTTCTCCAGGCACTTTCACGGATCGCTCCAGGGGTTCGGGGGGGGGGGTTGCTTTTTGATACAAATTCCACTTTTCTCCTCCAGCTCAATCTTATAATTTTCCCTCGCGAAGTTGCAAGTTCAGCAAGATAAAGTTCCACTCGATCTTAGTTATCCAGTCCTTTGTTTTGGCTCTTCTACAATTTAGGGGGGGGCTGACTTCCTTTTTTCCACCTCCCCCGTTCGCTCCCAATTTTTAAAAAATTTAGCTCTCTTTTTAGTCCATATTCCAATTACTCACGGGTTCTTCTTTTAGGTCCAAATTTTCAATAGAAGAAGTCAGCGCTCTCCGCCGGATGGCTCGCGGCTGCGCTCGGCAGGGATAGCAGAGGACTCAAAGCACCACGCTCCTCCCCGGCACCCGATCCACAGCCTTTAAAAAGGCTCTTCACGAGTCGGGAGGGCGCTAACGGTGCCAGCCGAGTCTCCATGTCCACGGCCTCCGTGGCCGTGGTTTTTACGGGTCCCCGCATCGCCGGTGCGGTAGGACCCAGCCCCTGCCGAGCAGGCTCCCTCCGGAGCTCGGAGGGAGCCCGCCATTCGGCGATGGCGCCGACCCGGAAGTCCTTTACTTCCTCGAGTTTCTTGACGATATCTCAAGAGGCGGCTGGTCTTATTCCAAAAAAGTCACACCAAAGTTGCATTTGGGTCCACCACCTTGATTGAAAGTGGCACCCAGCTTGCAAACAGTGACAGAGTCCCCACCCCCCAGCTCAGGACCTTTGTGCTGAGTTTTGTAATGATATCTTGAGAGGCAACCAAACCTATGGAGAACAGACGGACAGGCAGACAAAGCACTTTCAAAAATATATAGTAGAGAACTAGATGAGAGATGACATCTATATTTTTGGAGACAGTAAAGATGGGCTGTCTTCTAGAGTGCTCCTGGACATCCATCTTTTCTGGAAATTAGATGTGTGAAACCTGCCAACCTAGCAGTTCGAAAGCACGTCAAAGTGCAAGTAGATAAATAGGTACCACTCCGGTGGGAAGGTAAACGGCGTTTCCATGCGCTGCTCTGGTTTGTCAGAAGCGGCTTAGTCATGCTGGCCACATGACCCAGAAGCTGTACGCCGGCTCCCTCGGCCAATAAAGCTCAATGAGCTCCGGAACCCCAGAGTCGGTCACGATTGGACCTAATGGTCAGGGGTCCCTTTACTTAACTAATCATATGTGATGTTCACAACTTAAGATATCAATATTAATATATAATTGGATAACTCCATTGAATTCGGTGAGGCTTAAGAGACTGCATTCATACCCACCTACTTCCCATTTAACTCAGTAGAGCTTACTTCTGAGTGGACATGCACAGGAACAGGGCTCTACTTAATACACACAGGGTAAAATATGAGAGAGCATGACACTTTGTGCTCACTGAAAGACAAGTTATAAATGTACTAAATGAAACTGTATGCCACGGCTTTATGTGATGGCACAGGTTTTTTCTTTCCATGTTCTCAGGTGCTGGTCTTACTTTGGAAAGATTGGAGGCAAACAGCAGTTGGGCTTGGCGAAAAATGGCTGCATATATAAAGGATTAATTCAGCATGAAATCAACCATGCCCTGGGTTTCATACATGAACAGGCCCGGAATGACCGAGACAAGTATGTTAAAATCCACTTGGAGTATGTCACAGCAGGTATGTCTACCAGCATTCAAGGAACAGTTTTAATCCTTGCTTGCTGTAGAGGATTATTTAAACAAAAACATTTCTATATTGTATATTGTGCATATATCTTCAATTATTCTGAGCAGAGGGTGCATTTAAACCATGTAAAAATAAACAGCAAACAACTTTAAGTATTTTGATCCTGCTTATCATGATATATATCAGGATATATATATATATATAGAGAGAGAGAGAGAGAGAGATATATATATAAGCAGGATCTCCCAAGAGCAGCTTACAAATATCAGTAGTTAGTCAGCCCCTACACTCAAGCTTACAAAAGGAAAAAAACATTGTAATAATAATAATAATAATTTATTTCTCCCCCAGTCACTCTGGGCGGCTTCCAACAGAATGTTAAAAATGGAAGTGAGGAAACAAGCAAATCCAAGCATTTGTTCTTAAAGGGACACAGAAATTCACAAGGGCTTCAGCAGTGAAACTGTTGCTAAGTAAATATCTTTATTTTCACAAGTACCTGTGAAAATCATTCTTCTCTCTCTTTCTCCCCCTGTATTCTAACTCTCCTTTGAGTGCCTGCTTCATTTACTCTCTTATTTTACAGGAGAACAGGGGAATTTCGAGAAAGTGGACTCTAATAATCTGGGTCTTCCGTATGACTATGGTTCAGTGATGCATTATGGCCCGTAAGTTGTGTTTCAGGGCACCTTCTCTTTTCAGACAAAACTGCTCTTAACTGTAGTGTAAGGATCCTCTTTTATATAATTTCATCTCTGTCTTCTCCTTGGAGCAATGTGCACGAACACGCTGAAGCTGCAAGGGAGTGCAACTTCTTCCAACACTGGTTGACCATCCAAACTGAAACCCTTCCTGCTTATCACAAGAACCTCTGCCTTGCCTGGATTTTTTTTCAGTTTGTTAGTCTTCATACCACCCACTTCATCCCAGCCAGAATTGATCTACAACATTTACAGCATCTTTGGGATTGCTGGATAGGGAGAGACAGTGAAGAAGCTGTATCCCAAACTGCAGATGACCTCTCTCAAATGTCTTCATGTAGATGTTAAAAAGGACAGTATAGAACCCTGAGGAACCATACAAATGAAAAGTCATGGGACTGAACAAAAGTGTTTCATTGCCACATTGGTACATTATTGTTGCTGAACCCCAAATCTTTTGCATGTATGTATGGACAACCCAATGTCTATGAAGTTTTTATTCTTCATTTCCTAGGATGGTTTCCATGCAAATATTATTTTAGATGTTGCATTATAAAACAATGACCCGACAGAGTTTGATGAGCACATCCATTCCTGTCTTCTGCAGATACGATTTTTCTAGTGCTCCCGGGAAAGCAACCATTGTCCCCATCCCAAATGCATCTGTACCAATTGGTCAGAGAATAGGACTCAGCGACCTAGATGTGAAAAAAATCAACAAGCTCTACAGATGCAGTAAGCGTTCAGAATGCTACATGGGTAGTTTCCCATCTGATGTTAATTTTTTATAACATTTGAGATCAGTTAGTGCTGCCAGATTTCATGACCTAGATGGGCATCACCTCACCTTAACATACTTTCTCTTCCCAATGCCATGCTTTGAAAACAGTGAATCATTTCCTCTGCACTTGAAAGGGCACCTCTATCAATACAATACACTAAAAAAAACAAAACATTGGAGTGGGGAAGTCCACAAGAGCACTCTTCCCTTCCATACTTTCCAAAAACACACATTCGGAAGCATCGCTGCCTCCAGCTAGGGAGGTAGAGTATAGCCATCATGGCTAGTAGCCATCCCCCCCCCTCAAGAACATATTATTCCATCCCAATTGGTCAACACTTGGCCCTCTTTGCAAGCTCCCTGTGCTGGAAAGGAGAGCCTTCCCCAAGGTGCTATCCCATGCAGGTGCAGTATGTGTGTGAATGTGCAGTATCTGGTCATCTACCATCATTTGGATCTTCTCTTTGCAGTCGGCACCTGCATGGGGATGCTGCTGCATTGAAGGCAAGGCCAACCCTTTATCACTGGATTGCCTTGCCAATTGGGAACTTATAGGGAAGGGGGGTGTTTAATGTACCTCTTTATGCTTAGTGTACAGAGTTCACTCCCCTGCACACCCCAGCAGTCCTAAAACACAAGCCCTCCTTTTTCTATACCCCCACCCCGCTCATCATAATGAGGAACATTTTGCTAATACTGTATACTGCACTGTATGTTGGTCATAATGTAATGAGCTGAAGTCATGAATCGCAATCATTTGCTGTCTGGTGTGTGTGTGATATTGATAACAGGCCTATTTTAATTTCTTCATTCAGCAGGAGTAACCTTTACTAGGTTGAACAGTGACATATTTAATGGACACTGAGTTCTCCCTCACAGAGTGCATGGATAGATAAACAGAAAGTTGTGTTGGATTTTTCCCTTTGCACATCTCATTTCCCCCTTATTTTGTTCTGTTCTTTAGACTGTTGTAGCACTGTGCTTCGTAATCGAAGGGGCAACTTCTCCTCTAATAATTACCCATATTCATACCCCAAAAATGTCACATGCCTATGGCTGATCCAAATCCCAGAAGGAAAGGTAAGGATGCTCAAATCATTGTTTAATGTATCGGGATTATACAACAGATAAGAGGAGGGCAGGGAATGGACCTTTCTAGTGTGGTGTAGTGGTTAAGAGCGATAGACTCGTAATCTGGGGAACCGGGTTTGTGTCTCCGCTCCTCCACATGCAGCTGCTGGGTGACCTTGGGCTATTCACACTTCTCTGAAGTCTCTCAGCCTCACTCACCTCACGGAGTGTTTGTTGTGGGGGAGGAAGGGAAAGGAGAATGTTAGCCGCTTTGAGACTCCTTCAGGTAGTGATAAAGCGGGATATCACATCCAAACTACTACTACTACTACTACTACTACTACTACTACTACTACTCTTCTTCTTCTTCTTCTTCTTCTTCTTCTTCTTCTTCTTCTTCTTCTTCTTCTTCTTCTTCTTCTTCCTCCTCCTCCTCCTCCTTCTTGATACTTGTATACTTTTGGGAGTTGCAGTCTGTTTATGCTCTGAATTTACTGACACAACATTAATCTTCAGGTTAGTTTCAAGTAAGTGACACCAGGCTATGTACACAACCATACGTTTGAAGCACATCTCCTCATCCCAAGAATCCTGGGAATCAGGGCCCAGCCAAGCTAAAATGTATTTGGCTTTCTTTTTCTGCTTTAGGTCTTCCTGAAGTTTCATGTTTTGGATCTCCAGCGCTCTCCAAACTGTGCCTCCGACTACATCCGAATTTATGATGGAAACAACAGAAATGCCCGTCTTCTTGTTGACAAGTTATGTGGAGAGGGACAGTTGCCGGCAGTGGTGTCTTCTGGAAGCATGATGCTTGTGGAGTTTGTGAGTGATGAGGCTGTTTCATCAAAGGGTTTCACAGCCTCCTATGCACATGGTATGAATGGCTCCAGCTCTCACTACTTGCTGAAAGCATCAGTGCTAGGAAAGAAACACATACAGTACATGCAAAATAAAAACAAGCACTGGTGGAACAGTTTTCCAAGGGTATTTTAATTTTACGCTGTCTTTCCCTGGATCTGAATTACCCAAATTCTCTAAATCCATTTGCTCTCACAACAACCCACATAGAAGTCTATGGACCTCAAACTAATTGCTCATCTTTGCATGTCTGAGCCCATCTGAAACATGTTTGCTCAGACATACCTTACCACAAATACGCCCTGAGATATACGGGTATACAAACTTAATTAATAATAATAATAATAATAATGGTAATAAATAAAAATAAATAATGCCCACTAAAATCTATTATTATTATTATTATTATTATTATTATTATTATTATTATTTAAATTCCCACTCAACCACTTCAATTTGCAGACCTAGTCCTGTTGCAGGTGCCACGTAATCCTCATTCCACATTTGCAAGCACCCACCCTTTGGAAATTCTTGCCTATTTTCACCAGGCAGGTGCCTTCCCTGTACTCTTAATAACACTTGCAAGCCTATACAGACATGCAGAGTGCTGACATGTGCTTTAATCTGGTTTATAACTTATCGTTGGTTTTAAGTATTTTTGAACATTTAGTATAGTTGGTTCTAACCATTCTGTTGTGGGTAATTCTATTCTTTTTGTAAGCCGCTTTGAGGTTACATTATAATCAAGTATGTGAGATAAATCTTGTGAGATAAATAAATAGATAAATCAAACAAAGGGAGAAGCACATAGGAAGGCTGCCTTCTGCAGAGTCAGACTATTGGTCCACCTAGCTCATTATTGTCTATGCTGATGGGCAGTTGCTCTCCAGGGTCAGTAGAGGCCTGTTTGGAGTTGCCAGGGATGGAGAACCTAGGACCTTCTGCATGCAAAGCTGATGTTCTACAGCTAAACTACAGGCCTTCCCCACTGGATTCAGATTAGGAAAGATGAAGAAAATCAACTCCATGGCCCAATGGAGGGATAGCAGTGGCAGACCACAGTTATCCTCTTCCTGCTTCTCAACATGTTCATTGGTGGAGACTGCTGCCACCTACCAGGCATGGTGGGACCAGTCAAGACCTGGCAGAGTTTTCACCAACTTTCCTAATGCTGATTTCTCTTCCTCTTCTCTTGGTGTCTTATGTTCTTGTTGATTTTGTATCCTGCCTACCCTCCACCTAACAACAAGCCTGTAAGAAAGGCTACGCTAAGAGAGAGCTTCAAGGTTCTCCATCAGCTTCATGAATGAGATTTCCCATATCCAACCTCAACACTCTTGCCATTACACCAGACTGGCTTGGGTGAACTCTTGCATCCGTATGAGTGTTCTTTATTTAGCGTGAACATTATTTTTAAACATACTGATTTTTCCCCGTTTTATTCCATTGACCACCACCCCCCATTCTTTTCATCACAGTGATATGTGGAGGGACTTTCACGAGCACTCATGGAGTGGTCACTTCTCCAAACTTCCCAAGAAAATATCCTCCAAACAAAAGATGTCTATGGATTATCAGTGCTCCAGCAGGAAGCAGGGTAAGGGGCAGGATGAGGGGGGTGGGCTTCCCTGGCTAGGGCAACAACTTTATACAGCTCATTACTTTCCCCCTAAAGACCTGATCTCAATCTCTCTTCAGAAAAGATTGCGTTAGATCAGGGGTAGCCAATGTGTTGTTTACTCCTGCATTCAGTGATGAAATCTAGCTTGCTCCAGATCTGCCTTGTTAATTTATGGGTATGCATGTTATATATGTATTTCAAATCCAAATGCTCACTGGCTTTAGTGCATACTATGTTGTTGAATTTAGATAAAATGCTACACATAGAAATTGGTGCCCTTACTGTGGTTCCTTCAGATCTCCCTAACGATGGGCTTTTTTGACCTGGAGGAAGCCGCTGAGTGCAACTATGACAGACTTGTCTTTCGTGACGGCAGCGACATCAGCTCTCCACTTCTTGGCACTTTTTGTGGGAAGACAGAGGTTCCAGCTTTCAATTCCACTGGGAGCTTTCTACGTATAGAATTTTACAGTGACGTTGTTTCTCAATATTCCGGGTTTAAGCTGGACTACTCAATGAGTTAAGTACTGTTGCTAGGGTATCTGGGTGGGAGATGGCAAGATTTTGTGTTGAAAAAAAGTGGGGAAGAAATAATGATTTGTTCCTATTGTGGAATTATTGCCTTGAGGGATATGTGAGTCATCTGTGCTCCTCAGAAGTTTGGTTAAATGGAAATACACCAGTAATCTAGTTATAGTGACATGATGCGCAGACTGACACAGGAGTGTCAGGTAACCGAGGCTGCAAATGCCTCAACAGGGGAATGAGCCTGGGGCCCATATGGCTAAAGTATCACCCCACACTGGGAAGTTTGGGTTATGTATAGCAATACAAAAATAGGCCCCAAGTCAACTTGATGATTATGTTGTGAGGAAGAATAACCTGAACCTCACCCCCATATTCTGACACAAAGAAGATACCCCATATTGCTTTCCAGACCGATAAGAGCCCTCTCTGAACCTTGGAGAACTGGAAAAAGCAATACATGAGGGAGGAAACTGCAGGGACAAGGACGCAAGCTCCATACAGGCCATCCCATTGCCCTCCATGAGTTTGAGGGGGACTTCCAGAAGCAGGGAGCCTTCTTTCAGGGTTTTCCCAACTGTTGGTGTGCTTGTCTTTCTCCCATTCCCTGAATGCCTGAAGAGGGCTAAAGGCTGAGGGCAATGTGCTAGGATCAGTGACCTTGTGCTTGAAAGGCCTTTGCATCTAAATGTGTGTTAATGCAGAAAGATGGGCAAAAGGACAGCTGCAATTTCCCATTCCTGTCTCATTTGCAGGGGGAGCAGCTAGTATGCCAGCCCCTGCAGTGCCCTTCCTACAGCTCACTTGGCTATAAAAACAGGTGGGCCAAAAGTGGACCCCCAGGGCAATGGCCTTTGTGCTTATTTATTGCATTTAGATCCCATCTTTCTTCCAAGGAGCTCAAAGTGGTGTACATGGCTCTCTACCCTGACAGCAACCCTGTGAAGTAGTTAGGCTGAAAGGGCTCATGTCACCCAGTGAGTTTCATGGCAAGAGCAGAGATTTGAACCCTGGTATCCCAGGTACTGATCCAATACTTAATCGCTGCACCATACTGGCTGTAAGCAGACCACAGTTTAGCTTCACTACTAAGCCCAGTCATGAGCTCAATCTAGCAATGGTTTGTCAAAATATTGCCCACGCTTCCAGACTAATGACTTTACAACTAACCCACAATTAGCACTTACATTCATAAATGCAGCAAACAATATTAATGCTATGTGCCCTGCCTCAAGCCTAGGCTATTTTAATCCTTCAGCAGAGTTTCCATGAGCATGGACAGATGAAACAAACTTTACCTGTCATTGCAGTTTTGCCATCATGAAGAACAGCATGCGGGAGGATTGCCTTCGTCCTGAACTGCCAGTAAGAAAGAGGGTGGAAATTCTGATGCCAGATTGTCTTTGCCTCTTGCTGGTGTTGTGCTTTGTTTCTTTTTAAAGGCTGATCAGTTTCTCCCAGTAATGACATAAATACTCTCAAGTGCAGAATGCTGAACTGTATGCCAGATTTGCCAAAACACCAAGGAGCAATTGAAGCAGGCAAGGAGAAGTTATTCTGTGCTGTATCTCTTCAATTACCATTTTTACTAGCCATCTGTTGGTGGCACCTTGAACTATGTAACAAAAGATGTTAAGTAAAGCTTAAAAAGCCCATCGTTCGCATTCAGATTGCTTTGATCTGCTCACATTCCAGTGCACTTGCCTTGTCTTCCTTATTTAGGTGCACAGGCCTTTCCCAGTGGAAAATGCCCATCATTCTCCAGTGGCTTTATTTGTGGCAAGTGCCTATATCCCTGTTTTTCAAGCTCTTTCAAGTCAGGAATCAGTGGCATTGCCTTGTGTGTTGTGTGTATGCTGATGAACAGAGTGTGCTGGGGGCATGGCTCATCATTAGGACTTAACTGACTGCTTCTCTGTGCTGGCAGCACATGGACATCCAGGGAATTGTGTGCCCTGTAGAAGGCCACAAGCCCACTTTGCAGTAACCTTTTGATTCTGGAGACCCCGCCAGCCCCAGCTCCAGTCAGGGGAGCTGTATTGAGGGCAGTATCAGGAGGGCAGCTCTGCTTAACCAGTCCAGCTGCTGCTGGCTACAAGGGAAAGGGTACAAAGAGGCTTCCTGCAATAGCTCAGTCGGTAAAGCTCTCAGGGTTCTGGGTTCGAGCCCCACGTTGGGCAAAAGATTCCTGCATTGGACTAGATGGGCCCTCGCGCTCCATTCCAGCTCTACAATTCTATGATTATAGAACATATACAGTCACGTAAACAAAGCCATATTCACATTTTAGAATCATTAAACTAGATGAAATTGAACGCAACCATACACAGTGTTCACTTCCTAGGGTGAAGGGAGACACCCACATTCTAAGTAAGATGGAAGTGGTTTGAAGAAACATTCTCCTTGCTGAAAATGAATGCCTCAGAATGCAACAAATAGCCATGCAAACTGCTTGCCCTTGGCTTTTAGAGTATATGCTCACCTCATTTAGGGAGTAAATAGCACATGCTTTTTCTCTGCCTGGTTAACATCAACATTTGGTGGTAGATTGCACCATGATGAAAATGCTCCCCATTTTCCTGCTTCTGTATTCTTCCCAGGGAGCATAGATTAAACGTGCTTTGATTTTTTTGGTAGACCCTTGACATATGAATTGCAGGGCTTGGTTTCTTGGGGTGCAGGGTGGGGGTAAAGGACTGGGAAACATGGATCTGATTCTGTAGCTGACAGCACAGGAAGAGTGACAGTTTGCAACATGACATTGACATCTTAAAGGCCTGTTTTTCCTTACTAAAATGTGTGGGCAGGGGTGTGGCGTAATAAACATTGCAAAAACAAACAAACAGCTGAACAGAGCGGGTGCCAAATTTCCAGGCTTTGTCTTGACGTCCCAAACCTGCTGCTAGAGCAAGCTTCAGAATGGTCATGGTTGGGGGTTGAAGCTGCCTGAAGCCACAAGAAAAAAGAGAGCGAGGAAGGAAAACTGAAAACTCAGAGGGAGAAGGGGGAGGGAAATGTTGGTTTCTTATATAGATACTAGGGGTGGGTAAATCTGTCATTTTCCGTTTCTTTCCCCCCAGTCTTAAGTTCAGTTCTCTACATTTCCACATCAGTCTGCATATTCTTTTTTCTAAGTTCTCATGAAAATTCACCAGCATTTTAGTGAGAATCTCTAATATAAGCAAGTTTGTGTGCAATTTTACCTAATACACTCATTTTTTGCAAAGCAATTTTCTGTGATATACACATTGGTGCACTATTTATTTTTTTACTTGTATATGCATTTTATGCACACTTTCTTCTAGTTTATACATTTTTGTACACAATACTTGTCTGCAGTGCAAAAATTCAGAGAAGGGTAAATTTCAAAGGATGGCTATGTTTTGGTTCACATGTTGCTCAGGGAAGTGTGAATTGGGTAGGTTCACCTTCAAATGCAAACTGAATTGAACTTCTTTCCCATCCCTAATGGATACCAGTGAATAGCTTTTCACTTCTTAGCTGGAGGGGGACAGTGGTAACAATTGGGATTGGTAGGACCAGGCCTACCCTAGAAATGTGGTGGATAGGCTGAACCTTACCTGAGCAACTCTGAAATTGACCTCTGCCAAAGAACATGAAATTACCAGAGAGAAATGGAACTTGCCCACATAGAGAGTGAATGGTACACCCTCATCTCAAGACATTGTTGGCACCTGGAGGTGGGCTTCTGACGATCACTTCAGTGCATGGGCAGGGTGAAGGTGTGTCATTGGGTATTCCAGTACCAAACTGCACAGGGATTTAAGCATTTTGAGCTGAGTTCAAAAACAAAAATGGATTTACCCACTCCTTTTCTAGATACATGTTCACACTTCTGCAAACCTTGAGGTTCTTTCAAGCTTGCTGATACCTCTCTTGTCCGTGGATAGTGCCATTGGGATTACATAAAAATCAGCACTTAAAGAATGAATTTGCTACTAGTTTGTATAGGATGCTACAAAAATAAAAAGTTGTAACAGAAGTAAAGTGAGAGGCCATAATGGAATCATGTAAGTACAGTAGCATTGGTAACAAAAGTGAGGCAGGTCTGGCTTTTCCAAGTGCTTTATGCTAACTCACCAGCCGGCCTTTCCTGATGACATCATCTCATTGGACAGGAGGTTAGCTCTTTCTACTGCTGCCCTCGTCTCCTTCAGGTGGAAGGATTGGGTATAAATGCAGTAAATAATTCAATGAATAACAACGCAATAACCATGAGAATGAAAAACATGAGAATGGTCACTGATGGCAGATAAGAGAAGAGTGTGGAAATCCTGGCATCAAACCACACTGACCTATTGCAGGAAAAAGAACAAAGAGTCTCGTGGCAATGTGAAAGTTCATCTTCATCAGCTGCATGAAATAGTTACTGTACATCCTATGTGTTTCTTTTTAGGCATGGTAAAAAAAAACCCTGCTAAGTGTTTATCACCTGTTGGTGGCAGTATAAGACAAAGAATATGCAGTCCACAAGCATCAGTTCTTAGCAGTGGCAAGTGCTTCATTAGGAACGGACTGTCTGGTGGGTCATGTACTGCTGTTGCCACTGTTCACTCACTTGCCCTCTGTCTTTGGGCCCAATCTGCATAGTCACCTAGAGGGTGAGGGCAAGAGGCTGCTGTTTCTTTCTCTGCTCCCAGGTGACAGATGGACTAGCAGAAGAGCAAGGAGGAGGAGGAGAAGCAAGGAATTTAGGCTCCAGAGGCAGTGACAGTGGGCTCCCTGCTGAGGTTTCAGGCTTAGCAGTGCCTACAGATGCCAAGTCCTGATACCAGAACAGACACACACACAGAGAGACAGGCAGAGTCTATGGTCAAAGGTACACAGCTGGTAGGCTCTATTTATAGTTGGCGCTCCTGCTTTCCGAATTCTGATATCAATCGGCCAGTTGGGGCAAGCATGGTGCTGACAGGTTGGACTGCTGCTGATACCACTGCTGGGAATTTGGCTGGAAAAAGGAAACCCATCACCCAACAAAGGAATAAAAAAATGCAGCAGAAGACACAGATTTGCATCAGACCTGCATTTGCTAATGTATAGATACAAGTTTCAAAATAATTGCTATAAATAGAAATGTGATAATCTGACCATAGTGTGTAATATGGAGGTTATCTGCTGCGAATATATGAACAGTCGGTGGTCAACCCTTCTTACAGCTCTTTAGCTTTAAGCCAGGCATGGACCAGAAAGCCCTTCAAATGTGTAGTCTTGTAGAAGAGAGCTTGAGAGGGTGTAACTCAGGAGTAAAGCCCATCTTTTGTCTGAAGGAGCTCCCAACGTCAATCTCAAAAAGATCTCAGGCAGTAGATATGAGATTTTTTTAATTGCAAAATTGCCTACATGAATAGCAATTGTTGTATATGTTGTACAAGAGCCTTGTTGGTTCAGAGCAAAGGCCTTTCTAGTCCAGCATCTTGTTCTCAGAACGGCCAACCAGATGGGTCAAATAGCAAGGTAGGGGAAAGAGCAGAAACAAACCAGAGAACCCTGGGAATATGGAAGATTGCAGGGAACAGCCTTTCTGTAACAGAAATATAAACTGTTTTGTGTCCTATGAGATTAATGAGCGTGAACAAATTCTTAATGAAAGTGAGTGAACAAATTAGGAAGATGGGAAGCTGCAGTACACTTTGTCAGGGCAATGGTGCTTCTACAAGAGGCTCTTTTAATAAAAGAATGTACTGTAGTTACATTTTAAGACTTGGTCAGAACTATGAAGCTCTCTGGAAAAGGAAAACTGTGTTTGTGAATCTCTTGTGAAACCAATTGGTTTGGGGTGTGTCAGAAGAACCCCCAGAACTTCACACGGAGGGAGGAGGGGGAGAGTGTTCTGTCAGGTAAGCGGAAATGCTTGCAACAGTGCAGCATTCAATTTCACCCAGTACCTCGTCTACTGACACTTTAATTATATTTGTAATATCTATAGTATGATAGCTTTCTGTTGGGTGGTCAATATTTATAAGCCTGTGCTTCTGTCTCAGCTAGATCCAAGGTCTGAATGACAGGATTCTTAAAATGTCAGAATTAGTCATTCAGATTCAATCTACTACAATTAAATACCGGTGGTGCAAAAGTAGATTTGCCTGCCCTCAACTTTCCACAGTGCACTTCCCTCCATCCCTGTCTGGCTCTTTGGGGAACTGCAGAAGGCCTATTTGTCTGGTTACTGGAGTGTGTAATGACTACGCGAAAAGCCTGTGCATGTGGGTCTATAGCCCATAACTTGCACCTGCCATCACACATAGAATTAGGCTTTGGAAATGCAATTTCCCTGACAACTGAATCCAGGACATGATAGCAAATACATATAACTTGCTCACCATTATCTGTGGGGTTGCAGGGAGGTAAGCATTGTTGCTGAGGCTCAGCTGCTAGTCCCTGGGGCAGGGGTAGCCAATGTTGGTGCAGTACAAATCCCATCAGTCCTGCATCTGTCAGTGAAAATCCACATTTGGCGAATCAGCTGCTTTTTGGGTGTAAGAAGAAAAGTCAATATTTAAAGTGTTGGATTCAGAACAAAAAGCTTGATCTATGCTTTGACATAAGAAAGATTTAAAAGGACAAGGGAGTTCTCTGTGTTAAGAATTAGTGGATTACTTTTTAATCGCTTTTTGATGAAAGCGCTCTCTAGAAACTGAAAGTATCATTGCCAACTGAAATTTCCTCCATGGGAAAAGGAGTTGTTTGCTATAAATGAACTAAATCTATTTGTGCTCTTTTCATAAGAAGATATATAGCTGTGACTGTCTTAAGGGGGATGTAAGAAAGAAAACTTTTAGCAATGTCAAAAGACAAAATGGGGCAAAAAAGAGGAGAAAGTCTGTTCTTTTCATTTCAGTATGGCAAGTACCAGAAAAAAAACACTATAAAGGAAAGTAAGGCAGTTTTGGACTCACCGCTTACTGTTGGCATCTTTCAGCAGATATTTGCTGAACAAATAAAATCTTTCAGATCAGAGATGGATGAAATGAGGAATGAAATTAAACCAGAGATGAATGAAATGGAAAATGGGATCAGAAATGATAAGATGACAAAGAACTGGCAAGACTGAGAGATGAAATTGTGGGAAAACTAGAAGGAACAAGTCATAAAATGGAAGAACCCATTATACAAATGTATTTCCTCTCATTTCACCCATCTCTGAATTATAAATTGTAAAAATACTGAAGCAAGCAAATGGTTACAAAACATGGAACAGCAGAATTCTGTGAGGCCACAGGTGGTTGCTGCACGAGCTGATGGCATGTGCTCCTTACCCAGACCATTTCCAATTCTGCCTTCCCTCAGGGCACACAGGTCTTAAGGAGCCCCAGGGAAGCTGAGGAAGAAGATGCTCCAACAGTTCTCTCTGGCCAGTTGATGCTCTTTCCAGACACTTACGGCATGAACTCCCTGGCCTGGGAATCACTTCTTCAGAACTTTTCAGAATTAGGTCACATTCATGCCAGACTTTTAAAGCACTGTGATGTCACTTTAAATAATCATGGCTTCCTCCAAAGAATTCTGGGAGCTGTCGTTTGTTAAGGATGCTGAGAGTTTTACTCCCCTCACAAAGAGTAGTTTAGCAATTAATCCCTCTTCACCTGGAAGTTTGGGAGTTGTGAGGGGAATACAGCTCCCCTAAGCCATGATATCATAATGCTTTAAATATATGCTGTGAACATGGCCTCCATATTTTCCATCTTGGAACTCAGCAGATGGCATTTCTGTAGACAAAGGCTTATGATGCTTTTACAGGTGCTATTTTCAGTCACGGTAATCCTACTGAGAACTTCATTTTGATTCTGACAGAGTCTTGTAGAGGAACTTTGATGGCACTTTTGATTTAGTGTTGTCATTCCAAGAGACAATCAATTGTCTTATTTCCCAAGCCGATTTTTAATGCTGGTATAAACTGGGGTTATATATGAATGAGCCATTGAGCACTGATGTGTGGCTGGAACGGAAATATTGTGTTTTCAAAGAAGCCCCCTCACATTGTTTTTAGAGCCATGGCAATCAGTAGTTAATGTTCTAGAAGAACAGAAGACATTGAGCCATCAATCAAGATGACTAGCTTGGGAGATCTTCCCTCCCTTTCAGCTATATAACGGATAAGCACTATTGCATACAATCATGAGCATAATCTCCAGACAAGCTATCCTCGTAGATTTATAAAAATGCTGATCCATATTTGAGGTGGGGGGAATTGAGGATTCTGAATGTGGGGGAGGGAAAATATAATACATGCACATGTGTATTAGGGCATGCATTGAATTAGGACAAATCTCGAATTGCATGGCTGAGCAGGCTCCTCAAAAGGATTTGGGGCTTGGCAGAGTGACACAGGAGCTGTGCAAGGTGGGACAAGTTGAATTGGGGACCCCTGAAATGCTTTGTGGTGCATCAGCAATCCAGACAGCAGTGTAGTTTGAAAGCAAAAAGAATGTCTTTAAGCTTACTGTAATGCCATGATCTCAGAGTAGGGTGATGGGAGAACAAACACAAGAGCAGGAGGAAGGGAGAAGGAGAGGTGATTGGCAGGTGAAGCTTGTAGTCAGAGGGAACAATCCCTTTTAGTTCTCCCTGCCCACAAATCAACTTTAAAAGTGCCTAGCAGAAATGCTCCTGGGCACTTCTCTCATGACTGCCATTGGCAGACCAACTGCCCACAGGACACATGGGGAGATTCATTTTTACCTGCCATAAAACTGTAATGTTGTGGGTGCTATTTTTCACATCACCTCCTGCCCCTGAAATAGTTGGGAAAGTATTGATCAAAAATCCCCCCTCCCTCCCCCACACTAGGCAAAACAGCTTCCAGCACCCTTGCTTCCCTTCTGAAATATTTCTTCTTGTGTTGTAAATCAGATCTTTAGGGAAGACAAAGTGAAAGGAAGGATTCAACAGAATGACATTTCAAGAGATTTAAGTATATCAATAACAGCCAAGTGGCAGCAATGGCAATCTTGGGAGACGACAACGAACTGTGAAGAATGAAGACATTTCACCACTGACCTTGGGAAGCAACACGCGGGCCCCTTAATTTTTATTTTTAGTAGGAAATGGTTTGCATTAAGATTCCGCACCGTAAAGCAAGTTTTCCATGACTCAGAGTCCTGCAGCAGACCTCTAAACAAGATTTAGTATCCTTAAAGAGTTAGGAAGGGAATGACTCTCAAGGGGCACCAAGATGCTTGGTGGTGACTCATGCCCACAGAGTACTTCACCAGCTCCTTCATTTTGTCCTGCCAAGTTGTTCACCCATTCATTTCTTCCTTGGAGGGAAAATATCACCCCAAACCCCCACATCCTTTGAAACTGGAACAAATAAGGAAACTATGGGGAAATGCCCCCTTCCCCAATCTGTCTAATCCATGGCATATTCTCTCTCCCCCTTGACAGGTTAACTCAAAGATTTATAAGGGCTGGGGGATGCTGACAGCCAGCCAGCCCCATCACCTGCTCCCACTTGGGGGACTAATTGTTGCCACCTGGCTGAGGGGCCCCACCCAGCAATACTTACTCGCAGAATCACTACTTCACGACAGCTACAAATTTGAAGTGTCTTGCTTATTTATTTATTATTTCGTTTATGAGTCGTTTCCCCTAAAAGGTCCCGATTTTGCAGTAAAATTGCCAACAATATAAACATATGTAAGAACAATTTCAGGTCTCATACAGATAGAGATGAGGATTAAAACCTCCACTTGAAAGGTTTGTTTGAAAAGTAATGTGCTGAGAAGGCCATAGAGGTGTTGCCTGCCTGATACATACTCCAAAAAGTAGATGCTGCCACATTAAATGTCAGATTCCTACACTGTGCAGGATGAATCTCTTGACGTGATGAGCTGGTATTCAATTAATTGATTGTGTGAGTGAAACAGCTACTGTGTGAGCAATGGGATTTTCCCGCCATCTGCTCCTCCTGTGTCCCTGTCCCAGATCTGTTCTGAAGGTTTCCCCAAACCGCTGGAGCAGATTTGGGAATGGTGGGGGGCACATATGAGGAGAGCAGAGGAGGGAAGTACATGAAGTGTAGGTGGGTTCCCTTGCGGCAAAACAACAAGAACCTTTATTGCGGTGATAACAACAAGAACCTTTATTGAACTAACAGAACTGGAGAACAGGGGCAAAGCAACTGTTTATATACATTTCTGAAGGCTTGGGCCACTCCCACTTCCAACATGAGTGGCTGTCTATATTTCCAAGCAGCGAATCATGACTCAGAGTTTAAGGGCCAATGGCAGAGGCCCAAATCCTGAAATGTTCTGTGATTGGATATCATGTATCAAACCAGA
This sequence comes from Podarcis melisellensis, assembly GCF_964234715.1. Taxonomy (NCBI): domain Eukaryota; kingdom Metazoa; phylum Chordata; class Lepidosauria; order Squamata; family Lacertidae; genus Podarcis; species Podarcis melisellensis. The sequence continues at coordinate 51,190,190 of NC_138528.1, forward strand.
ACACAGGGGCTCAGAATCCTTAGTCCAGATTCCAGCTCAGGCAAACACAGACCACTGAAGACATAACAGTACATGCAGAAGCAGGGTGCCCTCTCATGAAGAGCTCATATAAGGGTAAAACATCTTAGGACCAGGTTAATGGTATTAACCTGGTCCTAAGATGTAAAAGGCTTTGCATACAAGCGCCAGCACTTTGAACTTAGCCTAGTAGTCAACTGACAGCCAGTGCAATTCTTTCTGCAGCAGCAGAATTTTGTTTTCAGGGTGAAATTTTCATATAAAATTCTAGTCATTCTAGAAATAGAAGCTGAAGGGCAAGTTTGAGAAGGAAAGCAATCAGCTCTTTTTTTTAGCCAGGCTCTGCATAAAAGGGTATTAATATATTCATGTCTTCTAGTGTTGTACATGGATAGGAAATAAGGCCAATGAATGATTTCCAGAAAGAGCCAAGGTGTTCATATGACTTTTGCATCAGTCATATGCAATCTTTTTTCTCCCCATCACCGGTTTTATTGCTGATTTTGTAGGAATAAGTTCCAGGGCAGAGAATCTTCTTGCTGGACTGGGTGCTTCAGTGATCTGAAAATGATCTATGCAGGATGCAGCTACTTTGAAGTAACTTGACATGCTTTCCAGCGACAAAGGGGGAACACAGGCCCTATGCCGATTGGCAGGGCGAAGTGACAAAGGCAGGATGGTGCGGCAAGATTTTTAAAAAAAATATTAGCTCTGGAAAGGGAGGGGCACTGTTTGGAATCCAAATGAGGCAGCATTGCTGAGTGGTCTGTAGCAGGGACGTTGCTCCCCATTTGGCAGCTCAGGTGAAACTGGAATGTCTGAGGTAACTGCCTCCCCCTGCCTCATGGGTGGGCCAGCCCCAATCAGTAGTAACACCTACATCAGGGTTGCGGTCCCTATGGCTCTCCAAATGTTGTTGGACTGCATCTCCTATTATAGAAGTCAGGGGTCAGGCTTCGGGGAATCAACTTCCTCCCCTCCCCCCATGGCAGTAGTTAAGAAGATCAAAGAAAGGAACACCTTACGAGATACTTTAATAATCACAGGGAGAGAACAAAGAACACATCTCCTAGAAATGGTAGTGCTCCCAATAAAGGATCACACCCCCTTCCATCCCTATTAATTTATGTGACTCCTACATCTTGAAAATTGAGTTTGTACCCTCTGTGCTTTCTGTTCTGACACTTTCTGAGATCTTCTTGACCTTGGGCTGAGTGGAGGAATGCTGTCAAGAGCATGGGTAGGCAAACTAAGGCCCACGGGCCAGATCAGGCCCGATTGCCTTCTGGATCCAGCCCACGGACAGTCCATGAATTGCCGCGTGGATCACCAGCGCACACATTATTCCCCTCTCCCTTCCGCTCTCTCACACAGTGGTGGCACCTCCTCCCTCCCTCCTCCTGCTTCTCCCTGCCCTGCCTAGAGGAAGAAGGGGGCTGGGCTTTGTTGGTGCCAGCAGCAGCAGCGCTTGAGTAGCTGCCATTTCAAGCAGCCCCTCTCCAGAGCCGTTTTGCGTGCCACTCATTGTCCTGCCACTGCCACCAGCCCCTGCCACTTGCAAAACACAGGTAAGCAGCCACCTAGGGCTCATGGTGCGCTTGCATCATTTCCCCCCCAAAATATAGTCTGTCCCCCCACAAGGTCTGAGGGACAGTGGACCAGACCCCTGCTGAAAAAGTTTGCTGGCCCCTGGTCTAGAGACTGTGAATTTGTTAACCCTCTCTTTTTCAGTGTTTCTTCTCCTAGCTGTTCCCCATCCAGTATTTCCCAGCTTCTGCTTCTGAACTATGTCCCTCTGCAAACCACTGTTCCAAATCTATACTGCCCTCCTGCTCCTAGGAAGATTCAGGAGCAGGAGCAGGAGGAGGGGAGATTCCCACCATTCCTCCTCAATGCATCCCTCCTCAGCACAGTCCCTGACATTAGGGTGCACAGCTCCCCAGCCTTGCCTTGATTCTTTTTTCTGCTAAAGAAATCAGTAACACCCCCCTCCCTGCACAGCAGGCTGCTGCATTCATTTTACTTTACCATTTCCTCCTTAGCTATTATCTGTGATCTCATTTATTTGCTCTGCTTCCAATCCCATCTCCTCACTCACTGCCTTGACCTTTGTTTCAGCTCTCTGTCCGTAGATACACTCCGCTTCTGTACATGGAGCCCCACACCTGATTTCTATCTATTTACGGAGTCAATTCACTGGGTCTATTCACTTTATTGCATTCACTTCATTGTCTTTTTTTGCTATGACACTTGAGAGAGATTACTCTTCTGATTCCTTATATTGTAGCCCATGCCACATCCCTACAACAGGCAGCTCCCTCAGGCTGTCTACTGTAGCCTTCCTCAAACTGGTGCTCTCCAGAGGAAGCCCACCAAGTGGAAGCAAATAGGATGGCTGGCTCTCTGTATTAGTGATTGACTAGTAGGGACTGCCTGGTGCTGCCTGGGACTTTGTAGAAACCCAAAGATACTCTGACTTTTAAGTACAGTGGTACCTCAGGTTACATACGCTTCAGGTTACATACACTTCAGGTTACAGACTGTGCTAACCCAGAAATAGTACCTCAGGTTAAGAACTTTGCTTCAGGATGAGAACAGAAATCATGCTCTGGTGGCGTGGTGGCAGCAGGAGGCCCCATTAGCTAAAGTAGTGCTTCAGGTTAAGAACAGTTTCAGGTTAAGAACGGATCTCTAGAACGAATTAAGTACTTAACCCGAGGTACCACTGTAGTGCAATTTGTGGTTTTTCAACCCATCACGCCAAAAATCAGGCAGTTATGCCAAAGGCACATTTTGATTCACCACCTTGAATCAAAATGGTGCCCAGCATTGAAAGGTCAATGAAGACTGCCACCCCCAACTCATGCCAGGTTTGGCAACAATATCTCAAGCATTGGCAGGATCTATGCTGAAAAATGTGGGATGTAAAACTGCAGTCATGTACAACATTCCTGCAGTGGACATGTTACGGGATGTTTTTTTTGTACCACTCAGGAGAAGACTTCCTGTTTCCTCTTGAGCTGAGGCAGATTTCTACTACGTGTGACTTGAAGAAGGTGTGGTCTGCTGTACTAGCATGGAGGTGCACACGGCCTCCATGTTCTGATCAGTGTGTGTTTTGTATGTTGCTGTGTGTTTGAAGAAGTGACTGCTTAGTCGCAGTCACTGGGGACTAACTTCTTTATGGAATAGTTCTAATTGTTATGTAACCTAAGCCTGCCTTCAGGGATATATCTGTGAACATGAATGAATCTGTGAGTAAACTACTTTTATATTAATCATTAATCAGATTCTTGTGTTTATTCTTTTTAAGAAGGATTAGAAGGAATTTTACCAGGAAGGAATCTTTAATAGTAAGACTCAGATGAGTCAGCAACAAGCTGATCGCTGTGTAATTTAAAAAGGGGGATGTTTGGAACTCTGCTAGAATATGGAACTTGCTAGCACATGTCAGGAAGGATATCATTAAATAATATATCCTCTCCAACCTCCCTAATCATCCCCACAAAAAACAGGCAAAGTCATGGCAAGTCATGCCAAAGAAGTCACACCAAATTTGTGTTTCATTCCAGCATCTTGATTCAAAATGGTGCCCTTCCTTCACCTTGGGAAGTCTTGTGCCAGGTTTTGTGATATTATTTCAAGAAGTGGCTGAACCTATGCCAAGAAAACAGTCAAAGTCATGCCAAGCCACATTTGAGTTCACCATTTGATTCAAAACGGTGGTCAGTGGCCAAACATCAACAGCGACTGCTGCCCCCAGCTTGGAAACCCTTGTGCCAAGTTTGGCAGTGATATCTCAAGAGGTGGCTGAACCCACAGAGAACAGATGGACAAACAGGCTGACAAACCACTTTCCATAATATATAGTAGATTGTTTCATTGCCTGACATATATGTACTGTATTGCAAAGTTGCCATTTTAGAAGTAGCCCTCAGAAGGCAGCTTATATAAAAAGATAATGAAGCATTGATTTTAAATGTCAATCCAAAATTATTATGAAAACAGTAACATTAAAAGGCAGTTTATAGGCTGGGCTTATTCTGAAAGACAACCAGAGGATATTTCGGGGTCTGTGAGCAAAGAAGTATAAGGCTCTTTGTACACTATGAAAGCTTGAGTAGAAGAGGGAATTTTGCGAGTTGCAGCTTGTCATGCCTGGGTAAATAAGGGCCTACTTCTCAGAAACAGCTGATGTAACGCGGGTGGTGGGTGGGTTAAACCACAGAGTCTAGGGCTTGCCAATCAGAAAGTCGGCGGTTCGAATCCCTGTGACGGGTTGAGCTCTCATTGCTCGGTCCCTGCTCCTGCCAACCTAGCAGTCAAGTGTTAGGTTGTGGGTGAACATATCATACAACACAGTGATTCTTCAAACAGCTCTTGTTTATTCAAAGGCCAGAACAGAACTGAACTGAAGCAGCCAGCCTGCTTATATAGAGCTCCACTACAACGCAACAGTAACAACTTTCTGTAACTATCTAATCACTCAACATCACTTTCAATTCCTTATTCGCATATGTGGATCTGAGTGAAAATTATCTACAGTATCCCCCTGCTGGCCCAGGGTGAGAACTTCAGTACATAACACGAAGTGCAAATAGATAAATAGGTACCGCTCCGGTAGGAAGGTAAACAGCGTTTCCGTGTGCTGCTCTGGTTTGCCAGAAGCGGATTAGTCATGCTGGCCACATGACCCAGAAGCTGTATGTTGGCTCCCTTGGCCAGTAAAGCCAGATGAGCGTCACAACCGCAGAGTCGTCCACGACTGGACCTAATGGTCAGGGGTCCCTTTACCTTTACTCTCAGAAACAGCTGATGTAACAGGGTCTGAGGGTTATATCCTTTAAATCAATCAATCAATCAATCAATCAAGCATTCATTTTATTTGTATGCTGCCTTTCCAAAATTAAAATCATGCTTAAGGCAGCTTACAGCATATAAAAAATTACATCATTACAAACATAACCACAGTAGTCATAAACAATAAATAAAACATCCAAAAGTACCCAACCAGAATGAACAATTTCCACAGAAATCGTAGTAAGATCTAAAATAAAGATACAAAAAATTATATCAATAATAGCAACAACTCACCACCCCAAGAAAACCCCCTAAACAATACTCTGGCCCAAGAGTAGCTGGAGTCAGTTAGGGCCCTGCTCTCTCAGGCCAGGTGGAAAAAGGCCCGCAAATTAGGGAGCAGGTCTTCCAGGACTCTCAACCCAGATGGTTCAGACTACGAGTGGAGGTTCGCGTCGCTGAATGCTTCTGCTTATAGCCAATAAATTGATCAATAAATCCCTGCATGTCTTAAAACTAAATGCCAGTTGAAACATTTCTGACATGTTTATTTTCTATGGGAATGGCTCTTTTATGTGCATAGGGCAGGAGGGGGAGTACTATGTCATATGAGTCCCGCTTTCTCTCTGAAGTGGTACAGTCCAAACACAAAGCTTACTACCACACCTGCTGTTTGTGAGAATGAAGCTAAAATAAGCCTGACAAAACTCAATCACATACGTCCTGTCACGTGTTGGAAACCTTATGCACAACTGAAGCAGCCTCCTTCAGACTAAAGTCCATCGGGTGTTGGCTGAGAAATAAGCCCAGCATATGCAGCAGCACTGAGGGGGCAGGATTCACCCCACACACTCCCAAATTAGCAATGTTACAGCAAAAACACATTTTGATTGTGTGTTGCGTTCCCTCCTTGGAAAGAAAAAATCCTGGAAAAAACACGGAGGGATTATTGACCTCCGACCTCAACACCAAAGAGATACTGGATGCTGCCAGGACATTAAACAAACGCTCAGGGTGGTTGGCCTGAGGATGTTCGTACACTTCTCCAGTTACCTAATGTAATCTTTTTGGGGTGGAGGGATGGGGATTGGCATTGCGGAAGAGTGCTTCCTCACTGGATCAGCCAATTAAACTCTATAGATTCTGACTTATACATCACATTCACTGCCACCTCCCACATTGTAATCACGCCGGTTTTGACCTGGATTATCTGAAACTGAGTTCTGCTAGAAATGCATGCGAAAGCACCTGTTGTATCTTTTTCCCAAGGCTATCTGTCTCAAGTGTCAGTCAGATGCACTTTATGCTTCTTATTTTTAGCAGTCATGCGATTTTGAACAAGGTGTGTGTGTGGTGTGGACAATAATTGCAATGTGTTTTCTCTTCCCCCCCCCCACCCCATCAAGCTACTTTGCAGCAAGCCCCTTTTAAAGGGTCTCCCGTCACTGGCTTGGATGCACTTTCTGCGAGTTGGCCAGCACGGCCCACCCCCTTCTTGCTGACGTCTGACTCTATCGTACATCAGACTTTCCCCAGTGGTGCTGGAGAACGAGCTTCAATGAAAGCTGCCTGCTCGCAGTCAGAAAGGGACTGCAGGCGATGGAACTGCAACTTCCTCCGCTCCTCTTTGCTTCCCCTGGAGCACTGAGCCAGAAATACCCACGGGAGGGATGGAGAGGTTATCTGATCATCTAGCCCTGCAGGAGCAACCCCCTAGTTCCTTGTGAATCACTTTTCTCTGTCCACTGCTGCTGGAGGGGATCTATTGCGCTCTTCCAAAGAGGCTGAGACTGGGAGAAATTCTGCAAGGAGGTGGATGATGCTTGTGCTGGCTGAGTAAAGTTGTGGCTTCCTAGCCTGAGACGATGGTTTTGTCTGTCCCAGTGATTGCTCTGGGAGCTACCTTGGGGACTGCTACTGGCCTCCTTGCCTTATGCGGTCTCACCTGCCTGTGCAAATGTAAGCAACCTGGGAAGGGAGCCTCAGACAAGGAGCAAGATCAGGACCCAGAAAATGCCAAGCCCAGCGTACTACAGACAGTCCAGCAGGTAAAGCACCATATTGATTTTGCCCTACTCTTCTCCCATTGATGCAGCGGCTTCAGAACAGCGCGCTCTGAGCTGGGGTGCCCGGTTTGTGATGTACTGTGATTGATAGCAAGCTTCTGTGTTTGCAGGGTTTCAGGGGGCAGCTCTACTTCTGTGCAGGGAGGAAGACAGAAGGCGGCAGGGGGGGGAGGGAGGGGTCTCAGGTGGCGTGTGGGATTACCAAAGCAACAGCCCGCTTTTGTTTTATGAAAGAGAGAGAGAAGGCAGGGGTGGCAAACCTACAGGGATCCCACAATGTCTGGGTGGCTAGACCAGGCTGATTTGCATAAAGAGCCTGGACGCCGAGTGAAAAAAGAACCGAAATCACAGTAATCATGCTTGAATGTTTCCTAATGCCCACTGATCTTTTCATTTCCATGCATGTATGCAAATATGCTTCTGCTGCACACAAAAAGCCTTCTGTGTAACTAACTAGTGTATATACATATTCATACTGAAATAGGTTTGTGAAATTTTAAAATAAGGCATCCCTATCCAGCTGGCAGTCGAAATCTAATTATGACATATGTCATGACAGCTATGGAGAGTCCTGTTACACTGTAGTGAACTTAACTTATAATGCATGTTTAGCTTATTGTGTGCTCACAATGTTTGCCTAAATGAGTGGAAGCAAAGTGATTACAGTATATCAGTTGTAACCAGAAATGAGGGTGGCCCATCTGACATAATTTTGGTAACTGGCCTTGAAGGAAAGGGTTCAGATTCCATCCCAGTTATGGACTTGTTGAATGGGTAGGTATGGGTAAATCATTCTCTTTTGGCCTCAGTTGCTGATCTGGAAAATGGGTATCCATGGCCTATTGCACAGGCTATTATATTATTGCTGGATAAGTTGACAACAGTCTTAACGACAATAGCAATATATATTTGGCTAATCTGGCTGAAACCTGAGTTGAGAACTCTTTGTTTCTTATAAATGATGGAACTTGCCCTGAAAGTGGCTATTAATTCCTGTTCTGAGATGTAAATGTTTTGTTTGTTTGTTCTTTGCTTAAAATGATATATTGCCTTTGTTGGAAAAATTGTCAGCACTTTTCAGTCTTTCTGCTGACTTTCCCCCACATCAGATTGATCAAGATTGTGGTGCAGTTAGAGCGACAGAAATACATTGGTATAAGCTTAGCCGTAGTGAAATATACGTCCATACTAGGCTCCTTACGTTTCAGGAGAGAGGCAGAGCACTCACAGCCTTTGTTCAAGCACACCTATGAGTCTCTCCTTGTTATAAGCCCAGGACTACCCAGTGATATCTATAGTGGAGAGGGTATGTCAATAGGGCTTTGTTATGGCTGCACCACACTGTGTCATCTGATCTTACTAATTGCAGTCCTGTATACCATGTCCCTGCTCTTTCCTCTTGCTTATACAAGCCTTCTGTGATTGGATTCCAGGGTGTGGGTGGAGGAGTTAAGAAAAGTACATGGAAAAGTCAGATTTTTTTTAAGGGGAGGAATTTAACTCAGTGATGGAGCACATGTTAGAAGTACCTGGTTCAGTCCTTAGTACCCTCAGTTTTTTTAAAAAAAGTTTGCAGTGGTTTGGCTGGAAAAGACTTACGCCAGAACTCTTGGAGCAGGGGTACCATCTAGGGGAAGCCAAATTTTCAAGGAGGGGTCCAGGCCCCCACAAAATCCTGCAGCAGCTGTGTGCACACCTCCCAACATGCGCAAGTGATGTCAGCATGCCCTGCTGTCAGGGGCGGAGGAAGGGTGTGTGTTGATACTCAGACATTTTAGCTCGCGAACACCACAAACCCAGAAGTGAATGTTCTGGTTTGCGAACGTTTTTCAGAAGCCGAATGTCTGATGCGGCTTCCACAGCTTCCACTTGAGTGCAGGAAGCTCCTGCAGCCAATTGGAAAATGTGCCTTGGTTTTTGAACCGTTTTGGGAGTCGAAAGGACTCCCAGAATGGATTAAGTTTGGCAACCAAGGTACGGCTGTATAACCCTACTACAGTGGTACCTCGGTTTACGAACTTAATCTGTTCCGGAAATCCGTTCTTAAATTGAAACCGTTCTTAAACTGAGGCATGCTTTCCCTAATGAGGCCTCCCGCCGCCGGTACCCTTCCATCGTTCAGCTTCTGTTCTTAGATTGAGGTAAAGTTCACAAACTGGGACACTACTTCCGGTTTTCCGGAGTTCATAAAATGAATAGTTCGTAAACAGGGCTGTTTTTAAACTGAGGTACCACTGTATCACTCATCCTCATGGCAAATTTTGATGCAGTTTTCATTTTTAAAAGTCCATAAGCGAATACCACTTTTAAATGGAACCAGACAAATACCAAAGCCAGCACTTATTTTCGGGTTGCCATACATCCAGATTGCCTAGACATATATGGAACACTGCATTCGGCAGCAGTGTTTGGGTAGAAATTGTCAAAAGTGTCTGGGAGTGCCAATTTTCCATAAAAATAGCTCAAAATGGTCAAAAAACAACTTTGGGCAAAACTAAAAATGAAACAAACCTTCCTGTCCAGATTTTCACTGTTTGAAATATGGCAACCCTAATCATAAGCACTCCTAATCCTTCTGTTGTGCTTGAAGTTAATGATCTTTTGCATTTCAGAGATGAGCAAATCTTATTGTTGCATCTCATAAACTAGAGCCCGCTTCATGAGATGCATGAAGTGGGAGCCACAGTTGCCATGCACATTCTGCACATAGGTGTAAAGAAAAAGAAGATAAAGTCTGCAGTTAAGTGGCAATGGAATCCAAGAAGTACAGCCAGTGACAATAAAACTGGGTTTTAAATTAGGGAAGCCAGATATTATTAAATTACAGTAACCAAAGCCCTTGCCAGCATAAGCAAAAATGATAGATGTCCAAAGGATTTAAGCTTTAGTTGTGTTGTCACAAACCTTTCTTTTCCTCTCTGCACCCATGCATTGAAAATACCTGATTACTGAGGATCATGTATCTGATTAACTATGGTCTAGTCTGCAAAAGCTTATGCCATAACAAAATTAAATAGTCTTTGTTGTTTTTGCTGCAGCAGACTAACATCTCTCTGGAAATCTTTTAAGTGTTTACTCAGAAGCCTGTGCACCAACTTCATTAAAGCTTATTCCCAGCCAGATGAAATCAGAGGTCGTTACTTCACACAGTCTGGCACACATACATCTGGTCCTAAATGATACACTCACAAATCCCATACTGACTCTCACTTTTCCTCCTTTGTCTTGTGAAATGTCTCTCTGTAATGGTAGGGCTACAGTGGCTGTTTCACCCGTTCAAGTTAATCATCATCATCATCATCAAAAAACATAATAAAAGCATCAATCCTTAAAAACTTCCCTAAACAGGGCTGCTTTCAGATGTCTTGTTTATTTCCTTGACATCTGAAGGGAGGGTGTTCCACGGGGAGGGTGCCACTACCAAGAAGGCCTTCTGCCTGGTTTCCTGTAACTTCACTTCTCACAGTGAGGGAACCAGCAGAAGACCCTCAGAGGAGGACCTCAGTGTCCGGGCTGAACAATGAGGGTGGAGATGCTCCTTCAGGTATACTGGGCTGAGGCTGTTTAGGGCTTTAAAGGTCAGCATCAACACTTTGAATTGTGCCCAGAAATGTACTGGGAGCCAGTGAAGATCCTTTAGGACCGGTGTTATATGGTCCCAGCGGCCACTCCCAGTCACTAGTCTAGCTGCTGCAGTCAATGCTGAATGCTGCCACCGACAAGCGAGGAACATGAATGTGTGAATTGGCACTGTAATTACATGATAAAGAGGCAGTCTGTCTTTGAAGGTGGAAGATATCCTTAGATAACTTGCCTGCGTAATTCTGATTTTTTCCCCCTCCTTCTGTTTTCAAAAATAACCAGGCTTCTCTGGCCAGGAACAAGCCTTCCTTTTCCAAGCGTCTGCTTCAGAACAAGTGCATATGTGTTTCAAACCTAAGCCTCGGATGGATTTGTTTGTGTGGGAAGTGTATTCTATCTGTATCCATTTTCATCAGTTCCTTAGCACATATACACTATTATAGTTTTCCATCAGTGGGAAGAGAACAATGTTTGGAACACAGATGCTGAATCTTGTCAATATCGGGGATTGTGACACAGTCATGGAGGGGAAGCTAGAGTATGTTTTTCACACATAATTGTATTGTAGCCTTTCTACACTGCAAGAAATGTCATGCATTGCAAAAGAAATCGAAAATAATAAATTCAGCTTCTCCAGTTCTAAGAAATCTACCTAACAAAAATATATTTTGCATATGGTTTGGTGTTTTGAGATGGGCTGGCTTACAGTGGGAATCTACTATTCTGAGTCAGTTGGTGTTTGTTCAACCCTAGCAACCAATCCAGTCTCTCTCTCTCTCTCTCTCGCAGAAAGGTTGTGCTTTCAGGGCTTCTCATATTTCAAACCTGTACATATCATCTTATTTAAGATGTGGTGGTTGCATTTCCATTTGCAAAGGGGATGGAAGACTCTTTTAAATCATCAGCTGTCACAATTTGAGAAGCAGAACTTGTAGTATTCACAATAAACAAAAGCAGATGCAGCTGGAAAAGAGGCGGATTGGTCCCCACAGCACTTGTGTATGGCTCCCCTGGGGGCTGTCGGTTGTTATGCAATGATGGATTGCCTGGTGGAGTGTCTGGCTTTTGGCACAAAATGATGGCAGCAACAATAGCTCATGTCTCGTGCTCTCCACTGCAAGGCGAGCCCACAGCTACATGCCTGATATAAAATATACTACAACACAATCACACACCCTGACTTGTGCTGTAGCCAAAAGCATCCGTCTGAACATTGGAAATGTTATTTGTGTGGACACAACCTTGCATATACAAGGGATAAAGCTTGTACATCTATCAGCCCCCTACTTCCCGTAGCTTAAAACAAGGAGGAAGGCACTTGAAAAAGGAAAAAATCCAAAACCACATTTCCTTAAATGTTAGATGTTTTTAACTATAGCAACCAGACATTGGTCCGCTTTGAAGCTAATCAAAAGGGGGAAGGGATTGCAGGAACGGAGCAATCTTCCTTAGACTAGGTGGCCCACTTCACAAATTACCTGTCATGGGATTGAGTAATGGGATGATAGAAAAAACAAAGGTGTACAACAGGGATGGAGAACCTGCGGCCTGCCCGATGCTGCTGGACTAAAACTCCCATCATTCCTGTCCATTGGCTCTGCTGTCATGGGCTGATGGGAGATAAAATCCCACATCCGGAGAGCCACAGATCCCTCACCTCTTCTGTACAGCATACAGGAAATGTCCTTATGTAATCCAGTGTTAGGTGTCCAGGGGAAATGGAGTTATTGTCCTATTATTACTAACTCTGAGGTGCTCTCAAGCTGTGAGCCATGCAAGAGAGGCTGCATGGCAACAGTGGTGTAGTGTGGGAGGGGGCCATGGCACAAAATTATGAGAGGGCACCACCAGATGCCCCCATGCAGGCCCAGGCTTCTGCAGGGATCCCTGTTCTGGTAGCAGAGGAGCACAGACCCACAGTGTGCAGGCAGGGACAGAGTGAGGCGGGCAAGGGGCAACCCCAGTGCAGCCTGGCCCAGCTCTCCTCCCTATGGGCATCAGGAAGATTCTGCCAAGGGTTGTGACAGCTGACAGGGCTCCCCTCTGCGTGGGCAGACAGGCAGCACAATGTGGCCCTGGGTTATTGAGGGGGGAGAGAGACACTACAGCAGCAGCATGGTGGCTTGTTCGCCCTGGGCACCAGCAACCCACGCTACACCACTGCATGGCAACAAATGGTAATACTATGCTGTTATTCTGGCATGACGCAGTGCAGTGCCATAGGGAGCTAGAGTACCCTCATTCGGCATTCAGCTTGGCAATCAAATACCCCAGCTCCAGGGATTATTTTCTCCAGGACACAGGGCATAAAAAAGTATTCATCTTCATTTTTCCTAATATACACATTTGTTTAGGCAAGTTGAACAAGCATAATGCATTTTTATATGTTATACTTGCTAAGGTGTGCATTTTTGTATGCACTTAACATAAACATTTCTGGTTGGAAAACAATTGTGAAATTTGTAAAAGTGTGAATTTCAAAGGATAGCTGTGTTTCTGTTTCTGTTTTGTTTCAGGGAGTGTGAATTAGGTAGATTCACATAAAAATGTGAACAAAAGGACCATAACAATCCATAACAGAATCCATAATAGAACAATCCATAACAGAAAAAGGACCATTCAATCCATAACAGAGAGAAGGATGAAGAGTGGGAGGAAAGCATCTAAAAAGAATAAGAAAACCAGGAAAAAATAGGATTATGGAAGCAATAGCCATGGGTGAATTTATTTAAAAACAAACTGCCTTTGATTTATGAACCCTTGTGAATTCTGTCAGTACAGTGTCAGCCTTCATAAGCCTGCCCTCTGTTGAAGAAACACCATGTTAGAAATTCTGAATTAATGCAATCAGTATAATTGATGGGGTTCTTTCATTTCAGTTCAATGTTGAGAAGACAGCAGAAGCTGTACAGCCCAGGACAATCCTCAAGTTTCCACATATCTATGATCCGAAGCCAGTAGTGACCACATCGGAAATTGTTAACTGTGCAGATTATACCTTAAAGAGGATGAAAGAGCCAAGCAAGGGGAAGCCTACAGCTCTGGATGAGAAAAGAATGAACATACGTGTCAATGAAGAGTTATTCATTCTCCCTCAAAATGGTGAGCACCTTGCCAAACTACATGTGGTTGCTTCCAATTCAGATTAGTGACTACACTGTTTCCTCTTTCTGATTTCAGTTCCCAGTGCAAATGACTAATTGGCAAATTAGTGAAGTCTTTAAGATTAAGTGGGAGGGTTGGGGGGGGGTTTAGTGCAAGTTCAATATAAGTTTAGAGCTCCAGTGCAAAAAGTGTACAAATCAATCCTATAATTTAGATTATTGTAACTTGGAGCAAATTCTCTGTATTCCTCTCTAGCAATGTTCAGCAGCCCTATTGATTTTTCCCTGTCCACAACCATCCTGTTAAGAGCACATCTTTTTCTTGTGACAGCTCCAATCATTCTGTTTTCCTGGGGATTTTCTAGCAGGCATGTACATGGTTTATAGAGAAATTTATTTTTAACCTCAGAAATCATTCGGCACTTGGTTTCCCCAGCTTCTTCAGGGCATAATGCCACTGCTTCAGCTACTACTGACCCAGTGATGAAATAATAACGAGAAGTGTTTTAGGGAAAGGATAGGCTAGGATGAATTGTGCATATCTGCCTTGGGAGAACTCTAGGACCAGAGCTTTAAATGTGTAACAGTTGTTGACAGCTCAGTACGTAGTAAGAACTGTAGCGAATCTCTGAATATTCCTCGCCCAATTAATGTTAAAAACAAGAAATCAGATTCCAAATAGTTCTCCACTGAGCCCAATGATTTGCATATGTAAAATAAATACATGTATTTAATGTGATTTCCTTTAACAATTTATTCCACTACAAGGATTCGGGTTTTTAATGAATATAAATTTTTTAATGTGTGTGTGCAAGGACTGTGATAGCAGAGAGGGAAAGAGGGGAAACAAACGCTCTCCAGAGCATCATGGTCTGATGCTCAACAGGAACAGTTGCTTTGAGAATAGACTATGGAAGAGGGGAGGGTGTTGAAGTCCTGCATCCTGGATCCCAGGAGAGCCTGGTTAAAAGCATTTCAAACAATTTAGAGCATAAGCATTGCTTTGATGAATCAAACCATCAAGCTACGGAGCTGTAGTCCATACAATTCAATATTCCATTTTATGCTAAGACAGGGGGATTAAATCCACCACATTTTGAGGAGCGGAAGAGCCATGGCTCTTTCACTGAGCACCTCTTTTGCACGGAGAAGGTCCCAGGTCCTGTCTACAGCATCTCCAATTACAGATGGAAACATCTGCCATCTGAAACTTTGGAGAGCTACTGAGCTCAATGGACCAAAGAGTCTGAGTCAATATTAGGCAGCTTCTTATCTTCCTACATTCCTGAGCAGCTTCTCCTTGGGTTTCAAAGCTTTCAACCAACGTTCATACGGATTTCACCAGTTTTGTCTGTTCCTTTGAGGCTGTACATAGTTTGATCTCATGTGAGGCATCTGATGAAGTGGACTCTAGTCACAAAAGTCCAAAAGAGTCTTCCCCAAACCTTGTACCACCCAGATGTTTTTAACAGCAGCTCCTATCATCCCCAGGCAGCAAACAAAGTGCAAACCCTAAGTTTAGTAGTACAGTGAGCAAGAGAGGCTTTTGTCCATTTCTTGAAAGAGCAGCTTGTAAAATGGCATGCAGGTCAGGTGTCCAAAGGGGGAAAGAAGGTTAAAACCTTGAATCAAGTTATTGCAAGTCCTTTGAGGGGGGTTTTTCCATCTAAAATCTGTGGCCAAGGTTCCAAAGTGAGTGGTATAAAATATATCTAGAATGAAGGGGGACCAAGATCTAGACATTTTAACTAATGTCTATTGAAAATGATAAATCTAACCTTGCAAAAATATATTAAAAATCTGTTGAAATGTCACTTTCTATAAAAGGGCCATCGATTCATGCCAAGTCAGCTTACCTTTGACGGTCAGGCAACATTGCAGACTGGCCTCGGCCCCCATCTCAACCTGGCAGCATGCTGGGGTGGGAGGCCTGGCTAGTGTGTGTGGCCTGTTGCTTTGTGCACTGACCAATCACAGGCAGGCTGGGATACAGGCCCTCCCTAGGGGTGGGGCCAACTGCACCTGTGGATCCACTCCTGAAGGATAAATCAAGGCCTACCTGGGCCTCCTCACCCAGTTTGTCACTGGGTCTCCCACCCTCCTTCCCTCTTATAGTAGGCTTCTTCTGTGTGCTTGGCTTTGCTATTCTTGAAATAGCATATTTTTACCTGAATCACATATTTTAAATTTCCATACAGCCTAAAAATCTTGAATAGAGCCAAGATAAAGAACTTGCTATCAATAAAAGATAGTTCCAATGGTATGGCTAGAAACACAAAACAACGGTGGAATGCCAAGTCAATTTGATAGGATGTAATCAAAGAGGAAAAGCAAATGTAGCCAAATTTGACTGCAACAAGAGGCATCCTCTTATTAAAAGACCCGTGTGTGTTCCAGGTGGAGTGAAAGATGTATGTGTCACTGAGTGTCTGAACCCCGAGAAAGCTGGTGGCTGCAACCAAGTCCCAGAACTTCGCTATTCTCTTGGCTACAACCAACAGAAAGATGCACTGTGTGTTGCTTTTCTTGAAGGTAAGGAGCCTATGTCTTTGCATTTTATCAGTTGTGGCAACTTTTCATTTGAAAGCAAAATCATACAACAAGCTCTCCTTACAGATATGAGTAGTAAACAGATCCATAACAAATTTAGGATCCCACATTTTGTTACCATCTCATTTCATATATAAAACCCCCATGAGGCATGTAACTGAAGATCTTGTTTTACAGATGGCAAGCAGAAGCCAAGACATTTTGAGCCTTGTGCAAAGAAACTGCAGTTTGGTGGACCAGTAATAAATGTGTGTGCCCCTGCGCTCTCTCCTTGCCTCTCCCTTCTTCCCTTTATACATGCTGCTTGAGCAAAAGGTTTCTTAAATCACAGCTTTCTCTCTGGTATTTGAACTGCTATTAAGGGCTCCCTACAAACCAGGATCTTAAAGCCCTTCGGCCACAATTTCCTGGTTCAGGGGTCCTGGGAAACTGTGGAGGGAGTGCACAGGCAGGCACATAGGTCATTTGCAGCCCACTAAACCATGGTTCATTCTAGCAGGATTATAACATCTGATTGGGCCAATGAGCTGAAAGCAAACCTGGGATTTAAATTCAGATTTCAAATCGAACAGTTCGCTGGACCACACTCTCTTACTCCTTTTTTCACTGCCATTGAAGTTTCCAAACTATCATAAGATCTCAGAGATGCAAATACCACCAATTACTGGGAATAAGGGTGGGCGGGGGGGAGAGAACCTTTATCCTTGCACAAGGATGGGTTTGAATCGTTTTTATTAAATCAAAATGCTGAAAGAGAAAAACGGCAATTTTTCTCCTGAAAGTACTTTGGTATTCATTTTAAGTACAGTTTATCTTTCTTTCCCTGGTTCTGCAGCTACATATGCAAGTGCAGCAGGAGACCAGAACAATGGCTGTGATTGCTATATCCTAGGCACTTTGGTGACCAAGTCCAGCACCTCAGAAGCTCAAACCGTGTTGAAGAAGAAGAAGCCCCAGATTGTCTGGGAGGAAGCTCTACTGTTTCCAGTAAAGGAGGAGGAGCTACCTGAGGCAATGCTGACTCTCACCTTGAGAAACTGTGATAAATTCTCTAGGCACAGCATCGTGGGGGAAATTAAACCGAGTCTGGCAAATGTGGGGGAGCCATATGGAACAGTACAGTGTGAGAAGATGAAAACATTTGACAAGGTATCCTATGAATTATATAAGCTATTATCCAAACAAATTGTATTCTCTGGGAGGGAGTGAATATGCTGTGTGCCGATGATGCTGAACCCAAATGTGGACACTGTTCAAGGACTTTAGAGTCCTGAATGCATTTTACTACATAGTAATAATTGCAAGGTTGTTCTTGAAACCTTTGGCCACAAGATTCAGTCTGGAGTTGATGTCATGCTTTGGAAAAGTAACTGCCTCATTCTGAAGTGATTCAGGACCTGCCCAGTTAGACTTTGGGTCTGAGTTTTTGTTAGGAAAAACAAGATTTAATTTACCCCAACCACTATAAAAGCTTCCCTTTTGACAGAAGTGGATAAAATTTGTAGGCACTATAGTTTCTCCAAAGAGGATAAATGCTGCAAATGATAGGCAAATACATCTAGGGGGTTTTTGTGTGTGTGTGTTGCTGGACACTTTTAATTTTGATTTGTTTGTTCCTTAAATGGAAACATTTACTATGTCTTTATTTTTTTTGACATAACTTTGGATAAATTTGCAGACATGGGAGGCCCTTCTGAGTATATGTATCCTGCAAAAGTTCAGAAGGTTATCTGCAATGGTTTTCCTGCAAGGACAGCATGTAGAGTTTTAGGGTGGGTGAAGAAGGAACCACTTTATCATCCCTAGAGTTTTGTGGGCAATTGGTCCGCAAATACAGTAGAACCTCGGGTTACGTACCCTCCTCTTTACAAATGCTTCAGGTAACATGGTTCGCTAACCCGAAAGTAGATGCCCTTAGTTGCGAACTTTGCCCCAGGATGCGAGTGGAAGTTGCTCACCGGTGGTGCGGCAGCAGCGGGAAGCCCCATTAGCGAAAGTACGCCTCATGTTAAGAATGGTTTCGGCTTAAGAATGGACCTCCGGAACGATTTAAGTTCGTAACTGGAGGTACCACTGTAGCAGAGAGAGGTTTCCTGAGTAAGATGCCTGTCAAATTTCAGACAAGGAGCTCCAGAGTGTGTTTTTGTTTTGTTTTTGCTAAATACTAAAAGGGATTTACTCTGTGGTTCATTTGTGGGCACAGATTCAGTGCCTGTAGGTTATACTGCCTACAGAGCAGCAAACTTTGTTTTGCAGAGTAGGCTGGTTTGGGCATGGGAAACTTCCATATTGTGGGTCAATTTTCACCCAATCCAAAGCCAATTTTCACCCACTCCACTTGCCTAAGCTGCTTCTGCTTGGGGGGCAGGGAGGACGGAGTAAGCTTGAGAGAGGAAACTGCTCCACCTCTACAATTGCCCCCAACTTTGCCTCAAGGTCACTATGTGGTTTGCTGCAAGCATCACATGCCAGACACAATAATGGATTCTTAACAACAGGGCATGATTGTATCGTGATGATGTTGATGATGATAAATGACAAAATGTGAGTTCTTGTGCATGTAAGAGCACCGTAACCCAGTAACAAGCAGTGTGTGAAATGGAAATAAACAGAAACACATGCACTAAGGAGAATTTGGTAATAACAACAATAATGTGACAGGCTGGTTTGGCTTACACACATTTACTAAGAAATTAATTATAAAGGATAGACAATGGCCAAATAGAATCACATGAGACAGTGAATGAACTTAAGCAACTCTCAGGAACTGGTATTCATTGATATACTGCCTCTGATACTGGAGGTAATATATAGCCACCATGACTTGTAGGCATTGATAGCCTTATATTTCATGAGTCTAATATGCTGTAGAGCTGCCCAGGTTGGTGGCCATCACCACATCCTGTGGGAGCAAATTCCATAGTTTGACTGTGTGCTGTGTGGAAAAAAATGCTTCCTTTTGTCTGTCCTGGTTCTGCCACCATTCCATTTCATTGGGTTCTAGAGGCCTGAGGAGGAGGAGGAAATATGCTTTCTCCACGCCATGCATAACTTTAATAGTAGTAGTAGTAATAGTAGCAGCAGTGGTAGTAGTAATATAATTTATATGCCGCCCAACAAATTAAAAACCCAATGCAGGACTGCCTTCAAATGTCTTCTAAAAGTCAGATAGTTGTTTATTTCCTTGACATTTGATGGGAGGGAGTTCCACAGGGCAGGCACAACTACCGAGAAGGCCTTCAGCCTGGTTCCCAGTAACCTCACTTCTCTCAGTGAGGGAACCGCCAGAAGGTCCTCAGTGCTGGACCTCAGTGTCTGGGAATGGAGACGGTCCTTCAGGTATACAGGGCCAAGGCCATTTAGGCCTTTAAAGGTCAGCACCAACATTTTGAATTATGCTGGGAGCTAATGTAGATATGTTAGGACCGGTGTTATATGGTCCTGGGATATAAAGGCCATAATAAAACTTAGAATAAAATACATCCATAAATAGTTCCCCTCCTCCTTTTATACCCCTGTGAACCAGGTCAGATTGAGAGATAGTGTCTGGTCCAACCTGCCAACCTCCCTAGTTGGCTAGCCGCTCTTCCTCATGGACTCCCTGGGTACCAGGGAGCTCTTTCCAGCCTGGAAACCTGTGGTTGTCAAGATGAGGTGCTGCCCCTTGACTAGGCCAATTACTCCTCCTCCGAGGCAAGAGCTAGCAGGTGGTTAATTGCACCCCTGAAACAGATGGTCTCTGTCAACTTAGCAGATGGCCTCCAGGATCGGATAATAATACCAAGAATGCCAAGAAACTGCCCGTGCATAGTTAGCGCAGGCGATCGTATCCAATTATATCTCAAGGCTGACAGCAATATTGTTTGTCCTGTACTCGGCCTTCCTCACAGCCACCCACACAACTGCGACGAGGCAGAGATTCTGCTTCAAACCTGTAAGGAGCAGGTTAACTGTCTTCGAGTTGTGTGCCCCAGTTTCCGATGCGGAAGATATGCAGAGAAAGCCAGGTTTGCGTCATCGGGGACTTCACAGTGGCAGCCATTACACAGCGAGCTTTAAACATAAGTCCTGAATCATTAATTGAGAGCTAGGCTAGGAGCAAGCAAGATGATCAGAGAGAAGCAGGCACTATTTTTGTCAGCGCGCTTCCGGAAACAAGCTCGTTAGGATTTGTTTTAAAGCTTCGCATGCCCTCGCAACAGCATGGCTGAAAAATAATAATGCTGGCTCTGTCCTCTTTGCTATTCTCCAATGAAAGCCCAGAGGTGAGCTCCTAACTAGCTCAGAAAGGCCACACTGATTCCTACTAGGACTGGTTCAGTATCAGGACAACACTCGCCAGATCATAAAAACCACAGGCATGACTAAGTTGTAAGGCTCCTCTTGCATTCCTTCCTGCTGGCTTACATAAAATAAAATGATTGTATTGTGCCATCACCTCATCTATCGCTCATCGTAAGGATGGCTCACTGGGTTTATATAAGGTTCTTGGCTCATTAGTTTCACTGAAACAACACCGAGGCAACTCCACCGTGAGACAAGCAGCTGCCATGGCAGACAGATTCGGAGTGTCTTCAAGACAGCTGAGTGGGAAGCAGCTCCAAACTGTAGCACAACATCCATCAGAGAGAAATTCTTCCCCACTTGAATGAATGGGAACTGCAGTAAGATGCATGCAGGAGGGCTGTACTGATGGGGCCTGTTCCACCTTTATTAGTGGGAAGAAAAGGTGCTGGATTTTTCACCTTTCACCCCCCAAAGATTTTTATTCGGTTCTTAAAACCTGATGGGCTAAGTTCATCCTATTTCAGTATTTATGTAAGCTAGCAGAGGGATGGAATTCAGTGCGGTCTTGAGCAGTATGACCTACTTAGTTGCTATCATTTTGAAGTCCCAGTATCTAACCCTTTGCTTGTTTTAAGTTAACTGGAAATATTATCCAGAAAATTAACTTTCAGTTTGTTTATTTTGATCAAAATATTTTATACCATTCAATAGAGATGCTAATGGCCAGTCATGCAATTTGATGAGCAGATCCAGCTGATCTTCACAGTAACCTTCAAAGGACATTGTATGGGGGGGGGAAAGATGGCTGCTCCTATAGGTGCATGGGGCACCCATCTTTTTCTCCATATAATTCTCCAAGAAGAATTCTCCAAGAAGTATTATGCCTGTTATGGTATGGAGTTGCTTCCTGGAATCATTGTAAAATTGTTTGTTTGTTTAACTGTTTGACCACAGAGGTGTTCTAAGCATGTTAAAAGAAGAAAGAGGAAGCCTTGGGATTGCCTTCTATATACTTTGGTTTGTTTTTTTTAAAATAGGTGAATTTTGTATGATTTTTCCAATAACCTTCATCAACAAATAGGATAAATGAATCCAGTTCTCTTAAAAAATAAAAAAAATAAAAAAACCGGCACTGAATATAAAATAAGTTCATCCATCCCTATGAACAATCATTTAAGAGAAGCCTCTTCTATCTCCTGTTACAAAAGTAGTCTAGAAAGTGATGCTCTAAACAGAGGCTCAGATGAGAGGATTGAGATGAATGTGTCAATGGCATTCAGATCTCCAGCATCAATGCTGATACTTCCATTTTGAGTTTCCCTGGAGAGGCTAGGCTTTCTAAACTAACCGTGAGGCATGAGTTATTCCAGGCAGATAAAGTTGGCAGCTAGCTTTTCATAGAAAATGTATCTACTCCCAGAAGACAGAACATGACTATCCCCATCTGTACCATCTAGCCAAGTGAACGAAAAAGTGGTACCTCGGGTTAAGAACTTAATTCATTCCGGAGGTCTGCTCTTAAGCTGAAACTGTTCTTAACCTGAGGCTAATGGGGCCTCCTGCTGCTGCTGCGTGGCTGCCGCGTGATTTCTTTTCTCATCCTGAAGCAAAGTTCTTAACCCGAGGTACTATTTCTGGGTTAGCGGAGTCTGTAACCTGAAGCGTATGTAACCCAAGGTACCACTGTATTTTTTTTTCTTATTGCCTGTCACTGAGGTACCACTGTAGTATTAACAAATTAATACAGAAAAGGTACCACTGTAGTATTAACAAATTAATACAGAAAAGGTACCACTGTAGTATTAACAAAATAATACAGAACTTATATCCAGAAAATAAGTCGACATCTATAATGAAAGAGGGAGAGATAACAGAGATAACAACAAACTCAAATCCATCTTGGTTTCAGATTAAACCTCCAAATCACCACAACCATTTATAGAGATTTTATCTAAAGTCCTTTTTCCTGAGGTTTTTTTTGGGGGGGGGCAACCAGTGCGTAGGGGGCAACACTGTGTGTTATGAAGCTATTCTTGTCACTCAAAAGACACCAAACAATTGGTGAGGGATTCCCATTTTTTAAAAAAATAACTTAAGGACAAAACTAGATATTATGAAAGGCACAAAACATCAGCTTTGTGTCTTTCACAATATCTAGTTCTGTCCTTAAGATTTTTTAAAATGGGAATCCCTCTTATTCTTAAAAGGCAAGATTACGGGGAGGAGTTCTGTTCCCTTGTCCTCTGAGTAACAGGTCATTTCAAATACCCGGTAATCTTCCCTCTGTTGAACATTATCTATCAGAGATTATTCTTTTTTCAGTTAGGAACACAACTGCCGTAGAACCAGTTCTGATGAGGACAGTAGATGAATTTATTAAACATACAAAATAATTTCTGCAAAGAAATTAAACAAGCGGGATGTGCAATAAAATGTTGCCGTATGTTCTCCTGCTCATGATTCTAGCCAGCCACCTTTCCCAGGTTACTCCATTCCACCCCACCCCCCACATTTCCCCAGTTTTCTATTTAGCCCCAATATATACTTTGCATGTTATGACTCCTGAATATGCCCAGCCTTCATTGCACTGTTTTGAGTTCCCTCCCCCATAGTTTTTTTAAATAAATAAATAAAGGGTTTCCCATTTTTTGTACTCCTGCAAACTTTGCATTTCTCCCAAAGTCTCTAATACCTTCTTCTTGTACATGAATGGTGTCAAGTTGACTTCATAAATATTGATACATTGAAAATGAGTTGCTTTTAGTATATAGGATTATTGAAGAAAATGCCATCCCCTTATTCCTTTGTCTTTTCTAGTCATTGTTGCATGTTTTAAAAGCACACATGTTCATTCTTCCTGCTTCTATGCCCCTTCTTTTTCTATCAGCTGATTCCCTAATGGAGTAACATATGGCTTTCACTTAAAAGGGTTGGGAGAGAGATAAATTGCCACTGCAATTGTTCTGTGTTTGGGGATATATGTAGAGAGTCGGACAAATGAAATTGAGAGAAAGAAAGGTCAGATGTCTACAAGGTCAATAACTAAGGGACAAAGGAGAGTTTTAAAAAACACACCCAGTAACACTATGTGATCCTTAAGAAGGTCTGCCTTTGCTCAGAGAAGCTAGCGAAACTGCTCTCTCACCAATTGCCAAGGAAGAAGTGATGAGCACAGCTGACAGTTCATTTAAAAAGATGCTGCAGCTAAGCTTATAGTTCATAAAGGCTATAATCCTAAGGGAGGTGAGAAAGGACATAAAGGTGGTTTAACCACCTTCTGCGGGCCTTGCAGGGGCAGAACAGGCAGAGTGAAGACAGCGGAACAATCTTGCATTCCTTCATGTGTTCCATGGCCTGTTTGTTTTAAATTACATTTTTTAAAAAACATATTCCCTCCTATTGGAAAGATTTAGACACACTTAAGATTTAGACACACTCAAAAAGCATCTTTAAATTTCCCCCCAAATTTGGGGAAATGACAGGGAGCCAGGAGGGCTTAGAATCCTTCATGTCCCAACCAGGTCTCAGCTTGCCTCTGGCACATGCTCTGTTGGGCCCTTTGGACATCAAAACTCCAACATCCAGGGCTTCAGAGGAGCTAGTAGCAAAGGCAGCTTTTCCTCTCTAATGTTGGAGCTCTATTCCAGCATCAGGGGATAGATCCTATTCATCTTGTGGGGACTGACACATTCTCCCGGGGACTATAGGATTGCAGCCTAGGTATGCATTTCAGTGTAGTGTCAAGCCAACTCACCTGATAATATCCAGTGTCTCTTCTATTAACATATGCAAATAATTCAATTTAGATTGAATTTCCTAATAAAAGTTGCACCTAAGAAGGGAGGTTCCTGAAAGAATTTTGTTATTTAAACCGACTCCATTACTAATTTGCTAAATTCATTTATTTTTAATTTATTAAAGTTACCTTGATTTCCTTATTCACTAAGAAAAATTACATTGGTTTCTGTCTCTCTCTTTCCTTTCTGCTGTATCCTTTTGTATCCATTAATTACCAGTACTCGCATCCTTTGTATAATAACAAATGAAATTTGAATCAAGTTGGCCCCATTCAGTTCAGATGTTTCCCCTCCCCCCCCCATTCATAGTGAAATGTGTCACATCCCTAGAAGCTACTAACTGCCCGAGCCTATGAATCAATCTTAAGCTTCTGCAACACAAACACACCCCTATGTTTGGTTTACTTGCCAAGAAGCCTCTTCCTCCCCTCTCTTGTTGTCACTGCTCATCGACACATTAAAGCTCCTGTGCAAATGCTGCCTTTAATTGCTGTCATCACAGCAAGGATATGAGTTATGCTTTAGTGCTGTGTGCTAGAACTGTCACTGTAGCAGCTCACATAACACAATCAACAGCTAGCAGGAGAGCAGAGGGCAATGTTTCACAGAAAGATAATGGGAGCGTTTTAAGTCTTCTTGATGCCTCCCAGAACAGTATATTTATTTCGCCTCCTTTTGCATTTTTTGAAACTCTCTAAAAATGTCTAAGCACAGCATTGTGGGGATGCAATGCAAAATGTGCATGCAAACTTTCAGATGTTTGCCTCTTAGCCTGAACCCCCTGTCCAACAATCCCAGATGCTGATGAATTGGACATAAATAAGATGTGAAATATCTGCTCCACTCCGGTGTAGAAAGGGAGACCTACATATGTAAGCAGCCTTCACCAATAGCTAATGTTGAAGGTTCGATCCCCATATAGGACAGCTGCATATTCCTGCATTGTAGGAGGTTGGACTAGATGATCCTCGGGATCCCTTCCAACTCTACAATTCTGTGGTTCTGTGTTTCCATGTACATCTTGATGCTCATCTATCTTGGGGCTCGTTCACACTTCTGCTTGTCCTGTGCCTAGAAAGCATGAATCTGAGAGGTTTTCCACTTGCCTTGTGCTTTCTAGGCATGGGTCTGACTGGTTTTTTTGTTTGTTTGTCCCTGGGAAAACCCCCACTATTTACTTCTGAATTGGAGCAAATGACAATCCATGGAAAAACTGATATTCCCAAAAACATTTGTTCCAATTCAGTGGTAAGCAGCAGGTTTTCCCAGGGGAAAGTGGCAGGAGAAGCAGAAGTGTGGATGTGACCTTGATCTACAATGTAATGGTCATTCAAGCCCTAAAGAAGTAGCAAAATGAAACTACTGATGTAAGCAGGGATGTCCATCCAGGGCCACTGACTAGTTGGCCACCAAATTCGGCAAGCTGATATCAAACTGTATTGCTTTAAAACTCTTAAGCAGGATTTAAATATTTAATTTTTTTACATTAAAAAAAAATTAATGTTGCTCAAAATCCCATTTCAAAATTCAGTCTGCTTGTTCTCATCTCCCAGATCTAAAATTATTAATTCTGAACTTTGCTAAAGTGTGGATTTCTGCATTATTTTGTTTTGGCTTTGCAACCATCCCCCATGGACCGCAGCATGCCAATATAAGACAAACAAACAATGTAGTGTGATGTAGTGTGAGACAGGTGAATGTAGTGTGAGGCAGGTGAATTAAGCTTCTGCCTCAAAACAGGAGCGTGAGGAACTCATAGTGGCCTACTGAACCACATATTCTTCTGAGTTTTCTTTGCTGCCTCCACCCTTCATTGTGCAGTTGCTCAGTCCTTTGCATGGACTAATGTAGAAGGTGCAGAGTACATTCTTTCCCCATTTTCTCACTGAACTGCAGGAGCCAGATGCAGGCTATGGAGAAGT
This sequence comes from Podarcis melisellensis, assembly GCF_964234715.1. NCBI lineage: Eukaryota > Metazoa > Chordata > Lepidosauria > Squamata > Lacertidae > Podarcis > Podarcis melisellensis. Next base: position 51,216,316 of record NC_138528.1, read on the forward strand.
TCTCCTTTCCATCAGCTATCTGCCTGCAGCAAACCGTCTGCTTGTGGTGCTCATAAAAGCCAAGAATCTCCACTCCAAACAGCTGAAAGAGCTTCTCGGGAAGGGTGAGTGTGAAAAAGAAACATGTTTGATGGGATGCCTTTCTATTAAGCCAGGTAGGGAAAATATATTTAATTAGCTGACATAATGAAGTGTGCAGGCTTTGAGTGAGTCACAATTTCCCTTTCTGCATTTTTTTAAAATTTAAGCTTTTTTGATACTACAAGATAAAAACAAAGGGGGGAGGAGAGGAAGGAAGGAAGAAAGGAAGGAAGGAAGGAAGGAAGGAAGGAAGGAAGGAAAGAAAGAAAGAAAGAAAGAAAGAAAGAAAGAAAGAAAGAAAGAAAGAAAGAAAGAAAGAAAGAAAGAAAGAAAGAAAGAAAGAAAGACACCACCAAGTATTGCCTATAGGAAAGTTTTTAACGTTAGATGTTTTATTGTGTTTTTATATTTTGCTGGAAGTCACCCAGAGTGGCTGGGGCAACCCAGTCAGATGGGTGGTATGTTGTTGTTGTTGTTGTTGTTGTAGTAGTTATCATCTCATTAGATGGGTCTTAGGCAAGCTAGTGCCTCTGAGTCTCAGCTCCCCACTGCCCGCTGTAATTTGAAGATAACAATACTGACCTACCTCACAGTGTGGCTGTAACATTTGCTGAGATACGGAGTACTTAGAACACTCTAAAGTCCTGACTAAATGCTCTTTATTGTTCATTCTAATGCCTTTCATTAAGCTTTCCAGGCAGTAATGCCTAATGTCTGCTTGCTTGTCCATTCAGCTTTGGGCAACATGGCCTTTTATTAGCATAAGTGAATCAATCATGCCCAGTAGTGCAACCTTGTAGCACTGAAAGAAGGGATAACAAAGTTGACAAGCAGAAATCTAACGCATTTTATGACACGTGGCAGGCAGTGTTACAATAAGCTTCATGAATGAATTTGCATATAGCAGAGATGAGGGAACCTTTGGTCCTCCAGGTATTGCTGGACTCGAACTTCCATCATCACTGGCTAAGGCTGATAGGGGCTGGACTCCAAGAGTACCTGGAGGGCCACAGGGCCTGCTGTATGGGTTGTATATTATGTTATGGTAGATGTCAGAAACTTAGAGCCAAACTAGTTGTGATGGGACTGTCATTCACATTTCCACCCTGTTTCTATATACAGTGGCACCTCTGGATGTGAACAGGATCCATTCCGGAGCCCCGTTCGCATCCTGAAGTGAACGCAACCTGTGTCCGTGTGTCTGCACGTGTGCTGGTCGCGATTCGCCACTTCCACGCATGTGCAAGCGGCGAAACCCGGAAGTAACACGCTCTGTTACTTCCGGGTCACCGCAGAGCGCAACCTGAAAATGCTCAACCCAAAGCTACTTCAACCCAAGGTATGACTGTAGTGTTATCTCTCTCTCTCTCTCTCTCTCTCTCTCTCTCTCTCTCTCTCTCTCTCTCTCTCTCTCTCTCACACACACACACACACACACACACACACACACACCTTAACACAAAAATAAACACACAAAAGTCACTCACTGAAACTCCTCCTACCCGTTAACTTTCCACAGTTGGTTGTTTCCATAGGGTTTCTCTGCTCCCGGCTCTCCTGCTAGGAATCAAGGGAATGGGATAGAGATGGACATCAACAGTGCATTTCCTTGGTCTCCTTTTCCTGCATTTCCTTGTTAAAGCAAGACCCCCATTCCCTGCCTTATACAAGGAGTGGGTTGACACATGAAAAGAACCGGCATCCACCACGGCAACATCTAGTTTGGCCCTCAATGACTGCTGCAATTTACCAGTACAGTAAGATTTTAGAAGGACAGGAGGAAATGGTATCAAATGACCGCTTTTTATCATTTTTATCTATATCCCTGTCCCTGCAGATATATCTGTTAAGGTGACCCTGAAGCACCAGTCCCTGAAACTGAAAAAGAAGCAGACGAAGCGTGCAAAGCACAAGATCAACCCAGTCTGGAATGAAATGATCATGTTTGAGGTGCCCCATGACCTGCTGTGTGCCTCCAGTGTGGAGCTGGAGATGCTAAGCCAGGATGGAGATGATGGGCAGAACCGCTTACTGGGGAAGTGCAGCCTTGGCCTGCATGCCACCGGCACAGAAAGGAACCACTGGGAAGAGATGCTGAGGAACCCCAGAAGGCAGATTGCTATGTGGCACCAGCTACACATGTAGCTATGGAGGTAGACAGGCCAACCAGCCCAAGTCCAGTAGACCTGGTCTCAGGGCTGGGTGGGGTGGGGCGGGGAATGAGATCTATTTCAACACCCAGAAAACCATGAAATGGACACATTCACAAGCACAAGTCTTGTTTTATTGGTGTTGTCTTTCGTTGTTTCTGCTGTAAGAACATTCTGGAAATGGGCTGAGAAAAGTAGCCAGCGGTTCATTTCTCTTTGCAGGACCATCTTCTTGCTTTATACATATGGGTCTTCTGCACCAGTGCAACCGAGTAGCAAGTAATATTTACTTGCGGAAAGTGATCTGATTCAAGACATTTAGAGCGCTAATGGATGGCCTATTTATGGAGCATCCATCATTCATTGATCTGTTTACAGGAGGAGTATTTATTTACTGATTTATTTCATAAAATTTATATACCACTTGACTGTAAAAGAAAAAAAACAAGAAAGTGGTTTACAAAAAGTGTAGTTGACATTGGCTACTTAATGAGCATTCCTTCTGATTTGATTGCAGGAGGTTAGATAACATTGCATCAAAGCAAGGGTTATGCCACACTTCCGAGTGCATTTTCCTGTCACTCTTGTTATTGCAAAAAAAATCTTATCTTTTGGGGAAGCAGGTTTGTTGTGCGAGAGTTCCCAATCAACTATAATTACTCAACATGAATTTGCTGCTGTTAGATTGGATCCAAATTGAAAATAGAATGTTCTGGAAGTGCCCTTAAAAACAAAAAAACAAAAAAATAAGAAGAGCCTGCTAGATTGGTCCAATGGTCCATCTAGCCCAGCATTCTGTTGTCACAGTGGCCAACAGTGACTGACATTTGTTTTGCCCTGACCTATGGAAAGCCCACTAGCAGGACCAGAGCACAACAGCACTCTCCTCTCCTGTGGTTTCCAGCAACAGGTGTTCAGAAGCATTTTGCTTCCGACCATGGGGGCAGAGAGTAGCAACTGGTAGCCTTTACCTCAGTGAATTTGTCTAATCCTCTTTTACAACCATCCAATTTGGTGACCATCACAGCCTCTTGTGGGAGCAAATTCCACAGTTTAACTATGTGCTGTGGGAAGAAGGACTTTTGCCTGTCCTGAATCTTCCAAAATTCAGCTTCATTCAATGCCCACAAGTTCCAGTGTTTTGAGGGAGAAAAACTTTTATCTCAATGGAATGAACAATTGTATACATATCAATCATGTCCCCTCTCGCTCGCCTTTCTTGTAAACTTAAAATACACTAATGCAGCAGCCTTTCCTCGTAGAGGAGTCCCTTTGATCATTTTGGTTTCCCTTTTCTGATTTTTTTCCAACTCTACAATATCCTGTCTGTAGTGAGGCAACCAGAACGGCACACAGTATTCCAAGTGTATTTGCACCATAGATTTTTTAATGGCATTTTATTTTCAAGTCCTTTCCTAATGATCCCTAGCACAAAATCTGCCCTTTTCATAGTTGGCTCAATGTCTTCATTGAGCCATCCACCACTACCTGAAGGTCTCGTTTCTGATCACACTCTGCCAGTGTATATGTGACTGACATTTGTTTTGCCCTGACATGCATCACTTTACATTTGTTTACATTGAATGGCATTTGGTATTTATTGCCCAACCACTTAGTTTGAAGATGTCATGTCAGATCACTTCAAAATGCTAAAGAAAAAACACACAACGCTGAACAATTTAGGATCATCAACAAATCTGGCCACCCCACTGCTCACCCCCAACTCTAGATCATTTATGAACTAGTTAAAAAGCACAGGTCCGTCTACTGATCCTTGGGAGATTCCATTTTCTACATCCCTCCATTGGGAGAATTGTCCCTTTATTCCTACTCTCTGCTTCCTGTTACACAACCAGTTCCTGGTGCACAAGAGAACCTCTCCTCTTATTCCATGACTTCTAACGTTACTCAGTAGTCTTTGGTGCGGTACTTTGTCAAAAGCTTATGAAAAGTCCAAGTATACTATGTCAGCTGGATCAGTTCTATATACGCTTCTGGACACTCCCAAACAACTGTAATGGATTAGTGAGACAGGACTTATCCTTGCAGAAGCCATGCTGGTTCTCTTTAAGCAAGGCTTGTTCTTCTATATGCTTGCATATTTTATCTTTAACTATACTTTCCACCAGTTTTCCTGGGACAGACTTTAAGCTAACCAGCCTGTAATTTCCTGGCTCCCCCCTCCACCAGATCCCTTTTAAAAATGGTATTACATTGGCTGTTTTCCAGTCCTCATAGTGATACCCTCCTTCTCCAAGACCCACCCTCTCCATAACTGCAAGGCAGCTATTAACATGAGAATGGGGTGTAGCTATAATGTCCCTGCAGACCTCAGCCCTCACCCACTAACTTTGCTACCTCTCTCAGCTTTTCCAGTTCAGCTACCTTGGGCTCAAGGGAACAAACTTGTTCCCAGAATGCCAGGAACTCATTGGACTGATGACATACCCATAACTTCTGTCCAGCATGTCATACATGTGGCAGACAGTGTGAAACCCACAGCATGTCTTGTATGAACCTTATCTTGTTTGAATGCCTTATGTAGGGCATCGGGTCTCAGGGGACATTCCATGGAAAGGGTGGGTTTTGAGGAAAGATTTAAAGTAAGTAAGTGAGGTGTACCCACAGAAGTGCTGTAGGATTCAGTTCCAGGCATAAGGGGAAACAAGAAAGAATGAAAAGGCAAAATCATGTCCGGAAGCAGAAGACCTTTGGACAACTGAGGATAGTGGAGCCAGATGTACAAAGGCCACAGGTAGGAATGTTGCAACATATAAGAAATAATTAGGGCTGGCCTGGTACCCGAGACATGCTCCCTCCCCTCCATATACAGAAGCTGACCAGAGCACCAGTTTAATCTGGTGATGGGACAGAGTCCTTCAGCATACCTGGGGACAGAAGGTTAGCTAGCTTTAGGGAGTCTGGCACAAGTTACATTACATGGACAACTCCGTTTTCCAGCAGGTGAAGCTGCTACAGGGGAGTGAGGAGACTCCAAAAAATGTCTAGAGAGGGCTGCCATTGCTTCCCTTTACCCTCCAAAGATAGCTGCCTCACATTGCCTAATGGGAGGACTGGCTCTGAGGTGCAAAGTTATGGAAAAGTTTTGGAGGTAAGGAAGAGAAGCTTGTGTAGGATCCAGGGTGGTCAGGTCACCACTGTAGTATTTTATTATTGTTGCTATTATTAATTTAGAAGCTTAAATCTTTCCTGCAGTTCTTTATATTCTCAGCTGTCAGCTTCTCCTGGAAGATTCTAGGGCTGACTGGAGGAACTATAAATAATAAGCCTGAGGGAAGATGTTGATGAGGGCCTTAGTCATTGTTTAAGTGCTTATGAACACATTTCAGACTGGAACACCTGGAAAAACAGTTGGAAGGAAAGTATTTTTGCTCAAGCATGAATGTCATCAAACATTTCAGGTTAGACAAAGGTCTCTGCTTGTATTTTTCCTCAGCGGATCTCCTCAAAACAAAGAGCTGGCTTCGCTCTGCAGAAATGTCTAATATAATCATTCAAGCAGAAATATCTTGCTTATAAAACAAATAATAAAGGTGGAAAAGCCATTCTATTAGTTTTAGTTTTTAGCTGCCCTGTCAGTTTTCAGATACATGAACATTTTACATTGTGCATTCAGGGTCAAAATCAGAGTCTTCTTTAGTCTTCTTCAGGCATTCATAATCTGTACACCATGATAAGCATCCTTGTGGAGAACCTCTATGTGGGAAGAGCCTCCATGAATCCAGGAGTCTTGCCACTTCACACAACTTGTGGAGGGTGAGAAGGACACTTGTCCCTTTGGCCTCCCCTCACAGGAATACGGTACACAGATTACAAATGCCTGAAGAGGGCTTTTGATGCCACTCACTACAGCTGAAGAGGAATATAACAGAAAACAGAGGCATTGTCTCCCAGTGTTTAGATATTGGCTGCTCCAGGCTGGAAAGAATATCAAGAAAACCCATTCTATGGCCTCCTTCCACTGCCCTCTTTATTGGGGGATAGTGCTATGCAAGATGTACTTGCAGAGTATCCTGTCTAGCTTGGGGGCTAGGACACAAAGGCAGCATCTGTGACACAGTCCTCTCTTAAGCAGTCTGTTTTTTTCTTTATTGCCCTTATCTCCAGTTTGGCTTGCAGAGTGCCAGAAACAGAGCAGGGTTTCTAGCAGTCCACCCCTTCTTAACTTTGACAATAGTGCAGAATCGTAACTAACAGTGGCAGAAATGTGGGTAGGAGGTCCCCTATTGATGATAATTCCTGAACAGTTTTGTTCGTTTGGTGTATTTATATGTGGTCTCTCCATAACCCAGTGGCTAACATTTGAATGATTTAACAAACACACTACCAGCCAGCAGGGAGCTGAACAGTAGAAAGATCCAGTTCAGACTGTAGTGAAGCCATAGCACTATCCATCGTGCTTTAGGGGGTGGAGTGGGGACAAACCACATTGCGATGGGATTGTGTTTGAGTCTGGCAGTCAGGGCTGCAGCTGCGATACTTTATGGGCAGACAGAGCTGCCCTATTCTAAGTCCAACCCATGGAAATGTACAACTTATGAATTGTAGCCATGTGCATGAACTGAAGAAGCAGTAGGATTCCTAAGTATTCATTAAAGCCCTTGAAAATACACATGTGGGACAGCTCATATCACCAGTACTATGTTCATGAACTATTATTTCATCTTTATTTATTATTGATGTAACCATTATGTGGCCTCTGGGGAAAGGATCTGGAACGTGATATTCTGCACAGTAGCTAGAATTTCCCTGCAGTGTATTATAGAAATATGCATCCCCCCCCCGAACAAAAACCTTCCAAACCCCAATGTGCACCTGCACACCCACACCACCCCATTTGACCTCCTCCTGATTCTTAAGGCAGTATTAAAGAGTGGAGTCTCTTTGTGTTGCGGTTGTGGGATCTCAACTCTTGAGGTTTTTAAGAAGACGAACACTAAATGTATGCTTTCTGCAAATGCAATAACCAACTCCATGTGCCATTGTAGGGCTATGGGATTCCAGGAGTGGGAAGAGACAAATGAAGACATCACTGAGCTTTTAATTAAAACGATTGGACTGTGAAGCTATATATTTTGATAAGACTTTTTTTAAAAAAGCAGCTTAATTTGGCTATTGGATATGAGCTGCTGTTTTACATACTATCTCGTCTGTGTGAGCTGCTCCTGTGAGACCTTGGGTACTGCATTAATTCTCAACATTTGCATACCAAGGCTCCAAACCCCGTTCTCTCTTTTGCTCTAACTGGGAACATTAAAACGAGAGACTGATCGGCGTCATTATGCTAGCTTCAAAATGAAATTTCCAAAGCTGCTATAGAACTCCAGTCGCTACCGTCTGTCCCTGGAAAAGATAGGTGCATAATTAAGTTGGGGCTTTTTTTGTTTTTGTTTTGCATTTTTAATTGCCTTGAAGAACTTGACAACAGATGCATCAGTTAGGTGAGTCATGGCACATAGAATATATTTGCATAAGCCTTTGGTTAAGAGACGGGGGCTCAAATCCCAATACGTGCGCTTACAAATATAGGAAGCTCAGCATCCTGTTCCTATAGGAGCCCCAGATACCTATGAGAAATGCAAAGCAGAAGATGAGTGCAATAGCCCTCTCCTGATGCTTGGTCCCCAGCAGCATACTGCCTCTGATACTGGAGGTAAGATACAGCTATCATGACACTGTTGATAGCCTTACTCTCCATGAATGTGATTAATTCTCTTTTAAATTCATCCAAGTGGGTGTAAATAGCTACATCTTGTGGTAGCCAATCCCATAACTGAACCATGTGCTGTGAGAGGAACCAGGTGCTAGTTCCTTTCATCTCTCCTGGTCCTCCCTCCCTTCACCTTCCTTACATGACCCCGTGTTCTAGTTTTCTGAGACAGGGAGAAAATGTGACAGACGGATTATTGGCATGTTTGCTTCTGAAGGTGCAAATCATTTCTTGAGGGAAGAAGGTCAAGGAAGGAAATGAAGGGGCCTGAAGTCAACCCATGCACCTCCCTCAATCAGGGAGTTGACATAGCTTCACAGAAAGACTACCTTTTAGGAGACATGCAGGGAGGCCTGATCCAGTAAGGACATCAGCAAATATTCCTGAACTACCTTGGCTTCACCACTTAACTTTATTTTGGTGTACATATTCACTGTATAGGGCAACAAGTGGAACATTGTCAGATGAAGATAATGAAAAACAGTGGAGAGCTATTTCCTGTCTGTAGGGCTCACAATTCAAGGACAAGGAACCCAATCCAGTATCTTTACTTGTGCTGTAGCTTCCTTGTGAGTTTTGTAATACTTTTTAGAACCCAACAGCATAGAATTATATCAGCTGAGGGGTAAGCACATCCAGTATTTGAAAAGTACATGGAGAGGTTTACTGCCAGTCTACTTGAAACACTACGACCCAACTGGAGATTTCTGGTGGTGCAGCTAAAGCACACGTGTATTATTTGCAAGGGTCCAACAACCACAGAGCTGGGCCACAGAGAGGATGCAGGCAATTGCCAGGGAGAGCACAGTGCTGAGATTGGGTGCAAATTCAAGCACAAAGGCACAAGGTTTACCCAGTTGTGACCCTTATGCCAAATGGTGTGAGCACATAGGAGAACAGGTATGGTGTCTTGAACAACATTAACTGCAAGTTGGTTTGAAGATTGCCAGAGCACTTGAGTCTGCTACAGGAAGACTGTCAACGAATGGATACTTCATTTCACCCTGTTGGACAAGCACAGCATCTGCAGTACCCTGGTACTGGCCAGACTGAGCACTTCTTTCCACATTAACCAGCTGCCTTGTCCATTATTGATGGCGATGAGAATTGTAATTAACATTGTGGTGTGACTTTCTGTTAGATCTTCTCCAGCCAGGTCACCTCAAAATGCTGGTTTCACTTGTATTTATTTCTGCTTTGTAATGTAATGCCTTGATGTTCAGTGTCCTGTACATGAAGTTCATTTACCATCTGTAAAAGTGCATTGTGCAGATTCAGTGCCAAAAAGGCCACTTTAGTCAGATTTACCAAGTCCAGCCAACTCACCTTTATAAGGGCAACAAGGTGCTATGTCTTTGCCTTGTTGGACCTGCATTTTTGAAGATCTGTCTGGGATGTGTCAGGATACATCTACTTTCAAAATTCTGGGGGCACACGCTGTCAGATTCAAAAGCTTGTTCCATCACAGTGTGAAGAATTAGATGTAAATAGCACATAATCCTTAGCACTTGTGTAATAAAATCTCAAAGGAAGGGGACGACGACAAATAAATTAAAATGCCATAGCCAGGCTCAGAGGAAAGATCATGTGGACCAACTCTATGGATTAATGATATCTTTATTGTACAAAAACAAATATTTGCTGTTGTCGTATTCACTGTTCAAAGTACAAAATAAAAGCATGAGACTTGGTGTCTAATTTTACTGCACAAACAACAACATTCAACCACGAATAAATAATACAAAAGTTGGATCAATGAGTTGTTCTTTTTATTTGGATACCCTCCCAGCTCTGCCCACAGAGCATCAGTCATACTTTAGAAAGACTGTTTTCATGAGTGGCTGAACAGTTATCTGCATCAGCCAGTTATATGATCCAAGATCACTGCAGTGATAATGCAACACATTGAAAAAATGAAGCCCCTCGCATTTACCCACATTTGAAGATTGGAATTAATCCTGATCAAGGCATTCTGAGCCTAAAACATTGTAGGTGTCAAGGCATCTAAGAGTGTGGGTTGCCAACCTGTTTGGGCCCATAGGAGCATTTGAAAACCAACAAGACTGCCATGAGCATCACACATACACACACACACAACACAACACAACTTATTGGCTACAGCAGAATGCTTCTTTCAAAATTAATTTCAGTGGTGGGGAAGGGGGAAGAAATTGGACCAAACATGTACCCACAGGCACATAACTAGTGACACCCACGTAAGAAGGTTGCCAAACCACAAAGAACAATATTCCTGGCAGGCTTCCCTCACCCCCTTCACATCTATAAACAGCAGAGAAGTTGATGTTGGAATCTGGCAACTGCTGTAGTTCTCTTCTGTATTTTCGGACCAGATGGAGCTGCCTCATTGTAAGCTATTTGTCATGTTATATACTGATGTCTCCTGATGAACCTGCCAAAGAGTGAGAAGCAGATCTAAAGATAAACGATCATAGATGCATGCTTCAGAACTGTACCTGGCTCTGGGGATATAGGCACTCTGTAGACCACGGTTAACCAACATGGTGCCCTTCAGAGCCCAATATTGGACCCCATCAGTCCCAGCCAGAAAGGCCAATGGTTAGAGATGGTTAGCCCAACAATATTTGGAGAGCACCACATTGGTTATGCCGGTAGACACTATAAGTAGCTAAACACCAATGTAGACATAGCAGACAGGCCTTCCTCAACAATTCTGAATTGGCACTAAGTCCAGATACTATCACTAACAGACAACACTCTCTTGGGGAGACGGCCTTACCAATGTATCTACCAGACGTGGTAGGGACGCAGGTGGTGCTGTGGTCTAAACCACTGAGACTCTTGGGCTTGCCGATCGGAAGGTCAGTGGTTCAAATCCATGCAACAGGGTGAGCTCCTATTGCTCTGTCCCAGCTCCTGCCAACCTAGCAGTTCAGAAGCACACCAGTGCAAGTAGATAAATAGGTACCGCTCCAGGCGGGAAGGTAAACGGCGCTTCTGTGTGCTCTGGCTTCCGTCACAGTGTTCCATTGCACCAGAAGCGGTTTAGTTATGCTGGCCACATGACCCAGAAAGCTGTCTGTCCCTCAGCCTGAAAGCGAGATGAGCGCTGCAACCCCATAGTCACCTTTGACTGGACTTGACTTTCCAGAGGTCCTTTACCTTTAACTTTTTACCTAGTGCTTTATATTCTTTACATAGTTAAATATTCAATTGGTAACTTGGACTTCAGAGAAATAATTGTAGAGCCTGGTAATTCTAGACAATAATTTCATTTTTTCAAGGTAGGCATGACAGACAATTTAGGCGTTGTATATCTGTTCCAGCCTGGGTTCAGTGAGTTGCCCTAGTTCACCCTGATGGGTCATCTTTGCAGAGACCTTGCTCCTGCTTCCCAATCTCTCTGCAGCTTGTGATACTATGGACCACAACATCCTCCTGAACCTACCCTGTGGAACTGGGGGCACTGTATTTCAGTGGTTCTGGTTCTACCAATGTGACATAGTTCAAGATGTAACAGTAGGAGAGTGTTTCTCATTTCCCTCATGGTTGAACTATGGGGTTCTGTTATGTAACCAAATAACAGTAGGACTCTAGTCTATCCCCAGTGCTATTCATATCTACATGAAGCCATTGGGAGTGGTCATTAGGAGTTTGGGGGCAAGGTGCCATCAGAATGCTGGTGGCACTCAGCCTTATTTTTCCATAACATCTGAATGAAGCAAGACTGTGCCTGGATGCAGCAGTGGGATGGATGAGGGAAAATAAGCTGAGTTTGAATTCTAGCAAGACAGAAGCAAGTGGTTCCCATGTCTGAGAAATTGGTCAACTGCCTGCCGTAATGCAGTTTGGGGCCATTTTTGGATTCAGCTCATCACTGGAGGCCCAGGTAGCCTCAGACTTCTCATGGAATTATCCAGGGTACTATCTGCTTTACCGGTTTGCCTTTTTTAGACCTGCTTTGCCTGCTTACTGGATCTTGAACTGGGATTAGTGGTATTTAATTCAATTTTGTTCTTTGCTTACTCCTGACTTTTTATTTTCCTCATTTGAATTCAGACAGCATGTATTTGTCTTTATCTTTTCTGAGTCTCCCTGCCCCTTAAGATTGGCCACACCGGGGACTTGAAAAGCAAAGGGAGGGGGAAGGTTCCTTTCCAAGTCTCAAGGATTTAAAAGGCAAGAGGGAAAAGATTTGCAAAAGCTTTTGTGAGTTCCTCTCCTTCCCTTTTGAGTCCTTCCTCGCTCTGATCTTGAAAGAAGGGACTGGAAACTCACAAAGGCTTTTACAAGCCCCACCCCACTTCCCTTTTAGGTAAAGGTAAAGGGACCCCTGACCATTAGGTCCAGTCACGGATGACTCTCTTTATTGGCCAAGGGAGCCAGCATGACTAAGCCGCTTCTGGCAAACCAGAGCAGCACACGGAAACGCCGTTTACCTTCCCTATTTATTTACTTGCACTTTGACGTGCTTTCGAACTGCTAGGTTCGCAGGAGCAGGGACCGAGCAACAGGAGCTCACCCCGTCATGGGGATTCGAACTGCCAACCTTCTGATCAGCAAGTTCTAGGCTCTGTGGTTTAACCCACAGCGCCACTCACGTCCCTTTTAAGAGCAGAGCAAAAGGGATTGAGACAGGAGGGCAATCCCACCCACCTGCCAAATTTCGCCTGCAAGGCAGATCCTGATAAGGAACTGGCCCATGGAACCAAAAAAGGTTCTCCACCCACCTTTGTGTATATGCAGGAATGTGTAGTTTGCTCAGTGTATCCACTGCCCTTTAGCTATTGCCTCATGGAACCTCTTGGGAGTCAAGGAAATGTGGAAGGGGAGATGGAGAAATGAAGATGGAGAGGGCAGTAACTATCTCCATAGAAACAAGTTAGCTTCCTTAACAGAAAATTCACAGCACTCCGTCTCCCTTGGAAATGTCAATTGAAAACTCCTTACCCAAGCAGTTGTCTTGTTATTTCTTTGTATTGTTTCTTGGATCAATATCTATAAATATAGAAGCAAAGCCATGTAAACAGAGACATTATTAAAAAGAGTAGATGAAAAAACTCCATCAGTTAACGAGGAGCCATACCTTCATTTTTACATGTGTATTCTCTTCACAGCTGGTGCCTGGCTTAATGCTGTACAAGATTATTTTCTGCTGTGCTTTTCCACCTCAGATAAGAGACAATGCAGGGTTGAACGAAAGGGATGGGTTCTTCCTGTCTTCAATAGAATATGGCCTTTCAAGGCAGTTTTAACACCAATCAGTTTGTTCATGATTAGAGGGTGCTGGAAGATATCAAAAGCTGTTTCTGTATAACAGACAGCCTCACACTTTCTTTTTTTTTAAAAATTTTTATTTATTTACAAAAAGAGTACACAGCTTACATAGTACAGATAATTACATAGTACATATAGATACAGAATAAAAAGACAAAAGAAAAAAAAGAGAAAAGAAAAAAAGAAAAGAAGAAAGCAGAAAGTAGGGAAGAGCAGACAAAGCGTGTATAGTTACAAATAACAGAGCTTCCGTCCGGCTCAGTCTTGGGGTTTCCATTTCTTATGTTATTTCTACAGTATTGTTAAAGTGTTCTACATCGGTGATATTAGTTGTCGTCTACTGATAAATTATTTATTCCTTGAATCGTCTCAAAATAAAGTATAAATTTATTCCACTCATCTTTATGTTTGACTGTATTATTTGATCTTATTTTCCTTGTTAGTCTCGCTAATTCAATATATTGGTATAGCCTTATTTGCCACTCTTCAATCGTGGGCAGATCGGGGGTTTTCCATTTTTGGGCGATTTGAATTCTCGCCGCAGCCATGGCATATTGAACGAAGGTTTGATCTATTTTCTTTATTTCTTTACCAAACATGCCTAAAAGAAACAGCTCGGGAGTTTTTGGGAAATTATACTTCAAAATTTTTTTCAGTTCATCATAAATTTGTGTCCAAAATTTCTTCACTACATCACATGTCCACCAGGTATGAAAAAAAGTCCCAACCTTATCCTTACATCTCCAGCATGTATTATCAACAGTTTTATACATCTTTGATAACTTTGCCGGGGTTAGGTACCAGCGGTATACCATTTTCTCTAAATTTTCCCGAAGGGCTACACAGGCTGTAAATTTTACACCTTTTGTCCAGAGTGTCTGCCATTTGTTATAATCTATAGTATAACCTAGATCTTTTTCCCATTTTAGCATCATTCCCTTCACCAGGTCTTCTTTAGTGTCCCATTCCAGTAATTGTTTATACATTTTGGAAAGAATTTTCTCATTACTTTCCAGAATTTCTACCTGGAACCTTGACTTTTTTTCACTCATCCCCACTCTCTTATGCTCACCCCATAAAGCAGTAATCTGGTAAAAGCGCAGCCATTCTTTTATTTTATCTTTCATGTCCTCATAGGGCTTCACCTTCCATCCTTCTTCTGTTTTTACCAGAAGATCCTCGTATGTATATCTATCCTCATTCATGTTGATTTTTTTTATTCCAATTATATCACTTGGGGAGAGCCACCATGGGGTACCTTTTTCGATCAGTTTCCTATACCTCTTCCATACCTCTAATAATGGCCCTCTAATTATATGATTGGAGAAGCCTCTATGAATCTCTCCTTTTTCCTGCCAAAGGTACGCGTGCCACCCGAATCTAATATTAAATCCCTCTAAATCCAAAAGGTCCGTATTTCTAAGGGTGGCCCACTCCTTTAGCCAACATAGACAGGCTGCTTCATAGTAGAGCCTGATGTTCGGGACTGCGAATCCGCACCTGTCTCTTGAGTCTGTTAAGTATTTGAGCTTTATTCTGGCTTTCTTCCCCTGCCAGATAAACCTGGTCAGGGTTTTTTGCCAATTTTTAAAAAGAGCGGTGCCTTTAATAACCGGGATGTTTTGGAACAAGAATAATAACCTCGGAAGTATGCACATCTTAATTGCAGACATCCTCCCTGCCCATGAAAGTTTCAATCTATGCCAAGTGTCTATGTCCTTTTTGATGTCCTGCCAGACCTTACTATAATTGTCTTCAACCAGGTTTATATTTTTTGGTGAAAGCCAGATTCCAAGGTATTTAACTTTATTCACAATTTTAATACCAGTCTTTTCTTCTAGTTCGGTTTTATCCTGTTCAGTCATGTTTTTTACTAGACTTTTTGTTTTCTTCCTGTTTAATTTAAAACCCGACAGTCTACCAAAGTCCTCTAGAAGTTCTATCACCCTGCTTGCACTGTCTACTGGGTTCTCCACGGACAGGACTAGGTCATCAGCATATGCCTTAAGCTTGAATTCTTTCTTCCCAATTCTTATCCCCCTCACATTGACTGCCTCTCTTATTCTATTCGCAATTATTTCTAAAACCATTATAAATAATAAGGGGGACAATGGACAGCCCTGCCTTGTACCTTTCTCAATCTTAAAGGGTCTTGTCAGGTTGTCGTTTATGATCAACCTTGCCTGTTGTTCTGAATATATTGCCCTGATCCCTTTCATATAAGGGCCTTCAATACCTGCCTTTTCCAGACATTGTGATAAGAATTCCCATGAGACATTGTCGAATGCCTTTTCGGCATCTATAAAGATCAGTGCTGCAGGGACATCTATTCTCATATCTAGGTACTCGATGATATTTAAAATGTGGCGGACATTTTCTCTCTGGTGTCTGTTCGGTAAAAATCCCACTTGGTCTTTATGTATATACTTCTTTAAGAGTTTCTTAAGTCTGCCGGCCATAATATTAGCAAAGATCTTATAATCGTTGTTAAGTAGAGAAATAGGTCTATAATTTTTTATATCTGTTTTATCTTTCTCTGTCTTCGGGATCAGAGTTATATACGCCATTTTCCAAGAGGCTGGGATCTTCCCTACCTGGAAGATATTATTAAACACGTCTTTAAGCACTGGGGTTAGATGTTCCTCTAATGTTTTGTAATATTTTGCGGACAGGCCATCCGGCCCAGGGGCTTTCCCGTTCTTCATCCTATTAATGGCCTCCTTAATTTCCTCTACTGTGATCTCTTTATTCAATTGTACTCTATCCTCCTCTAATATGTATTTCCCTTCATTTTTATCCAAATAATTTTTAATTTCTATACTATTTTCACTACCTCTCTCGTACAACTTTTCAAAAAATTGAATAAATCTATTTTCTATTCCCTCCGGCTCTTCTATGATATTATCCTCCGTTATTATTTTATTTATCACATTTTGTTTCTTACGTTTTCTTAACTGCCAAGCAAGTAACTTCCCCATTTTATTTGTTGATTCGAAATATCTTTGTTTTGTGAATTTAATTTTCCACTCTATCTCCTGATTTAATATTGCTGAGTATTGGGTTTGAAGCACCTTAGAGGCTCGGCTAGCGTCAACGTCTGTAGGGTTCATAACCAGTTTTCTCTCATATTTTCTCAGTTGGGCTAGAATGTCCTCTTTCTTACGTTCCCTTACCTTTCTTCTGTAATTGTTTTGTTGTATTAGGAGGCCCCTCAGCACCGCCTTACTGGCGTCCCAGACTACATCTATGGGGGTTTCTTTATTCAAATTAATATCTAGATATTCCTTTAAGGAGCCTTTAATTCTTTCCTTCACCTCTTCGTTGTCCAGTAAGTTCTCACACATCCTCCACCTATATTGTCCCTTTCGTTCACTTTTTATTTCTATATCTAGGGCACAATGATCAGATATTGTCCTAGGGAGGATTTCACATTTCTTTACCCTTAACGTGAGTATTCTTGTTAGCCAGATTTGATCAATTCTGCCCCAGCTCTGATGGGGTTCGGAATAATGCGTAAACTGTTTAGAGGTAGGATTTTTATGTCTCCATATATCAGTTAGGTCTAGATTTCCTTCCATATCTCTGAATGATTTCGGCAGTTTCCCCCTGTCCAATTTCCCCTTCTTCTCACTCCTGTCTAGCTCCGGCACCGGGACACCATTCATGTCCCCTAGCAGGATTAGTTTATAAGCTTCCAGCCCTAATAACATACTTTCCAGTTTCTCAAAGAACTCTGCTCTATTTGTGTTCGGAGCGTAAACCGTCACGACATTAATTTTTCCCCCCCGAAAATTTAATTGGATCCCTAGGATTCTTCCTTCCTCATCTTTGCATATCAGAGTTGGTTCCCACTTCTCTTTGACATATATTACTACTCCTCTTTTTTTTTAAACATCCGAATTAATAAAGTCTACTCCTAACTTTTTGTTCACCAGTATATGTTTATGTTTCTTAGCAATATGAGTTTCCTGGAGACAAATTACATCATACTTCTTATTTTTCACAACTTTCTCAATTTTATTCCTTTTGACCTTCTCGTTCAGCCCATTTACGTTCCACGATAAAAGTTTTAGTGTGTGAGTTATTGTTTACCTTTGTCTACTTCTAAACCTTTAACCGGGATCACAAACTATAATCTGTCGCCTTTGCTTCCTGGGAGCTCCCCCTCTTCTGCCGCATCCCTTCCCACTGCGGCCTCTTCCTCTTCTTCATCTGATTCTACTACCTCCTCTCCTAATCTCTTCTCCTCCTCCGTCCGGCTCCCTATCTCTCCTTCCTCTTCTTCCTCTCTACTCCTAAATCTATTCTCTGCTTTCCCCAGTTCTTTTTCATATCTTCTCAAAAACTTATCCGCCTCTTGTGTCTCCAACAATCTGAACTTTTTCTCTTTGTAGAAGAAACTAATCCCTTCCGGGAACTCCCATCGAAATGGGACCCCATTTCTCTTCAGAGCTGCTGCCACTTGCCTATATCCCTCTCTTTTACGAAGTAGCCTGACTGGAATTTCCTTGTAGATAATTATGGGCCTTCCACCAATTCTTAATCTGGTATTATAGCTCTTCCTCAAAACTGAG
This sequence comes from Podarcis melisellensis, assembly GCF_964234715.1. Classification (NCBI taxonomy): domain Eukaryota; kingdom Metazoa; phylum Chordata; class Lepidosauria; order Squamata; family Lacertidae; genus Podarcis; species Podarcis melisellensis. The sequence continues at coordinate 51,234,108 of NC_138528.1, forward strand.
TTTTTCATTTCCAAGGAGTTAAATATCACCAGACAATCCCCCAGGAATTTGCTCGCTTTTAGATGTTTAGGCCTAGTCATTCTGTATACATTAACTATTGCGGATGCCATCTCTTCCTCACTTATACCTAGCCAGTTGGAGAGTTCCTTTATCATCTTCCCTCTTATATCTTCGTTTCTATCCTCTGCTACCCCCCTGAATTTAAGATGAAGCTCTTTTAGCCTCATATCTGCCATGGCTAAGTTATCCCATATTTTATCTTGAGAGATACATAACTCCCCCAGCTCTTCTTTTACCTTCAGTGTCTCCTTTTTTTGTTCCCTCATCTCTTTCTGTAGCTTTTTGTTGGATTCCTCAATCATATTAGACTTAGCGGTAAGATCTTGAATTTTAGTTGAGAGTTCGCCGACTGCTCCTTCTATTTTTTTGTCTATCACCTCCTGAACCTGTCCTAATTTATTTTCCATGTATAATATATTTTGCCTAAATTCTTCCTTTATTTTGGCCCACAGATTATCTAAATCTTTAATTTCCTCTTGCCGCGACAGCTTTCTTTCTCCCGGTGTCCCGCCTCCTTTCCTCCCATCTCTCCCATCCTTTCCCGCCATTTCCAGGTCTCTTCTCTTTTACCCTTATCTTAACTTCTTTTCCCCTTTCCGCCCTCCAGATACGACAACTATTAGCGGGAGATGTCAATCAGTAGTGATCCTCTATAAAAGGCTGGAAAAGGTCGATTTCCTGACAGAGTTAATCAACCCCCTGAAGGCGGTATCCCCCGCATACACTTCAGACGTCCCTGAACAGAGTTCCTTTGTTCTCAAGCTGCCTACCCTATATCACGCGGGTGGGCGGTTAATGGTCCAATCGTCAAATCTTAAAGGTGTAGTCCCAATTAGCTCCAGTAAGTCCACTTTAGTCCCGTTTACTCAAACTCACACTGTAGTTATAGTCCAAGTTGTAGTCAAAATCCCAATCCCAAAAGCCTTATCCTTAGATCCCGTTTACTCAAAATTCAAATTGTAGATGTAGTCCAAATTAAAAACAAAATCCAAAATCCAGACTCCAGATTCCGGAAGCTGCAGTCGGCATTCAGATCAAGATGTAGCGCCACCGGCTATCTCAGCCATGTGGCAGTGTCCTTTGGGGGGGGGTCAGGCAGGCACGGGGGCTTTAAAGTCCTCCCCCCTTCTACCTACCGCCGTTCCACCCCTGTGCAGTCCTTAGGCTCCTTCCCGAAATGCCTTAGATACTCCCGGTCTTACTTGTTGATTTCTTAAAGTCAAACACTATGGGCCCTGCGTTCAGCCAATATAACATAAACAGCCCTCAAGGACGGACTGTAAAACTCACCAGGGGCCAGATAGTCCTTAAAATCCAGTTCTGTCCGATTTTATTTAAAATGTTCTTACTCAGGCAGACTCTCCGTAGTCCCCTTATATCATCGAGTTTCCGGCTGTGCCATTTTATCTCCGCCACTGAGCGAACTCCCAAACGCAGTTCAATATCCTCCAGGCGCCACCCAGCTTCACTATTGGCTTTGCCTTACACCACTGCGTTTTGTATATAAAAAACAAAACACCTAAACAAAAAACGCTGGGGGTCCCGTTCTTCTCTTAAGGCGGCCCGTCGCAACTACCGGCTGAAGCTTGAGGCGTCGCCCTGCAGAGTCGGCAATCCCCCGATTCGCGCTCGCGGTCCCTCGTTCTCCTCCCGTACGGCTCGGGGGGATAATGCGACCGCCCCACGCTGCTGGGGTACCTTTCCTCTAAGGGTTCCCCCCTTAGGGTTTGGGGTGCGCTGCGCCCTAGCGTCTCCCCAAGCCTCCACAGGACCCAGAAAACCAGGAGCTGGTCTCCCGCGCTTCAACACCGGCCGCGACCGGAACCGGAAGCTCCGACAGCCTCACACTTTCAAGGCCGGGGGCAGGGAGACAATGCATTGACGGAATAAAGGGTCGTGATAGGAAGAGAGCTAGTAAATGAGGTTTCATTGTGTTCCATCTCCAGGAGGATCCAGTCAAGAGGGTAAAGGCTATTATGAGAAAACAAGCCCCCTAGTGGTGAGAAGCTGCTGAGGCAAGGGATTGTGGGAGTTGTAGTACAGCAACGTCTGGAGGGCACCATGAGGTGTACTCCTGCCCCTTTCTAAATGGTTGACTGCTGGTTTAAAACTCCCACTGTGACAAAAAAGCATTTGCTACTAAGAGACAGATGCACACATAGGTGTGTGCTTCCTGTCTACAACTACATTCACCAATCCAAAACTGAAAAAAAAATATTTATTGCATTTAAAGCCCACCCCCACCCTCCAGGCTATCCTGCCCTGAGAACGTTTCCTCAAGACACCCCCTGAATGGCTCCGTTTTGCTGGAATGTGTCCTTGATGCTGGGTGCTTCCTTGCTTGCCTGAATGGAGGAAGTGTGTGTGTGTGTCCGTCCAGAAACTAGCCTATGGCAAAAACCACATTTCTGGTCATGTTCACTTTGGTCTTTAACTTCACCCACCAGTGGCATGTGGTCCTCCAAGCGTTGCCCAGAAACGCAGCCCTTGGGGGTGAAAAATGCTCCCCACCTTTGCCACAATTTATAGCTCCCCCCAAAGCCTCTACATGGGGAAGATGGGTAGTCTGTGTCACTGCACTGACAGCCACTTGAAGAGCAGTAGTTGCAGGTACATACAAGACAACAGTGCAAGTCTATCACTGTAAACAGGACATTGTTTCCAGCTTTCTAGCAATGACATATGATATGGGTTTTGTCCACATGTCTTTCACAAGCTTCCAGGAGATCCTGTGCTACTAGAATTGGGCCCAGAGGAATAAACTCATGTCGCTCACCAAATGGGCTTGGTATCTCCAGCAGGGCATGTTAACACCTGCTTGACCAAGAGCTTAGCCATCTCCAGAATCTGCTTGCTGTACACCTGAGCACATCGTGTTGGGGTAGTTGATATCAGAAGGTGCTTAAGCCTTTGATGCTGTTGTAGTTTGGGGAGCTTTAGAAAAGATTTCAGGGGGTGAACCATACACCCCTTAATTGGACAGGCTCTGCTGAAAGTGTCCCTGGAGCCACTTGTGGCACTGAGGGGATATCTTTGGAGGTGAATTTTAGAGAGCCCATCTCTATAGATCTGGAACAAGGAGTCACTGCAGCTGGAAGCCAGCCTACATGACAACATCCATCAGCAGAGAGACTAAAAAAATATCCACCGTAAGAACATAGGAAGGTGCTTTCAATATTCTGTTGGGAGCCACCCAGAGTGGCTGGGGAAACCCAGCCAGGTGGGCGGAGAATAAATAATAAATTATTACAATTACTATTATTATTCATTGGTCCATCAGCCTGATGTTGTCATTGCCTGACAGCACCTCTCCAAAATTTCAGGCAGAAGTCTTTGCTCTGCCCGTACCTGGAGAGGCCAGGGACTGAACGTGCATGCAAAGCCTGTGCTCTACAACTGAGCCACAGTCCTAACTACTAAGCAGGGTGAGAAGAAGCAATTCCTGGTGGGCACTGCTGCAGACCGGTCTGTTGAATGGTCTCTTTAAATCTGAAGGTTCATTATTGTTCCACAAGATGTGTATCTCTTTAAGGTCCAGAGCAAATAACGTGACTTAGTTTTACAGCTGTGAAGCAGTATAGCAGGTGCTGTTAAGTTATGTTAATTAAGCTGTTGGGTATAGTATATAAAGAGCAGCACCTAGCTCTCTCAGTACCCTGGTGGGTGGGTCATACTTATTGATATACTGTAAAAGGAGTTTTTGTTTTTGTTATTAAAACCTAGCAAAAGTTATTTTTGCGTTCCTTGTAATGTGTGGTCACCCCAGCACGCCTTCTGCAGCACAACTAATCTGCAAATAGCCAACACGGTCAAGGTAGCAAAGAGGTCTTTATATGTCAGCATTATTTAGTTACTTTTATCATTTCAACTTCTTACTGCCATTCAGTCTTTTTTTTTTTAAAGCTTAGAACAAATTCACATCCACAATAATAGAGCAGGTTCTAAAATAGATATATCTCAAGGGTCAAAAGCCAGGGGGAAGAGGTGTTCACTCACAGTACCCTGAACAGAGGTTCAGGGGGAAATGCCTGTTTTGAGGGCCAAATGAACTATGCTCAACACATTGTGTACAGCTCAAGTTTTCCTTTAGCATGGAGCTTTATGATCGTTATCAGAATCACAGCATGTAAGGAAGGTTTATTCCCCCGCCCCAAAATATATCTTCTCTCTCCTTTGATAACCACAGGGATTTTTTTACTAAGTCTCGCAGCTGTATGCATGATGGGGGAGATTTTCCTCTTGATTGTGGCTAGGGAGCGAAGGGATAAACCTCTATTTTCCCTCCAGCACACCTGCAATTATAGAAAAACTGGAAATGTAGCTGTAGGTCACACATTAAGCCTGGCACACAGTTTGGCCCTTAGTGGCGCTAGCAACCAGAACACATGGAGGATCAGGGACAGGACTTTGAAGAGCATCCACCCTGTTATGTAGGACTGCATGGGAGGGGGCCATGAACAAAGTGTGCCAAACTACTCTTGAGGGCAATTTTTTATTTTTATTTTGGCATTCTGAACTTTATTGGAAAATGACACGGTGTTTAAAAACAGGGTCTTTGCTTCATAAATAGTCCATTCATAAATGGGAATGTTGTGCCAGAGGTGGAGGGGCAGCCCCCACCATAAAAGGGGTCTCCTTTCCCTTGGACAAGGCGGATGGAGGGTGCCGCGTTGGACAGCCTTGTGCCCCCATCCTGCCCTCCCTGTGGAATCTGACCCCTCAGACCTCCTTGTTTCCTGCTTGGCAGGGGGTTGGACTCGATGGCCCTTGTGGTCTCTTCCAACTCTATGATTCTATGGATGGCTGGATTCTCCCCCTTCCTCCCCCCTTTGGCTCTGGGGGGCTTGGACCCCTGGTCAACCTTGGCTTTCTCTCCCTTTGCCTCTTTGGTTTTCTTGGCCGCTGCAGGCGCCTTGGCCTCTGCCTGGGGGGCCCTTGAGGGCAAATTATGAATGATCTTCCCATAAGTGACTTGGTTACAGTTGCCTGCAAAGTCTTTCTTCTTCTTCTTCTGCAGGCTCAGTTGTTTTCATTCGAGTCATTAATAAAGACACGCACCACCCACCTTGATAAACTGAAGTGTTTCTTTTTTTATTAATAATCATCTTACATTACAAGTATAATGTATGACAAAAAGAAAGTTCTCGTGTACATACTAGGGATATATCAACATAGCTCTATTCGTATCCAGTGTCCTAGCCTCTTTCACACAGGTACTATAAAGCACAGTCCGCAAAGTAATAACTTTTTTTTTCTTTTCTTTAAAACATTGTCAGAAAAAGTGTGATATTAACATTTTAATACATATGTAATAATAAGATTTCTAGATTGTTTCTCCCCCTCCCCTCAATTACACGTGTGCATGGTTCAAGCTAACAGTTGGGGACTGGGGTTGTGAAGGGAAAGGGGGGAAAGGCAAAATGCGAGGAGGTTATCTTCACACACCTCCTCGATTCTTCGTAAAGTGAGTTTGTGGGGACGCCTGAAAAGGAGAAGTCCGACAGCCCTCCTGTTGCATTTCTAAAATTACAGTTTGAGTGATGTGTCTCCCCAGCAGTGGCTGGGAAGGTTTTTTCTATACATGAGGTGAAGTGCCTGACAGATTTTATAAAAAAAATTATTTTACAGAGCGAGGGTGCCTTGCTGGCAGCTTGCAGGCTGGTAAAGAGTCCAGTAGCCATGAGAAGGTAACTTATCCATGAGGTTCAGTCCTGAGGATCACGTTTTCTAGGTAGCTGTTATTCTATGGGATTACACTCTACAGTCCTGAAGCTTGATTGGGGGGCAGGGGGCAGAGGTTCAGGTAGGCCAGGTTTGTAACTGAGGTGGGTTTCCAGAGTTGTGTGGTGGCGACAAAGGCCTGACGCACATTGCCTGCATCATCACCATAAGAGTGTGTGTGTGTGTGTGTGGCACAAGCTCTCTAAATGTGTAGCTGCGCAACACCAGTCAGTGCAAGTAGTCGGTTGAGGAAAAACTGTTCCCACATTCACCCCCCACCCCGAGCCCCCAATAGCAGTAATATTTGTCTTTCTCAAAAAACTTGCGCAAGTCGTTACATAGTGTCTGTATGGAAGGAAGTCCAAAACCATTTTATCCTCCCGCCTCTTCCTGGTATGAAGTAGTTGTGCTAACTTCATCCTAATGGCTTTGACCAGAGCAGAGCAAGAGGCCGTCCAGCTGGAAGACCTCTCGACACATATTTCACAAAGGACGGTCGCCAGAAACGGTGGCTTGGATCTGCCATTCATATTAAAAAGGATATCATCACATTAACATTGTTTTGCTGGAGTGGTCTAGTCATAATGCCTCATTGCCAACACCAATAAAATAAAAATAAAAATGAGCATTCAGGCTGCAGTATTCTCTAATGACACAACTCCACTGCCCACCCTAAAAGCTATCTGATTTGCTCATTTAACAATGAAAAAAGCAGCAGCTCTTTGAAAAGCAGCCAGACAAGATGGTAGTAGCCGAGGAGCAACAATGCAGCTGCACCGACTCCCCAGCTAAATCAATTTACCTATTTTAATCACTGCACTCAAAGCTTTTCTTCATGTGCTAAACCTCTTCGCCATGTACCGAGGCTGGAGAATCTGTGGCTCTCCACCTACTGCAGGACCACAGCTCTCATGATCACTGATGACCATGGGAGATGGAGTCCAACAGCCGCTGGGATGCCACCCATCTCTCCTCTTCTTCGACTGCACTCTGTTCCTTGTTCAAATGAACGCTGCATCCCTACCCTAAACAGAGCATCAAGTACCGCTCATTGACGGCAATGGGACTCGGCCTTCCGCCTCCAGGGACTCCACTCCAAATTCATTGGACCGTTCTGCTTTGCTGGCCATTGAACAATACATACTGGAATGGTGGGCGAGAGCACAAGCTACATTTCAGCCTGCACTCAGAAAGTCAAAACAAGCAGAGGGGGAAAGTGAGCAACTGGGTCAGATACGTCTTAGCTAAAGGCATTTACTGTCCGTGTCAACACACAACACAGATGAAATGTTCACCCGCATCCATTGCAAGATGGTCCCACTATTGCTATCATAGGCTTCATTTGGCATGCTGCCATGCTTACCAGCAAAATTTTAGCCTTAAGTACTTTATGCCTCTCCCCAAAATGCAGGGCCTTCATTTGCAACAGGACAACATATTTTCTCTCTAATTTTCATATTTATATCTATTGAAAACAGATACATATCTAAATATACAGTCTTATATAGTGATATATAGGCATGTGGATTCATTTCTTACATCGTATGTTGTACATGGGTTGCTATATAGGGACGTGCTGTATATAGATTATGTCTAGCCAAAGTCCTTTGCCCCACTGGGTTTAATGGGAATTTCCCCTTGAAAATCAGTGAAATGTTAAAAGTGCTTGAATTTAACTGGGTCAATGCCAAATGAAGGCAATCCAGAGGAAGTCAGGTGCGATGAAATCCCAATAGAAGCAACAGGACTTTCAAGGCTCACATCTGCCCCTTAGGCCGCCCCTTTCAAGAGGATGCATTGCAGACTTAAATCAGGTTTCATGCATACATATTTCACTTGCCTCCAGACGGACACAGGAATTGCATAGTACCGGTATTCTACTGTTTCTGAGATAGACTTTTGCCATCAAGGGGTGCTACTAACCCAGTGCGTGTCTTAGCTATACAAATGACAGGCCCATCTTATGAGCTGAAACATAGCATTAGCTGAAACATAACCTGAAAGACCTCTCTCTGCAGAGGTAGCTAGCTTGTGGCCCTGCAGACATTGTTTAAACTCTCCCATAGCCCCAGCCCAAATAGGCAATGATCAGGCACCCAAAGGAGTTGTAGACTGTTGAGATCTGGAGGGTCACGGGCTCTGCAAGCTCTGTCTTAGTGGCTGTGTTTATGCTGTGGGATCAGTATCTCTGAATGGCCACTGAGAGTCCAGACCAGCAGAACTGCAGACAACTGGCTAACAGAAAGATCAACTGATAGCCCCAAAGTGTGCCAGAACCATATGTCTGCACTGTTTGTGTATTGCAGCGGGGTTGGACTAGAGGACCCTCGGGGTCCCTACAGCTCTGTGATTCTATGCTTGTGTCCTCACTGTGCTTTGCTAATGTAGGAAGCTTTGGCTTTCTGTTTCCTTACAATCCCTGTCGCATTTGGCTTGATGGCCATGGCAATTTGACTTTTGTGCACCCCTGGCAGTCTGCATGCAAGGTAGCATCAGTGTGGGCTTAGTGTGTTTCTGACAAACAGACACATACATCTGTAGAAGAGCCTGAGTTATAAAAGATAGCTGGGAGATCTGCAATGAGACCCCCTTAAGAGTTAGAACTCCACAAGTTAAGGTACAGATGCAGATATGAACAGATGAATCAATCAGGTGCTCAACAAGAAGGAAGCATTTCATTACAAGCTGTATCTTTTTCTCATTTAGAGCAGTGCTTCCCATAGTTGGGTTTCCAGTGACTTTTGGACTACAACTCCCATCATCCCTAGCTAGCAAGACTAGTGGTCAGGAGTGATGGGAAATGTAGTCCAAAAACAGCTGGAGACCAAAGTTTGAGAAACACTGGTTTAGAGATTTAAGAGATCACACATCCATCATCATCATCATCCATCGCCTGAATGTTACAGGATTCCCGATCCCAGTTGGATCTCCTAGAATTGGATACTCTTGAGCCGGGCTCCTTTTTATCTCCTCCTCACTGCAGGAGAAACCTATACAAGGCATTTTGAAGTACCATCAAACACAGGCAATAGTTTCCTTCTCTTGTGCTATTTGGCTGTGCTACACATCCACAAACGTCTTAACACCAGGCGCCCTCTAGTGTCCTTTTCCCCCAGCCTCTATTTAGTTTGACTATGACCAAACAGCTAAATCATAGCAACTGAGCATAGACAAATATTCTGTTCAACACAACTGCTGGAAGCAGCCCCCCTCCTCGCAAAAGTGATACACAACAGCAATACAACATTGTTTTACCTGGCAGTACAACATTCACAATGCAATCTTCAGCCAGCATTCTTATTTACCTGGCTGCTGATATGCATACCCTAAGACACACTCATCAAGTCCTTTTGTTATCCCTGTACTTTAGAATATTTACCAATTTTTTCTTCATAACAGGATACCAACAAATACTATTTTGCATAGCATTAACAGGTTGGATTCTTGACTACTGGTAAAATTACTAAGTGTGCAACCAAATCTTAGATAAGAAAATTATGTCTTCACTGAAGTGGACGTGATTTCGACAGAGCTAGGGTTTTATTTTAGTAATACTTTTCACCTTTTGATTTAACTAAACAGTCCATTACAAGGTGTAACATGCTTTCAGGGGCTTAAAGATGCAGGCATGTTTACAGTGGTACCTCGGGTGACAGATGCTTCAGGTTACAACCCGGTAGTACCTCGGGTTAAGAACTTTGATTCAGGATGAGAACAGAAATTGCGTGGTGGCAGCGGGAGCCCCATTAGCTAAAGTGGTACCTCAGGTTAAGAACAGTTTCAGGTTAAGAACAAACCTCCGGAACGAATTTAGTTCTTAACCCAAGTTACCACTGTAATTGATGTATTTTGGTAGTAAAAAAATTTCAGATAGAGAACATTTTCATACATTTTCATTGAATAGAGAGAACCTGGACTCTGAATGGGAGATTGTACATGAAATTAAAAAGCAATAAGCAGTTTTGTAATTTTGGGGCTCAGATGTGGAAACCTATCACATGTATAACATCACCGGTAAGACTGTGAATGTAAAGCAAGCCATGGACGATTTCAGTCTCATTTTAACCAACCTGGATTATCTATTTATAGTTAAACTACTAACGCTATGGGGGGGAATAGTGGCAGATGATGTAAAATATGGCCCAGCCACAGTTAAGCACCACTGATTTTAATGTGAGTGAATTAAGCGCCTGATTGCCTCTTTCACTGAAACAAAGATTTAAAATTGCTTAATTTAAACTGGATTGTGTTCTGCATGTATTACAGTATGGCCAAATGTTTACACAAACACACACAAAACCCCAAAATGGGAGAGAAGAGGAAGCTTTCACAGAAGCATGTGCCATATTCTGTTCTCTGCATGCTGGTCATTGTAAATATTTCATTTTCTTGCCCATTTACACAACATTCTAGACATACCCTACAGGTGATTTAATATTACGCCTCCTGCAACCCGTTGATGCTTGAGCATCAGAGCACAAGAACACATCTCCTGAATATAAGCAACTACAGAAGAGGAATTATGCAGGTGAGCTCATGAACATTTAATGAGTAGCATCTTACTCTCTCCCCCAAAAGGCTAAAAACAACCCGTGTCCTAGCAAAGTATTTCTTCTTCAGACCAATAATGAAGAGAGGGATCACAGGCAAAGCAAAATGCAGATTACCTAGGCCAATTGTTCCTACTTTAAGAATCACAGAATCATAGCGTTGGAAGGAACCATGAAGGTCACCTGGCCCAACCCTCTGCATTGCAGGAATCTTTTGCCCAACGTGGAGCTCAAACCCACGTCCCTGAGAGTCTCATGCTCTACTGACTGAGCTATCAGTCTGAGGAACAATGTTTCAGAAACCATATACAGATGGTTCCTTAATGTAAATTGTGGTTGGGTTCACCTTAGGCACGGTCTAGTGTACACACTCTAACATTAGCACATATTGGGAGTGCTTCAAATAACAAACCGTCTTCTAAATTCCAAAATTGTCTTTATCTAGCCTTATCATCATTTCCACCAGAGCCTATGTTATTTATCTGAAATGAACCAATTAAAGCAACCAGATTATGAGTATTGGGACAGCTGGGTCATAATTTACAGGGCCTATAAAATGGCCAAAAACCACTGACAGTAAGAATATAGTAGCAAAGCATTTATACTCCCCACCCCCCACTCTCTTGGAGTTAATATCACCAGTAAACCAACACAAGGGTGAATGGAAGCCTTAGTTGTGCAAACTAATGCTGACAATGCTAATCTCTCATCACCCATGGTATGTAGATGGCCTTGGGTCACACCAAGGCTCTTCAAATCCCAGCAGTTGTTTCTATGCTTAGAATAGCATTATGTAAAAACATTCTATATTAAGTTACCATTGTAGCGTTAATACCAACGATGCCTTAACCGCTGTCAAAAATGATCAAAACTACGCAACTCTTTTAACATTTTCTAACAAATCTTCCTTCTGTGCTCATCAGTCTCACTCCCTACCATCAGCCCAAAGCAGGTAATATTGCAGACAATGAATTTCTAAAGCCCAACATAAAATGCTACTTATCAAGTGTGTGTGTGTGTGTGTGTATCTGTGTGCGGAGTGAGAAGGCAGTGCATGAACCCTGGCAGTGGAAGTGACTAAAGCAGCCTTTGCCAACCTCGTGCTCTCCACTTTCGGCCAGGGCTGATACAAGTTGTGGTCCAAAGCTGGAGGAGGGCACTGAGTCGGTGAGGGCTGGACCAAAGGTATATCTGCACCAGTTATTGTTTTTCTGAACAAAGAGTTGCTGCAATCTGTACCTGATTTTGTTTGCTGTCCCTGATTGCCTAAGATAGTTTCTCAATTCCTGCTTCCCACCCAATGCTTTCATATGGAAGTCAGTGCCACATTTTTTTAAAAAGCACTAACTCCCATACAATTACAACTGTCCTACCCCAGAGCTTCTCCCTCTGGCTCATTCTTCAACCCAGAGGTTTTCAACCTGTTTGGGTTCACAGCTCCCTTGACCAACTGCTTTCTTTTAGCGGCACCCCTGTGTGGCTCAGGAGCCCAGTTGTGTCACCCCTTGCCTGCAGAGCCAGAAGCCCCTCAGCGCTTTTTAAACACCGTCCCTTGTGCAGTGTTCCTCAGCCTCCTCACCACTTCCCTCTCCTTGGGAGTCCGCCAGGCAGTCTCTGAACTGCCCCCCCCTGCCCCAAAGAGAGGTGCCTCCTCACACTGTCGCACAGCGGCCTGGGAAGCACACCTTGGTCAGCCAGGGCTGCTGCAACAAACAATTGTGCAAGCCTTTGGGAGGCAGAGACGTGATAGGGCATCAAAGGAGGGAGGGAAGGAAAGAGGGACAGAGGCCAGTATTGCCCGTGGCACCCCGGCCATCATTCAAGACACCCCAGGGTGCCATGGCACACTAGTTGAAAACCACTGCTTCAACCCATCATCTTTCTATTTTTGCCTATGTGCCGCTTCTTATGCTACTGTTGTGCATTTGTCATAAGACGACTCACTAAATCCTTCAGCTATCTACCCTCCCACCTCTCATTCCTTTTGTCTGCCGGGCTGAGTTCTCTTAACAGCTCCAACTGCTTTACAATCCCATGGAGATGCCACAAAGCATGGAGCCTCTATCCCTAGTTCTTTTGTATGACAACACATCAAGGTATCTGGAGTTTTCTTTGTTTTTCATTGAGCAGTTGCAGGGTGAAGAAAATGAGCTTTGAGTCCTGGATATAAGAATTGTGCATGAATGGGAACAATGCTAAAAGATGATTCCCGGGACATTTCCACCGAGCGAAAAGAGGGAGGAGGAAAAGACACAGTGAAGGAAGCTGGTGCAGATATACCCTAAGAGAGACTGCTTCAACAACATGCTACATTACCATTGAAAACATACGGTTTAAAAAATAAAGTCATATATTTATATAAATGAAAAGCTAGCAGCTAGCAGCATCAGTTCCAGAGATACTTTAGCACCAAGACCAATAGGAAGGGTCAGGAGGAAAATGGCAGGGTGTGTGTGGAGAGAGGGGATATGGAAAAGTTCAGTGTAACTGACGTCCTTGCTGTATTTCCAAAACAATGCCGACTGGCATAAGGTTAGTCCCTCTGGAAACATGCCATCCTAGTAGTTCCAGGCAAAAAATCATTTTATTCCTGTGATTGTCCATTATTGTTGTGGTGCTGCCCTCTGCAATATTAGCAGGGCAAGGCACAGTCAGCAGTGGAGGTTTTGTGCTCATTTTGGCTTATTTAACCTGAAGCGTTGGGGTAGTAAAAAAAAAAAAAAAATCTCCACAGATGTGTTTATTTGAGCTGCAAATATGTTGCCATACCATGCACCCCTTTGAAAGAAGCATTTCACAGGAATAAACACAGCATTCCGTTTTTTTCTTTTGCCAGATGACTGAACTTCAAACCTTACTCAACGGAGGATATGTGAACCCCTAAGAGGACCTTGTCATGTGACGACAATCAACGACGGATCTTGCATTGATATCCCCTGCCACAGAAACGTGGCAGGCATTTCTTTCACTTGTTATAAAAACCCAAACAAAGACACAACCCATTTATGATGATAAAGACCGAGTATAAATAACATAAAATTAGCATACATATTTTAAGCCCTGGAGTCTCTGCCCTGTTACGGGGCTTTGACTCGTTGGCTCTCTAGCTTCCACAGCAGCCCGGGTTTTCAGTAAAGAGTTTTATTTAATTTTTCTCATTGTCTACTATATAAAAATATAAATGCAAAAACACCCCACCCCACCCCAATAGTTCCCCATCTTCTGCATTATGCTATTTTCATCTGAACATGCTATCAATATTGTAAGATACATGAATCGTTAGTAGAATTTTCACAGGAGTAGCAGAAAAAAGGTTTTGCCTTACACTGAAAATGCCCAAGGAAGGGGCATCATGGGCCAATTGACAGAAACAACAGAAAATGAACCAGATCATCAGAAGAAGCTGCAAGAATCCACTCCAGCCTACGTGAAAATTGGGAAGCTGGAAAAGAAATACCAAAATGTAGGCACTGGGCTCAAAAATCCCAAGCATCATTAGTAGAGGGCTGAAATGGCTCAATTGCTAACTAACAAAGAAATAGAGAGAGAAGGAGAGACAGAAAGAGAGAAGACATACACACAGAAGCATAATGAGAAGTAGGATGACATTGGCCTGCCACGTCTAGCTTATAACATCAGTTTGAAAATATAGACTATGGCCCCAGCACATGATTCTGAAGAATGAAATGTTGCCACCTACATTGCAGCTGCCACGGTTGAAGATGTCAGTAAATGTTAAGTCTTGTCTCATTCATAAAAATTCCTCTTAGCTTCCATCAGATAAGTTTTAAATTTTCAGTGTTGGGCTTTACATACATACATATATAATATATATATATATTTCATATACTATATCAAAGCTTAGAGTATTGATTTTTTTTCTTTAAAAAAGGGATTCAACAGCTTTCTAAACGAGAGGCATTCCTTGCTAAATATCAGGGTAAAACTCTGACCCGTGGTCCATGCTCTGCAGCACTGGCTTCTGATCCAGGGAGGACATCCTGCTCAGCATTTCTGCAGACAGTGCGTAACTATTGCTAGATTTCTCCTCAAACCAACTATCTAGTGCCCTCTTGGCTTCGAAGTTGGCAATAGGTGGTCCATTAACAGCAATTGTCAAAAGGTCACTGAGCTGCTCCAGGGTGAGCCGAGAGCGATTGTTCTTGCGCACTCTCTGCAGGGCATTGCGCCCCTTTTCGCAGCAGGCTGTGGAGGTGGGAAGAACTTTGAGGATCTGGATGATTTTGTTTAAAAGAGGAAACCTCTGCCTGTATTTACAAATGTGGCCGGTTAAATCTTTGAAACCATTTTTGGTATAATAATCCACCTTGAGTTCCCGCCATTCCATGAGCAAGCTCCCCCTGGGGTCCATGCCTTCTCTGCTCACTTCTGTGGAAAAGGTTGGCACGGCTTCCAGGTGCTCAAAAATCTGCACCATGTCTTCCCTGCCATAGCTCATAAGCTCCTCTGCGCTCCTCGGCCAAGCTGCGAGGTCAAACACTTGGCAGGCTTTCACAAATGCCCGGCTGCGAGGTTCAAACCTTTGAGCTAGAATCACCTGGGTCTTCTGGCATATCTTTTCTCGAATGGACTGGAATTTGGCTTCCGCCACCCGTAGGTTTTTCACAGCCACGCCATTGAAGCTTTCTCGAAAGCTCTCCTCAAACTCCTGGAGATACTCGCCGGGAGAATCGGAGAGCCTGCTGATCTCTTGGATGGCTTCCTCGATTTTGTCATCCACCTGCGACACAAGGAGGTATTCGCCTTGGAAGACAAAGGCAAGGCGCGAAAGCACGGCAATGACGTCCAGCAGGAAGTAGATCAGCTTAATTGACTGGTAGTCCATGAGGAACTGCAGGAGAGCCAAGGCAATGGCAGACGCATCTGCTCTTTGTGTTTGGCCGCTGACATCTTTGAGATGGGCCACCACTTCCAAGTAATCCTTGATCAGAGCGTTGAGGACATTCTGCTCCCCGATGATCCACTTCACTGCTCTGATGTCTCCCAAAAACTCGGTTTCTTCACAGAGAGTAGCAGCAGTGACCCTCAGCTCACACATCAGCCTGGGAGAGTAACGGTAAAAGCTGAGTAACTGCTTCAGATTGTTCTCTAGCTCCTCCAGGCAAGGAAGCTCTTTCCCACTAATCGCATCCAATATCTCCAAGTGCGGCTTGTGTACCATAAGGGGCAGACAGAGCAGCCAAGGCAGAGTCTTTCTGATTGTCATGTACATGTTAGCTCTAAGGCTGGCAGTGATGTTAGCACCATCGACTCCCAAACCAACACTCGGCTTTTCATCCTGCAGCCGGATTCCCAGGGCGGAGAAAGCCCTATCTAACGCTTGGATGTAACTATCGGTTGCAGAAAAGCCCAGCTCCTGGAGAGAGAGGAATTCAGTGGCCGGAGGCCCATCGCTGCTGATATACTGCACGTAAACCGCAACTGTGTCGGCAAGCAAATCGTCGCTCTGCCCGTCCAAAATGATGCTGAGGAAGGGAGATTGCCTGACCCGTTCGACGAGATCTTCTCTAAGAGCTCGCGCAATGTGATGGATCAAGATTTGACAGTCTCCCTCGTTCATATACTGATCCACCACTTTGAGCTCACACTTTCTCAGTAGTTCCGCAAGAGGCCTGAAGTCACAATAGGGCCGGCCTTCCATCGCTAAATGGTAGGCTGTGTTGAAGAGCAGAGTCATATTTCGGCACATCTCTTCCGTCTTCTCCGGGTGCATCCTGAGCCTGTAAAGTTGCAGGCACTTCTTGTGGAGGTTGCTCTGGCTGTGAAGTTTGATTGTGTGTATCTTGAACTGCTTGGAGCCGATGATGAAAGCCGAAGTCCGAGAGGATTGCACTGTATACTGGCGGCAGACGTGGCACCACATTTCATTGAGCGTCGGGGAGTACCTCAGAAACCAAAACTTCTTGAGCCACTCTTGCTTGAAGCGCCGAATCCTCCTGGTGACGGCGGACAATTTAGAAGGCTCGTCTGTGGCTGTTATCATGTCATTGGAGACAGATTCGTCTGCTGAATCCACCTCTTGGTCGTCGTCCTCCATGATGGTGGGAACAGACATGATGCTTTCTGAAGCTGCAAAAGAAAAGAAATGAGGGGGAAATGGAGAAGGTTTAAGGTAGGGTTGTAAGAAACAACACAAAACTGTTAGACAACTATCCCACATGCCCCCCTTGGCTACTCATGCCATTTGCAGCAAAAAATGAACATGTTACTAGAGTAAATTTTGGTTTATAAACATTCCGAGACCCCCTCATTATCTAAAATCATAATTTCCAAGAGTCCATGCAAGCCTGGGTAGCAAACGCCACTCTGATATTCTGACTACTTTTATATTCACAAAAGGGCATCAATGACAGAGCATGTCCCGAAATGAAATCAAAAGAGCTTCATAAAGAAATGCACACTTGCATTCAAGCAACAAAATCCTTTAGATAAGAGAAAAATGGAAAATATTAATGTCATACTTCACACACATGCCACAAGCCAGTATATTTCATATTCAACATAAGAGAGTCAATTGCAATTTCTAGGTAAGATTCAAAAATAACAATATGCTGTTCTTTCTCCTGCAAGGGAATGCATCAAGAATACAGCAAACAAATTCGCTGCAATGGAATTTTTTTATTGAAGGTGCCTGATTACAGTGAAAAGAAACATCATGTTTCATCATTACAGTCACAATCCCAAGACCACTTGCTCAGAGGACTACGTTCCTGCTTCATGAAACACACCAACAAGACCTCAGGTGCTTCTGAGAACACTCAATGCTGGAACATATTTAGTCACGAATGTCAAACAAAATGGCACTCCTTACACAGTGTTTGAGGAACACTTTTCTTGTGTGCAACTTACCTGAGGGGTATGAAAATGCTTGGTACTCAGGTACCTGAGGAGGTAGTAGAGGTGCCTCGGCTAACTTGCCAGATCTTAGAATGTTTAGTTCAGCCTGCAACTCGCGAATCTTCTTCTTCAACCGTACACAGTTGGGACACAATGAAGTTGTCGGGATCTCAAGGGCATCATCCTGAGTCGATGCCAGAGACAGATCGGTGGGGCTGTTCACTTTAAATGACAAGGCCTCTTCCCCTTCATCTTCCAGCAGGCCAATGTCTTTAGAGCTGCGGGGGACTTTCCACTCACCCTCATTCCTGCCTCTACTGTGATTTGGAGAGCTGTGATGAATACCAGGCCCACAACCTTCCGAGGCGTCTCGCGCTTGAAATCTGGAGGACTTTCGAGTGGAAGGAGCAGAATTCTTTATCACCTTGTGCTCTTCCATCTTTGTTGGCTCTAGGGAAGCCTCTAGAACATCTTTGAAGATGAGGTCTATTTTCTTCTTCTTCGTTTGGGGTTGAGACACACCTTCTTCAAAGCTGCGCTTGTAGGAACTCTTCCCTTGCTTTGACGTGGTGAGCTCGAGGGGGTAGCTCATATCATCTTGGTTTTCTAGATTTCTTTCTGACCTTTCCCTTAGTAATTTTTTATCTCCTAGAAAGAAAAAATCAGGAGTTGGAATTATCAGTGGGAATTCCGCAACATTCCTCACCCCAAAGCCAAAGCAAACTGGGAACACACAAATCTTCATTTTTCACATGTTTGCATTACCAATAAGGAAACTTATTGGAATGAGGGTCTCAGGAAACCTAAGACTGGAGATTTGTTTAAAAGGGAAAACAGTCTCTAGGAGGCAGCCATACAGAAGTAGGCCTCAGATGGTTTTAAGAGAAGACAAACTATAGGAAGGTGGTCTAAAATAACAGGCAGCCAACCTGTGCTGGAATGAGACAATAATGTTCAATGTGTTGGTTTGTTGAAAAGATAACTTTTACTTGGTAAAACGTATCCGGCAAATAATACATGAAGGGTGTGATGCAGAAATTTCCATGTGAAACCTGTAGGCTTGAAGGACCATTTTTCTATTCCAGAGTGACAGGAAGCGTGAGAACACAAGGAAATCACTCTCTCATTTCCCATATCACTTACTATCAAAATGAGGTAGGACTTTTTGAGTGACTTCCAAGGTTGGGGCCTATAGCTGGTCCCAACAAGATTGCTAAATGTATGGCCCCTAGCCAAAGTTCACCAAAATAAAGTGGAGAGATTGTGCATATTAGCAGTTACTTAAAACAAAGGGAGTAGCCATATATCCTTACCTGGAAATTCAGAAGATGATGGGTTTGGTTCAATTTCCATCTTTCTTCTTATCTTGCAAATAACTCCAAGCATCAAGACACATGGTTGCTTCCCAAACAAGGTGCTGTTTTATGCTGCTATGTGTATATATTTCATTTTGAAACACATGTGTGCTTTTGTAAGAGCTATATAGGAATTTCAAACGCTGGCAACAAAGTCCTGAACAACTGCAAGTCTAAAGCTGCTATGAAGGCGAGTACAATTCCAGATAGTGTGATGGTGCACGGGCACCTCATTATCAGCATTTATCTGTTGACGCCGCAAGTCTTAGAGTCTGGCTATAGAGATGTTGAAGCCAGGCAAGAGTGAGCCCATGCCACAGCCTAATTAGTTTTTAAGGGTATGACAACTGGCTGGAGGTCCAGACTAGACATGGCAGATTTTTTTCCCTTCCAAATTACACTGTATTCTTGGACAAGAGTAGATCACAACTGGGCTTCTATTTCCATTCTAAATATGGACAGCAGTGCATGTAATCTGATGATAGTATGTAATTTGGTATTAAGTACAGAATCAATCAACCTGGGGGGCCCATCTTCACTGTAAACACAAAACACATTACTAACACTCATGGGAGGAAAAATTAAATTAAAAATGTGTTTGGGCACTACTTGATGGAATCTCAGAAGGTGGGCCAAGGGTGGGTGGGTGCTGGCAGGCAAAGCTTTGGTGCCAGGCTTAGGGAGGTACTAGGGGTTATGGTTTGGATCCAGACCTGCTATTCTGTGAATGGAAGAGCTCCTTTTTGTTTACAAAAGTAAGTTGGATCCAGTGCATGCTGCAGCTGTGTGCAATGGACCGGAGTGGGTGGGTGGGCAGAGAGAGGTAATTTTCACTTGTTTCCTCTTCTCCTGCATCCCCCTCCTATGATGTTTTGGAGGGTGTCCCAACTGTCCAGAGCAGATGGGGGTGGGTGGGTAAGGCACGCAACACTACAAGGGGAAGAGAGAATCAGCAACATTCACATCCCTCCTCTTCTGCCTAGAGGGGCATCCAGTTTGTGGAATTTTGCTCTGCACAACTCTGGATTCCAACCCCATGACTAACTACACAAGACAAACAAATTAAAGGAAATGACTAAATATGTGCAAATGCGCTTAATTTGCAAGCCTTATAGAAAGCTTGCTATTTTAGTCATTTGGTGGTTTTAGTCAATTAAGTAATTGACTCTGTATACATTTGCATATGAATAAAGCAGTGCTTCTGAAGAAATGTATCCCCTCTCTGTTTTTAGATTAGGCAAACACCTTCTGCAGCAACCATCATCATGGTCATTTGCAATAGAGAAGAGGGAATGCCTTATATACAGCAATGTCTGCACCCATAGATTATTTAAAGTTCTTGAATCAAAATTACTTAACTTTTTTTTTAAAGTGCTGCCCAATTAATCAGGGACAGCTTTTTAACCAATGAAGAGTATGTACAAGATAAAAGGCAACCAATAAAATATACCACAGCTGCAAGAACTTTTCCATGGTGAAGAATTGCCAACTATCCCAATATGTGCATTGTATCAATACAAGGAATTAAACCCCATATTGGGATTAATCTCCAGTCAGGGGAAGATTTTAGTCACAAGTTGCCTATTTTTGTCAGGAAGGCAGCAAGTTCAGATCTAAATTTAAGAACTCTTGGGTATCCACCAGTTGGACCTTATCAAAATTTGAAGCCACTTTCTTAAATCAAAATGCCTAGGAACTTTTAATAAAAATGCTCATTAGACGGAGATGCATGAATTCTGCACGTTGTTCTACTGTTGAATTTTTTAAAAGCCAAATGCTGAATTTGGCTTCCAGCTACTCTTTCTATGTGTAGAATTACATAATATATTGCGCTGTCATTAACCAAATGAATGTCAACCGTTTCCGGAACACGGGTGTTTGAATGAAAGAATACTCAAGAGGTGACTGCATAGGATTTCCTGTTGCGGTTTGTGGTGATGAAACGGACACTGACAAGGTATTTCTGTACTTTTTTGAAAACACACACACACAAAATATTTCTAGCTTGTCTTTGCACATAAAGCCCAACCCAAGTTGTAGACAGAGCTCTGTGCAACAGACACCCTTGTGCCAGACTGTACCTTTTCATCCAGCATCTGCACCCTTCACTTGTGATTTAGCAGCAGAGTACGTTCTCATGCAGACATGGCCCATAGGATATACAGAGCTGCCTGATTCTGAGAAATACCATTGGCCTGCCTAGTTCAGTAATGACTTGCTCTCTGAGATTTCAGGCAATTCCCCACCACCACACACACCTGAGATCCTTTTATTGGAATGGTCAGAAAGGACTTTCCTTTACCTTTGCTGTGTTTACTTCTACCCCCCAGAACTGGGCATGGCTAATAACTTGGGAAAGTTCTTTTAGTGAAACCAAAGAAGACAGGACGGGAGCTGCGCAAGACCAGGGTGGAAGTGTGTAGGCCCTTCTACTCTGCGGAGTCCCGTTCAAGAGACTTCCAACTGAATGATGCCCTCACACATGCTTTCAAACGTCGTCTCATACTGCGGGGCCATGACACCTGTTACATTTTGCACCGATGAACGCAATATATTTTACACCCCACGAAGCGTTGCGGAGGCAGCAGGAGGAAAAAGCGACCACCACAACTTAACTTTGTCCCTCCTCCCCATTCTTCTCTCCCAACCGCTTTCATCAGTGCTGGAGACTGTTGAGAAGCACCTTCAAGTTGACTCATGGAAGCTGGCTCTCACTCTACGAAGGAACCCACAGTTCCCATACAGCAAATACCTGTCAGTCTTAGACTGATGGCCTATGAACAGAACGCATGTAAGAAAAGGGGGAGATTCCTCTACTATTGACAGAAATTCCCACTGCAAAGATCCTGTCCTCAAATCACCTTAACAGCTAATGGGCACTGCCACCAATCTATCTCTACACCTGGGGCTGTGTCTCACTTCACTTGCCAACCCCCTGCTGCCATTGCTGTCTCTCCATCCCCGATTTACTCAAACTTCTGCCATTGTTTTAAATCACCACTCTTCCCCTCTCAGTGTCTCTCTCTTCTCACTCCCAATCCATGGCCATTGCTGTTGTGCAACCTGCCTTGACTTTTGCTCCCCCACCCCACCCAGACTTCGAGGATTGTGATGTGGCTCAACAAATCCTCCAACGAGGGCTCCCATGATGACATCCTTACATTTTTATTATATAAAAAGATATATCTCTGATGTGTATAAATGCCTGCTGCTCTTTGTCACCAGTGTAATATTGTGAAGTCCCTCTAGGTATTTATTTTGCAACGGGAAGAGGACCCTACAAAATGAACCACAAGCCAGAAAATCCAGTCCAGCAAAGGGCATTTATTTCGACCTAATGCTTCTGACTCCCAGGCAGGCATAAAATCAGCTGGCACACACACACACACACACACACACACACACAAACACACACACACAGCCCCAACAGTGCTATTCGATGGATTTCATTTCAACCAGGCATTCTGCTCATTTCAGTCATTTTGTGATATGGAATGTTTTGTTTGCTGGTTTTAACCCCCCTGTCACCCAAAAAGAGATGTTTGTAGCTGCTTCAGAAGCCATCTTTATCAGAGAAGAATGCTAGAACAAACTCAGAGACAGAAAAGGGAAGGGAAAGGCACCCACCTCTTGTGAGGTTTCTGTTGATGGTCTCCTGAGACATGCTGTGCAATCGCTTCATATAATCCTCGCTGTACCAGACCCTTAGCCTCTCCCCTGGCCGGATGTCTCGACAGGTCCGGAAGTAAATCCTCTCGCTGTGCTGGAACGCCATGAGGTTCTGTTCTCTCTCCTCCCGGGATATGGCCACATACCTGAGAACAAGGACAGTTTTTGACTTACAAGGAGGCTTAGACAGAAAGGAAACATACAGAAGCCACAGTGCAGCATGAGTGACCTTCAAAAGGGAGACACAGGCAGAGGAGTATTGGATGGCATGAATAATGATATGCAACAAGCTCCAAGGAAATAACATGCACACCGAAGGAATATCAAACAGCTTCTTGAATCTGGTATATAGCTGTTGCCTCTGTCTAGTAACACCAATGTTGTCAGCACATTTAAAACAGGGACGAGGAACCTGAAGCCCACCTGACGTGGCTGCACTGCAACTCCCTGCAGCCTTGGCCAACATGGTCAATGGTCAGGGATAATGGGAGTTGAATTCCAACACCTGGGGAGCCACAGGTTCCTCTTCAATATCCGAAAAGCACATGCCTGCTTGTAAAGTGTTTACAATGGCCTTAGATGCTGGGTCCTTGGACCTCACTGCTTCTCTTTGTTCCTCAAGCTTCACTCCCACTCTGGTAGCCAGCAGCCAATTCTTGTAAAGGGCCTATACAGAACAAGCTGCTGCAAAGAAGCCATTTTGAGCACCCTCCACATAGCAGCTGCTCAGCGAGAAGCATTTCAGCATCTGAAAACTTTGCACCAGCATCACCTCCCCCTGTCAATTTTTCTCTGTGATTGATTGATATCATTGACAAATCGCTTCCCACAAATCATTCCAAAGCACTACAACAATAAGAAACAGCAACAGTAAAAAAGATAGAAAAACAATGTCAGATCTAATTTCATATCTCTTTCTGTTTGGAAACGAAGGAAAGGGACAAAGGTGGTAGTCGGATTTCTTGCTGTCAAGACTTATAAGGCTGCTGTCAGGCAACCACACAATCACCACTGCCATGAGCGCAAAAAAATTGGCAAACACCAAAAACTGGCTCTCACAAAGTTGGGTGCCATTCTGGCAACCTCACGAGAAAACCATTTGTCTACTATCACCAAGCCACTAAGTTACAGCTCAAGGGTAACACCAAAATCCACGTCAGGGATTTTATTTGTCAGTGAAAATATTACAAAACAGCACACAGGCAGTACTGTTTATCTGGCAAACGCAGATAGTTCAAAGCAGTGCCAAGGAGATCATGCCATCAGTACAAGCATCTCTGCTTAGCCTGATGGAACAATTTATCCTCTCCCTGCATGATGTTCCGGGATTTCTCCAGACCCCCCAAAAGTCAATTTCTTCTGGAGGCAGGCAAAGAGGTAGTTCTTATTAACCCTGTAAAGTTTATCAGTCTTGCTTTCCCTTGTTTTAATGAATTTATTGCTTGTCTATTCTACAAGGAGCTCAAGAAGGCATACACAGTTCCTTCCTATTTATGCTCACAACTACACTGAGGTTCTTTAGATTGAAAGATAGTGACGGGCCCAGTTTCACTCAGTGAGCTACATGGGAGAGTAGGGATTTTAACTCAAGTGTCCTCCATCCAAGTCCACCACTTTAGCCACTGGCTGCCATGTTACAGATGAAGCAGCTGAGAGACAGTGGCTTGCCTAAAGAAACCTTAAGAGTCCATGGGGGAGAGGATCTGAATCAAGAACGAACTTGCTTGCATCTCTTAGCCATCTTGACACATTAGCTTTACCTAGTTAGTCACACTAATCCTTGGTGTGCACATTTCGATAATCTGCATGCATAAAAGTAAGCAAGTTATCAGGTGAGGGGCAGAGACAATATGAAAAACTTACGTTACTAAAACCTAGGCTTGGTACTGAGTGAGAGAGAGAGGTTGCTGGAGCAAGAGTATTTTTCCAGTAATTGTATGGGAGCCATGTTTCAAATTTAATTGAGAGTTACTGATGATTGTGCACAAACTGTGCTTAGTGGATTGCATCTATATTGCGGAGCTGGCAATGTTTGAATAAGAGAGAGGGCAGAGGTCATGCCGCATTACTTCTGCTAGCATAAGAGCTACTCCTGGGAATACTCCCTTTTAACAGCAGAAACAGCTTCTGCTCTTCCCCCGCAAGGTGATTTATCACATACCACACCAGCCACTTCCATTAATATCCTTCTAATATGTGTCTGATGACCATACTTGGCTGTCATGCTCATATTGCACTGCACTACACTTTTGCAAAATAATTAATCATAGTGTCAGAAAAGAGACAGGTGAACACTCCAAACCTTCATTTACTGCGTAGCAGATAAGTGACAGAACAAAAGCTGTTTAGAACTTGGCGTATTTAACACCGATCCAGACCCCTCAGAAACGAGTGAGTTGCCTTTCCCCTCTCTGCCTCAGTTTTAGTTTTCTGCTGACCGGCTGACAACTCAATTTATTACACACATGCTAACTGAGTGTGCAGGCAACTTCTTTCACAATCCAATATACAGAGGGGGCTGATTCCATGTATATTTTTGATTGACTGGGGAGAAGACACATGCACAAAGCCAAGGGATCTGGACACCGCAGGGCTGAGATGGGGAAGCTGTGGCTCTCCAACTCTTCTTGGACCACAAATCCCCATCACCTCTGACCATCAGCCAAGGTGGAGGGGAATGATGGGGAGCCCAATGTCATCTGAAGAGCCGCAAATCCCCCATCACTGCTGTAGGGTAAGTCAAGAAGAACAGAGCAGCTTCTGACTTTGTAACTAAGCTTCCCCCACCCCAGCCTCATTGCCTAGATTTGCTAAGCCATGAGGAAGACAGAGAGGGGAAAGATGGTGCCATTCCAGGAAAGCAGCAACTCTCAAGATTCACTCCTTTCCCCAGTTGCACTAAGTTTTCATGGGTTTGCTGAAATCAGATGCACTCCTCGGACATTTGGACACAGGAGTTGCTCTGACCAGGGTTTTTTTCTTTCCTGGTGGTCATTGCTCTATTTTATTTTTAAAGGAAGAAAAGCTCAGAATCAGTCCTAAATTAAACAATTCCATTCAGTAAAATGAACATCTACTTCTTTTCCAGATGCACTGGGAAAGCTAAAAGGCACTGGCCAAGGGTTTCCCTGTCCCAGAGCAACTGTTGTAGTAATCTGTTTGAAAGAACGAGTCACCTTTTTATGTATGCATATGTGCTTTTATACAGGCTGTGACAAGCTGTGACAAGCAATCCCAAAACCTAATTAGAGATTCAGAAGATGTCTCTGAAAAAGCTGTAAGAAATTTTCATGCATGGATGCTCAACTCTTGGATATACCTAAATGGACAGCTGAATCTAAATCTCCAAACTATCTTTGCAAGATCCTCATGAAATCCTTATTGCTGTTTCAGGTAAGCTGTATGGTGCTAGAAGTTGTAGTAATCTCATCAGTTTTGTAAACCACTTTGATGTTTTCTACAAACTCAAGCAGTATATAAATTTTTATGAAATAAATAAAATAATAAACGAGGCAGATGAAATCTGGAACATTACTATTTGTGAGGTCGCTTTTTGTATAACAATGCAAATGGGCAGATTTGTAGCTTTTTCTGTAGATCTTTAGGCACATGAACAAACTTTCACACTGGGAACATTTCCAAACCATTCACCTTTCTTTTGCTACTTCTTGATGAGCAAATGCTTTTTGTCCTCAAATTGTCTGTAAAATATAGCAAAACGAAAAACATAAAACCCGCCCCAATCTGACAAATGTGTCCTGATAGAAAAGTGCAATTTGTGCACCCTGCAGAGATATGTAAGCTGTAAACTATACTTGAATTGTCCTTGAAATGGAACACAGGCTCCAGAACACAACTTGAAAGCACCCATGTAGAGAAGGAAAGACGTTACCCAACAAAGAGTTTGAGTTTTAAGTATTATATATTTATTGTTAACAAAAATACTCATAAATTTCCATCATATATAAGAAATATTAGGGCAAGCACAGCATTTCAGTCAAACAAGGGGCACTTTAAAACATGCCAGGTATACACAATCACATATAACATCCCCTTGTGGGGATGATCACAAAGAAAGCATTTCAGAGAGCAAAGAACTCATCCCTTGTTGCTAATTCCCCATGGAAAATAAATAAATCATGGGGCATACCTTCATTTGCCCAGATATGTTTCTCTATATATTAACACCCCAGATTCCTCAAGCTTAGCTTTACAGCTTCTTATCCTGTTCTAAAAGAAAGCACACAGCGTGTACATTTCTCCCAAGTGCCAGAAATCCAGAGGCCACAAGCACCTGAGCTTCTCAGAAAAGGTCAGCGGTGGCTGAGAATACCAACTTGTTTTTGTCTCTGGGATCAGTTCTCGAAGAACTGATAGCAGAATCAACAACACATCACAAAAGTTTGAAACAGGAAAGCAAAGCAACCTTATTCATCCTAATGGCTTGGAGACAAGCACATATGAGACACCAGGAGTTTTGTAACAGACGGCATTCCTATTATTTAATTTATAGAGTGCCATCAATGGACATGGTTCTTTAAGAGGAGCAAAAGAAAGAGGTCTCTACTCCAAGGAGCTTACAATCTAGACTTGCTTTGGAGGGGAGCAAAACCCATCCACTTCGGTGGTGGAAAGCTCTGAGGACCAGGCACTTCCAGACCCTGCGCCATTATTTCCTTCACATTAATTTGCAACGAACTGGTGCTATGCCTGCCTCAGAAGTATACAAATGCTGAACTTTGTTAATTCACGAAAAAAGTGATCCACATTTAATGCCATATGGATTTTAAATTCCCTGCAAATAGGTGGCAACACTGCAGAAAAGTGAAGTTTCCTCTGAAATAGGCTTTCAAAAACCAGTCTGATTATATTTTCATCATTTATTTATTGCATTTCTATGAAGCCTTTCTATAAAGGCATCCAAGGAGGTTTGCGGGTTAAAATATTAATACAAAGCAAATGGTGCAAATTAATCTCAGGTCTACTTCAGGAGCTGGTGGCACTAACACCCTGGCCTGGCCTTCTCCTCTTCTGCCTCCTCTCAGGGAACTCTGGTCTTAAGTAGCCCCAGGGAAAGTGGAGTTGGGGCTGCCCCAACACGCTTTAACCTTGACAGAACAATCCTATTTGTGTTTACGCAGAAGGAATTCTCCTTGAGTTCATTAGGGTTCCCTTCCCTGATAAGTATGTGCCCTAAATTTACCCTCACTGCCAGAAGGGCCTTGTGGAATGTAGACTACTGCAGCTATGACTTTAAGGGGATTGTGTCTCAACTCTTGACATCCATAGGGTGCAGAAGAGCAGGTGCAGGTATGAAAAGTGTACAGTGCACATGCAATTTCAGCTTATGTACTATAGGTGTGAGAATATGATCAAACATCCAGTTCCAGTCCTAACAGGCCAGGCTAGACTACATTTAGAACTAAGTAGACAGTAATCTTGATTCACATAGGCAGTAGCTTACATCTCCTGTTTGCCCTATTCCTGGATTCAAAAGAATTGCATGAGTTTAAACCGGGCAAGCAACCGGGCACATGCCATCCACACCCACCCTGTGCGTACCAGGCGTATCTCCTTCAGCATTTTTCCTGTGTATGGTAGGAAGGTGGGAAGACTTGGGAGCGTTTGGCTGGACACACTTGCATACCTCCCTAAGACCATTCAATGTGGGAAGTCTGGGGGACGGGTGGGAGTGGGTAACACCTGCTGCACCAGTTTAAGCCCTAACCTGTTCTTCTGAATGCATGCACAAAGCTCCTGTTAAGCAGGAAGCTGGTATAAGGAGATCACGCACCAGCAAGCCTGTGATAAGACAAGGGGGTTAAAAAGACGGCATCATGTTTGCAAATAAAAGAGCAATTCTGAAGATGTCAGGAGAATTACATTGGTGTCAAAGCCAGCATTTGAGCATGCTCCAGTTAGTTGCTTCTGAAAAAGCCATCCCTCAACAAAAGAGGTTAAATTTGTGAGCTCTTTATTTTTTCATTTAAAAAAAGGTACAGCTTGGTATACAGTAAGCCCACAACTTGCGCACATTTAACTTGTGTGCATTCAGCTTTGACATATATATGGGTGGAAAGGGGGATGGGCATCCAGGAGAAAAGAAGGTTTGGCAATTCCACACACCATTACACCCAATGTGTTTTGCCTATATGCAATTTTGGCTTTAGGTGCAATCCCCAGAACGCAACCCCTATTTAAGCTGAGGGATTACTGCACTACTCTTATGAATATCCTAAAGAACTGAAGATGTAGTCTGGCATGACCAGGTAGAAAAATTAGCAGGCTGGCCAGTGGTTTACCTTATCCAAAACTTGTTTCTAGCAGGTTTAGCAAACTGATTTCAGTGCAACTTACTTTCAAAAGAATGCACTTATTTTTATGGACTGCAATGTTACCAATTTCTGCTAGATAACGCCTCTTAAAGGCCTGAAGTGGCTGACACCTGCCATAACTACTTTTGCTACCTGACAGAAAAAGCTGGTAAGTCCAGTCTGCTGGATGGTGCTCTGCGCGTTTCAGAAGCAGGCATTGTTTTTTCCTATTTTTCCAGGTCCCTCCTTTTGTCAGTATCTACCCAGCTTTAGTACTCAAACCCCAAACCACAATAGCTAGCTATGGCAAAGAATGTAGTCCGTTTACAGCTCTTAGATCCACATAGTGCATTTGCAGAAGTAAAAGGGGCGGGGGGAGCATATATTTGTGGATTGTTTTACCTTAAGTGCAATTATTTAAATGCAAAGCCTAAGTATCGTTTCCTGAGCATAAAAGGTTAAGGAAACAAATCTATGTGCACCTTGACTCCATAGAGCAAGACAGCCATTAAATTTCTCCTGTGCGTATTTAAGGTGTTCACAGCTTCTAATACAGGGCAGGCAAGCAAGGTGCTGCGCTTCCAAGTGCACAGAGCAAAGCCTACTGCTAAACTGTCATAATTTATATTCATCTTTATAGGGAACTCTCACTGATCTTCCCCAATAGTCATGCTAATGAATTTTTTTTCCCAACCCAACATCAGCTACTCTTTCCTGTTTAATACGAAGGGAGCTACAAGTGGTGCTTTCTCTTCCGTGACCTAGTCGTCCGAGGAAGAGGCGTCTGCTTGGGATGGCTTTGGCTATTCCCTGCCTTGGGTTCAGAAGGGTTCACTGGTGCTGCCACCTGGCTAGTGCTGGGAACCTGACCCTGGTTCAAAGTCTGAAGCTCGTCCTTGATTTTGGTCAAGGTCTGGCACATCTGGCTGACCTGCCCAGTCAGGTCAGACATCCTCTGGCTGATCACAAGCATGTTATTTGCCATGTCTCTGTGGATTGTTACCAGCTCTTGACAGAACTGCCTGAAGAGCTCCGTCTGTTCAATGTGGGTGTCAAAGAGCTGGCGGTCAAAGCCAGAGATGGGTGGGCTTTGGGCATAGGGCCGAGGGGGCCTAAAGGAGGACTGGGAACATGGGTTTGGTTGCCTCATTTCCTGCCTTTGGTTAATAACATCCGAGTGATCTGACAGAGAAGAAGAATGAAGGTATGGTGGTATGGAGAGAAGGTCAGCTTCTGCGTGCCTCTGCAGTGATGAAAAGTGGTGTTGCCGCGAGGGGCCGGGCACCTCCACATCTTCGTCAGCTTGAAACAGAAACAGAAAACACCAGATTATTTACATGAATGTTTTCTTCTGACAATCTCTATTTCAATAAGTTCAGGAGAAGCAAGCATTCAACTTGGAATTTTGGTAAAATGCAGAAAGAGATTTTTTTAAGGAATAGACTATGGGGTTGATTCCTTTAAAAAGAATTTCTTGTGTAATGTAAATGTCCATTTATGAAACGCATTTTGCTTAGCATCTCTCTAAGATGACTGCTTTGAAGTCACTAGGTGCAAAGTCAAATACAGATTTTTCTTTGGGGCAGATAAATGCTAACAAAAAAACCTGAAATTATGCACTTCCTGAGATAAGAGGAGAATTAATGGTAGACTTTCAAGTGTACACAACCACCACCATGACTGTTGCTTTATCAATCTAATCACATACTGATTTTATATTAAGAGATTCCAAAGTCATTTCATTCAGCAGCAGCAATTGCAGAGAATCATTTTCTGTGAGGAGTCATCCACCATTAAGTAATCTTTGTCAATTTGTAAGGGACTAGTAATCCCAAAGCAGTCCTTAACTCAGTGGCAGGGCTCTAGCTTGTAAAAAGGTCCCAGGTACCATCCAATAAAGGATCTCAGTTGCAAGGAAAGGGGAGACCCCTGTCTGAATCTTGGAAAGCCAATGGCAATTGAAGAAGGCAATACTGGAAAGATACCACTAGGCAGCTTCATGCAATGGCACAAGCCACTGTGGGTGTGTAGTAGGGATAGTCAGTGTGGTGCCCTTCCAGATATTGCCCAAGCCAACATGGCCAAGCCTAAGGGATGTTGGGAGTTGGAGTCTAGCAACATCTAGAAGGCATCACACTGATATCCTCTACCCATTCCCTTGGTTTACAGGAAGCAGCTCTCAAGTGGTAACACCACATTTCCAGTTTCTGCACACACCAAAGCTCTTCCTTATCAGGGACAAGAGGTTTCACCACTGTAAAACGTGATTTAGTGCAGTTTTTGCATGCTTTTCCTTTTTTATTAAATATAATCCAGAAGAGGAAGTTTAACAGTAGTACAGAATAATAAAGCCAACAAGTAGGAGTTTGGCCATATCTCATTGGATGTTTTATGGCAAGAATTTATGTTGGAGTGGCTAGCATTTAGAACTGCTAGTGGTCCGGTCTAAGGCTAAGCATGAGACAATGGGTCATAGACCTCTCCCACTGCTTAATTATATTTGCGGTGTGGCTAGCTGAGCCTTATAAGCCTAGACCATAGTGTTGCCTGTTGAACAGGGAAAACTAGAGAAGACCTTGATGATAAGTGCAGCCTATGCACTTACGGAACTTTCTTCAGGTTTAGTCTACTAGATCAAAAGCTGCAAGCCAGAAGCATACTGCCAATCTCTTGTTTCCACAAGAGCAATGAAAAATAGTTGTTACCCTACATTTGTAAAGGCTGTCCTGAATATCACGAATACCTGGTAAGATGTTAAAATGGTCAAAACCCAAGCACCATTTTGTATATACAAGTGCCAGGGCTAGATCACATAATCACAAATGTGAAAATTCTTGATAGGAGATGAAGTACTGTATGACTCAAGTACACACATTTGCACGCCCTAAGATTGATGACTTGATCATGGGTGGAAAGATCAATGGCATTGCCCATACAAATTGCCCATGGATATGCCAACTCCACATGCTACTACCTTTGCGCTGTGTAGAAATATCCACATTTATGAGCTTGTGAACTCATCTAGTGACCCATATATTGGATTTATTAAGGATGAAGATTTGGTTCAAACGTTTGGTCTTCCCTTTCCCTCCGTCAATGTGTGCACACAACCTTCCAAGCATCTTCACATTTGCCATTCCACAGACCATGGGCACTGACAATACCTATCCCTTTTTTGCCAACTTGACCGAAGTAGCACAGCTCATGCCTGTTCATTCAAGGTGCAGCTCCCTACAAGCTATTCCTAACCCAAGGCTGAGGGAGGAAATAGGGTGGAGAGAACCAAAGCGCAACAGGAAACGCCAACCAGAGATAACAGTTTCGCTAGCAGGGCAGGGCTGACCTTTCGTGCAATACATACAGTTCTTTGGTCAGAACTGATCTGTTTAGAAGGGGACCAGGGGGGAGGTAATACTTACAGCTGGTTGATGGGCTGTCAACCACGTCCAGATCCGCTCTCCGGAAGCCGTGCATCTGGCGTGACGAATGCAGCGTCGACTCGATGGCTCTCTCGTGGGCGGTCAGGACAATGGCCGAGGGCCTCCCCGGGCTGCTGGGACTGGAGAGGGACCTCTGCATGTATGCCAGTTTGTCTTTGGTCCTTCTCTTCATGTCGTCCCACCTGTGCTTAATATCTTTCACAGACCTGGGGACCTGGCTCACCGATGTGATTTTCCTGGCTATACTTTCCCAGATCTTGTCCCTGTCTGCGTGGGATAGACGTATCGTCTCCCTTCCAAACAGCCTGGCTTCGTTCCGAGTCACTTCCGTGACCAGAATGTCCAGCTCCTCCCTGGAGAACTTGGGCTTCCTCTTTCGTTCTGTCATGTTCCTTGAGTTCAATATCCCACAAAGCACAAATGGGTAAAAGGAAATCAATGTGAAGCACCCAAACCATTACAAGCAAGATACACGACCAATTGCACATTCACTCCCAGCTTGCCGAGGTTTCTCTCCTCTATTCACAAAAAGCTTTCCATTTCCCACCACTAAATGTAGAAAGTGTCAGAAAGTGGGGGCTTTTTTGGGGGGGGGGAATTCATACACAAGTACCATGTTCTTTTTTTTTAATGTAATCTTTCCACTTAAAACAGGTATTTGGAGGCTCTGTTCAATCATTCTTCCAAAAGAAAAAATATATATAGCACATATTCTTTGATACAGAACAAATTACATGGATTTACTTCTTTAAAAGAGAGGTCATTGAGTCCAGCAATCCGATTGTGACTCAAGAACCTCTAAAATGGGTATTACTAAGTTTCTCTCAATTAATTCCCCCCTTTTTGTATCTGCTGAAGATATTATCAGTGGATTTTAATAAGTAAAAGGGGCTGAGACAAAGCAGAAACAAATGAAGAGTGGGATACTAAGAGGAACCAAACCTACAACTTGGCTTGGGAGAAGGGACTGGGAAAACAGTAGACAACTTTGCGAGAGCTCCTGCAGAAAGCATTCCCTCTATACACACACACGGACCCTAAAACATTTTGCAAGATTTTTGTTGCAGGTTGACACCAGAACTTCCACCAGCTATCTCAGGACCATCTCACACTACTAATTTAGCAGGTACCCATGGTATTTCTGCTATATCCTATTACCTTGCACGCTACATATGTACCTTTTTTCCCTCCATGGATCCAATTGAGACTTCCCATCCATGCATACATGACAAATACTCAGCAAAACAAAAAAAGCATAACCTCCTCCATGTTATGGAGCGTAAGGTGCTCATCGCATACAAAAGCGGAAAGAATAAGATAAACACACGTGAATTATTCATACAATCTGTATGTTTTGGCTCTAGTGGCCTTGGGTAACTTGCTATGCTCTATTTGGTCTAAAGAACAACTTTTATGCATGTTGTTGAATCTAAATCTCAGCTATAACCATTTGTTTTAAAGGAAACTGAAATCACACTCCTAAACCTCGTTATTCAGAAGCACATTGTGAGAGTTCAATTGAATGTTCCCTAGTGATTAGGACTGCAGCCTCAGTCTGGTTATTAAATTTTTCTTAAGCTATATATTTCTTTAAAATATATCTGAACCACAACAGAAATCATGGGGAGGGCAGGGGGCACCCGGCCCTCTTAGCTACTGTTTTTAAAAGGGCCCTGTATGTTATGCCAGAGCTATCTTTTCCACTTATTTTATGGTTTCAGCACTCTGGATCACCCTTACACAGTGCAAGCCATAAAATAACTGTTCTATTTATTTTTAAAATACTGTATACCCTTCTCCCTACTTCTTGCAAAAGGAGTTGCTTAAAGCAGCTTACAAACATAAAAGCAGCAACGATCCAATCGTTTAAATACAAATTACCAAGCTAAAATATAGCAGCAAAAATCAACAACAGAAAGATACATGATTAGCCACTACTGTCTCGTAGCTGAGCAATTCTTAGGTAGAGAACCATCTCAAATGGGTGTAGCTCCATGCAGTGATCACTGAAATACTGCAACCTGGTCTGATGCTGAAAGGCAGTGAGTGGCTTTCTTGTTCACCTTTGCTAGTGCAAAAGAAGCACACTGCACTTCTCCACCCTCAATCAGAGCTGCTCAGCTGCGGAGAATATGAGTGCCCTCTCTCCCGTCTCAGTAGAGATTCCACTTTCTGTATGTCCAATCTCTCCTTCCATAGCTTTGGTGATAGAAGCATCCCCAAAAGGAAAGAGAGGAAAGTATAGCCAGCTACAACAGGAGAACATCTGAGAGCATGAAAGTGATGGGACAGCAAGCTAAGAAGGGGGGGGGGGGTCAAAGTGCCTTCACACTCTGTAGCGAAGTTCAGACAACACTGATGCGTATGACACTTAAAGGAGTTTGCACATAACCTACGAAAGGATTTTAAAATACCAGGCTGGTTTTTGAAGCAAGGTGCAGGTGGCGACCTGTCTTCTCCTGTCTTCTAGAGGACATGGTCACCTCGACCGTCCAACACCTGGGCCTGCCATCTGAAGCTGCCGAAGGGTATTAGTATTATGAAATCTTTTTCAGCATAAAAATCAACTCTAATAAACATTCTTCACTCCTCTGCTTCGTCAATGCACTCTACTATCCTTGAGTGTTTTACAGCTTTCCTTTCTGTGTCATCTGCAAATTGAATGAGCAGAACACAAGGATAAAGGAATTCCCTTAGAAAATGTACAAGACAGCTTCTTATCGGCTTAACTGCCCTAGTTAGAGTTTCATCCATCCATCCATCTGTTCTTTTCTTTTTAAGTTTAAGAGATCCACCAGGAGCAAATTACAGGACAATCAAAACAGGACACAACACCTAATTAGCTGGCAGTATTCATGGCCAGGAACCATTAGCGTAAATGGTTGTTGGGTAGGCCTTTTTTTAAAAAAAAATAATTTTAAAAAAGCTTTCAAGGAGAACAGGGAACACGTTTTACAACAGCAGCACATAAAACCACCATGTACAAAAATAATCTTTGGAATGGAATAGAGTAATAGCTCAATGGTAGAGCAAGGACCACGGTTCAATCTCTAGGTAGGGCTGGAATCGCTGCTGACTAGAGAGCTGCTGCCATAGATTATGAATTCTGCAAGCAATTCACCACCTATAGCAGGGGTGGGGAACCTGATGTGGTCAATGAGCCTAATCCTTATCACCCATGCCCCTTGCAGGTCACATTTGACATGTGGGTACAGCTGCTCACCTATCCAAGTTCTTTTGTATTGTAATTTTAGGTTATGAACCACCCCGAGATCTACAGGGCATTATACTTCTGTTACTACTACTAATAATAATTTTATTTGTTGCAATTTCCTGCATTGCAGGGAGTTGGACTAGATGTCCCTTCCAGCTCTGCAGTTCTGTGATCCCAATAATAATCACATAGCACTTGATGTTGGGAGACTGGGTGTGGGGATAAATGAGAGCATAAGATCAACAAAGACCCATCTAGTCAGTGGCCAACCAGCTGCCCAAGAAGCAGCACAATGAGGACAGAATATGATCATTGACAAGAGTGTCTATTTTGGGGGGAGGAGTGTAGAAAGGTAGGGGGGAATGGAATGGAATTACCCAGAAAAAGGTAATGCTGGGTAGGACAAAAGCACTCCACACTGCAGCACTGTGTTATGGCTACTGTTTGTAATGCTCATATAACATCTAGATGGCTTGCCCTTTTCTTTTCCCCAAGTATATAATCAACTTGTTAAATTCCCAGCTGGATTGCTTTGCGCAGCTAGGTTAATAATTCTTTGGCCTCATTTAGATTCACCTATAACACAATTAAGTCACAAACTAACCAACGTATAGAAGGGGAAAACACAATATATGCATGGATTTAAAAAGAAAGGAAAATTCAACACCATTATTAGTGTCTTTAATGTGTTTTAAGTTCTGTTGCTATAGAGCCAGGTTTGTAAGTAGCACAGACAAACATAAACACACACACACCTGTCTCTCTCAAAAGCTGTCCTTTAGGGAATGAGAAAGCGGGAACACCTTAAAATAGGTTAACCTGTTCTGTGCTACATGAGCAGAGTGGAAAACGAATTTAAAATGCAATAGGAACAAACAGATCACAACTGTCAGTGACAGGCAATAAGAAAAAAAATACAGTGGTACCTCGGGTTACATACGCTTCAGGTTACAGACTCTGCCAACCCAGAAATAGTACCTCAGGTTAAGAACTTTGCTTCAAGATGAGAACAAAAATTGTGCTCCGGCGGCGCGGCAGCAGCAGGAGGCCCCATTAGCTAAAGTGGTGCTTCAGGTTAAGAAAAGTTTCAGGTTCAGTACGGACCTCCGGAACGAATTAAGTACTTAACCCGAGGTACCACTGTATTGTGGGTGTTCCTAGTTTTGCAGATGCACCAAACACACTAATGAATTCTATTTCTCCAATCGTGCCTTTATAACCAACGAGGAAGACAACAAATTTCAATAAACAAGCAAGTCCAAACAAGATGGCTTAGGGAGAATTTCCTTTTTCTTGATTTGCCAACAACCCCCGGAAACCAACAAAATTTGTTAAAAACACAGAAAAGCAAATAATAAAGAATAATAAAGAAGCAATGAGCCACTTTGGGAGGAGTCAGTGTTGATCCAAGTTCTTCTCTTTGCTGCAAATGTAGCCTGACGACTCAAATGCCGAAGCAGATCAGAAAACGGAAATGTGTGTCTCTTGCCAGAATGCGGAATGATAAAATCAGAAAGCAAAAGCTTCAGGCAGGCAGCAGTCATTTCCAAAGCACTAACCACAAAGAATGTAAGTAACATGCAGCCTTCCTCCCCTAGGGCTCAAATCCCACGGGAGGAAGTGGGAGGTGAAATAGACAAGAACTAGACTCACCTCATCCAGTTTGACGTAGTCTCATCGGTCCCATCTATGGATTTGTAGCGGTTGTTCTTATCAACAATCTGGAGAGAGAGGAAAGATGAGGGAGGAGGATACACAACCAGAAGAAAGATACGTAGCAATTTACTTTCAATTCTAAGCATCACTTCTAAGTTATCTCTTGGGCAGAATTACCATTTAGCTTGGGAGAGAACTGGGAGACAGCCTACAGAAGAACTGTTGGCTTCCAAGGGACTCATGCTTCAACAGTAAAAATCTTGCTCTAGACTTTTAGTACAGTCGTACCTTGGAAGTCAAATGGAATCTGTTCTGGAAGTCTGTTCCAACTTCCAAAACGTTTGAAAACCAAATCGCGGCTTCTGATGGGCTGGCAGGAAGCTCCTGTAGCCAGTCAGAAGCCCTGTTGGACATTCGGCCTCCAAAAATAATTTGCAAACCAGAACAGTTACTTCTGGGTTTGCGACATTCGGGAACCAAAACATTCGGGAACTACCGTCTTTTTTGCTCCATAAGACGCACTTTTTCCCTCCTAAAAAGTAAGGGGAAATGTGTGTGCGTCTTATGGAGCGAATGCAGGTGGGAGGCAGGCAGGAAAGCCCCTGCGGCTCTTGCGGGCTTTTCCCCAGGAGGGAGAAGGGACTGACTCGTAGAAAAGCCCGCAGGAGCCATGCGCTCCTTAAAGGGTGCACTGCTCTTGGGGGCTTTTCTCTGAGGAGGGAGAAGGGACTAACTGGCCGCTTCAGTCCCTTCTCCCTCCTCGTAGAAAAGCCCGCGGCTCCTGTGGGCTTCTGCGGGAGGTGGGGGAATTCCCCCCACCTCCCGCAGAAGCAGGGAGAAGAAGAAGATCTCTCTGAGCTGCTCTTTGTTCCCCCACCCCCCAGCCCCAAAGAGTAGCGGACAGGCTGCTCCCTGAGCTGGGGGGGAGGGGAATAATATTTTTTCCCTTGATTTTGCCCTCTGAAAACTAGGTGCGCCCTATGGTCAGGTGCACCTTATGGAGCGAAAAATACGGTAAGTTGTGAAAAGCAAGGTACAGCTGTATTCCATTCTAGTCTGCACTTTTAACCTGGCTGCAAGCAGGAAGTGCTCCTTTTGTGACTGAGCCACGGGAACATATTTTCTTAGCTCAAGTTTTGAAGAACTGAACTCAATGGTTCCTCCACAGCCACACCACTGAGATACTTACCAGCCAAGAGAAGAATCCTGCAGATTTGTCCTGACTGGAGAGCTTCCCTTCATATGGTCCAAAAATACGACCTTTTGGGATAACTTCGTTCACACAGCGTACATCCCGCTCTCCACTGGGCTCCTTCACCACTTCCATGCCAGGTGGAACAGTCATAGCAGCTCGGTCAGGGATGCCAATGGGGACTGGAGCATCCGACACGAAGACGGGCGGGCCATGGTTTGGACATTCATCCACAAAATACTCCTGGCAGGACTCACAGACTGTAGGGCAAGAGGAAAGAAGATTTTACTCTGGGCCATGGAATACTGTCAGAGAGATGCAACTATTTTTCGTAGGTTCTGATGGTCACATCAAACTTGTTGGCAAGGTAGAACTTCTCATCAAAATTCTAAGCTTTGGGAAGTTTCGCAGACTGCTTTGTGAAAGCAGTTCCCAGCCTTGAAGAACCTATGCTGTCCAGAGCCTTGGGAAGAGCCGAGTGCGCAGTCCCTGACTGTCCCTGTCCTTGACAGCTGGCAAAGTAATTTTAGCTCAGCCCTGATGTTAACATAGAAAAGTACAGCCATACCTTTGAAGCCGAACACCTTGGCTCCCGAACAAACTGGCTCCCGAACGATCGAAACCTGGAAGTGAGTGTTCCAGTTTTTGAATGATTTTCGGAAGCCAAATGTCCAGTGCGGCTTCTGTGGCCAATTGGAAGCCCCGCTTTGGTTTTCAAATGGTTCCGGGACTCCCGGAACGCATTCTGTTTGAAAACCAAAGTACCACTGTAAAGGTTTTCCTAGAAGGCATAATTCACAGAATCATACAGGGGAAAATATTAAAACACCTTCTAATCCACCCCCTGTTGCAAAGCAGCATTTATAATTTTTGCCCACGAATTGGCCCCACTGTAATCCAGACCAAATTCATCTGCTTGGGCCTCCAGCTTTAGCCAACACCAGAGAGACACCGCTTTGAGGGTGAGCTACATCAGCTCTCCTTACCAAGGGTTGGGGCAGAAAGAGGGGAGCACACCTTCATCTGTGGCTGCCTGCAGGGGCCCTTGGCACCAGAAGATTTTGTAAAACGTGGCACTTGCTGCTTGCTGGATGAAGTAATGCATTCCCCATAGCCTTTCCTTTCCAGGAGCAGATACACATAACCACTTCCTAGGTAACATTCCCTTTAAAACTTCATGCATTGCAGTTTATCGTAGTGTAGAGGCCCACAACACAATCCTGCAACTGCTCAGAAATCCATGCCGGTGAGCAGGGGAGATTGCAGAGGGCATGGTAACCCTTGGCCCCAAGTCACTGGCTTTCAATACCGTTAGAATTTCCCCGGGGAAAATTTTTTAATGGTTGCCACAATTAGAGAGATGGAATCTAGGGTGAAATGGATGTCTTCTGTTAAAGGGGGAATTTATTTCCCTTTGAGAGGATTTGTTATGCTTCTCCTCCCAGATGTAGGTGGGCAAAATATAGTCAGCCAAAGTAAAGGTAAAGGTGCCCCTGACCATTAGGTCGAGTCGCGGACGACTCTGGGGTTGCGGAGCTCATCTCGCTTTACTGGCCGAGGGAGCCGACATACAGCTTCCGGGTCATGTGGCCAGCATGACTAAGCTGCTTCTGGTGAACCAGAGCAGCGCACAGAAATGCCGTTTACCTTCCCGCCGGAGCGGTACCTATTTATCTACTTGCACTTTGACATGCTTTCGAACTGCTAGGTTGGCAGTAGCAGGGACCGAGCAAGGGGAGCTCACCCCGTCGCGGGGATTTGAACCGACGACCTTCTGATCGGCAAGCCCCAGACTCTGTGGTTTAACCCACAGTGCAAGCCGCGTCCCATAGTCAGCCAAACTGACCAGCAACCAAGCCAATGTCACTTCACTTCCTCTAAGCATAAAAGTCAAGAGTACAAATGATGAGCAGGGAGGGAGAGGTATAGTTTCAGAGAGATGGGTTAAGTGAAGGGGATGGTGATTTCTTAATAGTAAGAGCAGTTTAACAATGGAACCAATTGCCTGGGAGAGGGGTAGGCTCTCCCTTGCTGCATTGGCAGCCATTTGCGCTGGATTTCCTGCGTCAAGCAGGGAGCTGGACCACAATAAGATCCCCTCCAAATATATGAGTCTGTGAAATTAAGACTAGTAAATAATTCTCTGGCAGGGTGAATGAAACCTCTTGCTTTTCATTATTCAGCCAGTATGGACTACAGATTTCAGGCACTGGAAATGTACACATTTAAAGCAAAAGGAAAAATAAAAAGGAACCAAAGTTTTGCGGCATCCCTGCCAAGGATCCACCATGACATCCCCCAAGAAACTGTGATGCTGGGAACAGGACCAAGAATAAAGCTCTTCTGCAAATTAAAATAAAAGCTAGCTACATTATTGAGTTATGTCCCTCCTGATAAAGTATATTTAGCTCCTTCACGGTTGGGCTCTGCTGTTCCCTAGAAAGATTAAGAGCATATTTCTATTCATGTCGGCTAGTGTTACATGTAGCAGAGGACAGGAGGCATTTCTCCGCTGTGTAACACAAATCTTCTATAAGAAACAAAATGGTATTGTTCTGCTGCCCAATGTTTGCCATCCTATACCTCTTTGGGAGGAAAGGTGGGATAGAAATTTAATTTGAAATAAATAAATAAGATCTGAGGATTAAAGGGCAAATATGCCAGACAAATTAGGGCACAAAGGAGGCAGGATTCTTTTCTTTGGTATCTGAATCTATGCCAGTGTGTCTGCCTATCAATGGTTCTACTCAATTTCCATTCTGGAACCTCTGACCGCTAGCCTTATTTACAGGCCAGCTGATGCCAAGGACCAGTCTGAACCACGGCACATGCCTGCACATACTTAAAACTGTCTCCAGTACACAAGGAGCACTGAAAAAGAAGGGCTCTCTTAGCTCTTCCGGCTCAGCAGGTGGGGTTGCAACAGACAATTTTCTCCCCCTTCTGAAGGCTTAAGGGGGGAAATGATACAACAATTCATTTTGTTCACCAGTGAGATACTTACACCAGAAATCTACTTGCTGAAAACTCTTGGACATGATCAAATCTTGCTTTCCTTTCAGTTTTTTATGCTCTACGTTCACGGACTGGGAGTCAACCTTTCCAGAACTTGATGAGAAAGGAAGAGAACACAAGTGTGAGATACATTGTGGGAAGGGGTCAAGAAAAAATGTTTAAGAGAGCAAGTGTATTTCTTATCAACATCCAGACAAAACATAAACATCAGCTTTCGGACTCTCCATAATTAATGCCTCTCTATTGTTTTCTGTATTACTTTACTCAACAGATGTAGTTCTTCTGAAATATACTGGCCTTCCCAGGCTTCTACTGAGCATACCACCAAATCATGTATTAGTAACAATCACTACAGCAAGCCCTTTTTTGTGGGGTGGAGTAAACACAGTGAGTAAACACTGGCTTTTATGGCAAAGAAAAAACATTGAGCGCGATAAGCTACAAGCATTAAAACACTTTCATGATGATATTAAAAACAGAAGTTTCAATTTGTAAGCATGCACTTATTGTGAATTACAGCACTACAGCATGCTCCTACAGTTTTAAGCAGAGCGATAAGGATGTGACTCCTCAAATGGTGATCCGGAAGGCTGTGTCGCCCTGGGATCCACTGGTTGCACAGTCCTGGATCATAGAAGCATAGAACTGTAGAGTTGGAAATGGACCACACAGGTCCAACCCCCTGAAATGCAGGAATTTAGCTGTGCTGTCAGCTCTAATCACAATGCAAACATATTAAAACGCTCTTGCTTATAGGTGAAACATGAATCACGGAGGAGGAGTGTTTTTAAAACCGTGTTCCTATGAAGCTTGACATTTCTCCTGGGGCAAAACCATGATGCACAGGTATAAAGGACTTTGGTGTTTTGGGGTGATGGCCCATTTAATTTTTTATTTTATAAAATCTATGCACCTCTTGATAGTAAAACAGCAACAACAACAACAACCCCAAAACACCTCAAAGCGGTCTATATATTTTTTAATTAAAAAAAAAATCAACAGTAAATAAATAAATAACAATTCAAAAATTTCAAAGAACGAAAAACAGATTAAAACATGCATCAACATTCTAAATATCTGGGTAGGCTTTGTCCAAACAAAAATGTT
Source organism: Podarcis melisellensis (assembly GCF_964234715.1). Lineage (NCBI taxonomy): Eukaryota > Metazoa > Chordata > Lepidosauria > Squamata > Lacertidae > Podarcis > Podarcis melisellensis. Next base: position 51,276,259 of record NC_138528.1, read on the forward strand.
TTTAGCAGGCACACAGCCCACGGAAGATGCAAAGGTGCTCCTTCGCACTATCAATATGGAAAGGGGTTTCCACAGAGTTGGCTTGAAATCTCCTTACCAGATTTGCCCATATTCGTCTTCCTGGCATGGAGAGCAGGGTTCCGTCTTGATAGTTACCATTTCCCCCAAACAATCGTTCAGTTTTTCACTCATGTTCTGTAAGAAATTCAAAGATGGAGAGAAGGGTAAATAATTCTGTTCACTTTCCAGATTTCTAGGTCCCCTTTCAGGGTTGTCCTTCTCAGGGTGGCACTGGATATTTCAACCGAGTTCCCAAACAGTTTCCCAGGCACTCCTGTTCCATGTCCTGAGGACATATGAAAGGTTCATATGAACCTTTTCTATGATCTTCCTCCGAGGCTCTATTCCAGGTGTCATCAGCTTCCGTGGTGACCAGAGATAGTGTGATATCCAATGTTAATCCTACTTGCAGCAGACCTAAGACCATTGATTTCAATAGGTCTACTTCAAGTGGATTGATTGCCACCTGGGATTTGTCAGTGGCATCGCCCTGACAGTGAAATATTTCCCCCAACTCAGCTTGCACCAAATCTCTGTTTTTAGCCACATGGCAAAGGAAGGAACGCCCTCCCATCGGATGTCAAGGAGATAAATAACTATACAACTTTTAGCCCTGTCTCTGGAGGTTTTTAATGTTTGATGTTTTATGGCGGTTGGGGCAATCCAGCCAGGTGGGCAGGGTATAAATAATATAACTATTATCATTATGTTCATCATCATCATTATCTTTGCTCATAATGGGTGATTTGACCTCTGCCTTGGCTTTAATGGACATTTTAATTCTGCTGTCATCTTACAAGTTTCAACTGAGGTTTTTCAATTGCCATCTATTTTTAAATATTGCAGTTGCCTGCATAGCTTTATGCTGAGACAAGATAAAAAAATCCTTTGAAAACAGCAAATAAATGTATAAAAAAATACCTGTCCCTCATGTGCTCTTATGTATCAGCAACTCAGCAGGGAGGTACAAAGAAACACAACTTTTAATAACTCACGATGTTTTATTTTGAAAATACAAATACACGCAAGCATCACTTGAAGAGCTGAACACATGCTTGCTTCACTTCTGAACATGCAACTTTGCAGGGACTTACTACAATATGCACATTAAATATGTGATGCTGGAAACAGCTATGAACACTGCCTTGTTGATCTGCCCTTAAAAGATATAAAATAACTGCCAATTCAGCTTGTTCTTACATATCATTCTACTTCCAATTTGAGGTTTTACCCTCAATACAATGACATCAGGATGGGAATGGAGTAAGCACAATGCAATAACACATTGGCATCAGTTTCATCTTTTGTTCAGGTACTTCTGAGATTACCTTGAGTAGCATGGGTGACACAGGAGTATGGCCCTTTCCCCTGCCACTAGGTAACACTGAAAGGCCACAGTCATTGGAAGTTACGGTTGTAGCTCCATCCTGTTTCCATGAATGCAAACACCTGCATGAAATGGTGCAGCAATGTGGATTTGTCCCCTGCAACTGCAGCCTTCAGGTTCTAACACTACTGGGTTGCCTTCTCAAAGGAGCCACAGTGCGGCAGCTCTTGCCTGCTAATGTTAAAAAAGGGCCTCATATGCTTAATAATACTGGATTTCTAACACCATTGCAGTATAGACACATCTCCTATTTTTAAAATGAAGGAAGCCAAGAACTCTTTTCTATAAAACACCAAAGGTAAAATATTTGCCTCCCTTCCCTCCATTGTGCTTTTTTGGTTAAGTCATTAGTGGATAAAGATCTCATAGTATAACTGATGTTTTTTTAGAGCTGGTAAATCTACATGGTTGGAGCTTCTTTTGGACAGCTTCCTTGGGACAGCTTGCACCAGCACAGGGTCATTTTGACCCACATTCCCCAGTCTAAATTCCTTCTAGCATCAAACTGGCCAAAAATAAAATTAAGTAAGTCAGATTCCCATGCTGAATTCTTGAGTGCTATTTTTCTTCTTGCTTGTTCCTTTCCATACGGCAAGAATTTAACTGAAGTGCACACACATGAAGACAAAGCAGCTCTGAAAATTATACCTATCATTCCTTTATTTTCACAAACAAGCAGAAAAAGGTACTGTTTAACAAAACTCTCAGCAACTCCTTCCTGTCACAGGCACTTGGGAAACCCACGTTCAAAATCCCACTAAGACATGTAGCTTACTGGGTGACCTTGAAGAAGGTCCACAGGTCAGTAGTAAGAACAGAGTTTTGTGTGCAAAAGATTCAAGGTTCAATCTCAACCATCTTATAGCATTCAGGAACACAAAGACCAAATTTGATTTTGAAATAGCATGGTACATTCTTATTCAGTACACCAGAAAGGACAACTGCCACCAGCTACCCGTGGCTCACTCTGGGACAACCTGTTAAGATGGAGAGTAGGAGACCTTCACTGCTATAAGCAACCCTAACCTGCCTGACAACCTTGCTTAATGTCTGGCTGTATCCTTTACTTTGTATATGCAATGGGTGTTTCTTGGGGGGTGGGGTTATATGCAGATTTTGTACTATAAGTGGTTTTTGAAACTGAAAAAGAAACTAAAATAAACAAATAATGCCATCTGCAAGTAGGGCTGGAAAAGACTTCTCTCGGAAATCTTGGGACAGCTGCTGCCATTCTGGACCAGATTCGGTATAAGGCAGCTCATACGTTCCTCTCTGTATCTCATAAAAGAGATACACAGCAACCCTTTGATGTAGGAAAGCAGGGAGGACAACCATGCACAATGCCCAGAGCGCCTTGGAGCAAGAGTGGGAAGAAAATGCAGCAAATAGTCAATGTACAAGTGAGGAGCTTGTACAGATTCTCCAAGAAACGGGCAGATCCTGGGAAAGTCAGCCATATATATCCACACACACACACACACACACACACACACCTCTTTTTGTAAAGAATCTGGGCACCCTCCTATGACACTCAGTACCTTGAATCAATCTTGGAATGATTTCAAGTAGCAGCCAGGAATACATCAATACAGTGGTACCTCAGGTTAAGTACTTAATTCGTTCCGGAGGTCTGTTCTTAACCTGAAACTGTTCTTAACCTAAAGCACCACTTTAGCTAATGGGGCCTCCTGCTCTGCTGCACCGCCAGAGCACGATTTCTGTTCTTATCCTGAAGCACTATTTCAGGGTTAGCGGAGTGTGTAACCTGAAGCGTATGTAACCTGAGGTACCACTGTAGTTTGCAGAAAAACATACTAGCCATGCCACCTTTCCAGCCCAGTGTACCCTTCTGGCAACCCATTATCAAAACACGCAAATATGTGTTCAATTGCCAACGGAAATAATAAAATTCACCACTGGCAGCTCAGTTGGTTAGAGTGTGGCACTGATAATGCCAAGGTTGAAGGTTTGATCCCTATATGGAACAGCAGCATATTCCTGCATTGCAGCGGGTTGGACTAGAGGATCCTCAGGGTCCCTTCCAAATCCAGAATGCTATGATTCTATGAAACATTTTTTAAAAGAAAAATAACTACGGAATTCAGTCTAGATGCATGAAATGCAATGCGGCAGCAGTGGAAGGAAATAGTGATATAAAGAAAAAGAAGCATTCTGTGCATGCAATAGCTTCTGGAGGGAGGGTCTCCTCTGGCATCTTCCATTCCAAACAGCAACGCTTCTTGCGGATACAAGCTTTGGCACAAACAATTCAAGGTAGAAAAGGCTCTTGAAACTCTTCCAAAGGACATTTCGAAACTAGTGAGAACACTGAATACAAGGTTTCCATTTTAAAAAGCCAAGCCCTCTCCCTCCACCTTCCTCCCCAATGCCTCCTCTGCCAATTCTGGTCTTATCAGAAAACCCTGAATCTGGTGCCAGATTTTAGAGGAGAGATTGCATGAAATATATTCAAAACAAACCCTCATTGAACTGAAGCAAAGGTAAACTATATTCCAAAAATAGCTATGCAGAGAAAAAACACCTTTTAAAAAGGTAAGCCATACATTTAGTTTACTGAGAACTTAACAGAATGTAACACTGAAGGTATGGTCTAATACAGGAACAAAATCTTTCCCATTCCAGTATCTATAAATGTATCTTTTCCGGAAAGGCCTGCCAAACAGTTATGTCCTCCTCTCTCACGCTCATTTAAAACACTGATGTCTCTATTCCTGCAACTTGTTGAACTTTTGTTAATTATTCTTTTTGGTATCATATTCCTGTTTGGGCTGTCATAAATAAATTTATTACGAACAATACATACCTCAAGACCTTAATATTACTCAACACTGTTTTAGTGTTGTTAGCCGCCCTGAGCCCGGCTTCGGCTGGGGAGGGCGGGATATAAATAAAATTTATTATTTATTATTATTAAAAAGGGGTAAATTGCTACTGGAACCTAAAGGGTGTTGAATCATTTTTGCTCACCACCTTCAAGGAGAAATTATTGCTAGGCCTTGCAGGTGTCAGAGAGTGGTAAACCAGGTGAGGTTAGCCGATGAGTCTCAAACCCTTGGTGTAGTTTTCAACCAGTGTGTCGTGGCACCCTAGGGTGCCTTGAATGATGGTCAGAGGTGCCGTGGGCAACACTGGCCTCCATCCCTCTTTCCTTCCTCCCTTCCTCTGCTGCCCTCTCATGTCTGCCTCCCAAAGGCTTGCACAGCTGTTTGTTGCAGCAGCCCTGGCTACACGCTCCCCAGGTGAATGGTGCTTCTTGGGCTGACCAGGGCGTGCTGGTTGCCAGGAGCTAAGGCAGCCTCGGAGTAAGCAAGCAAGTGAGGGAGGGAGCCCAGCCCCACAGCCCTTGCTGTTGGGAATGGATGGGGAAACAGGAGGCTGGGCAGGCAGGCAGTACACTGGTCTTTCTTGTGCTTGCTGTGTGCAAGGCCTGCCTGGGAACTGAGTGCCCAGTGCCAAAGGGACGCCTTTTAGTCATGCAGGCCCAGCGGCACCCACTGCTGCCAATGCTGCCTCCTAAGGTGCTAGGCTCACATTCACCACTAAGGATGGGGGCATCCTCTTCCCAGGCCCCTGTGGGGTGTGTGTGAGGAGGCACCTCTCTTTGGGGAGTGAGATGCTCCCCAGCATAAGAACCCCCAATTTCATCAACTCTTCCAGCTACTATAAAAAAGGCTTAAAGGTCAGTCAGTCTCCAATGAGGAACCAACCAGCAATGGCAGTGGGGGAGCCTGATGCCGAACACATTTCTGTTATAGATTCCCATGTGCAGCTCTATATGATACTTAAAGTGAATGAACACACATTGTTTTCTTTTCTGCTTTTCTCTTAAGCCTTTGCCAGTGCCAAGAGCATGAGAGTGATCTGCACCAAACCCAAAAGTATTTATACCAGGCTTGTAAAAATAACATTGGTAGACATGAGCAAGTGCGTCAATAAAAAGGTTGGGGGGAGGGGTAACTTTGCAGACTAAGTTACGCAAGTTTATTAATTCCAGCTCATGGGTCATATTTCTGTTATCACAGACCACAGCAATCAACTGATGAACCAAACCTCACAAACAGTTACTTATATTTGTTTGTATGTTGCTGGTAGCTAGCAAGGACACCATGTGATGGGCTGTAACAAAGAGACACAGAGCATGGCTGATTTCTCTGCTTTTAAAGCCAAGCCTGCCATGTGCATCTATAGGAAGAGCAAGGGAGTCCCTCTGTAATGGGGGGAATGCTAGGATTCTCCTCTACCTAGGCTTCAGGTTGTATATATGTGTAAATAAAGCATATGTCATAAAGACATCATAGTCTCCGCTGTGCCTGATTTTTCCAAAAGGAAATAGATACCCTGGTAAGTGCGTCTGATACCCCTAGAATCTTTTGGGGTGGCGTGTAGCACTAACAGAACGTTGGTGTCTTCAGAAAGCTTTGTTGGTCTTCTTGCAGCATACTTCTGCCTGGCTCATCTGACTGAGATGGGCAGCTTTTGCAGCTCCAGGTGTTAATCCAGTTGCAAGTGCTTTATCTAAGCTTCTTGCTTGCTTAACTGGGCACCCTACCTAAAGTCTTGCCATGCACTCAACAGGGAATCAGTGCTGATCATAAATTTCTAGGTTTAACTGAAGCTGTTGGTTTTAAACTTACAGGAATCCTGTCTTACTCAGGTCCTGGGTATCTGAGAATCCAAGCTATTCAATAAGCTGAAGTGCTATGGAGACAGCGGGATAAAGAAGGTTAATTCTGCAACCATGATTACATGGGCCTTGAGGCTTGCTGCAAAGCTTCCAATCAAAATAATATTGATGCCTTTTGCAGTATTTGGTTTAGATCTTATATGGATATACTGTTTTTCAGAATATCCCTCAACTTGTAGTTAGCATCATCCGTGTAAAACAAAATACCGTAGTTGGTTGCAAATAAGCACAATGCACCATGCCAACCCCCTTCCTCGTGCCTTAGTATCATATTTATTGAAGCTCCAACATGCTACAAATGCATTGTAGAGTACATTAGCAATATGGTAACTGATTGGAATGCTCCCTGCTCTCAAATCAGTTAAAACAGAGCCTGGAATAGGGTGGAAAAACAAGGATCTAAGTCTCCTGCTATACTCCCCCAATTACTTTTGAAGCAGTCTACATCTTGCTGTGTTCTCATTTATATCCCACACTTATTTCATGGAACTCCAATGGCAGTGCACACAGAGTTCCCATGCTAGCAATCTACCATGCAGATTGCTGGGACTGGTCAGTCCCAAACCATCAAGAAACCCCAGGGCTGCCTTTGATGCAAAAGCATCAAACAGAAATACAAGAGATAAATCTGATAAATCAATAGCATGACAGTACTAAAAAGTACAGTGGTACCTCGGGTTACAGATGCTTCAGGTTACATACACTTCAGGTTACAGACTCCGCTAACCCAGAAATAGTACCTCGGGTTAAGAACTTTGCCTCAGGATGAGAACAGAAATTGTGCTCCGGCAGTGCAGCAGCAGCGGGAGGCCCCATTAGCTAAAGTGGTGCTTCAGGTTAAGAACAGTTTCAGGTTAAGAACGGACCTCCGGATTAACCCGAGGTACCACTGTATGGGTGGCTTTACGAAAACATATTCCAAATAGAGAGGGTCACATGGCTATTCATGCATGCATTTGCAGGCAACTTTGATCCTGACAGTTGGTTTCCACACAGGGGCCACCATCAAGCCCCTTCAGACCATGCCCTGAGGCCTTCCCATACTGAGCACTTTCGGAGGCCCTTCTTACACATCATGTTTTTTAACAATGCTTTTTTCCTCTGGAATTGAAAAACCTTGCCCCCAGATTTTTCTCATTGCACTTCCTATTTCAATGTAAGTTTTCCACAAGTTCTGAGGCCCCAAATGCATTTAAAATGCCACTGGATTAAAAAAAAAAAGGATTACATGTGAGAATTCAAAAGTTTAAATTAGTTCTAACAACTACACACACCACTTGGAGCTCCTTGGAGGAATAATGGGATATAGCTGTAATAGCATTGTAGTGGCAAGTTTTCCACACTTTTTATTACAATACAGGACTCTGCACCAGCAACTGCATGCTATCTCTGGTATACAGAGTTGTGTGTATATTCCCCTACTAATAGCAAAACGATTTATGCTTAACACCAGCAAGTTGTTATAACCCTGTTCAAAGAAAGGTGTCACATCTGAAGCTAAAGGAGATGGTCAAATTTACTGTTTTGTCTGTCAATTTCATAAAAATGCTTCAAAACAGCCAATGCAGTAATTTAAAATGCTTCAAAACAGCCAATGCAGTAATTTATAATTATCAGATCTTGCCACCATTCTCTTCTCTTGTAATGGGGGGGGGTGTCTCTTAAGCATATGTTTAAAATGCCAAGAAAAGCTGTCAGACTGGTTTAAAACTGGCCAGATGGCAGCTCTCTTGTATATTTATTTTATAGGTAAGTACTGCATGTTGAGTGTAATACATTAAAGCTATTACTATGCTAGTGTTTTCCAGTTCAGACCTGCTCTACATCTTTTCAGAAATTGCCTGCACTGCCTTCTTACCTCATACCTATCTCAGACCCGCAGTTTAGCAAACAAGTACACCTGCCTCGCTCAGTCAGTTTCTTTTTCTGTTCTAAAGTGGACTAGAATGGTTAACAGGCATCCAAAACAGTTTTGAAGTCCGTATCGTTATATTGATTTGACCTGACAATATATCACAAACCAAGATGTGTGTTAGGGCTGGGTAATATATTGTCCAAAACTAGTTTGAATTCCATATTGTGATATCAGTTTCATAATTTTTGACCTAGCAATATATTGTGAATCATGCAAAAATCACAATGTGGGGAAAACTGTGAAACTAGCCAATGCCTCTAACATACCTCCACTTTTATTTCATACTTCATGATATATCGGTATATTGCGGTGTTTAGCTGGTAGTGTATCACAATGTTGAAAACCAGGTATCACCCAGCCCTAAGTTAAAGACACTATGTGATTGTTACTGAATTAAGTGGAAAAAGTAAAGTAAGCAATAGCAAAAGTGTATTTATGTCTAGGATTTAAATAACCAACACTTCCTCTTCTCTGCTACTTTGAAACGCACAGGTAAAGGTACAGGACCCCCGGATGGTCAAGTCCAGTCAAAGGTGACTATGGGGTTGTGGCGCTCATCTCGCTTCAGGCCGAGGGAGCCAGCGTTTGTTCACAGACAGTTTTCTGGGTCATGTGGCCAGCACGACTAAGCCGCTTCTGGCGCAACGGAACACCGTGACGGAAACCAAAGCGCATGAAAACACCGTTTACCTTCCCACCACAGTGGGAAGGTATCCACTCACACTGGTAAGCTCTTGAACTGCTAGGTTGGCAGAAGCTGGAACAGAGCAATGGGAGCTCACCCTGTCGCAGGGATTTAAACCGCCAACCTTCTGATCAGCAAGCCCAAGTGGCTCAGTATTGACAAAGCCTCAGCAGTATTGACAAAGCCTCAGCAGAGACACGAGACTCTGCACAATCTGTCCCACTTGGCTTAGTGAAACTGGAGGACACATTCAAGACTGCATTCTGCAACAGACACTAAGGAATATATCCAACCTAGTACTATAGGAATGTTGTCTCAGCGTACAGATTCCTGCTTGCACCTGCCCCCTAAATTTGTTCATGGTTCCCCCAATCCTCTGGAGCAGATTTGGAGAGGGTATGGGGAGAGAACTCCAGATGCAAAAGTATAAATCCTTGCTATGACAGGACACAGTATTTGGCTACTGTCCCATCAGCTGGTCAGAAATGCTAATTTCAAGTTTTACACTGTACCCCAAGGGCTTTATCATCCACAAACTGTAACAATGTCCCACAGTCCATTGTATGGACTGTTCGTAAACTGTTAGTATGTTAGTAAACATGCCATGATCAACACTAACAAAGACCATAGAAAGATTAACAAGATTGATTGGGTACAGTTCTTTTTATTAATCTCTAATCTGATTGAGATTATGGCAGTCTCAATAAAGTTGGCCATGATGGCTATGTTCTACCTACAATTTCAGAGGAAGTGTGCCTCTGAATAGCAACTGCTGGGAATCGCGAGTGGGAAGAGCGCTGTTGCACTCAGGTCTCTTAGGCATCTGGTCAGTCACTGTGAGAACAGAATATTGGTGATCTAGCAGGGTTCTCAGTGTCATGCTCAGTTTAGAATACAGATCCACAGTGCAGAGAACTGGTGTCCAGGTGTGGATTAAGCTGCCAAGAGAGACCACTCACTCAACCACCTTCCCACCCACAGAGATTATATATAGATGGAGAAGTGAGTGGAGTGGAAAATACACAACTAGGATAGAACTGCCCACCCATCCACTCCAGCCAAAAAGTTCCCACTACTCAAATGCTTTATTTGGGATTTGTTCTGGGAGGATAAACTGCACAGGATCACAACCTTATTAAACACTGAATAAAAATCAGTCTCCCAAGTATTTATCACTGCAACATGAAACATGCTGATCTTGTTTCTTCTGCAACAGCCTTAACACAAAATCCCTCAAAATCATCTAATAAAAAAGCATTCCATGCCAAACAGCAATTCACTTCTTCATATTCCATTGCATGTATTTTCATAGTACACTACAGATGGCAAATGGTAGCATGCTTAACTTTTATTTTTAATTCAAATATGAACCAACAAGCTATCAACTTAATTCTAGAATTCAACCGGAAAGTCTCAAAAAAATAGTAAACATTTGTTTAGTGTTAGGATGATTTGCATTTACTGCACAAATGTAACCTAAAAAATGATGGAGAATATGTATGAGCAAGCACAGAACAAAAAAAAAAATCAATTCTGGTTGCCACGTTTTCTCTGCAAATCTGGATAAATCAAATTCCTTGACCACCAACACAGAACTAATTCTAACTTAAGCATGTATATTCCCTTTCCATATAGCTGGTAATGCCAATTCATTCATACACACATCATAGTCAGACAAGTTCATCCAATTACTTAGGGCTACATGTGTACTTGATTTTTGGATCTGTCCTTTATACAGTATTTCAACTCCTTCAGGGGCTACAGTTCTACGCACACCCTTTTCCAGTGTGGCTTATACTCAAGTAGTCAGCCTGATGAAGATTTGTTTAAACTACAGTATAGGTCATAAAGGAAGAATCACTTCAGCAGCATAAAGTTGACCTGGACCAATATGGATATTCTTATTATAGCCAATGAAAAGGAATCAGGCAAAGAGCCCTGCTGGATCAAACCAAATGCTTATCTGGTCCAGCATTCTGTTCTCAGGAGAGCAAACCAGATGCATTTGAGAGGCCCAAAGCAGGACACAAGCACAATTGCCCTCTCCTGCTGTTTCTCCTTAGCAACTGGTATTCAGGGGCATGCTGTGTCTGATCCTGGTGATAGCAGTCATCTTGACTAGTAGCCATTGAGACTTATCCTTCATGATTTCACCTAATCCCATTTCAGAGCCATCACAGCCGGTAAGAGACTTCACAGTTTGAGGCCCCATCTGCAGTATACATTTAAAGCACTTTAAACAGTCATGTTTCTCCACACACACACACACACCCCGCACAAGATCCCAGGAACTGTAGTTTGTTAAGAGTCCTTTGGGAAACACCCTATTCCCCTCATGAAGCTACAATTCCTAGAAGGCTTTAAGAACCAATCACTCTTCCCATGGAACTTGAAAAATTGTAGCTCTGAGGTGAAACACAGGTCTCTCAACAACACTGAGCACTCTCAACAAACTACAGTTCCCAGGATTCTTTGAGAGAAGGCTGAACTGCTTAAAGTCCTATAGGCAAGTGCTTTAGATTTACAATGCAGGTGAAGCCTAATTTACATGTTGTGTGAAGAAATTATTTCCTTTGTATGCCCTGAATCTGCAATCATTCAGCTTCCCTGGATGACCCTAGGTTTTGAGACGCTTCTCCCTACTCATTTTCACCACACAAGACATCATTTTTTCTAACTTAGTTTTATTCATTTTCATCTTTAAACACGGTTGCATTGAGATGTATCTTTGTTTACATTAGAGCATATGACGTGCAACAATTATATAGTTAAAAACAAAAGCAAAACAGCAATGAACACAGGTAAACGTTTCTGAATAGATTAACAAAGTTGTATCAAAGCATACATGCCAAAATTATTAAATCTTTACAGATATGAAATGATGTCTACTAATCATTATTCCTTAGATTGGGGACCACAAGTAATTAAGCTAAAGGTCTTCTGTAACAACAACAATCAGAATTTATAGGAATTTATAGGAACGAGACATCATTTGACTTTCATGTTCCCCTCACCCACTTGCTTTTTTCACTAAGCTAAAAAACCTCTGGACTTGCCCGTTTCAGATCATTTGTGGGGGGTAGGGGAGAGAGATCAGTTTCTGATGATTTGTGTTGGGGAGATATATGTATAGCTGAAGAATATGTTTGCAACATCCACCGCACACTTCTCTAGGGGAGCAGGAAAGCACGCAAAAACGAGGACCCACGCAGTGCCGACTGTTGGGTTACTTCCTGCCCGGAAAGGCATCGTGGACGCGTCCTGCAAACCAAACGTCCATATACCTCCCTGTCGTCCACGTACCCGCACCAAGCGCTCATAGGCACAAGTCGCGCAGCCACCTTCCCTCGGAGCCCCTTCCAGTCCCACGCGTCCGCCCGGCCCCATCCCAAAGACAGGCCTCCCAGTGCAACGCCCTCGTGACCGCTGCGCCGCTTTCTTTCCCTCCGTGCATGTTGTTGCACGGCAAGCTTAAGCTGCAACCGGTTGCGGACCGCGCGGCCTCTCCCTCCGTTCCCTTGCACAGGGCGAAAAGAACGGAAGGCGAGAAGACACAGACGCGACCCTCCCGCCTGCCTGCCTGCCTGGCCTCCCCTCCTCCTTCCCCGCGACGGCGCTTCCAAAGTCATTCCGTTCTTTGGCGGCCCGCCCCTAGGTTCCATCCCTGAATGCTCGCCGTCCTCTGCGACCGCCCATTGGGCCGCGGCCGCGTCACTCACCGGATTTAATGAAACGGGGAGGGGTGGAGGGAAAGAAAAAAGAGCGAGCGGGCAGGCAGGCAAGCAGGGAAGAGAAGGAGGCGCTGGAAGGGGAGGGAGGGAGAGAGGAAGGGGCCGAGCTCAGCGCTCGCCCCAACAGAGAAGGAGGAGGGGGGAGAGGGAAGCGAGGCGGCTACTTACTTACCTGCCCGCCCAGCCGCGCCCTCGGGCGAGCGTTGTGCAAAGAGGCGCCCCCCCTCCACAGTCGCCCCCTTCCTCGGCGAGCGCTCCGTCCGCGGCTCCCCCGGCCGGCGCCCGCCCGCCCGCTGCCCTCCCCTCGCTCGCTCCGCAGCCATTTTCCGTGGCCACCTTGGCTACCGAAGGGCTGACTCACCTCGTCGCTGCGGGGCCCTGGCTCGTCGTCTGGGGGCAGCCCGGCTCTGCCCGCGGCGGCCCTCCGCGGCGCCCGCTGCCTCGTCGCCGTCCCCCTCCTTCGGCGCCGGCCCGGCCAGCCCAGCCTGGCGCGCTAGTCCCAGGCGAGGACGGGTCCCCCGGGCGGGCCGGGCTTGGCGGCGGAGAAGGAGGCGGCGGCGGCGGCTCCCTCCCTCCCGGCCGTGACCACCATCTTATTAGCACAGGAAATGACATGGCGAACGGAAGAGAGGGGCGTTCGGGGGCCGAGCCCGGGGACCCCCCGAACCGGGAGGAGGAGGAGGGAAGCGACGCGGGCTGGCTGGCGTCGAGGCCCGGCCTCCTCGCCGCTGCTGGGGGAGCCCTGCACACAGGCACGCACGCCCCGAAATGCCGCCTTGCTCGCCCGCCCGCCCCCCTCGCTTCTCCTCTCCTTCGCTCGCCAGCCCGCCTGGCAGCCAAACACCCCCGCCATGCTCCTCCGATGCCTGCAGCAGCCGCGCGAGTCCTCCCCCGAAGCAGAGCAGCCTCCGCGGCAAATGCAACGCGATCCGAGCAGCAACCTGCGCTCGCATTTTGTGCGGGCTTTCCGCTCTCTTCTTCTGCAGCATTGCGCGCTCGCTCTTTGCAGCCCACCTCCCCCAAAGCAGAGAAAAGTTGACGGCCTCCTGACTAGAGTTGCTTCTCTTTTGACATTGCAGCAGCCCGATCCTTTGCGTGTTTCTTCGGAAGTCGCGCTCCTTGGGTTCGGAAGGGACTTACTCTCCTGTAAATGCGGATAGCGTCCCATGCAAGTTTACTGGGAAGTATCTTCCCGCACCCAAATCTCGACCCACTACCCAAAAAGTATTTCATCTGCTGTAAAGGATCGCGGCCCGATCCAATGCATGTTTTCCCGGGAGTAGGAGTAAGTGAGATTAATGGGACTCGCTCTCCTGAAATACAAGGTCGCAGTTTATTCTGTTTCCATTACTGGTGGCGGTTTTTTCTCCTTTTAACCTGTCGCCCTTACAATCGTATCTGTTTTGTTTGGCCTATCCCGTTTTGATTTTGATCCTATGATGACCTTTCTGAAAAGGAAAGCAAAGGAGCCTGTGGAAGCTCCCGTTATATTAGTAACGCTAGGCGTAACGTGCAGCGATTTAAACACTGACGTCTCTATTCTAATGAAGCAGGTCCCGTCAAACTGGCTTTGACGTGCATGTAAGCCTGCTATCCTATACGTGCGGGAAATCCCAGTGAACCTAATAGGACTTCCAAATAAAATCCTGGAGAGCTGCTGCTAGTTAGTACTGTATATTGTAGCCAATACTAAACTACATGGACCAGCGTTATAACGTTGCCTGCTATGTACAGGATCTTTGCTTGTTTTTAAACCAGCCTGCGGAGCTTGAACCCTCAGTCTGCAGTGAACTATCTGCAAAGAACTCGCCATTCTTAGCGTTTTAAGCATTTGCAGGGAGAATCCTGTTTAGTAATAAGGTTTATTTAATAGCATTTATCATATGAAAGCAAAAACATATCACTTGCAGGTGTGCCATGCCTCTTGTGCTGAAATGATCAATAGTAATTAGTTGAGAGAGCATATTGATGCCACATAGTATTGATTTATCTGAATTATCTGTTCAATGGATTAGAAGTCATACAGGGAAAAGGGGCTGGGGGAAAACAACAACTTGAGTATTAATAAGACTTCTGGGGAAGATTTACTGAGAGCATATGTGTTGCACAGCTGAACCAGGCCACAATTCATTTGATTCTTTTGGCACAGCCTGCCATTGACCTCTGGATGCTCAGAAGCATCAGGTGAACACAGTGGACATTATCTGTTTGGCAACAATGTATCCAGTACTCAGAGGTGTATATAACCTATGAACATATTGGACATAGAGGTTTGATTTGGGTACTAAAGGCTAATAGCTATTGAAAGTTCTATTCATGGATTTGTCATTAGAAACCCATCTAGACAAATGGCTTGTGGCAGAGAATTTCACAGTTTGTAACTATGCACCAGCGAATTTCCTTTTGTGTTTTGTCAATTTGCATCCCAGGGACATAGGGAGCTGCCTTCTACCAAGTCAGACAATTGGTCCATCTAGCTCAGTGTTGTCTACACTGACTGCCAGCAGCACTCTGGAGTTTCACATAGGGGACATACCTAGCCCAAGTTGAAGATGCCAGGATTAAACCTGGCACCTTCTGTATGGAAAGCAGATTCTTGACCACTGAGCTACAACCCTTCATGATCCTATGCATTCTGCATATTGTGCAGATAGAAATACAGTAGTAGAAACCTGGACTGTGCCACTTCAGAATGCATCCCAGGTGGGTAGGCATTGTAATTTTGAATGCTACCCCCATTGGAAAAAGAAAAGTTGCATATTGGGGAGAAGGCTATGGTAAATTTATCTCTTATAAACTAATTTGCAGAGAGAACGATGTTTTGGTGTGTTTATTTTAAAAAAGGATTTCATTTTCTTTAAAGGACCTTTTGATGTCCAAGGTGGTAAAGTCCAGCATTCTACAATTTTCGGCTGCAATACTAACCCCACATATTAGTCCCATTTAATTCAATAGGTCTTATTTCTGATCATTAGACATGGTTGGGATGATGCTGTCAGACTGCCACCACAATGTGTAGAGTAGACTTTAGTTCGCCAAGTTCAGTAGCACATTCCATGCTTTCCAAAGTTATAAAATTTGGGATTCTTGTTATGTTGACATTTCCAAAGCTGGAACGTTTTGTTGTCACAAGTTCACTGTCTCTGCTTCTGTAATGGCTCGCTGTGGCCTATGAAATGATGCCAAGGTGGAGATGTCCCTTCCCCATGGGGAAGAAAAGACTCGTTGAATAATGTGATGATTTGTATTTATATACCAATAGATAGGCTGAATTCTATAAAAGAAGATTGCCTGCTGTGTATGTGATTGATGCAACTTTGCTTGGGGAATGCTTCAGTGTGTGACTGGCACTTTCCTTTTGTAACCACCATAATTTGTGTTCATACATTGACAGGATTATTGTAATAACCTGCAGTTTCATAAGAGTATATATTTAAAGAAGATTAATAAACGAGCAAATTAGGTTAATTTGGATATGCAGAAGATATTAGAATTAAATTTAAGGAACCGCAGAAAGAGGAGGAAGGAAGTCAAGTTTTGAAATGTCAAAATGGTTGTAAAATTAATAAAATGTACATTAGTGAAATGTATAAAATTAGTGAAATGTATAAACTTGAAAAGCAGAAATAAAAATTAAATAATAATAATGTGTTTCATTGGGTGCCATTCTTAGAAATGCCACAGTGCCTGGTGGCATTATTTGGATATTTTTTTCCCCTTGGTGGTTAGGCAGCTCTTGCCAGTCATAGGCTGTCAATTACCAATTAGCTTTTTTACTGGTGAAATATATTATTGACATGGCAATTATGGCTCTAAAATAAGACTTGATCGTGTTTTTCTCCTTCATCTTCTCTCTCTCTCTTTCTCTCTCTCTTTCTGAAGATTTGGTCCATTTAAGGTCCACTTTGTCAATAATTAGATGCTTTAAAATGTTCAGTATTTGACCCAGCTTAAAAGTCCCAGTAGGTCTCTTGGAGACAGGCATAGAGATTAGATCACTGATGGGGAAGCCTTGCCTCTCCAGGTAGACTCCCATCAACTCCAGCTAGCATAGTCCGGGGTCAGGGCAAACAAGTCCCCCATCCCTGTACTAGGAAGCTCTCCTGCTTAAGTTCCATTGATCTGAATGGTGTCTTTGCAAGGGCAAAGTGTCTATAGTTTTAAATCTTGACTTGATAACTTTGGATGACATCCAATTAATACTTGCATTAGACCCTTTGGGCATGACCCACCTACCAAGCAGATCACAGGTACATCCAACAGTACTTGCAATGGGACTTTCCCCCACCCTCTCTGTGGGCTCCCTCCAAACACAAATGCATCCCCCATGTGTCCCCCCCAGAGAAAAGCACTGCTGAATTGCATCCTGTGTCTACCACTTTCCTGACATACCTTTTAAAAAGCTAGACCCTCTAATACTTTTTTCCTTACTATGACCCCAGTTTGTTTTATAAATAATTTCTGATCATCTTTAGTTCTTGATCCCATCCCCAAGCGGTTACATAAATCTGGGTCTTGTTTTAATAATCTCAGCAAGCAATAAATAAATGATTAAAAACAACATCAAATAAATTAGCCATGCTTTGTTGAGGATCCAGTTTTTAAATATATACTTTAATTGATGCAGTGTGCACTGAATTTCGCCAGCAGTTCCCCCCGTGTGACTGTGTGCCCTCACTTGAGCCGTTTGTGATTTTGCTGCAGCACAAACAAACAAAATTATTCAAAGTCATTCTTCATTTGCTGTACGCTCCCCTTGGAACACAGATCTAAACTAGGAAAGAGAAGCCCATTAGCAAAACAAGACAGACTTGGTAAGGAGAAAACAATGTTAAAAAATGCTTTCCATAGTAATAAGTGTCAACACAATTAGATGCTTATAGCACATTCTTCTTTAGAGGAACTTGGCAGGGTGTTTTCTTTAATGACACACTCTTCTGGCTAATAAAATAGACTGATAAATTGTATTGCTGCAAGCTACCCATGCATTGTTCGCACTTGAGACAGGTGTGAAGCCTCATGTGTGAATATAGGGTGTGGTTAGTTATTGAAGGCTGCAATCTTATACATGGGAGTAAGTGCAAAGGAACTGAATGAGGCTTTCTTCTGAGCAAAGATGATGGGACTTTAGTGCAAATTAATTTGGAACCAAGTTACCTGAAATACTGCTTTATTCCATACGTACCTACCCAACTTTTAAGAGCCTCTTTGCAAGCTCTGTTCTAGGTGTTCCTGCCAAATGAAGTGACTTGGGTAAGCACCAGGGACAGGGCTTTTTAGGCAGTGGCACCTGATTATCAAACAGGCTTTCCAGGGAAGCACCACCTTCGTGCTCTTTTTGGCACCAATTGAAGAACTTTCTCATCACCCAAACCTTTCAAGTAACCTATCTAGCCTGAGCTTCTCAGTTCCTAAATCTTTATTTTAACTTTGGGAGTGCAGCGAATGTATTTTTGGAGCTTTGGATTTTATGGTATTATGTCTTTGTAATTCAATTGTTTTCTACTTATTTATCTTAAGCTGCCCAGAAAACATTTATGTAATAAGTGGCAAGCAAATGCCATAAAATGTAAAATAAAATAAAATACACTAGCAGAGAATGAGAGCTGTTGAGAATAGCTTTTATGAAGAT
Source organism: Podarcis melisellensis (assembly GCF_964234715.1). Classification (NCBI taxonomy): domain Eukaryota; kingdom Metazoa; phylum Chordata; class Lepidosauria; order Squamata; family Lacertidae; genus Podarcis; species Podarcis melisellensis. Next base: position 51,294,374 of record NC_138528.1, read on the forward strand.
TTGTTGTTTTTGTAAATTTACTCTGCTTCATAGCAGATGTGGAATAAATTCTTGGTGTATCAGCCATGCATGCATCCTCTGTATGTTTATTTGAAAGAAAGTCCCATTGAGTTAAGTAAAATGCCCAAGTTAGTGCGTAAGAGATTGCAACCTTAGATACACTGCTGTGCACATTATGGCAGTTTGTGAAATAGGCAGAATCCCTAAGCTTTATAAAACAGCCAAGCATACAGGAGATATTAACCACATGCCTAGCTTTGCACACCAAAATGTGTTCATTTGGTTTTCAACCTGATTTCTTTCACTCTCTCTCTTTTTAAAAGAGCTGTATTTACTAGAGTGTGACATGGATTATTTTCACGAACCATACTTTCACATGTGTGTGTGCTAAGAATCACAGTCTCAAACAAGAGGATGAAACCATGTCCATCAGATTATACCCTGAACTGCTGGCTGCCAAGCTTGACACACACAAATCCAGTCATTGACACCCAGCAGCCCACACTGCTCACAGCCCTCAGCCACACATGGCTTTCACATGCAGTGTGACTGTGCTCTCCCTAGCGGGAATCTTAAACTGATGGCGCCAGGCTGTTTTCTGATGTGGTATCTTCATTTTCCAAGGATAACAGAATGGGGAGGAGCAAGGACCAATATGTATGGGTTTTCTTTTCTCTGGCTGCTGTCTTGCTTATATGTATGTCTTGTTTTAAAGACGTATCTAACTGAACTGGTCTTCTGAAACTAGCATAGAAATTGGGATGGATCAAGAAATTTTGCAGAAGGAGGCAAAAGTCTGCACTGCTGCCTCCTGCTCCCTGATTGAGAACTCCAAGAGACAAATATAGTGCAGGAAATTCCATTTTGCAGTTCACAGGCATTTATTTTATGTGAAAGAATGATTTATCTAATTTGTAACAAAAATAGTTTCAATGTTTGTGTACATTTGGATACTTCGCTTTTGGTGTTTTGCGTAAACTTTAATGTAAACTTTGGGATTAATGTTTGATAAGTAAACATTATAATTTAACTTTTCTGGCCTTTCTTTCTGCAAAACTATGGCATCATCACCGTTTATTTTATTGGCTACATCATTCACATTAAATAAGATTGCCAGGCTTGTTAGTCGTTCTTGACTCATCGTTGATCTTAAATAGTTGGTTTTTTAAAATTAACTTCATTTTACTGAAGCTTCTTTCACAGGTTCTCCGAAGTCGTTGAAAGGGTTGTGTAAATTCTCAGAGCAATGCAGAAATTGGGAAATGCATCCTGTAAATAGTTTCTGTTAATTAGGTGCAACAATTCCAGTGACTTTGTGCAGTATTTCCACATTAAAATTGAGCTTGTTTTTAAATACCTAAAGCTCCAAAGTAAATTTTACAGAGTCTAAGTCATCAGGATACTTAAGAGCCAAACTGGCAGAATTACTCATTTGCATTATCTGTTGGCCATTTAAAAAGAGAAAATATTCATTTAGGATTCTAGTACTCTCAATTTTGGCATTGATCTGAGTTGATATTCTATCAAAGATTATATTAATTGTTTGCTTGGAACAGACTCATATTTGAAAAAGCAGCATTGGGTTTGCTGTGTTAGTATTCCTTGGCAAGCTTAGTGGCAGTAATTTGGGTCATAGGCAGTGGCACAAATGTAACATGTCTCCTATTATTATTATTATTATTATTATTATTATTATTATTATTATTATTATTTATTTCATTTCTATACCGCTTTATATTTTAAAGAAAAATCTCAAAGCGGTTTACAGCATATTAAAACATCAATGTAATAATTCAGAATCAAACATTTCTAAAGAAAGTCAAATATAGAGTATATAGTCAAAGCAAAATAATTAACAGAAAACTAAAATATTATCTTAAAGATTTCAAAATAAAACATAATAAAGGAGATCAACTACAGAATACATATTTAACACAAACAAAGTTAAGGCACCTCTTCAGTAGAGCTGGTGTCAGGGCCCCGCCCCTAGGCCAGGTGGAAAGCGGCCTTTCATGTGCTATAAATAAATAAATCATGATCATAATGATGGCCAACCCTGTGGGTGCATATTATTTATATCCAAATTAATAAAGGTGAATTGAATTGAATTAAATTAATATCATGGGGCATGGGCTATAAGAAATATTGATTTTTTTTGTGTGGACATAAATATAAAGCAGAATTCCGTTTAAGGTATGTCAGTTAGTGAGTAAAGTTAGTAAGTAAAATGAGTCTTTCAGCTTTTAGCAAGCCAGTCAGGGGCAGGCTAGCTGCTCCAGCTCCCAGAGCAGCGGACGCTAGCCCCATGCTGCCATCTTAGGCAGTGTGGGGCCCTGAGCCACTGTGTCACTCCCAGGAGAGATGTGTGCTTGGGCGAACTGCAGGCCAGGCCTCACGGTAAGTGCCGCCTCCCACAGTGTGCCATGTTGTCACCCCTCAAGGATGATACCCAGGGCAGACCACATACCCCACCTCACCCTTCCTAAGCCCCTGAAGCCAATAATCTTGCTGCTCACCCTCAACATGCCGCCTGGGTGCATCTGCTCTCTCCCCTGCCAGATCTGGCATCACATATGAAAAACAAAGGAAATAAATTCTAGTTTTGGGAATATTTGTTTTTATGTTTCTTTTGTTAATGATCATAGAGTTTTTGGATGTTTCAATGGAATTGGGATGTTTTCTTGCAGGAGAACTTGTATCTTCTCTTTTTTTGTGGTGGTAGAAAACTTGGTTTACATCTTTTTTAAAAAAATAAAAATTACGGAATTTTTACTTGTACATCACACAAACAAGCATTGAATAAAAGGAACAAAAAAACAGAAGAAAATGCAAAAAATTACGAGGATGTATACATAATAACCTAATCTGCAATCAAAACTACAAAACATTATATTCTCCCTAAAAAGGGAAAAGAAGAATGAAAAACAACACCAAAAGAAGGAGGAGGAGAAGAACTTGTATCTTATCAGGGTCACACAGTTAGCAAAGAAATTATGTCCTATATTTTAATCCCCTATGTGACTTTCTTGTCACCATCTTCTTTGCAATGATAGGCAAGTTGTTACAAAAACATATAAATGATAATTAGTTTCGCCAGCTTGGCAGCCAAATGGAAAGGAATATACACTTGTAAGAACTTAGAGAAATCTGTATTGCAATTACCGGTAAGCTGTGTTTGTTGTTTTATTGCTTGTTGTTTCCTCCTTTGGGAGGAAGGGCAGGATATACATTTGATAAATAATATAAATAGTCCAGCACTCTGTTTATATGACACCCAACTGTACTTTCCCATAAGAATCAGAAGAGGCTGTGTGGGCCTCGGACCGATGCCTAGATGCAGTGGTGGGTTGGATGAGGTAAAATAAGCTAAACTTGAATCCCAGCAAGACATGGGCTTTGTGAGCAGTTCTCATGTCTGAGAAGTCAGCTGATTACCTGCCCTGGGTGGGGTTGCACTCCCCCTGAAGGAGCAGGTATGCAGCCTTGGGGTGCTGCTCAATCCAGCTTTGTCACTGTGCGTTTCAGCTGATAGGACAACTGGGGCTGTTCCTGGACTAGCTCAGCTTGACCACTGTGATTCAGGCATTGGTAACTTCGAGACTGGACTACAGAGGTGCCCCGCAAGACGAATGCCTCGCAAGACGGAAAACCCGCAAGACGAAAGGGTTTTCCGTTTGCAAGTTGCTTCGCAAGACGAATTTCCCTATGGGCTTGCTTCGCAAGAAAAAAGCCCATAGGGAAATCTCCAGGGACCTATTTAATTGCTGGCGGTGGGAAGCAAAGCCTTTCCCCACCCCTCCAGCCTTCAGAAAAGGTCCAGGAAGGCCAGCGGGGGCCGAAAGGCTTTGCTCCCCACCGCAAGCATTTTAAAAGCAGTCCGGGATAGCAGGGAAGCGCTTCCCGCTATCCCGGACGGCTTTTGAAGGCAGCCGGGGGGAGCAAAGACTTTTGCCCCCCGCCAGCCTTCAGAAGAGGTCCTGGACCTCTTCTGAAGGCCGGTGGGGGGCGAAAGTCTTTGCTCCCCCCCGCCTGCCTTCAAAAGCCGTCCGGGATAGCGGAGAAACACGCTGCGTTTCTCCACTCTCCCAGGAAGGCAGGCAGGGGGGAGCAAAGACTTTCGCCCCCCGCCGGCCCTCAGAAGAGGTCCCGGGGTTTTTTTAAATGCTGGCGGGCGGCAGCGAAGGAGATCGCCCCGGACAGCGGAGAAGTCCTCCGCTGTCCCGGGGTTTTTAAAAATGCTGGGGGTGGGAAGAAAAGCCCTTGTCCCCCCCCCCCAGCCTTCAGACGAGGTCGGGGGACAGACTGTCCCCGGACCTGGTCTGAAGGCGGTTTCCATAGGAATGCATTGATTGATTTTCAATGCATTCCTATGGGAAACCGTGCTTCGCAAGACGAAAAACTTGCAAGAAGAAAAAACTTGCGGAACGAATTAATTTCGTCTTGCGAGGCACCACTGTACTGCAATGCACTCTACATAGGGCTTCATGTAGAAGCCCTATGTAGAGTGCAGAGGTGCAGAGGTCCAGTGTTGAGGGCCTTCTGGCGGTTCCCTCACTGCAAGAAGCCAAGTTACAGGGAATCAGGCACAGGACCTTCTCGGTAGTGGTACCCGCCCTGTGGAACGGCCCTCCCACCAGATGTCAAAGAGAAGAACTTTTAGAAGACATCTGAAGGCAGCCCTCTTTAGGGAAGCTTTTAATATTTAACAGAAAACTGTATTTTAATACTCTGTTGGAAGCCGCCCAGAGTGCCTGGGGAAACCCAGCCAGATGGGTGCGGTATAAATAATAAATTCTATTCTATTCTATTCTATTCTATTCTATTCTATTCTATTCTATTCTTTCTTACTGACGATTACCTGGAGCCCACCTCATTGGGACATTTAAACCTTCTCCTCAGATATGCAGAAGCTGTTAATGGAAAAGTAGTTCCCCCCCACCCCCATGTAAAGGACAAAGGAGGTATGAAATTCAAAAATGGGCAGCTGCTGTCCATTCAGCTATCAGGGAATGAACAGAGGACAAATGGTGGAGACTGCCTCCCTCTCCTCTTCCCCCTCCAGATAAGAGGAAGACAGTATAGATTTACAACAGTGGTTTGCTGAAGGTCATGACTCAGAGATAGAAGAGGGGCAAAACTGGGAGATAATGGGAGAAGAGGAGTGGGAGAAGCAGAGCCGGAGCAGCTGGCTGACATGTTATCACTAGAAAGCATTCCAGACCCCCCCTTATCCCAGAACCTGGCGAGCAGTGAAATTAGGAGAGCAAAGAGCTAAGAGGCAATTGGCCTTAAGCAGCCACCATAGGGGAGGGGTGTGCTGTTGATGACTGAGAAGGGAAGGGGAGTGGAGCTTACTCGGAGCAACGCCATTCCTTCAAGATGCAGCATTTCTAAGCCTCTCTCTGTGAATATTGAATAAAAGACTTGGTAAGAGCTCCTTGTTTGTCAGCCTGCCATGGGGGAGGATCAGATTCCCTGAAGCCTGACACCAGCAGTTATCTGACGTGCCAGCCAACCCACCTGCCCAAACCAACCTATACTACCCTCTAGGGCAGAGCTTTCCAAACTTTTCACGTTGGTGACACTCTTTTTAGACAACGCAACATTTCGCGACACAGCAATTGAGTTTTACCAGCAAACCAGAGGATAAACTAACCCATTTCCAGCCCCAGGAGGAGCACAGGGAGTGTTAGTGTGACACACCTACACACCGCAGCCGATACACTAACATATTGAAACACACAGTTTGGAAAGCTCTGCTCTAGGGGCCTCCACTCCAGGAGCCATGCAAGTATCAATGCAGCGTTCGAGCTTTCAGCATAGAGGAAAGGAGCTAACATTTTTATGACCATGTAGCGGTACATGCTTTGGTGCCAGAGCCTCAGATTTATCCCCTTAAATTAGAGACTTAGTGCGTTTTGTGGCTAAATTTACATTTCAGTTTTATTAGTGTGTGATATTGTTATTGATTGCTATCTGTAATGACAGGTTCATCATAATTTTTGATGTTGTGCTGTAAACCATCCTGTGATGCTCGGATGAAGGGCAGTGTATAAATATAATAAATAATTAAAGCAGGGCTATATTAAGAGGTGCTGATGGGACATATTGCATACCATCTAGGTGGAGCACACAAACAACAAAACCAGCTTAAATAATCAAGCATCCCATAATATGGGTAAAGGTAAAGGACCCCTGACAGTTAAGTCCAGTCGCAAATGACTCTGGGTTGCTGCACTCATCTCGCTTTACTGGCCGAGTGAGCTAGCGTACAGCTAGCATGTGGCCAGCATGGCTAAGCCGCTTCTGGCGAACCAGAGCAGTGCACGGAAACGCTGTTTACCTTCCTGCCGGAGCGGTACCTATTTATCTACTTGCACTGTTGTGCTTTCGAACTGCTAGGTTGGCAGGAGCAGGGACCGAGCAACAGGAGCTCACCCCATCACGGGGATTCAAACTGCTGACCTCCAATCGGCAAGCCCTAGACTCAGTGGTTTAGACCACAGCGCCACCCGGTCGCTAGGCTTTAACATTATACAAACACATTTCTGTTTCCTTTCATAGAACAAGCACGATCAGGGATTTCTTTAGCTATGATTCCTTCATTGCAGGGGGGTTGGGCTAGGTGACCCCTGGATGCCCAAAGAACCATCAATGCAACCACAAGGTTCTTTTATGAGAAAGGAGGTCCATATATTCCCGCAGCCACCCAGGTATTTGCAGCAAAAGTTATATCACAACAGACATATGGCTCCCAGGTTTGCAATGATCAAAACACTGCCCCTTTTGAAATTCTACAAACAAGAAGCCTAGAATTAAATTTAAGATTTTAACTGATGCTAAAGAAAGGGGTGGATTTGCCCTGCCAGACCTTAAACTTTATTATGAATCAGCAGCCTTCTGCTGGTTGAAAGACTGGCTACTTCTTGAGAACACAGACATTTTGGACCTAGAAGGTTTTAATAATTTTTTTGGATGGCATGCTTATTTGTGGTATGACAAGGTTAAAGCTCATAAGGGTTTCAAAAACCATATTGTCAGGAAAGCATTATTTAATGTCTGGACTAGATATAAAGACTTGTTGGAAAGTAAAACTCCAAGGTGGTTGCCGTCAATGGAAGCAAAAGCTGTTAAAAAACTGAATATGGAAGTTAATTGGCCGAGATATTGGGAAATTTTGGAGCAAGAGGGAGACAGATTGAAACTGCAAAGTTTTGAGAAGTTAAAAGGGAAGGTGAGGGACTGGCTTCACTACTGCCAGATAATGGAAGTCTTTAAAATGGACAGGAAAATAGGCTTCCAGGTGGAAAAATCAAAACTAGAGACTGAATTGTTAGAGCCCAGTACTAAGAATTTGTCAAGAATGTATAATTTGCTGTTGAAATGGAATACACAAGACGAAACGGTCAAGTCGGCAATGATTAAGTGGGCACAAGACATTGGTCATGACGTTATGTTTGTTGACTGGGAAAAGTTATGGACCACCGGGATGAAATTTACAGCATGTAATGCTTTAAGAGAAAATATAATGAAAATGATTTACAGGTGGTACATGACCCCAGTCAAACTTGCAAAAATCTATCATTTGCCCGATAATAAATGTTGGAAATGTAAAGAAACTGAAGGAACATTCTTTCATCTTTGGTGGACGTGCCCAAGGATTAAGGCTTTTTGGGAAATGATTTATAATGAACTAAAAAAGGTACTTAAGTATACTTTCCATAAGAAACCAGAGGCCTTTCTCCTGGGCATAGTCGGCCAATTGGTGTTAAAGAAGGATAGAACATTTTTTATGTATGCTACAACAGCAGCAAGAATACTTATTGCAAAGTATTGGAAGACACAAGATCTACCCACCGTGGAAGAATGGCAGATGAAGGTGATGGACTATATGACTTTGGCGGAGATGACAAGTAGAATCCGAGACCAGGGAAGAGAAACGGCGGAAGAGGATTGGAAAAAATTTAAAGACTATCTAAAGAAATATTCAAAAATTAGCGAATGTTAGATTGATGCTGGATGAGAAAGTTAGGGGTTAAATAGCAACAATGGTTATGATAAAAGAAAATGAGGGTTAACAAAATTAAATTGAAAATAATGGAAGGATTTGCTGATCAATTAATTAGACATGAGAATACAGAAAGGGGAGGCATGAGGAAGTCGGGAAAGTAAGTTATAAGAAATTAAGATCTGAAATTATACGTGTTATGTTTTTCTATGTTTTATGTTTTGTGTATTATTCTAAAAATTTGTGAAAATCTTAATAAAAATTTATATATATATATAAAATGAAATTCTACAAACAAAATCTGTTCTCTGCTGGGGATTCCTTCCTGAGTCTCCAAATGTAGCAGTTTCCCTGGTGGTCGGACAAATCCCAGTTATGTCCTCGATATGAATTCTGAAGATCCATTATTGGCTAAGACTAATTTTCTTCCTGGTAGGTCTGGCAACCTTAACCTTAATAGACACATGTCAAACAAAATGGAAATCTTCACTGCAAGAGAAACTGAGAAGCCGAGGGTCTGATAACCGGAGGATATGAGAAAGTCATTAAATACTCCAGCGAGGTATTTATCCAAAATAGAAATACCAAATTTTAGAAGAGCTTTGACCTTTGCTAGATTTAATGTCCTTCCATCAGCATCACTGCAGAGTAGATCTGAAAGCAAACCATATTCAGAGCGAACATGCCTTTGTGGTTTGAAGGAAGTTGAAACGGCTACTCAAGCTCTACTACATTGTTATTACTACAAGGTTATACATTTTATATTTATCACTCCAGTCATGAAGCAAACCCCAAGCAGAACTGATGATTATTACTTAAAATACTTAATAGAGGACAGGGAACCAGAGATCACCTTAAAAATGGCTAAATTCTGTGCTGCTGCTTTAAAATTAAGGAGACAAGCTTTGAATGAATCTAACGGCGAATCTCTTAATATGTTTTAAATTAGCAATTATGGTTTTAACATATATTTTAGCTGTTTTATGTCTGAATTATTTAGTGTGTATTAGCTTATAGAGTTTAATTTCAATCTATTTATGTTTGTATGCTCTCTGCTGTTGAATATGTTGCACTCTGGTCAGTGACTGAAATAAATCGATTCATTGAAGTTAGCATGCCACTGCTATTTCAGCAAATTATTTTGATTTTTGTTACGTGGTGCACGATTGCATGTCTTTATTATTAAGGTTAATTGCCTAAGATTGCAGAAGCTGCCACACTCTGATAGATCGGCAGAGGCATCCCAGCAGTGCAGTTCTCTGCTTAAACGAGCACCTCACTTGGCTGCAACTTAGCACGTAAAGTTCTATTCTGTCAAGAGAATCCTAAGGCAACACTTTGTTGTTTTAATATTTCTCCACCAGGGGGCATAGAAGGTCTTTGGCTTAGAAGCAGGATTCCCAACCCTGCTCCCAAATTCACTGTTTCATCAGATAATTTTCCTGTTCTTAGCAAAACTGGAATGTGGATCGCTTTATATAGCAATATTTCTGAAACAAGAAGTGTTAAAACAAATCCGATGTACACATACATGTTTATCTCAGAAAATTCCTCCTTTAAGAGGGTGCTCTTTTTAAAGAAAATGATGGGGGGGGGTGTTGTCAGGTAACTCTGTGCCACTGAGGTTACCTGAGCCTCAGGCAACAGCAAAGGATCCAGGAGTGTGCCCAAGCTGTGTAGCCACTCCCATCCAATCTGGGGAACTGCCTACTAACAGTGCCTCATTATCTGAATTGAGTCTCAGTTTGTTGACCGTCATATAATCCACTTCTTTGCTAGAGCTGTGTGTCACCAGCATTTTGCTGGCAACGTACTCCAAACCTCTGGATAATGCCACTCAGTGGATTCACACAGATGCTAAATAACATAGGGGATAAAATTGAACCCTGAGGAACCCCACACAGAAGGTTCCACAGGGCCGAATAGCTCTCCTCAAGCATCACCCTCTGGAAATGACCCTCCAAGTAGGATCGGAACCACTTCAAAGTGGTGCCAACTATCCCTAACTTGGGCAGCTGCTCCAGACGGATACCACAGTGCACTGAGTATCCAGGTGGGAACAGCTGGGTGAGACCAACACCACCCTGCTCATTTACCCAGGTCTCAGTGATACAGCCTAGATCAGCCTGCTCATCCTTACTCAGATCCTGGATGAGGGAGGTCTTATTCAGAGCTGATCTGGCATTCAGCAACAGCAGCCCTAGATCTGGGGCTAGGGAATCCCCCAGGTTCGAGGAAGGGCTGGCACATGGCATGCCCCTTACCCGGCCTGCCCCACCTCCCACACCATACCTCCCCCCTACCCTGAACCATGGCGATTTGCCCTCCCCTCTCCCCAGCTCCTCTCTTCCCATGCATACCTTTCACCACTTTATTTTTTAAAAAACACGACAACACAAAAAATTTAAACCCACAGGTTAAATGGTATGATACTGCTTCAAATGTATAGTGCAGCTGGGGCCCATTTCTACTCAGAATGAAGTCCTATTGAATTTGGCAGCTCTGGAGAATATAGCCTAAAACCAGATTTTCTGTTTTCCCTTGCTTGTTTGCTTGGTTAATAGCTATATCAATATTCTCCTAAGGACTGTTTATGGGTTTATCAACAATACTGCCTAGTCAGCATCCATAACATTTCTGGCAGCCCACTGCAATTGCCTGCAAAGGCTTATGTGAATATTCACTAATACCAGGCATAAGGAAGAGGAAAAGGTCTCATCTTTTGAGGCTAGAGAACAAAAGGCAGTGCTGTATCAGCTGCAGCTATTTTCTCGAAGTGGATAGAAATTACCAAAACTGCCCAGTGGAGGGTAGTAAAGCTAGTTGCAAATCAAATGTTATGGGATACAGTGTTCACCATTTCCTATCTCCAAATAGCGAATGAATTTTTATTAGAAGTATTAAAGAAAGATTGATTCCATGTTCCCCAAAAATTGACTGTCCCCATTGTTCGGGTAGGAATTTGTGCCACACAGAAGTTGAGTTTGAGGCATTTCTACAGCAATGAGGATTCATCCTGATTTGCTTTTGGGGTGTTAACACACCTCCCCTTTAAACATGCATTCATCCCATACTTTTCAGTGCATTTTCTTGTCACTCTCCTAACTGCAAAAGTATATTATTATTATTGTTATTTTAAAAAGTAGATTTGTTGTGACAGAGGGCTTTAATCAACTTTCAGTGAACACACCTACATTTCTAGAATCCACTTGAATCACTCCCATGACATGGTGACAGTCTGGAGGCATCTTGAGTCTGTTAAAGAATAATGATGATTATACTTCCACTAAAACCTACATTTTCATGTTTTGCCCTAAACAACTTAGTCTTAGGATGCTTTAATCACCGCCTCCCCCCATATGTCCTAGGCCAATCACTGAGATTTGCCCAGACCCATTGAAACATTGTAAATTATAGAAACATGTATTCAGTAGGGTACCGAATGTCCTGAAAATTGTGCTAATTGTGTCTTGGATTTTGAACCGTTCACAAAACTATTCCACAGTGTTCCAAGGCCAGCTTTCGTAATATCTGAGCATACGAAATGGTTTTGTCCATCAGCCTTGACTTTCTATCCCAAGGCCTCATATCAAAGGCATTAAATCAATATAGACACTTGTCACGGACAGTGCCTCTGTCTTATCTAGTTGGAGCCTCAGTTTCTTGGCTCTCATCCCGTCCATCACTGAGGCAAGACAATGGTGCAGCACATCCACCTGCAGATGGAAAGCAGAGCTGTGTGCCATTAGCATATTGCTGACAATGTACTCCAAAGCTGCAGAAGACCCCACTCAGAGGTTTCATGTAGATGTTAAACAGCAAGAGGGATAAAATCAAACCATGAAGAACCCCACAATGAAGGCTCCACAGCATGGTTAGGCAAACTAAGGTCCGGGGACTGGATCCAGCCCAATCGCCTTCTAAATCCAGCCTGCAGATGGTCCGGGAATCAGCATGTTTTTACATGAGTAGAATATGTCCTTTTATTTAAAATGCATTTCTGGGTTATTTGTGGGGCATAGGAATTCATTCTCCCCCCCCAAAAAAAAATATTGTACGGCCCCCTACAAGGTCTGAGGGACAGTGGACCGGCTCCCTGCTGAAAAAGTTTGCTGACCCCTGATCTATACCATCTTTGCTATTGTTTTTACTTAAAATACAGTTTATGGAAGCATTAACCCAATACAAAATGGCAGCCTTCCTTTAAATCTGAATTTCATTTACCTCATTTTACTGGTTAATAAGCAGCCAGCAACTCAGTTTAGCCTGAATATTTTGAAGTTATAAACTTCATGGTGCTCTTGCATCATTCCCCCCCCCCAAAAATATCGTCTGCCGCCCCCCACAAGGTCTGAGGGACAGTGGACTGGCCCCCTGCTGAAAAAGTTTGCTGACCCCTGCTCTATAGGGCTGATTGGCACTCACCAAGAATCACCCTGAGAAACGACCAAGTAGCACTGAAACCACAGCAAAGCAGTGCCACCCATTCCCAACTCAGACAGCCGTCCCCAAAGGATACCATGGTTGATAGAATCAAAAGCCAAGGAGAATTAACAGGGACACATTTCCCCTGCCTCTTCCCTGACAGAGGTCATCATACAGGGTGACCAAAGCAGCTTCTGTGCCAACATCGAGCTGAGACCTCAAATAATGAGATGGATCTAGAAAACCAGTTTCCTCCAAAAGCGCCTGGATTTGGCTTAATATAGAATGAAACAGGATAGAACTCCGTTATCTATATATAAAAATATTTTTTTCAAGGACACAAAAATACATGAATTCAGTCACTGGAAGAATAAAAATGATATTTATGTCTGTTTAGTTGCAGTATGTTATTAGTTTCTGAAATCTTGTGTGATTATCACAGTGCTAGATCTATTTCCCCAAGTAATTAGCTTCCCATTTTCTGAAAGCAAAACACAAGTCTGACCTTCAGAGTAAAACTAGCATTATCAAATTACAGCAACATCCTGGTCTTTCAACTGAAGATAAGATCGCTGTTAGGCAGCACATAGACTGAAACTAGAAAACTGAGGAAAAGCAGGCAAGCGAAAGTGATGTGATAGGCAGAAAAGGAAGATTGCCTGGAAAAATTTAGAGGAGGAGAGGGAGAAAACCAGACAATAGGGATGAAAGAAAGAATATCCTCCATGAAGATGGAGGATATTATCAGTAGACCTCAATATAATTGTAATTTTTAATCAACAATTTGAGTTAATGGTAGGAGTTTCTCATGGCAACATAATACAGTGGTACCTCGGGTTAAGTACTTAATTCGTTCCGGAGGTCCGTACTTAACCTGAAACTATTCTTAACCTGAAGCACCACTTTAGCTAATGGGGCCTCCTGCTCCTGCCGCGCCGCCGGAGCACGATTTCTGTTCTCATCCTGAAGCAAAGTTCTTAACCCGAGGTAATATTTCTGGGTTAGCGGAGTCTGTAACCTGAAGCGTATGTAACCTGAAGCGTATGTAACCTGAGGTACCACTGTATTAAAATAACTGGATAATGCGAAAAGAAAAAAGAAACAAGAGTAATAGTTCCAAGTTGGATATTTGGTTTCTCTTGGCGTGTGAGGAGCCAGCATGGTTAGAGCACAGAACCAGGACCCCTTTCAACCATGAAAATTACTGAGTGACCTTGGGCCAGTCACTAACCCTCAGCCTCACTTACCTCCCAGCATTTTTGTGGGGATAAAATGGGTGGAAAGTCATGGTATGCCACCCTGACTTCCTTGGAGGAAGGCTGGCATAAATAGGCAATACATACAATTTGTAGGGATAGATATTTATTAATGAAGGAAAAGACAGTGGCATTGTGTGGAGCTGAGAGACTATATCATAGCCCCCAGCATTCACACTGAAGGAACACAGTTGTCAGAACTACAATGGGAGATTGCATTCATTGAGATTGACCTGGTACTGTAAACAACTGCAGTGGGATGTATGTGTAGTGAAATTTTAACCACAGATGTCACTTGTGTAGCTCTTTTTGCTTGAGAAGAAAAGGGCTGAGGAGAGTTGGTGTGCTGTCCATGGTTCTAAAAGAAAAAGGAAAAAACCCCATGCTGGATAACCAGCAGGTGTCTAATAAGAAAAGTCATACCAGGAGCAGTAATTTTTAATATGCTGTGATCCAAACCAACTCATTCCCCACCACTGTTGGAAGTTCTGCATTGATTTTGCTTCACGGTGGTGGCCGGTGGGAGAAACAGGCAGTGCAGTACATTTATTATTAGCCAAACCGGCTGCACTATGGTTTATCAAAGGGGTGGTGGACCTGTCATCATCCCTGACTATTTGCCAGGCATGCTGGGGCTGATGGGAATTGGAGTCCAACAACTCCTGAAGGGCCAAAGGTATGTTATCCTTGGTTTATGGCAGGAACAGTATCCAACCTGAATCTTGGATGTGGGGAGTTCTCACTCCCTTACCAACAACCTCAGATTGCAGTGGGGACTATTTGTATGCAGAAATCTGCTTCTGCACCTAGTTTGCCCTTTGACAGAGTGGCAGCATGTTATCCTTGGAGTCCTTTCCTCCCACTGAATGAATCTTAGGACTCGGCTACATTAGTAAAAAATGTGTTATAAAAATTCAACACCAGATGGTGCTGTAGAGCAAAAAACTTTTCTATGTGAATTTACATAGCAATTTTTCTTTTGTTATAACTATTTAATTTATGACTTATTCATAGCATCCCCCCTCCACGTGTGTAGATCCACCCTTAGTTTGCTTGGGTATCAATTAATCTGGATATTCATTTGAAGTCCAAGGCAGTTGTGCCTTTTCTGCAGCCATGCAAATTTAAAGGGGGTTACCCTTGCACCTCTGATCCCATGCCAATCTCTCTTGAGGATGCTGTCAAATTAATGATGCCCAGGAAATTTTGGAGCTCGTTTTTGGGGCTGGAGACTCAGCCCAGGGATAGTGACTCTTCTCATTATGAGGCTATGTGTGGTAAGAAGGCAATTCACCTTCAGCAGAGAGGGCTTCATTTTAACTTTTGCATGCATCTATTTCCCAGGACTCTGTGACTCCTTTCCACATCACACCAAGGCAATACAAGTATATAATCAATCTAACGACATTTGTTCAACATTGCAAGACATGCAACAAATGAAAACCTTCCATAGATTGAGAAATGGGTGTAATTCCATGGGTTGGATTTCAAACAGTACACTTGTTGGGATTTTTTAAAAAGAAGAAGAAGAAACAAGCCCAGTATCTATTTGATGAATGAATGAAGAAGGTATTGCTAGGGATTTTTCAAGTGCTGCTGGAGATTTAACCATGCAGCCTCCTTTAAGCCTTCTGCAAATGGGTCATTATGATCCTCAGCTCTTCTTCTTCTACTTTTTTTTTTTATAAGACATCTGTAAGAGGAGACATCACACAGCAGGGCACCCTGCAGCGTTTGAGTTCAGTAGAAAGAAAAGGTTACTTACAATATTACTGATACTTTTCCCCCTGCTGCACCTAATTGCTGGGAGAGTCACCATCCAGGACAGATTCTGTTCTATTGCAAAGTCTGCCAGACCCAGTATAACAAAAGTGTAACTGGCTGAAGTTATTAACTATTGGTTTTAACCAACCACTGACAAATACTGTCTGAGGCTGACAACTGGAAGAAAGAAATCATATACATGTGGAGATGGCAGGTGCAGTTGTCTTTTCTTAAGAGAGAGGCACAGTCTTTTTTCCATCAGACTGGAGTGGCAGATTGGAGGAGATTGGTTCTGTTGAAATGGAAATTAATCCAGATGGGATGCGCTTCTTTCCCATGTTAATCAGAATAGTCATGTATGCGGCTCTGAGATGCTAACGAGCAAGAGAGGCTGGCTGAGATGTAGGTCTCGACAGAGAGGAAAGGCCCTTCAGACCATCAATCCCCCCCCCCCCCCGCTTATCAACATACGCCATTTTGATGCTGTTTGATTGTCGTGAATGTATTTGTGGTTAGTTAGAAGATCCGGTAGGTTTTTATACAGTGACGGACACATTCCAGCCATGGATCAGTCTCACCTTCAAAAAGCACATTGTATTATGACTCAGTCATAGCCAAGAATTGCACAGGCTTGCATCTGACACTAGTCATCTTTGTGAGAAGGAAACACAGCTGTATCAGTAAATGATCCACAAAGCATGGCTCCAACCTTTCACTCCTGGCCTCTTCTGCATCAATGTCCGATTTCCCCCATAATTCTACCCTTTGCTTGATTCTTTTATACCATGACCCCTCATTCGAAAGAGAACGAATACCTCCAGGAATACCAGAGTTTTCTTTCACTCCATCAGCCTTTTAGGGTTGACCATCATTATGGACTTTAGGTGACAAGGAGATGTTACATGATTAAAGACAAAATTGTCAAGCATACAGAAGGACAAGCCTTTTCGAAGAAGAGTCAAAATGGCTTCTGCAAAAGAGCTCAGGTCACAGTGACCACTTAAAGTTCTTTGATACATTGTGTACTTGGACTTTTAAAGAAGCTTTAAAAGATCTGGAGCTAGTGCTAAGCAGAGAAATGACCAACTTTGCAAGAGGATACCAAATTATTCAAAGTGATAAAAACAAAAAGGGATTAAGAAAAACTTACAAAAGGATCTCTCCAAATTGAAATGCTTACACTGAAAGAACAATTGTGTTAGTGTGATGTTCAATTCCACCTGCAGTTTAAGAGGGGAAGCAAATGAAGGGGGGACCCAATAAAGGTTTATAATATTATGTGGGATGGGGAGAAAGTGGATAGAGAGTGCCCCCCTCTGCAGAATACTACAACCTGATGTCATCTGGTGAAGCTGGACGGTGGGGAATTCAGACAGAGAAAAAACTTCTTAATACAGAGCATTGTTAAATTATGGAGTTTGGTCAGTAGTGGTGGCATAGCTGTCAACTTTTCCCTTTTCTTGTAAGGAATCCTATTTGGAATAAGGGAATTTCCCTTAAAAAAAAGGGGAAAGTTGACAGCTATGAGTGGTGGTCATCAGCTTAAAAGGAGATTAGACAAATTTGTGCAGGAGACGGCTTTCAGTACCTCCTAGTCTTGATGGATACATTTGCCTCTGAGTGCCATTTGTTCTGGAGCACAAGTAGGTAGCACACTATTGCTCTCAGGTCCTGCAATGGACCTGATCCAGCAGGGCTGCTCTTATGTTTTGCTGGCCTTACCCATTTCTGTTCTCCCCAGAATGAATGCCATTTCTTCTTGCACTAGCTGAATTAGTCTTCAAGCTATTTGCTGGCGGAAGGTTTACATTCCTGAATGCTGATCAGCCTCTTGAATACACACAGCTGTGGGGTTTATTTGAGTCATTAAGCAAAAGTAATTAAGGAGAGGCACCCCAAAAGGAGTACCATAATGTGCTTCTTCTTAATGCAGCCAAAAGCTCTCATTCAAAGCATTTATTTCTATTGTCCAAAACTTCCATCGGCTACACAATTATGCACAAATTTTTGGATGTACAATTAATTAAATGAATGAATATATTTTTACCTGTCCTGAAAATGTAGGAAGCCTTACACCAGGAGGGGGGTACTATTTTTACCTTGCTTTTCTTCTTCCACATATGCTTCCTAGGTGGTCACCTATCCATAGATTGATCAGATCCAGACCTGCTTTGCTTCAGCAAGGAGGTGGCATCATGTGCCTTCAATTTCAGGGTTTTATAGCAGGACATAGGGTTATTCCTGCATCTAGGTTTAATACTGTAGTTCTGCTCGTTTGGAATACTGTCCTGAAAATGTAGGAAGCCTTACACCAGGAGTGGGGTACCATTTTGGTCCAGTGGGTCAGAACTTCATCTCCACCCCCCACCTCACGTGGGCCAACTTTGGCAAGTGGGTGGGACCAACACCCACCAGTCAAACATCTCATGTTATTTGCCACCTGTCAAAATGCACTGTTTTGTGCAGCACTTCCCAGACACCTGACAACCAGCTGGTTATTGGGTGTTTGGGAAGCGTTCCTCAAGGTACTTTGCAGGCCCTATGCTTGACATTTGGGAAGCACTGAGCACAGGGCCTGAAAAGCATTTTGTGCAGTGCTTCTGAAGCACCGGCTGGTTGTTGGGTGCTTGGGCTTTGGGTGCACTGGCAATCTGTAATGCCTGCAAAGCCGCTTTGGCTGAGCCCCTCCCTTACCTGTCTCACATCTGACACCCTATATGACATCACGTGCAGAAAAATTGAGTGTGGCTTGGCTGAAATGGCCTAGCAGGGCAATTAGCCCATGGGGTGGAGGAGAAGTTACCGTATTTCTTTGCTCTATAAGACTCATTTTTTCCCTCCTAAAAAGTAAGGGGAAATGTGTGTGCGTCTTATGGAGCGAATAAAGGCTGCGCAGCTATCCCAGAAGCCAGAACAGCAAGAGGGATTGCTGGGATTCAGAATATTTTTTTTCTTGTTTTCCTCCACCAAAAACTAGGTGCATCTTATGGTCTGGGGCGTCTTATAGAGTGAAAAATACGGTACTTTTGGTGATTTCAGTCCCACAGTAACAAGCACCCTGTTTTATCAAACTATATATGCATTCCTGTGGTATTTTAAACTTTTCTACCAAACTACTCAATACAGTCATATTATGTTGCCTTGTGTCCTAAGAAGATGCATTCACAGTTCACTTATTTTTCATCTCAACTGAGAAGAATATGTACTTTAAGGCTCCAAAATGAGATTGGCCTTGAGCAAGATACACTGTTGTCGTGATCAGGGGGATTTGTAGACAGCTTCAGTCTAAGAAAGCCAATAGCACAGTGCAATCACAAACAGAAACGAACAGCCCAACTTTCAGAATATAAATTAAACTGAACAAATGAGAAAATAATAAGAGAGTCAAACATAGAACTAGATGAGTTTTGAATTCCCAGTAATACTTTGGAGTTGGTTATGGAAAATCCAGCGTTTGTGGGCTTGGAAATTAAGGATGGTAGACCCATTAAAACAAATGAGCATGAGTTAAGTTAGGTTCATTAATTTCACTGTGTCTACTCTCAGTAAAACTTAATTAAATATCACCCTAAACCCATTACACATTCTTACTATGTCACCCATGCACTAACAGAAAGTAATCTGCAATATTTCTATAGCTAACAATCACTGCTCAACTCAGCTCATGCTGAGGAACAGCCACAAAACTGCTTCTGAGTTAGAAATAATATTTATTTATTTATTTATTTATACATACATACATACATACATACATACATACATACATACATACATACCCTGCCCATCTGGCTGGGTTTCCCCAGCCATTCTGTGTGGCTTCCAACAGGAGATTAAAAAGACATTAAAACATCAGTTATTAAAAACTTTCCTAAACAGAGCTGCCTTCAGATGTCTTCTAAAAGTCGGATAGTAGTTTATTTCCTTGACATCTGATAGGAGGGCGTTCCACAAGGCAGGCTCCACTACCCAGAAGGCCCTCTGCCTGGTTCCCTGTATCCTCACTTCTCACAGTGAGGGACCCGCCAGAAGGCCCTCGGTGCTGGACCTCAGTGTCCGGGCTGAACAATGGGGGGTGGAGATGCTCCTTCAGGAATACTGGGCCGAGGCCGTTGGCTAGGATTCACTTAAAGAGTCCCATCAGTGCAAGCCCTACATGAGGGCTTCCACTTGTTCAATGAGGTCTTGCCCCCCTCCAGCAACCCCAAGATGGACTCTGAAGGACTTGGGAGTACCCTCAGAACACCATGAGGGGATTAGAGGAGGGATCATTTATCTGGCAGGCTACACTGCTTTCTCTGACACGGCATTCACTACAGCACGACACTGCATTCCACCCATAGTTTTCCAGTTTTCTCTCTTATAAAATGTAAAATCAAAGGGTAATTTATTTGTTATCTACAAATTGGACTATGCAGCTGACAGTAGCTCTGTGATATTTACTCCATCAATGTGCGAATGATTACCCAGCTCTGAAATATCTGATATGTCTCTTATGTTAACTTGCAGTACTGGTTCAGCTGATAGGAATATGTCTACTGATGTTAGTGGAATTGAAAGGATGCCATCTGAGAAGTGGATGGTTGTTTATTTTTTGAGTTCCCTGTTACCATAAAAATATCCTCAAATAATTTAGCAAATGATTCTGAGGGACAGGGAAATAATTAAGCCTATGAAGTGTTGTCGCAGATAACAGAAGGGATGAGATCATTTGAGGAACTTGAATCTAGCTATAAATAATTATGATCTTAGCACTGCCTTTGTGAGGTAATTATTTAGAAGAAATGCTTTCCTGTTGATCCAAATTTCTTTCTTTGCTCCACTGTAGCCAGAGTCCTTACAAGCCTACAGCAACCTGGTCTGATAGTGGGTAATAAAGACAGGAGACGAGTATTTCATGATTTGTAGCCCCAACTTTAATTGCCCATGACCCCTTCAGTTAGTCTAATCCCCCTCCTCTGTTTTCCCCATTTGTGTTTTTTCAGCTTATAATGAACTGCCCTGAACAATCAATGGTACCAGGAGGGTGAGGGGCATATTCTTGTGAAGACATTTTCCCTTTTGTTATTTAAATAAGTTATATGCATCAATTAACTTGCATATGTTGTGCATGCAAATATAAGGCAGCAACATGGTCAGAAGTTCTTGTCTTTGATGCTCAGCAAGAAACTCAAAAATCTCATCTCCAGACAATGCAGTGAGTTACTCTGAAATCTTCTTATTTCTTTGTTCTCAACACTCCATAAGTTCTGGAAGCTCATGTGGAGATTTTAGGGCTGTTCAACACACACAAGCAAAAAAAGCATTTTTCTTCAAATTTTATAGTTATATACTTTTACATACCTAGGAAGCTCTCAAAAATGTAGGCATCCCCACCTTACTTTTGTGTGACCACTTTTTTTATGAACAAGCAGGCCATCCAAGCTTGCTATTAGATAAAGAAGACATATACTAAAACTTCAATATGTGTGAGTTGCACACTCATGGCCCATTATGTAATCTGTGGAATGACCCCTGGGAGACCAGGAAGAAGAAGAAGAGTTTGGATTTGATATCCCGCTTTATCACTACCCGAAGGAGTCTCAAAGTGGCTAACATTCTCCTTTCCCTTCCTCTCCCACAACAAACACTCTGTGAGGTGAGTGGGGCTGAGAGACTTCAAAGAAGTGTGACTGGCCCAAGGTCACCCAGCAGCTGCATGTGGAGGAGCGGAGACGCAAACCCGGTTCCCCAGATTCCGAGTCTACCGCTCTTAACCACTACACCACACTGGCTCTCCACAGGAAGCCACTGAGGCTGGGATGGACAGACAGGAGCCTACAGAGCAAAATTCATACCACGAGGGTCTGTAGGGCCAGAGCCATGAGCTCTTTCCCGTGAGCCTGAGGAATCCAGTGCTTCCTACTCTACCAGCAGCACAGCAAAAACACCAGGAGGTTTTTTTTCTGCCCACCAGGGCAGAACAGAGGAGAGCCTCCTTTTCAGGCCAGAGAGATTGGCCCTGTAAGACTCTAACCACAAGAGGATGGAGCCTGGAAGAGGGTGCCTGAGGGCAGATGCTTTAAAAGGCTCTTTGTCAAATGAACTGCTCACTTGGCGTGATCACAGAATCATAGAGTTGGAAGGGACCCCAAGCACCATCTAGTCAAACCTTCTACAATGTAGGAATCTCAATTAAAGCAGCCATTGGCAGATGGCCATCTAACCTCTGCTTAAAAACCTCCAATGACGATATCCTCCCGAGAGAGCTTTGCTGCCTTCAGACCTGGGATTTCAAATCCCAGTATGACTTCAGTCACTTCACTCCCACTGTCAAAAAACCCAAAACAACCCCCCAACCTTAGTCACAATGACCTTTCCCATCAGTAGCTGATGGGTGACAGCCTTAAAGGAATGCCAAGACAACTTGTGATGTTTTTGCTTCTTAAGGAGAACGTATATCCCCTGAAAGGTAGTCCAAAGGCTTTCCCAGGTGGGAAATTGCTTTGAGGGCTGCTGTGTGCTCAGACTGCACAATCTATTTCATCTGGGTAGGAAACAAAGGCAGGAGATGTTGATTTCTGAATGGCAAAGAAAACTGTTACTGAGCCATCCAGACATGATTTCATATTTTCAAAGCCATTCAACCTCATGTATGTGTGAGAGAATACAGTGATGTTTCCATCTGCTCTGAAAAGAACATTGACTAGCAATTTCAAGGAAAAGTGTTTTTTTTTGGGGGGGGAATCTTAGATTGCTAGTCAAAGTAGATTGAGCCCCGCTGGGCCTGTGATTACACATCCATCCTAGCAGGGTTTTGATAGCTGCTTCACCACCTCGTGATTCCTTGCTCATTGTTCCCTCTTCTCTCTGTATTCATCAGCAGACATATTACCAGCTGCTCTCCGTCAACCATTCTCTGAGAATCAGAGCGGGTGATCTGTGCTCCAGTGGCAGAATGAGGAAGATTGGGAAGGCATGTGGGCTGATCTCACAACAGTTTCAGCACTGTTAGGTGGAGGGGAAATAACATCAGTCTGTAAGGGGAAATGTGAGGTGCTCCGCTTCTGTTAGACCACAGAAACTTACAACTCTTGAAACCCACTCTTACGCTAAGGTTTTCGGTGCAATGCAAATGGGATTAGCCCATTTCATCACCAAGGTAGGTTAGACAAAGGGTAGCACAATATGATGCCCTCCAGATGTTGTTGGACTTCCACACAGCATGGCCAATGGCCAATGGCCAAGGATGATAGGCGGCAAGAGCCGTTGGGTTTGCCTAAAAGGCCACCCAGTGCACAGAGAAGGAGGGTACTTTTTACCATATGTGGTGGACACGTACATTGGTAAAGATTTCTGGGAAATGCTATATAACGAACTAAAGAAAATGTTTAAAAATACATTTGTTAAAAAAACAACCCAGAAGCCTTTTTACTAGGTATAATAGGTGAAGAGTTACCAAGGGAAGACAAAAGACTTTTTATGTATGCAACGACGGCAGCAAGAATGCTACTAGCCCAGAGATGGAAGGAAGGAGAAGTACCAACTAAAGAAGAATGGCAGATGAAACTGATGGGGTATGCAGAGATGGCTAAACTGATGGGGAAGATCCGAAACCAGGAAGATAAAGTATTTTCTAAAGACTGGCATAAATTTGTAAATAACTTAAAAGACCATTGTAAACCGTTAAACATGGAACCCATGGAGGGAGGGAAGGTCCGAAAGTTCAAAGAACCTTGTACTTTAATGTTTGAAATGGTTATGTTAAAATGTATAAAATTATGAAAAAAACAATAAAAAATATTTTTAAAAAGACCACCCAGTGCACTACATGGCTGAGTAGGAATTTGACAGTTCACATCCACTTTTCAGTTCACATCCAACACAGGCAGGGGTAATGCTGTGTGTCAGTTTGCATTTCTTTGTGCAGAAAGTATTGATCTGATGTGTAGAGATCTTTCCTATTCTACTTAATTCAAGAAGGCTCTGGAAGCTTCTCTGTGTGAAAGAAACAAGCAGAAAGTTCATGATGTTTGGGTTATTCCTTCAGAGAAGCTGTGTAGAGCTAGTTTAAACTGGTTCGCTTCTATCTTTTTGTCAAGGTCATGCTGACTGTAAAAGTAAAGGAGCCTGGGTTCATCTTTCTATCTTTTTTCCTTCTGGTGTGGTGTTCTGTACATAGTATGCTTAGTGTTAAGGTTTAGACTTATTATGAGTTATTTTAAGTTTAAATTAAGTCTGCTGCAACTGGATTTCTTAAGGACAGTGCCAATCCTGGATGTATTGGATTTGTGACCGTTATGCTCATTTTCCTTCAGTAGCAGTAGAGCTCTGCTGGTTGAAGTATAATGGCCTCTGATCTATTTTTTTAGGAATCCTGCAACGTGTTTAAGTTGTTACTCTGCTAACTATACTTTGGAGTTCTGCTCTGGATCAATATTGAGTAGGATTTCAACGACACTGTGACCTCTGCTTTCTTTCTTGCCATAAATTACTCTTTCAACCATCTCCCTGCCTCCTCTACAGTTGACATAACAAGAAAGGAGGAAACAGGAATCCTTTCCAGTTCATGCCAGGAAGGGACGATGGGTTCTGCCAAGAATGGGGTTGGGGAGAGACTTCTATCAAGGTAGAGCACATAGGAAAAACCCATTTTCTGCTTTGAAGCATCCAGAGCCTAGGAAGTATTGTAAGTTGCCTGTCGTGTGAGCCAAGCTCATCGCTGAATTAAGCATGTACTTGTTTTGCTTTTTACTACTTTACAAAACCATACTTAATACTCTATGCATCCTAGAGGACAAGAGTGTGCTCAGTCTTTGCCACGGCTGGTTCAGCTATGTGGCTATTATTCCCTTTGCACAAGCGTTCAAAGCTGATGCCACACTGCTTGTAACTATCAACTCTGTTGTTTCTTTTATTTGAACAACAACAGCAACAGTAAATTAACAACAATTTATTTCATTTATGAATCACTTTCCCCTCTTTCCCCCCTGCAACTCCCCTCTAAATCTGTCCTAGGCGTTCCACCCAACCCTCTGGAAAATATTTGGGGAAGGGGCAAGGTGCATTTGGCAAGGAGAAGGAAAGGTTCTGTTGTGCAAGAGTAAATCCTTGTGCTAACAGAACAAACTGCAGGACCAAACTGCGGGAGGCAGTGGAAGACAGGAGTGCCTGGCGTGCTCTGGTCCATGGGGTCATGAAGAGTCGGACACGACTAAACGACTAAACAACAACAACAACAGAACAAGTGAATTGGATACTGCCCATTAGATGCATACAAATTAGAAATACTTTTACAAGTTAAAACAGCCTCACCAAAGCGACTTCTGAGCCAGAAGACTGGCAAAAGAGATACGTCTTGTCATTAAATATCAGGGGGATTATGGGTCAGGGGGAATGTTTAAGCTGTCCTCTATTCATGGCTATATGTTTAATGTAATGTGTGCAATGTAATCCCAGGGACAGTTTAATGACATGCGTCTTCTTCGCTGGCTCCCATGCCGTGTGCATGAATCATCTGTCACTCTTAAGCATTGTCATCGATCAGTCCTGGCTTACCCTCTCAGCTGCTGCCACTGGCAACCTGATGCTAGAAATGTGAGGTGATATCTTCTAATGTATCCTGAGGGGGAGACTGCTCTCTCAGAGTAATTTAAAAACCAAAGCAGCCTGCTTGCTGAGATAGTGCTCATGGCATTACGTGTTGGTGACGGTGGTGGTAAGACATCACACCACATTCCGTCAACAGCCTATTGATTGAGACCTCTGTGGGGCTTTAAATCAATGCAACATCTCAGACCACAGCAAGATCTGTTGAGTCTGGAAACTGATGGCAACATGAAAAATAGCTCTTTCCCCCTTCCCAGATACTCCAGCTTTTTGCAGAAGAGCCTCCTCAGCCCCTAGCCCCTGGGGTGGGGATGTTGGGAAGGGAGATAAAACATACACTTGATGGGGGAATGCAAAAAATAATAATAATTATCCAGTGGAATGATTTGTGCTGTAACACGGATCAGCATTTTTCACTGGGAATTCAGTGGGAGTTGGTGAGGCCATGAAGATTTGCATGTCAGGGTTAATAAGGGAGATTAAAAAGCCACCTGCAGTCAGTTGGAATGAATAATTGTAATGAGCTCCTGCCATGGATTATTTGAAGGGAGGAAAATATGATTTCATTGTGAAGTTATATGGCACCAGAAAAATCAGCAAGTTGAGGAAGGGCCAATGCGAGGAGGGGATACAAAGTGCAATGTCTGCATCCTCTTCCTTTCTACTCTTCTTGATCTGAGACCTGAGCAGGATCCTTGAATTGGGAACCCGGTGCTCCCTACCAAGTTTTCCCATGACCCCACAGAACGATTCAGCCTTCCACATTGGCCAGGTGGGCTTATTGATAGGATTAGGCCCTAAAATGGTGGAGCAATGTGTGACTTGATGGGAAAATAGATTTAACCGCATTACGAGACATTGCAGAGAAAGGAAGCTCAGTTAATGAAATGATTGCTTAGCGATGATGGCAGCTTTGCAACTGTGCAGGCAGATAATGCAAGAGCCAGGAACTGTTTCAGAACATGGAACAATTAAATGGAAGCCCCAAAGGGACTTACTCATAAACAAAGTGGCCTATGAATCAGTTGCCTTGGGGAGCACAGTGTGTTAGCTCTGAGGAGCGTGCATACCTGATATTTTGCTTCTGCTACTACTTCCAAGTCACAGGAAACACAGTCCCTGAAATATCCGTCTCCTCTGCTGCTTTCTGAAGCAACATGTCCATTGCTGTCACTTAGGGATTAGAATATGTCCCTTAGGCAGATGCTTTCAGCTTTTACACAGCTGCAGGGACAGTAGCCCGGGCCAGAAGGTGCCTTTTCCTACCAAAGACCCATATGATGTCCCTCAGAAGCGCTGCCACATTCCTCTGCATATTTAATCCCCCATGAAAGAACCATAGATGTCCCTTTAGGCATGGAAGCAAAGTGTGCATGACTGAACTTCTGCCATGTCTTAGGATACAGTACCTTACCAAGGTAAATTTTGCAACCACAGTCAGTGGGAATGTTAATGTAATTGTTTTTGTTTGTGACTGTTATTCATTTTTGTGTTATTCCATTGTAATCTGTCCTGTGATTCTCATATGAAGGGCTGCACAGAAATTTAATACATAATAATGATGACGAAGATGATGTATGTTAGTGATTCACCTTACTGAGTTCTGTTGGAGGGAAAAGTTACAGTGAACTTTTGAAGTAAAGTGGAAAGTTAATTAACAAAAGTCTATGAGAACATCCTGACTTCCTAACGCGAATATTTCTAATCATTTTAAGTAGACTGTTGCTTCGTAATGAAATATCTATCCTATCATCAAAGAGGTATAGTTTAGTAGTCAGTAGTGAGTCACAGAGGTCTGGATGGACTGGAATATTCTTCAGCATTTTGCATTCAGTAAAGTGATAATTCATTCCAATGCAAGTCTTCTAAAGTTATTGTATAAGTTTTCTTTTAGAGCAAAATGAAGAAGTCAAATACAGTGGTACCTCGGGTTACATACGCTTCAGGTTACAGACTCTGCTAACCCAGAAATAGTGCTTCAGGTTAAGAACTTTGCTTCAGGATGAGAACAGAAATCGTGCTCCGGCGGCTCGGCAGCAGCAGGAGGCCCCATTAGCTAAAGTGGTACCTCAGGTTAAGAACAGTTTCAGCTTAAGAACGGACCTCCGGAACGAATTAAGTACTTAACTTGAGGTACCACTGTACAGATATTTCTCCAAGATGAGAGTAATACTTCTTTCAAGATGATAGCTCTGTGGTACAATGGGCCAGTGTTAGCCAGAAGGTTGTTTGTTTGAGCCCATCCAGGGATAGCTATGGGCAGGATCCCTGCATTGCAGGGGTTTGGAAAAGATGACCCTTGGAATCCTATTCAACTCTACAATTCTGTGATTCTATTGCAATCAATGACTTCTTGGATTATTCTTTTTGCTCTGCATTATATGCATTTGATGTGCTAAATCTGGAGATATCTATCGATCTGCCGTGACACCTGATTACTTTATGATCGTCAATCAGCAGTTTATAACGGGTCCGGCACACTTCTTCACAGCTGCGCCACTGTTGCTTCCTTCAGGTCACGGCTTAGCAGAGTTGAACAGCGGTGTAAAGCAGTCTTGCTTCGATGCAAGCACACACATAGACAGGTTCGTCTATTTACAGCTCTTTATTAAAACATTACAGCAAACAAAGTCCAGGGCTTCTTTCAGCCATGTCTCCCTCACAGATACACAGAGGGAAGAAGTGAAAGTACAGGGAAAAACTCCTCCTTCTTAGCTTCTAAAAGCTTCTGTCTCCGCCCAGCTTCTGTAAGCTGACGTAAGCAGGTGACACACACCAGGGGAATTTAACCAGATAAATTCTGAACCATCACACCCCCCCTTGTGTCCCTGCGTGATACCTGTGCAACATCTTCAGTAACACCTTGTGAGATCGATCCCTTCCCCAATGCCTTGTGCCCTCCCTTGGCAAACCTGTTTGGCATTTGTGGAACCACCTCACAACTCTCAGAATCGCACTGTGCGAAACTTACCCACGCACCTGTGGCCTGATACCTCTCTGGTGGGATACCTTTCGTTGTGCGACTGGACCTCCTAGGCACAAACTCAGGTGTTTCCTCTGACTCACTTTGATCAGCAGGTGAGTCCTCTGCATCATGGAATTCACCCTCTGACTTAAAGCGTCTTCGAATCCTCTCCATTACACTCACAGGAGAACTAGGCTGACTCTTGGGCAGTCTCTTAACAGCTTGTGGAGATGCCACATCCTGCTCTTGACCCTGGTCAGTGACCTGGTCGTCATCAGCAGCCTCAGCCCCTTCTTCCTCTGCCTCATCAGAACTGTCTTCTGGGTCAGAGAGACAATCTGAGAGAACATCACGCCTGACAGGAGTCTTTGACTTTACATCCTCCTCTAAGAACTCAGCGTGTTTACTGATCAGCACCTTACTCTGATCACCTGACGGGTAGGCAAACCGCCATGCACGGGCATCTGGCTCATACCCACAGAAGATCATTTTCTGGACTTTGGCTCCATCTGGCCCTTGCAAAGCTTTAGGCAAAGCGACAAGCGCAGGAGTCCCAAAAGTCCGCAGAAAGTGAACCTGGGGTTTGCGGCCATTTAACAAAGAAAACGGTGTGTCACCTACCAGTGAGTTATAGACACGATTCCAGGTGAATGACACAGCCCTAGTAGCCTCTACCCAAAACTCAGGAGGCAACCTGGCTTCTTTCAGCATCACCTGTGCAGCCTTAACCAGAGCTCCACTCCTCAGCTCTGCCACCCCCCCTTGCTGGGGTGAATTAACTGTGTGGCGTATCCCTCTCTTCTGCAAGAACTTCTGCAACGCAGAACCAGTGTACTCAGCATTTCTGTCACTGATGATCTCTTGAACCCTGGTGGAGAACCTCTGTTCCACCCCCTCAATCCAGCTCTTGATCAGCTGTGCTGCATCCTCCCTGGATTTGAGACCATGAGCCCAGGAACTCTGCGAGAAATTATCCAAAAAAGTTAGGAGAAACCTGGCCCCCCCTAGACTTGGTTCCTTGACAGGACCGGACAAATCTATGTGTACCAACTCAAAAGGTTTAGTGGCCACACGTTCCACCTTTGGGTAACTGCACCCTCTCACCTTTGCCTGCTTGCAAGTGTCACAATCAATGGCACTTCCACAATTTTGAATCCTACACCCCGTGGTAACCTCGGGCAGAGTCTGCAAGTCCTCTACCGACCCATGAATTGTTCTCTGATGCCATACGCATGCACATGTAACATTATGAGCGGGAATTGTAGCACGCTGGTTGGGAACTGTAGCACGCAACGCTTGTGCTTTCTCAACCTTCCCCTCACCTCCAAGAGACGTTTTAAGAATGAAAAGATCATTCTGTCCCTTCCGCACTTTGGCCAGTAACCTCCCTTCTCTGGAGATTGTGCAGACATCATTTTCAAAACAAACTTTGAACCCCTTACTTAACAAATAAGGCACAGATAGCAAACAGTGATGAACGTCGGGAACAATACAAAAATCCACCGTCTCCTGTAAAACAGAAAGAAAGACATTAGTGCATTTGCGAACTCTAGTTTTCTGTCCATTCGCGAACTTAATAGTTTTCCCCTTCGGAACTGCCGTGCAATTCCACCTCTCGACTGCAGGAGTCTCTGGAACCATGTTGCGGTTAGCTGCAGAGTCAATTACAAGGCTGAAATTTTCCACTCGGCCGTCTTCAAACACCGCCATACTCGCAGAAACCTGATAAGACTCTTCCTGTTGTTTACCACGACCACCTGGCTCAGCTCCACGCCTGCCTGTCTTCCCAGGCCTGTTGCCATGGAAACCTGCCTGATTCCCATGGGAAAAGTCCTTGAAAACATCCTGCATCGGCTCTCTGCTCCGGTAGGGGCAACTGCCACGCCGACGTTGAACTCCAGTGGAAAAACACTGCCCGGGGCTCCTCCCAGCTGGCCTGGCCTTCCTCCTTCTGGAACGGCTTCTCCCACCAGCGTGGCCCCCCCCTGAAGCTCCTTTCTGCTTCAGCACAAAGGGAAAGTTCTTTAAACTCGCCTTTGGAACTCTTCGCCCCCCCGATCTGCTCACTAGCGCTCCTAGAGGCTAAGACATCGGGAACAGGGCCTGCCAGTCCAGCGTCTCCAGGACTCAGTCCATCACACAGACGTGTAGAAGCATTACAACAGCTCCCCAACACTGTCTCAGCCCCCATTGGGCTTTCTGGGCATCCTTCAGCCCCCCCAGGGCTTCCTCCAGGGCTTTGGCCTTTCGCTGACGCCTCACACAAGCCCTTCAGCAAGTTCCAGGCAGCCCACGCTGTCGTTACGCCCTCCAAATGAGGCCTCAGTGATGCATCAACGCATGCTTTGAGCATCTCTAGCTCTTGCAGCCTCTGGCACTCTTCAGCCAACACAGCCCCACAGCTTGCATCTCCTGCTCCAGCTGCTGGCCGGCCAAGGGGTGATGATTTTGGCTCCCATTGACTTGCTTCCCAGAGCCCTTCAACCAAGAACCATCCCCTTATTTGTCTGGACCACGTTGCCCAACTCTTTAGAGTTAGAGGCTCCAGCGGTATATCCTGGCTTTCAGCCATCTTCTCCCGTTCTCCCAAGGTGCCCCAAGCTGTACTTACTCCGTACTCAGTACCAGCTGGGCGTCCGAAGCAGCCGTCTCTCTTGGCTCTTGCTTCCGTGGAAAAACGATTTCTAGCTGCGTCTCAGCTTCCAGCTATTTCTCAGCTTTTTAGCTGCTTTTTAGCTCAGTCTCTGCAGCCACCATTGCCTCTCCGAAAGCAGGCAATCAATCATTCTTGCTCTCCAGCACCCACGCTGACTTCAAAGCATTCCTGAGGCTCACACCGACTGCTTTACGAGCGTTGTCTGACGCCATAACCTCTGGAGATATCTATCGATCTGCCGTGACACCTGATTACTTTATGATCGTCAATCAGCAGTTTATAACGGGTCCGGCACACTTCTTCACAGCTGCGCCACTGTTGCTTCCTTCAGGTCACGGCTTAGCAGAGTTGAACAGCGGTGTAAAGCAGTCTTGCTTCGATGCAAGCACACACATAGACAGGTTCGTCTATTTACAGCTCTTTATTAAAACATTACAGCAAACAAAGTCCAGGGCTTCTTTCAGCCATGTCTCCCTCACAGATACACAGAGGGAAGAAGTGAAAGTACAGGGAAAAACTCCTCCTTCTTAGCTTCTAAAAGCTTCTGTCTCCGCCCAGCTTCTGTAAGCTGACGTAAGCAGGTGACACACACCAGGGGAATTTAACCAGATAAATTCTGAACCATCAGAATTTGGAACTCTTCGCCCCCCCGATCTGCTCACTAGCGCTCCTAGAGGCTAAGACATCGGGAACAGGGCCTGCCAGTCCAGCGTCTCCAGGACTCAGTCCATCACACAGACGTGTAGAAGCATTACAACAGCTCCCCAACACTGTCTCAGCCCCCATTGGGCTTTCTGGGCATCCTTCAGCCCCCCCAGGGCTTCCTCCAGGGCTTTGGCCTTTCGCTGACGCCTCACACAAGCCCTTCAGCAAGTTCCAGGCAGCCCACGCTGTTCTGAATAAGCCACTCTCTGCCTGATTGCACAGATAGCATAGGCATAATAATTTACAAAATGACTTGTTCTGTATGCAACTGAAAATTTGCCACTTTTCTCTTCTTCTGCAACTTGAAAGTGCCCATTCCTTTTAAATCATCATAGGCTGTTTCTGGGGGAAAGGATAACCTTGCCCATTTTATGGCCCTCATTCTCTCATCAACTCTATATTCCATATGATGCATTCTGAATCCTTGAGGGATCTGGTGCTTGGACTAGTTAACCATTTTTATTCCTCAGATATAGCTGCCCCATTACTGGGCTGCATACCGACTGATTGTAGGAAAATGACAGGTCTTCCTAAGGAGACATTGATAGCATTATCCTCCAAATATCTGTCTAATCCTCTTTGAAAACCACCCAAGTTGATAGTGATCACTGCCTCCTTTCTTTTGTCAGTGGCAAGGAACTCTGAGTCTCTGCATTATTGTTATCTCTGCTCTCTGCAAATCAGTGTGGGGCAAATTCACAAGAGGATCCATTGGGTTTTGACTTTTTAAAAAACAAAAAGCAGGATACCTGGCTCTGGTGTAGTTTCACTGGCTCCCTATGCAGGGCATGGCAGTATTGACTTCACCTATGTAGGTCTCAATACAGAAAGAAGACAAAAGGTGCAGGTTGATCAAGGACTGGGCTGAAAGTTGCACAAAGGGGGCATGGACAGCTCATTCATTATGGAAAGGGGGGGGGTTGGCAGACATTTTCTGGTGTGTGTTTCTTTCCGCTCCCTGTAATGTCTGGTATAATATTCAGGTTGGTTTTTTAAAAAAATATCCCTAAATTTAAAGGATTCCCAAGGATTCTGGTATAGTTCCATTAGACTTTGGATACATGGTGTTTTGATGGAGCTGTTCATTCAGCACCTCTGCCTTAATAATGTCAGGAGAAAATTTTACATGAGCCAAGAAATGTTTGGTGTCTTTATTAAGAGAGAGCTCTACTCCATTGTGCTTGAAAACAGATTTGCTGAAACTTATTCATTAAATGACTTGCTATGTCATGCTACCTTTTATGATGTGATGTCAACGTATTTCAGTAGGTAAGACAACGGGAAAGAAAACAGGTTCTCAAAAATGGAAAGCAGAAAAGAAAGGACAGCCACTTGAAAATGCTACAGAAACAGACAGACCTGGCTTTCTCAACCTGGCACCCTCCAGACGTTTTGGACTACAGTTCCCATCAGCCCCAACTAGCATGATGGGTTGACTGAAATTGTAGTCCAGAACATTTGGAGGGTGCCTGGATGGCAAGTACAAACATTACTATTGTGCTGTCTACAAGAGATGGAAAAGTGTTTTATAATAAAACGAGGCACTAATACAATAGGCCTTCCACATAGCTTTCTGGAACATATACTGTTCTCTTAATCATCTGTTCCCAACAATGTCACAGTTACTCTACACAAATCCCATAATCTGTGATAATAGTAGTAGTAGTAGTAGTAGTAGTAGTAGTAATTCATTTTAGCCCACCCATCTGGCTGGGTTTCCCCAGCCACTATTTACAGCAGCGGCTGGGGCTGATGGGAGCTGGAGTCAAAAAAGATCCGGGCACACATTGGCTATCCGTGGTTTAAATGCAGGTCTTCAAGTCCAAATCTTGACAACATTTGGCGGTGAGGGCCACCACTTTGGATGGTTATGATTCACTACTGGCTCATTGTGCCTCTGAATACCAGTTGCCAGAAACTGCAGGAGGAATGAGTGCTCTTGCGCTCATATCCAGCTTGCAGGCTTCCCACATGGATCTGGGTGACGACTGTGAGAATAGGATGCTGGAATAGCTGGACCATTGATGTGATCCAGCAGGCTGCCTTAAATTCTAAAATCGAATGAGGTCCTTAAGCTCTTACAAGAGCTTGCATAAGCTTGAGAATGAATACAAAAACCTTTAGTGCACATGGACAGCTCTTGCGCACAGAACAGTGGCTATTGCTCTTTCCTTTGCTCTTACGGTTCTTGGGATCTGACCCAAAATTGATATTTTGAATCGCTATAGTGTTGAGCTTGATAATGTGTCCATTGCTTCTTTCCCTCATTCCAAGAAAGAATTTTGCAAAGGGATCAGATAAAAAGCTTGAAAAAGTGCTAAGCAGGGAGCACCCGGACAACAGCCTCATCTTAAAAGACTAAGTGCATCAACTGCAAGAATCTTGTAAAATATTTATTAGCTGTATGGCCAAAGGCAGCTGGAAAGCTTTTCCTTTCTAAAGGCTTCAAAGCAGAAAGGTAAAGTTGGTGGTTATGAAGCCTTCCATTATGGGATGAGAAGCAGATCAAGGCAGCAGGGATAATTGGGAGGTGATGGTGCACACAGCCCTGGAATGAGCCACACGCTAATTACGCACAAGAGAAAAGGTAAAGGCACAGAATTCTCTCCCGCTTGGGCAAGAGATATTGGTTATAATATTGAAATGGCTGCATGGGAGAAGTTGTGGAATGGAGATTTAAAATTTGCATCCTGTTATACATTGAAGGAAAACTCCATGAAAATGATATACAGATGGTATTTATCTCGTAGTAGACTTGCAAAAATGTATAAATCAAAATCAAACTCATGCTGGAAGCGTAAAGAAAAGGAAGGCACCTTTTATCGTATGTGGTGGTCCTGTAAGAGAACAAAAGCCTTCTGGGAAATTATTTATAATGAATTGAAGAAAATGTTTTTAGTAAATAAAACCAGAAGCTTTTCTTTTAGGGATAGTGAATATAGAGATTCCGAACGACCTTAAAAATTTGTTCTTGTATGCCACAACCACAGTCAGAATGGTGTTTGCCCAGAGGTGGAAAGAAGATGCTACACCAACTAAGGAAGAGTGGCTGATTAAATTCATGGATTATGCCAAAATGGCAAAACTGATGGGTGTAATAAGAAACATGGGGGGGTATTAAAGGGGAGGATTTAGGGTACTAGATTAGTGAAGTGGGTTATATGTGGAGCTGCCTCTAAAGACAGTTTGGAAACTTCAGCTGGTGCAGAATTCAGTGCCCGGGTTGCTCACTGGGGCAAGATAGTTTAAGCATATAACATCAATCCTGGTCTGACTGCATTGACTGCCAATCATTTTCTGGCCCCAATTCAAAGTGCTGGTTCTGACCTATAAAACTTTAAATGGTTCACGTCTGCACTACCTCAAGGACCACCTCTCCCCGTATGAACTGACCCAGACCCTGAAATCTTATTCCGAGGCCCTTCTTCATGTGCCTCCTCCATGACAGGTCCAGAAGGTGGCAACATGAGTGTGGGCCTTGTCTGTGGTGACTCCTCACTTGTGGAATGCTCTCTCCCCCGGTGCCTTCATTACATATCTTTAGGTGCCAGGCTAAAATATTCCTCTTCTCCCAGGTTTTTGTCTTTGGCCTATGGCCTTTTAAAGTGTGGGTTTCACATAATCATAAGAGTTGGAATGGACCCCAATGGTCATCTAGTCCAACCCCCTGCAATGCAGGAATCTCAGCTAAAGCATCCATGGCAGATGGCCATCCAACCTCTGTTTAATAACCTCCAAGGAAGGAGAGTCCACCACCTCTCGTGGGAGTCTGTTCCACTGCCGAACAGCTCTTACTATCAGAAAGTTTTTCTGAATGTTTAGCCGGAATCTCCTTTCTTGCAACTTGAAGCCATTGGTTTGAGTCCTCCCCTCCAGAGCAGGTTTGTTTGTTACTATGGTATGTCTTTTGGTATCTTTATACTGTACACTGCTCTGTGATCCTTGGATGAAGGGTGGTATAAAAGGTAAAGGTACCCCTGAACGTTAGGTCCAGTCGCGGATGACTCTGGGGTTGCGGCGCTCATCTTGCTTTATAGGCTGAGGGAGACAGCGTTTGTCTGCAGACATCTTCCGGGTCATGTGGCCAGCATGACTAAGCAGCTTCTGGCGAACCAGAGCAGTGCACAGAAATGCTGTTTACCTTCCTGCTGGAGCAGTACCTATTTATCTACTTGCACTTTGATGTGCTTTCGAACTGCTAGGTAGGCAGGAGCTGGGACCAAACAACGGGAGCTCACCCTGTTCTGAGGATTCAAACTGCTGACCTTCTGATCAGCAAGCCCTATGCTCTGTGGTTTAGACCACAGCGCCACCCGCGTCCCCTGAAGGGCGGTATAGAACATTAATAAATGAAAAATAAACAACCTTTTTCAGCATGAGGGGAGCATTCCCTTCTGGCCAACTGTCTGAGGGCCACTTGCCCTCTAAATCATCTACCCTGACAAGCAAGCAGCATTATCAGAATTCAAGGACAGGTTCTAGTGAGACAAAACTACTTTGGGTGGGAAGCAGAGCCACTGAAGTGTGTGGCCTGGGGAGACAGCCTAGGTCTGATACTTATACAACATCTCAGTTACCTCAGAAGCACTGTAGAAAGAAATTTACAGAGGTAGCCATTCTGCCAGAGGATCCTGCTGCTAGTTCTGTTGAGTTCTCCTTATTAAGCACTCTTATCTGCTTTTTGACGAATATATACCCTCAGGATATCACCGTCTTT
This sequence comes from Podarcis melisellensis, assembly GCF_964234715.1. Classification (NCBI taxonomy): domain Eukaryota; kingdom Metazoa; phylum Chordata; class Lepidosauria; order Squamata; family Lacertidae; genus Podarcis; species Podarcis melisellensis. The sequence goes on from NC_138528.1 coordinate 51,330,455, forward strand.
CAGGCAGCACTAGTCTTCAAAGCATTTATGAGAACTATTTAGGTAGTTAAGCTTTCCTTGGGAAAGAGACATGCTGCCTTTATGCCTTTTGAAGCAGAGGAAGTAAATTGGTAGCATGGGGCCAAAGGCTGTTCCTTGGTTCAGCATCATTCTCAGCATAAAATTCAGTTTCACAAACATGACGAGAGCCAAGGAAGCTTGTGTGGTTCATTGAGCCACTTGAACTGAAGCCCACTTACTGAGGAAGATCAGCTGAACCCACCATTCTCTTTGCAACTACGATCCTACCCAGATTTGGGAACAGAAATTAGCATGATGGTGCAAGTTTCCAAGTCAAAACCAGCCTTCTTAATTTTGGGCATAGACATTTTATGATGAAGAATGTGTGTACATTGCAGCTCCCCTTCCTTCGTCTTCTTCCTGACTTTATGAAGTATCAGGCAAAAGGGATGACATTATGAGATCACCAGCATCACATCTCTCCCCTTGAGCCATGAACAGATAGGTGGGTGTCACATCAGATAGCCAAGAGCTACTTAGCATGCAAACCTTTTCTGTTCTGCCTTTCCCACTGCTGCTGATCTGCCTTCCCCCCAAATAGGTGAATAAATCACATTGCACATGTCTTGTTTTCAAATAGAGGATGCTGCTTGCCTCCGCAACTGTGCAAAGCAAGTTCATTACACACTTCTGATTAAGATCCAAACTCACTCTCTTTTTTCCTGTTAATTAAGGATTATTAAACCCACTCATTTTCTCCAAAGTTTGTTTGTTTGGGTATTTATGCACCCGTTTCTGTCCCAATAAAGGGCAGCAGAGCAGCTTACAGTAAAATACAAACCATTATACAATTAAAATCCAAAATTTAAATAAACATACGTTTAAAGCTAAGAGCAAAAGAGGATCACCAGAATCTAATCAACCAACAGAAGTTGGATGTTGTCCTCATGCATGACTCCTTGAGATGTACCCCAGAGGAAAGGATGTGGAAAACTCAGCTGTTTGAACTTGTGGTTGAACTGTAAGAAAAACACTGGGGCCTAATTTGAATAGTAGTGTGCTTGGTATCTGGTGGGCAGGGCTTGTGTGTTATGCTCCGGAATCAGCCCCTCCCTTCAGGGTGTGTTCCGTTAAGAATGTCGGTTAAGAGCGACCAACTGCCTCTTCTTTCTTGTCTCAGACTTGCCTCGTGATATTGTTTTAGTTTCTCTCAGACATTATGCTATTTTGTTAGTTTTCTCTCAGTTTATTATTAAAGCTTGTTTACATTTACGAGAGCCACTTATTTTTCTCAGAGAAAAAGGAACTCTGCTGAAGAATGGTGGAATATCCTAAACTTGGGCGAGTGAGGGGATATTCCCAGTTTGCTGGGGCATCTCCCCACCTCCACAGCACAAACTGCACAGAGGCACAAGGCCTTTACTGGTTGAAATGCCCTCTCCAGTAACTATTTCAGAAGGCTGTGGAAGTCCTGACTGGGCTATATTTATGGAATGTAACTCTTGTATTTCGTTAAGGGCTCCATTGTCTGGCCTGAGCCTTGCTAAACTGTATCAATCTGAACAAAGAAAAAAAATGCAAGAGAACTGATCTAGAAAACTCAGGGCCAGCTGATGAAATTTCCTGGATAAGATGATACAGCTTTGTGTCTGGTACATTCCTGAATTTGGAAACAATTGCCGACCTGAAGGCTTCTCACAGATGATACACAATTTGCTAGAATGCTCAAACTCCCAATACGTAAATGGAAGTATCCTTCTTCTTATGTTATCATATCAAAATAATGATTTACCGTACTCTAAGGAACAATCCTGTGCTGGCCATGGATACATTTGACTAAATAAATAGAACAGAATGGTCTATGGGTGTTTCCAAGCTAGTATTGATATTAACAACATTCACTCCAAACAGGAGGGGACATGGACACATGGAAATGGTAGTGTCCTAGTGCAGTGGTGGTGGGTGCAGGGATGAATATGTGTGGAGTCATAGGAGGGAGAACAATGTTTTTGTGTGTTTGTTTCTAAGTGCTGTTGGCACATCAACAGAGCATAGTTCTCCACCTCCACCTCTATGGTGGAGGGAAAGCATGCCTGGAACAGCCAAGATCTCATCATGAGCATCTCCTCTGGAGGAGACATGGGGCCTAGAGGCCGAATATGGCTCCTCCTTCAGAGGCCACGGGGTCAAGCTCCTGCAAAACAGAACACACTCAGGAGTGCTTATGGATTCCTTGGCTGCTTGTAAGCCTCTCACTTGTCCCTCCCACTTTTTCTTTCTTTAATTAGACATATCCATAAAGAAGAGCAACACCCATATCATAGCCACCAATCCTGGTATGCCTAAAGCACATTTTCTTATACAGCCATATATTAAACAACATTTAACCCCAAACTTCTGGTTTTAATTAGCACTTGGCTTTCACACTTACCTAGTTTTGTAATGAGCCATCAATTGAATCATTAAAATGGCGCCTGCAGCTTATTGATTTTCTATGTATGCATGGTTTCTTCTCAATCCAAATCACTGTCACAGAGCTGATTCTGCTTTACTAAACTAGATGCCCAGAAGTCTAGATTGAAAAGTGACTTTTTAATTAGTTGGGCAGATCTCAAGTCTTCTGTTCTTTCCATTCGTAATCATTGCACACACACAAACGCACTGCTTAGTGCAGTATGCAAAGTATAAAACCAGTTTCACAAACATAAAAATATAAACACCCATAATTAATATACAATTCACGTATTTAATACAATTTATATACTGCTTGGCTCTAAAAGAAAAACAAAGAAACCCCAAAGTGGTTAAACAATCTTAATAATTTATTAATAGGATTATTTTATTGTTTAATGACTTTAAGGTTTTTTTGTTTTTTTACAATAACACACAATAAAACTGATAAAAAAATACAGCACAGCAGTTTCAGAAGAATGGAAGAGAAAAGCTTTGAAAGCTTTGAAGAATAAATCCTTTCCTAAATTCAGCTTTACAAAGGAACATAAATGGGATTCTAGTCCTCTGAGATCTTTCTCAGGTTAGAGCAGGGGTAGGCAACCTAAGGCCTGTGGGCCGGATGCGGCCCCATTGCCTTCTCAATACGGCCCATGGATGGTCTGGGAATCAGCGTGTTTTTACATAAATAGAATGTGTCCTTAGACAATTTCCCACTGGCTTGGCAAAAGGACTCCATTTATCTGGGCAGCGTCTGTTGCAGATAAATGTAGGTAAAGACCTCTTTCCCAGGCAGAAATCAGAAACATACAGCTGCACCTGAGCTCTGTAAATGATGTTCTAAAATTGTGGAAGCAATGTTCAGCCTACACAGCTGATGATCCTGGCCAGTGTACGCTGCTAAGCAAATGTTGCAGAATATACATTTTTGCTTCTAGAGTGCTTGAAAGAGAACCATCTGTAACAAAAGCCACAAGGAAGAAAATTCACAGTTAGTGCCCATATATAGTAGCATCATGTGGGTATGGGCTTATCCATTACCTTTTGCCCCACTATTTCCAGGCATAGGTCTGCCCTTTAAAGCTCTGTGTCAGAACATGTCCCCCTCTCTCTTTTACCCCAGACCTTTCCCCATAAGAACCCACTTTTTAAAGCTGAGGCAATTTGAAGAGCAGTTCGGGTTTTCGTGGATTGCTGTTTGCTCCGATTCAGCTTTGTTGTTGTTGTTTAGTTGTTTAGTCGTGTCCGACTCTTCGTGACCCCATGGACCAGAGCACACCAGGCACTCCTGTCTTCAACTGCCTCCCACAGTTTGGTCAAACTCATGCTGGTAGCTTCGAGAACACTGTCCAACCATCTTGTCCTCTGTCGTCCCCTTCTCCTTGTGCCCTCCATCTTTCCCAACACCAGGGTCTTTTCCAGGGAGTCTTCTCTTCTCATGTGGTGGCCAAAGTCTGGGAGCCTCAGCTTCAGGATATGTCCTTCCAGTGAGCACTCAGGGCTGATTTCCTTAAGAATGGATAGGCTTGATCTTCTTGCAGTCCATGGGACTCTTGAGTCTCCTCCAGCACCGAATTCAGCTTTAAAGAACAGGTTTTCTCAGGGAGAGCTCTGGAGCAAAGAGAGAGCACTCGGACACAGATCTTTAGAGTGTGAACCATTCCTGAGACCTGTTGAAGTAAGGGAAGAGAAATTGCATGGGGGCTGCTCACACAGGTTACTGCACAGCTGACCTATCCTGAAGAAGCAGACTAATCCTATGGCAAAACACAAATCAAAACAAACATGGGCTAATAAGATCAACAGAAAAGCTTAATAGCAAGCAAAAAGTGGTTAACTAAAAAGGGCTGGGTTCAACTATTGAGTCCTTCTTGTGCAAGGATTAGCACAACTGGGCTTTCCCTCTCTTTTCATCCCCTGCCCAAAGGCTCTGGGAAGGTCAGGAAGGAATTAACTGCCTTGTAACAGAAACTGCTTCCTCCTTTCTTACTTCAGTTCTTATTTGTAATATATCCCTGTTGGAATAACATCACCTTGCATCATCTTAGTGCCTCAATTTGTTTTTAGGAGCTTCCTGTCTCTCTCTTTATCATCAGATAGATATTATTAGCATTAGTATTATGCCTAAATAACATCATCTCTGGGGGCTTAACAGCCACAGCAACAATTCACAATTAAACAAAATAAGATCACACAGTATCGCACAGTATTATGCCCTGCATAATTATACATCTCCCTAAACAGAAACCATCAGAGCTAGCTCTTAATTAAGACAGGTGGCAAAATTCTGGAAAATTGGCTCACCAGTCCTGCAGCAAAGTCTCAACAATGAAAATAAGGGTGGTGATTCATATGAGATACCCTATAATGAGACTCCGAAAATATAAATAGGAAAGATTACAGTGACTAAAGGAAAATGCAATATGCATTTTCAAAATATAGGAGAACTGGGTAAGCAGATTGTGATGATTCATAACTAGCCTTTCCATATGCCAAGTAATAAATATGCAGCAGTACCCATTTTCATGCAACCCAGACACCTATATTGAACTGAGCCTCTTGTGCTTGCCAATCAGAAGGTTGATGGTTCAAATCTGTGCGATGGGGTGAGCTCCTGTCCCAGCTTCTGCCAATGTAGCAGTTCGAAAGCACACCAGTGCAAGTAGATAAATAGGTACCACTGTGGTAGGAAGGTATGCGCTCTGGCTTCCGTCACGGTGTCCCATTGCACCAGAAGTGGTTTAGTCATGCTGACCACATGACCAGGAAAGCTGTCTGTGGACAAATGCCAGCTCCCTCAGCTTGAAAGCGAGATGAGCGCTGCAACCCCATACTAGCCTTTGACTGGACTTAACCATCCAGGGGTCCTTTACCTTTTTACCTTTTTATGGGCCACCTGCACCATCCCAGTAGCAGAGCACATAAACTGTTTAATTCAAAACAAGAAAAAGCAGCAAATAGGCACTCCACCACTTGCAGTTTTTCTCTACCCTTTCCTTACATCCCTTGTATTATGTTAGAATATGAAAACAAATCAGTAATAGTGCTAGATCTACACTACTGGAGTTCTTTTATGGCTAAAAGGAACAAATGATGTCCACTATCTCCTTAGGCAAAACCTGGCAGAAGGGTGATGTTCCCACATGGAGATATGCACATGAAACTGAAAGTGCCGCCCTCTGGAGCAAATCACTTTAATTGTGTCCTATCTGCTGCCTAATTGCCCTGTAAACAGAAGCAAGCATAGAATAACAAGAGGACTGCATGCATAATTATATACAATTAGCTGCATTCAGTGTTCCCTTCTCTACTTATTTCTGATGAACACTCTCTTGCAAATTGCAGGCTGAGCAACTGGGCAGGGCAAATAAAGCAGGGAGGCCAGTGCCATTCATTATGGGGACAAGAGAAGAGCATCTGAGGCAAAGGCTGAGCTTTTGGGTGATTCATTGCGGCAGTATGAGGCACTAGGGTGGTGTTGGAATGCCGTCAGATCAAGTGCGGCACTATTATCTGTTCCATTCAAGGGATAGTTGAAAGGGAATGGAAAGCGTTGGATGCAATTCAGTAGTTGTGCCAGCTGCCAGGTGGGCATCTTAAGGTCAGTTTAGAGAAAAGGCAAGGGAGATTGAAGTTTATCAAATTAGGCATGGCATGGAAAGAGTGGATAGAGAAAAGTATTTATCCATTTCTTATAACACTGGTATTCATGGACAGTCAATGAAGCTGAATGTTGGAAAATTCAGGCAGATAACAGAAAGTACTTCACAAAGTGCACAGTTGATCTATGGAACTCACCCCCCCAGGAAGCAGGGATGGCCACCAAATCAGATGGCTTTGAAAGAGTATTAGATAAATTCATGGAAAATACATCTATCAGTGTCTACTAGGTATGAGGGCTATGGTAACCATTTTGAGGTTTTTAACTGTCTTGGGGTTTTTTCGTATTATCAGCGGCATATAAATTTATGAATAGTTGGTCTTTAAGGTGCTACTTGAAGGAAAAATTTTTGTTTTGATTTATGAAATAAATTATTGTTCCATCAGTTGCTGGGAATCACAGGAGGGGAGCGCTTTCACATGCTTGGTTTCTCACAGGCTTCTGGTTAGGCACTGAACTAAATGAGCCAGTGGCCTGATCCAGAAGGCTCTTCTTACTCTTGTTAAAAGCATGAGTATAAATGGGTATTGCACCCTCTGTTTTGTTCATTGTGAAACATAGTAACAAAAACTAGAAACAATTGCTCTTGCACACTTCATAAGATTTTATTTAAAATTATATGCACAGGTATCAAAATGCTTTGATCATTAAACCAGATATGGGCAATGTGAACAGTGCAAGACCATGCATGCATCCTATGTTTGGGGGTTGGACCAAATGACCCTTGGGGTCCCTTCCAATGCTACGGTTCTATGATTCATGTCATGAACGAATCAGTCCCCAGGGAAGGTTTGCAACCAGCTAAAGGAAGCAGTCAGGAACAGAGAGGGTTAACTGTCAGGCAGGATGAGCATCAGCTAGTGTCAACTCCCCTGCCCCTTGGAATGCAAGTTGATAAGGAAATGACTGGAAGCAAGACAGAACCCTCTCAAAAAGTGCAAAATGCCACAAACAGAGAAGGAAGCAGTTTATCAGGCAGGAAAGAGCTAAGAGACAGCTCCTCAGAGAATGGGGAAGAGGTGGGAGCTGACCCTCTCAGTCCAAGGTCTCAGCGAATGGGAGGGCTCCAAGACCGGAAGCAAAACAAGAGGCGTCAGAAGCAAAAGTTTGGTTGCTTCTGGTCTCGTGGGAAGCAGTCTTCAGAAGGGTCATCATGATTGATGAGGCTGGCAGCTTGTTAGAGGCATCCAGCAAACTTTGTTTTTGCAATAAATCTTCCTTTTTAATTAACTACGCTTGCTGTGTTATCAAGACAGGATCCGGGACTTCTGACAATTCACATCTGGCTGTCTCAGACTAGGCCATGATTGCATGGAGGGCTTTTTCATGCTGGTCTTGCTTCTTATGATGAGAGCATGCACCAGACCCCTGAAATTAAGAACATGTGTCAGCAACCAGCATGCACAGTTGCCACGCACAATGTAAACTGGCACCTAACTAGCTTTCCCTGGAACATTCTTGGTTACAAACTGTTTAATGTAACTCTCATTCATTAGTAAGATTCTCTCAGAGGAAAGACTGTGTTTTGGTCACAAGAGAGTTAAGAATAAGGGAAGGAATCTCTTCTCCTGCACACAGCTGAGTGCAAGCTGTGCGTGGGCGGGCAATGGCATAGACACTAGCAATTGTGGAATTGGAGGAGGCATATTTCTTGATGGAGGAGGTGCTGACCTCTCTCACCAAGATGCAGTCCACCCACACAAAAAAGGCTGATCCCACAGCCCCAGGGGATGCAACGGCCAGTCACTGCCTCTGCTGGAAATACAAAAGGACATGTTATTTAATCCTAATGATGCTAGGATGCATAGCCTACAAGTGTGTGTGTGTGTGTGTGTGTGTGTGTGTGTATTAAAAAGAGAGAGGGAAAAAACTTTACACAGCCCAACTTCAGCACAAGGGGATAAAAACATCAATTTCCTGATGTTTTTAACCCTTTGTGTTGAAGTTGGGCTATGTAAACTTGTCCCCCCCCTGCCCCAGTTTCCACCAGTTTCCTAGAAAAAGACTTAATACAAAAACCTGGAAACAAAGAAATATTACAAGAAATTAAAATATTACAAACACAACATTCTGTATTGGTTAATCAAGTAATAGAGAGGAAAATAAAAGGACTGAGGCAAAAGAACTTTGAGTTTGCAAATAAACCAGGAAAGTTAATAGTATGGCAACTCAGAAAACAAACAGAGAGTGGTGAATGGAATAACTAAAAACGGAGCTTATATAAGTAACCTAAAAGAAACAAGACATGGATTTGTGACTTTTTATTCTAATCTATATAGGAGAGAAAAAGAAGATCAAAAATTAATAGTGGATTATCTGGAGGGTTGTAAGGTGACCAAAATCCCAGGGGGAAAAGCAAATACATTAAATGGCCCAATTACAATGGCGGAAGTCCAACAGGCTCTTAACCAAACAAAACTCAGCAAAGCCCTGGGTCCAAATGGACTTCTTGCCATCTATTATAAGAAATTCCAAGACGAGCTAGTATTACTACTGAAAGAAATCATGAATAGAGTGTTAATTTCAGGACAAATTCCAGAATCATGGAAGGCGGCATATATCACCCTAATTCCAAAAGAGGACAAAGACCAACTAAAACCAGAAAACTACTGACCAAAATCACTTTTAAATTGTGATTACACATTATTTACACCTATATTAGGAAACAGGCTTAAAATGTGTTGAATGAGCTGGTCCATTTTGACCAAGCGGGATGTCTCCATAGCTGTCAAGTGTCCCTTATTCCAGTGCCATGTCCCACTGCTGTCCCTCATTGATGGATGTCCCTTAAATGTCCCTTAAATGATGTCCCTTAAATTTCAAAGGAAGCAGCTCCTCTCCCTCCCTCCCTGCCGGCCAGGTAGGAGGGAAGCTCCAACTGTGTTGCTTGGCTGTGTTGCTCACCCAATAAGAAGTCTAAGAACGACTGGGGGTGGAGCTTGCATGCCTTGTGTGTGGCTAGTTAATGCAAGCTGAGGGGTTTTTTGAATGCTGGACGCCATTTTGTTGCACGTGCTGCTGCAAACTTTGCAGTGCAAAGCCAGGCCGGGGAGCCATCTCAAGTTGAGGCTGCAAAGGCCTTGTGGTGCATGTGATTCAGATTCTATTCAGTTGAACCTCTGGTTACAAAGTTGGCTGGACAGTGTTCTCGAAGCTACCCAGCATGAGTTTGACCAGACTGCAAGAGGACAGGAAGACTGGAGTGCCTGGAACAGGTGAGGCTGCAGGTCCCTTATTTTGGCTGCTGGACCCTTATTTTCAAGGCTGCTGGTCCCTTATTTTCAAATCTGTAAGTTGACAGCTATGGATGTCTCCCTGATAGGCAACTGAAAAACAACGTAAGAAACGTTACAAACATAACAGAATATCTGGAGGTACACATCAAAAAACAGGCTGCCCTGATTTTCACGATGCAGAAAAAGCATTTAACAACACCTCCTGGTTATTGGTGAAGGAAGTGTTAAAAAAATGGAACCAGGCGAGGCTTTCTTAAGAGGTATCCATGCTTTATATAAGGAACAATCTTATAGTAAACAACATCATCTCAGAAAAATGCATTATCATGAAAGGAACAAGACAAGGGTGCCCACTTTCTCAGCTATTATTTATCCCCACCCTAGAAACTTTATTGCAAAATATAAGGAACAGAAATAAAATTTGGGGGATAAAAATGGGCAAACAAATAAAAGCCTTAGCAGATGATATTGTCTCAACTCTGGAACAACCTTTAGAAAGTGTATTAGAGCTAATAAAGGAGATAATTGATTTTGGAAAACTGGTGGGCTTCAAAATAAATAAAGAACAAAACCAAAATGTTAATCAAGATCATGGATAATCAAGCCAAAAACAAATTAGGGGAAATAACTGGTTGGAAAATAGAGAAAAAAGTACTTCAACTTAGGAGTGTGGCTATCTGTAAATAATCATAACACTACCAGACTTGAAATTGTATTTTGAAGCTGTCTGCCTGTGCTGAAGAAAAGAGTGGATACTGCTAGAAAATACACAGTTGCTAGACTTGGAGGGCCATGATGTCAAATATGGTTGGCATGCTTGTATTTGGTATGGCAAAACTGGAATACGTAAAAGCTTAGCCAATCATGTTATTAGAAAAAACTTAATTAGGGTATGGGAAAAATACAAAAACATATTAGAAAACCAAACACCCAGGTGGTTATCCACAACAGAAGCTGAGACAAGGAAAAAAATTAATATGAGGGATAATTGGGGTACTTATAATGAATTGTTAGACTTCTCAGAACGAGAACCAAAAATGAAAAGCATTGAAGAGATTAAAGAATATATGTCAGACTGGCTAAATTATCATCGAATCAATTCAAAATTTAAGGTAGATAAGAAATTGGGATTTGCAGAAAAACTACCACAATTTGAAAAAGAAATATTAAGATCTAGAATTAAAAATTTATCCAAGATGTATAGAATATTACTTGATTGGGAAACGAAACAAGAATTTGTGAAATCTTCTATGATTAAACAGGCACAAGATGTGGGTCATAATATTGATTTGAACCTATGGGAACAATTGTGGAAAATAAACTTAAAATTCACTGCTAGTTATGGACTAAAAGAGAACTACTTAAAAATGATCCACAGGTGGTACTTGACACCAAGCAAACTAGCCAAAATGTCTAGATCTAAATTTGACCTATGCCAGAAGCGCAAAGAAACAACTGGCACATTTTATCACTCATGGTGGTCTTGTAGAATAATAAAATAATTTTGGGAGATGAGATGGTATATAACAAACTACAGAAAATGTATAGAAGAACATTTCCCAAAAAACCATAAGCTTTCCTTCTGGGAGTACGGTAATAACAGAAATCCCCAAAAATCAAATTTATGGATCTACGTGACCAAAGCTGCCCGAATTCTGGTAGCAGAAAAGTGGAGAACAGATGAAGTACCAACACAAGAAGAATGGCATCTTCTCATGGGCTGTATGACCTCTTTAGAGGTTCTTTGCATCTGCCACAGGGAGAGGCAAGAAAGAGAGTGCACTGTGCCTTTGTGGTAAATGGGGAGCACTGAACTTAAGGTTTGAAAAACAAGAAACTGGGATAAACCAAAATGGACAGATTCAACCATCCTTACCTGGAAGAGCCATCTCTCTCTCCTCTCTCTCTCTCTCTCTCTCTCTCTCTCTCTCTCTCTCTCTCTCTCTCTCTCTCTCTCTCTCTCTCTCCCACCTACCCACACCCACCCACCCACACCACATCTTAACCAGGTTGGGCAGAGCCTCTTTCTCCATGAATATATGAGAAGAAGCTTTCTTCTGCTATTCATTGCTCAATGCATTCAAGCGGATACTGATTTCAAAGGTGTTAATCAGTAAAGCTTGTTTGAACTCATTGAGAAATTCAATAATCACGTTGGAACTCAGAATGCAAGACAGGGCTTGGCACAGCTAGGCAAGGAGGGAGCTGCAGCTGCTCTGGAACGTGTTGCTACAATCTAAACAGCAATTCAGAAGTTGAATTGTGTAGAGAACAAGGGTGCATGAGGAAGAAGAGACAAGACAGGAGCCAGTTTCTGCAGATACACTCTGCAAACACCTCCAAAGTTGGGAACTGCCAGCCATCACAAGGAAATGTGGACAGTCTTGCACACACTTGGTCAACACCACAGCACCTGGATTGAGCCTTTTGTGTCACCTGCCTTTCTCCTAACTAGCTGGGATGGAGGTGAGGGTTTGTGCTGGGTGCTGCATTAGACTTGCCAGCTTCCATGGATGATGTTGCAAGCAGGCACACAGCAATGATATTGGAAGGTCTGTCCAAGTGTCTAATGCAAGCCCTCTATTCCAACCCTGAACGTTAGGGGGGAAAGGGGTGATGGGGAGGCATATGTGGGTGCTGTAGTAGAAGTGAGGTGAGCCAGACTGATTCCAATTAGAATTAGGCCCATATCCTTGAGTGGCCTGCACCCAATCCTAAATGGAATGGGGGAGGGGAAGACACCAGGAATCCCGTGTCCGAACTCCCTTCATTTTGGATTCCAATTCACCACTAGCTGTCAGCACCTATTAGTGTTACTCCCTCATTTCAGATATCCGACAAACAGATAAAGCAGAAGGATGTACGTGTGAGGAAATTAATTACCTCCCTCCTCCCAGAGGATCTAGCAGCTTCATTGTACAGCTTTCACCACATTCTGAACTCTTCAACAGTTCAGGTATTTTGCTTGATGCTTTGTGTGGAACTGCTTCTTTTATTTTTATAATTGCATATAAAATAATTGCGGGTGTCAGGCATTTTACTTTTTGAAATATGGCAACCCTGGGCAGGTAAGACATCTCACAAATAAATAAATGAATACCGTAACTATCAACATACCTTCCACACCTTTCACTGAACATCTGAAGGCCAAGCCCAGCCCAAGACATATTTCACCACCCCACCCCATAAAATACTATTTTATTCACTTGTTAACCCCCCTAAAAGTGCAAACATATCAAAAAGAAAGAAAGCAAAAAATCAAAACTGTAAAAAATAATGTGTCCTAGCCTGAAAGGACAAAGGTACAAAGATACAGCAAAGGGATAATGCATTATTAACTCTTAGAATGATTCCCTTTATAGATCATAAAGATGTGTAAAAATAAAAGTATTCTCCACCTGTGAGTTCCGTCAGTAATGAGAATGAAGGTTCTATAAAGTCTTAGAGGAGCCAGATATTTGTATAGAGTGATGGCACCGAGGGGAGGGGGAATCATGCCATATTGGGGGGGGGCAAGTTGCTTGAGTTCTGCCCTTTGGATAATTCTAGTTTTGTCAAACCCGAGTGCACCAGCAATTCAAATTCTAAGACTGAAGGTCTTCCAGGATTTCACAATACTATCCTGGGGCTATTGCTAAGAGACGAGACACTTTGACATGTTGCTACTTGAGCAGAACTGCAGGATGGCACAGCTTCAAATGCAGAAGTCAACTGGACTGGCAGTTGAGTCAACACTGCTGATGGGGTGGCATCCTCCATCACACCTGGTGGTGGCAGGCTAGCTGAAGAGACAGAAGGCAGGCCATGCATAATACCCACTGCTACATCTTCCAATACTTCACCACTCCCTTCTCGCTTCCCAGCATCGAGGCTGCATCCTGCTGCCTAATTATACAGTCGACCCTTATTATACAGTCGACCCTGGTGGAGGTAAATCTTTAACAAGGAAAATGTTGTATTGTGCACGCACAATAATGTAGAATTGATTTATTTGACATGAGAACATAAGAAGAGCCAGCTGGATCAGGCCAGTGGCACATCTAATCCATCTAGCTGAAATCCAATATAGGGAAAGAGGTGGCGAGGGAACCCTTAGCTACTTTAAATGCATCCAAATCTCCAGGGCCTGATAAGCTGCATCCAAGGGTACTAAAGAAGCTTGTGGATGTAATTTCAGAGTCTTTGTCTATTATCTTTGAGAATTCCTGGAGAACAGGTGAGGCCCCTACAGACTGGAGGTGGGCAAATGTCCCCATCTTCAAAAAGGAGGGAAAGGAAGATCCAGGTAACTACTGAGCGGTGAGCTTGACATTGATACCAGGGAAGGTCCCAGAACAGATAATTCAACAGTCGGACTGTGAGCACTTAGAAAAGGATGCTCTTATTACTAAGACTCAGCATGGGTTTCTCAAAAACAAGAAGTTACAGGCTTGGTGGATCAGGGGAATGCTGTGTATCTTGATTTCAGCAAGGCTTTTGACAGTCCTCCTTTGGATTCTGGCAGAGAAGTTGGTAAAATATGGACTGGATAAGATAACTGATGGGTGACTTTGTAGCTGGTTGACTGGCCGAACCCAAAGAGTGCTTGCTAACAGTTCCTCATCATCCTGGAAAAAAGTGACAGGTGGGGTGCCACATGACAAGGTTCTGTCCTGGACTCGTCGTTGTTCAACATTTTTATAAATGGCTTGAGGGGATGCTCAACTTATTTGCAGATGACACCAAGCTGGGAGGGGTAGCCAATGCTGTGGAAAACAGAATCAGGATTCAATATGACCTTAACGTTGGAGAAATGGAGAAACGTTGGAGAAACTAACAACATAAATTTCAATAAGGACAAATGTAAAGTTCTGCACTTAGGCAGGAAGAACCAGCTGCTTGTGGAAAACCCAGAAGCAAAAGCTGAGCTCAAGAGCACTCTCTCCTCATGCAGTTTCCATGAATTTCAGTGTTGTGAGTGTGCATTAATGTTCCATTGGGGATGAGGTTTAAAGTGATGGATGTGAATTTGCTTGGGAGGTAATGCTGCCACCGACGCCCTCATGAAACTTGCACAAAAAGTGGGAGGACAGGGTGACACCGTTTGTTCTGACTGCCTAATAAAAAAATTAAATAAAAATTATCATTTGTTTTTAGAACCATTATTAAATTTCACATTTGAATGCAGCATTATTCATAAACGAACAGATATACTGGAAGTAGCCTCAGCAGAGAAAAAAAAATATTAATGGGCTAGATCTACCGCCTTATGAGAAAGCATTATGAGAACTACATCAATGTAATCAAGTTATTACAGTAAGTGGGAGCGGGGGACGGGACACAACAACATTATATGAGCAAGAGGTGTACATGTCAAAGGCAAAGAGACCGTAGATGGGTCATAGATGGTATGGGCCAGCTCACACCAGGGAAATATTTAGGTCCCGCAACTGGGATACAGAAGTTCACACCCAAACCACTAAGGTATATGGAAACAAAAACATTTGCTGCATGAAAACTGTATATAATTCTAATTATTTCTCCAGTGGCTTGTTTAAGCTGGCAACAGATCCACTGACTTGAGTTTCTGCTGTGCCCCCAGCAGCACATCCATTACCCACTGATTAATCTATATACTAATGCCATTGAGCCACCACAAGACATGAGTCCAAAGGGAGTTTGACCTAGATGTGGGAAATGTCACGGAGGTTTTAACACCACCAGAGATGGATTGTGGGACATTAGCACATCCAAAGGTTAAGTGGCACCCACAGAACGCAGGGCTGCTTTGCCAGCATGGAGCTGTACTGCTGAGAAAAGTTCATCTCATGAAGTGATAGCAGAAGTGTAGAAGAATGCTATTAGGTGCCATAACTTGATTCTTTGGGTGCATCATTTGTCTTCTCAAAATTTATAGTAAGAGAATCAGAAATAAAAGGTGCAATGCATCCCCACTAAAGTCAACAGTGCGGTATTTACCGTAATGTGCAAGCAGAAATGATGGGATTTCCCCTTCATTTCTCCTGGGCCACCCCCAAATCCAGGATCAGCCTGCCCTTGAGGCAGCTGTCTCAGGATGTGAGGCTCAGGACATTTGGGAAGGAGGTCAGATCTGGCTCTGTGAGGAGTGCGCTGCTTGCTGCCTGCCTCTTCTTCCTCCACCCCTACGTCTTCATCCTCCTCTACTTCCCAAATTTGATTTTTCTACTGCTAATTCCTCTCCCCTCCACTGCCACAGACTCCTCTGCTCCCCTGGCCAGCCTCCAAGAAAACCCAGTGAGGCTTGGTCAAAAGGGTCAGCTTCTTTTAATTGGCTTTAGCCCCCCCCCCCCGGCCGGCCATTTCCTCCCTGGCCAAGGGCGGGTCAAACGCCAACCCAAGGAGGTGGGAGGCACCCGTCCAGGTAAGCCCCTGCTCGGTGCCACACACACTGCACACCTGTGGGGAAGGGAGGGCGGAAATTTTCTCATCATCATTGTCAGTGGCGACACATCGGGGTGGGGTAGGAGTCATAGTCATTGGGGGAGGAGCCATAGTGATCAGTGGGGAGCAGAGAGGCAAAAACATTCTCAGTGGCAGCTCTGTCCAAATTTGCTTCAAAGGGTCCCCTCCAACCCCTGGAATAGATTTTGGGGGCAGAAGTTAACAAATCTCTGTTTCCAGAGCTTTTTTCCTCATCCGGAACTCAGTTCCAGCATTTCTTAGGTGGACACCATTGCCATTCTAAGAGAATGTGGGAAGTATTCATGGTGAGTTCTGGCACCTCTTTTTCTAGAAAAACAGCACTGTCTATTCAAAGCATTCAGCACAGTGCTAGTTCAGACCTAGGCTTCATCCACACTGGAGTTTACTGTGTGCTTGCAGCTGTTTACATTCCCATTATATATGCATCGTCCACCTGATGTTACCCTCAAACACACCAGTCTCAATGTTTCCCCCCTTGTAAATTTGGGTTTACCCAATTTGGGGATAATGCAATAATCTGGGGGAGATTGGGCTTCAAACCGCTTCACTCGGGATTGCAGACTATTTGTTTTGGTGTTTAGAGGTGGGTAGAATAATCATCCCTTTCTGCTACTCGCCTTTCCATGCTCACTACCTCCTCAATGCTACCATTTCTTTTCTGGTGGTGCTCATAACTAATTCCAGTGTGCTCCTATATATATCTTTTTGTTTTACTCCCTCAAATCTGCACAAAAACAGGGGCCCCAAGGGTCAAGTGCACAACTGTTCCAGTTTTTAATCTGTGGAGGGTTTTCAATGCTTGTTCATTCAGAAATACGGTAAGTTCCACCAAGTTTAATGAGGCTTACTCCCAGGCAAGAGAGCATATGATTACAGCGTAAGAGCACAAGCCTATGCTGGTTTACTCAGAGGTAAGTCCCACTGTCCTCAAGAAAGCCTAGTCTCTAGAAATGATGTTTAAGATCATAGCCAAAGGAAATTTGATTACCAATTTCCTACATCCTGTGGCTGAGGCTCAGCATTCAAACATGGTTGAACCTGTTTTGAGTCACATGAAACCATTTGCTAATGGTATCACAGAGCTGTAGCCTCTGTAGCTGTCTGGAGCCTGGTTTCAAACACAACAAATGCTTCATCTAGCAGAAAGAGGCATTTGTGACCAGAAATGATTGCTGCACAGTTTTCTTTATGTTAACAAAGCCTTATCAGTTAATGGCTGGCCAAACAAAATAAGTTCAAAAATAATGGATAATACGATAAGGCATTGAGCAGAAGTAAATGGGCAATTTCCTTGGCTGGGGCTCTGCATTCCATCGCCATTCATTTTTGCTTGGAAACCCATGAACTTTGCTTTGTTCAATCCAAGGGCATCATGAAGTGCAATGCCACCAGATCAGTGCTTCGCAAGGTTTATGTGGCCATTGCATTATGTGGCAGTTCTGGCCATATTTTCTTCATTGGCACAGAGTCTTCATTAGAGTTAAAGAAATCCATCCCCAATTTTATAATGCTGCATAGATTTCCAAACATGTTTTGGGTGGGCAAACGCTCATGCTAAACACATCACTTCAATATGCATATCTTTTGTAAACTCTAATTCAGAGATAGGGGAACCCGAGAGCCAGTGTGATGTAGCTGGGAGACTGGGGTTCTAGTCCCCAATTGACCATGAAGCTCATTTGGTGTAAAGGTAAAAGGTAAAGGACCCCTGGACTGTTAAGGACAGTCAAAGGCGACTATGGGGTTGCAGCACTCATCTCGCTTCAGGCTGAGGGAGCCAGCGTTTATCCACATACAGCTTTCCAGGTCATGTGGCCAGCATGACTAAACTGCTTCTGGTGCAATGGGACACTGTGACAGAAGCCAGAGCGTACGGAAACACCATTTACCTTTCCACTGCAGTGGTACCTATTTATCTACAGTGGTACCTCTGGTTAAGAACTTAATTCGTTCCAGAGGTCCGTTCTGAACCTGAAACTGTTCTTAACCTGAGGTACCACTTTAGCTAATGGGGCCTCCCGCTGCTGCACGATTTCTTTTCTCATCCTGAGGTAAAGTTCTTAACCCGAGGTACTACTTCTGGGTTAACGGAGTCTGTAACCTGAAGCGTTTGTAACCTAAAGCGTTGGTAACCCGAGGTACCACTGTACTTGTACTGGTGTGCTTTTGAACTGCTAGGTTGGCAGGAGCTGGGGCAGAGCAAAGGGAGCTCACCCCGTTGTGCAGATTTGAACTGCCGACCTTCTGATCAGCAAGCCCAGGAGGCTCAGTGGTTTAGACCACAGCGCCACCCACCTCCTTGGCCAGTCACATTCTCTCCCCCTAACCTACATCACAGGGTTGTTGTGAGAATAAAACAGGGAGATAAAGAACCGTGTATGCCATCTCAAGCTGGTTACCTCTTCTTCCCCTGAAGTCCCAGTGATGATTGACCCCATGCTGCTTTCCTCCCTAAGCATAATAGCAGTGCACAGAGATGGGGGCATTTTTCTTAAGGATCACTGGAGGTAAGGTTTAAAGCTCTCCTCTGCCTGTGATTGCCCTTGCACTGGACTGTAGAGAAAGGTTAATCTTTAGCTAGAACATCACTCCTTCCTATGCAATACGCACATTTCTCTGTGCACAGTTTATGGAAAGATAATCTGCATAATGGCCAGTTCTATGCACATTAACCACTCACATCTTACATAACCCCTAACATACACACACCCCTAATATCCTGCTTCATCAGCTCTCAGCTTTATAAAATGAGAATGAGAAACATGTTTATTGATAATGAGGAAGATAAACGTTGCACTAGAATCAATGTAGAAAACAGCTAACAGTGATGCATGAACAGTTTGATGCCTCATACAAAGCTACTTTTGGAAGCAGGCTGCTAAGCTAAAGCCATTTTCAAGAAATGAACACCTATATTTTAAATAAACAAGA
Organism: Podarcis melisellensis; assembly: GCF_964234715.1. NCBI lineage: Eukaryota > Metazoa > Chordata > Lepidosauria > Squamata > Lacertidae > Podarcis > Podarcis melisellensis. Next base: position 51,349,178 of record NC_138528.1, read on the forward strand.
CTCTTATTCTAGGGGAATGACTAATAGGATTAGAATCTGCTTTTTGTGCTTGTTTCTGGCTGAGTGATTTTGTTGGGAGGATTGTGACGAATTGGATCTCTATCAGCATGCCATTATTTTTATTGACTGAAAGGCATATGTGGGTGGATACCAGTGCTGAATCAGCTTTCTGAGAAGACCAAGCAGCCTCTGTATTGCTGGCTGCACAACATTGCTGTGATAGGCAACAGGGAGCGTACATGCCCCTTTCCTGGAACATGTGGCATGTTATCAACAAACAAGGTGGACCATTGATCTGTGTTAGTCCAGTCACTCCCTTTGTTCCTTGTTTGGTTACTGAAGTCAGTATCCGGGAACAGTCACCGTATAAGCACCGCAAACATATTATCTGATATTGCAAAGTAGTATAGGGGGCAGTAGTCATGTAATGAAGCCTAGCAGGGTAAGCCCTACACAAAGGCTTCTGCTTCCCCACATCTCCTCCTGCTGCTGCACAAACCCCAGAGAAGAACCCCCTGGACAGTGGTAAGAGGAGGAGAGCAGGGAATTACTCTGGCGAGCTGAAAACATTTGTTACAGGGCTGGCCCACACACCTGCCATCTGAACTCCTCATATAGCAGAATCCACAGGAGCAGCAAATCCTGATGTAGATCTTTACCCTCCCCCCCAGCCCCCCCCTATTCCTGATGTAGATTTTCACTCATTCCTTCTCTGGAGAGGAGAGAGGGCGCCATTTTGTGGTTTACCTCAAGTGCTAAAGTGTCTTGGGTTGGCCCTGATTTGTCACAGCACTGTGTTGAATTCCACCCTTGGCATTTCACTTGTGATGCTTAAATAAACCTTGGCAGTTCTGTCATGAATGAATGTTCTAAATATCAAGATAAATTTAACATTTGTGCTGAGGCAATCGGGTATACTAATAGTGAACCCATTCTGCTCATGTGGATCATCACATAGACAATGCAACTTCTTCCACACACGTCAGAGAGATATCAGCAGGCTTGCAGGAAGTCCCAAATGTGCTGAAGTACAAAAGTTTAGAAAAAATACCCAGGAGGGAAGGGGAAAGCCCAAACAGCCAATGAGGAGGAGTGAGCATTGAGTGTCAGGTGGAGGTTCAATGGATTATCCTGGAAAAGGGCAAGACTGGCTGGCCAGCCCCTGGAACAGATGCAGTCCATTGGATGGACTCCATCTTGCAACATTTTGTTGCAGCCCCACTGGTTTAAGCTAAAACCGATTGAAGCCTAACTTCTAAATATATTATGGAAGCCCTGTGCAACCCCGTGGCACCTGAAGGGGGGGTACTCCTCCCGTGCCCCCTTTCCTCCGCCAGTGTGTGGAAGAGGGTTTAAAGCAGAGAGCTATTACTTTTCTCTCCGGTTGTCTTTCAGAAAGGCATGGAGAAGACAGAGGAGGAGAAAGAACCCTATTTGTTCTTTGCTGCGATTAGGAATTCTAAGCAGTTTCAAAATTCTAACAGGAAGCTTTCATTCTCGATCCCCAAAAGAGGTTTTCTTAAGCCCCTTATGCCTCATCCTTAATAAGGGACTTCTACCATGTGCTCTCTTCCTCCATTTTATTCTCAACAGCGACCTGCAAAGGGGGGGGGGGAATCTCTTCATGAATGGTTTTCAAGGGTCCCCCGTAGCCCTTGTTTAATCATTTTTAATTTTCTAGTTTGCTGTAACAGCCTTTTAAGAACTTGAAAAGAACATTGCCTCCTCTGCCAATTTCCCCCTTTAGCTTCAATGATCACTTCTATAGCTTCCCATCCCCAACCCCCGTACTTGTTGCAACAGTGTAGACATAGTGCCCATATGTTCAGGGTTTATTTGTCCACTAGCTAACCTAGGACCCGACAAAATTATTTGCTTACTGTGTGGTTCCATCACTGAGTAGGGTGGCTAATCCAGGACAAACCGAAGACATTTTGCTGACCATTGCACACCCAGAAGCCAATCAGACCAGCAGCAGAGGAGGATTTAGGAGAGCAAAACTAGTTCAGTTGCATTGGGCTCCTCGCGGGTGCTGCAACTATTATGTAGAATGGAAGGCAAGAGGTGGGGAACACCAAATTTTGGTGTTCCACAGGGTGCTACTGAAATATGAGACCCTAAGCTCCGCCACCACTAGCCCTTAAGCTCAGGGTGGTGGTTGCCATTTTACAGAAATTGCCAATGCAGAGGGGAATCTGGAAAAGGGCCACAGTGAAGGCAAAGCTTAATACAACCTCCCCATGCTAGCAAATTATAAACTAGCAATTTGTGTAAAAAAAACCCTAATAATTTGGTAGTTAGGGGCTCCTTCTTTCGCCACAAGCACACAACCCAAAAATGGAAAGCATCATGTGCAAAAGGCAACAAAAAGGAGAACCATTCTCAAGATGCTGAAGAATAATGCAGCTTTTATTTATGCCCAATGCATTTCGGCCCAAACAGGCCTTTCTCAGTGGTGAGTGACGTGCACGTCAGCATGGTGTGTGCATGTTGCACGGCCCCAGTCCCCTCGATTACCGGGACAAGCCAGCAGAAGAGAGGGAGATGCATGGAGGGAGGAGAGGGACAGAACCAGTGCTATTTTTCTGGAAAAAGAGGTGCCGTAACTCACCATGAATACCTCCCTTGTTCTCTTAGAATGGCAATGGCGCCCACCTGAAAGGTGTCAGAACTGAGTTCCATCAAGTTCTGGCTGAAAAAAAGCCGTGGGCAGAACATTACGATACACAAGGAAAAGTCCTTGCACAGATGGAACATTTTGCTCAGTGCTATGTTGAATATAACACAATGGGTCTCCAAACCTTCTGTGGTCCTCTAAACTCCTGCGCAGGAATCATGGAGGTAAATGGATAGGGATGTCTGAAGTGCTGCAGCCTGAATCAAGAGACTTGTGAAACACAACAGTTAAATCAATGATTTGCAGCAGGGTCTATGAACTTCAGAGCAGTTCTTGTGTGGCCTGGTGTGACCAGAGAAATGTTGGAATAATCTATTTTGCAAGGTGCTGGGACCTTTTAATTCAGCAGTATTATCCATCCCTAAAATGATGTGTGATTTTACACAATTCTTTGTCCAAGATATGAAGTGGAAACCTATGGTGTATCAGCCAGTCCATTCCTCATTATCCCATCTCTTTTGATAAGCTGTGAAGACACGTTCACATCAACCTGCTTTACGTTGGCAGAAACTCAATGTAGATACTCACCAGTTTTCAAACAATCACTGGATATTTTTAGACAATGGTCTGTGTTTTTCCAATCCTGCAAATCACAGCCAAGATCACAGCCAGTCGTCCCCTCACCCCCTTATCTTAATAAAAGCTTTCATTACAGTGAGATTAGAAGACATGCATTTCTCGTCTGTTTTTCACAGCAATTCCCAAAACAGAAATCGTCATTTGTATGGAGAAGGTTGGGAAGATGGATTTTGCTTATTCCAGTTTGTAACAATTACAGTGGTACCTCGGTTTTCGAATGTAATCCATTCCGGAAGACCGTTGAAGTTCCAAAATGTTTAACAACCAAGGCGCAAAGGGTGATTTGCAAATTTAATAGAGAAAATTGAGAAAAATAACATATACACTCAACGGAAGCCGTTTGACTTCCAAGGTGCGTTCAAAAACGGAAGCATTTACTTCTGGGTTTACAGTGTTCGAAAACTGAAAGGTTTGTCAATGGAGACGTTTGAAAACTGAGGTACCACTCTACTTGATGCAAGCCAACCATGCTTGCAAATGCTCACTTTCGGGCCTTGTAGATAATATACACAGCATATTATTACTTATTTATTACAGGGACTTATATCATTCACACTATGAATCCTTTCAAGGCAGCTTACAAGTGACTTCAATGTATTTTTCCCAACAACAACATCTTACCAGCAGGCTGGGCAGGGATCCTTTTTCAGTCTGAGGGCCACATTCCCCCATGGGCAATATTCCAGAGAACACTTGCCAATGGTGGGCAGGACCAGAAGCAAAAGTAGGTGGAGCAATAGCTGCAGCTCTTCCCTTTCTACAGTAGGCAACATGAGGTTTCTGAAATCTGAAGTTTCTACACCCCTGGCCCCTCTACATCCAGGTAAGCAAGAGGAATGATCAAAGCTCAAGGGAACATTTCAGCTACGCAAAAGCACTCAGGGAGCCCATAGAGCAGGACCTGGTTTGTGTGGCCTGGGAGAGTCCTGAGGGCCAGCCAGAGAAAACTGGAGGGCCACATTTGGTCCCTGAGCCTGAGGTTCTCCACCCCTACCTCACAGGGTCGTCGTGCAACTATAATAATAGACATGTAATGCTTAGAACAACTGCAAGCTCTATATATTGCTAAGTATTATCTTACAGGCCACTGTTGTGGGCAAGGTGCAGTTCTGGATTTGATAATTGGTTCTTATAAATGCTAGTGTGAGTTTACTGTGAAAGACTACTAAAGGGAAGTCAGGAAAATCTGTTCCTTCCATGATCATGCTATTTTCTTCTGTGAAAAGTCACAGTGCTTTGATCCATGCTGCTCTCTCTTTCTGAAACACAATAAATCCTTCACTTTAGACCAGACCTTTCAAACAATTTATCCACCAAGTAGCCAAAGGATTCTTAATTCATATGTGCAGCTCTTTGCAAGTCTGACCTGCTCTTTCCCTTTCCCTTAATAATGCAATATGATCACCAGCTCTCGGTGTAGTTAAGATTTCTGTACTTTGAAGTGAAAACATTGTGTACCTTTTCAGGAGAGAGAAAAAAGGAAAATAAAATGTAGTTATTAAAAAAGAAAAACTTTTATCTCACTCCTTGGCTGGCTATGAAGGAAACAGCTTTTGTGTGGGCTTTTGGCACTTGTTGTTGACTGATATCAGGTGCTGGACAAACCAAATAAAAATAAATGCTGCTGGGAAACTGCTGGAGATTTGGATTTCTGGTGGAGTTTGGTTCAGACAAGTCTTCTCCCTAGTTCTCTTTCCTTTCCATCCCGAGGAGGGGGGAAAACTCCCACTAGACCTTGAATCAACAATTTGGTAGCATTTACATAGTGATCCATCCACTGGAGTTGGGAAGGATTCCGGAAACACTGTCAGATCTTGATATTTGTGCTAATTATTGTGCCGTTTGCGAGTAATTACTTCTTTGTATCTGTAGGTGGACAGCTGGCCCCCCTGTGCATAGTTACGCACAGCCCTTCCTGAGCTCTTCAGGGGTCCAGGCACCTGCATCCTGCTTCCATACAGGGGCCCAAATTGCTTCGGAACATCCTGTTGAAATTCATCACTCACTGTGATTGTCCCTAGTGTGTCCAACTAGAGTTTGTGCCAGTTGAGTGATGGCTAATTTTCAAGGATTGCTCACTGTCCTGCTAATACGCATGGACTTCAAATTGGATGGCCTTTAAGCAAGTCACAAATGACCTTCAATGAGATCATTATAGCACAAATCCTGCTGGCTTGGCCAGGGGGAGGCTGCCTTTAGTCTCCCTGGTTATGCCTGTAGACCAGCAGCATTCTGGCTTGAGTCTCAGATGTGCTAAAATGTAGGAAGGATGCATAGGCAGATGTGCAGTTTCACATACAGCGTATGGGCTATATTTAGCCTGTTCTAGCATCCAGCTGAAGTCACAGTTTTCAGATTGTGCAGGAGAGGACATTGTTATCCGGAAGACCCAAAAACTCCTCTTTGCACAAATCTTGACTTGCTAAAGACATACTATAAGAGCAGCTACTAGAGCTAGTAGACAAAACAGCTTAGCCTGGCTTGCTCTTACGCCTTCAGTTGCAGCTGGGTGGGGGAGCAGATATCAGCAGCTGAAACTTTTAACAGCATAAACATCATGAGGAGTGGGATGAAAATTGTTTTATGTCATCCTTAACATGCATTCAATGCACACACAATTCTGAATCACAGAACATATGCTGTAAGCTGAGCATTTGCAAGTTTTTCCAACTCTATCCAAACACCCATTTCTGCACTTTGACATTATGAAAGTGCAGACTCGTCCTATTTGTGTATTTTCATAAGTAAACACTGTGCGAATACAAAAAAGTTGTGTGATACACATTGTGTTGTGATACAAACACTAGTTTAATATTTGCAGTGTATAATTAGTACAGCAATGCTCATTTGGCTACTTACCTTATGGACATTATTTGTCATTCAGGCCGTGCTTGTGGGTTTCCCACAGGCATCTGGGTGGCTTGTCAGCATGAGTCAGCGGCCTACAATGACTCATGCAACCTTTCACCAAATTGTACCTGTATATATAGAGTGGTCAATGTTAGTGTAGGGTGTGGGTTGGTTGGATGGTAGAAAGCTGGTTGCGTTTGGTGTGTGTAAAAGCTGTTGGTCGTGGTTGGAGAAGAAGATTTTTTAAGAATAAAAGCAGCAACACTCTGCAAGAATACTCTTTCTCAAAGACTCTTTTGTGCCAACTAAGGTCTGAGGGACCTTAGTTGGGACATGGGTGGCGCTGTGGGTTAAGCCACAGAACCTAGGACTTGCTGATCAGAAGGTCGGCGGTTCGAATCCCCGCAACGGGGTAAGCTCCCGTTGCTCGGTCCCTGCTCCTGCTAACCTAGCAGTTCGAAAGCATGTCAAAGTACAAGTAGATAAATAGGTACCACTCCGGCGGGAAGGTAAACGGCGTTTCCGTGTGCTGCTCTGGTTTGCCAGAAGCGGCTTAGTCATGCTGGCCACATGACTCGGAAGCTGTACCCTGGCTCCTTCGGCCAATAAAGCAAGATGAGCATCGCAACCCCAGTCGGTCACGACTGGATCTAATGGTCAGGGGTCCCTTTACCCTTTTAAGGTCTGAGGACTAAGCAAAGGAGTAAAAAGGAGGTCAGAACCTTTTCTTTTTCAAACACTGACATGGCCACTGTGAGAGCAGGATGCTGGAACAGATGGGCCATTGGCCTGATCCAGCAGGGCTCTTCTTAGGTCCTTATGGATAAAAGGCAAAGACAGAATTTGTGCAATCAGCCACGTTTCAGAGCCAGAGTTTTCCTTTTTCTCACTAAAATACATGATCTGAACAGAGAGCTGTTTTCAAGGGATGCAGTAGAAGGATATAGACTTAAAGGTCAGATCATACTGATAAGTTTCTTCACATGATTACATACCCAGGTAAATGATCAGATGGAGGGAAACAAGTGTGAGCTGGAAGCTATATTCTCCATCACTTCCTGGCAAAGAAGAAGCCAGAGAAATGTCTGCCAGCAACACTACTGTGAACTGGGCTGTACATATAAGAAGTTGCAGGTGCATCCCAGTTCACAGCGGTCTCTCTTTGTGCACATGTGTTATTTACATACACAAACACGTGGAGTAACCTGAGCATATAGCTCTAAGGGACTTACATGAGCTGGCCATGGCCAGAGTGGACAAGAGGCCTTCTCACAGGAGGACCGAGGATAAAAGGCAACTTGCAAGCAATGAAGCAGGTGGTTAGCCAGAGGGAGAACTCCCACTAAGAAATGCTACCAAGAGCCTCATTCAAAATGGGAATAGAATGCATGCTTCTTCCTGATGGCCTGTCTCCAGTGCAGAGAATTAAACAAACAAGCCGTGATCATCCTGAAAGCGCTTCTTCTTCTTCTTTTTAATGAGCCACCTGTTTGCTCTTTGGATGTGTGATGAGGAAAAGCTTTTTCATCTCAGCTGCCTGATCTTTTAAAGGGAAGCATCACTTCACCATCATTTTCAGAGTCCAGTTAGAGATTCAACACAATCCTTTGCCGTCCCATGCTGAGACCTACTAAGTATTTTATGCAGCTTGTGCCACTGCCACCCCTCCCCCGAAGTGAAGTAAATATACTCTGGCTATGATTTCTTGCAAGTCAAATCCTGTTAGAGCCTGAGAGAACCACAGGAGTTTTGCAGACACAATGGCTCTTAGTAAACAGCTTTGTGTTCCACCCAAGAACTGAAATAGATTAATTCAAGGCAGATACACCAGAATTTTAATGTGCGTGAATTTTCCTACACAAAGGGGCAGTTTCTGGAATAGTGTTCACTTCTTGTCAATATTTCAGAAGCAACATTCATACAGTGACTCATTATCATAGTATCCACAGAGCATTCAGTCTTTATTATCTCGTTGTCAGGTTCAAGGAGTTTCACATTCTCCAGATATTAATAAATGCTGTTTATGGATGTCTGCATAATTGTTTCATGTTTTTCTTTCATCTTCACCTCTCCACTGTGGCAGTAGATTGCCCAACGTAATAATTTTAAATCCCATCCTTTAAAACCTTCACCCAATTATTTGTTAACTCTTTTGTCTTCTTTCTCCTCCTCAGTTACAACAAAGAGCCTTGACAAAGACTGATAAATATAATGTGGCATTCTTCTTCCTTGGCAATCACTCACAGCTGAGTAAAATTGTCTCCCATGAACACAGTCTTAACGGTGTGTCCATAGGTGACTGTGGAGGCCAGTTCTGGATCCACACATCCTTCCACAGTGGGGGCATAGGTTTCCGGGTGGGAGTTGATCATGGTGAGAGTTTGCCAAACGTGCCTTCTTCTTAGCTCATTTCTCCCTTTCGTCCTGAGTTTGAGCATCTTCAAAGTCCATGACAACTTTGGTCAAGGCTGTTCTCCAACTGGACCGCTCGCAGGCCAGTGTTTCCCCGTTGTCTATGTTTATACTACATTTTAAAAGATTTGCCTTGAGAGAGTCTTTAAACCTCTTTTGTTGACCACCAGCATTATGTGTGAGGAATGTGTGTGGTTGCTCACAAAGATAACAGCCAGGACTCCGACCTGTCTTTTACAGGTTTTATTGAGTGCAAAAACTATGTACAGTGCAGAAGTCCAAAATCCATGTCTGCCTCAATCACTAGCAGATTCTGGAAGTGGTTTCTTCCGGTTTGCCCTCCAGCACAAAAGCCCAGGAAAACCCCCTCTCCACCTCTTTTCCTTACGTTTAATTTGCTGGTGAAAACTATGCAATGGAAGTGGCACTTCATACTCCTTAGGAGCGGTGTCGTGGCTCATCTCAGCCTGAGTGAGCCTTTGCATCACCCTCCCTTCTCTCTTCATCTGTTTCTCCTGAGCCCTCGCCTTCACCAGACTCTGACGGGGTGCAGCTGCTCAACAAAGGGGGAGGCTGTCTGTCCATTCCTACCTCTCCCTCCTCCCTTAATGGCAGTCCCCTGACATTATGCTTTCCATTTTTAAGTTCAGAATAGAGTAGTTAGTCCAGAGATAGACAATGTGGTGCTCTCCACAGCTATAATAGATTGCAGTCCCAAGCCATGGAAACGTTACATAGTGTTGCCATTTCATTAAAGGACTTACAAAAGCCTTTGATCTAATTTGCCAGAAAAATTATTGAGGATTAGTAGAAATCCCTTCACATAGTGCCCCCCCAAAAAAACTCGACAACATTTGTAGGCAATTTGTATCATTTAGAGAACATAAAATAAGCTTTCCTCCGAATCCCTTTTCAGCAAAAATAATCCATGGGATGTTTGAACTGTAGAGATCCATTCAAATCTTAATATTCAAGATATGTTGCCAGCTCAGTGCAGCAAAGCAGCACCTTTGCAGAAGGATAAGAGGGTATTTGTTCAGTGACAGGCTATTCTGAAAAAAAGAATTTAGACCATGCAATGAAATAAACCTTTGCACCCTTTAAAAATAATGTTGGGCTGGATAGACCTATAGTTTTACCTGCCATCAGGGAGCTTCCAGCTCAATACCAAACTATCAAATGGTGCCATTTTACTCTGTCTCTCTGTTGTGTAACTTGCTGCTGCTGGTAGGTAGCTGCTGCTGTTTTGGCTCTACCACACAAGCCAGGTGGCAGTGGAATATCATTGCCCCACCCCAGTCCATGTGGTGGAGCTGAACTTTCACAGCTGGGGAGACTGCTCACCATGAACCCTCAATATGCAGGGAGAGAGCCTCTCCACAGCAGAAGGTCAGCCCCAAGCCAAGGAGGGTGGCAGGGCTGGGCTCTCAGAATGTGTGAAGACAAAAAACCTTAGCAGGGCTTGTGTGAAACTGCAAATGATTAACTTTGGGCATTCAATCTTACTCATCTTCCATAAACACGGTTTTAACAATGAGTCCGTAAGTGACTGTGGAGGCCAATTCTGGATCCACATGTCCTTCCACAGTGGGGACATTGGTTTCCAGGCGGGAGCTGATCACGGTGTGGATTTGCCAAGCGTGCCTTCCTCCTAGCACGTTTCTCCCTTGTGTCCTGAGTTCAAGTGTCTTCAAAGCCCATGACACCTTTGGTAAAGGCTGTTCTCCAACTGGAGCGTTCACAGGCCAGTGTTTCTCAGACTCATTTGGATATTCACCTTGCCTCATTACAGCTGTAAACAAGCTTAGCCTGAGCAGATTACTCTCCTGACATCTGCTAAATTTATCTTTCATCTTCTTTTATACACCTATTTAGTCCTTTCACTGTGATTTGATGGAAATATTGTTAATTTGGATGTGAGTTCAAATCCCATCTGCACTACAAATTAAGTGGCCTCAGGCATGTTACTGTCTTTCAAACCTATCTACAAATCTGCTCCATGGTTTCTAGTTTTATTTTGGAGAGTCAGACTGGAAAGGACATTTTTTGTTGCTTAATTTCTCCTTTCTACATCATTAGCTGCAGCCCTCTCAGGGCTTGGAGGAAGAAGGTTTTTACTCCTTCTTAGTCTGTGACTCCCTTTATTTAACAAACATTACTGCCTTACATTGTGGATGTATTACAACTTGTCATCAGCTACGGACGGATGCTTCTGTGTGGGCACAGATGCCAACAGATGCTGTTGTCTTACCAGGGCAATGTAGAACACAGTTGTATAAAAACAACACCCAAATCAGACACCGGGACAGTTGGAAAAGCAAGCTGTACTCCATGGCAACTGCTTAATAACAAACTCAGGTAATTGTAAACTTTTAATCAAATATAGAGAACCAGCTGCTTGAAACATTTGCGCATTCAACAAACCAGTGTCCCAAATCAGCAGACATGTTACACTTTAGGTTAGCACATGAGCAAATCTATCCACTTTTGTGGAAAGGGGGTTGCAGGCTGCCTTTCTACCATGGGTTCTTTTCTAGTCCTCAAATATGCTTCTACCATGTTGGTTGCTATTGATCTGGGGCTAAGAGATGACATTGGGTTTAAAATGATGTGTTAGTTTTGTCAGGCAAGCAGATCTTAGTTTTGTAAGTCAGTGTTGGCCTTTCTGTCTGTTCTCTCATTCTCTGCTCTCGCTTTCCCCATGACAAGTATTGATATGAATAGTAACAGGAACTGCAAGGAACATTATTTGTGATCTCCAATGGGCGATATGATCTTGGCAGATTTTTCAGATTTACTTATGGAAGGCTCTGTGTATGTAGCAAGATATACAACCGGCAAACAGATGGAGCAATAGAAAAAAACCAAGGGAGCAAATGTTATTTTGTATGAACTGAAACATAGCCAGCAAATTCCCTGGACAATGAACATACCAAGGGTTTGGATCAGTGGCTTGAGCTCATTCCTGCTGTCTCCACCCTCATACTGCATGCACTAGGTTCTGTGCACAGGTTCCAAAGTGCTCTCTCTGCACTGTTTATACCCAGAAAGCAGGCTCCTGCACAGAGGTTTGCAGTGGGGGGAGCTATGCCCCTTTCCATTCATTATCCATGGGATGGAATTGACTGAACAAGGTGCAGCCCTCTGCAGAAGTAATATGAAGGCAGCCTGCTGTGTCACACCCTCCAACATTTCAGGAGGGCAAAGCGGGATCCCCCCCCCAACATCCCACCTGCCCAGTCTCCCCGATGTACAGTATGAAAGACAGACAGTTTTAGTCAACTTAGAGCTTTAGAGTCTGTTCATAGCAGGAATCAAAGCCAGAAATGGTATAGGGAAGAGAAACTGAGAGAAAAATCCCATGTCTGTTTTGGGTTGCTGAACTGTTGCTGGAAAATCAGGACACTTGGGTGATATGCTAGCTACACCAAGTTTTCTTTGTTTCACCAGTAAAATATGGAAGACAGGTGGGAGTCATGTGCCTTCTGCTCACCTCTGTGATACAGAACATCTACACACACTTGTCTTATGCCATTTCAGTTTCACATCACCCAAAGCTGCAAATTATAGTCTGGTGAAATGCTCAAACTCTGTATCAGAAACCCTTAGGCTCCTTACCCTGCACAAAACTACAATTCCCACAATTCCCCAGGAATAAGCAATACCCATTACTTAGAGATGCACTTCGACATTTCAGTCCCTCTGCAGACAAAGGAGAACACAGTGTAACATGGAGGAGGACAATTATAAGTGAAAGGGGGTGGATGCCAAAGAATTTGCACCTGTCACTAATTGTCAAACTTCTGTAATTTAGCACTAATTGTTTTTGCTAATAGTTTGATGTGATTTGATTATTTGCAAGTTATGTAATTACAGCACTTATACCTCCTTTGTTTAAAATGTGGTTTTTTTGTAGGGGGGGGTAGAGCACATGCTGATGAGCAACACAATTTGTTCCTTTGCGACAAAACTTAATCAGAAAAAAACCCTGCTAAATATAAACTGGTGGATGGTTCTTAGACAATGCCTCTGTCATTCACTGTGCCAGAAAGAGATGTATGTAGGAAAGACAGACAGTTTTAGTTAACTCAGAGCTTCAGAATCTGTTCACAGCAGGAATCAAAGCCACAAATGGTAGGGAAGAGAAACTGAGAGAAAAACCCCATGTCTGCTTTGGGTTATCCTGTGAATCTTGAATTTTGCCTATGAAAAGGTTGCCTGGCTAGCTTACATTTTGCACTAGTATGTATGTTCTCATGCATGTGCATTAGTTAGTGTTCCTGTTTTTTCTGGGCACAATTCAAAGTTTAGCTTTTGATTTGGTGTGGATGAATATATTTCTTTAGCTCTTGAACACCAGCAAAAAAAATAAAAATGTTTGAAATTTTGAACACTGCAAAGTGATCGTACAGTCTTAATATAATCATCGTCATTGAAATGACCACAAAATAGAATGAGAGAGAGGAAGAAAGGGTGAGAAAGAAAAATGCAGATATCAATAACAAAATCAAACTATGTCAGTCTCATTGAAATTAAACAGATGCACTTTGATACATATTGTGAAAGAACTCCCAGCGGCACATGTGGTCCCCCCCCCCCCGTACATACCTTATTACCCCAGTATGCAGTAAAATGACATTTAAAGCACTATGCAGCTCAGGGCTAGGGCATCTGAAGCACCGCCTCTTCTCCAATGAATCTGCCCACACATCAGGAAATAATAAAAGAGTTAAAGGAACCTCATCTCAGTTACAAGCTCACATTTGATGGGAAGAAGGAATTGGCACCTTCCCGTTGCTGCACCCAGATTCTGGAACTGCCTTTCCAAGGAGGCCTCTTTGCCTCCTCCTTATTGCCTTTCTGCAGTGAGCTTAAAGCTTTTCTTTCTGAAAAGATTTTTAATGCCTGACTTTACCACCCAGCCTTTGATGCTCTCTTGGGAAGCTTTATAATGGGGCTTTAACGATTCCCCTCCCCACTATCTTAACTTGTTTTTCTCTCTTGGCCTGCTGCTCTGTTTCATTATTGTGTGTATTTTTAATCTTTTTGTATGTTATGGCCCTTATTTCTGAGCCTTTCTTTATAAGGAAATAAAATAAATAAAACATTAGACTGTGCCCTTAGGAAGCATTCCAAAGTGCCTATGCTAATAGATTTGTAGCAGAAAAAGACTCCCATTCCACAGGACTGCACATGTAACTCATCCCAGAACATTCAGGGATAGCTAACATAGACCCAAGAAATCTGCCCCATGGTCTAAAGCAAACTGACAAGTTTTGCACTCTCTTGGGTCACTCAGTTCAACCCGCTGGAATGCGGGAATCTCAACTAAAGCATCCATGACAGATGACCATCCAACCTCTGCTTGAAAACCTCCAAAAAAGGAGAGTTGACCACCTTCCAAGGAAGTCTGTTCCACTGTCAAACAGCTCTGTCAGAATGTTTTTTTCTGATGTTTAGTCAGAATTTCCTTTCTTCTAGCTTGAAGCCATTGGTTTGATTTGAGTCCTACCCTCAAGAGCAGGAGAAAACAAGCTTGTTCCCTCTTCCCTTGAAATATTTGAAGATGTCTATCACATCTCCTCTGTCTCCTCTTTTGTAGATCAAACATACCCAGCTCCTTCAACTGTTCCTCATAAGTTTCCAGACCCTTAATCATCTTGGTTGCCATCTTCTGCACACATTCCATCTTGTCAACATCCTACTTAAATTGTGGCACCCAGAACTGGACACAGGTGTGGTCTGACCAAGGCAGAATAAAGTGGTACTATTACTGCTCTTGGACGCTAGACTTCTGTTGATGCAGCCTAGAACAACGTTAGCTTTTTTTTGGTGCTGCATCACACTGTTGACTCATGTTAAGCTTGTGGTCCACCACGTCCCCTAGATCCTTTTCACATGTACTGCTAGTAAGCCAGGTGTCCCCCATCTTATATTTGTGCATCTGATTCTTCCTATCTAAGTGTAGAATCATACATTTGTCCCTACTGAAATTCATTTTGTTATCTTGGGCCCAGTTCTCCAATTTGTTATGGTCATCTTGAATCCCGATTCTGTCTTCTAATGTATGTATGCATGTGTGTGTGTGGTGAAACAAATATTTTAGTATGTATTTCAATCTGTATGTAAATACGATTTTTAAAAAATATGTGGATTTGTAGAAAGATGGTTAAATGGACTTACTAACAAAATTGTCGAGGACCAGAAATAGATTCATCTGTACAATCCTAGCCCCAAGTGACTTTTAAGTATTTATAGCATGTTTCCAACACTTTCAGTGGATATGATCCATGTTGGTAAGTGATAGAATATGTAGTGACTGAATAAGAACTTGGTGTAAACATTTATGGTGTTAAAACACTTGAAGCTGATGAAAGATCCTTAACTGCCATTCTGAGAAGATAGTGACATTAAAGCTTCCTCAGAGGGTTTAGATTATGTTAAACTGGAGCCGAACTTTTCCCCACTGAGTTTCCAGCTTGGCTTCGGGAAGGCAGGAGAAACAGACTGACTCATCATGTGCATCAGCCTCATCTGGCTGGGGAACAATGAGCACTGATGTCCTTTGGAGAAATAAACAAAGAAAAGCTGACAGGTCTCCATTGTGACAGACAAGCCAGAGATGAAATTGTGGGCTGCACATACACCATACATTTAAAGCACTTACGGTAATTTTCCATGACTGAAAGTTTCTTAATAAAATATTAATAATTTTTTTTAGAAACACATGGCTTTGCCCAAAGAATCCTGGGAACTGTAGTTAGATAAGGGTGCTTGGAATTGTAAATCTGCGAGGGGCAAGCTGAGGTCCAGGCCCAGGATTCTGTGATACATGTATGCAATGCAGGTTGGTCTGGAAAGACAACAAAAGAAAGTTCCAACACGTGCAGCGAACGTTCAGGACAGAAAAGCTGGAAGCTTCTTGGGAAAGCTTTACTCAGTTGAAGTCCATGGGGGTTGAGCAAGAGCAGGGTGGCCTCATCCCTCTTCCTCTCAGGGTCTGGCAGGGACACTTGGTGTTGGGAAGTCAGGTGAGGAATGCCTGGCTGGCTAGTACAGGTTTCATCCATATCATGGGTTTATCGTGTGCAGAGGGGGACTTGCTAAAGCAACGGGGCAAGGGATCTCAGGAATTCTGGCTTATAGTACTGGTTGAAGAAATGTGCTGTCCTACCAGTTGTATTTCGTCTGGCCTCTACTTCCTCAAGGTGATAACATTGAATTCTATTCCTGTCAGAACATTCACCAGAACCACTTTTTGTTTTGTCCTCACACTACAAAGCATTCCTGTTGTTAAGTCCTCCTTATTTTAGCACAAGTTTTATCATTCCTGGAAAGTGGTACACCACACAGCATCAGAATGAGTGAGGGAGTATGAAGGATACTGTATTTGACAAGGATGTCTAAGCAATTGTATATGCTGAGGAGGAAAAGAAATGGTGGCTTCGGAAGTGGCATCACTCTTGAGTCATGCCTCAATTGCCAGTTCTCCTGGAAGAAACAGTTTTATTTAGCTGGGTCTTTGGTATTGATGGATTTGTTTCTGTGGTTTGTTGTGCAAACTGTTTTCCCCCTGTAGTGTCCTCATTTGTTGATAGTTTGATAGTTTGACTGTGGATTTTATAAAACTTTGCTAGCCACTTTGAAGACATTTCAGAGGAAAAGTAGTCTAGGAATATTAATGTAAATAAATGCTCAGAATAAGGGATTGGGGGAGAAATTCAGTTTTACTTGCATTTTAATGAGAAGCTGTCCAGTTTACACTTCTTGACCCAATATGCAAACCAAAACACAGTTATCATTTAAAATGGGCACTTTTCTGAATCTTGCAATGCAATTCTCCAACAAAGCAGTGCATACAAAATAGCACAGAAAGATGCATAGTGAGGGTAATTGCTTGCATTAGTCAAAGCTGCCTACAAAATTGTGTTCTTTATGAGAAATTTGCACTCAAATGCTGTTGTATTTTGAGGAGTTTTTTAAATTAAAAAATGCAGGTTGCTGAAGAAATGAGGTGAACTGAATTTATGGTTGAATATGAGAAACTGAGCAGTGCTTTTCTACTAGGAAAAAAATGGTGACTTCTAAACTCTACCGGGGGCTCTCTGTTGCTGGAGTGTGTGTTTAGCCCTATGCTTTGGATTTAGGGATCCAGCCAATTCTTTTACTATTTACCCCACAAGTGTGGCCTATATATTATCCCCACCACCACAAACCTATTGAAACAAGGAAGCTGAAGTGGTGTTGCTACATCCTAAATTACGGATCTGGGCCAAGGTGTTCCTCCCGAGAGCACCATTCTCCTCCTCTAAACATGGATGCCTCCCCTGCCACACATATTCCTCTTCCACCACCAAATCCTACAGCTTTAAAAATATTCTATTATTTATGTTTCCTTCACATCCTGTACCAGCTGCAGCTTCCAATTGGGAGGAAAACACAGCAAACATTTTGAGATTCATAGAATCATAGAGTTGGAAGTGACCACAAGGGCCATAGAGTCCAACCCCCTGCCAAGCAGGAAACACCATCAGAGCACTCCTGACATATGGTTGTCAAGCCTCTGCTTAAAGACCTCCAAAGAAGGAGACTCCACCACACTCCTTGGCAGCAAATCCCACTGTCAAACAGCTCTTACTGTTAGGAAGTTCTTCCTAATGTTTAGGTGGAATCTTCTTTCTTGTAGTTTGGATCCATTGCTCCATGTCCGCTTCTCTGGAGCAGCAGAAAACAACCTTTCTCCCTCCTCTATGTGACATCCTTTTATATATTTGAACATGGCTATCATATCACCCCTTAACCTCCTCTTCTCCAGGCTAAACATGCCCAGCTCCCTTAGCCGTTCCTCATAAGGCATCGTTTCCAGGCCTTTGGATGCCCTCCTCTGGACACGTTCTAGTTTGTCAGTGTCCTTCTTGAACTGTGGTGCCCAGAACTGGATACAGTACTCCAGGTGAGGTCTGACCAGAGCAGAATACAGTGGCACTATTACTTCCCTTGATCTAGATGCTATACTCCTATTGATGCAGTCCAGAATTGCATTGGCTTTTTTAGGTGCCGCGTCACACTGTTGGCTCATGTCAAGTTTGTGGTCAACCAAGACTCCTAGATCCTTTTCACATGTACTGCTCTCAAGCCAGGTGTCACCCATCTTGTATTTGTGCCTCTCATTATTATTTTTTGCCCAAGTGCAATACTTTACATTTCTCCCTGTTAAAATTCATCTTGCTTGTTTCATCCCAGTTCTCTAATCTGTCAAGGTCGTTTTGAAGTGTGATCCTGTCCTCTGGGGTGTTAGCCACCCCTCCCAGTTTGGTGTCATCTGCAAATTTGATCAGGATGCCCTTGAGTCCATCATCCAAGTCATTGATAAAGATGTTGAATAAGACTGGGCCCAAGACAGAACCCTGTGGCACCCCACTAGTCACTCTTCTCCAGGATGAAGAGGAACCATTGATGAGCACCCTTTGGGTTCGGTCAGTCAGCCAGTTACAAATCCACTGAGTGGTAGCATAGTCAAGACCGCATTTTACCAGCTTCTTTACAAGAATATCATGGGGCACCTTGTCAAATGCCTTGCTGAAATCAAGGTAGGCTACATCCACTGCGTTCCCTTCATCTACCAGGCTTGTAATTCTGTCAAAAAACGAGATCAGGTTAGTCTGACATGACTTATTTTTCAGAAATCCATGCTGACTATTGGTGATCACAGCATTCCTTTCTAGGTGCTCACAGACTGTTTGCTTAATGATCTGCTCCAGAATCTTCCCTGGTATTGATGTCAGACTGACTGGGCGGTAATTATTTGGGTCCTCTCTTTTCCCCTTTTTGAAATGAGCTGACATAGTTCTGTGATTTGCCCAGGAAAATACAGGTGCCTGCTTCGATGATGCTAAATGAAGGCTTAAAAACAGATCTAGATAATGCTGGGCTGCAGATAGTGCTGCATGCGTGCCACGGAAAGAGGTGCTGTGATGATCTCTCTGCTCAGTACACAGCACATGTACTAGCAAAATGCTGGTCATGATGAGGAAGGCCTCTTGTGGGAGGCCTCTCAGTTTAATAGCATGTAGTTTTGACACTCAGTCTATCACAGGATTTACTTCGCTCTTTCTTTGCCCACCCTATTTTGCTCATCACCACAAGATTTGCAGTTGGTCATTAGCATGGGCAGTGAGGGAAGGGGGGGTTACACAAATTCATGGATGGTGTGTCTGTAGCTTCCCAGTCATGATAGCAATATGGAGTTGATATGGTTGATAGGCATTACATACCAGCTACTAGGAAACAGCAAGAGAGGACTATTCTCTAGGGAACAAGGCGCTGAATTAGCTAGGCCTTTGGTCAGATCCAGCTAGGCTCTCTAAGTTTTTACTGGTGGTTCAGTGGTTG
Source organism: Podarcis melisellensis (assembly GCF_964234715.1). NCBI lineage: Eukaryota > Metazoa > Chordata > Lepidosauria > Squamata > Lacertidae > Podarcis > Podarcis melisellensis. The sequence continues at coordinate 51,368,088 of NC_138528.1, forward strand.
ACTAAGCAGTATTGTGGCATTTGTTAGGAGCCCCTGGTCATCTCATGGACTATTGACCCATACACTACTAATCCATTGCCACCAACCAGGTGCTTCCCACTAAATCACTTAGTCTCAGTCAGGTTCTCAAGTTAACAAAGAGTGTAGTTTATTTCAGACACAAACAAACTTTAACTGCATTCCAGACGTTGTTACTCTTTACCTTCTTAGTCTTATTTTATCCTGTCTCTATCTCTTCTACCTCCCCTCACACAAGAACCCACTGCACCTACTGTCTCTCTATTTCCAACTGCCTGCCAACTGCTTTTCCAACTGCCTTTCCCAACCAACCTACCAACCCACTAAAACCAACCAACTACCCAGCAACAACCAACTCAAACCTCGGGCCAAGCCCTTTTATATACAGGTAGGCTCCACCACAAATATATTCTAGGTTGAACACTTGTTCTTTTCAGGGCCATCTTACTGAAGTGTAGGTGGGTTCCCACGAGGCAAGACACAGTGACAACAGCAAGAACCTTTATTGAACTACATAACTGGACAACAGGGGCAAAGCAACTGCTGATATACATTCCTGGAGGCCTGGGCCACTCCCACTCCCAACGTGATTGGCTTTCTAAACTTCCAAGCTGTGAATCATAAGGCAGAGTTTAAGGGCCAGTGGCGGAGGCCCAAATCCTGAAATGTTCTGTGATTGGATATCATGTATCGAATCAGAACACAGGGGCTCAGAATCTTTAGTCCAGACACAAGCTCAGGCAAACACAGACCACTGAATACATAACACATACAACTAATTTTATATGGAAGGGCTATTTGCCAGTTGTTTTTAATCACATCGTATCAGTTAATGGAAACTACAGGAGGGAAGATTGCTGTTGTGCACAGCTCCTGCCTGTGTGTGTGCACAACAGCAATTTTCCCTCCTGTGGTTTCCATCAACCACAGGAAGGGATCTGGTTGGCCTCTCGGAGAACAGGAAGCAGGAATAGATGGTTCATTGGCTGATCCACCAGGCTTTCCTTACATTTTCATATATTACATGGGAAGTAAATCCACTGATGTTATAAGTAGCCTGCTAAAGCCACATTGCAATGATTAGGCTTATGCAATTAAACACATCATGCTAGCAACTGTTTGCAACGACAATGAGAGAGAATCATGGGTGGAAAGACCTTCAGTGTAAACAGTCAGAGCAGTGTCCTACAAATATGGTGTGAGAGAAGATCACCTAGGTGCAATGCGGCCTGTGCATCTAAATCTACTGGGTTTCGGATGGGGAAGATGAGGGAGCAAGAGCAGGCAGGCATGTGTTTTCTTTTTGAAATGGTATCATGCCCCAGTAATCCTCAGATAATATTCCAATGCTCTTGTAAATTGAATTGAGTGTATCCATGGGAACAAGAACAGAGAGAAAAAATTAAAGCTTCCAAGACGTTGCTTTGGGGTCGCCTCTATTTTGACGGGGGCAACAACAAAAAGAAGCAGTGAAAATTTGAAACAAAAGGGGAGAAAAAAGAAATATATTGGATGATTCAGTGTATTCTTTTAGCAGGCAGGAGTCACAAAGGAGATGAGTGTTTGACTTTCAGTCTTTTTAAGGACTTGGAAGCTGACTAGCAAGACATTTTTAGGCTGATGGTCTCAGGAGAAGTCATTGTTATGTTCCTTTCTCCAAAAACAGAGTTCTCTGAAATCAAAATACTGGTATCTGGGAACATGCCATGGCTTTTTGCCAGCGGCTGAAGAAGAATACCTAAAGGAGCGTCTCGACCCCCATTTTTCAGCCCGGACACTGAGATCCAGCCAGGATTTTTCCATCAGAGAAGGCATCAATTTCAATAGAAGAGACGTAAAAAATGCTGCAGAAAATAGTGTAATTATTTACACAGCATTTGTGAAGTAATAAAAAATAAAAAAATATAACTGCAAATACTGCATGTATTTTGCTTGTGTCGTTTCTGTTCCTGACCTCGGATGAACAGATGAATTGTGGGAATTTCCATTCCCTATTCTGCCTCTGGTGGAATTCTCTGGCATCCCTAGTTACAATTGCTTAAAGTTTAAACCTTTGATTGATGATGATATACCGTAAATATCTAGATTGCAATCCTGAATAGTTAACCTTGTGTTACAGAGAATACTCACTTTCTCTTCCAGTCTCTCTCTTTTTGTTGACAAGAAAAGGTTACCATGCGCTGACTCTGACTATCGTCATTCTCCTGTGGAGAGTGAATTCACACAGACTACATGCTTATCACTCAGTGACAGCAACATCAAGTGAATCCTGGCATTATGAAATATCCACCAGGGAGCTATCAGATCATTTCCCATTTTCAATGGTTGGTACATTACACATTCAGCTGCCAGTCATCTAGTGATGATGAAGCAACAACTGATGGGCATGCATATGTCAATCAGCTCCACATTTTATTGCATAAGCATTCCTGTGTGGTTGGCATAGTTTTATTAATCCCATCTGGGGGTTTAATCTTTGACAGTTGTTCAAAGCATGTCACCATGAAAATCTGACTATAAGCTAACAACTTTCATGTAAAGCTTTGCCTCTATGTAACAAAATGTACCAGAAAATGGTTGCCTTTCTTGTTGAATACCTGTGTGTGCACTCACTCGTCAGCCTTTATAAACAGGGTTGCAAACTTCTTATAAGGCTACATATGATGCCATCATATGCATTGTTTGCATTGTTGACTTTAGTATCCAGGAGGAGAAAGTGAGTGGTGCATTTTTGGATAGTAACTGGAATCATGTTTTTTATTTGCTTGTTTTTTGCTGCCAAGGATGAGAGTCTGGGTTATAAGGTTTTTTTGTGTTATAAAGTGGCTCAATACCACTCAGTATGAACCAGTACAGAGTAAGATGCTACCTGGGTGGGAGATAGGGAGGGAGTGGCTATGTTAATATTTGCATGTCAAACTGTATTGCCCCAGATGGAGGTGGGTGAATGAGCTGGTTGTATGTTGAACTTAATGTTGATGTGGATTGTTTGTAGACCAGATGTTTGCTTTTTGACAAATGGCTGGCTGCTGACTAACTGTTTTATGAGTATGGCAGCTGGGAATGGCTGAGAGTGAGGGTTTGTGTGTGCGAAAGTGCTAAGGAGGTGTTGGGGAGATGTTACTTTGTGAAGCGAAGGCGGGTGCAGTTTCTGCCTCAGTTAGATTTGTTTGGTTTTATTTAATTGGAGTGGACCGAGTTGCCGAAACTGTAACTGTAATGTTTTAATGTATCATATAGTTTGATGTTAGCTGCCCTGAGCCCGGTCCTGGCCAGGGAGTGTGGGATATAACTAAAATTTGTTGTTGTTGCTGCTGCTGCTGCTGTGTTTAGCCAGTAACAATGCTTCCATATGTGGAATTTTTATTGCATTTTCACATTTGATTTCTACCTCTAACTTTTTGACATTTAGGGGGATATTTTGATTTATTTAATTTTTTGTTAAAGATCCTGCTGTAAATGTGGCTCTTTATTCTATTGTTGCATTTCATTTTTGTTCATATGTAATGTCCTATTCAGACAGTCTGTGATACTGTATTTAATATTTTAAGTTATGCTGTAAACCACTTAGAGATTCTCCTCCTCTCCCAAAATAGAAAGTGCAAGAGAAATCAGCCAAATAAATGAATAATATAACACTCATCATGAATTTGCCATTCTGATAAAGGGGTGGGGGGAGCAATCCTATTATCATCTGATCTTCTTATTCTCCTGACTGATTATGTTAAGGATTTCCACCCCTCCCCCCACTCCCCAGAAAGAAAAGAGGAATATATTCCCATTCATTAATGGTAACTAAACTTCATAGCTGTTTTCTCTCTCTCTCCGTTTAATTATTTATTCATTGAAAATCCACTGGTTTGAGTTCATTAACCATCACACTAGGTAGCCCTTGCCACTTACTTGTCTCAATGCTTTGGGAAAGGATTAAAGATGTCAGTGAGGTTCACCTAGCAGGGACCTGAAGACAAACTCCAGGAGCACATAAACTACTCACCCTCACATCGCTGAATGAGAAGGTTTACAAGCTTTGGAATTCTTGCTCTGCTTGCTCAAAATACAAGAGGGGGGAGAATTCTGATCACGCCCCCCCCCCCGCTACCTTTCTTCCATCATCCTGCTTCATCTTCCAAAGCTGCCTTTGCTGCTGCCACCACCACCCAAAACACACACCTTTTCTCATTTGACAGTAGAGGCCACAACAGGAAAGGAAAATGGGGAAGGGGTTTTTCCCACCCTTGTCATCCTGGCTAATAGCGTGGTGAAGCATGTGTTAAGGATATGAGTTTAATATGCAATGTTTGTATTCATTGTGCTTGAAAGATTGTGTCTGTAGATAAGTTTGTATTAGGCAAGGGAGGTTAAACTCTAGGCAAATGCAGCAAGGAAAGGCTGGAGTAGGTTAATTGATGACTCATCACTGGAAACCTGCACAATTTCTGACAGCAGGAAGGTGAAAGCTGTTGATGGAGCCAGCGGCAGTGATAGGAACTTAGCTCAGTGTTGCTGAACAAGTAAGTTGCATAGGATCTCTCGCCCTCTGGAACCAGAGAGAGGAAAGTTTGTTGAACTGTATTAAGAACTAAAAAGAAGACTAGATCCCATTGCTTGCTTGTTTAAGAGCCATGTTACCTTGTAATTTGTAGCATTTATCTGTAAGCATTTTAAGACTGCTTCCAGTAAACCTTTGAAACTCATTCTTGTGTTGGAGAGCAAATTCATTTCTACTCTGCACAAGGTCCAGATCAGGGATTCCACTTGCAACAATCAAAACAACATGAAGAACTTTACGTGCTAGATTTCTTCCAAAGGCTCTTACCATTGCAGAGAACACTTTTCTGTGTCTGTGAACTGGCTTAGGGAAGTTTGGGGAAATCCTGAGCCAATCCGAGGGGAACCAAGAGGGTTTCACTCATCTTCAATCAAATCCTACACCAGCCTCTGTTATTTGGGTCTTGCTTGCGCAGTAAGATAGGTTTAGTCTCAAACCAAAAAATATATAGCAATTCCTTCCATTGGTTTCTTCCATAATTTCCCCCAGCATTTTCCAGAAACAGTTCCTTGTGAGGTAAGGAGGAATAAGAGAAAGTATCCAGCTTCATGAGAGTAGATTTAAAATCTATTGTTGACCGTAGCCTTGTGCTGGGGTTATTAGCTCCCATGTTCAACAACCTGGGAGCAAGGAGTGGAGCCATGCTGACATGGGAGCAAGTAGCCTGCCTCACCCTGCAACAGAGAATGTTCCTCCCCAGATGTCTACATATACAGCATTTATGGAAGTATGCTTATAGACTTACCTGAATGAGCAAGGTTCCAAGTAAACCTCCACATATACATACCACAAATCCTACTGATGCTTGTGCAGATATCTGGGGAGAATCATGCAAGGTCTAGGGTGGGGCTACTTGACACAACCATTGCTTCCGTGTTGTTGATGTTCAAGTAGATCTTTTATAAACTCTGATACCTGCCCTCCATACAGAATCTGTTTGTACAAGCACGGTCTAAGATAGCCTTATTGCCAACAGGACAACATGCACAGGTTGTTGCATGTCCTCAGTGTATGCTCTTCCTTAGCAAGTCATCCTGCTCTAGTTCTTTAACGCTTACATTTTGGTTCACTGGGAGGTCACCCTTTCCATCCGATTTGATTTTGCTCACCTTGTTTTCATTTCAGTGGGCCTTTTGTCACATGTCTCAGTTGACTTACTTTGATACACAGAACATTGATTTCCTAACAAATCTGGCCTCATGCCAAGTGTTACTGCACTGCGCTCACCTATTGTGTGGAACAAGCACAGCTAAAAGAAATGGAGAATGAAGAATGGCAAACAGAACCTCATGATGCAACCAGTTGGTGATTTTATCTCCATACTGCAATTGTTGTCTGGAAGGAGAGCTTTGGTAGGTTCCACTATTTTCCTTTCAACAGTCCTTGCAAGGATCCATCTCATTTCTCACCTGCTCTAGTAAACTGGACTCCCATGTTGACCATAGCAAACAAGATGGGAGGGTTGATGATGGAACCTGGGACCAAAGCAGAAACTGCACACCTGCATCTTTAGTTTGTGTTCAACCAGTTGAAACAACTTCACAGTTCCCAAGCAGTCTTGAACCCCTTGTAACTGATCTTGAAGACCTGAACCTTGGCCCCTGATCCTCGACTGGATTTATCACTGCTAACCTTTTGGCTTATATGAACACTGTTCTGCTCAATTCAATACATAGTTGTGACACTGTGCCATGGCCCCTAGGCTCGACGTCCCATGCGGCAGAACCAGTTGACCTGCCCTAAATCCACCTCTGCCATCCAGACGACATTCTGCTCTTTCCACAACATTGAGTTGGTCCCATTAATATTTGCTTAGAACATTATCTACCTTGCTTACAAGAAAGTGTGCCTGTGGTCATTTTGGGGTGCATTAAAAGCATATAAAAACAAATAAAATAGAGGCCCAGGAGATTCAAAGGCATAAAAAGTCTGATATTAGGGGGTAAGGGAAAGCTTGAGCAAAAAGGTAAGCTTTTACCAGACTCGTAAAAAGACCATTTCCCCTCAAACTTACTTGACAGTGGCAGCAGCAGAAGCAAGAGTTCATAAGGCCCTAGAACACACACCCCATAGCATGATGAAGGAGCCTGTGCCAGCTCTGAGTATTATATAACATGGGGATCTCACCCTTGTTTCTTTTATGTTTTCTCATTTTATTTTTCCTGGCAGAGCACCTGGAGGACTAGGCAGAAATTTAAGATTCAGCCATTGCTTGTTTGGAGATGTAATGCTGGTAAAGGATTAATCTGTTGGAATTTCTGCCTGGCACATATCTCTCAAAAAGCCTTGGAGTGATGTCAATTAAAATGCTGCATCACATCTCACCTCACCTGTTTGTTTCTTGAAAGATTGATACAAGTATGATAAAGGGAAGAGCAGAGAATAGGAAGATTTTGGCACCCTTTACAAGACAGTCACATCAGCTGTGGGAAATCTGCCAAGTGGGATAAGAGAGGAGGAGGACAAAAATCTGTCCTTGTTTGTGCAGGATACAAGATGGTACAGATTTTACTGCTTAGCACTTTAGAAAAATCTCTCTGAGGAAATGCTTCCCAGCCAAGTTAATGTACTGTTTCCAAAACAATCAAAGGAAAAGGAAGGGGTGGGTCTTAACCTGATCAAAATAAGCAACAGATTGAGAAAGCAAATAATGAAGGATTGTTATAATCAGAACTTGAAGCAAAGACTGCATTAAGCTGTGTGACGAGCTAAGAAATGCTATCTAAAAACCCCACTCAAATGATTAGAGCTGAGGCAGTGAAAGAAAGAAGTAAAATCCCTTTCGCATGGATTTCCCCCCTCCCGCAAGTGTGGGATTAAAAGTGATGATTAAAGGCTAAATTAATTAAAACTGTTCATTATAGGGAGCAACATTAATATTATTAAAGCTTAACAATCTACAGCTGCACCTGCTATTTAATGATGGGTAGGAGCTGCTCAGCAGTGGTCAATATTGTGTTCACCAGATGTTGTGGATTATAGCTGCCATCAGCCCCAACCAGCCAGGGATGGTAAGGGATGATAGGAGTTGCATTGCAGCAACACCAGCCTGTTGGCTACTCTTGATGTAAAGTTTTGAGACTAATCTGAAGAAACAGAGCACCACACAATTCTTCTAGAGTAGGCATGTCCAAAGTCTGTTTCGGGGGCCTAATTTGTCTCGCTGGTTGGTTCAATATGGCCCCTGTGGCAGTTTATTTTTCAACCCTAAAAAAAGCTCAACAACTCTGGTCAGCCCTCATGGCCCTTCATCTCCTCAAATCTGGCCCTCTTTGAAAAAACTTTGGACACCACTAGAGTAACAGAGCAGAGTAATAACAAAAGCAGAACTCCTGTCAATAAAACATTACAAAGAATTCCACACCCTGGTCAGGTTGAAGACCTGTCTCCCCTTCCTCAGTTGCCCTGTCAGCTTCTGTATGTGGAATGGGGAAAGGCCTCCATCTTGACCTTCACCTCAGGCCTCAATATGTCTTAGGCCAACCCTGAGTGTGGGAAGAGAAAACAGACCTTCAAACCAAAGTGGCTCACTGGGGGCCGTGGTGCTGCTACACTACCGGTACTTTCCCAACAGCCGGGTCACTGTTGCTTAATGAGAGGGAGAGGTGTGAGGTGGCAGGAAGTTTGTTGTGGTGTGGACACAGTACCAGGACTGCCAGATTGAGTCTACTAGTATGCTTGCACCATGCCAACCTCCCTGACACCTCCCCCTCTCCATCCCAGTAAGCAACCACAACCCACCAGTCAGGAAGCGATCATAGAGGTTGCACCCAACTCAGCAAGCCACTTTTGCAGCAAGGCTCTGTTAGATACTATGCAGATTGCACCAGTGCCTGCTGGGAAAGAGGAGCATTCAATAGTTGACACACTATGTATGGAAACAGGCCTGGGTAACATCTGGATTTCCTGTCTCCATCCTTAGGTTCCTTGGCAGGTGGAGAACTGGCATTACAGTGAGTACAAAAAAAAGGGGAGGCAATTATTCAGAATTAATTAAAAGAGAATAGAAGGGAGTTTATGTGAAATTGCTTTGGTGTATAACACACATAGCAGTACAGTCCTTCCCCGGAGTATCATTTGATAGTTTTGAGGCCCACGTGGCTATTAACTGGTTTACAGCACAATAAGTGTTTTTAGTTAAGTATGTTTGCTATAACAAACACTTCTGCAGTGCATAATAATGAGAATAAAAAAAACAAGTTATAAATACACACGTGGCAGTTCCAGTTTTTAATTTCTTACCTACAACAGTATTGCTGAGGAAAACTTCCATGCTGAGTTTATTGAGGGAAACAGACATGCAGAGTAAAAGTAAAAAAAATCCGTTGTAATCAGCGGTGCAGGTCCTTTACCTAGGTTTTCCATATTTCAGCACACCCTGAAAGTTGCTGAGTGTTTTTTTAGGAAGGCCCCAAAATTGTTGGGCTTACCCCCAAAAAACCCCACAAAATTTTGATTAACTTGCCTAACATCCAAAACAAAGTGCTACCTTTTGGAATTTCCCCCTGGACATCAATTCCGCCTTTGAAATCCTGGTAATGTCTGGGGAAATCTGGACGTATGGCAGCCCTACTTTAACAAAAGATAACTGCAATTCTTAGGATTTTTTCAAGGGGAGGGAGGGAAAGAGCCTCTTTGCTTCTTCAGATATCTGCTACTAATGTGAAGATATAATTATTTCTGACACCAATGGCTATATCATTACATTTTCATGTCTGGGAGCCTTTGAGCTTAACAAAAGCTGTAGGCAGGGAATGTTGCTCGTTATGGCAGCACAGTTGCATACTGTTGTCATATTGTCTGGCATTCTGGGTGGTAAAATTGCAATACTTATTGGACACTGATGACACATTAAATGAATAAGTGCTAAGGTGACACTTGTGGGAAAACAAAGACAGTCAGCAACTGCTTTAATCTTCTGCAGATAATATGGCTATCTTAATATCTGTTTCTGGTGCTATTGCTAATGTTTGTAGCGGCCCAGTTCTCATCAAGATGAAAACCTGATTTTGACTTGTAGCACATCCGAATGCAAGTGACATCTCAATGGTGGAATGATCCTCCATGCACACACAAAAATCTTTTTACAGATGTTTGACAGAAGGCAAGGCTACACCCTTCTTTCACTAGCATGCTAGAAATTCTGGATAAAGCAACTAACAGATGTAATAAAAGGTAAAGGTAAAGGACCCCTGACAGTTAAGTCCAGTCGCGAATGACTCTGGCTCATCTTGCTTTACTGGCTGAGGGAGCCGACGTTTGTCTGCAGACAGTTTTTCTGGGTCATGTGGCCAGCATGACTAAGCCGCTTCTGGCGAAACCAGAGCAGCGCACAGAAACTCTGTTTACCTTCCCACTGGAGCAGTACCTACCGTATTTTTTGCTCCATAAGATGCACCTGACCATAAGACGCACCTAGTTTTTAGAGAAGGAAAGGGGGAAAGCCCCATTTTTTGGGGGGGGGGGGATCAGCTCACAGTTGTGCAGCTTCTTTTGCAAAGGGGAAATGCCCCTTTTTTGAGGATCAGCTCAAAGTTGTTGAACTTACTTTGCAAAGGGAAAAAAACTTGTTTTTATGTGGTTCAGCTCACAGTTCTGCAGCTTCTTTAGGAAAGGAAAGGGAGCCCTTTCTACAGTTTCCAGACAGGTAATCTAATCAGCCAGTCACATGTCGCTGGGGAAACAAACAGCCTCCGTCTGCAGAACATTTAACAATGGAGGCCTGGGCGAGGGGGCGGGGCCAGAAAGGGATCTAGTGATTGATCACACATTCACTCCATAAGACACACAGACATTTCCCTTTACTTTTTAGGAGGAAAAAAGTGCATCTTATGGAGCGAAAAATATTTATCTAATTACACCTTGACGTGCTTTTGAACTGGTAGGTTGGCAGGAGCTGGGACCAAGCAACAGGAGCTCAATCTTTTGCGGGGATTCAAACTGCCGACCTTCCGATCGGCAAGCCCTAGGCTTAGTGGTTAAGTCCACAGTGCCACCCGCATCCAGATGTAATACATAATCATAAATAGTCAGTTGTTACAATTCCCTCTTCTGCGTAACTATTAAAGGTGCAGGTGCCTCTGTCTTCTCTTGCACACCTGGAGACCTTAATCATCATCTACTTCCAAAAGAATATCCCTGATTTTAGTGACAGCCAGGATTGCTGGACCACAACTTGGTGTTCCAGCCTTTTTTCTTTCTTTTTCCAAGAGCTGTAGAGAAGTATGAAGCAACTGTGCCTCATGCCCATATCCTCGCTTGTCTTTTCTTGACCTATGGGAGTGATGGCCTTCAACCCAAACCACCAGGTTTGCTCCCAACATTTTAGGGGATCCATAAGTTCCAACAGAGGTTGGGGGAAAGTCCCTGTGGGGGCAAAGCGAGAAGGTAAGGGTTGAAAATGACACCTTGTGGGTAATCCATGTTGGGTGGCTTTCATAGCCCTGTTTCACCTTCAGTGCCCCCCCCCCCAGCTGTATAGGAACAGTCTGTGTATTTTACCTGTGTTTTGGATGCTCAGTGTGCATGCAGTCAAGGAGCACAAACTGCTCATTATGGGCTACTCAATTTCTAGTACTGTTCCACATATTAAAAGCGGTAGAGCTCTCACATTGTATTGACTTAAAACCTTAAAGGCAAGGACAATGTGTCCCTTCTTGCAAGTCAGATAGGACCACTGTATTGCCATTGTGGAGGATGATGTTCCAAACGCTTCTATTTTGTCTCCGATGGCTCACTTAATTTACTGCCTTTTTGAACTTGTCCACACTTCCACAGAGCAACGTTTTAAACAAGGCTAATCTGTTCATTGACTATTTGTTCCCATAGCTTTGTGACTTACATCTTCAGGGCAAACCTTTAACTGCAAAGAAAGAAAGAAAGCGCAATCAGGTGTGTGAATGGAGCTGTCTAGTGGAAATCAATACACCGTTTAACAGCAATTCTGCAACCACTTTGTGACTGCATCCATTTCAGAGCGAGGTCATTTAAAGAAGGAGCTGACACTTTGGTGTAGTCTCCACCCAGGCAGAAAAATCTGGGCTTGAGCTGGACCACTTCAGATCACAGATGGGGACTCATGTGATCCAATGTTCTTTCGAAGAAAGCATTTCCTTCCACACAGAAAACTAGCACATTAGGGAGGTGTTATTATGGAAAAGGTTAATGCCCATGAAAGGGGGTGCAGAATGCTAACCTAGCAGCTGGAAAGCAGCAGCTGATGAAATACAATTCACAACTTTAAAAGGGCTAAAAAGGGAGAAGATTAATCTATCTACCAGTGGTTTAAAACTTGTGCTTGAGAACCACAATATTCAGTTTGCAAAAGGACCAGAAACCCCTGGAAGTGTTTGATCCTTAAGAAAGTAAAGTGAATTTATGCAAAAGGTCTCCTGAAGATACTTGGTGTTCTGGCTTTCAAGTTTTAAAAGTGTTTAATTGCAGAATGCCCTTTACGAACAAATTAGCAGCTCTTGGCATACGTGTTGTGCCTGCCTGCATACATCTGTCTGTGAAGTGTTTTAGACAGAATGCTGACATTTTAACAGAAAGGGATGAAGATTCCATGAAGGGGCTAAGTGACAAGCAAGCCGTCAGCCTCCGTATTTTTCCAGGTTACATGTTAAACTCTCATGGCCTTCTGTCTCAGCAGTCTTCAGGTTTTAAGCCTGCCCTATAGTTTGCAGTTTCAGCTCTTATTAATTGTAAACAGTATTTCATCAAGTGGTGCTTTTTGGCTACTCTGTGCTATGCTATCACATTGTGAGCTCTGTTCAAACCCTTTTATACTTTGTATATTGTTTTATCAAGTCAACGATAAAGCATATCCAGAAAGGTAGCCTTGTTAGCCTCTTGCATCAAAATCAACAAAGGGTCTTGTGGAATCTTAAAGACTAACAAGCTTATGCCATAATAAATATTTAGCCTTTAAGATGTCACAAGACTCTGTTGTTTTCATTAACCATAGTTGCTCAATCCTTCAGTGTCAAATTTTGAATATATCTGCCAACATAATTATACAAGTATCTGTAAGGGTATCTCCTTCTGCAAACCTTTGTGGAACCATCTCCCTTTCTCTAGCCCCTCCTGTAAAAACATCTCATTCTTCTTAACCAACAGCCAACATTCTCATAACCATTCCCTTGGTTCTAACACAGAACAATCATACAGGGCTGGAATAGAGCCTCTCAGTCACATTATGATAAGGATTTGCCATCATTTATTTATTTCCTATCTTTGATGCTGCAGCAGGAGTTATCTTAACTGGATTTTGTGCACATAATTTAAACAAAAAATGAAATCTCATGCTGCAGATGGTGTGTAAGAAAAAAGAGCACAAACAAACTGTCCTCTTGGTGCGCAGCCAGTCTCTGTAAGGAAACATTGCATGCTGTGAAAGTCTCTATTAATAATGCGGCTGCCTATGACCCAGATGCCGAGTACACTACTGTATATACCATATATAATATACAGAAGCACACCTAACCCAATGCTACATCTTCCTGATGGATTGCAATAGGAAAGGAAAGGAAATTGCTGTAACATCTCAGTTCCATCACACACGAGGATGTGCAACTTAATGTGCAGGTGTTAGCAGGAAATCTAGATGAATGACCACATCCAAAATAATGGGATTTGACCGTTTATTCAGAATCTGAGGTAAAAACACTGAGAACATCTATTTTCACCACATGACTTTTTGCTCAAGTATGAGCTACTATCTGAAGGCTTCAAATCTAGAGGGGTTGGGTCTGTTGCAATTTTCTAGAATACCATTCACACCATTATGGTTTTCCCTGCAGTTTCATGAATCCCATTTTCCCATTCTACCTAATAAAACCAAAGTCTCTCTCACACATTTTGCCAATATAAGCTCTCAAATCATTGTAAATCAGGCCATACCTTGCATTTTAAGCAGACTAGTAAATTTTCATGTCTTTGTATAATGAATCTTACTTACAAATTGAAGGTTGAACATTTCATCCTTCTTTTTTAATTTTAAAAAATGTTACTATGGCTGGATTCAGTTAAGTAGGTCTGCTAGTGGGAGCTAGTACAAAGGCTCCACTAGCACAAGGGGGCCTTTCTACCCCTCTCTACCACCTGCCCCCCAAATCAAGGAGAACAGTGCATGGGGGGGGGAGAAAAGGGAGGTCATTTCATCAGAGAAGCAAAAACCCTTGCTCTGACAGGATGTTTGTTTCAGCACAACGCTGAATTTCTCCCAGTTATTTTTACAATTTACCATTTTGCATTACTATTAATCAAAATAGAATCTCCACACAAATTTCTTCCTAATATAACAATTTCCTTAAGTATATTGCAAATTTCAACATATTGCAAACTCATTCAAGGCAATTATCTATTATCATGATTCATCTTTGTCTGAATTTAATACTGCACATCCAATTTAAGATCCCCACTATGCTCTGGACCTTATTTAACCATTTCCACCAATATATTTTTTGATATAGCAGCCAATAAAACAGAAGCAAGATCAATTTCCTTTCTGTTTACCATAAGCACAATTTGCATGCTGCTATTATTTCTATGAAGTATATGTTTTACTACAATCAGGTTGTGGGTTGTTGCTTTTTATGTGCAGAATTAATAGTGCCCTGGTAATGGCCAGGCAGCTTCAAAAGGCTGCTTACCGTATTTTTCGCACCATAGGGCGCACCGGACCATAGGGCGCATCCAGTTTTTTTGGGGGGGAAATCGGAAAAAATTATTTCCCCCCCAGGCGTGGGGCTGGGACGGGGGAAGCTTGAGCTTCCCCCGACCCCAGCCCCCAAACAGGCAAGTCTCCGCAAGCCGTGGGAGCGCTCCCGCTGCTTGCGGAGAGGTCCGCGAAGCCTGGACGCGCTGAGCTCAGCGCGCGCAGGCTTCAGCATGCAGGCAAGTCTCCGCAAGCAGCGGGAGCCCAGCGCTGTCCCCCGAGTTTGCGGGGCTGACAGGCTTCTCCCCCCCGTCAGCCTTCTACCCAAGTCGGGGGACAGCGGGAAGGGCGCGCTCTGCCTCTCCCGCTGTCCCCCGAGTTTGCGGGGCTGGCGACGGGGAGGAGCCGGCTTCTCCCCCCCGCCAGCATCTAGCCAAGTCGGGGGACAGCGGGAAGGGCGCACTGCACCTCTCCCACTGTCCCCCGAGTTTGCGGGGCAGGTGACGGGGAGGAGCCGGCTTCTCCCCCCCGCCAGCATCTAGCCAAGTCGGGGGACAGCGGGAAGGGCGCGCTGCGCCTCTCCCGCTGTCCCCTGAGTTTGCGGGGCTGGCGACGGGGGGAGCAGGCTTCTCCCCCCCACCAGCCTTCTAGCCAAGTCAGGGGACAGCGGGAAGAGCGCACTGCGCCTCTCCCGCTGTCCCCCGAGTTTGCGGGGCAGGCGACGGGGAGGAGCCGGCTTCTCCCCCCCCGCCAGCCTTCTAGCCAAGTCGGGGGGCAGCGGGAAGGGCCCGCTGCGCCTCTCCCGCTGTCTCCCGAGTTTGCAGGGCTGGCGACGGGGAGAAGCCGGCTTCTCCCCCCCGCCAGCCTTCTAGCCAAGTCGGGGGACAGCGGGAAGGGCGCGCTGTGCCTCTTCCGCTGTCTCCGGGGTTGACGACGGGGAGGAGCAGGCTTCTCCCCCCGCCAGCGTTCTAACCAAATTGGGGGACAGCGGGATGGCGGCGTTCCACCTCCCCGCTGTCCCCTGAGCTTGTGGGGCTGGCGGTGGGGCTCTCCTGAAGCCTGGAGAGCGAGAGGGGTCGGTGCGCACCGACCCCTCTCGCTCTCCAGGCTTCAGCGAAAGCCTGCATTCGCACCATAGGACGCGCACACATTTCCCCTTCATTTTTTGGGGGGGGGGAGTGCGTCCTATGGTGCGAAAAATACGGTAGTTTCGTTCTCTGTGTGCATTGTGCCACAATCGTGTATTCTAAGAATGTCTCCAGACTGCCACGGTTTTGTGGCAGGGGTTCAAGTAATTCTATCAGAACTTAAAAGTTTGTACATTGAACATGGATCAAAGGGCTCTGTTGCCCTAGCACAACATATCCAATTTCTTTAAAAAACCCCAAAAACCAGACTTCTTGCAAGTTGGAAAGGGATGGGGGTGCACTGAAAAGTGTGGGATAAACGAATGATTGACTATGAAGACATTTTAAGCATCCAACAAGCAAATAAGGATAAATGCAGGGCAATGCCCATTGCCTTGTAACTGCCCCACAACCAAATCAGGTAAAATGCTCAATAAAGACAGGATATAATGTAACCTCCAGGCAACTTTTGTGCAAGCAAATCAGGATGAAAGCTCAATAAACAGATCATCTGGAAGGGCAGTAATGGGAAATTCACTCTCCAGGAATGGAGATCCTTATGTAGCCAAAGAGAATACCATTAATGCGCAAGTGTCACGGCCACCCAGGTCTGGTCCCAGCTCACAAGAGACCTCACTCCGTTGCAGCTTATTTACAGGAAAAGTTTATTGAAGATTTCTGCTTCTCATACAGTTCAGCATTGTGGCCGTACGTCTGCCACGTTAGACCGCTGAAGTCCCCTCTGACTCCTCCCCTCTTCCGCACCAACTTAATAGCCTGGCTCTAGACCACCTCTTCCTCTCCTTTCTTTTCCGCAGGGTCTTCCTGCCCCCCTGGGTTCCCTCTCTCCGTGACTCGCCTGAGGCTGAATCCTCTGCCGCCTCTTCCCCCCTCTTTCTGGCTTTAGGGCCGGGCTCCTCCCCTGAGCTCTCTCCACTTCCGCGCGCCTCTACGTTTGAACTTGGCGCGCGTACGTTGCTGCTGACCTTTCTTTCGACCGCTACACCACCCCCTGCTCTGCTCTCCACTAATCCTGCTCCCTCCGAGAGGCTGACGACTCCACCCCCTTTACTCCGTTCCGGCTGAGACGTCTCTTGCTTCCTCTGTCTTCCACTGGGCTCCTCTCCGCTTCTCCCTTCTCCTCCCCTTTGCTTGATTAAGGTAACCCCCTTCTGAGAATCCTCTGACTCGCTGCTCAGACTCGTGGATTCCCTCAGAATTCCGTCATCTTCTTCCTCATCCTTCTGCCCCTCCTCCCACTCGCTCTCCGTCTCCTCTGTCATCTCCTCCTCTCTCCCAGAAACCCTGACATCCATCCCCCCCTCGAAGCCCCCCCTTCCCCCCTCCCGCTCGCCGGGGACCGGTTGTGGAAACTGCGGCTCTTCGGGGGTAGGCTCAGGATACAGGTCGTCTACGTCAATGTTCTCTGCTGGCAGTTCTGTGTAAGCGTATTCGAAGTCGGGTTCTTCCCCCAAATGCTTCTCAGTCTCTGCTTCCATCGCTACTTCCTCCGGTGCTGCCCGCCAAGGACCTATCAGCCACCTCTTACGCCATTCCTCCTCTGGCTGCTCCTCCCACCAATAAGGGGTTTCCGTGTCCACCCCCGAGCACGATCCCCTGGGCGGGCTTGATTCTGGTGTTCTTTCCTCGGGGGAAGAGAAACCCCTGAACGTGCTATCTGACAATGTGGGTGTGACAAGCCAGTCATCAAAGTACTCAGCTGGCATGGGTCTATGTGGGAAAAGTGCATGGAACTCTTCTTTCAAAAGGGGTTCGTCTAACTCGTAGCCTGGCACCCAACTATTAGCAGCGGCTGGTGTGCCCTCCCTGGCGAGAAAATATTCAACTCCCTCCTCCCCCCATCTCGAGTCCAGTATCTCTGTGACCTCGTTAAGAGGTTCTGGTCTTGGCGATTCCCCCCCCTCAGGCGCCCTCCTACGTGGCTCTGGGAGTGCTCCTGACTCTTGAAACCTGTGTGGGGTTTTGTAGGGAGTGAGCACCGACCTATGAAAGACCGGGTGCACCCTGGAACCTTCCGGAAGGGCTAGACGAAAAGCCACCGGATTGATCTTAGCCTCAACTTGATATGGCCCTAGCTGCCTGTGTCCTAACTTCTTCTTGGCCAATGACCTGGCCGGCATCGCGTGGGCTGCTAACCACACCCAGTCCCCAACCTGGATGTCCTCTCCCGCCCTCCTGTGCTTATCGGCCTGCACCTTATACGCCTGTTTTGCCAGCTCCAAATGTCTCCGCAGCTCCTCGTGCACCTCTTGCAACTCCGCTGCAAACTGGTCGGCATCTTGAGGCCCCCCCCCTCCTGGTGCCGCAAATCTCGGGAAGGTTCTGGGATGACGGCCATTGTTCGCGAAGAAAGGCGTCACCCCGGTGGAAGCGTGTTTCGTGTTGTTGTAGGCGAATTCAGCCATCGGCAGATAGTCCACCCACGCCGCAGGTCGCTGGTTGGCGTAGCACCGCAGGTACTGCTGCATGATCGCGTTGACCCTCTCCGCTTGACCGTTGGTTTGTGGATGCCTCGCCGATGTCAGGTTGATTTTGACGTGCAAGATGCCCAGAAGCTTTCGCCAGAAAGTGGAAACAAACTGGCGCCCCCTGTCGGACAAGACGGACTGCGGAAGTCCATGCACTCTGAAGACGTGATCGATGAAGAGCTTTGCGGTCTGTTCTGCCGTCGCCACCTTGGCACAAGGGATGAAGTGCGCCATCTTGGTGAACAAGTCCACCACCACTAACACCGCCGTCTTACCTCTGGAGCTGGGCAGGTCTGTAACAAAGTCCAACGCTACCCTCTCCCATGGTTGCTGCGGTGTCTCCAGCGGTTCTAGCAATCCCGCCTGCTTCTGGTGCACTGGTTTGGACCTCTGGCAGATATCACACCTGGCGACGTAGTCCGCCACCTCTCCTCTCATCTGGGGCCACCAAAAGTCTCTAGCCACCAACTCCATCGTCTTTTCTTTGCCGAAATGGCCTGCACTAGGGGCGTCATGCAACTGTTGCAGAACCTTGGCTCGAAGATCGTCGGTGGGCACGTAAAGGGCACCCTTACGAGTCAAAAGTCCATCTTGTAATTGAAACTCATCGTTGTGTCGCGACCCTCCGCGTAGCTCCTCCATCTTAGACTGTGCAAACTGATCCCTTTGCAACGCGCGTCGCACCGCGTCCAGGTCGACTGCGATGGTAGCGCACGTCCACGCCTGCGGTGCGAAAATGTGCTTTGCTGCGATTGGAGCTGCTTCCTCCAAGTATTGCGGCTTTCGGGACAGCGCGTCTGCAATAACATTGGAGTCTCCTGGGATGTATTCTATTTTGAAGTCGAAGTCCGCAAAGAACTCCGCCCAGCGCATGTGTCGCTGGGTCTGCAACTTAGCCGTCCGCCAATACTCTAAGTTCTTGTGATCCGTGCGGACCTGCACCGTGTGCTTGGCTCCTATTAAGAAGTGTCGCCACGCTTTGAAAGCTGCATGAATGGCCAACAACTCCCTGTCCCATATGGTATAATTGCGCTCCGTCTTGCTGAGCTTCCGGGAGTAGAACGCACCCGGTCGCCAGTTGCCTTGTGAATCCTCTTGCAAAAGAACGGCCCCAACCGCTCTATCTGACGCATCGGTCTCTACCCGCATGGGTCTGCCGGGATTCACGTGGAGCAGCTGCTCTTCGGAGGCGAAAAGACCCTTAAGCGTCCGGAAGGACCGCTCCGCTTGTTCGGTCCAGACGAACTTCTTCTTCTTGGAACTGAGGGTGTCAGTGATCGCCGCCGTCGCGTTCGCAAAACCTTTAATAAACTTGCGGTAAAAATTGGCAAAGCCGATGAACCTCTGGACCTCTTTCCGATTTCGAGGGCTTTTCCAGTCCAACAGCGCTTGAACCTTAGCCCTGTCCATGGCCAGTCCCTCGTCGGACAACTTGTAGCCAAGGAAATCAACCTCTCTGACATCAAACTGGCACTTTTCCAACTTGGCGTACAGCCTGTGTTCCTTCAGCCTCTGCAGGACCTCCCTCACGTCCTTATCGTGATCCTCCGGCGATTCCGAGAAAATCAGGATATCGTCGAGAAAGCAGACACACTTCTTGTAGAGGAGACCTGCTAGCACGTGGTGCATAAATGCTTGAAAAACGTGGCTGCCATTTTGGAGGCCGAAAGGCATGACTCTGTATTCGTATGTGCCCAGAGGGGTGAACATGGCGGTCTTCCACTCATCTCCTTTCCGGATGCGGATGAGATTGTAAGCTCCACGTAGGTCCAGCTTGGTGAAAATCTTGCCCCTCCTGACGGTCGCTAAAAGGTCGTCAATCTTGGGCATGGGGAAAGCTTTGGGCTTAGTCAAGCTGTTGATGAACCTGTAATCCACTATAAGCCTTTTTTGGGGCGTGTCCTTCTTCTTCACAAAGAAAACAGGGCTGCCTCCCGCTGCTTTAGATTCCTGGATGAAACCGCGCTTGAGGTTATGGTCTATGAACTCCCGAAGCTCTTGCATTTCGTCCTCCGACATGGAGTACAGCTTGGCAGCAGGCAATTGCGCCCCTGGCACTAAATCAATCGCGCAGTCGTAAGGTCTATGAGGCGGCAACTTGTCAGCTTCCTTCTCACAGAAAACCTCCAAGAATTCCTGGTACTTGTGAGGCACTGTTTGCACCATACCCAGATGCAATGGCTGCTCAGCTTCTCCTCCCTGATCGGTCTGAAAGCAATGCTGAGCACAATACGATGAACAAAAGTTGATCTGCCTCTGGTACCACGCAACCGCGGGACTGTGCCTCTCCAGCCAACTCATGCCTAACACGATGGGTGTGTCCGATAAGTGGGTGACATTGAAACTAATAAGCTCTCGATGGTTGCCAATCTGCATCATCATGGGAGGGGTTTGCTGCACCACTTGCCCCCCCAGCAACTTCCTGCCGTCCACCGTGACCACGTTCAGAGGCGTCGTTGCAGGCAGGAGCGCCATGTTGTGCTGCTTAACGAACTGCAGTCCCATGAAGTCGGCGTTGCTTCCCGAATCGATCGTTATTGGAACCTCGAGGAGTCTCCCATCAGGCAACTGGAGTGTTGCTGTGAGCAGAACTGCCGGTTTGGGAGGCAAAGGGTCCACGCTCTGCAGTGATGCTGGGGGCTTGTCTACAGATCCGCCTGGCTGAGCCCCAGTAGCTCTGCTTCCAGCCAGGCACTGTCGTTTCCCTGAAGCTGCTCCCCTGGTTGCACCTCTGCTGTTACAGTTGCCAGCGCTGCAGTGTGCTTCTGGAGCCTCTGGGGGCACTCTTTCGCCATATGGTGCGCACTGTCACAGATGTAACACTTCCTGGTTCCTCTAGGAGGCTTCGCTTTGGCTGCACCAGGGACAGGGCTCTGGGATGGCTTCTGAGCCCTAGCACCACCAATCTCCATTGGCTCCTCTCTGTCCTTCCCCATTGGCGAGGGGTGCGCACGGCTGAAGTCCCTGTGCACAAAAGGGAGAGTCCTTGCTTGCGCACGCGCTTGGGGCCCGTCCTCCTCATGCCACGGACGCCCCTCATGTCGAATTCCAAGAGCTAAAGCCCGTTGCACCACGTCTTCTAGGGTCTGGGGTCTGTCCCCC
Organism: Podarcis melisellensis; assembly: GCF_964234715.1. Classification (NCBI taxonomy): domain Eukaryota; kingdom Metazoa; phylum Chordata; class Lepidosauria; order Squamata; family Lacertidae; genus Podarcis; species Podarcis melisellensis. The sequence continues at coordinate 51,389,034 of NC_138528.1, forward strand.
CTAGCGATCTCATCCTTGATGGGGGGGCTCAATCCCTCCCAAAAAAGATCTCTGACCGGTTTACTGTCCTTTGGCCAATCTAAGGCGGTGAGCAATGCAAAAAATTTAGAGTGGTATTGGCGCACAGTCGCTTTCCCCTGCCTCAGCCCGTGCATTTGACGGCGCGCAATGTCCACATCCACAGAGGATTGAAAACAAGAATCCATCGCTTTGATGAACGCAGTTGAATCGCGACGGGCCGGTCCATCTTCGCGCCACAAATTGCGTAGCCAAGCCCTGGCCTCCCCATGCAGGTGCGAAACAATGAACCCCACTCTCTCCTCCTCATCTTTAAAATCGTGACGGAGTAAGTGCAGTGCATATACAACGTCCGCTCTGAAATTGGGATAGTCTTGCAAGTTGCCATTAAAATGCGGAACTAGGGCACCCCCCCTCCGTCCAAGCGCAATGCCCTCCGCTCTGGATCCTGGGGCCCCCGCCTTGTCCGCGCGCTCCCACCTTGCCTGCAAATCCTGGCACGTCTTCTCCAAGTCGTCATTCTTCTTCTGCGAAGCAATGACTGCCGATGTGAGAGCGGTAACCTGATTCCGCAATGCAACCAGCTGCTCCTCAGCGCTCATGGCTGCTCCCGTTCGTGAGCTTCGCAAAAAAAAATTTTTGCTTTGAGAGAGGGGACTTACTGTCACGGCCACCCAGGTCTGGTCCCAGCTCACAAGAGACCTCACTCCGTTGCAGCTTATTTACAGGAAAAGTTTATTGAAGATTTCTGCTTCTCATACAGTTCAGCATTGTGGCCGTACGTCTGCCACGTTAGACCGCTGAAGTCCCCTCTGACTCCTCCCCTCTTCCGCACCAACTTAATAGCCTGGCTCTAGACCACCTCTTCCTCTCCTTTCTTTTCCGCAGGGTCTTCCTGCCCCCCTGGGTTCCCTCTCTCCGTGACTCGCCTGAGGCTGAATCCTCTGCCGCCTCTTCCCCCCTCTTTCTGGCTTTAGGGCCGGGCTCCTCCCCTGAGCTCTCTCCACTTCCGCGCGCCTCTACGTTTGAACTTGGCGCGCGTACGTTGCTGCTGACCTTTCTTTCGACCGCTACACCACCCCCTGCTCTGCTCTCCACTAATCCTGCTCCCTCCGAGAGGCTGACGACTCCACCCCCTTTACTCCGTTCCGGCTGAGACGTCTCTTGCTTCCTCTGTCTTCCACTGGGCTCCTCTCCGCTTCTCCCTTCTCCTCCCCTTTGCTTGATTAAGGTAACCCCCTTCTGAGAATCCTCTGACTCGCTGCTCAGACTCGTGGATTCCCTCAGAATTCCGTCATCTTCTTCCTCATCCTTCTGCCCCTCCTCCCACTCGCTCTCCGTCTCCTCTGTCATCTCCTCCTCTCTCCCAGAAACCCTGACAGCAAGCAAATGTGGGGTATCAGCAGACTTGAAGGGATTACAAAGTTTGCAAAAGCTCCAAAACTCTTTAGGAAAAAGAAGAGCCTAATGGGGGGAAATAGCCCAATGAGAAGTGGACACGTTCAGTGGGTATAGAATGCTGGCTGCATGTTGAAGGGTGAAGAGAGAGCAGACAGAGGGGGGGGGGAAATACAATGGCGTATTCTGGAAAACTGTGGCTGACTGACTGGAAAGCAGTGCATTCCACATAACAAAATTTCCTTGTAGATCCCACTTGTGAACTGTTAAATAAAGAGCTTTGATTCAGAGGGGAGTCACAGCCAGTTTGTGGAATTGAAGAGCTCTCAATGTGACAACCAGGAAAGTGGAGGGGCTTTTACAGAAGTCTACATTCTAAAACTTGCCTTGCCATTCCATTCTGGGTGTTCAGGAAGTGGAGCACACACACACACACACACACACACACACACACACACTCTTCAGCCTTAAGGAAAGCTGTTGTTCTGTGTGGAGTGCTGACTTATCTCCTCTACTGTTGAAGGTTTTACATTTCACTAAAGCTTATGCCAGGATAAACTTGTTAATCTGCAAGGTGCCACAAGATTCTTTCTAGTATCTGCAAACTACTAGCACAGCTAGTCCTGTGGAAATTGGTTTCCAAGGCCCTTGAAACCCAGAGGAACATTTTGTGCTGCCAAAAGAGAAACAAGCCATCCATTATTGCACCTCCTACTTCTGAAGATACACAAGTGCAATGGATGTGGATGTATTATTAGAAGAAATTCCAGGTATCCAGTGCAAGGCGTGCTGTAGGCATCTTGACTTTCAGTTAGAAATAGATCATAGAAGGGACCCCAAGGCTCATCTAGTCCAACCCCCTGCAATTCAGGAATCTCAGCTAAAGCATCCATGACAGGTAGCCTTCCAACCTCTGCTTAAAAACCTCTAAGGAGGGAGAGTGAACCACCTCTTGTGGTGAACAGCTCTTACTGTCAGAAAGTTTTTCTGAATGTTTTGTTTCCTTTCTTGTAACTTGAAGCCATTGTCTCAAGTCCTACCCTCAAGAGCAGGAGAAAACAAGCAAGCTCCCTCTTCCATGTGACAGCTCTTGAGATATTAGAAGATGGCTGTCATATCTCCTCTCACTCTCCTCTTTTCCAGGCTAAACATACCCAGCTCCTTCAACTGTTCCTCATAAGGCTTTGTTTCCAGACCCTTGATCATCTTGGTTGCCCTCCTCTGCACACATGATGATGATGATGAAGAGTTTAGATTTGATATCCCGCTTTATCACTACCCTAAGGAGTCTCAAAGTGGCTAACAATCTCCTTTCCCTTCCTCCCCCGTAACAAACACTCTGTAAGGTGAGTGAGGCTGAGAGATTTCAAAGAAGTGTGACTAGCCCAAGATCACCCAGCATGTGGAGGAGCAGGGACGCGAACCCGGTTCACCAGATTATGAGACTACAGCTCTTAACCACTGCACCACACTGATGTTATTATGATGCCTAGAAGGGATCATTGCAAGCACAATAAATAGTTGTCTTTCACAGTGATCAGAAATTGCCCTTTCTCCGAAACTGGCCCTGTTAAACATTTTTTCAAAACAACAATGGGGATTGTTATTTAACAATGGTCACCAAGATGGTGACTGTCACAATTTCCATAGTTGCACTGTGTACTTTAAAATACATACCTTAAACTTCTGGGATAGCTTAGTTGGTAGAGCATAAAACTCTTAATCTCAGAGCCCCACATTGGACAAAAGATTCCTGCATTCCAGGGGGTTGGAGTAGATTTTCCTTGGAATCTCTTCCAACTCTCCAATTCCAAGGTTCTATGATTTTGTCTGCACTGTATCTTCCAACATCCCCCGAGGTGTAGTGTTTTGTGAGAGGGAGAAAAACTTTTCCTCATTCATTTTCTCCACACAATGCAGAGTTTTGTACTCATCTATAACGTATTCTCTTGCTGACTCTTCCTGTAAATTAAAAAGCTCCAAATGTACCCTTTCCTCATAAAGGAGCTGCTCCATCCGCCTGGTCCTTTTAGTTTCCATTTCCTGAACATTTTCCAGCTCTATAACAGCCTTTTTGAGGTGAAGCGACCAAACTGTACACAATATTCCAAGTGCAGTCACACCATTAGATTGTATAATGGCAGTATGACATTGGCAGTTATATTTTCAATTCCCTTCCTGATTGTAGAATTTGCTTTTTTCACAGGTGCTGCACAGTGGATCTTCATCTTCATCAAGCTATTCACTGTGGCTCCAAGGTTTCATTCCTGGCCAGTTGCCCCATGAAATTAAGATTTCACCAAGGTTAAGTGGGGTATTTTATTCACAGATGCTCTTTGGCCTGCTTCCAGCTTACTGCTCTGCTTTAGAAACTCGGATATAAAAAGAGTTGCATAAAACCAACTTCTTTGTGACCTGAGGTAATTCATGAGAAAGAAACAGACAGTGAAAGAAGAAAACCCAAGACAAAATTATCTCTTTTTTAAAAAATCTGGTTTTAAATACCTAACAATTGTGGTGAAGCAGCAGTTGAGAATATGTACAATTACCATTGCACACCAAAAGACATGAATCCCTTTCACAGGAGCTATTTCAGAACAAGGAACAGCAGACGTTTACAGAGAACATTTCTCAAAATTAAAAAAAGGGAAGGAGAATAACTGCATAGGTGAACCCAGCCATTTCAGACCAAGATGCAACTGTTTGAAATGGCTAAAACAGGCCACCCTAAGGGTATGATTTAGGCATGGGAGATATGGCCCCAAGTTCCAAATCCCACTTAGTCATGATATAGAATCATAGAGTTGGAAAGGACCCTGAGGATCATCTAGGGTTGCCATATTTCAGAAAGTGAAAATCTGGGCACAAAGCTTCCCCCCTCCCCAAAGTTGTTGAGGTTTCTTTTAGTTTTGAGCTATTTTCAAGGAAATTCACCAAAAACTACACGTCCAACATGGGTTCCCATTGTCGATATGCAGAGGGCCAGGAGGCCAGCTGGGAAGCCCCAGCTGTGCCGTCTCCTTCCATCGGTCCGTGCTCTGACATAAATCAGTGACCCGGGCTTCAAAGCCAGGGCACGCTATCAGCAGAGAGAACTATGCACACAGAATAGGCGTGAGGCTTGTGGAAGCATACTACAACTACAGATTTATTAATCATAAATCAGGAAAAAGAAACATGTCGTCTATCTCTTGTGTCGTCTCAGAGAGAATGGGAAAAAACAAAAGCTATACACAACGGAAGTTCCCAGCATACTGTGCTGGAATGTAAACAGACATGTGACACGCAACAATTCCACATGTCTGTTCCTTAAGGTGGAATGGAAATCTCAACACCCATACATCCAGAGTTCCCCCTGGACACTGGTTTCCACTCCCGGCTGTGTCCAGGAAATTCTGGACATACGGCAGCCCTAAATATGCAGCTGTCCCATATGGAGATCAAACCTGCAACCTTGGTGTTATCATGCTCTAACTAACTGAGCTATCCAGTATAAAAGCACTAATCTCAGCCTAAAAAGGTTACAGGACTGGAATGAGTATAAATTAGACAACTGGGAACTGCAGCAAAATGTTGCAGTGTTACCTTCACCCCTTGATGGGGCATTTCTGTTGAGTGTTCCTTCCAGCCAACTGTGCCCTTCTCCCGAGCACTCCATTCCACCACCCCTCTTTTCCAGCATCCCCAATGATACTCAATGTTCTCTAGCTACTGAGCATGCTCACTGTCTGTTACTTAAGGTGTCTTTTTATGGTTCTGCACACCCTGGAGTTCTCACCAGCTTGCTGATATCCCCCTCTTGTTTCTATTGCCCTACATATTTATCAGCACTCACCACCTGAGTTCAATATCAGAGAAGAAGAAGAAGAAGAAGAAGAAGAAGAAGAAGAGTAGTAGTAGTAGTAGTAGTTTGGATTTGATATCCAGCTTTATCACTACTCGAAGGAGTCTCAAAGTGGCTAACATTCTCCTTTCCCTTCCTCCCCCACAACAAACACCCTGTGAGGTGAGTGGGGCTGGGAGACTTCAGAGAAGTGTGAGTAGCCCAAGGTCACCCAGCAGCTGCATGTGGAGGAGCGGAGACACCAACTCGGAAACCAATGTCTCCACTGTGGAAGGACGTGTGGATCCAGAACTGGCCTCCACAGTCACTTATGGACTCATTGTTAAAACCGTGTTTATGGAAGACAATCTTACTTGGCTACGAGTGATCACCAAAGAAGAAAAAGAAGAAGCTCAGAAGGAAATGTGGTGCTTGACCGGATCCCAATCCAACTGTACTGTGAGATGCATCACTGCACCATGTTCTGTGCCCTTTGTAAATCCTAGCTGTGGTCATGCTAGAGGTAGGGTGTGTGTGTATTCCTGTCCATGTAAACAAATAAATCCTGAGCTTAAATTTGCCTCATTGTAGCATGTAAGAACATAGAGTACAGCCTGCTGGATCAGGCCCATGGCCCATCTAGTCTAGCATTCTGTTCCCACAGGGACCAACCAGATGCCCGTGGAAAACCAGCAAGCAGGATTCAAGCACAGAAACACTCTCCCCTCTTGTGGTTTCCAGCAATTGGTATTCAGAAGCACTGCTGCCTCCAACTTTGGAGGCAGAGCATAGCCCTCATGGGTAGTAGTCATCAATAGCCCTCTCCTCCATGAATTTGTCTGAGCCTGTGAGATGCTGGCCTTTGATTCCCCTATGCTTCTTTTCCTCATTCAGGCAAAGGAAATGTTAAAATGCTGCCTAATCAGAGCATGTCTGCCTTCCCACTCTTTGGCTTTTGTGCATGCTGCACAATCAGAAATTAAACCCTACAGCTACCTTGTAGATTTCTCTCCTGTGTGAATTACATGGATTAAATCCCTAAATGATCTGTGAGCTATCGCTTTCCCAGCCTGGCATCTTTGTCTCTGAGCATGATGTCTGACCTTTTCTAAATCATGTGCAAAAAATGAGACTGAATGACAGCAAATGCATGGTAGATCCTGGAGAAAATGCTTCCTTTAACAAGCTAATGTTGGATGATCGGGGACTAGAGAAGAAAAGAAACCTCTGTAATCCGTCTGATATAAATTGGATTTTAGCTTCAAAACTCAATCCCACACACATATTTTGGCTGTGTTCACTCAGAAGAAGAGGGAAGGGCAGAGATGGTGGCAAGCGCTTTGTGGGCAGGTGGACAAAAATAGCACCAATTAACCATCCAGGATGAATTCTGGGGATACAAAGTTGTTACTCATTCATTATAGCCATAACAAAGGCTGTTATAAAGGTCTTTTTGCTCTCTAGATTTTTTTCTTGGGAAAGTTGAGATGAACATGAAAAGAGGGCCATTTTCTGACTAAAGTAAGGGGTTAAAGGTCTCTGCACATTTTGAGTTCTCTTCTGGGGAAGAAAAATGGAACAGATGTTTACAGATATGTTCACACCATTGAAAAATCAAGAGAAGAGCATTGAGACTGTTTTGAACATTGGAGAGAGCTGCTGTCCTACTATCAGGAATAAGTACAGATTCTTGGGTAAAAATGAACACATTTCAGAAATAAAAAGATTCTCACTTGGCCTTTACATCATCATCATCTTATTTGAAGTTCATATCCAGCAACATGGTTCATTTACAGATTGCTCTTCCTGGGTAGTGTAGACTATGCAGAGCATATTCTTTGAAGCTACTGATTTAAGATCTGACATTTTTGCAAAAGAAAACTGTTAGCCCAGGGGCCCCTTTGACTAAAAACATTTAAATTGGAAACTTAAGTCACTCATTTTCTCAGTTCACTCTTGACCACGTGATCAGAGCCTTCTTGCTTCTCCTTTATCAGAATAATAATCAAGCAGATCAGGCAGAGTCTGTAATGGTGATTAAATTTTGCAGCAGCATCTAGGAACAGTCATGCTACAAATACTTCCTCCAGGGCTCCTATGTGAATTCATTCCTCCTCAAAACTTCCCTCAGAATTATATATTATATTACAATGAAGAGAACCCCATGAAGAAAACAGCTTCTGCAGGAGCTTCCCCACATTACTATACCATACTGATGTGTGCATGAAAATTCCCATGCAGTAAAGGAAGAGCGCTGTTGACTGATGCATCACCATGTATATATTAGATCAGGCTTCCTCAACCTTGGCCCTCCAAATGTTTTGAGACTACAATTCCCATCGTCCCTGACCACTGGTCCTGCTAGCTAGGGATCATGGGAGTTGCAAGCCAAAAACATCTGGAGGGCCGAGGTTGAGGAAGCCTGTATTAGATCAAGAAGAAAATCCAAAGGGCAACCATTAAACTTGCAACACACTTTAATTAACACTTAAAAAAAAAAAAAGACAACTCAGCATTTGCTCCCTCCTGATAGAGCCTGCTACATATGAAGAACTGAATGCCTGAAACGTACCCATACATAACATGGAAATGTAGGAATCTGCCTTATACTGTACTGAGAAATACCACTGGTCCACCTAGCTCAGTATTGTCTGCACTACTGACAGCAGCTACCCAGGACTTCAGACAGTAATTTCTTCCAGCTCTACTCTGGACATACCAGGTAGAGCATTCTCATACATATGATGTGCTCTATCACTGAGTCACAGCCCTTCCCCTTGTGGCAGCTGCTCCAAGCAGTCTCTGCAGGAGTTTGGCTCATGGATTGGCCCACACCAAGGAATGTGTTGTCTCCATGCTGCCATAGAAAACAGGCCGTAGAGAAAGCTGTTGGAGAGACAGGTTTGGAAGACCTCTTACTCTCTTGTAGCAGAGCTGAGCTCAAAGGCAATTGCTCCAAGCATGTTAAATCTTGATTAGGTTTGCGTATGCCTTCTTCCAACTCTAAACAAACATTCCCCACAAAAATACTTATGCTACAATAAATCAAAGATACTTAGCTTTGCAAATAAGTGAATGTTTTACTCACAGAATTTTTAGATGTTACAGTAATCAAGAATCTATCATGGCAGTAAAACAAATAAAGGTCCCATATGACTTAAAAAGGTTTCCATACGACTTAAAAAGAAAAGCACTTTGTTTCATTGCAAAGTAACTGAATATTACAACAAAAACTACCCAATGGAAGCTAATCTGCAGTGGTCAGTGACAGCCTATGAATGGCCTGCCACATGCAGCAGCCATCACAAGCATGCAAAGTCAAATGGATTGAGCATAATCTTGTGTCTGCCTCTGTGATCACCCCAGATGAACTCTGGGGTCCTAGTTGGGCCTACAGCAGTGTCCCCCATTTCAAAGGTATTTTCACAGCACAATGCTGCTCTGGCTATATCTACTGCGGTTGTCATGGTTTTCAGTCCTGCTTCATAGTAGGGCTACTCTATCTGTTTGGCCTTAGTACGTTAACATTAATGCCTACCTTACAAAGCTGATGGAACATCCATGCTCCATAGGCCTTCTACAGAGATTTCCAACAGTAGTGATGTTGTTTTCATCTCCTTCATGTAGGTCACACAATGTGCACCACACTACATTTTTCTCTGTTTTACTTGGAGCTTCCTCCATTATTGCAGCAGCCAGGTGGATAATTAAAAGCATCTGAAAAGAGGAGAGCACAGATTCTACCCCTTTTCCAGACTCTTGAGAGTTTTCTGTTGTCAGAGGGAAGGGTAGCTGGCAATTGTTTATATGCCAGAACAGTGGTGGCCCGCATTGTGAGCCCCCGAGCTGAGTGATGCTCCCCCATGGTTTGTTATTTCATTAAATGCTAGTCTAAGTCTTTTTTAAAATGATAGGAAGCAAATGGCAAAGAACTAGCTGCTCAGCTTTGACTGTAATGGCAACAAAAATTGCATGCTAATTTCCCACGTCAGTCAATAAAAAAATGGGAACACAATGCCAAGAGAAAATGAGCTATCAACTGAAACACTGGGATTAAACATCGTCTGCAACAGATATTTGGTTTCTAACACCCACGTTTTTAAAAGTTCTGGTTGTGCTTTCCTCTGTATACTGAGGAGATGAGATAAAACAAATGTTAAAGACCAAGTTCATGCTTTGGAGTAAGGCAGTTTAAAATTTTGCAACCTCAGGTATCAAAATCCAGGCTTAGATGATAAATTTGTGGTGGTCCAAAGGACGCTCTGGAATGTGATTTGATTTCAGATAGCTAAATTCAGTTTTAAATGTAGTTTTTGGCATCCATCTGTCTCAAGAGACAATGGTGTGCACCTCCTGGGGTGAGTAAAATGGCTGCGTTAGCAGCATTGAAGCGACTACCCTGGGGCGCAAGCCTGGGCAGTGTGTATGAAGGTCCTGGGCTGCCCCGATGACAAGACCCCCCCTCTCGGTCTCACTGATATGGTCCAAAGGATAGCAGAGCAATATGTTTGGCACCAGCTTGGCTGCAGGAGTTGCTGGAAAGAAGTGTACAAGGTACCATCCAACTGTCTTAGGACTCTACTCTGGTTCTGTGTAGGGTTTACTCCTTAGCCTTGTCTTCTCCCAAAGGTATCCCACAATGCAGATGAGGTTTAAGATCAGAGTTTTCCTTCTCCTAGATGGGCTACCTTCCCACTTTGATGAGCCCCATCTGCCCCTCACTTCCCTCTACAGCACGTGCACAAACCACCTTCTTGATCATTGGATCCATTATTGGTCTCGTCCACTCAGCCTGCTGGTCTTTGTACGCAGGAGAAGCCCCTAACTCACGGAGGGTTTGAGACCCTCACATGGTTTAGCTGGCCAGTCAAAGCTGTTTCCTGGGCTGCGGCTGCTTTCGCACTCTGACAGCTTTGAGGAGCCACAGGTGAGAGCTGAGTGTAGGGTGGGGACCAAAGGTGAACAAGCTACCCCAGAAGGAGCATCACATGTTCCCCCATACACCCCAAAATGTAGTTATTTACATTAACATATCTACATGCAATGGGTGGGATTCAACTAGTGAGTTCAGTCAGGGCTCATCCATTTCTTCCTTATGGAGCATTTCTAGGCATGGGTCCAGGCTTCTGGGTCCAGGTCCAAACAGGGTTTTTTGTTTTTATTTTTCGGTCTTAGTGCTTTACCTGGGAAAACCTATTTTTACTGCTGAATTATAGCAAGCAGCAAGGACTTCTGCTTGTACCATGGATCTTCCCTCCATCCAGTAACAAACATGCTTACAGGTGTAACTAAGTAAAGAAAAATGAGAGATGTAGCTGCACATTACACAAGAAACCCAATGTGCAGTTTGACCCTCCAGCTGAGCTGAGGGAATGGGTGGTCCTGCCCCACCTCTCCCACAGCAGTGGCCAGGTGCAATGGTGTTAATAAGTGAATGAGTTCTATGGGGAGGAGAAATACTTGGAAGGCTATTCATGCTACACTGCCTGCTTTCATGCCACACATATTTTCATGCTCAGTCAGATTCCCAAAGGAAAGGAGCCACCGGGGTGGAACGAGACCAATCAAAGGATTATTAGGGGTTTGGGACACCCTTAGACTTTGTTAGCAGTGGAGCCAAGCAAATCTAGGGCTGCACACTGTTTGCTAAGCTGTCCCCTGTCTCAGAGAATGAGCAGAAGCTATATCCCAGATATATTAAAAGACTGAAAATTGGCTTGCTTTAAAAAAAAAGGTTTTTCAAAAAATATATTTGTTCTGGATTTGTTTGCCATCGTGTTAGAAATCATGCTATGGAGAGCTTACCCTTTAGGGCTTTAAGTAAGCAATTTGCTCTACCAACCCCTTGTGCTGTACTGTATGTCGTTCGATGGCTGAAATAATAAAGTTGAACTATTAGATGGTGGAAGGCTGGGGTGGTGGAAGGTGCTATGTCAGTTCAGCTACAGGTGGGACATTCCACTTTTGACCACATATCTATATCTCTCTATATCTATGTCTCTAACTATTTGTATCTACAAAACTAGGGTTGCCATATTTCAAGAAGTGAAAATCTGGACACAAATTGTTGAACCAAAGTTGTTGAGCCTCTTTTTAGGAAAGCGCCAAACACACACACACACACACACACACACACACATCACTTCCACCATTGAAATCCCATTAATGTCCAGGAAAACCTGGATGTCTGGCAACCCTATACAAAACTCAACTGAAACAGAAAATTAGCACTCTAGGGAGAAAGGTTCCAGACCACTCCTTTCCCTGATATGCCAGTTTTCATTAAGGGAGTTTTCAATGTGCAGGATCATTCATAAATGTGATCATCTACCTGCAGTCTGAATTGGTCCAGTCGGTTATACTACCTTTGGATAGCAAAACATGATCATGTTGAATGTGCAGAGCAGGGCTTAATGCACTGTCAAAATGGAGACTTGCATCTGGCCCCAGAGACTATTTCATGCACCTCTGCACTCTGTCAAACCAGCTCAAGGCCCTCTCTTTTCTTGGGAATGTTGGTGCCATTTGCAACAGCTGACCAGTGCAAAGACAGGTCTAGACAGGCTATGTTAGAGATGGAACATTCCATTCCAGGCAAAAGACAGCATTCCTTAGATGAGGAATTGTCTTTCCCCAGGGATATACATAAGCATCAGTCCAGCTTTCTCAATGTGGAATCAATATCGTGGAGACATAGTGATGCCTTGCAGTCAATACTTCTGGCAACATCCTGCTTGGTGATGCAAACACCAGTGGTAATCTGCCAGAGACCGCTGCCATAACTGATGCATGCAGATCACAAAGAAAGACACTCTTTGGGATGTTTGTTTTCTTTAGTTTATGTCCGTGGGAAGGCAGTGTGGGGGTTATTTTTATTTTCTGTTTTATTTTTAGATAGACGATCATCTGTAATGTGTCAGGCAGCGTTTGTACTCCCAGGATATCTGAAAATGCCAAGGAATTATGTCTTATTTTTCTCCTTCTAAATCCATTGCCTCTGTGATTTTATTGCTATATTCACAAGGGACTCAGGGCAGAATGAAGGACAGAAATCCTACCATCCATTTTCAGAGACATTTTTATTGTTATTGCTTACTTTGCCTTATCATTTACCTTTGTTTACAATAAGCCCATTTAATAATGGGCTATTTATTGCTTTCAACATTTACTTACTTTAAGCACCTGTACAATCTACAATGAATGGGGGGAATGGGGGTTTGGCTAGAGGAGTGCAAGTTGCCTTTTTGCCCTGCAAATTAGTGATTCAGATCTGAGAATACAGTGTTAAAATTTACATTATTGCAAGGACTCTTTTTCCACAGCCTTCAGAAATAAATTATAAGAAAACCAATGGCATCACCAGCATGTTTAGCAGAACTGGCACCAAAGATTAGAGGACTGGATCTCCCTGCAATGTCCTTATGCCTGCTGGCTGAAGCCTGCCTTCATTTAAATAAACTCTGTATTCCATACAGAAAGGACTCCATTGAGTAACAGCTGGCTCCTTCATGTTGGATAGGGATATTGCAAGCTATTTTCTGTTTCACTTCTCATACGCGTCCTACCTGGATTGGGAAAAATAAAAATGTTTTTGCAGAGAACAAGACTCCAACAGGCCATTATACAAAGACTGAAACAAATATAGCCTAGACTTTCTCTTTTCTGCGCCTCCTCTCCTATCCTGGATGTGGCACTGGGATTCATTAACCAGGCTCTTCATCTATAGACTGTTGCCCAAATTAATTTAGACTCATTTAGGGAGGCTGATTCATACCAGCTCAGTAGAATTCAAGCACATTACGCCTATTCTGCACCAGCAACAAATGGCATTGTTATTATGATTTGCAGAGTAACTCTTTCCTGAATCATCAAACTGTTTTCAAACCTTTTTACTGGCCTCCCTACGAAGCTGCCAGCACTTACTTCTCAAATTCCAGCAATAAAATGGAAGCAACGGAGACACCAGGCAATCTTTACCCAGCTGTCTGAACAAAGCACATCAACTTACATTGCAAGGAAGGTCTTCGGTTGCCAGACTGCAGCCACAGAAAGATGGGGCATTTTAAATTATTTTATTTATAAAAACCTTTCTGTGCTGTCATATCAGATGTATCAGGGTAGTGTACAGTGTTAAAACACAACCATTAAAAATAGAAATGTTTAAGGTGAAGGTGACTGTTTAATCAAAAATTAAAATTAAACAGCTGCATAGGCTTGTTGCCATGAAAAGGTCTTCAAGGGATCCCTGAACGTCAGAAGCGAGGATGCCTGCCAAATCTCTGCTGGAAGACGGTTCCACAAGCAGAGGACTGGTGAACAGTAAATGCCCAACTTCAGGCCGACTGGGCCTCTGTAATGTGGGAGACAACGAACAGCACTCATCTGGATTTTCTCAGTGATCAAGCTGGGATGGATAAGGGCAGGGCCGTCTTACCCATAGGCACTAGGGGCACCGGGGCACCAGGCTCTCAAGGGCGCCAGGCAGAGAGTCTGGGGCCGAGATTTGGAGTCTGGGGATTGGGAAGAGCCAACAGCCACTGCCAAGCAGAGCAGAGCCCGTCGGAGCGCCACAGCTCTTCTGCTGTGGGCGAGCAAGGCACTGAGGCAGCTGACTGGCTCCTCCCTCCTGTGCGCCTGGGATTGGCGGGCCGTCGAGAGGCCTGCCCACTGCATGCTGCTCACACAAGCCTCGGGCTCACCTATTGTTGTGCTGGGCTCTGCTTGCCCCCCCCCCCCAGGTGCCCGGCCCTGGCCTTGCTCTGCTGCTGCTGCCACCGCCTTGGGTGCTGTTGCTGTTGAGATGGCCCGCCCTAGAAAAAGGTCAACAACTTTGGGGTTCCCTCCCTAAAAAAAGTTGACAATTCTGGGCAACCTGGGGGGGCCACTGGGCGGATCTTTGCACCCCAGTGCCGCATATGCTTAAGACGGCCCTGGATAAGGGCTAAGGTATCCTGGACCCAAGTTGTTCAGGGATTTGTCTATTGACAACGGAACCTTGAACCTGGCCTGGCAATCTTCTTTTCCTCCTACATCAAACCTTCAGCTCCCTCCCTTGTTGTCCAAAGGTCCAGTTGATGCTCTAGCTGGTTTCCTACTTCAAATCTCCAGGTGGAATAGTTTCAACCCTGGAGTGGCAACTGCTAGTCAGTGTAATAGTTTCAACCCTGGAGTGGTAACTGCTAGTCAGTGTAGACAACACTAAGGGCTCGTCCTCATCTTTTGCCCCACTGCTTTCCCACTGGAAAACCTGTGGGTTGCTGCTGAATCAGACCAAACTTCAACCAGGTTTTCCATAGAATGCCATTTGTTCTGAATCAGCAGTTTTTCAGGGGAAAGCTGGGGAGTAAATGCAAAACCACTCAGACCCAAGCCTAGAAAGCACGTGACAAGTGGGAAACATGCTTCCTAGGCATGGGGCAAGTGGAAGTGTTGACAAGCCCTAAGCTAGATGGATCAGTGGTCTGAAACCTTCTAATGTTCCTTTCCCTTCCGTTGAGCATCTGTCACTCAGAGTTGCCCCCCAACTGCTTTCACAGCTAAGAAAGCAAGTAACCTGTGAGGGCAATTTTGATCAGACAAACAGCAGGGAGAGAAATGGTTTAGCAGCCTCCCTACATGCTCCTCTTCCAATTTTCCTTTGCAACTGCCACTTCTGTTTTGTATTAAAAAACCAAACAACCACAATCCTGTCAGGTGAATTATACAATAGACCATCATATGTTCTGAAATGGGGATTTCATGACTTGAATTTCTTTTTTTTTTTAAAATAATTTTTATTAGGTTTATAATATACAAAATTCAAATTCCAAAATACATGTTTCCATAAATCTAGTGGACTCCCCCCATCTTCCGGACACTGCATTCTCTGTAAAACCAAAACCTCAGCAATTTGTTAACTTATTTTAAACATAATAATATATCTTCCATTTTATCGTGATATCTGGTCTCTAAACATTTCAATCCAAATCCATTAATTTTTAGTTTCAACACAATAAAATTATTTCATTACACCACTTCTGTCTTGTTGTGCCTTATTTACCAATTCAAAGATTTACCAATACTGAAGCTATAATTTCCTAGAGAGAAGCATTTTTTAACATTCATACAACTTATAATGCTTTTTCAAATAGTCCTTAAATTTTTCCCAAACTTCCTCCGTTTCTTCTTCTCCCGAGTCTCGAATTCTGCCAGTCATTTCAGCCAGTTCCATATAATCCATCAGCTGCGTCTGCCATTCTTCCAGTGTGGGTAGATTTTGTGTCTTCCAGTGCTTTGCCATCAAGATCCTTGCTGCTGTAGTAGCGTACATAAAGAAAGTTCTATCTTTCTTAGCCACCCTCTGGTCTACCATGCCCAGGAGGAAGGCCTCCGGTTTCTTGGGTAAGGTGAGTCTAAGCACCTTTTTTAGTTCATTATGTATCATCTCCCAGAAGGCCTTCACCTTCGGGCAGGTCCACCAGAGGTGTAGAAATGTCCCTTCCTCCTCTTTACATTTCCAACATTTATTATCAGACAGGTGATATATCTTTGCAAGCTTGACTGGGGTCATGTACCACCGGTATGTCATTTTCATGATATTTTCCTTCAAGGCACTACATGCCGTGAATTTCATTCCGGTGTTCCATAACCTTTCCCAGTCTTCAAACATAATGTTGTGCCCCAAGTCCTGCGCCCACTTTATCATGGAGGATTTAACAATCTCATCCTGTGTATTCCATTTAAGCAGCAAGTTGTACATTCTCGAAATTAACTTAGATTTTGGCTCAAGCAACTCTGTCTCTAGTTTCGATTTTTCCTCCTGGAAACCCACTTTTTTGTCCGCTTTAAAAACTTCCTGGATTTGAGCATAATGCAACCAATCTCGCACCTTGTTTTTTAACTTTTCCATACTCTGCAACCTCCATTTATCTCCAATTTTTTTCAATTATTTCCCAATATTTAGGCCAATGGGCCTCCATATTGAGTCTTTTACGTGCTTTGGCCTCCATCGGTGAGAGCCACCTCGGAGTTTTACTCTCCAATAAGTCTTTATATTTTGACCAGACCATAAAAATTGCCCTTCTGACAATATGGTTTTTGAACGATTTATGAACTTTAACCTTGTCGTACCACAAATATGCATGCCACCCAAAAGCATTATCAAATCCCTCCAGGTCGAGGACATCAGTGTTCTCCAACAAAATCCAATCCTTCAACCAGCAGAGGGCTGCAGATTCATAATATAACTTCAAGTCCGGCAGGGCAAATCCCCCTCTTTCTTTCGCATCTGTTAGTATTTTAAACTTTATTCGGGGCTTTTTGCCCTGCCAGACAAATTTAGACATATCCCTCTGCCATTTTCCAAAACATTCCACCTTATCCACGATCTGGAGGGCCTGAAACAAAAATAGCATTTTCGGCAAAACATTCATCTTTATAGCAGCTATTCTGCCCAACAAGGAAAGTTTCAGTCTTGACCATGTTTCCAAGTCTCTTTTGATCTCTGACCAACATTTCTCATAATTATCCTTAAACAAATTCAAATTTTTGGAGGTCAAGTGCACCCCTAAGTACTTTACTTTTTTAACCACATTTAGTTCTGTTTCTTTTCTGAACTCCTCTATTTCGGTAGTTGTCAAGTTTTTTGCTAAAACTTTAGTTTTTTGTTTATTCAGCTTGAATCCCGCCACCCGACCAAAGTCAGAAATTAATTCTAACGCTCTTTTAGTACTAGAGGCTGGCTCCTGTAATGTTAATACCAAGTCATCTGCAAAAGCTTTCAGTTTATATTGTTTCTCTCCGACCACAATTCCCTGTGTCAACCGGTCATTTCTAATCATGTTCAATAGCACCTCCAGGACTGAAATAAACAACAGAGGAGATAAAGGGCACCCCTGTCGTGTCCCTTTTTCAATTTTGAACTCCTCTGTCACCACGTTGTTTACTATCAATTTAGCTTTTTGTTCTGAATAGATTGCTTCTATTCCATTTTCAAACCCCCGCCCTACTCCCATCCTTTCCAAATTTTTCTTCATAAACATCCAAGAAATGTTGTCAAAGGCTTTCTCCGCATCAATAAAGATCAACACCGCTCTTGTATTTGAGTTAGTCTGTAAAAATTCCAAAATGTCAATGATGTTTCTTGTGTTATCAAATAAATGTCTGCCAGGGAGAAAGCCTGCTTGGTCCTTATGAATCACTTCATTTAATACTTTCTTAAACCTGCTTGCCAAAATGTCTGCAAAGATTTTGTAATCCACATTTAGGAGTGAGATAGGACGGTAGTTTTTAAGTTGAGTTTTTTCAGTTTCTGATTTTGGTATCAACGTGATGAAAGCTTCTTTCCACGTTTCCGGTGCCTTCCTCCCCTCCATAATCTGGTTACAAACTTCCAACAATGGTTGTATCAATGAATCCTTCAATGCCTTATAATATTTGGAAGTAAGCCCATCAGGTCCCGGAGACTTGCCCAGTTGGAGGTTCTGAATGGCGCATTCAATTTCTTGGATTGTAATATTACAGTTCAGGGTTGCTCTCATTTCCTGGGGTATTTTTTGTAATCCATTAGTTGTGACAAATTGGTCCACCTCCGAGCCTTTTTGTGGCCTTCGTGAATAAAGTTCTTTGAAATATCTCTGGAAACACTTTCTAATTTCCTCGGGTTTCTGAACCATTCTCCCTTCAATCTCTAGATTTGTAACTGTATTAAGTTTTTGTCTCCTTTTCAACTGCCATGCCAACAACTTCCCGCACTTATTAGCAGATTCAAAGGATCTTTGTTTCATTTGTTTAATTTTCCATTCCACCTCTTGATTTATCAGTTTCGAATATTGTGCCTGGAAAAACTTCACTTCTCTCAATACTTCCTTTGATTTAGGCCTGGATCTCAGTTTTTTCTCTCCTTCTCTTATTTTCTCCAAAATCTTCTCCTTCTTTTCATTCCAGAGCCTTTTTTTAATCGTGTTCTGCTGTATTAGAAACCCTCTCATAACTGCTTTACTTGCGTCCCAGATTGTTCTTTTTTCCACGTTTGTCTTTAAGTTTATTTCAAAATAATCCTTTAAAACTTTTTGGGCCTTCTTAACAATCTCCTGATCTCTTAACAAAGCGTCATTCATTCTCCATCTGAAAGATCCGGTTGTATTTAATCTCAATTCCATTCTCAAAGCGTTGTGGTCGGAGCAGGTTTTTGGGCAGATTTCCGCTTTTCTAGTCTTAGGTGCCAGCCCTCTAGTTATCCATATTTGGTTGATTCGCGTCCATGTCATGTGGGCCTCAGAAAAGAAAGTTCCTTCTTTCCCTAGAGGGTTCTTGATCCTCCATATGTCAATCAAATCCAAATTGTCAGTCATTTCGAAAAAGGTTTTTGGTAGTCTGCCGTCTTTCGTTATATTAGCACTTTGCGACTTATCCATATTCACTGAGGCGACGCCGTTCATATCTCCCAACATGATAATGTTGTTGTAATCCAAATAGTCCAGCATAGTCTCATGCAGCTTCTTGAAAAATTCCGATTTTCCATCATTTGGGGCGTATATTCCTAGAATTAAAAACTTTTCTCCTTGTGTCTGAATTTCAATTGCCAAAATTCTACCCTGTTCATCTTTAAATACGAATTTTGGTGACAAGTTCTCCTTTGCATATATCACCACTCCTCTTTTCTTAACTTTGTCCGATGAGATAAATTCTTGGCCTAGCCTTTTGTTAATTAACACTTTTCTGTGGAGTCTTGTCACATGTGTTTCTTGCAGGCAAATAATGTCCAATTGTTCTTTTTTCAAAATATGAAATACTTTTCTCCGTTTTTCTGGAGAATTCCCGCCATTTATGTTCCAACTAAGAAGCTGTAGAGACATCCTGGTCTACTTCTTAAATATCACAGTTGGGTATCTAATTTGTCCTCCGTTCCCGAAGGCTGTGGTGCCGGTCCGCCTCCAGATGGTACGGGTCTTGGTGGTGATCCCGGTGGTGGAGGCCAAGAATCTACAGCTCTCTTTTGGAGGTCCTCCTCGTTGTCGTGTAGGAACTTCTGGTGGTCCTCTGGTGTTTTAATTCTTACCTTCTTTCCTTTATAGGTGAATGATAAACCTTGAGGGAATTCCCACCTGTAAGGGATTGCGTTGTACCTTAACAATTTAGCCAAGTCTGTATATAAAGCTCTAAGGTCCAACAGATATTTAGGAATGTCTCTATAAATTTCTGCCCTTTTACCTTCAACTTCCAGAGATTTTTTAAAATGTTGGCCTAGTATCTTGTCTCTTTCCTCTCTTGTTCTCAAACAAACCAAACAGTCTCTGGACTTGTCTTTCTTAACCGATCTTCCCAATCTGAAGGCCGTCACAATTTTGAAGTCTTTATCTTCCTCAACCCCCCAAAATTTAGAAAACAACTGTGTCAAAAATTCCTCTAGGTTGCCCTGCTCCAGCTCTGGGACGGCCCTCAGCCTAAGATTACATTCCTTACTTTTCAGTTCCACCATTGACAGGTAGGCTTGCTGTTCTCCTACCTGTCTTTTCAGAGGTCTTACTTCCCCTTTGATCTCCTCCACCTTTTTGCACGCTTGCTCAGCTTTTTGATTGGCTTCCGCAGCTAATTTGTAGTTCTCCGCCGTAGCTCCTTGCAATTTCTCAATAGCCTGAGTATGCTGGGAAACCTGATCTGTTAACTTACTGATAGTAGATGTAGCTCTGTCAATTTTAGATGACTGATCGTCCACCTTCTTATTCAAAAGTGCCAGTTGTTCCAAAATTTGTTTCAAGACTGGATCAATTCCTCCAGTTGCCATATCTTCTGTTGCAGGCGTTTCAACTTCTTCCTCCTGCGCCGTCAGCACAGTTGGTACCGAGGATCTGCGTTGATGAGTCAACGTTGTTTGAACAAGCTGCCCAGCTCTCTTATCTTTTTTCTTTTCTTTAGCTTCCTCAGCCAAGGCTTCCTTAGCTTTAGATGCTCTTGTTTTCCCTGGGCCACTCATTCCCCAGCTGCCTCTGTTCAAGGTCAAATAGTCTTTCAATCCATGAGAAAGGCAAGTCCAGAATGTAAACAATTAAACCACAAAAAATCCCAATAAGGTACAGTTCCCAGACCTCTATACCTCCGCAAATCCACTAGGGGGGTTTTCAAAGGAAAGAAAGTTTCTTTTCCACCATCAAAGTTCCTATTTCAACTTTTATAATCCCCAAGTTCGAAAAGGAGGCTTTCAGATAGTTCTGTTTCAATATAGTGCCACAAGGTAGCAGAAAGGTTCCAATATCAGTATTAAAGCGATAGTGTATCCATCAATGCAACAATTTGTACTTAAGAAAAAGTTTCAGCAGCCTGTCAGTACTCCTTTGCAACACTGGCAGTCCGATAGCTCGGTTATCCCTTCAATTCCACGTCACTTCACAATAGGAGGAAGATTCCTTAGCGCAGTAAACCAAAAGATTTAATCCTTCAATTTTTTTGATTTCTAAAAGAACACAGTCTGTTAATGCCCCTTCATACTAATTTCAAAGTCTCTTTTGAGCGCTTCAGCCCGCATCGGGTTCTTTGCTTTGCTCTGATTAGCAGGACCGGGAGACGGACTTCCTGTTACTCGCCTCCCGTTTTCAGCCGAATTAAATAAATTTGAGTCAATCTTTAGTACCCCTTACTCACGGGTAAATTGCAGCCAATTCCGATGATTTTCAAGAAGAAAGGTCGACGCTCATCAGCAACAGCAGCGCGGCTTCACTTCCGCGAAAAGAGCGATGAACTCACAGCGCCGCTCCCCCTTTCACGTTCCGGAGCCTCTTACGAGGTCCCTTCCTCGTTTCTGGGGGGGCTTCTGGCACCCGCCGAGTCCCACGGCCGCAGGCTCGCTCTGCCTACGGTTTGTCTTAATGGGTCTCCGCTTTGCCGCAGCGGACGACCCTTTTTCGCGGAGCCCCTCTTCACACAGTAAAGAGGACCGCCATTGCCGTTTTGCGCCGCCTCCGGAAGTCTCATGACTTGAATTTCTGTGCCCACTTTATTGTACAAAAGGCGGAAGACTTTGATTTAGAATGGAGAGTCTGTTTTGGGGGTGGGGAGTAGGGGGGCAGTTAATTCTTTGCAGTTAATCTGAATCACTAGCATTGTGATGGGAAGCAATTTAAAGGGGGAGGGGATTGGACTCAAGAGCAACGAGTCAGACTTCTCCCCATGCCCCATGCCTCAAAATGGGCTCTTCTCTCACAAGTGCTTTTTGTAAAATAAAGATATGTATGCCATTCTGTTTGCTGAATTCCCATGTTACATTGAGGTCAAAATTTTCCCTCCCTCCTTGCTCCCCATGTAAGCTAAAAAGTGAGAATTTTATAGCCGCAGTATGAAGATTCCAGACTGATAATCTGGCAACACAGAGAGTTTGTGGCAAGCCTGAGCTGTTTTGCTTTTCCCCTGCCAGGTCCTTCCTCCTTTCTTTCCCTCATATCGATTATTTATGTTCCATAGAGCTGCTAGGCAAAATGTATTAATAAGGAGCTCTCATGGCAGGGGGTCAGGTTATCACTGTGGAGCCATACTGTGCCACATTATTATACTTTAAAAAAAAAAAAAAAAAAAAGCTGGATGTTGTATCCCCTTATGACTCCTGCTCTATAAACAAACCAACATAGTGGACATAAATCTTTCGCTGGCATGAACAGTAAGGCCCACTTGAATGAACACATTCATGTTTCTCTGCTGCATTGTTCTAGCAATAGTGGTCCTACACCTCAAATTAAAGCAAATGTATTTCTAGGGGAGTTTAAAGCGCAGCAGGCAAGCCCAGTGACATTAAAGGAAAACATTTAGAACACAGCAGCAGCAAAAACACTTTCTGTTGAAACTAAAAGCAGGTCAGTATCACAAGGCAGACTCTTATTTCTCTTTATTACAGTAATATTATCAGCCCGTGTAAATGCCATCCTAGGAAAACAAGAAATGGACCCATAACTTTGGCAATATTTCTTCTTTAGACCATAACCAAGAGTGACTGAGAGTTCTTCAAAAGAGGCTATGTTGGTGTGAGAGTTTTTCAAATATCCTTTCTGATCTTGATTGGTTTTCTAATGTTCTACTCCTAATGCTCTATCAGCTCTGCTGGAAGGAGACAGTCAGTGGTTTTAACTAAAATGTTATAATTAAGAACAATTTGCATGCCAGACGTTAAGGAGTGTCTAAGCTACTTTTGGCTCTGCCAGGAGCATGGCCATTTCTCGGTGTCAGACATAAATTAGATAAGAGAAACCTCTTCAAATGTATCATCACATGTCTGCCATGATGGTAGTAGAGTGGGGAATCTCAGTCTAAAAAAACCTTTTTGTGACAATTAGCCCAGCAAGTATGTACACTTCAAAGGCACAGCCCATCCAGAGTTAAACTGTTTTAACTCTTGTGTAATTCAATGGGAGTGATAAAGCTCATGCCAATGTATTCTCCTTTGAAACCAGTGGATGGATTTGGGGGAAATGAAGTCGAGTGGAATGCTTGTGCTCAGTCCCAGCTACATAACTTTTAAATTTATAATGCTATATAGGAAATTATCTAGGGTTTTAAAAATGTTTCTAAATAATAGATTCCAGTAGGAGTGGCTTCAGGAGGGCAGGGCACCCCCTCTGAACCTCCTTTTTTTTTAAAAAAAAAATCCCTTTGAATAACTAGCCTGAGAAATGAATCGAAAGTTCCACAGCATTAGAACTATGAAGCCCTTGAACCTGCTCAGGGCTATCTTTAGCATATGCTCCGCCGGGGTGAAAAGATCCATCCAGCGCCCCCTAAATTTTGTCTGGCTGCCCCCAAATAGTTTCTTTTGTTTCCTGACTCATCAGGAATATTTGAGGCTATGGAGTAACAGAGCGACGGATGAGAGGGGTGGGGACTTTCGCTCCATTGCTTTTCACTGCCACCGATACATTTGGCACCCTCCAGAATTTGGCGCCCGGGTGCACCACACCCGTTGCACTGCCGAGTAAAGATGGCCCTGAACTTACTGGTTTCTCTTGTGCACTGGTGGTTCTGTTCTGGCTACATAACCATGGGCATGGGAAGACTCAAATCACAATTAGCATTCATAGAGGATGATGCTTTTTAATATCTGTATTGACAACAGACAGAAGGCAGGCTGTTTCTAAACTGCAGTGCAGGGAAAACAGCTTCAATATTGCTCCTCAGGCTGCAATTTATCAGCAGGAAACTAATAACAAAATAATGATTCTAAGAATGGTAGATATTCAGCATTCTTCAAGGATGGATCAACATAAGCTTATTTCGGCAGCAGTTGTTGTTTTTTACATTGTAAACCTGCCGTGTGCAACCAACTTTTGTTAGTGATGAGCGTTGCTCGTCTTCAACAATAATGGCATTCACCTGATGGCTGGTGCTGGAGACATATTGCAACGAGTCCCATCTGATGGCGTGATCATTATCTTAAAAAGAATCCCCCCCCACAACATTGGACAACTATGAAATGCTTTTTCCTAGCACAATCATGCTCTCTGAGACCGGCACATTTGATTGCGTTAAGTCCTTTCCCCATGGCTAAGATCCTCCTGCGATGCTTACTCATAAGTCCCATTTATCACAGGTTCCCAGCAATGTTAATTAAAAGTTTTCCCCTTGTAGATTTGACCCATTTTATTGCTTCCTAATGAGGGAAGCCTACTGATTTCCTCTTGTAATAGCCTTTCTTAATTGCCCCAGTGACAGTTTCTAGTTCAGGCACTGGGTTATTGGTTTCTTCTTTTCTTCCATTAATAAAATGTTTTTTATTTCTCCCTGTGAATGCTGTTTAGAAATCATAATTAGTCCAGAATACAGCTGTGAAACTGTTTGAAAGGCAGGAAGGAAGGAATGCAGAACAAAGAACTTGAATGGTTCCTCTAGTTCCTTTTAGGGCACAATTCAAGGTGCTAGACTTGACCTAGGCAGGAAGAAGAAGAAGAAGAAGAAGAAGAAGAAGAAGAAGAAGAAGAAGAAGAAGAAGAAGAAGAAGAAGAAGGGAAGAGTTTGGATTTGATATCCAACTTTATCACTACCCTAAGGAGTCTCAAAGTGGCTAACAATTTCCTTTCCCTTCCTCCCCCACAACAAACACTCTGTGAGGTGAGTGGGGCTGAGAGACTTCAGAGAAGTGTCACTAGCCCAAGGTCACCCAGCAGCTGCATGTGAAGGAGCGGGGAAGCGAACCCGGTTCACCAGATTACAAGTCTACCGCTCTTAACCACAACACCACGCTGGCCCAGACACTCCCGTATGAAATATGCTGGTTCTTCAGAGCTTCATTGGAGACCTGGCTTTGGAAGCATCCAACCTGTGAAATGACAGGGCCTTCCTTGTGGTGGTATCTCATCTTTGGGGCTCCTTCTCCACATCTGCCTGTCACTTTCTCTTACAAATTTTCAAAGCCAGTTTAAAATATTATTGTTTACTCAGTTATTTGGGGCTTAAACTGCTTAGGGTGTGAACCACCCTAAGATCTTTGGATGGAGGGCGGTGTATAAACCTAATGAATATTTATTATTTAAGCTGACTGTTGAAGCTGAATTGTTTCTAATATACTTGGTGTTTAAATTTATTTAATTGTGTTCTTTATTGTACATTTATATATTTTAAGCTACTTGAGAAATCTTGGTTGGTAGGAAGAATATGAATATTTTAAATGCATATACACATGCTGTAAGGATGTGCTTGTTTAACCAGTGCCCTGGGGGAACTGCGTATGCTCTCCAGACTATTCTCTTCAATATGCCAATTCTGACACAAATAGCCCAATATGAAAAGGTTATCTTGGACGTAGTAGGTATAAAATTGAAACTTACCTGGGAGTAAGCTCCTCTGAATTCAATGAGACTTAATTTTGAATATTCTGGTATAAGATTGTACTGTCTGTAATTTGAACTGTTTTGTATTGTGTTTTATGCATCTTGTCATTGTTTTTTTTAAGCCACTTTGAGTTTTTGTTATACAGAAAAGAGGGGTATAAGTTGTATAAATAAATAAAGCACTGGTTCATGTGGGGGCAGAAAGACTAGCACGAATAGGAGAAGAAATATCTCAGTATCTAGAGCTGAGGCGCATGGGGGGGGGGGGAGACTTCTTTTCTTTTCTTTGAAAGACCAAGATATTAACCACAAGAAAGACATACCTTGTAATTATATTACAAAATATAAAAGAGTTAGAAAGTCAGCCAGGACTTATTATTTTTTAGATTATCCTTCCTTCCTGGAAGTTCTTAATTATTAATTTGCATCACCTCTCAATTGCAACCCATAGTTCCCGCAAGGAACCCATTTTAATTTCCTGCTGGTTGTCTCCTTGACTACCTGACTTCACTGTCTTTTTTTAGGGCCCCTGAGTAATATCCTTTTATGTTATTCAGACAAACAGCTGATAACATGTCCTGATGGCACTTGACACTCCCATCTGTTCTTGGACTAGTTTAAATTAACCTAATGAGCCCGTTGTTGATTCCCAGACATCCTTCTAACTCCTATAGAAGGTCATATCCTGGTTGCCAGATGGCACGTTTTAAGTTATGAAAATTGATTCTTGAAGAGAAAGGAACAGACCTTATATTGTATGGCCAGTAGAGGCTGGCCCATGAGGGTGAATGGGGCACTGCCTCACTAACTTTACCTGCCCTCAGCCCTCACCTGTCTGCCTTCTTGTTTACAACCAGTCCCAGAGGCGGGACTGCCTGCAGCTTCCTCCTCCTTGGTCTTGCCCTTGTTGAAACCATCAGGGAAGAGGCTTCCAATGGGCAGCAGCCATCTGAAGTAGGCTGCAGCAAAAAGACAAGACGAGAAAGCCAGGGATGGTCATGTATTGCTTTTATATCCAGGTGTCAGGGCTTGAGCCCACCCTAGTTCTGCTACAAGATACCTACATTAGAGGTGAGAAACTTCAGGCCTCCAGACCTTTCTGTCTCATCCTCAAGACTCTCTCACCTCCAGGCCATGACCACCAGCAGCCCCCTTCTGTGTTTTCCTCAAGGGCTTTGGCCAAACTGGAATGTGCTCTTGAACTGTGATCCTGCTTCTTGTTGACCAGGAAGGAGAATGCAGAGATGTGTGTGTATGCAGTACCAGATTTATGTACAGTGGTAACTCGGGTTACATACACTTCAGGTTACATATGCTTCAGGTTACAGACTCCTCTAACCCAGAAATATTACCTCGGGTTAAGAACTTTGCTTCAGGATGAGAACAGAAATCGTGCTCTGGCGGTGCAGCGGCAGCAGGAGGCCCCATTAGCTAAAGTGGTGCTTCAGGTTAAGAACAGTTTTAGGTTAAGAATGGACATCCGGAATGAATTAAGTACTCAACCCGAGGTACCACTGTATAAGTTAAACAAGCTATAGCTTAGGGCCCCACTCTCTTGGGGGGCCCCAAAAAAATTAAAGGAAAAAAACTGGATGTACATTTCCAAAATATAAGATAAAAAACCAAATAAAATAAAACCTACATACAGCAACAATGTTTTGTGTTGCATAGGCTCCTATTGTGAGTAATGGGCCCCGTCTGCTAGCCAGCTCCCTAAAATATCACTGGTTTGCTCATTTCTATATATAGGGTGCCCATAAATTACTATATTGTATAGCATATATTCAACACACAAAAACAGCGACAATTTGTTGTTGACAAAGGACATCTGGACATATAAAGGGTCCCATTACCTTCAGTGGCTTAGGGCCTCATCAAACCTACTGGTAAATCCGGCCCTGTGTGTATGAGTAGATAAGCTCTGGTTCCTAGAAAGTGGAGATTTACAGCTTGTAGTGAGATGAGTGCCCTTGAAGAAGAGAGATGGCAGCTGTGGATTGATGAGAAACTCCCCACATCTTGCCTGCAGGGCTAATGCCCTATAGTTCTGTTGAACAGGTATAAAAGGTCTCCCCTGGGGTTCAGCCTTTGTGTGTGTGTGTGTGTGTGTGTGTGTGTGTGTGTGTGTTAAACCAGCTTTCCATGTTGGTGGTTTATTGTACCTTTCCATACTTGAGTGGGAAGTAAAACTGGGGTTTGATTGATCAAGACTGGCCTCAACCATTGGTTATGTTGAGTACAGGGAATCGGCCAGCAATGAATGTTGGGTAGGTATTTCCCTCACAGCATAGTGATGTGTGTACTGTATGTGAATCCTCTGGCTTTTGTGTAATTGTAATGTAGCTAATTGCACAAAGGTAAAAAAATCACATTTGTTGCTCAGACTTCTTTTGCCTTTGGTTCTATCCATTTTTGCCTCTGAATATGCTTGGCTATTTTAATAATGCAGTTTCCTGGGGCAGATGTTTAGCTAACCAGCGTATAATTAGCAAGATCGCCCCTAGATCCCTCCCCTTTTTTTACAATTGCTGGTACATTGGGCACTTTCCAGTACTCAGGTACAGAGGCTGATCTGAGGGACAAATTATATATTTTTGTTGGAAGATCAACAGTTTCACATATGAGTTCTTTGAGAACTCTCAGGTGGGCACCATCTGGAGCTAGCAATTTGTCAGTTTTTATTTTGGTCTATCAGGCCTGGAACTATATGAAATTCGTTTACTTAAATGCCTCAAGTAAACCCTGGTGGAAATTGCCCTGGATTACATACAGAGGACAATTTCCTTCTTGTTTGGTCTGTATTTGAATTTGACCTCTGTTGGGTTCTTTTCTAGTTTCTTTTGATGCAATGTCTCTGGGGATTTCCTGCAGTTTGTGAGAGATTTTAAAATTAACTAGGGCAAATAAAACCTTTCGGCTCAGCAGAAGAGAAGCTTGTGAAACTATTAAAATTAAATTATTCCTCTCGCATATTTTATTTTCCCTTCTGAAAATATTTTCATGGTGGCCTATCATTGATTGTGCTTCTTTTTTTTAAAGATCTCTGACCTCATAGTCAACAATCCTATACAAAATTACCTCAGAATAAGTCTCATTGACCTCATTGGGATTTTGTTCGTGAGGAGATGTGGATACAATTGTGTTGCTGTTGCTCTTCTGTGTCCTCTGATAAAACAGAGGGGCCTATTGGAATAGTTCCTCTTGGTACTGGATTATCAAACACATTTCATTTGACAGAACATACTCAGAGACACCAAGAGGCCAGATGCAGAAAGCCCTTTATTTATCCTAATGGGACTGAAAACAAGTTTAGTAGAGTGGCAAAATATACAAGCAGCTCAACATGCTGGAAAATATGGGAGCTGGCAAAGAGAATTTTTTCATCATTAAAAAATTATAAGAGCACTAACAGAATTATTTATAACTCAGAAAGGCAGCGTGGATGATGGTGTTTTTTTTTTTTTAAGTCTCTTGACTGCCCGTGTTTTGTGAGAGGGATTCAAGCAGATACTGGAACTTTAGCTTCGTGTAATTAAAGTGGGTTAAAGTACTCCACTATCTTGGCAAAACAAATCCTCTTAACAGGAGGAAACAGACATTTTGCAGTTAGGAAAGTGGTGAACAAACACACTGAAAAGTATGGGATGACTGAACAATTAATACGAAGTCATGCAAACACCATGCAAGCAAATGTGGAAGAAAGCTCATTCTATTATAACCTTGCCACAAGCAAATCAGAATGGATGCTTAATAAAGTCTGGATATAGTCTAAATATAGTCTAACTTCTGCTTAAGCTTTGGGAAACCAAATCAGGATGGATGCTCAATAAGCAGGTCATCTAAAGGTGAGCAGAATCTTCACGACATTCTATTTTGCTTGGAAAGACAAAATACTATCAGATACAACATTTTAGCAGCTCCCCCATCAGCCACCAAAAATTGGTGAAGAAATTGCTAGTGTACTGCCATTTAAGAAGGATTTTGACAAGCTGGGATGTGTGCAGAGGAGGGCAACCAAGATGATCAAGGATCTGGAAACCAAACGTTATGAGAAACAGTTGAAGGAGCTGGGTATGTTTTGCCTTGAAAAGAGGAGATGTGATAGCCATCTTCAAATATCTCAAGAGCTGTCACATGGGAGAGGGAGCATGCTTGTTTTCACCTGCTCTTGAACAGCAGTCTCCAAACTTTGGGCTAAGGGAACCTAACAGCAAAAATTGACATTTATTATGTGCTAGATACATCTAGGGATGGAAGAGGAATTCAATTCTATTTTCATTTAAAGACAACCCTACCTAATGGAAACACGGCCATCCTTTGGAATTTGCACTTCTTCAAATTTTGCAATGCAGTTCGCTAGACAAATATCAAGTACAAAAGTGCATATACAGTACATACATACATACACACACATATAAACAAAATGTGCATAAAATGCATATATTAGTAAAAAAAAATTACAAAAGTGCATTATATTATGGGAAATTGCTTTCCAAAAATGTGTACATTAGGAAAAAAATGCATTGAAAAATGTGTGTATTAGGAGAAAATTGCACTAAGATGCTGATGAAGTTTCACTTTTTAAAACAAAATTTGAGAACTAAACTTAAGAATGGAAAAATAAGGAACTGAGAGAAAACAAAATTGACAGATGTATTCCTCTCTCATCACATCCCTGCAGGTAGGCTACCGGCTTCAATCATTGATGCTGTAATACTTCCTGCTCTGAGACTTGCACATCTGCTACAACATGATTAAGGGCTCATCCAGACTTCCTTTTGTGCCATGTTTTTGGGCACTGGCCACATTTTAAAGCACTGTGTCTGAGTACTTTTTTAAAAAAAAATTTTTGCCATAGTGCTTTCTCCCCCCAAAACCCACTGAATTGCTGTTTGTAATTGCTGTTTGTTCCAATTCAGCATTAAAGAGTGAGATTTTGCAGGGAAATTGCCAGGTTAAAAAAAGAAAAAAAGAAAAGCACTCAAACGCAGCACTTTTAAGCGTGGACTTGTGCCTAGAAAGTGAAGGGTAAATGGTAAATGTGGATGTGTTTCAAGCGATTATTCTGCAGTCACCTCATTATCATGATCTAGATAAGCATATTCAGAGTATGCTATCTATTTTGCCTACTAAACCGGCTCTGCAGATTTCCGCCCCCCTGGCATTTTCCTTCAGCCATCACAAGAGAAGTGCATCATAATAAACATTCAACTATATTGCTTGGTTGACAGGTCATTCTGTACCAGGCTAAGTAATTTCCTTTGGGTTTTGAGGTATTATTTTTAGTGCCTTTTTGGATGGCAATATTCAAGTTTGTTGACAACTGCTATTTCCTGAGGTTTTGGGTTGCTTTCTGGGTAAGTACTGTCCTCAGAAAACATTTCAGGATTCTACAAAGGGTTCTTTGAATGCTAGCAGCTACTTTTGTAGCTTGGATGTATATTAGTTGCCCAGCTATTTTGATTCAGCTATTAAACTGATGAGAGTAGAACCTTAACTATGGAAAAGTTTAAATGAGAAGTTTTATTTCTGTTGGATTCCCCCGTTCCCAGTGGATTAAAAATGACAGCAAACTCACATTACGCAAAGCCAAATGAAGAGGTAAAGAGGAGTGTCCTTTCTCTTAGTAAGCTCTGGGTTTCTTCTGCATCACTTGTTCCTTGCAAGGAATGTTGGCAGTTTTCTCTGAGGGGAAAATTCACTTTATAAGCTCTTTCAGGCAATCTGGTTTCCCTTGCATAATGCATCCTTTGCAAAAAAATAAAAATAAATAAATTGCAGAATATGAAAAAATAACTATTCATATGGTTATCCAGGGCAGGGTAGGGAGGATATTCTAATCCAAGAAATATAACAATGATATTAATTAATACATTACTGCCTGACATTAAATTCCAACTGAGCTTTTTATGCTTATTATGTTGATGATGCTCATATGTGCAGAGAAGCATCTTAAGGCATGGGGGGGGAGACAGCCCATACCCATCTTCCTCTCTCGCATCAGGGTTATACATTTCTCTGTTGGCAAATTGCTTTCTATGTCTGGCTGTGGAGAAGGAGGGGGGGGGATAGAGAGGCTAACTCCAAGGTCTGTGAAAGTGCTTGAAAGGTTGTGTTAGATGAAATCTTCTAGGGCCTCTGGACAGCAGGGAAAAGAACAAAGTGGCCTATGAACTTGAAAATGAAAGAAGCTAATATGGCAAAAAGCAGGCATTGATGTATATATATATATATATTTTTTTAAGGATGCAGGCAAAGTGTTTACTCCAGCTGTGTTTAAAAGAAAATGTGATAAAGCAACACCATGGTGGTGTGAGCCGTCCTATGGGTACCTACAGACATACCGTTCGGTATAGTTCCTGACAGACACTAGTAATTTTGTGAAGTCAATGCCTATATCACAGCCCCCTTACTGAAAATAAGAGAACTTGGTTCTTTCAAACTCTTTTCCAGGAGAGGCCTGGGATCTTTGCAAGTGGAGCTTGTGCTCCCAGTTCTATGATTCTATTGCCAGGAACAGCCAAATACATTTTGCTGCCTGAGGTAATGGACAAAATAGTGCCTCGCCCCCAGTGCTATTTTTCTAGAAAAAGAGGTGCCAGAATGCCTCCCTTGTTCTCTCAGAATAGCAATGGTGCCCACCTGAGAGGTGCTGGAACTGAGTTCCATTGAGTTCCCACTGGAAAACAAACAGAGCCCTGCTCACCCCTATTTAATGTACAGAAGCTGGCCAACCTAGCAAATGAATCTTGTAGGACAGTATTCTGCACCCCACCAGAGGACAACAGGCTAGTTTAGGCACCATGTATCTCTGCATGGGAACGGCCCCTAGATCTCAGCTGCCATAAGGGATGCAGGAGGAATCCACTCGGATTTCAAAGTGGACTCACCCAGTTCACGCCTGGCAGATCAAGAACTGGACTGAGTCATGAGCCCACTGTATAGTCCACTTTAGAATCTGCAATCCTGCAGATCACACTCTGAGGTGGTCGGAGGGCTAGTGTGTTTCCTCTATCCATTTAATGCACCACAACAAAATGCTTCACAAAGCTCCAGGAGTCACCCAGATGCTCACAGTCTGGAGCTGGGGACAGCTGCTGCCCCCCAAATGTCATCAGGTGCTGTCATTCCCAGGAAGGACTAGCTGTAGTCCAGCGTTTTCCAATCTTGGGTGTCCAGCTCTTTTTGGACTACAGTTTCCATCCTCCCTAACCACTGGTCCTCCTAGCTAGGAATGATGTGAGTTGTAGTCCCCAAACAGCTGGAGACCCAAGTTTGGGGAACCCTGCCCTATTTTGCTCAAAGCATGTGGCAACAAGCCACTCTAAGCTGTGTTCAGGAGGTTGATGTCTGAAGCTTGTAAAAAGGGGTAGAATACAGTGCTGGGACTGCAGAACTTGGACTACCTCAGAAGTATTGCTGTTTAATTCATTTCCATGCATAATTTGAAGGATTTTCTCTTCAAAACCTGCATGGAAATGAGATGAGACTTACTTAGCACTGTCCCCATGTAGAATTGGGACTGTAATGGGCCCATCCATCCCTAGCTGCCACTAGGGATATACAAAAGCAGCAATTTCCATTCTGACCTACCGTATATTCACCATAATCAGCGCTGTTTCATTCCATTCCAGTTCTACTTCTGCTAACAGTGGTTTCTTATTTGCCTTGCTGTCTACTCTTTTGTAAATCCTGTTGTATTTTTGTCATAACCATTCTTACTGATGCACCTCAGCCCTGCAGAAAGCACGATTTAACCGACCCAGCAGCAGCTGGTGGGTGGGCTAAATCCTGCTTTGATGGCTGCATGCATGAGTTCTTCTACTCAACCCTGAAGAAAGCCATTACAATGCAAAGGAAATGTCAAAGCAATTTAAAAAACAATGCCATTATGTATAATTTGCAGGATTTTATTTTAAACAACAGCAGTAACAACAATGTTGTGATGGGTATTGCTTTGACTGATTCCTGACCATAGATGAATATGCAAACCACAGCAATTTCAGCTTTTGGATTTATTTACAACAGGCTCAACCTCGGCCCTCCAGATGTTTTGAGGCTACAATTCCCATCATCCCTGACCACTGGTCCTGCTAGCTGGGGATCATAGGAGTTGTAGGCCAAAAACATCTGGAGGCCGAAGCTAAGTGTTATGTACTGAGTTGAATAGGATCCAACATGCAGCAGTCTGATTGATCCTAGAACAATAGGATTCAGAATGCAGCAATCTGATTGGTCCATAGGAGCCACCCAATCCAGCTCCAGGTGGAAGTGAATCCGCAACCTGATTGGCCTACAGGAGAATCCCAGAATTAGCCAATCACGTGGGGCCCATTGTATAAATAATGTATATAAAGCAGACATTCTGGGGGAACTTCCATTCCTTCTCACCACTATGAGCAGAATAAAGAGCATGAAATCCACTCTCAACTCCGAGTATATTTCATTGAGGAAGCCTGATTTACAACATAATTATCTGACAACCCCAGCTGCCACTGCCTCTCTTACTGCCTGAAGTGACTGTCTCAGTCTACCTAACGATACGGTCAGCCCCATCTACTGCTGAACTACAGCTCTTCCAGGTTAGACTGGGCAAACATCTCCCATTTCAAGGCACTAACAGCATGTACTTTTAGGCTACAGAAGCACTGAAAAATTTATTGGAGGAAATGCTTGATCACAGGTCCTTGGCATATGGCAACCTGGCATATTTTCTCCAAACTGTGTTGTCTTTATACTCTCAATAGTTTAAATAACTGTGAAGGACCTTGTTGTTTGACCTTTCTCAGACTGGAATGGAGAAGTGACTTAGCTGGATGCTAAGTGTCAGACTGAGAAAGAACGGGTGTTTTCGTTTATTCAGTTGTAAAATCTTAGATCCTTATAAGTAATCCTTCTTTTCCTGTTTTCCAACAGATGAAGCATACACAGTTCAACTCACTGTTTAGCACTTTCCCTCCCATATTGATTCCTGTTAAACAAAATAAAATTCTCCTTATTAGACTGGGGAGCGGATGAAACAGTAGGGACCTCTTGGGAGAGGACAAATGGGATTGAAGAGAGAGTATGAAAACAAAAGATGCACATGCATCTACCAATGAGCCAGGCTGCAAAGAGCTGAGGCTGACACCCCAAAACCATGCTGGGGCAGAATAATATTTTGGGATTTCATTTGTTAGGCAACTCGCACAATTTTGGCAGACTGGTGGGTCAAGCAGGATTCAGTATCCAAAATATCTAAGTCAAATAGAGGTGACAAGAGATGAAGTTATTGGGCTAATATAGAACTTAATTTTTTTGCAAGGGTGGCGCTGTAGGTAAAGCCCAATCGCATGGTTGGCGGTTCGAATCCCCGCGGCGGGGTGAGCTCCCGTCGTTCAGTCCCAGCTCCTGCCCACCTAGCAATTCAAAAGCACACTTAAGTGCAAGTAGATAAATAGGTACCGCTTTATAGCGGGAAGGTATAAACGGTGTTTCCGTGTGCTGCTCTGGTGCCGGTTCGCCGGAGCAGCTTCGTCACACTGGCCACATAACCCGGAAGTGTCTGCAG
This sequence comes from Podarcis melisellensis, assembly GCF_964234715.1. Lineage (NCBI taxonomy): Eukaryota > Metazoa > Chordata > Lepidosauria > Squamata > Lacertidae > Podarcis > Podarcis melisellensis. Next base: position 51,423,607 of record NC_138528.1, read on the forward strand.
ACAGCGCTGGCTCCCGGCCTCTAGAGTGAGATGAGTGCACAACCCTAGAGTCTGTCAAGACTGGCCCGTCCAGGCAGGGGTACCTTTACCTTTACCTTTTAGTTCAGGTAGCATCCACTTGAGAGTAATTAGAGAACTTTTGGTGTGGAATTTTTGATTTCCTAAGAAAAATAGGAAACGCATGACTCTTTACTGGAGGATTGGACCCAGAGACCCATAAGATCATAGAACCATAGATTTACAGAGTTGGAAGGGACCACTAGGATCATCTAGTTCAACCTCCTGCAATGCAGGAATCTTCTGCCCAACATGGGGCTCGAATCCACAACTCTGAGATTAGGAGTCTTATGGTCTACCAATTGAGCTATACCAGAGCTTCCATATAAATACTGAAAGCTAACAAAACCCAATCTGTAACAGTCAAGGTTAACCCCAAGCAGAGTAATTTTGGTTAGCAAAGGTGTGCATATTTAAGAAATACATGTTCAGGTTAGGAAAGGTGTGCATATTTAGGAAATACATGTTCAGGTTAGGAAAGGTGTGCATATTTAGGAAATGCATGTTCAGGCATTTATCTGAACGTACAAGTGTTTCAAGTGTGGACAGGGATGCACACACAATCCCAATGCACAATGTCCTCATAGAATCATAGAATTGTAGAGTCAGAGGAGAGGGCACCCAAATGAGCATCTAGCCCAAACCCCCTGCAATCACAGCTCATGTGTGTTCTTTTCACCTGGGCTTTCCCTGATGTTTCCATGTTGCACAGGGACATATTTTATGGGGCTTCTACTCATGTTCATTGGGATGTGAGTAGGACCCTCCAGACAACTGAGGACAACTGGGGACCCTCATAAAGCAGGATCACGCAAACGACTCAACTCAAGTTCAAGTGAATACTTTTGGATGCCTCATGCAGACCTTCCTTATGCAATAAAAAGGTCAGGGGCTAAGCATTGGGGTGGTGTGCATGGGGACATTGGGATAGGGCTTGCATATGCACACCTGTCTCTTTCCACACCTTGAGCATTTGAATGTTCAGGCAAACACCCAAAGATGCCTTAAATTCTATCTAGAATGCTAAGAAACATGGTTCTATCAGATTGGTTTCAATACGCGTACATTTATGAATGTTTATTTGAGACCTTAGAATTCTTATAACACTACCCTCTCTGTTTTCTTGTGGCTTCAGTTGGGGCATGTAACAGATTGCATGTGGCACACACAAGGCGTGGGCTGCAAGAAATACTGTAGGAGGGAGTTAGGGATGGAATCCTGGAGGTCAGCCAAAGGTTCTATGAATAAATGGAATTCATTGATATTGTTTGCACACCATATCAAGACAAAATACACAAATACTTTCAAACTCAAACTCAAAAAAAGTGTAATACATGATAGACAAAGTTTTACATGTATTCACTCTACAAAAAAGAAAAGTAAATATAGAAAAAAATACAGGTCAGTAAGTTTATGTGCTGAAAACTCAGAGTATCTGAAGAAGTTAACTAGCTCTATATACCTTTTCCTAAGACTAGAAGCCTTCAAGAGGCTACCCTACAAGTCACATATCAGTTAGATTCTTCTAATTGATGTGATAAGAATTTAAGGTCTTAGATATATAATAAATGTTCATAAATGTGCCAACCAAGCACGTATATAGATCAGCACAGGAAGACCGACATGAAACCATTTTTGGCTCCCAAACTGACCAAATGTTTTCTCTGCAAGGTCAAAGGAAAATGGAAAAGCCTCCCCATTGTCTTTTCCTTCACAAATCCTGTCTTAAGGGTATGTCTGTGTATGAATAGGGTGAGCCTGTGACCTGGCTCAGGAACTAAGTATTTATCATTACCAAAGACTGGCCAGATTCCCCAGGGTATCCAATCAAGTAAGCATTAACAGGTAACCTGTCAGACGAGATAAACAACACACTCAGATTTCAGATGATGTATCTGGGGGGTGGTCTTAGGTTACACCCCTTCTGTGATGTATGTATGATGTATGGAGCAGTGGTCTTGAGCTCTAGGGCAGGGAATTTAAAATGTCTATATAAGGGCAGACACAGGGACGCAGGTGGCGCTGTGGGTTAAAGCCTCAGCGCCTAGGACTTGCCGATCGAAAGATCGGCGGTTCGAATCCCTGCGGCGGGGTGCGCTCCCGCTGCTCGGTCCCAGCGCCTGCCAACCTAGCAGTTCAAAAGCACCTCCGGGTGCAAGTAGATAAATAGGGACCGCTTACCAGCGGGAAGGTAAACGGCGTTTCCGTGTGCAGCTCTGGCTCGCCAGAGCAGCGATGTCACGCTGGCCACGTGACCCGGAAGTGTCTTCGGACAGCGCTGGCCCCTGGCCTCTTAAGTGAGATGGGCGCACAACCCCAGAGTCTGTCAAGACTGGCCCGTACGGGCAGGGGTACCTTTACCTTAAGGGCAGACACACCGTTGTTTGGGGTTCCTCCTCCTTTCCTGTGTGTGAGGGAGCACCCTGTTGCAACAGATCAATAAAGATCAGGCTTACTAGCTGCTTTGCTTGTCAATATTCTCTGGTTGGCCTCTGTTATTTTCTCCTACCAATAGGAACCTACGTAAGGACTCTATATGGGCTCTTAGATACCTCATAAGGGAAAAAGGGCAGATTTAGTTTACAACATAGAAACCTTAATTATACTTTCACTTTCAAACATGTCATTTTCTTCAGAAGAGGACTCTAAGGGAGGAATTCAAAACACTCTCCTAGGAGCAAGTTCTGCAGCAGGGTGCTGTAATAGAGCAGTCTTAACCCCCGAATGTTGACTAATTGAGGGGTTAGGTTATGCAAGTAATATCCTTCCAAAGGTCTAATCCCAGTTGGGCAGAGCCTTGCTAAATAGACCTCCCCATCTTGGGATCGCTCTGCTCATAGAATTCTCCAGTGTCAAAAAAAAATAGCACCCAAGATTATGGTGGGTCGCATACTGCATTGTTGCTGTCCTACAACCATGTTTTTGGCTTGTATGGCTCCAAATCTCCCCAACTGAGCTACTGTTTCCACCTGTTCAAAATGAGGTCATGTACAAACTTTTCGGCATTTCATTTTCAAGACAAATTACAAGTCCCTTTCATATCAATGCTGACATTTCGCACCTACTAGCTGATATATAACACCTGAGGAAAGGGCAGCTCTATGAATCTGTGCTCCAGCAAGCGGTACTCTTTGCTTAAAGGTGTTTCTTCTTACATTTCCAAATGAATTCAGCATTGGCTACTGGGAATCCATGATAAAGTAATAAATTGGGGTGGGGGGGGGGAGAAATAAACCAGAAACCCTCTGGAACCTGCCAGTGAAGGCAGATCTTTGGGAGCCTAAATTCACCCATTTGAAATATGCTGCCAGGAGACCGCATGTGGTAGACTGAATAATTAGACATAGGACCAAACTGGATGTAGCGTTAATTATGTGCAAGCATTTTACAAGCAAGTAGGCTTTGGGGTGGGGTGGGGAGGGCATTAAAGACTCCTTCTCTACCTCCTTTAATGGTTAAGCTTCAACTCTCTCACCCCACCCACTACAGTCCTGCTGGAAATCACTTGCCGGAAACTGATGTTTGCATAAGGAGGTAAGCCTGGCGGGGGCGGAGGCGGGGGGGGGGGGGTAGGAGGCTCCTTCCCAATACAAACAACAACTTTGTGTGGCAATTTTGGCTGGGACTCCAGTGGAAGGCAAGGATTAAACTTTAACTCATCCAGCCCCTTTGAACCTGCTGCTGTTTACGCTACAAAAAAGGGCACTCTCACTGCTCACTGCAGCCTCACATTTAAGGCCACTTCTAGTTGAACTTTTTTGAGGGGAGAAATGGGGAAATAGGATGGACTTCAACAGGATTGTCCAAGATGACTGAATTTCTAATCAATTTCATTTCTTCTTCACTACATTCCTGTAGTCACTTACCTGGGAAGAATGTTCTGACGACGACAACAACAACATTTGTGCCCCACCAATCTGACTGGGTTGCCTCAGTCACTCTGAGCGGCTTTCAGCATATACAGAAACATAATAAACCATTTAAAACTTCCCTGTCTTCAGTATGAGCTGTTCGACGGTGGAACAGACTTCCTCAGCAGGCTGTGGACTCCTCTGCATTGGAGGTTTTTAATCCCTCTGTCATGGATGAGATTCCTGCATTGTTGGGGGTTAGACTCAAGGACCCTCCGGGTCCCTTTCAACTGTAAGATTCTATGCTTCTAAGCAAGCCACAGTGAACTCAGTGGGGATTGCTTCTGAGTAGATCCGTGTAAGATTGCTCTGTAAGCACTTTGAGATGGATTCTGACAGAAGTGGACCACCAATAGGAAAATACCCAAAAGAAGATGCACCAGAAACATGACCTTTATTGGAGAAGGGCTGGAGCAAAGTGGCAGTGCATGTGGAGGGTCATAGGTTCAATCCCTGGAATCTCCAGGTCAGACTGAGAAACTTTCCTGCCTGAAGAGGTGCCACTGATCAGTGTAGACAATAAGGAGCTAGATGGGGTATCTCTGTTTTGGTGTCACAATAATAATAATAATAATAATAATAATAATAATAATAAAAATTTATTATTTCTACCCCACCCATCTGGCTGAGTTTCCCCAGCCACTCTGGGCGGCTTTCACTATAAGCTTATAGTCCACTTTGGGTTTATAGTCTTCCTATGGTATTGTAGCTCAGTGATAGAGCATTTGGAAGGTCCCAGGCCTTAGGAGGCTATCCTGCCCGAAACCCTGAAGACCCACTGCCAAGCCATGTAGACAATAGTTGTACCTTGGAAGTCGAACGGAATCTCTTCTGGAAGTCTGTTTGACTTCCAAAACGTTCGAAAGCTCTTGCAGCCAATTGGAAGCCGCAGAAGTCCTGTTGGATGTTCGGCTTCCAAAAATAGTTTGCAAACCGGAACAGTCACTTCCAGGGTTGCAGCATTTGGGAGCCAAAATGTTCAAGAACTAAGCTGTTCAAAAACCAAGGTACGACTGTACTGTACTACATGGACTTAGTCTGACTCAGTGTAAGTGTGGTGGCCTGGGACTCGGGCTTGGACTCAGAACCAAAGGAGTCTCAGTCTGCACTGGATCCTTTGCCTCAGGCATCATCTGAACCAAGTCTGGGGCCTGGTCCTGAAGAATTCCAGTCTGCACAGGATCCCCTGCAACAAACCCCAGCTGGGCCGAGTCAGGGGCCTGAGCCTGCCCTGGCTCCAGATGCAGGGATTACCTCGTTGCCTTCAGCTGGCCCATCACTTACAGCTGCTCCATTACCAGTTTGGTCAGGGGAGGCTGAGGCAGCCCCTGGGTCTAGTAGCCCACTGACGTCTCCCAAGCTGCAGAGACTAAGGTCTGAGAGAAGGGGAGAGCTGAGTACTCACAGGAGAAGTGCTCGCCTCCGGGCGAAACAGGGAGGTGAGTCATCGGGGGATCAGGACCAGCCATTACCCTGACAAACATAAAAGGCTGTCAGACCCCGCCCCAGGTTGCGGGAGCAACATTGCTGTATGCTAGGCCTTGCCTGAGATCCTGTACCTGTCCTTGCCTGGTTTCCTGCCTTGACCCTATCAGACTGACTCCTAGTGGAACCTACGGATTCTGGACCAGACCTGGACCATGGTTCTCAGGTTACCCTTGGGCCCAGCACAGTAAGGCACCTCCCTATTTCCCTGTTTTATTCAGGATCACAAAAATAAGATAGCCACACTTGTGATACATTTTGTTTTCAGCTGGTAGCCAAGTCCTTCCTCATTGCTGTTTAGCACCTGAAGCAGTGAGCTAGTAAAATAACTAAGTTGCAGATCCAGCGTGGGTGTCCTATATATGTCAGCATCGTTTCACAAATACAACCTGATGTTTGACTTGTTCTGTAGCACATTGGACTACAGCTCACCTACCCGTGACTTACGCAAGTCACGCTTCTCGTGCACATCAGCGCTTCCTGCGGCAAAAAGTGTGTGTGGACAGGCAATGAAGCCCTCAAGGTGACAGCTGTATTGTCTGAGGAATAGAACAGGGCCACGTAATTAAAATGTGAACCGAAATGTTGAATGTTAAAAATAAGAGAGAGAATGGTTAGCAAGCACAATGGCATATAAATATAAAATTGCAGAGGATTCCACACTCCCCATACATTTTCAAGACATGCAACCTGTTTGGCAGCAGACAGATTTCTACATCCAAATATCACCTCATTGAAATCCCTCGGAGGTATCAGAGTGGCCACATTAACAATACCATCTGTACATCACAGTTTTAAACTTCAAGAGCATGTAGAGAAGAGTTTTCAGTAATGTGTGAACAGATTCACTGCTTGGGAAGTCAGGCATTTATTGGTCAGGATAAAGTATTAACTATCTGCATGAAGCCATTATTTAAATTTGCACTGTGTTTGTTTTTGCTATTTTAAAGTACAGTGGTACCTCGGGTTACATTCGCTTCAGGTTACATGCGCTTCAGGTCACAGACTCGGGTTAAGAACTTTGCTTCAGGATGAGAACAGAAATAATGCTCCAGTGGCGTGGTAGCAGCAGGAGGCCCCATTAGCTAAAGTGGTGTTTCAGGTTAAGAACAGTTTCAGGTTAAGTACTGACCTCCAGAACGAATTAAGTACTTAACCCGAGGTACCACTGTAATGCGAGAATGCCTGCCTCAAGTCTCCAAGACATTGCTTTCAATTTCATTTTAAAAATCCCTAAAAACACTTAGTGGGGAAATGTCAGACATCAAGTTAGCAAGTCTAGGCAAAGATAGGGAGGTGTGCAGAAGGATTTTATATGCACCTCTGCAAATTGGGCTGGAAGGGTACATACAGTGCCTGCCTTCATATACAGAAGCAGAAAATCACTCGCTTTTTGTGGGTTGGAGAGTTGGAACCTGAGATTCTAAAATTTTTTATGACAGATGACATTTAATTTAAGCCAGACCTTAGTTCCAGTACATGTTAGTTGGAATATGAATGGATGTGTGTTAATATTTTCTGCAAACCTTCCACTTGCACCTCTGCCCTGCTCCTGTTCTAAAGTTATATTCAAAACATAGAACATTCTCTACTGCTTCCTTCTCACTGGAAAAGCTTGCTATCGATTTCAGCTGGGATCATACAGCCAAGCTTGTTTTTACTGCTAGAACAACACTTATCTGTATGATTTCTGCTTGAAATTGCTGATATTGAGCTACACGTTTTGATTCACAAGCTGGGGCAGGGCCTAGCAGTATTGTCAGCAAGTCAACATATGAGTGAGTGGCATGGTTTTCAGGGCTTCAGTCACAAGCTTGACCACACAAAGCAGACGTGTGTTTTCATAATCGCAGATTCATTGGGAGGTATGCCTGAAGTGAATAAGAACACTCAAGGTCCTTATCATCTTTGTCTAGCCTTGGCTATGGCACCTAGGTTATCTGTATTATTTTAAATTAAAAGGTCAGGAATCCTATCTACTAGGGCTGGGTGGATAGAATTGCTGGAAGAAACCACTAGCACAGGTGTCATTTCTTACACAGCTTTGGGTCCCTTCATCTTTCAGTTTAGCAAAACTGTCTGTATCCGTGGAATCACAAAATGTAAATGAGCCCATTCTTTGTGGAGGGAGACTTGGAAGATATACTGTACACCAGGGCTGACCCTATCATTAGACAGAGTGAAATGGCTTCCTAGGCAGATGCTGCTGCGGCTGAAGTCCCAGACCTGTGTTCCCTAATTCAGACTGCTGCATCTCGCACTTTGCCTCAGGTGGCGAGGTGTCTGGGTTTGGCACTGGCGAGCACAAGACTGCCCTGCCTTTCCTCTCTTCCCTTAAAATCAGGGCTGTGCATCAAGCGGGGCTGGATGTCTGGAAATGTCTGAGTACTTCAGGAAGCCCTTTTTTCTTTTTCTTTTAAATGTTGGCCCTAGCAGGGAAGGAGAGGTGCCCACTTCAGAGAGCACCTTGTACCTGTGACTGACACTGCTTCAAATTGCACAATCTCATTTGAGTGGTAGATATGAACATTAGGCGGCTGAGATACTGCAGAAAAGTCTACTACTGTAATATGGGAGAAATTATAGGGTGAGACATATAAATGAGAGAGTGCAGCAGAAACACCAGTAGCTGCAGCACTGCATGCAGTTGATGTATCTGAATGCAGCCAGGGATTCCTTGAATCTGTTTAATTGGAAAACTGACACGTTGGAAAGCTACTGAGTTGTAAGATTCAGCTGTTCACCCAGGGTCTACTGAGTGGTGTTAAGAGGATTGCCGAAAGCTTTTTTTAATTACACATTGTTGTGGCCACAAATTAAAACCCACCCCCAGATTAATTAGTTAAGGGCACAACAGGCAGTAACTTTAGGGATGTACGGTTGTTCAAGGTCTGCCACCATGTCGGCAGTGTGCATGCATCAGCTCCTTTCTCTCTTTCTTGATGCAAAAGAAAACTGACAATGGCTTTTCCTTCCTGTTTGTATCCAGAGCTGACACAGAACAAAAGCCATTCTGAAAGGCAAGATCTAAGAGTCAGAATCATAGGCAACTGAAGTGGTCCAATACACTTGCATCTCCAACAATACTGATAGATCTTGGGATTTATTTGTTTGTTAATGGCATTTTAATAAGTTACACTAGAGAACTTGTGATCAGGGCTAGCCCACATATGAGGCAAGGTGAGGCAGTTATTAAAATGACTGGGGAAATTTTGGACAACTGTATAGGCCTGTCAACATACTTAGGTTTCCAAGAGATTCCTGAAGCTCAAATGTGATGAATATTCCACAGCATGGGGCTGGTGACAGCGAATGCCCAACTTCTAGTGGAGACCAGAAAGGCCTCTGCAGCACAGGGGACAACTAGCAGTTCTTCTTCGTATGATCTCACTGACAGAGCTGGGATATACTATTGTCAAAGCTTGATAAAGTATTCATGATGAAAAAGAGAGGAAATGTTTCCAATGCCTTTTCCTTCTAGCAATGAATACTAGCTTTTGCTTATCACATTTTGTTCATCTTTCACTAAGACAACGCCTCCTTTTCCTCCAAGGCACACTGACGGAAGCTTTGCAGTATGTCCAGTTTTTTAAACGTCATCAGTAAATTAATCTATCAGTTAAATGCCATTGCCAGGTAATTAGCCAGCTAAAAATCTTTAATCAGTTGAATGCCCTAATCAAAAGTCACTCTGAAACCCAAGGCAATCAAGAGGCATTTGTATGGCGAACAAACAAAAAGCATCCATCTTCATCTGGGCCTCTCAGGGGCTCGAGAATAAGAAAGCAAATGGTGCCACGTTAATAATTCCTTCAAGCCAATGCCTCTCCCATTTTATCACTGGAAAGGGGTGAAAAATGCTACTATTGGGGGTGGATGATAGAAAATCCAGCTCTGGCAGAGTTGGAACAAAGAATTCCAAGGTGGAATCAGTCAAATGAGTGAAGTATTATACAAAATTCTGTGTTGCTCTCTTGCTAGCCTCTGCAGGAATCACAGAGAGACTGCATGATGTCTTCATCATCTTTTGCACAAGTTTTTTTTAAAGGGATTAGATGAGGATTAAACACAAACAGAAAGCATGTTTGGGACTGTGGGTGCTCACTAAAAGGGCATTCTCCTCACCTACAGTGGTTGTGTGTGAAGATGAATACCTATTGGGAAAGAGTTCACAACACACTGAATATATCCCATGCTGGGAAAACCTAAAAGACCTACTGCATTGATGATGCACCTATTGAGGGCAAAGTCTAGAAAAATATGCCATTCAGAAATTCTCTTTTTGATTCTGTCAGGTATGAATTCCTCCTAAGTTCTGTGAACAAAGAACGTAGAAGTTCCCTGAAGACTGCACTTGTTATGTTAGCCTATACAAAAGATGACAGCTCCAGTTACAAGGTGGGATGCTGAAACTCAAATATCCCTTGTTGCTTTCAGTAGCAACTCCTTGTTTAATCTTATATCCAATTCACACTCCTGATTTCCAAAACCTCAGGTCTCTCTGGTCCCTGCCTTGTTTATACTCTGCATCAGCTTCGCTATCCTGGTCGATGAGGATTTTCACCTGGTTTCAGGTTATACTGAAATTTAAACTGGCCGGCAGCTTGCAGTGTTACCCTTTGTAAGCTGCCCACCATTTTGTAAGTATCCCAGTGGCCTGATGTCGCAACTCCCAGGGCATACATTTGGTTGGAACTCTACTGTGTTAAGAAGGCAACTGAGAGAAGCGGCTGAAGATCTGGCTGAAATTGGGGTTGGGAAAGGCTTACAGGTTTCATTGGGGGATCCTACCTTAATACTTATAATTTAAGAATTGCCCCAATGCCTCTTTATGTTTTGCATGGAAAGGAACCAATTCCTTTGGAAAGACTGCACCACAGATGGAAACTCCCTGGGATGTGCCCTCCGTTATTTTTAAGAGGATCCAAACCCCAAGCATTTTTGCTCCTGTAAATACAAGATAAGAAGTTGATCGTCTGCCCTGTGGAATTGAGTTGCAAACAGTTCTTGAGGGAAGCATTGTTTGTGTTGTTTTGTTATACGCAAGAAATTAAGATACCATGCCTGTGTTGAACTGTGTGCTTCTAAATTACCCCTATTATTGTTGTTACCATTACATTTCCAATTGTACTGAGCAGTCAGTAGAAGCAGCCATTACAGCATTCATCCAACACGACTATTGTCAGGAATTGATACACAAAGGGCTTTTTGTTTAGGTCTACCCGACTTGTTTTGTGGATGAACCTTTTGGCATATGTAAGCTGTCCGTTCTTTCACTTTTTATTCCCTTTTCATTCCATATGAAAATAAAGACCCAACCAATACATTTTGGCACATGAGGTCACTGGCGGAGGAAGAGGAGTGCGGGGGGAGCGCACCACCCCTGGCAGCGCGATCCCGGTGGGGTGCTATCGAGGCTGCCCCCCGCCTGTGCTGGGAGCCATGCCCCCACAGGCAGCGCACCATAAAGCTCCACCACTGCATGAGGCGGACCCCAAAATGGCACCCCCCTCCTTGCCAAGGAAGGAGAGGTGAAGGAAGATCTATACAGTACAGTATGAAGAACAGGGGGCGGGGAACAAAGATCAACAACAGGATCTGCTGTCCCACAGGATCCTGCTGCCTGAGGCAGTCGCTTCACCTTGCCTCATGGATGAGCTGGCCCTGGTCCCACCACTCAGCATCTGAAGAATGTTAGGAAAGGATGTTTTCTTGCAAACTATTAGCTTCCTATTTCTCTATCTATCTATATATCTTTCTCTCATCTATCTATCACAGGTATTTGTACACAGGTTGTCTATTTTCTCTTAAAACACAAAGTACAGTACGTAAATTTTTCACAAAACTTCTCTTCTCCCTTAGACTAATATAGAAAATAGTATCTTAATATGATCTTTCATTTGAGACACAATATTTAGTATCTTCCATTTACTGCAATTCTCTCTTTCCAACTGACCGTTCCCCTATATTACTGGGAATCCCCCCAGTGCAGAGTCAAGTGTTTCCAATTATTACTATACCAACACCTTAGCTATTTGTCTTTTTTGTCCACTATCCATTTTGGCCACCAACAGAAGAGTTACGACCAATTTGCTTGGTCATAATTGGCTTGGTGTCTCAAGTAAAACTTGGAGATTCCCCCATAGTTCTCTTCTTCTACCCCTCCCCCACCACATCCATGCCAGAAACTTACATTTGGAGGAAGTACAGCAAGGGTAGCCAAAGGATACCCTACAGATATATTTGACTCCAATTCCCATCAGCCTCAGCTGAGCCAAGGATGATGGGAATTGGAGTCCAAAACATCTAAAGGGCACTACACTGGCTAACCCTGACGTAGAGAAAACAGCGGCAAGAGAGACAGTGGCAGAGGTCTCATCCTTAAGTTCCTTGCCTTCTCGAGAGCAACGGAGACTTCTGGATATGCTTGGATGTGTTTGTTGTGTTGCTCTGACAGCCTTGGAGATCTGCTGTAAAAATGATAATGATAACAATTATAGTAATTTAAAAATATATTCATTTATGACACAAACATACCTGGGTTTTTATGATGTTTGAGTTTTCAGCCTTATTTTGAAATAAATAAACAAATAAATAAATAAATTGAAAACATCTTATCTCTTTATTCAGGAAACATATATTTTCCCACTTAGATGACCATTTCATGCATCTGATGATATGGATGCTGGCTCACCAAAGCTGAGGCCACAATATTTTTTTTAGTCGTGGTGATGCTGCAAGGCTCTTTCATGTTTTTGCTCCATCAGCCTGACATGGCTGCTCCTTCTTGACGGTTTTCCTATTTGCTATGTGATTAATCTCTAGGAACCTGAGTTCATTTGGAGCCTGGACATTTTTCAACCCAAATGCTTTGGCATGTAAATTATTTTCAGACACGCACACATATTTTTTGAAGACATTTATAATAATGACACTTGACGGTAGGGTAGCAGGGGGACAACCTGTTAATTTCTGTGAGCTGGAAACATTTTAGATCCATCCCATTTAAGAAGTCTATATTGTCTGGAGATTTTCAAATAAGGCCAAGGTTTCAAATGCAAGGAGAAGTGTATAAATAATATATATATACACCATATGTTTGATAGAAGTTTCAACAAGTGCATGAGAAGAAGGTATTATGCTCTCTCCCCCAAATGGGATTATGCAGTGGTGTAAACCACTGAGCCTAGGGCTTGCCGATCGGAAGGTTGGCGGTTCGAATCCCCACGACAGGGTGAGCTCCCGTTGTTCGGTCCCTGCTCCTGCCAACCTAGCAGTTCGAAAGCACATTAAAGTGCAAGTAGATAAATAGGTACCGCTCCGGCAGGAAGGTAAATGGCATTTCCGTGCACTGCTCTGGTTTCACCAGAAGCGTCTTAGTCATGCTGGCCATGTGACCTGGAAAAACTGTTTGCGGACAAATGCCGGCTCCCTCAGCCAGTAAAGTGAGATGAGTGCCGCAACCCCAGAGTCGTTCGTGACTGGACTTAACTGTCAGGGGTCCTTTACCTTTTTATGACTTTTAAACAAAAATGAGAGGGTGAATCAGATCACATTCAAAGGCAAATCACCTGCTGATGATGCTTTGTGTTACACTCCCTTCCATTCTCATGCCCATAATGCTATGTCAGTTCAAAGTTGTTAATGTTCTCACTTGGTGAGTGCTACTTTGGGGTAGAAATGTGGGGCATAGCTTGCAGGGGGGAATACTATTTTAAATGTAGATATAATACTTCACAATAGTTAAAAAGGAAAATATGTCGTCCATTAGTTTTTAACAAGTTATGTAAAGTTGATTTTCCTATATTTCAACTAAACTCCTACTTCGGAAGAGAAACAAAACCTTTTTTAAAAGAATGTTCTAGTTAGTAGCCTTCTGCTCCTTTCTGAAGATGGATGTGGATGCTGCAAAACGTTTGTATGTAGGATGAGTACCAATCCCACAATAAACACGTGCCTGGAAGCACCCGGATTTGAATAACTGCAAGGTTTTTTATTTCCAAACTGGGATTCTGAGGCCATGCTTAATCTGATAATAAGCCTGGTTAAAATTAATGCACTTGCTTTGGCATGGGCGTGATGCTTCTCTGATGAAAGGTTGCTTCAAAAATAATTGGAGTCCTTTGGTACAAGTGAATATTGTACTGATCTTTCATTTTTAAAAAGAAACTCTTACATTTCCCCTCCCCTCTTTCTTGTTGTTGCCAAGGGTCGATTTATTATTATGTTATTTACTGGTATTTTATGTAAATAGTTTTGGAGAGCTGCCCAGACAAAAATCTGTTCAAGAAGGCCTAGAATGCATTTAAAAAGCACAGTTCTGAATTAATCTGCTGCAAGAAGTTTTTCTTCTGTCATTTTCAGACTGAGACAGACTGCAGACTTGGTTAAGTGCTGTGACATCTTCCAGAAACATTTTTTAAAATACACGCTGCCTGAAGAAAAAGTTCTGTACAACTCAAGTAAAAAGGCTCACCTGCCAAGACTGGTAAACTTCCATCCTGATAAAGAAATAACTGTTTCTATTTCTGATGTTCAGAAGTGAGTGCTGCTGCTCAAATCAGTAGGTTTGGGGGGAGCCAAGTTTGCGCCCTCCTCATGGAACATTAGGAGGGAGAGGAGTAATGAAATGGAGTATCATCAGCCAAAGTACAGTCAAATCTCAGTTCCCAATGCCTCCATTTTGGAATGTTTCGGCTCCCGAACGCTGAAAATCAGGAATTAACTGCTCCAGTTTTCTAACAATTTTCAGACACTGAATGTGCTATGCGGCTTCCGTTTTGAGTTTCCCTATTACATTGAGGCTTCCGCTTTCAGTTTTCAGTTGTTGAACGTTTTGGAAGTTGAACGGTCTTCCGGAATGATTACATTCGACAACAGAGGTTTGACTGTACAACAATATTCTGTTGCCAGTCCCACCTGCTTTTTAACGAGTTCTGCCCTTTTCTTGTTGATGGTCAAACATGTAATTTTACCTTTTCTCTTTGCTTTCTTCTCTTTTTTTACTAGCGGTAGGTATTTGTAGCTTAACCACCTTTTTGAACATATCTGGGCAGCTAAAGAGTAGCAAAAGAAGGGATGATTCTATGCTTGCAGAATAGAAGGAAGCTGGGTTTTTTTTGTTTTGCTTGGGGCTTCATGAAGTGCAATTGCTACTACAGCAGTACTGCTGGCTGCGTTGTCTGATAGAAATATAAGTGATGCATAAAATGGGAGACTTCAGTAAAATGACAACAGAGAAATTCGCCTTTCAGAAAGAAATCAATGTTGCTGGATACAATTTACCAAAAATAAAGGCCCAAGTGATACATTCAACTAGTGATTTGCTGGAGGGGCACCTGACTTGGTTATTGAAAAGTGAGACAAATGTACTCTGCATATGCTCAGAGGCCTGAAAAGCTGCAGTCCATGTTAATATAAGTAGAGGGTTTTGTAGCTATGATCCCGCAAGTGAGGTGGATGTAATTCTTCACTGAGTGGAGGAAGATGTCCAAAAGCATGCACAGGAACAACAAAAAACAAGCATGTGTTCTGAAGTGGCACAACACATGGATGTGACTAATAAAGGGTACCCTCACTACATTCCTACTTATGTCAAATGGCAGCAATTCTCCCTAGTCTGACCTGTTATACACTATAGGGTGATGTCCTTGATACTGTTTGACCTATGCCAGTGGTGGGGAATTTGGGGGATGCCAGATGCTGTCAGACCCTAGCTCACCCCACCTCCAGCCAGCGTGACCAATGGTGAGGGGCAGTGGTAGATCTAATCCAACAGCATCAGGAGACTCATAGATTCTGCACTATGTGGTTCATCTGCCCATAGCACATAAGGTTTGTTTGACAAAGAAAAACCTTCAGTCAGTTGACCTTTAATCAATTCCTCTGGGAAAAGATTATGATTATGCTCACGAGTCTGCCTTGTTTTATTTTTAACACTAACAAAAAAATGAAACAAAGAAAGCATATGTTCTTTACGTTCCTTTATCCCCCTCCCCTTTATGTTGCTAGTGCTTTAGATACATTTCTTTGTTCATGGCTGGCTTATCTGGAATCATAAATAATCCATGATCAGAGAAGTAAAAAACAACAAAAAACCCAAACCAATTTCCATGTTAATTAAAGGCTGGGAAAGGAACAATGGGGTTGTATGTTTCTCTGGAGGTTGCCTGAATTCTGCTGGGATTTCAGATGCAATGTGCTCATCTACATTCACCTCTTTTCATACTGACACACATCAGTCCCTTCACTTTTAAGAATATAGAGAGATTGACCAAGAAAGAAAGAAAATATTTCCAAAGTAAGGACTATCAAGAAATAACATTTTCATGACTTTCATAGAAACAGTGAAATTGAATTCTCTGAAAGCTAGTGTCACATAGTGTGGGTGCTGAAAGCTAGAACTTCCCAGTTTGAAAATCTCCTTTACCATGAACTCAATGAGCTGACATATTGGCTAACAGCAGCATTCTATGTCTACTCAGAAGTAAGCCCTATTAAGTTAAATGACACTTTACCCCAGGTAAGTGCAACCTGCAATCCTATGGGAGCCAGTCCCACTGAACTCAAAGCGTCTTGCTTCAAAGTACACACACAGGATTGCATAGTAAGATGCATACACACTTCCATTCACTCTGCATTCAGCACTGCATCCATCCCACCATTGGTTTGGGAAGCAGGGTACACACAATGTTAGCTATATATAATCCATCTCCTTTCTGTGTGTATCCTGTCATTTCTTAGGAAAGGCTGTGTTTTGATATTCCCCACCAGCCCAAACCAAAGCAGCTTTGATCCCTGTGTGTTCCGTTAATAATGTGTCCACAACCTACGTAAGTCAGTTGTGAGCCAAAACCCAAGCTTTCAACGAGCAAGTGGTCTTAATTAAACCACCAGGTACAGTCCCCACTCTGAAATGTGGGGTAATAGTTATTATTTATTTAATTGGCTCATTGCCTAATAGCAGTCAATGTCTAGGGGGCTTTCAACAAGTTTAGAAGCATACAAAAAAATTAATGCAACCTTACAGTACGGATTTAATCATCACTGACTACACAGTGCCTTGAACACTTGAAGTGAAATTTAAATTCTAAGTTAGGTGGGAGTCCAAAATCTGGAGGACCAAACGCTCTCCACTCATTTTTTGAAATGCTCTAAGGCAGGTGTTGAGAATCTTTGGCCCTCCAGCTGCTGCTAAACTGCAACTCCCATCGGCCCTAGCAAGCATGACCAGGCATAATGGGACTTGTAGTTCAGCAACACAAGGAGGCCAAAGCATCCCCACACCTGCTCTAAGAAAAGCAGCAGCTGCTATGTTTCCAACTTTGTATCCTTTCCCACCCTACTCCTTTGGCAGTGAAAGGGCATTGATTCTGGAAGGAACAGTAGCATTGTCCTTCGTGACTTGGAGGACTAGGATAAGGACATGGCAACTGTAGATGAGGATATTAAAAATTACAAAATATTGTTGCCACATGCCCCAGACCCATTCCTGACAGAGACACCATGCCTTTAATGTATTTTTAAAAGTTGATGATCTCCAACATTATTTATTTTTCCTTCCCAAAGGTTTCTGTGGCTCTTCTGGGCTGGTGGGGCTTTTTTGGTGTGTGTGAATATTATGATTTTATAATCAGTGGCAGACTTTGGGCTTTAAAATCTCAGTGGCACCCTGTGCGATGCCAGAATCGGCAACCCCCTGCCTCTCACCTTCCATTGTTCATCATTGTTGTGGTGCTCCTGCAGCACCCAGTGTGGATGAACGAGTTGCGTTCCCTTAAATCTGCCTCTGTATTTATGCTTTAAAGTGTTTTTGAGTGTCAAGATGAATGTATTGCCAAAGATGTTGTTTTTATTTCAAACACTTCAGATTGTGGACAAGATGCAGTGCTTCCGGAAGTGGCAGAGAGACATCTCTAAATTCGTCTGGCAGGGCAAAAAGCCCAGAATTAAGTTTAAGATATTAACTGATGCGAAAGAAAGAGGGGGCTTTGCCCTGCCAGACTTAAAGTTATACTATGAGGCTGCAGCTTTCTGCTGGCTAAAAGACTGGCTACTTCTCGAAGACACTGACGTGTTGGATTTGGAAGGGTTTAACAATGCTTTTGGATGGCATGCATATTTATGGTATGACAAGGTTAAGATCAATAAGGCCTTTAAGAACCATATTGTCAGAAAAGCAGTGTTTAATGTCTGGACAAGATACAAAGACTTATTGGAAAACAAAACTCCAAGGTGGCTTTCAACTATGGAAGCTAAGGCCCGAAAAACACCCAATATGGAGGCCAAATGGCCAAAATATTGGGAGATACTAGAAAAAGATGGAGACAATTGGAAATTGCAGAGTCAGGAGAAATTGAAGGATAAAGTGCGAGACTGGTTACATTACGCTCAGATTAAAGAAATTTTTAAAAATGACAAGAAGTTAGGGTTCCAGGTGGAGAAATCTAAATTGGAAACAGAACTGTTAGAACCAAAAACTAAGGTACTTTCTAGAATGTATAACCTGCTGCTAAAATGGAACACTCAAGATGAAACGGTCAAATCTGCTATGATAAGGTGGGCGCAGGACATTGGGTATAACATCATGTTTGAGGACTGGGAAAGGCTGTGGACTACTGGCTTGAACTTTACTGCATGTAATGCTCTGAAAGAAAATATAATGAAAATGATTTATAGATGGTACATGACCCCAGTCAAACTGGCAAAAATATACCACCTGTCTGATAATAAATGTTGGAAGTGTAAAGAAAATGAAGGAACATTCTTTCACCTCTGGTGGACATGCCCTAAAGTGAAGGCCTTCTGGGAAATGATATATAATGAATTGAAAAAGGTATTTAAGTATACCTTCACTAAGAAACCAGAGGCCTTCCTCCTGGGCATTGTCGGCCAAGGGGTGGTAAAGAAGGACCGAACCTTTTTTATGTATGCAACAACAGCAGCAAGGATACTCCTAGCGAAGCACTGGAAAAGTCAAGATCTCCCCACACTGGAAGACTGGCAGATGCAACTGATAGACTACATGGAACTGGCCGAGATGACAGGCAGAATTCGAGACCTGGGAGAAGAGAGGATGGAAGAAGACTGGAAGAAATTTAAGATTTATTTACAAAAACAATGTAATTTGACTGAATGCTAAGCAGGTTGCTAAATCATAAAGAATTGGGCACCACTAAACTAGATAGAATTAGGAAGACAAGTGAGATTAAGAAAATGTGAACCATTTGGGAATTATTAGATTATAAATTAAGTTTGTGGGCATATAATGTAAATAAGAGGATAATTTGCTGGCAAATTTCTTTTCTTATGATGAAAATGGGAGCGGGAGATGAGAGGAAGTCCAGAGAAGTTGCGAAAATATGTCATGACAGATATTCTATTGTGAACCAACTATGTATGCATATTGAAAAACTTTAATAAATATTATAAAAAAAATAAAGTGTTTTTGAGTGACTGTGTTACTAGTATAATGCATTTCATTCATGTTTGTTGTGGTTTGGCGACCTTTTTGTATTCTACTGGGGGAACTGAATTTCTCAGTCCTGTGAATCCCACGGATGGGGATTTCCCCTGTTGAGGGTCGGGATGGTTGGTTATTGTTTTTTGGTGGCACACCTGGAAAAACACCTGACTCGATGGCAATGCACCTCAGCCAGGCATTTAAGGGTACAAGTGCCCACCCATTGCACATACACAGGTGAAAAAATCCATCTGGGGTTTCTTCCACCGGTTTGACACCGCAAAATGAAATGCTGTCCGACCACAAAAGCGTAGCTGTCAACTTTCCCCCTTTTTAAAGGGAAATTTCCTTATTCCGAATAGGATTCCTCGCAAGAAAAGGGAAAAGTTGACAGCTATGCACAAAAGGGACCTAATAACTCAGCTCTAAACTTAAACACCCGAAGTTTCTCCTCTCCTTGGGGCATGTTAACCCGGATTCATAAACCAGCCCGTCAAACCTGCCGCCGAGGATACGCGCGCTCGTGCTGCCAGGGGACTCCGAGGCTGTGGGGGCGGGATGCTCGCGTCGTGCAACCTTTAATTCACTGTAAAAACAATAGATCCTCTCCGGGAGGCGCTTAAGTCTGCTCCCTGCGCCGCCTCTCGCTCCCTGCAGGTGTCGCTCTCCAGCTAAGCGGCGCAGCGTGTGGGCGAGCGGCAACAAAGCGGCGGGCAGGGCGTGTGCGCGGGGGCGGGGCCGTCTTTTGCCTCGCCGCGCGACGTGTGATTGATTGAATATGGTAATACGGAGGCGGGGCTAAAGCGCCCTCCGCGGTTTGCGGGGGGGAAACGCGCAGGTTGTCCAAAAGTGGCTGATTGTGCCGGCTCGCCTGTCTCTGGCGGCGGCTCTGCGAGGGACCCTCGGAGATGTGACCGCCTCCCGTAGGCCGGCTGTGCGGATTGTTACTCTTCTTTTTCTTCTTCTTCTTCTGCAGCAGCAGCTTCTCTCTGGAGCCAGCGACCTTTTCTGTGGGCGGAACATGCTTTAAAACTGTGAGTTGTTTTCGGCGCGTTGACTTTTCGCGAGGCAGGCTGCCAGCTTCCCCGCCTGGGTTTTCTCCCCTCAGAAAATAGCTGCTGGCCAGAATAGCTGCTGGCCGAAACTGCCCCGGGGGTCGTGGGGGGTCGTAGACGGAGTCCGGGAGCAGCTGGTGTATCCCGAGGCGAAACAAACTTGCGAAGAAAGTAAGCCCGCTTGCATTCACGGGCACCGGCGGGTGAAGAAATAGCAGTCCCTCAGGACTGTCCCACGACTTTTTTTGCTCCCTTCTACGTTGGGAGAGTGGATGAGGCAGCCCAGCCCATTACTACTAATACTAATAATTAATTGCTCCTCACACGCCCCCGCTCCTTCCCCCAGCGTTGGGGTTGCCTTTCTGGAGTTTGGCGAAGAGCCAAAAAAATTAAAAATAAAAATCAGCGTATAGTTTGGCAGAGAAAGCCACTTTCTGTTTTTAAGGCTTGAAAAAAAGGAGGGAGGGGAGCCAGTTGTAACGGTGAACATTTCTTGACACCTCTTTGTTTTAAGAGCCTTGTGGGCTGCGTTATGAAATGCTGCAGAAATTGCTCACAAGTTTGTGGGTATTTGTTTCTTTTTACCTCATTCAACCCAGGCAATGATGCTGAATTTGATTTTTTTATGGTGGTGCGGGGAGAGGGAGGGGGGCAGACAAGGTATTCAAATATACGTGGGTGGATTTGCCACAAAAAAGGATTAAGAAAACGAAGGCGCTGGCACATAGTACCCTGAATTATTGGTTGGTATGGGTGTGAACATCCGCAAGCCACACCCCTGATTTCTCGTTATATTACCCACATTGTGCCACCCCCCCTTCTTAAAACAAAAATCAAACCAAAACCCACCAATACCCAAGGGGCGTTGCCCCACCCACCTCTTCCTTCCCCTTCAATTTAAGCATTGCATGGGTGTCAACATGTCTCTGAATGCATGCATACTGTATGGCTTTGTGCTTCATGCAGCACCTTAAGGGGCATCTTCATTGTGCAAGGAACTGTATAAACAGCTAGGAGGGAAGGGAGGGGGGATTCCTTTGTCTGTTTCCTCCCTGTGCTTTTCCCCCTGAAGCAATTGTAAGAGCAACAGCAGTGCTGCACAGCCAGACCTCTCAACATGTCATCCAGCTTTCTAAAACTGAAGGGAACACACCCACCCCATTCCTTTCAGTTGTTTTTTAAATATATATATATATCTCTGCTGGTTGGGTTCCTCAGAGCAGAGTATTTGAGAATTCACATCTGCTCTCTTAATAATGTTCTCTCCCTTGCCTGAGGAATGCAGCCAGCTATCTTTTGTCATTTTGCAAGATCCATTTGATTTTACTAATGCAAAGTTTCTCTTGGTGCCATTTGCTACTGGATCTAAGGCAGGGTAGTGAACCTGAGGTCCTCCTTTTGTTGGACTCAGAACTCCCATCAGCCCCAGCCAGAATGACTAATGGGAAGCGTCTGTAAGACTTAATAGGCCAAAGAGAGCTAGAGCACTGCAGGTTGCCCAGCTGTGCTGTAGCCTCTGTAAGTGAGTGTTGCACTAATGCTACTTATCTACGGCTGCCATATGTCCAGAATTTCCTGAACGTAACCGGGATTTGTGTCCAGCTTTTCACTTTTTGAAATATGGCAATCCTAACTTCTCACTCTCTTTGCCTTGCAATATATGTACTTAATTTTAAAGTTCAGTTTGTGAACAATGGGAGTCCCTGCACATGTGAAGGAATCTAGAACCCTCCAAGCTACAGTAGTCATGCGAAAACAGCCTTCTGTACCATTAAGAGAATGAGCTGAGAAGTAGTTCAAATTTGTACTTCTATGATCTTTCCCTTTTTCTCTAACTGTTTGTGACAAACATGATGGTGAAAACTTTGTTCTGCTTTATAGGGAGGTTCTTAGAATGCTCTCACCGCAGCCACTAAAAGCACTTGATGTATTCAAATTCTTAGCAGTCCTGTTGATATTGTTATTATACAGTCTGCAAAAATAGGACAGATGATTGCAAAATACAAGGAATCTTTCCAGGCAGCACTAAAAGTGCTCTTTGTTTACAGTGTTTCATGACCACTTTTCAACAAATATTTTCAGAAAGTGGCTTGCCCTACCCCCCAAAAGATACAAGTATGAGATCCAGTTTGAAAACCATATAAAAAGAACGAATCCCCAGAAGCCTGGTGGAGTAATGTCTTCTTCTATCCCTGACATTATTGGGCCGGACACATCCCGTAACTCTGAAACAGCTACAAAAAGATACTGTTCTTTGTTTGGGTACATAGCACATTTACCACCCCAACAGATGGAATCTAGAGCAGAGTCTTTTGGTAAAAGGCACTCCCTGGGCACATGAGACCCAGACCATAAAAACCAGCACTTTGAATTTGGTCTGTAAATGAACAAGGAACCATTGCAGATATTTCAGATCAGCTGCATCACATACCCACAACCATCACGAGGCAGGTAGCATCTTATCCTCTATCAGTTCAGTTGTAGTTCCTAAACAGTGGGACAGTCCAGCTTTAGTCTAGCCTTCATCATCCTGGTGTTTTCCAGAAGTGGATTTGAATTGCAACTCTCATCAGACTGTCACAAGAGTGTCCTGAATGACAGCAGAGTCTATTTCTGCCTCTGTACTGTAAATGAAAAACTTGTGTTTCAAACAAAGGATATTTTATTTTAAAAGGCTCTTCTTCTTCTGTTTAAAAAAGCACTTTATTCTAAAATAAACTCAGAGCAACTAGCAGAATAAGTAAGTTACAGAAAACACAGTAGAACAGTTGAAAAGAAAAATCAATTTCATACATTTAAATCAAGAGCAGAACAGAACAATTTAGCATAGAGATGGAATTTTAACCCCATACTGGAGCTGTAGCAGAATAAGATCTTAGCTGCTCATATGTAGCTTTAATGAGAAGGCCAACTAAACTTCTCCTGGGAGGGACTTCCACAAGTTGGGGTGCTACAATAGAAAAGACCCACAGTTGAGCACACAATAGTAAGAGGTGTTAAAGGTGCTTTTAATGTATATGAAGAGGATGCACACATATTTCATGTTTACATATTGGAGACTGAAATGGGATGTAGAAAGCTCATTACAGACTCCATCTGAACAGTGAACACAGAACTGGATGGCTGAAATTTGTCAGTTCCTCCTCTAATATTGCCGAATAGCCATAGAGTCATAGAACTGTAGAGTTGGAAGAAACTATGAGGGTCATCTAATCCAATAGAAGAGTATGTGCACTTTAGTGGCTTAAAACACAGCAAGGCCGTTTCTCCCTCCCCGCATCTCAAGTCACATTTGCAATTTCTATATGCACCTGATATGCATTACCTAATTTGTTTGTCCATGCTGGCAACCCCTGTCATCTGCACATGTACAGCAGCTGTCTGAACTGTACACACCTCAGCTTAATGGTTGTTTGCATCTTCAAGTTGAATGAAAGCTGGTTAGAGGGGAAACACATCAGACAGGAGTATTTCTCAAGAAACTACAGGATGCACATAGATTGTGGCTAACATGTGTGCTCAGCTTCAAGCTGCAATGGTGGGAACACATTGAAACCAGAGTAAGCCATAATGTGTACAAACTTGAAGATTGTAAGGCTGTTCCTTGTTTATTCTGTTTTATATAAGAGGTGGGGAGCCTGTGGCCATCCAGGTGGTGTTGGACTCCCATCAGCCCCAGTCAACATGGCCAGTGGTCAGAGATTATGGGAATTGCAGTCTAATGACTTTTGGAAAATCACCCCCATTTTATACTATATATCACTTTGTTAGATGCTTATTTTATTATTCAGTAGAAGAAAAAGTGAGACAGCTAACAGTGAGCCTGTTGGGGGCATAGTTCATAGACTTCCATTTTAAAAAGGCAATGAGAAAGTGCCTTAGAAGATTATTTGATTAGCATTGCACTAGAGTTACTTGTTGAAGAATGGGCAGCACTGCATGTAGCAAATAGATAAAAGATAAGAACCTAATCAATCACAGGCCTACACCCATTTCCTGGTAGATTGATAACTATCTATGCATCCATATCTATCTTATGATTTCTATCTTATGTGAAAGAATCATGACTGGGTAAAAATCTTAGTCTACTCTTCTGAGTCCCATCTGTAGATCTTTCCATTTGCACACGTGCCATTTTAAAACCAAAGAGAGGTGCCACAGTTTATCCAAACAAGCTGGATTTTTTCCTCAGTTGGCATTGTTGCAAGATCAGTCTTGATTATTAACTTGCATTTAATTTAATTTGATGATGTGCCTTAATGTTGTTAACACAGAGCCTGTTAAAAAGTGCTGTATATTGAAGAAGATTACATCAAGCAGTGGACAGGAGAGACAGAGAAATGGCTTTATTTCATAAGAGCATGTGTTGTCCTGCTAGATCTTGATTGAGGGATTGGTTCAGAAATTGCTTTCAACTAGTGTCATGGACCTGACAGGAGGGAGAGAACATAGATCTGAAGATGAGTGATAGCTGATAGAAATAAACTGGACAGAGAAGGCTGATAATTTTGGCACAACCAGCAGAGTGAGTTGAATGATGGCGCAGCATATGAAAAGCCTTGTTTTGGGAAAACTTTATGAGGTAAAGCCCTGCATCTAGTTCTCACGTCATATTGTTGTTTTGTGGCATTGGTGTGTGGCAGTCTTCCTTTTCCAGGATGCTGCAGTCTGCTACTTTCATTGTGTCTTCAAAAGTCCCACCTGCCTTTTCTACCAGAGCACGTGCTATTCCATCCATTCTCTCTCACTTATTCCATAATTTCCCTGCAGTCCATCCCCAACTCAACATTATACTCTCACAAAACTAAAGTGAACTACAGGATAATAACATGTAGGTTCACTTATCTTGTGCTATGATGTCAATCATGTTTTGAATTGCTACACAGAGCGTGGCTGCTGGTGAGGGCGAGTATGTCACACCACAACAATATTATGGCATTTGCTTGTATGAGGAGCAGGGGACCCTTTTCAGCATTTCCTCATAGGGGACCTTCTGGGGCCCACATTGTGGGCGTGGGCCAGATCAAAAGTGGGGAGGGAAAACATTGCCATTCTTGTCTCTATACAATAGACTGCATGCTAGCCATGCACAACTGAGAGGTTTCTATATACACACACCTCTCTCTTCAATTTAGGGAAACTAGTCATTATCACAATTCAAGGACACCTTCCAGCCTCTGGAAGGTGCAGAGCCATTTTGAGATGTGGACTACAGAATGGGCATGACTTGGGAGAGTCTCAGGGGTGTGATAGGGAGTCCTGGAAGACTGTAGGGTCTCAGGTTCCAAATCCCTGGTGTACATGTCTCAAAAGGAAGCTCATCCTTCCATTGTAACAACACGTTAAAGTGCCTTTCTTCAGGAACTTATTTCCTCCCCAACTTAACATATATACAGAGTAACAAAGTTGCTTGCACAAAGTTTACAAAGGAAGGATGTACAGTAGTCTCTTACCAACCCCACTTGCAATAAAGCCAGGTGGTGACTCTGAAGGTTAGGAGATTTCTAGGGAAACTTTTTGCACATCTGTTTCAAGGTGCTAATGCAAAATTGGATATGGAAGTGTCCTATTTGTGACTTCCCAGCTGAACTCCAAAATGACAAGCTGTGCAGACGACTGCGGATACTCTGCGACTTGAAAGACCATGTTGGAGTGTTCTGTCCATGATCCTTGCAGACATGCCTGAAGAAAACATTTCTTTTCAGTCCAGCTTCAGACCTTGTGCCAGTTTTATTTCATTAGTCAATTTTTACACAAGTGCACTTCATTATATTTTATTGTGCCAGTTTTTGCCAAAGAAGAACACTTCATGTGTTTCTAATGGTTATTCTCTGCTGCTGTGTGCTGTGTTTAATAAATGAGCCATTTCCTTTTCTTTAAATCTTTAGAATGTTTAGCATTGCAATGCAGCTTATTATACTTCCAGCATATCCGCAGCTCGTAAGCAGAGCACAGTCTGAATATACAGGTGTGGGAGGGTGGGGAGGGGAGTGCTGTACAAGCATGTTGTGCTTAAGAGACTGCCAAGGAAAAATAAACTTAGCCCACAGCATGTTCTGCTTACACCATTTTAAAACAAGAGACCTTTTTCTTTCTTTTTGGTTAAATATACACAAGAACATTATGCTTGATCTACATGTTGAATCCACTATAGTTCAAAACGTGCTTACTAGTTTAGTTTTTTATTTATTTCAGGGGTGGGGAAGCTGTGGTCTTCCAGATACTCCTGCCAGCATGGCTGATGGCCAAGGATGATGGAACTTGCAGTCCACTAGCATCTGGAGGTCCACAGTTAAAGTTCTCCTTGCTTTCTCTTTCCTTTTTCAGAGTAGTGTAGGATAGTAATTTGAAACCGTTTGTACAGTTACTAAAGCCGCATGCAAGCAGCTCTGAATTTGTATGTATGAACTGATGCTTGAATACTTGGATCCAAATCTCTGTTTAGCCCCTAACTGATTTACACCCCCACCCCAGTGTTTTGCATTTCCTTTAAGGAACTCAGGATGGTATGCAAGGGCAGCCCTATTGTCTCTGTAAAAGGCTGAGAAAGTGGTGAGTGCATGACACTGGTCAGCTATGAAGGACACTGGGTGACCCTGAGCTAAAATATCTCTGGTCCAACTCTGGCACTTCATTTGCCATACCACACTCAACACTTAGCTTAGCACTATGGCATTCTGGTTCTCCTTATGGCTCTTCTTGTGGTATTCAAAGAATGCTTTCTGAGAAATGTGTTCTGTGATGCCTCCCGTGACATGATGCATTTTGAGTCAGATGGCATATAATTTCAGATGGGGGGGATCACTAAAACTGTGTTGGTGTTCTATTTGGGGTTTAAAGGCAAATGGGAAATGTCTAGTGACGCTTGAACCATGGGAATGTTATTTTTATAAATCTCCTTTTAATTTTTTACATTTATAAATACAGACCTGTAATCTGTATCTCTTGAAAACAGTTTGAAAGGTTAGCAGAAGATACAAGACTGGATTTCCCAACCATTCCTTGGGAAAAAAATTTTATAAAGAGGTTATGGAAGCAGCACATGGTTCTTCTGTTTAAGCATAACACCCATCAGCAGATGTCACATTTTAATTGAACTGGGAGACGCTCATTGACCCAGGACTCCCTGTAGTCCACAGACTTTGCACCACAGATTGTTGGATGCTTAGGAAAGATGAGCTCTGGATGGACTCTGACCAGGAACAGAATTATGTATTCCATTTTCCTACAGTGGTGCTTATTTACCAGGGTCAGTTCTAGTGTTCTGGGTTTTGAGAGGCAAATTGGAGGAAGTGATTTTAAAATAGATTCACAGTTCAACTTTGAACGAAATGGCACAACACCAGTGGTAAAGTGTATTGTTTTATTTTAAAATTATGTTTACTATATGACCCACTTCTCTTCGATCTTCACCATATATTGCTTTAGGTTCTCCCATTCTTTTCATTGAATGAAGTTTATGTATCGGGGGGGGGGGTTCTTTAAAGGAATGATTTTTTCTTTCCTGTGAATTTTTCATTGTTTATGTATTGCAGATGGGGGAAACTCTGGACTGTAGTTTTAATTCTGCTCCCAGTACTCTTCCCCAGTCTACAATGCACCTCTCCTTTGACCTGACACAAAACAAGCCGGAGATATAAAACACATCATTCCGGATCTTCAGCCAATCAGGCCATTTTTCATGGGAATTTCTTTTAAGGAAAGGGCTTGTGCTGTGATGTTTCTGTTGTAATTATCTGTATGTTTTAATAGAGCATACTTATTCTTTTAAACGTTTATGGTTTTCTAATTATTGCTCCCCCCCCCAAATGTTTTTAGTTGTTTCTGTTTTAGTTGTAAGCCATCTTGAGTTCCTGTCAGGGAAAAAGATGGGTAATAATAATGATGGCACACTGGGTGGGTAGTGGGGGTTAAACCTCATCCTGCAAGACATGATTGGGAAGAAGATGGACTTCTTTCAACTAATATGTGCTGATCTGGCTGATGAGCAGGGAGAATGCGATTTTCATTCTGTCCTAACATGTTGTAATGGAAGGGTTAACTATTGCACACTGTGGTGGTGGTCAAAATAACACTCTGGTTGAAATAGTTCTGTACTGTGCTACCCAATCAGCCTTATTCATTCTCATGCTCTCAGTTCATATGCTGACAAATAGGACAAGTACCAGTAGAGAACAGTCCACAGTAGTGGTTTATCGATTTTTGAATTTAGTATTGTGAACAGGTCACCGAAGAAAGTTGTCTTAAGGTGCTCTAAATTAAGAGACAGAGATCAAGTGCAATTCCTCTCACTGCTGTCTGTTCTGTAGCTAAACCCAGTGAAGTCTTTTATCCTATTAAAAATAAAAAGGTGCATTAAACTCTGTGACCCAGAGCAGTGGAGTGGAGGACCTTTGTGGGTACTGAGCCGTGTTTCAATGACTGTCAAGGGAACAAGGGAGTTTTCACAAGCCACACAAATTTTTCATACTGTAAAGCTGTCCAAGTCGTACAAACAGAGCTTAATGACACATGGGCAGCCGAAGCATAGGAGGTCTCCAAGGAAATTTGCAGGTCTCCAGGCAGTTGTATTGGCATGTCTGCTTCTGGCAACTTTCGCCTGCAAGCAGAAACTTAAATCAATGAACCACCATAGCCCTGCGGTTTGTGCTGTGTTGCTGGAGCTGCCGTTCTGTGGCTGAATTGACATCAGCACACTTGTCACAGCTCATTTCAGTGTTTAGTCATCTTGCTTCACCCCAGTTGATCTACTTTCATTCCTTGTGCACAGCCAGCATTTCATCTCCCTACTCCATGAAGAATACTCATCCCAGTATTAATAAGGCTCCAAGTGGGTGCTGAATGTTAACACAATAACTTCCATTCAGGTATATGGAGGTGTTTAAGTTCTCATATTTAAAAAATCCAAAGTTATCAGCTCGTCATTAGTGTGAGTGCATGGAGTCTTGGTAGGTATTGAGGAGGGTTGGAGCATCCATGGCCCTCCAGATGTTGGATTCCAACTCCCATCAGCCCCAGCCAGAATGGTCAGCAGTCAGGGATGATGAGAGTTGGGAGTCCAACAGCATCTGGAGGGCCACAGGTTAGCCACTTTCTGCTCTAAACCCACAATACTTATAGAAGGTTGCAAATCTGTATGTACAGTAATACAATAAAAGAGAAAAAATGGTTTATATTAAAGAAATTAAAAACCTAAATCAGTATAAAAACCAGACTTTAAAAAGAGAGACATGATTTGTGCCACTATGCTTATTGGGTTCTAAAAGGCAATAGTGCAAACCTATGAATGTCAACTCAGAAGCAAGCCTTATTGAGTTCAGTGGACTTTCTCCTAAGTAAGTGGTTTTAGGATTGCAGCCTTAGGTTTGGAATAAATCCCCAATGAAGTCAATGCAAGTTACTTTCCAGTAAACATGCTTTCGATTGCGCTTGTTTTCCAAAGCTGTATTCAGTGCCAAAAGACTGTATATCAGTCTCCGTGGTGTCCAGGCATGTGTTGGTTAAGAGAACTAAAAACAAACAAACAAACAAGGAAGTTTACCTTATCATAACTTTCACCTAGAGCTGAATTTGAAAATCTGAATGTCCTTGGCCCTAGAGTTGTGCCCTTCTGATAAGGAAAGCTTGGGGACATTTTATAATTAAAACTGGAGGAAGCAAGCCTCATGAAAAAGCCAGTTGGGTTGGGGCAACTTGTACTGGCAATTTGAACGAAGTGCTGCATGAATAGGTAGAATCAGGAAGGATGCAGTAGCTACTTTACGACCTCCTGGGGTAGTCAGACAGGGATTGGGAAATTGCTCTGGAACATTTACAGGAAACATGAGGTTGAGAAGTAGATGGAAACGGAAAGGAAAGACGTCTTGCTATGTAAGTGATAACTTGCATACTGCACAAAAGAATTGCCTGTTTTGTTGCCTTCTTGGTTAACCCCCCCTTTTTTTAAAGGAATGCTGGTCAGCAGTGGTTTTTCTTCTTCTTCTAGAAAAATAGTGCCGGTACTCACCATGAAGTTGTTACAGTAAGTGCCACACTTTTTAACAACCACAAAAGAGGTTCCAATACTGTGTACTCTTGAGTACCCCCTGGAAAAAGCACTGCTGGTCAGTCTTTAGAAATTATGTCCAATATAGTTTCTTCCTGTTATTATTGTATTAAAACAGCAGTTGGATTTGTGCATTTGCACACATATACGGTACTTTCTCATGGTTTTGTAGCATGATGGCAAAAATGTTTGCAAACTAGCAGATTTCTGGAACACTTAAAGTAATACAGCAGACAACTGTTCAGCCTCTAAAATGTGACACAGTTTAGTCAAAATGGAAGAAAATTTTGCTCCTTCCAGGTAATGATGTCACAGGTACTAACCAATAGTGGCCTTCTCTTGTATCCTGTCAGTTAATCAGCTATAGAACTTCTTTAGAAGTTTGTCCTGAAGAGGGACCAGTAGAAAATCGGATGAATTAATGTCGACTAGGAAGAAGGGCAGAAGAAAAGAAAGGAGTGAATGGAATTGTTTATTAGGTTTCCAGTTAAAAGCTGCATTTGATATATTGGGGATAACAAACCATCCCTTCCCTCTGCTATGTTAAAACAAGCAAATATAAACGCATGTTGATTAAGAATATAAGCAATGCAGTTATGGGCACTACACACTTCTGTGACTAATTGCAATAATATAGTGTTGGACCTTCATCACATTTTGGAAGTAACTATGGCTTTGTTCTTTGGGTTTATACTCTTTGGAAAGAAGGACCATGTGTCAAGATTCAGAGTTGTATCCTGTGTCAATCCTACACAGAGTAGACTCATTGAAATTGAAGACAACGACTAACCTAAAGTCCATTACCTTAAATGAACTTACTATAGGATTTGGCAACCCTACTCCAAATAAATCATTCTAGAACTAGTGCTGATGACAGCTCAAGCAGTTTAGTTAGTGATAGCCAGAAGTTTGCAGCTTCCGTTTCCCAAGAAGTCTGTATATATATATTTGCAACATAAGTTGCTATGGGAGATACTTAACAACTGAAGGGCACCCAGACTTTGTCCTTGAGGTCTGATTTAGATCTTTGCCCAGTTTCTCAAGAACTACACTATATACGGAATAAGAATTTGATGAAAATCCAAGTATCTGCCCATAGTCTGCCAAAAAGTAATTTTATCTGTGTGGTGTTGTTTTTTTAAAAAAATGTGTGTGGCAGAGATGGGAAACCCTTTTCAGCTCAAGTGCTACATTTACTTGCAGACAACCTTCTTAGGACCACATGCCAATAGTGTCAGAGGTAAAAGCGAGTGGAGCAACAGGTGTGACTCTTACCTTTTGTGCAGTAAGTTGTATTCCAGCTACACAAAAGTCGTAATAGTTCCTACATGCACATCCCTATACAGGAAATCAACATGTATTGGCATAGTTTAGAGACACATTCCAGCCAGGCAAAAGCATCTGAAGAGGCCGTCAGACAGCCTGGGAAGAGTCTCAAGGGCCAGTTTCACTTGGAGGAGCCCCATTTGCTCCCTGAGCCTAAGTCCTTGCCCTTAATGTATAGACTGGGGTGCAGACAAAGGCAGATGGTAGTAATGGAATTTGAGGCTTACAATTTCAAAAGACCTTCTGGGTCTATAGGCAGCAAAAGACATAAGCCATACATTGGGTCAAAAGTATAGTTCTCTGTGGGACCTGCATATCTGCCCCTGGAGTTAAGTGAATAAATATTGCTGGTGGAAATTTCCAACCTCATCAAGATGATTAAATGAAAGGTTTAAAGTTGGCAGGGTTTTAAATATAAAAAAGAACTGACAGGGCAGTAGTCAACCAGCATGGCCAGTGGTCAAGGACGATTGCTTCAGTGCAGCAACAGGGGAGGCGGGGGACATTATGTTTGCGATCCCAGGGCTAGAGCACTTCAAAATACTTTTAAAGCTGTTTTAAAATTTTCTGGCTTCCTTCAAACTGCACTGTGTCAAATTCTTGATGCTAGCATAATTGGCATTCCCCCCTTTAGCTTTTAACATTTGGTTCTTTCATGACTTCACCTGCAACAAAACACATCTCGCCAGTGTAGTGTAGTGGTTAAGAGCGGTAGTCTCGTAATCTGGGGAACCGGGTTCGTGTCTCCGCTCCTCCACATGCAGCTGCTGGGTGACCTTGGGCCAGTCACACTTCTTTGAAGTCTCTCAGCCCCACTCACCTCACAGAGTGTTTGTTGTGGGGGAGGAAGGGAAAGGAGAATGTTAGCCGCTTTGAGACTCCTTAAAGGGAGTGAAAGGTGGGATATCAAATCCAAACTCCTCTTCTTCTTCTTCTTCTTCTTCTTCTTCTTCTTCTTCTTCTTCTTTTTCTTCTTCTTCTTCTTCTTCTTCTTTCATTGTTTTGTTGTGAGGTAGTAGTTAGAGCAGGCAGTTGCTAACATGGTACCCTCTAGATACTTTTGGACTACAAAATCGCATGTGCCCCTGCCAGCATGGACAATGGTCAGGAATTACGGTGTTTGTAGTCCAGCAACCTCTGGAGGGACTATGTTGGCTACCCTAGGGTTAGAATGTTGGACAGAGACTAAGAAGACAGAGACTAAGACTCAGGTCCAAATCTCTGTCAAGCCATGAATGACTATGGGTCCATCACAATCTCTCAAACTAACCTACTAACTCACAGGGTTGTCAAGTTAAAATGGGTGGTGGAAGAACCCTTTACACCTTTGTGAGTTGCTCGGAAGAAAGGAGGCTTGTAAAGGGGGGGGGGAAAGGGGGAAAAGTTTTCTAAGCTTCTCTGAAACTATATTTTTATTAAAGGGTCCAAGGTACTTCTTAAAATAGTCATTTCTAGCTCCTTTTTTAAGTTGTCATCTCCAGTTGAGTGATTATTCCCCTATCATGCTCAACTTCCAAGTCTTCCTTTTCCTAGTATTCTTTAAACGGACTGAAGACATGGAGATGCCCTTTGTATATAAACAGCATGCGTACATGTCTTCCCGTTTACTTTCTTTGACTGACAAAAATTGCCTGATGATGCAGCAGCTAGGAAACTCTCTATTTGTGAGAATGAAATCCTAAAGTGCTCAACTGTGTAAATGGGGTGCGCACAAAATAAAAGCAAATAAAATTAAAGTTCATTTTTTTGAAAGGGATGCTGGATGGGTAGCATTGTGGACTCTTTGGGATCTTTCAAATTGAATAGCGGGGTGGAGGGAGAACATTTCACCTGTAAATTAAGAGTGAACATGTTCTTGCTAGCACAATGCTGACTATATTCTAGGTGTTCCTGCTCACTGTTTTACTTGTGGGGAGGCTTATTCTTTTTGTAGCACATAAATGGAATGCTGACAAGAAGAGGTTCTCTCTGTCACATCACCTTCTAGGCACTTAGAGAGTTGATGTTATGGCTTTCTCTAATTGGTTCAATGCCTGTTAAACCTGCTCATCTCTACATGGGGCACAAAGGTTATCTCCCACAAGGAACAATTCATTTACAGTGGTACCTTGGGTTACATACGCTTCAGGTTACATACGCTTCAGGTTACAGCCTCTGCTAACCCAGAAATAGTGCTTCAGGTTAAGAACTTTGCTTCAGGATGAGACAGAAATCGTGCTCCGGCGGCGCGGCAGCAGCTGGAGGCCCCATTAGCTAAAGTGGTGCTTCAGGTTAAGAACAGTTTCAGGTTAAGAACAGACCTCCGGAATGAATTAAGTACTTAACCCGAGGTACCACTGTACTTGCTTTGTATAATACAATAAATATTTTAAACATTGTTCTCCTAATACATTGTACTGTATGCAACTACAGTCTTTTGCTGATATTCTAAAACTGAAAATCTTCTGTGTGGTTGATGGGGAACTGGAAATATGCCCATTGGCCTTTCATACCATGTGTTCATGAGTGGATAGGAAACATGTCTGTGCAAAGGGGTGATCTCTCTCTGGGATGGGTATCTGTGGTCTTTGAAGAAAGTAGTGTGGGGGCTAAATGAGTTGTTCTCAGCATGGCAAAAAGCAAGAGACTTCAGCCCCAATGTTTTGAATTTTTTTGAAGTCCTTCGAAGTGATGCTGTTGTCAAATCAAAAGAGCATTGTTGCATGCCGTTTCTTCCTCATCTTTTGAATACTGGTCTAATTTTTATGTTTTGCGTAGAAATGTTCAACTGCAACATATGACCCCATTAAACACGTGCCTAGTAGTTCCTCTGAAGCAATTCCATTTCTTTCCCACTCCTTCCTAATCATTGTGAATTATGAAACACTACTTCATCTGCCTCCTTTCCTCTGACTGTTGTCATATTTCATCTTTCACATAAATCTGTACATTCTTGCTCTTCTGAAAATCTTCATTACTTCTAATTGTATTCTTTTTCTTTCTTATGCAAGCAGGGGAATTCTTCACCTAAAACTAATAATAATCTGTCTGGAATGAGCTTGTTGCCATAGAAACCAACATGATGTCATAAAGATACAGTGGCCATGGCATAGCTTTTAGGGACAAGGTGTTCATCAGCTGGGAAGGCTCAATAGCACCTCTAGTTCCATATTTCAAGATGATCTCTGTGTGTCAGATGGGTGGGATACAAGTAATAAACTGCTATTATATTATGAGAGTGAGAGAGACTTTTTCATCATTCTTGGCCAGTACAGAAAGTGTAACACTTTTTTAAGAATCTTCAGAACATGCCAGGATTTTGCAGTCAGCCATCAGGAACACTATAAGGTTGTAAACTAGAGTAAAGGATCATGTTTGACACCACTGATTGCTCTGTCAATTACAGAGTTTGCACCTGGTAGACTCCTTTTCTTTCTATCCAACTTTGTTTTTTTGCTCAGCAACTGACAGGCATACACACACACACACACACACACACACACCAAATCTTATATTTTTTCTTTTTCTTCTGCATGCACAAACAGATTAAGTACAAGTGAATTATGCTTAAGAGTGAAAAATCATTAAACACAAAGTTTTGCAGCATAAGTTCATTAAGTTTGTTTGTTTGCTTTAGACACAGAGTCATACCCATAGACTGCCTGACTCTCAGTATAGGGTTGGCTCATCACAAACTGCAGATGCGCAGATAAGACTTGGTCAGTATCAATCTAGCAGATGCAGACACGATTTTTTTTTTCATATTTCTCTGTTTTATATATTTGTTTGGATTATATAATTTGGCTCTTAAAAGTGATATATGTGGCTTTTAGGAAATGCACAAACTTGGGACATAAGGTGCAAAGGTCATTCCAGGACCGGACCCTCTTTCATTCCTTGTGCCCTCCCCCCCCCCCCCATCATTTGCCCTGGCTTCAGAAATCTCTTTTGTGTCCAGAAGACTACTGGTACACATGCATCATCTCTTCCTTCCCCCCAAAGAAACCTTGGATTGTATTCAGCACTAGTCATACTTGGAGTAGACCTATCGAAGTTACTGTACATTGTTAATTTAGGTTCATTAATTTCAGTGGGTCTACTGTGAGTAGGACATAGCTGAATATTGCCTCTTTGGAGACAGCAAAGTCTGCCAAATGTCAGAATAATACCTTCATTAATTCTCCTGCAAGGATAGATTTTACTGCTTTAGGATGGATTGGCTAATATAAATATGTTTGCAAGGAATTTTTCCTAATATAATTCACTTTTGTATGTTATTCTCATAGATGGTTGGAAAACAGATTAGTATCACTATGTTTCAGTTCTTACATATTTTCAGAAAGTGACAATTTGATAAATTCAGCTTTAAATGAGAACTCAATCCAATTTCTCCGGCATCCCTTGTGGCCACTTTTAAAATGCAGTGCTTTGGAGACACCTGAGCCCACAATATTACTCAAGGAGGGGATTTTGGGAGACCCCAATTCGACTCAAAACACCTTGTTAATTGCTCCATCCAACATTCACATGTGAAAACCTTGACTGAAATTCCCTTATCTGAATTGTACTTTTGGAAGTACACAGTCAGTGCACAGCCTAATAATGAAGATAATGTAACACTTAACAGTTTCCATCTGATTTACTTTATGGGTCAATTCACCTTGTGAGTCTAAAGATGATGCCGCACTCTTTATACTGTTGAAGGTAATGTCTTGATGTATGCTGTACAGTAGTTTCATTTGTTATCCACATTTAGTGGCTCTATTTACGAGCAGGCTATTTTAATTTGATAGAATTCCAGATAAGGAGAATTCTGCTTTAGTGCAGAGGGTCAGATTAGATGACCTTTGGATCTTCACAGTTCTGTGATACTGAAACAGAGTTCACTCCCCTTTTTAAAATTCAAGAAGGTAGCATGAGAATTCTAAACATGCACACATCTCATCTAAAGCATATCTTGTCTATAAAGCACTTTTACTGGTCTGGATATAATGTGTTGCTGATAGGCAGAAAAAATGCAGGTGAATTTCTGAACCAGAGGAGGAGCAGTCTTGGAGAGAAACTGGATAGGTAAATTAAGAAACATGTACCAGTACATCTGTTGAGTAAATCATGTACAGAATACACACACATCTGAATGTGATGTCAAAGCTGCATTTCTTATTTTTTGCTTTTGCTTTTTAAGTGTTCAGCTGCCACCAACAATGCTTAGTTTGGGCAGCCTTTTAATAATAAAAAGCACTGCTGTTGTATGAGGCTATCCCCATGTGCTGTGCTTTTGTGGATCACAGTGCTTCATCATGCCGTGTGTGCGTAGTTTCTACAGATGGGAGATGGAGAGAGTGATGGTACTGCATTAGTGGAGGAGGCACAGAATTTAAATCACCCAGGCTCTTGCAGTTCAATCTTACGATGAGATCAGAGAGCGAGAAAGAGAGACTCAGAGAGCGAAATCTAAATGTAGTTTGGTATTTATATAGCAAGCATGTCTTGCTGTGACTGTAGTTTTGTTTGCTGCCAAACTCTTCTACTTTGAAACAATATGGGTGCAATTTGAGCCAAGTTCTGAAAGTTCAAATACAGCCCTAATCTGAAATGTCTCCAATACAAAATCAAAATGGCACAATAAGGTCTAATAGGTGAAAACCAAGACAATTTTCCCTTCCACCTATGTCATTGCCCACCCGGAACTCCCTCTCCCAGTTTACATAATCAAACAATGAAATCCTAAACCTGACCTTTGTCTGCTTACCAGCCACTCATGAAAGGACGGGTTCACACTCCTCTGTTGCCCAGCACAAGAGAACTGTTTTTGTCAGTCACCTATTACCTTCCTTTGTACTACATGATGGTTCTTCTCCCCAGGCTATTCCTGGCAAGGAAAGGGATTCAGCCTGCATTTTTACACTGCTAAGCTGTCTCGCACCTGGGTGAAAACTTCATGCATTTAGTAATCTCCTACATTTACTAACTCTACTACTAGAAATTACATTGTTTGCGTGAATATGGTACCTAGGACTTTTAGTTTGGGGAATCTGTCCCCACATAACACTATATAATAAACAAGCCCATTTAAACAGTGTGATGGTTAAAACAGTTGAAAACAACAATCAAAGCAGGAGACTCAAGTCAAGAAATCTGGGAAATGCCTGTTGAAATAGGAGTGTCTTCAAGAATGCTAGTACCAATGTAAGGTAAAGGGACCCTGACCATTAAGTCCAGTTGCGGACAACTCTGGGGTTGCAGCGTTCATCTCTCTTTACTGGCCAAGGGAGCCAGCGTTTGTCCGCAGACAGCTTCCGAGTCATGTGGCCAGCATGACTAACTGCTTCTGGTGAACCAGAGCAGTGCACAGAAATGCTGTTCACCTTCCTGCCAGAGCGGTACCTATTTATCTACTTGCACTTTGATGTGCTTTCAAACTGCTAGGTTGGCAGGAGCAGGGACTGAGCAACGGGAGCTCACTCCATCGCAGGGATTCGAACTGCTGACCTTCTGACTGGCAAGTCCTAGGCTCTGTGGTTTAGACCACAGCACCACCCGTTTCCAGTGTAGCCTCCCATATTTCAGCAGGAAAAACATTCCACAACACTCATGCTATTTTTTGTTCTCCTCTAATTCTCCTTTGAGCTGAAATGTTAATTTATACAGCCACAGATCTATCAGGGAAATGTATGTATTTGTTGTCACCTCTTAGTGGAACGTAGCTTTTGGAATGTATTTATCAATCCTGCTTTCTTTTGTAACATTTGTCTCTGATGCCTCTGAGCTGTAAGCAAGCCCAAAGTTTTCTCATAAAATTTTTCTTATTCAGTCTACAATTTGTGATTGATCAAAGGAAACCGTGATAGCAGTATTGCTGCAGAGATTTGGATCCATCTCTATGAAGGGAGATGGTCCCGGCTTGGTGGAGACAGGCAGGCAGGTATCCATGACATGTTCAGCAGCCCAATCAATTATTCACTGGATTGCAGTGGAGCTTTGAGACTGGAAAGTGTCGTTGACTGAGTCATGGTTGCTGCAATGACAAATTGAGGCAGTCCGCTTGAAGCTAAGAACTGCCACATTATCAGAGAAGAATGGAAGGGAGCATTTTACTTAATAAAGAGAACTTTATGACTGAATGCCAAACTAGCCAATTGCACCTGGTGCCTCTTGATATGTGTTCTGTAACAGAAAGGTATTGGTGGAACTGTAGGAAAAATCAGAGTGAGGCAAACACAGGTGTATCATTGCAATATCATAAAGTGGATTAGGGCTTGTCCACACTTCCGCTTGTCCCATGCCTAGAAGGTGCAAGTCAGAGTGGTTTTCTGCTTGACCTGTGCTTTCTAGGCACAAGTCCAAGCAGTTTCCCCCTTGCCCCACTCCTTTCCCAGGGGAAACCCACTCCTTAGCTCTAAATCAAAGCAAACATTAATCTGGAAAAAAAACCAGAAGTGTGGACAAGCCCTTAGCATAGGCACCAAGTCTATGTGGCTGAGGACAGCTCAGCCCCCCCCCCCAATGCTGGATGAGTTGAGCCCACCCCCAATGTGTCGCACGTGTGATGTCATGCCATGTGACAAGCCCCTGAAATGTCATGCGGAACTCGGCACCTCTAGCCCTTAGTCTGAGTCATTTAGCCACAGGTATCTTGATGACTGAGGAGGACCTGGTCCCCTCAGGAGTGGAGGGCCCTCCCCAAGTTATTGCCTGACTTATTTTTCTTTTCAAGACATCTATCCGTTGACATGTACACTTTGTAAAAAGTGCCTCGTATATTCTGTTTTCTGTATATATGTATATTAAATGTAGGCTGGTCATTGCTTGTAATTTTTTATCTTGTGAACTGCCCTGAGATCTTCAAATGAAGGGCAGTATATATATTTTAATAATGATAACTGTTAAATTATTTCTGTAACTTTTAGCCATTTCAAGTGGGCCTCAGGTGTCTGAACAGGCTCAATGAGGGGAAACTGCAGTATTGTGATGGCAGGCTCCTTCTCACTTTCCACATCTATTATTTTGCAAGTAGGAAACTCCTGTGACATTGTAATGCCAAACGTGAAGTGATGCCATCCACACAGTTAGTAACTGAATGGTGGCATGAGAATAAGCAGCAGGTATGGGATGCAGATTGGGATTGCAGTAGGAGAACAAGCATTTAAACACTCCCTGCCAGATTTCAATGGTATCAGGTTCTAATTGTTGCGAATGGTGTTGTATCTACGTTTGCCTTCTTGCATTGGGGAGGAGAAGCAGCAGACTCTCCACCGCCCATTGGATTCATTAAGCCCTTTTCAGGTGCCTAAAATGGATTTACTGTCGTAGAAAGCAGAGCATCAAAGGTATGGAGGGACACATGGATCGGCAGCTTTGCATGTGAAGTGTCTTCACTGATAAACTCATAAACTGAACACAGGGCAGCAATGCAATGTGGCCACTTTAAACAGCTAATGCAACCTTAATGCATAAACTGAAGTACAGTGTCCAGATCACAGGGAGTAATAATAGGTCCATTCAATTCTGTGTTTATCAGGCTGCACCTGGAGTGCTGTGTCCTTTTTTTAGGATGCCACATTTTTAGGAGGACGCTGATTGGTTAAACTGGCACGTGTCCAGAGGAGAGTACCCAGGATGGTGAGGTGTCTGGGAGCTGAGTTGTATGAGGAATGGAAAAGCTGGGCATATTTAGCCAGCAGAAAAGAAGACGAAGGTGGTGGGGATATGACAGCTGTTTTTGAAATATCTCTAGAGAATATTTAGCAGGCTTGTTTTCTGTTGATCCAGAGGGCAGCTGGACTAGAACCAATGGGTAAAAATGTCAGGAAAACAGATTTCAGCTATACAGCCATTTGCTAAGGGTTGTTCAACAGTGGAATGGGCTGCTTTCATGCACTGTCCTTCACTGGAGGTAATGAAGCAGAAGCTGTGATAGCATATACATTCTCCCGTAGTTGGGATAGTTGGCTCCCTCCCTCCTTCCCCCATTTTTCCTGCTATTCTCTGGTGCTTGAAACACTGTCAACAGGAACATGCCAGCCAACATGAAATACAAAACTTTCCCATGGTGCCTGATGCTGGGTGGATAAAATTCCTTGTTCCAAGGCTACTGGGGCCTGGAATGATGATATGACAATGTTCTAGGTACTGGGGAGAAGGGGGAGATAAGCCTCCTTCCCTTCTCTACTGACCACAGCTGTATATGTACAGTGTGGGGACTCTCTAATTATGACTGGGAACTCTAAATTCATTTATAACTCTTTGGCATGGGAGGGGGAAAATCCCCCCCCCAAGTGATGTCCATTTTATTTCCTGCAGAAGGTCTTCTGTTACTAAAGTAGATGTCACAAAATGCATGGAAGCTATATGTACCCTGGTAAGCCTGTGCATGCCTTTTACATCCTTCGAAAGGTGAGTGGTACCTTGGGTTACATACACTTCAGGTTACATATGCTTCAGGTTACAGACTCTGCTAATCCAGAAATAGTACCTCAGGTTAAGAACTTTGCTTCAGGATAAGAACAGAAATCGTGCTCTGGTGGCACGGCAGCAGCAGGAAGCCCCATTAACTAAAGTGGTGCTTCAGGTTAAGAAAAGTTTCACGTTAAGAACGAACCTCTGGAACGAATTAAGTACTTAAACCGAGGTACCACTGTATAGTGGTGACTGAGCCCCTTGGCATACCACAGGCAGTGTGTGGCACAGCATGCTTAGCATGAAGCAGAAAACATAACCCATCAGATAAGTACAACAGAAATGTTTGCTCTCCCCCATGCCCTTATTTTCAAGACAGAATGCCGACGCCTTCTGTACATTTGGAAGGCTTGTCGCTTCCTTGCAGGGTGCAATTACCAGCCATGTAACAGCGTGGGTGTTGTGTTTAATTATAGCAGACACCTAGGGAGCCTAATAAAATAATTGAGATGTTTCATTTTTCCATGAAGAGAGAAACCAAATTTTATTTAAAAGCTGAGGACTCTTAATGCAATAAGTTTTGAAACAAGTAGACTTTGAGGGACGGATGTCTGCATCCAGTTTCACCATCCCTGCCTGCAGCCATGGACTGTCTGCCAACCTTGTGTCCCTGGGAACCTGTCCAGTCTGGCTGCAGTCTGTGCTACCTAAGATAGTGAACGTAAGCTTGCACCTCAAGGGAACCTCCTGCCCTCATTCAAGCTTGAATAGGCAATAGAATTTCCAGCCTGACATTCTGTCTTTGTCTTGGCTTTGCGGAGGCTAGAAAGTCATTTGGGTTTGTTTGCTTTTTGTCATGAGGTAAACTTCCATGTTCTGAATTATGGTGCTGGAGGAGACTCTTGAGAGTCCCATGGACAGCAAGAAGATCA
Source organism: Podarcis melisellensis (assembly GCF_964234715.1). Taxonomy (NCBI): domain Eukaryota; kingdom Metazoa; phylum Chordata; class Lepidosauria; order Squamata; family Lacertidae; genus Podarcis; species Podarcis melisellensis. The sequence continues at coordinate 51,465,258 of NC_138528.1, forward strand.
ACCCTATCCATTCTTAAGGAAATCAGCCCTGGGTGCTCACTGGAAGGACAGATCCTGAAGCTGAGGCTCCAATACTTTGGCCACCTCATGAGAAGAGAAGACTCCCTGGAAAAGACCCTGATCTTGGGAAAGATTGAGGGTACAAGGAGGAGGAGACAACAGAGGACGAGATGGTTGGACAGTGTTATTGAAGCCACTAACATGAGTTTGACCAAAGTGCGGGAGGCAGTGGAAGACAGAAGTGCCTGGTGTGCTCTGGTCCATGGGGTCACGAAGAGTCAGACATGACTAAACGACTAAACAACAACAACAAACTTTCATGTCTCACGTGTTGCACATTAGAATCGACTGTCCTAAGACTACTGTCAGTAATATATTTTATTTATTTATTTTTGCATATACACTTAAAATCCTTCCATTTGGAAAGCTAAACATAGTGTTAAAAATTACAGGTTATACCATTTATTTTAAAAAAGGAAACGGGCCATCTGCCTGAGACATGTGCTTGGTGGGGTAGTAGCCCAGTGTTTGACTTGCTGGTCAGACAAAATTGTGAAGAAACTGAGCTTACACCACAGCTTGAGAACCCACATAACTGCTTCAGCCCCCTGCCACCCAATGCTAGCCCTTAAATAGTGGAGCTCCGACCCCTCCGCCGCCCCCCCCCCCGAGGTGCATTTAGCTTATTCATTGTACAGCTTTTGTTATATACTGAAGATCCACCTCTTTACACTAGCCTTGGAACCACCTTTTTCTGCATTTATGCTGTTTTGTTCCACCTGGAAATGGTTTTTAATTTATTTTATAAGTGTAATGATTTTATCTTTTTTATAACTGTAAACTGTTTTGTTATAGCCCACCCTGGGACAAAGGCAAGGTAAAAAAATCATATAAGTAAATACTCAAAAAAACCTAGAATGAGAGAACTGTATTGCATATTAGAAGAGCAGGTCTATAATGCTGGCAGGTAAGACTAAGCTTGAATGGAAGAGCAGGGAGGGAATTAAAAGAAACTCATTCTCCCCCACTTCCTGCACATGAAATGCTTCTCTGTTTCAGTAATTGTTTTGAGTGGACTGTGAAATGGACAGAAGCCTTTGACCCATTACATTAGGGCAGGAAATGTACTAACTTAGCTTTTGGGAAACTCATGTAACCAGATCAGGTTGCCTGATAACATCTTCATCACTGCTTGCATGGTCCCTGGGATCAGGAAGAAGTATTGTTCTTTTTTTAAAAGATAAAAATGGAATAAGAAGCATATTTGTATGGGAAGCAAATAGCAACTTGAAGGAGGGATTTCATTAAATTTCTTTTACACACACACCTTCCCCTGCTCCAAGAGTTGGGGGGGGGGCAGTGAATGTTTCATTCATCCCCACTGTCAATCTCTGCTGGGGTACTTTTTTTTGGGGGGGGGGGATGAGTTGCTCCTGTCAGCTTTCTGTGGGATTCTTTTCATTTCCAGGGATGCCATTATTATGGTTCAGGCTAGATGTGCCAAGTTTGCATTGCAGATCCACACTGGGCATGCGCGAGATTAATCTGCATCAACAGGGCTCACTGGAGCAGTTGAAATACTAGGTGCAATTACTTCAAAAGGCTGAATTCTCATTCCATTCTTGTTAGTTTTCCATCTGGGTTTGGCTCCACTTCCTGTGACCATCAAAACACCAGAAGTCTCAGTGGAAGAGATGAATACAGAGTAATCTTCAGTTTCCCATAATATGTGGCGGAATGAAACTGCAGGACAAGTAATGTCAACCCCCCCACATTATACAACACTCTCTATTCTGTCTTTGCAGTGGACTTAATCTGACGCTAATCTTTTCTGAATAACTTGTCCCTGGCTGAATTTCTGTGAGTTGCATTTTTTTATGGGGGCCCTGTATTGGTGTTGACTTAGAAAATAATAGCTTAAACTAAAATAAAAAAACAATCCCCTTTCATAATACCATGTTAACAAAGAATAAAAGGAAGGTGTGGCAGTTTGCTTCCTTTAACTTGGGGGGGGGGGAGTATGACTGTGTTGTTAATGTCTGATCAAAAATTATTCTCATGGGAGCTCTGAAACTAAAACATTAATTGGAACTCAAAGTATCTCCCATCCTGAGGCCAGGCTGTGGGTCTGAAGGGAAGCCAACTGTCAAGTATGCCTCTCTCTCTTCCATGGTGGCAATGAATCATAAGTAGAATTTAAGGGGTGCATAACGTATCAGACATAAAAATAAAAAATAAAAAGTGTATATCAAAGTATGAATTTAATAAATATAAATTTTATTAGATGTTAACTAGATAGGAAATCAGCAGCTGTCAAATATATGGCCGCTGACCCAGATTTTGCTTCTGGTAACAGTTGTCATAACTGTTTAGAAGTTGTAGGGCTTGTAGTTTGTCTCTGCTGAAGAGAATCTGAAAAGAAGAAACTAGAAACAATGGATTAGCAGCAGCTAAAAATGAAATATAGCAGCGGTGCCAGTGCCACACCCCCCCTTGACGTAGTGTGCCATTAAGTGTTCGTCATCTCTCCAGTAAAGCTCCCTCCAGAGCAGGGTTTCCCAAACTTGAGTCTCTATGTGTTCTTGCACTACAAGTTCTATCACCCCTGACCACTGGTCCTGCTAGCTTAGGGATGATGGGAGTTGTAGTCTAAAAAAACCCAGATGTAAGACCCAACCTTGGGAAACCCTGCACAAAACAGAAGTGTAGGTTAGTTTCATCAACTTTACAATCTTCATGTAAACCACATGTAATCAATTTGTGGCTCAGAGGCCCCATACAGCCCCCAGAGGCTTTCAGTGTACAGTGGTACCTCGGGTTACAGACGCTTCAGTGTACAGACTCCGTTAACCCAGAATTAGTACCTCGGGTTAAGAACTTTGCTTCAGGATGAGAATAGAAATCGTGCGCTGGGGATGCGGCGGCAGCGGTAGGCCCCATTAGCTAAAGTGGTACTTCAGGTTAAGAACAGACTTCCAGAATGAATTAAGTTCTTAACCCGATGTACCACTGTATCTGAGCTGCCTCATATCTCCAGTTGAGGTTTTTTATGCTTCCAAGACACTTTGAAAGTACAAGGTGCCCTTCCCTGCTCCAACACAAACATTCCATATCTACAGACCCATAGGATAGGTCAAAGCATTTACCATTATATCAAGCCATCAGAAACATAATAAAATTTACAATTCAATCCCATCAGCTGTCATATTACTGTACAGTTGAAAAATTCAAATGGGCTGGAGGAAAAGAAAGATTCTCTGTCTTCTAGCACCAACTTAGAATGCTGTCCTCGGGTGAAGTTCAATGGGAAGGGTGTTCTATATACTCAGCTATTGATGAATATATTTAGGTTTTATATAAACACAGACTGACTGACCTACACACAGGTTGTTTTTCTTGGTGGACGAACCAGGGGGGGGGGGCAGGAAATCTTATAGGGAATATAGGAAGCTGCCTATACTTGATCAGGCCATTATTTTCTGTATTGACTGGGTGCAGTTCTCCAGCAGAAATCTACCCCTCGCTAACTTACTCTTTTTAAAAAAACAACTAAAGCAGCAGCTGAACAAAACTGGAAGTAACAGGCATCTTACCTGGAACCTTCATGTTTGCAAAGCACGAAGGGTCCAGATAAGAAGCCAATCAATGATTTGGAACATTTTAAGTAGATGTTCTGGTATAACCACTGCATAGTTTGGAATGCACAAACCTTTTTTTTACCCTGTGCTTGTGTGACTGTAAAGCTGCTGAATTCACAGTACCTTGAGAGAATGGCTGTGTCGATGCTGAACTCTGTAGCTTTTTGTAGGTGAATAGTCGCTGCAAAATAAAAAGCATTGCCTTTTAAGTATTTGTATTTTCATGGCTCTTAATTTCTTTTTATTTCTCTTATATCCATTGTAGAAGTCTCATGGCAGCATTGTGGCAAATCATTTTTGAATTAGCAATGGTTTTCAGCAGAACAAATGATGAAGGGAAGTGGAGTCATGAGTTCAGAATCCTTTGGTCCCTTCTTCTCTGCCACCCCCCACCACAAAAATAAAACCCAAAACTAGAGAAAGATGGAACTAGTAGCTTTTGCCTTGTCTATTTTATTTATCTTTTCTAGTCTAAAGTCTCCAAGGCAGATTTCAACAAACAGTAAAAATCACAAAGGTGAAAGCATCCTAAAACAAATAGTACAGTGGTACCTCGGGTTACATACGCGTCAGGTTACAGACTCCGCTAACCCAGAAATAGTATCTCGGGTTAAGAACTTTTCTTCAGGATGAGAACAGAAATTGTGCTTCGGCGGCAGAGGAGGCCACATTAGCTAAAGTGATGCTTCAGGTTAAGAACAGTTTCAGGTTAAGAATGGACCTCTGGAACAAATTAAGTACTTAACCTGAGGTACCACTGTACTAACATAAGCATAATGAAAATGAACACTGATCAATAGAAGCTTTGGTAAATAGAATAGCCTTGGAAATTCTTTGTATTTGAAATAGCAGAATTGAAGGACTGCAGTACAGATTTGTTTTCTGAAACAAAAGTGGAAACACATTTCAAAATTGGCGTCTTAGTTAATAGTTTTGCCAAAACATTTGAACAGTTTAATTGGGGTATATGAAATATTGAAACTGTGTTTTAATGTGCCTTTTGAAGAAATTAAATAATAATGTTGCATTCAGACTGAAAGCAAAATGTGAATCCTAAAGCTTAACATTGCCCTAAAGGGCCTAGGCGGGCAGTTTATGGTTCATTTGCTTAACTTGAAAAATTCATAGCAAGCGGCTGCATCTCTCAGGCCAGAAATAAAAGCACCCCACCCCATCCCTGCTTTGCAGGAGAGGCCGGGTGGAATTCAGTAAGCAGAAACCGTCTCTTTTGATAGCTGCAGGCTGAAGATTTCAAGCTGTGGACACTGGACCTCTTCCTGACAACAGCCTTTGAGGAGCAGCAAAAGAAAACCCCTCCCCTGCATTTCTCATAGTCCATGGAGAACTTTCACTGGGCGGGAGAGCTTAGGAGCAGGAGAGGGAAGGGGCTGTCTCACCAAATGCCCTGCTTGGACTCACTCGGAAGTGGGGAAGATAGCAAAGTTTTGGAGTCTCCAGAGTTTGGCCCAAAGTAAAGGAATACAGTGGTCCCCCGGGTTAAGTACTTAATTCGTTCCGAAGGTCTGTTCTTAACCTGAAACTGTTCTTAGCCTGAAGCACCACTTTAGCTAATGGGGCCTCCTGCTGCTGCCACTGTGCCACCGCTGCACAATTTCAGTTCTCATCCTGAAGCAATGTTTTTAACCCGAGGTAATATTTCTGGGTTAGCGGAGTCTGTAACCTGAAGCGTATGTAACCTGAAGCGTATGTAACCCAAGGTACCACTGTAGCTGGGTTCTTGTCTGAGTTTGTCAGTCTTTTATTTTATGTGATAGATTCTTGCAATATTTGAATGTCTTTCAGCCAAGGGTGAAACCAATCCCTACATTCACACATGTGATCTCTGTGTGCCAGAGGATTTAAATGAGAGTCAAAATCCCACAACAAGTGGAGGGGTGCTCAGGCCAGCCAAGATTTGTGGACTCCCAATTAGCTGTATTTCTGTTTGGAAGCTAATCTTGGGGGCTCCAAAGTGATTAGTTTTTTTAAGCTGGAAGGGTAGACTGAGGGACTGAGGTGTCTCTCTCTCTGTATTTTTTCTTTTTACTGTATTTTATAAAATGTATACATATTTGTTCAAAAAATGTATACACATTTGTTCAAAAAAACAACCACCACACAACCCTCAAAACGGGTTACAAAGAGAATAAAATAAGCAGCAAAGACAGTTGAAAACAATGATATAAAACATTTTTTAAAAATCAGCAATAAACCAAAACATGCATCTACATTTTACATGCCTGGGTCGGCTTGTCTCAAAACCTTGTTTTAACAAGGTCTGGCAAGGTCTTGACTGCAGAGCTAGGATTGGTCAGACTTGCTGTAATGGGGATTGAAGAGGAACATTCGTGATGATTTCCCAGGGTCCTGGATTGTTAGAAATACAACTCAGGAACAGGTAGTGGCTATGGGTCTCCTGGCCACCGATGATGATGATGGTGATGATATTATTTATATCCTGCCATTTCGCCAGACCAAGGCAGCTTTACACAAGTACGATTCTAGGAGGGTTGCTTTTAATTCTGTGGCAACTTAATACAGCCTGTTCCTAACGCTTCTGTAACAAGAAGATGACACCACGTTAAATTTCTCTATATTTGGCTAAGCGAATTATCCAGCTATTCTCTGCAGCTGTTATTGACATTTTCCTGTTGGGACTCTCAAGAAATCTGTTTTATGTATCTCATGGTTCAACCATGAGTCAGAATCTTTGGTGTATACAGAGCTAATATTGAGATTTGGGTCTCATAGGGCAGTTGGCATGATATTTCATCCTAGGATGATTGCAAATGTCCCATGAAAATGTTGGGGGGTGGGGGGTGGGAAGACAAAAAAATGCTTTGCTCCACCTAAATACATTAGTAGGCTTCTTCTTTCCGTGTCGAGTGGAGATGTGTGAGACTTTGTGAATGTCACGGGTTTCTTCAGACTTGCTCAGAGGGCATATGATTTTGCTAGATGGTTCAAAGTTTGCCTGAAGGGCATGTTTGTGGAAATAACATGTTTATCCAGAGCAGCCACCACATGGTACTTTATTCCTCCAACCTTTAATTTCCATGGAGTCTGGATCTTCCACAAGATTGTGGGGGGCTGCATATCTTTGTTTTGACCCCATGCTTGCCTTTGCATAAAACAAAGAGAAGGAATTGAAACTCTGTGAATGGCTGGTAACGATTAATATGGGGGGAACCCGCTATCTTGATCTTAGCCAAAAGGCCGAGAAGCGAACCCGCTATCTAAATAAAATGAAATATTAACAGAGTAAATTGTCGGGGGGGGGGGAGGAATTATCCGGGAGAGAGTTAGATTACAAATGAAGAAGATTACAACTGCGATTCCCAATCAGAGTTTGCTGACCACACAACTAAAGCTGGATTCTTAACAATGGCAAGGAAGCCACAGCCATGCCTTGCCTTCTCATGTCTCTGTGCAGTTGGGCTATACAGTACAATGCACTCTGTCTCCCTCCCCATTCCTGCTTAGCCCAGCTTCCCAAGGTTTGGTGAAGGGTCAGTGTCTCTGTGAGTTTCACTGACATGGTCAGCATGGGAAGCAGCAGTGCCTAAGCAATGTGCTATTTGACTATTTTGGGGCATTTGCTGTTTTGGCCACTTCTCATAAGTTCCCTTTTTACAGTGGTACCTCGGGTTACATATGCTTCAGGTTACAGACTCCGCTAACCCTCGGGTTAAAAACTTTGCTTCAGGATGAGAACAGAAATTGTGCTCCGGCGGCAGAGGAGGCCCCATTAGCTAAAGTGGTGCTTCAGGGTAAGAACAGTTTCCGGTTAAGAACAGACCTCCGGAATGAATTAAGTACTTAACCCAAGGTACCACTGTATTTAAAATAGATTTTTTGGGCCACCTCTGAAGGGCAAGAAATCCTCTTAAAGGTAAGAAATCCTCCTAAGGTGGCTCACATTGTGTAACACAATGCAATTACTGTTACAATCTCCAATGAAATTAATAAAAAACCAGAAGTACACACCACCCAGGTACAAAAATTATCCAAGTAAGACCAGCTTCAGGCAAAATCATTCTAACAGCAAGCCATGAAAACAAATGAGGCTTCACGGCTTTACCAAATGCCTGCGTTGATGGGGCCTGACGGCTCTCACCTGTTCTGCTCCAGCGACTTTAGAAAAATTCCCTACAATCTGGCGTATTCAAGAGGAATGGGAGAATCGGGTCCTGCAGCAGAATGCGTATTTCAGTGGGAGTAAGGTGAAACAAACAAACAAAAAGCACAACCTTTTGGATACACATTCTGGGCAAACACTCTGGACAGTCTAACAAAATGCCTTCATCTAGTCTAATCAATGATGCATTCAAATGGAAAAAAGTATTGGCATGTGAGGAAAATATATCATTCAGCATTCCTTGTTTAGAGATCAAGAGTTGGGCACCTTGAACATAAATTTAATGCTCATTAATCTGTGCTAGTGATTGAGTCAGTAGTCCCATACACAAACGTCTCATGCCGCACTCCAAGCAATTTGAACTTGTTGAATATAAATCTTGAAACTCGAAAGTGTAATGATCCAGGATATGGAATCATCACTCCTCTGGAGCAGCAGTTGAAGTTGTGAAGCAGACCTTCCCAGAGTTTTTCTCAGGGTGTGTTTGGTTCATAAATGGATGTTAAAGCAAGACTCAGAACATCTGCTCACGGCCTCCAGAGGCTTTTCTACACTAGTACTCAACAACCAAGGAAGTTGCTAGACTGAGCTTTGTTTAGCATGCCTCTGCAGTGCAAGTAACACCTGGACCTCGTATAAGTATGATGACAATATTTGTTAGTGCTGTTTTGTTGGGTCACCAACTAGAACTCAATTGTGGTACAGGTTTTTGTGTGTGTGCTAAATCAAGGAGTTTGCTAACTTGGTTGTATTTGGGGGGAATGCTCTTGGTCTCTTGTGCTTCATGTGGGCTTCACCTGGGTGGCCACTTTGATAACAGGATGTTGAACTAGATAACCTTTGGTCTGATCCTATATGGCTCTTATTATGTGTCTCATGCTTTGATGGGGGAAAGATGGTGAAGTAGTTATGTCTAGTGCTTTTTCTGGGGGTACTCATACCCCTAAACATTTTGTGAATATTTGTACTTTTGTCCATTTACTGTATTTATTTTTCCCAATTTGAACTACAAAATGGTGATTTTCTTGAGTCAAAATGAGAGTACTGCTAAACATTTTTTTAAAGAAAGAAAGCACTGGTTATAACTCTGCTGCTTGAGACACCTGTGCTTCCTTTAACATTCAACAACTCCTTTAATCAATCCCTCCAAAACTTTCCTTCCTTCCTTCCTTCCATCCCACACTTCTTGTTGTCCTTCTACCAACAGGTGGAGAGCTCTTTATTCCACCAGGCCTTTAGGAACTGACTGGAAAGGGCAAATGCTGTGATGTTTGTTGCTGCTGTTGTCTGTATTTTTAATAGATCCTTTAAATATTGTTTTAATTCTGTTAGTGCTAAATTGCTTTTTAATTACTATCTTTTCTATGTTTTAACTTTTTTCTGTTTGATCTGTGAGCCACCTTTGATCTGTGAGCCACCAGTTAAGAAAAAAAGGCAGCATATAAATAAAGACAATAATAATTCTGAGCTGAAAGTTTAAAAATTTAGACTTTCAACTTTGCCTTTTGTATATGTTGGTGTGAAACAAGCCCAACAGCTTTTTGCTCATAGTTTGTATTGTTCTATTTTATAAAAGTTTTTGCTTTTCACAGCAGGAAATGAGTCAATTCTTTGATACTTCTAGGTATGTTAGAGGAAGGTTGTTCTGGAAATGTTGGTATGCATCTCGGCTTGCATTGTAGGCTGACGTGTCTGCATGGGTAAGAGAGCACAGGGAGACGAACATCCAACTTTCTTAGACACTACTTTCTGACTTAATCTGTGCTGACCTTACACCAGGTGCTGGACTGATGCTCTGAGAGTTGCTGATCTCACTTCCTACTTCCTTCCTTCCTTCTGCTCCTCTTCCCTTGGTGGGGGAGACGTATTGGTGTGTCTCTCTTACGGAGATGAAAAAGCAAGCAAGGCCCTTAGTTAGGTATAGGATCAGGGTGGATTTGATTTAAATCAATTCAATTTAAATCACTAGTCAGTAAGACTTGATTTAAATCACTAGTCAGTAAGGCTTGATTTAAATCCTTTTTTTTTACAGGAAGTCTCATTCTTGCTGGTATAATCATAATATTTACAATCAGATGAAGGTTTCATTTTTGGAATAATAAATTTTCAGAGTAGTTTTTACAGTTTTCTGCTATACTTTATTGGAAGGATAAAAATAATAATTTCCTTAATAACAATTTAAACAACGTATTTAACTAAAACAATGGCCGTGCTGGGTTGGATTGATGGGAATCAATGCCCCAAACGTCTGGAGGCCTACTGGTTCTCTATCCCTGCTTTAGAGCATGTTAGCATTTTGGCTTTGCTTTGATACTTGGATCAGGTTCATTATACTTATGCACTTCCGCTCTCTCTTTTCACTTAACAAAAATCGATAAAATAGCTATCTAGAATACAATTTGTGTAGACCAAATACCAGCACTTCTGCTGTTATTTAGTATGTCAAGCGTGTTTTGGGATCGCGTGAGCTATTTTTAAAAAGGGGAACTGTATATGTATTGGGCAGATTGATCTTCTTTCCATCCCATTGGCTAAATCTCTTGTTGCCCTAGTTTACTGCACTACATCAAATTTCAAAATGCCCAAGGGGAGTCAGCCTTGTGTTAAACACTGCAAAAAGAAACCAGCAACACGTAGTAAACAACAACAACAACGCTTGACAGTACAATTTAAAAGAAAAAACCAGAAGGCAATGAAGTCTAGAGCAGGGCTGGGGACTTTGTGGCTCTTGATGTTTTTGGGCTCCCGCTCCCATCAGTCCTGGGCAGCATGGATAGAGGTAAGGGATGATGGGAGCTATAGTCCCACAACATCTGGAGGGCTTCCCCTTCCCTGCTCTAGAACTATTTTAATAGGAAGTGGATGGGATGTTCTTCTTTTAAGGTGTGCAGGAACTGAACATGTGATTTAACTTAGAACAGCTGGTTTATTTTGCTAGAGAGGCACACATTTGTAGATGTTCCAGAGCAACAAAGTCCACTTCTAACTTGATCCCAGCACTGAAAGCTTCCCTCCCTGCCTGCCCAGGAAGGGTTTCTTAATGTTTGAGACTGTGTGTGAGAACCACGGGAGGAAAACAAAATGTCTGAAATTAGGCTGGCTGGTTTGATGTGCTTTTAGTGCCCTCTTGCCATAGGCGGTAAGAACTCCTGCATGCTCCTGCATCCTCAAGTAGCTGTGCCTGACCACATTGTGTGGACCCCTGGGGTTACAAGGAAGAGAAGCACTTTCAGCATACAGATTATACTGAATCAAAAATGTGACATTTCAGAAGAAGCATTGCATGTTGAGCATGTTTACTTGAACGCCAACTCCATAAAAATCAATAGGAAATATTCTGAGAAAATAAGATTTTTGGACGAGAGCACTATCATGAAACATATGTTGTTATTTCTCTTCCAGGAATCTAGCATATAGGGCAAAGTTTCCCCTTCCCTAAAGTGTGCTGTGTTCTTCCCTATTTTTCTTCTTCTTGCACCACCACTGTATGTTGTAGGTGCCTTGCAAATGGACTGCTGCTACCACCATCACCGCAACTCCTCCTCCTAACTTGTGCTATCTCTTTCTCTGCCTTGGCCATATGAGCACACACTAGCACGACTAAATGAAATCACATTCTTGCCTTTTTAATAGAACCAGAAATGGCTATCCTAGTATAACCGCCCCCCTTTGAATTCACAAGCCTCCCCACTTTTCTGCCAGCCGAAGCAAAGGCAGACTCATGGCTGATAACAAAGCTCTCCCACCCGCTATAATTAATGAGATAAAGGCACATAGAGCAGAAGTTTATCTGAGAGATGCTGTGAGAAGAAAGTTTATTCTGCAGCTGTCTTCAGTGAATTTCCATTCCAGCCGTGTTTGGCTTCGGAACTGGAAGAAATTGCAAACTCTCAAAAATATCAACCCACAAGGAGAGGAACTGGGTAGGTTTCAGGGCTGCTTCTGCTCTGCTGCCCAGTGTTTTCAGCAGGGTGATCAGTGTGGTGAACTAGTCAGAGAGGTAGGCAAGGACTGGGGTGGGGAGAACCTTGGTTTCAGTTCCTACTTTATAATGAATCGCAGTGGTTGACCTTGGACAGCCAACCTCTCTCTGACTTACAAGAGTGTTTATAGGGTAAACTTGGGGTAGAGCCCCATTTGATGTTGTGAGCTCCTTGGAAGAAGTTGACGTTAGCAGTGGAACAAGCGTTTAGTTACTGTGTGTTTTGTAAATAAGGATGCACCTATCCAAATGGCTAAGCAACTAAACCCACAGGTTCATCCTTGACATACACAAGATAAATTGAGGAGGATCTCTAAATTTTGTAAGCATAGGACTGAATGAATGCCAATTCTTCCATGGCCGAAGAACACAGTTGGTTTGGGATGCAATACATCATTGTGTCAAATCGTTTTTGCATTAAAACTAAATGCATCTCCTCCTTGAATTTGTGGCTGGATTTGACCCTGCTTTTCTCTAACCTCTAGTCTTTCTCATTTCAGCTTCTGCCCAAGCCAGCGACTACCTGTGAGTCACCATGGCAACCAAGCAACCTCCCCCTCTGATGAAGAAGCACAGCCAGACAGACCTTGTGAGCCGCCTGAAGACACGCAAGATCCTAGGGGTTGGAGGGGAGGATGATGATGGAGAAGTTCATAGGTCAAAGGTAACAAACATTTCAGTTTTCACACCGCTCTGGTTATCTGAAGGTTGGGGAGGTTGGCATTCAGCAAAGGGCTGCAATGCTGGCTACTGCCCAGCAATGGGAAGACCTTTAACAAACTATCACCCACAATTAAGTTGGAGGTCTTTAGGATCCGTCTCAGCCCTAAGGCAGGTTATTGCCCCATGGAATGACTAAATAGTTCATGCTAAAGTTAGTAGCAAAGGGGGAAGACCTTTTGTTTAAGCTAAGAAATAATTGCAGCTCCTCAAGAGTATCAGCAGTGATAAGGCTATATAGGAAGCCAAGCAGAGGAGAGATGAAAGAATTTGATATTCCAGACTTTTGTTCAGTTTGCCCTGCAATTATTATCTTGTTCAACCTGCTTTCTAATCAATTGTACAACAGTTGTGTGTTGTACCCGACAAACAGAGCTCTTGTGTATCTCAATTAATTGCAAAATCTAGTGCGGGAGATGATAGATTCACAGTCGTGGGTTGAATTACAAGTCCTATGGGGATGGCTAGTTAAAGCTGCAGTTCTCACCTCATTAGAGACGTGTCTTTGTAGATGTAGGAATATTCTCTGTAAAGTGTTTCTATTCCCCCCATGAATAGAGAAGTTTGATTCCTATATACCTTCTGCATACACAGTCCTCATTCTACAAGTATGTGGTTGGTCACTGTAAGAAAAGAATGCAGGGTTTAGGTGGGCCTTTGGCCAGATCCATCAGGGATCTTCTTATGTTCTTTTCCTTCAGTGCTGCAGCCATACATCATCACTTCTTTTTCCTGCATCTGCAAAACCAATCTTTCTCTCTGGGCATTTTCCACATATCCCAGATCAAAGCTGTGCTTCAAAATGCAGACTGTCCAAAAGCCGTTCTACAAAAAGTGTGTAATTTGTCACAGACTCAAGTTAGGAGCTTAATATATCCTCTCAAGCTATCGGAGCTCTTTTGTGTGTTGAGAGACGGGTTTTTTGGTTCTTTACCACTTTGTGCGCAAGCCATAACTGCAATACAGACTTGAACTGGTGTAATATTCTTTAACTTTCCCCTAGGTGCTGCAGTTCTGTGTGGGAGGCTAGAGATCTTGAGCTGAGGGCTCTCAGCAGCCTCAACAAATTACAATTCTTTGCAGGGAATCTGTGATAACTTAAAATTTATATAAAACCAATCTAAAGATGTATAGTGTAGATTTGGCTGCAGTTTCTGCTCCTGGGCGCAATATTTAGGAATGCAAAAAGAACTTCGGAATATGTTGCAGATAGTGATAGCCGGTAGGGGCTCTTATTGTCTGATGACCCAGGAATAATGGGGGTGGTGTTTTTAAATCTATCCCCTGCTAGAACTAGGGATGCAGGAGAAATTCAGTTCAGTTTGCACTTAAAGGCAAATATCTAACTGAAACCTCCTGAAATATTGCACAAACCAAAGGCAGCCAGAGGGGGTGGGATTTCCACTTGATGACTGTGGTGAAATTAACAAGAAGTTAGTGCTGGTTTGCTTCCCTCCCTTCCTTTTTTATGGTGTAGTCCAGGGGTCAGCAACCTTTTTCAACCGTGGGCTGGTTCACCATCCCTCAGACCATGTGGTGGGCCAGACTATATTTTGAAGGAAAAAAATGAACAAATTCCTATGCCCCACAAATAACCCAGAGATGCATTTTAAATAAAAGCACACATCCTACTAATGTAAAAACCTGCTTATTCCCAGACCATCTGCGGACCAGATTGAGAAGGCGATAGGGCCACATCCGGCCCCCGGTTGCCTACCCCTGATGTAGGCTTATATCCCTGGTTTGAATTCTCTCTTTATCCAGGACACACACACACCCAATCCTTTGGCAAGCCTAAATTCCTTCAGGCGCACATCTCTTTGGTCAACGATCTTTTTTTTTTTTTTAATACATAATTTTTATTGTTTTAAGTCATAACAAACAAAAAAGAACAGCAATTTACACCTTGTTATCACAAATTTCTTTCTATAAGACTTCCTTCAGTTTCCCCTCAAATCTTTCATACCTTAATTTAGTAAATTCACACAAATCCTAGCTTATATTGACATTATTTTCTCTTTCCTTCTTTTTCTCTTTAGACAATATTCCAGCCTTTTCACAGAGCTCTTTTAAACCCAACTAGCGTTATCTGACCTTCACTTATATTTTCCAGATATTCCACGAATTTCCCCCAATCCTCAATGAACCTTTGGTCTTTTAAATATCTAATTTTCCCTGTCAATCTATCCATCTCCGCGTATTCTAGTAGTTTTCCTCTCCATTCCTCAAGCGTCGGTATGTTCTGTTGTTTCCAGTTTTGGGCCAAGAGGACCCTTGCGGCCGTTGTTGCATATTGAAAGAATTTACTATCATTGTTCTTTATATCACTTCCTCCTAGGCCTAACAGAAAAGCCTCCGGCTTTTTCCCAAAGCTGTATCTTAATATACTCTTCATTTCATTATATACACTTTCCCAAAAACCTTTGATCTTTCTGCAGTCCCACCACATATGGAAGAAGGATCCCTCTTTTTCCCTGCATTTCCAGCATTTATTGCAGGTTTTATATATTTTTGCTAATTTTGCAGGTGTTATATACCAACGGTAGAACATCTTCATAAGGTTCTCTTTTAACGTTGTGCAAGCTGTGAATTTAAGATTTTTTTTCCAGAGTTTCTCCCATTCTTCATAGTATATATTATGGCCGATGTCCCTTGCCCAATGAATCATCACCGACTTCACTTCCTCATCTATCAAGTTATACTCTAATAGCATGTTATATGTTTTAGAAAGAATTTTATAATCATTATTTATTATTTCCTCTTTGGTCAACGATCTGGTGGGTGGTTGGAAGTTGTAGCCTAGAAATATCTAGCCCGTTGACTACTCTTAGGTTACGAATAGGATCCAAACACATCACCTGAAGAAGCAGGTGTAACTTCTTGGTAATTTAAGCAGGCCAGAGAAGAAACAAAACTGGAAAGGTATGTGCAGAAAAAATGCAGGTATTACGTCTTCCAAATTGAAGGGAGTGTGGGTGTCCTGTTTGCTAATGACTTCTAGTGCAGAGAGTTCGTACTAGAATTTTATTTCTCTTTTAAGCGCTTATCCTAAGGCTGTTAGGACCTTGAAAGAAAGTTGTAAAAGAAACAAATGAGGGGAAAAATAGAAGGAAACCATAACAGCCTAGAACTCAGCAAGAAGTTGCTGGTGTTGATTAATCATTGAACGAATGTGCTTTCACAGGACCCCAAAGGGAAAGTTCTGAGGCGCTCTTGCTAGGTCTCTTCTTCTTTTTAACTTTGCTTGTTTACAAAAATGAGTAGAGCCATAACTCTTAGGGGGGAACTCAAAAATACTGATTGTTTAAGGGAAAGAATAACAATGCAAACTCAGCTCTGGGGTTTTGTACAATGGTAGGAAGGCGTTTGCTCCTCTCTGTGTTAGTATGCTTTGTATCAGTGGTGCCAGAGGATCGGAGATAGAAGTGTATGGAATCTCCATCATATAGTTCTGCCTGGGATCTCTCTCTTCTCTATTCACAGCAGCATGTAGTTCTCTGCTTCTGCTGCAGCTTTTAGTCAACTTTGCCATGTCAGGAGAGCTCTCTGGTGACTTTGGTAAGCAGGGGATTTGAGGGCTGGTGCGCCCACGTGACTCATGCCCATTGCTCTGTGCGCACTCTGATTTTTACACACGGCTTTTTTTTTATTAATGGATTGACCTTTTTGTCACTGAATCCTAGTGGTTGCTAAGCAACTTATTTATAATGACAGCTATTCTGTGACTTTTTAAGCTGTTACCTTTTAGTCGTACAGATGGTAGATAACGCAGTAACCTATTCTAAAATTGGTTCTGCCTCTTAATAAATATGTTTAAGGAGACAAGTTGTCCTGGAAGCAGTGTGTGTGTGTAAAATTCCTCATAAATGGACGTAGACGTCATGGCAGCTTCTGGAGAAATAATTTAGCACTTTTTGGATTTTCATGTTTTCTTGCCATTCTCTCTCCCTCCCCCCCCCACCCGTCATGCTTTCAAAACATCTCTGAGGACTGTGAGCTTTAAAAGAAAACTAAGACCCTAACTATTAACACTCAGAACTTGCAGCTCTAAAAGTAGCTTTAGGCAAAAAGGGTTGTTTTACTTCCCTAGAGCCTGGAGTTAGAGCTGTATTAAATTTGGCAAAACCCTAGACATGGCCATTTTGAACTTGCTGTTGTTCTGGGGAAGTCAACCTGAGTCAGCCTTGCTACACAGTCATGCACTAAGCTAAATGTGTCTCCAGACTACAAGTCTCCTCCTCACAAACATGAGAGTTGTAAGACTTATTGAAATTGACAATCAACTTGGTCTGAATCCATCTCATCAGAAGTATTTGCATGCATCAGCTTGAAGAGGAAACTCAGCACCATGTCAAAGACCAGGCCTGGAGAAAACCCGTGTTTTCCTCATTACACTTTAGAAGTACTAATCCTTCTCTGAGCCCACCTCACCACCACAAATCAGCTGTGTTGTCTTGGCCCCTCCTTGAAGTCTCAGGAGATGAACCAGAGGAAGTGATGCTAAGTTTTCTCTCTCTGCTGTGCACACAACTTGCCAGTTTTCATATTTCCCTTTGTGTCACTTACTGAATGCAGGAAATAACAAAGAATGGCATGTGCAACTGTATTTTTCTCCCCAGCTGGCAATAAGAAGCTGGAGATGGGCAGGAAGCAACCAAAGCCTGTTTAAATCCCCTTTGTACTCATTTCCTTCTAAAACGGCCCTTTCTTTCCTGTGACTTGTACCTCTTGTTGAGTATCTAGAGACTTTGCTGCTGTGATCCATTCATTAGTATTGGGGTGGCTGACTTTTGGCCTTCCTAGATGTTGCTGGACTAAAGTTCCCATCGTTCTTCTGACCCTTCACTTTGCAGGATGGAGCATCTCTACAACAGGGTAAAAAATACATCACCTTTAACTTCACTGTTCAGTTCCTTTTACTTACAAAAAAGAATAATCAAAGAATGGCTTTTGTTCTTTACTTTTGCATCAAGTAAAGACTGAATGGGACTCTTGAGAAGGTGCTGAACCTCACATTTCCAGTTTCAGTTTCTCTCTACTGCTGGATTCAAAATTTTATTTGTTAGCCTCTGTCTGTTTGTTTGTTTGTCTGTCTGTCTGTCTTTTGGAACCAAAGCTGTGTACTGTATTAGTAAAGAATCCAGTTCTCCTCACTTTCTTTGGTTGTCTACAGCTTTCTGCCCTTTTTATATGCTTCATCTGAAGGACAAAGCGGAACCCTGCTGCCTCAGGCCAAAGGTCTATCTATTCTAGCATTCTCTTATCACAGTGGCCAACCAGATAACTTTTATGTTCTGGCTCTCAGGTCCTTAACCTGCACAACCCAAGCCTGCCCCAACATGCAGTGGTCGAACACATGTATTGCATGCAGACGTCATCTCCAGGTGGGGCTGGGAAAGATTCCTGGAGGGCCACTGCCTGTTAGCATAGACCAGCCTTCACCAATTGGATGTTTTAGATTAAAAACGCCCTAACCAGAGCGTTGTGAAGTCAAGCAGCTAAATTGACTGATGGCCTGATTAGAAGGCAGCTTCATCTGCTTCAAACAGAAGGTATGGATGTTTGTTCCCTGCTCAAACCTAGACTTTCTAGAGTTGAAATGGTCTGCCCCTTTACTTTATAGTGGCTTTGCCTACGCTATTGCTTAGTGACAGTTCAGATCCTAAGGAGAGCTTGTAGTCTGTGCTGTGTTACCAATGCTATGCACAATTCTGGAGTCTGCAGAGGTTGCAGATGTGTGGTTTGAGTCACTCACAGTGTGTGGCCTATGACTGACTATAGAAACTGCCCCCATGTGTTCAGAGCCAGCATGGCTAATGGTCAGGAACAATGGTGGTTGTAGTCTAACAATATCTGGGGAGCCACAGGCTTCCAATCTCTGGTTTAGAATGTCAGAAAAATATTTAAGCTGCCATAATTTCACCCTGTGGTTCTTATAATCATTGCAGACTAATTCTGCAAATTGAGATCTGTAGAGCAAAGTATATATTGCACTTCATTCTCTGTAGGAAAATATGTGGGTGGTAAGTCTAGGATTCTATACCACTCCTACCCCTTCCAGGCAATGTTTTTGCAGGCTGAGTCTGAGTCAGTTACCTTACTCTTTCCTTTGAATTTCAGATCAGCCAAGTCTTGGGCAATGAAATCAAGTTTGCTGTGAAGGAACCCTTAGGGCTCAGGTAAGTTTGCAGGCAGAAGCTCTGTGCTAAGACTACTAAAAAGGTAAAGGTAAAGGTACCCCTGCCCGTACGGGCCAGTCTTGACAGACTCTGGGGTTGTGCGCCCATCTCACTTAAGAGGCCAGGGGCCAGCGCTGTCCGGAGACACTTCCGGGTCACATGGCCAGTGTGACATCGCTGCTCTGGCGAGCCAGAGCTGCACACGGAAACGCCGTTTACCTTCCCGCTGGTAAGCGGTCCCTATTTATCTACTTGCACCCGGAGGTGCTTTCGAACTGCTAGGTTGGCAGGCGCTGGGACCGAGCAGCGGGAGCGCACCCCGCAGCAGGGATTCGAACCGCCGACCTTTCGATCGGCAAGTCCTAGGTGCTGAGGCTTTAACCCACAGCGCCACCTGTGTCCCCTGCTAAGACTACTAGCCAAGGGCAAAATGAGCTGAAGGAAGGGCTGCAATATTGGCACTGACCTTCTGCATGTAGGCTGTTTCTTCATTGTTGTTAATGACTTTAAGAATAGCAGAGACTTGAGTGGAGAAATTTTCCAACTTGGTGTGAAGTATATTAGGTTGTTGCATTTGGCACATATCTCCTTGCACCATGGATTTTAAAGGAAATTTTCCCACCTGTGCAATTTCCAAGAGGAGCAGGCAGCTACCAGTACAAGATGCGGGAGGCAAATGCTTATGTTTCACCAAAAGCAGTACTGTGTCCCTCACCTGAGTTTTTTGTGTGCCAGGTATTAACCAACTGAATAGTTCTTCACAAAGTTCACTTGGAAACTTAGGATATTGCTCTCTTTAGTGCATCTCAGTACTGGATTTTCAGTGCTGCCACAGTAACTTTTAAAGATGAATGCTTTGGCACATGGGAGAATGGCTGTAAGGAAAAGGGGTTCTAAAGAGGGAATAGAACTTCCTAGTTCTGCTTATGGGTGCAAGAGCCCTCTTACAATAAATTCTGGGCTTCTAGAGAGCAATTTCTGGAAGAACATACTTCTTGCAATTGCAGTGATGTCCTAGCTCAGAGTATTTGATGCAGATTTTAGGCATCTGTGAGCACTTTTAAAGGACACTAAATTGAGGGTCTGGGGGAAACGTAAGCCACCTGTTTCCTGCAAGCAGAGGGACAGTTTGGGTGGTGCTTCAAGATGTGATCCATGCCTACATTTGTAGCTGTCCAAATGGAGAAGGCCTGTCTGAATAGAGCCCATAGAAACCCTAATTGTGTGTAGGTCAAAGTTGCAGAGGTGTCTTTGAAAGACTGGGAAGTTTTTGTCGATGCGCCTAGGATATTTCACACCTCCTGTTCTCATGAGCAATCCTTGTTTAAGACAAGTCTAGTCTCCCCCCCCCCCCCCGCCCCACCTCCGTTTACTTTCACAAACTCTTTGTTTCTAGCTTAAGTCAACAGAGATGATCTTAATTCAGGATTGGGAAACCCCTCCAGCAAGGCCGGGGATGATGGGCATTGCCGTCAACATCATCTGGAGAGCCACAGGTCATTCCTTCCCCCCATTCCTGCCCTCGTGTCTTTCCTTAGAGAAACAAAAGTGGCCACTTTGTATATAAAACTGACTGTGGGAGAATGTTGTCTTTAGACTGTTAAAAGCTTAGATGTTCCCATTTGACCTTTCTTGCAGGGTTTGGCAGTTTGTGACAGCTGTCATGTTTTCTGGGGTTGCCATCATGGTAAGTGACCTGCTCTAAGGTGGAGTCTCAAGTTGAGCTGGGGTGGGAATTTGGTTCAGTTTTACATGTTGTACTTTATGGGATAACATACAAACCAAAATACAGCTTTCCTTTGATACTTGTAGTTTTCTGAATTCGATGCATGTATTGGGAGAAAGCGTGCATAAAAATGGATACATGAGTGAAAACAACATACAAAATACGTTCTGTTCAGGGAAATTGTTTGCAGAAATGTGCACATTTAGGCAAAATGCACAATGAAATGCAGACAATTTTTTAATGAGGACATTAAAATAAATAAATGCTGAAGGGTGGAGAACTGAAATGAAGATGGGGGGAAATGAGCATCTAAAATTGACAAATTTATCCATCCTAGTCTATAAACCAGTCATACTTGGTACCCTAAAATGAGCATTTCCCTTTCTCCTCTTTCTTGCTCTACACCTCATTGGCCTTTACACTTGCAATGGGTGGCTGTGCTGCTCCTCTTCCTAACCAGGGCTCAGGCTTCCATCTGCATGCATTTATTCTTTCCCTAGCCATGCATGCTCATCTCTCCCTTCACTTGAGGACAATTTTTCTGAGTAAAGCAGGGTGAAGCACCGTAAGCTTTCTCCGTTGAAGTTTCTTTCTTTCCTATAGGCTCTCGCCTTTCCCGAACAGCTCTACGATGCTGTCTTTGAGGAAGAGTCGGTCAACAGTAAGACACCTATCCGTCTGTATGGAGGAGCCTTACTAAGTGAGTGCATTGCTGCTTGGCTAACCAATTGCTCATCTCATGATGATAGCTGGGTGCATGCTACAGAAATGGGGGTGGATTTCCTGGGTGGGGGTTATGCCCTGCCACTACAATATGCACAGTTCACTTCTATGGAGCAGGTGTCAAATATGCATTTTCAAAGCTCCCCTTTGAAAAGTTAAAGGGCCTGATATCTCTAAAGATATTCAGATTAACTGCTGAGATGACCAGCGACATTGGGTGAATCCACAATATTTTGTACTAATAGGTAGAGTTTGGTAACTACCTTATGTGGCAAATACTTCAAGAGGTGCAGGGACAGCATTGGGACAGCTGGCTGTTAAGTCTTGTGGCGTGTGAAGGGGAAATCATTTTGCCCTGGTCACTACAGCAGCTGGTCACTTCAATGCTGTGGCAAAACAATGGGGTGAGAATGGTGCTCACCGTAGATTTCATAAACTTGTAGCAATTGTGCCAGTAAGCCGAGATGCAATATTATGTTGTGCGTCTTGTGGAGCTGGAATAGTCGAATGATTGGTTGTGGTGGCTTTGCTCCCAAACAATAGATACCAAAAGCTATTTTGAGATGAGCATTGGAAGAGTTTGTAAAACTGTTTCTAGATTGAACCCTCTACAGTGCAGGTGGGTGTTAACAAGCACCATTGAATGTTTCTCCATAAAACAACAAAATTTATATATCTGGAAAACTAGGTTTAGGGAGAAGCCAGCTAGTATTTCCTTATACCCCCAAAGGCACACTCCTCCACTGCAACGTGAGACAGCTGGATGCCAGCAACCAGTCAGCTAGTTTTGTAAGTTCAGGGGATCTCTCTCCCGGCCCCACCCCTGCCGGTGGAGAAGCATTACCTTTTATCTGGATAGCTGCTTTAGGAACTATTGCAGTATCCATAGCGCCACATTCCTCTTGCTTTTTCTGGAAGATATTTTGAGACAAAGCCAGCTTGTGCTGGGCACAACTACGTAAGAAGCAAGGCAATGCATTCTTCTTATAATTGCAGGCTTGTGTCTGGTAGTCAGAGGCAATTCTAGTGCAGCTGGAAAACTCTTTATTGACTTATCCTGTAAGCCTGTAGCATCGCCTAGTGGTAGCAAGTGGGCATGCAGCAGTTTTGTGTTCCTCGGTGGCTACATTCACAGCACTCATGTAAAAAAGCACTATGCCACAATTTTAAACAGTCATGCTCTCCCCTTTAAAAAAAGAGACGATTCTAAGAGCCTCTGTTTGTTAAGGGTGCTAAGACTCCTATTTCCAGAGTGGTTTAACAGTCAATCCCCCTTCACAGGGAACTCTGGAATTGTAGTTCTCTGATAGGAATAGGGCTCTCCTAACAGCTCTCAGAGCCCTGAACGAACTACAGCTCCCAGAATTATTTGTGGGAAGCCATTACTGTTTAAAATGGCATCCTAGTCCTTTAGATGTATGGTGTGGTACATTTCCCCTCCCCATACCCATCATGTTTGTGTATTTCCTCTTGCCTAGAGTTGAACGGGTAAAACACATCTGTCTTTTAATGTGTACAGAGCCAAAGAAGGGGACAGGAATAGCTAAAGCATCTTGCTCTTCCTCAGCAGGTAGTGTAGGGCATTAGCTTTGCCTTGGTACTCTGTTTTTGAAATATACAAGCAGACTTTTGCTCCCGATGAGATACAGTGTTATCTTCCCTAGACCTTTTTGCCAGGCTGCTTTTGGTTCTTGTGCTTCTTCCAAGGGTTGCAGAAAATGAAAGGCTGCTACAGGGCTAGAAATGTCCTGGTGGAAGTGGATGAACGCATCTGCCAGTCTCATTAAGGGTGGGGAGGGTATTGCATGTGTAGTGCTCCTATTGATGAGAGAAGGTCCTCTATGACAGGAGAGTACAAAAGGAAATTGTGTGTGTGTGTGTGTGTGTTTCTGTTTCTGGGTGTAAAATGCACATGATCATAACAGATGCCAGGCAAGCTTTGGAAACTTAAATCTTATTTCAAAATTTTCATATCACTTTATGATTTGATATTGTTAGGTCGGTTTTAAGAGATTTCACTATAACTTCCGTCTGATGATGATGATAGCAAGATTTTAAGGAGCATATTAATGTGTTTGTATCAACAGCACTTCTTAGAAGGCTATGTCTTTCTACATGTGGCTTCAGTAGATGACACCTCCCCTTTCTCTCTGTCATCCCTATCCCTCCAATCATCTTTAGGTATCTCCCTCATCATGTGGAATGCTTTGTACACAGCTGAGAAGATCATAATGCGTTGGACTCTGCTGACAGAAGCATGTTACTTTGGAGTACAGTTCTTGGGTAAATATACCGTTTTATGGTCACAGGCACGTGCTCTCCCTTTGCTTTTATCATGGAAGGGAAACTTCGATACACGGGGTGCGGTGTCATGCTGAGGTTAATCAGGCCCAAGACACACAGGCCTTTCTTTGCAAAAGGAGACTGCAAGGATACAAGGACTTCAGACCAAACATGAAAGTTCAAAGCTTTGTTCCTAAAAATCAATATTATGAAGCTGGAATATTTCTTGTCCTTCAGAAGAGAGAACCCTAGAAAGAGGTGACTAGAAATAGGAGTGAATCAATAGCTCAACTTAGCACACTAACCCTCAGTCATAACTCCCAAAAGATGGGGTGTATTCAGACAAATGCATACCAAGGATCCAGGTTAGAGACCTTTAACAAGCAAAAACAGGGAACGGTGAATGCTGCTGACATGTGTCTCCTTGGATGTCTCTGTATTAAGGCTTTTCTGAATTGCAAGTCTTTTCCCCAGTTTGTTATCTTGGACCTCTCAGTTGCATTATTTAGAAGCGTTTATAAATTACTTGATATTTTAAGAATCTCTTAAACGGCACACAATATAAAAACAAACAATATCATTAAAACAAAAATACAATGCAAAACCAATAAAACTGTGCCATGGAAGCATGTGGAAACAAAACAAATTGGGATTCACTTGCTGCAAACAGTACATTTGGGGAGGGTGGGGGAAGTAAGGGTGCTAAATCCAGTTTAATTGTGGAACCTGAATTTGCTGGTATGCAATTAGATTCTACTTGCCAGAGCGCAACTTGGCCCTTGAGTGCCAAGTAAAATCTCGTAGCTGCTTCGATTGCATGCCTGATTTTTTAAAGGTGAAAGACGTGGAAGACATGTGTCATAGGTTGCACTCTTAAGGCTGCTGCTGCTGCAGGGAACCCACACCACAAAATGCCTTTCTGTGGCATCAGTAGCTCATGTGAAGTGGGATGTGTCATTCAGCAAGGTCTTACCTACTCCAGCACCCGTCTCTCACCAAAAACAAGCACCCCAGCTCTGTTTCTCAAGAACGTAGGAAGAGCCTGCTGGATTCAGCCACTGGCATCCTGCTCTCACAGCAGCCAACCTTTGGGAAGCCTGCAAGCGGGGCCTGAGGGCAGCAGCACTCAGAACCAAATAGACACTGCTTCATAGAAGCAACGAACTGCAGTGCTAACTTGCAACTAAAGCATCCATGTTCTGCCAGAGTAGGCATGAAGTGACCTTTTTTGTTTTCTCAAGAGGTGTTCTAGAGGGTTTTGAAAACATGTCTTTCTTTTCTTCCAACCTGCCTTTTCTCTCTCTTTCAGTCACCAGCATCACCCTGGTTGAGAGCGGCCGGGGGTCCACGGGAGCCACATTGCTCCTCATCAGTCGGGTCCTCTTTGTACTTATCAGCTTTTATTATTATTACCAACTTGGACGCAGACCCAAGAAAGTCTAACCTCCTGGACTGCTGAGGGCTGGTGCAGAGAAGGGCCTGTCATAATTACTGCATTCCTTTCGCTCATTTTTGTGGGGCTTTTTTCCCTTTCTTTCTTTCTTAAAAAAAAACAACAACCAGACTTCCTTACGGCATGCATCAATGTATAAATAAATCCAGTGCTGTTGTTGCCACCACACTGGACGTGGAAGAGGAGAGTTCAAGATGACTCCATGGTGCCTATGGGAAGAGGCCAGGAAAACAGAGATAAGGTGGCAGATTCAGGGACGTGGGTGGGCAAGGTCAGCTATTCGTAGCCATTCTCCTCTGTGAGTCTAGGCAGTGGCACATGATCAAAATACACACTCGTGGAAACAGAGTATCATATCAAAACGACATTCAAAGGGCAAAGGAAGTGATATCAGCTCTTGGGAATCTTCTCTCTACAACTAGCAATCTGCTGTTGGGGCTTTTGGTAGCATTCCCTTCGGTTGAAATGTGTGCTGGGGACTTGCCATATAAAGGGCTCAAAAGGAAGTTCTATGGCCATATTTTCCTCATCTTCTAGGACCTTGGAAGTCAGAGATTCCTTAGGTAGTGATGTCCTTGCTATGAATGCAACCTATTCTTTTTTTTTTTTTAAAGAGCATCTGCTGTAGTAATTTAAAGAAATGATTCCACCTGATTTTAGGAGTACTTGTGAAAATATCAGATTTGGCTATTGCTGCCTCTTTGTTTTGTGGGGTATCTCTCCCCCCACCCTCAACCCTACCACCCCTCTTCCTGTTGGTTTATTCTGTTGGCCTTTTTAGTTCTAAATGTTACAAAAATGCCTTCAGATGATTCTGGATGGAGTCTGTTAGAAAGGAAATGGGGCAGGGGACCAATGAGGAAACCGCGAGTTCACACAATCTCTTTGTTTACAAAAAAATGGCAACACACAGTAATACACGTGAACAGAAGTGGGCAAGATGTGACTCTCCAGATTATGTTGGAGCTTCAGCTGCAGCCAGCCTCTGCCAGCATGGCCAACCATGAGGGATAGTGTAAGCTGTAGTCCAGCCACATCTGGAAGGCCCAGGGATTAGCCACTTCTGCACTATATGGTTTAATTGCTGCCAGGCACCAGCCCTTTCAAAAGGAAAATACTATAGTTTTGGGGGAACACATTCCTAAATTGAGTAACCAAGAAAAGTGCAGGAAAAGGCCATGATAGAAAGTGGTTGCATGTACTTGCTAGACTAGTTCAATGCATATGCTGGAATGACATGTGTATTAGCCTTTACCCCCCACTCCCCGATTGTGGTGGTCCTTCTAGCCTTCTGTGAAATAGATTAGCAGTGCAAGAGGCTGTGTACATCTGATTCCTCTGTCACTTTCCACAGGATTATACCCCAACTGAATTGCTTCCTTTTACCATATTGTGAGTTTTGGATATGAGTCTGGGCCCAGAGGCATGTTTGCACATCAGTTGCCTGCTTGGTGTGAGGAAGAGGCTGCCATAGGGCTGCAAAGTCTCCTGAACTCACTGGCTGTGCTAGAGAGTGGGATCAGTGATGCTCTCTAGGTTTGATGGCCTCTGTAATGTTTGTCAGTAGTGATGGACAACCCATCCCAAACATCTGAGGCATTCTGACAATTGGCATTTCATTCTTAACCAAAATTAAAGCAATGAATATATTTCATTGATATCTCCTGCCTCAATCTCAGTGTGAATAATGTTGGAATGACTAGTATAGTTTTGATGTTGAAGGATGTTTCTCTCAGTGTGCCAATGAATTTTCCCCAAATAGGCAAACAGACCAAAGTTTGAAATCTCTCCTTCTCTTCCCCTCACCCCCTACCCTTGTTGGGATTTCAAATATAATTGGGAAGTGTTTACCATCCTCCTACAGACCACAGTCTTATTTATTACTTTGGGCTCTGCTCTAGCATTTCCCCATTTCTAAAGCTTTTGATAAATGCAATGAAGTTTCAAATCTCAGTCCTCCATAGATACACCTCACAGTATAGTCTTTGCATTTTGTACTCCCCTTGAACTGAGGCAGGAGGAATTCTGTATTGGTTGTGGATTCAAAGGCTGTTTGTCAGAACAGGTGTGTCGAGATGAACCAGCCATTTTGAAGTGGATGCAGCAAATCTAGGACAGCTGCCTGTGTCTCCACCTTTGTGCCAGGACTGCAGTACCTACATGGGACCAGCACACACTTTACCCTTTTGAGCTGAGACAACATCCTTACACCTTCAGCAGCAAGAAGAAAATGTACTCAGAAAGTCACACAAACCCTTCATGGACTGTTGGCAACATGCACCGTCTTTGGCCTGCAGTGGTCTCCTGAAGACTTTCTTTACCTTCTTTTGGCATCAAACGTCTGCATGAACTTGGACTACCATGTATGTTGCAGTTCCAGGCCGCATCAAGTGGGTCCTCAAAAACTATTTGAACTGAATATCCATGTTGATCATGCAAGTGTAGACTTTAGAATCCCAGGGTAATGGTGCCTAGTGGTCAAGCGTGAGGTTTAACTCCTCCAACCTGAGCAATTTTGTTAATGCTAGTTTTAAGTGTCACTCTCAGTTTTTTCGTCTGTATGTACACTATGTGAAACAAGTACGGTTTTCAGCAGTTGCTGCCTGGCTTTGAGCATTTTGCATCAAGGAGGGTCTGGGACTGGGGCTGGGCCTATTTTGAAGATGACTGGACTGCAGAAAGAGGAGCCTTTTCAGAGTTTCTTTCACCTGATGTCCAAAAATCATGAGTTGAGCTGGGGGAATGAGGAACCATAACTGCTTCTAAATTGCAACTTTTTTGTCTACTTTCTGGTCCCAATGTTTATACAATCGGCATTTGAAAAAAACAAAATCATCAGTAAAGTCACATCTGCTTTCACTTTGACCAAAATTCACCTTGGGATAGTCAACAAGTCACACCGATAGTGGATACCTGGCCTTGTAGGGCTGTTACCTGAGGCATGTTCTTGTATTTGTGGCTGCAACAGGCATGGGTATGAGTTTCATACAGAAGAGAAGAGGCCATTGCTCAGTAGTAGAGCACATTATTTACATGAGGCCACCATAACACAAGAGATCCTGCCCCCGTGGAATCCTGTTGCTCATGCTGTTGTTTTTCATAGCACATGCTACCTTCCTCCCTCATGCAACTGGCCTTGATCTCTATTTTAGAGAAAAGCAGGCAAAGCAATTCCAGAAGTGTTAAACGACTTTGCACACAGCAAGGCAGCTACTTTGAAGCCACTGTGACTCAGGCATGGGGTGCAAGAAGCTCCCTTAATGTACTCCCTTGAATGGTAGCAGCTCTCTCAATCTGGGATCTCCTATAAACTCCCTTTTATTAACCTTTGTAGAGCTTTGCCCTGTGAGGATTAATTTGCTGCTACTAAAGTGGGTTTTTTGTGGGGGCTTCTTTTAATCATTTGCAGAAATGTGGTTTCACTTGCATGGTTTCCACATATGTTCCCTGCTATTGTTCCTCTGATCAGTTGTAGCTTTAGTGCTGTTTTTAAACTTGAAAGGGCTTCTTCCCTACATGATGTCAGCCATGTGGGAATCATGTAGTGCCATGTCCCCAGCCAACAAAAGCAGGGTGGGAACATTTCTCCAGACCAGTGGTCACTGCTTTGCCCAGTACTAGTGGGGGCTCTATTACGCAGCATGACTAGCTGGGATTCCATATTGAAGGATGGTTATCCCCATGCTAATGCCATTAATGCACAGGGCATTTCTTTGTCCATTCAGATGCATATCCAGTTTATTTCATTCTACCTCAGCAATAGGGGTGTGTCCCTCTTTCCCAACCCACACCTCAACAGCTGACCCCTTAAAAAAATTCTGCACTCTTTTGCAAACAAGAGTGAGAACTAAAAAGACGTGGTTGTATGGGATTATGGTACTCGCTCTAATAATGTGGCTTTTAACCGCTGCTGCCATGCAGTATTTGAGGTGGATGCCAGTGGCATCAAACCTAAGTTGATAGCAGTGGTAGGCTGTTGTTGCTAATGTAAGACTAGCCAAGACTGGATGCACAAGACAGAGAACCAACGCAGCTGCAGCCACATACTGCTTGCATATCGCTGCACAAGTCTCATTTCACCAGTTATCCTATACATAAAATGCACATGGTTAGTGTTCATCCTACCTTTCTCAAAATCAAACATGACTTTGTAACTGTGCACACAATTTTTTTTTAGGAATCTGTCCAAATTTATGAATGGCTTATCACAGAGCCTTCGTTATGAATCCTGGACCTGAAAATTCTTTCATCTAGGTATATATATCTGTGGGAGGGAGGGGGATTCCCAATCAAATATTATTCATCATTCACCTTGTACCTCTTAACACCCAGCATTTTGAATGTCTTCTACATAGTTACTTACAGTGCAATCCTGCGATGTATCTCAGAAATAAGCCTGATGAAGTTCAACAGGACTGATGACCAGGAGCAGGTAAATAAGGAATGGTGACAGTAGCCCAGCTGCGTTCCTATTACAATAGGAACAGATTAGCAAAGCAGTGTTTGCAAAGTAACAGAAGTACCTAAACTCTTTCCAAAGCTACTGAAGCCTTTGAGGTGATCTGTTCGGTGAATTTATACATCTTCCCCATTAGTCAGTCAGTCAGTCATCCCAAACTTTCCAAGGCATTACCATGCCACTTGCCAAACAACAAAAAGTGGTTGTTTTTTAAAAGGGGTGGATTTATTGCACCAGGGCCACAGAATTCTATAACCCACTAATTGTGCAGCCCTAAAGTTCCATTATGGACTTTATTAGTTTAGTTCGTTAGCTATTATATTTGTATACCACCCTTCAGGCGAAGATCACTGGGCTGTTTACAACATAAAAACTACAAAGAGAAAAGAGATAATAAAAGCAAAAGAAACCAATAAGCCCCCTCCCACAGACACAATTTAAAAACCACAAAAGTTAATCAGCCTTAGGCTTGGTTGAAGACAAATATTTTCACCTGCTGCCTAAAGATACATAATGAAGGTGCCAAGCAAGCCTCCTTGGGGTGAGCATTCCACAGACAGGAAGCCCCCACAAAAAAGGGCCCATTTATGTGGCACCACCCTCCAGACCTCTCATGGGGGAGGTATATGACGGGACTCAGAAGAGGATCACATCAAGTCCAGATTGGTATATCTGGGTCCTCGAGGTATTGCGGTCCTGAGACATTTAAGGCTTTATAGGTCAAAACCAATTAGACCCAGAAACTAACCAACAACCAGTGCAGTCAGGTCAGGATCAGTTTTAATATGCTCAAAGCTGCTTATCCCAGTGAGCAACCTGACTTTAATTCTTCCTGCAACATACTGCATCTAGAGTCACCCCTGAAAATAAAAAAGGCTTCCTTAAAGTCAGCAGAAGTTTGGAAAATACTTGCATTTTTCATGATTGACATAGACCCTCCTAGCTAGAACTAGTGTTCACTGTTTGGGCTTTAGGAAAAACCATTGTCACAAAGTTTTATCACTCCTGTGAGAAAGAGATAGCAGGTTGTTTTTTAAAAAATGTAAAAAGTGAAGCCATTTTTGGTATAGTGTCTTTATTTTTGTCTTTTTATTTTCATTTTCCTAAAGAAATGCACTTGGAAACTGTGCAGAATTGCTTCGGCGTAGTGTTCTGTTTTATGTTACAAAAACCCTTTCAATATAAAAAGCATTACAATAGGGAATACAAGTTAAATTAGCTCTAGGTTTCTAATAAAAGGAACATTTAAAATAGATTTCAACATTTACTTCAAGTGGCCCATTTTCCAGGCACTTGCAACAGTGACAACAGATGGGGGCGGGGGGAACCGAGTGGATCTAGGTTCACAAAAACAGATTACAGACATAAACTTGAGGGTGAAGCTCTCTCTCTCTTTGCAAGTTCCATTTCAAAGCTTGGGAGTTGTGCAATACCTCAACTGCTCAGTCATTTCAGTAGGACTTGCTTGAGAGCTTTATGCTAGAGTGCGTCCCTTCCTCTGAAACAGCTAGATGGACCCAGTCAGTGCTGGTCTCTGCTTGCACAGCACTGGGAATCCAGTGTTAGGTTTTCAATTTCTGTATTCAGCAGTTGTGTGGACTAGGTGACTGGGTTAGTCGCCTAAATGTTTCCCTGCTACATCCTTCCTATAGCCCGGGAAGCTTCTGTGCAGCTTAAGGAGGACGGAGTGATGCTCACAGTGACATCAGGACATCGATTCCTCCAATTGTCCTCACAAGCTGGCGCCTCTGGCCCTAAACATTCCCTGCAAAAAAAAAAAATCACTGCACGCCACTGGTATTCAAGCTTGCAGCCTAACTAACCCCCCAACGCTAAAATGGAGGAAGTCAGTTGCAATGGAGTTAACAGAGCTTCTTCCAAGTGTCATTAGAGATTTGGGTAAGAGAGTTCTTTTCCATAACACAGCCCAGGTAGCAAGAAAATAACCTGCAGGAGGGGGCTATGGCTGGGTTCCCCAAGAGCCACAAAATCAACCAGATAAAGGATTGTTCCTTTTAGACCATGAAGGTGCAAATATTTTTTATTTGTGTTCAAGTAAATGAACATAACATTTCCTTACCCCTCAAATGGTTCCTTCCCAGTGTTGGGGCTCATTCCCACTGACCTTTTGCCCCGTGCTTTGTAGGCACAAATCTGCACTTTCAAGCTCTCATGTCCCAGCACTTTTTGTTTTTCTTTTCCCCGGTTTCCCCACTCTTTATTCTGCTTCGGAACAAATGGCAATTCAGGTTTTCAGCAGATTGCTGTTTGCTCTGTTTCAGCTGTAAAGAGCAGGTTTTCACAGGGAAAGCACTAGGGGGAAATAATAATAATAAAGTGTTCTGACACAGAGCTTTCAAGTGCAGAGCTATGCCTAGAAAAGCAGCACAAAAGGAAGTCTGGGTGAGCCCTTGGTGGTGTTCCGCAGTTGCCACAGATGCCTACACTTTGGACAGATACTACTGAAGTACTAGTCATTTAGGTACACAGGCAGGGACCATCTCAGCAACAGTTTCCACAATGCTCTGAAGCTGTTTGTGTTACCTTTACCAAAAATGATGGCTGTGCACATGATTGATTTAAAGAAACAGGGAAGATGAAGCAGGTAGATGGAAACTGAAGGCAGCAGGCAAGAGAAAACCAAATGCCAGTGAGAGATAGAAAATGTCTCCCACAAGGGAGAACACAGGCCACAGCAGCAGAACTTTTGAAAGAGGACAGTGATGTCAGGAACCTAGACTCAAGCTGCCATAAGCTCTCTGCAGGTGTCCTCAAGCTCATTGACAGAGAGGGTGTGGGGTTGTGCATGTTGTCACCTTCACCCCAAACATCTTTCCACAGTGAGTAAAAAACTCTGGAGCAGGGATCGTAAGCATGTTCTGTTGAACAGCTCTCTTGGTGATTAGGAATGCTGAAAACACACCGTTCCAGAGGGTTAGGGAGGACTGCAAAAGGTATTCAGCGAAACATGCTCACAATCTCCTCTTCAGACCCAAGTGAGAGGTCAGGAGCAGTGGAGTCGCCCACCTGGCACTGCAACCTCTTCCTGGGTATAGCTTCAGAAGTTTTTGCCTTGTCTGCCATGATTGCCATTTAAAGTGTGGCCATGCTCACTTTAAAGGTCAGAGGAGACAAATCCTTAAAGGGTTTTTGGGTAGCTGGCGCCAGCTGGAGCAAACAGCACTGTAACATCCATCTTTTTTTCAGTTGTGCTGCGCATTTCCCTCACTCTACAACTTGCAGAACTCAACTAAATTCAAATGAAAACCATACCTTTTATGGGAGAGATTGTCAAGGATCACACGAAGATTCAAGTCAGCATTTGAAGTCATTTGTTAGGCAGAGATTCATTATATATTTTTAAAAGCATTTTCTCATTGCTTGCCTCAAGTGGGGCAACCTCCACTGTTTCTGAGATAAATGCTCATTGATGTGCTTCCCAGTATACCTCTCACGCCATGTGGTATCACCATATCCCAGTCCTTTTGCCAGTTGCCTACTGCTGCTTCTGGGTGCCGCATATATTTCTTTGCCAGTTTGTGTCTCCATAAGCCACTTGTTCAGCATATTACTATCACTATGGTCTTAACAACTCACCAGCATCTCTGGCAGCACACATGGGAGAGATTCAGGTCAGGGCATACGCCATTCCATTTAGGTTTTTCATAACTCATGGGAAGTACTGAGTGAGAATTGCTCAGAACATAAGCAATGTACAAGAGTCACAAATGAAACTGTGCAAAGGACAACTGCAAAGGTTTCTCACTGCTTTCATTGCCGTTTGGGAAGATATATTTTTTTTCCACACAGCTGAAAGGCACACACTGAAACATGAAGACAACAAGCTAATCAGTTGCTACAAAAGGCCAAACTAGGCAACATAATTTGCACGTAACATGGTGGTGACAAAACATTCAAAAGCTTTAAAAACAAAACAAATAATTATTTCTCCTTAAGGGAGACAGCACCAACAATTACAGATGAGAACATTTTTTTTTAATTAAACAATGGTGAGGGAGTCTGCTGTAGAACTGCCTTTGCCTCCCCCCCCCCCCCTCACAGAATACTGAACAGAAAATCCATTATGACAAAGAAAAGGTATGCACTAAGTTTCTGATTTCATTCCATCCTCCTCCTGGACTTGAAAAGGATGCCTCTTCTGCTATTGTCCAACACAGCAGGCTCAGCTCCTCCTATATGTTTCCAGGTGAAGGAATTTATCAATTCCTCACGACACAAGAAAGCTTGAAGCATCTTGATATTTCAGGTGATAGTTTTCTGTCCATCTTGACTGAGGACTGTTGTTTAAAACTGGCCTGACCTGTGTCCGTCACAATGCTTTGGCTGAGAAGTTCCCTTTGGATGCTGAATCCTGATCCTACTTATATTTGGGGGGAGGGCATCCTTCACTTTCTCACCAATTGATGTAGCACAATCATGTTAAAGATGTGAGTCCCACGCGGCATCCAGCTTCATGGAGACCACCAGAACTCACTCCTTTCCTGTCTCGTAGGCCCCTAGTGCAACCCAGTGTGTGTGGCTTCTGATGAATGACGGTCCTGGGAAACGACAACATAGTGCACAGCACCTCAAAGTTCCAGCCCCTGAAGTACAATCCTTTTGGTCATTCATATATTACAGTCCTTCCCCACCCCCACTTTGTTAGCCAAAAAACAAAAGTTCATCTTCTCTCTTTCCTTTCTTCAAAGCGTGTAGTCGGAATATGCTCAGCTGGTCATGGAAAGCTTTCTACTGGATCCCCCGAAAGAGGCACATGGCAAAGATCATGGCAAACAGCTGAGAAGAAGTTAGAAATGAGACAAAACAGCCCATTAAAATAGAAAGACTTGACCAGACTCAGCTGTGGTCCAGCTCTCAAAGCAAGCACATCACAGCACAAAACAAGCATGAAGGGCACAAAGTCAAATATGCCCCAAAAGAGCCCCCTAACTGGGGAATTCTGAACACAGCACAAATGTGTACATGTGTAACATTAAGCCAAGCTGTAGGGTTTTTTGAACTAATGTGCACTTGCAGTTTAAGTGCACCTACTCTGCTACCCTAGCTGGAAAAAGGGACAAGCTATAGAACGGTTGGCTTAGGTTTGCATCTGAAGCTGTGCATGTGATTTCTCTGCCTGCAAACAAACCACAAACAAACTAGGTTTGTTACTGACTTCCCAACCATGGTTTGTTTGGGAGAAACAGACCAAGGTAATGCTCCATAGTCTGTTTAGGACAAACAAATCATGGAACATTAGCTAATGCTAATTCAGCCCTCTGTGGTTTATTCCCCAATTAGCTAATGGAGGAATGAAGTGAGATTATTCAAGCTGTAAGCCACCCAGAGTGGCTACGGAAACCCAGCCAGATGGGTGGGGTATTATTATTATTATTATTATTATTATTATTATTATTATTATTATTATGTGTGTGTCAGTACATTGCTTGGTATATGGAATTTAAAGCAAACCACGGAGCTTGGCTTTAGCATTATCTGCAAACAGTCAATATCCTTTGATTGTTTTATTGAACTGTACAGCATTGGCCAATATCACTGGCTTATTAAAAAAAAATACATTTAAAAGCCCTCTTTGCTGGCAAAGTATCAAACATATGAATAATTTCAAAATTAATAATTAAATGTATCTATTTTGATTTTACAATTTCAGATAAATAAAACCCCTTGAATTCATTTTAGATACAAATTCAGAATGAGCAAATTCGTCATGTCTGATGCATCTATTGTTTACACTATGCCCAACAGCAGAGGGCAGTGTCTGGTTATATTTTCTCCCTTCAAATAAATTCTTCCACTTTTAAACTACTACAGATAATATACAACTAAATTAGACAGGAAGATTTGGTGGGAAGCTACAAAAAGGAAACCACATGATTTATGGTGTTTAGCGTACCAACTCAAACTGCTTTGAGGTTTAATTTACAATTAAAAGGTATGCAAATTCTATTAAAAAGTAATAATGAAACCTTCCACTATACCTCGATGGCTAATACGCCAATGGCAAGAGCTCCTGCAAGGTACACGTACGTCTCAAAGGAGTTAAGTATCACAGTGTAGCAGCCCTAGGAAGAAAGAAACTGCCATGAACCAAACTCATAGTCAAATTGTTTCAGGGGTCATTTTTTATGACCTGGTAAGACATGAAATGACAAGGTCCCTCTTCAAGCATCCCTGGAGGAAGGCGCGTCCATTAAAAGTTCATTTTGACAGCATAGTCCATAGGGACACAAAAGCTGATCAACTAAGCATAATCCAGGAGTTACAGCAAGGCTGACAGAAACTACAGAGACCCCATTTGTTCTACAGGATGCATAGAAACGTAAACAGGTGAACAAATACATTGCGTTGCAAAGGAAAAGAGTTCAACAAGCTGACTTAAATTTTCTTTTTCAACCCACCTCTGGAGATAAAACTTCTTGAATTCCAGACACAGTCATTAATTAGTTTTACAATACTGAATGAGTCCAGGTCAACTAGTATGTTTTTTCTGAGGTGCTACCATCTTGACTTTTAGAAGACATCTGAAGGCGGCCTGTTTAGGGAAGTTTTAAATGTTTGATGTTTTATTCTGTTTTTAATATTCTGTTGGGAGTTGCCCAGAGTGGCTAGGGAAACCCAGCCAGATGGGTGGGGTATAAATAAATTATTATGTTGTTGATGATGAAGCGGAATTTCAACATCTCCATTCTATGGCAATGAAAATCGCAAAACCTGCCACCTTTAGAAGAAGTTCACGTCATCTCTCTGGCTTGGCAAGATCTCAAGTTTTCAAACATTTTGCAAAATCTATCCCTTTTAAGGGTGCACCACCAGGGCTCTGCAGAGGTTGGGCCACCACTGTATCCACAGTCTCAGCAGCAACAGCAAAACATAGGCAGGATGGCAGGGCCTGATCCCTTTGCCAGCTCTGGGCTGGCACAGCTCTTAGCTTCAGGCCAGGCCCAACGCATAGCAGCTGTGAGACCACATCTTAAGGTCCAACTCAGTGCCACACTCTCCCTGCCCTCAGAACGTGTAGGGACTTACCGCTGGCCATCACTGGTGGAGGAAATGTCAGTGGGCGTCCTGCCCACGCAGCATGTTTGGCAGCAGGCTGGTTTAACCGCCAAAGTTAAGAGAAGGGACACCTCTATTCCATCCCCACACCTGCCCCACTAGACTGTGTTTGGATTGCTCTGCCTGCATCTACTCCAGCTTGCCTTGGATATAGTTTATAACATCAAATCAGGGTAGGTAAATAACAAAATTACATGCCGATAATACTGAGTCCTCAAGCCAATGGCATCGCTCTTGGATCTGCAAGTTGTCACGCTGTATCAACCATTCTGGGTCCCTCAATTTCCTGCCCATGTTTCCTCATGTTTTGGCACTTTACTCCAAAATAATCTCTTGTTCACCACACATACCACACCTGCCCACAGGACTACTCACTCTCCCCTTGTACATTATTACATGGACCACTTAGCCTCTTTGCTTCTGCTGAACTTGAGAAGCAGAGATTTTGACTAGATGGCACTAGAAAGAAGGGAATATTCCTTGCAACCTTTGGAACAAATATGCTGCCCAAAAGAGCTGGGCAGGGACTGCCTTCACTACTTCTGCCAGTTATAAGAAACACAAAACAGGTTTCAATTCTGTATGGCGGATGGCTTGCGGTTGTGAAAGCCGTCACAGATCCTTGGGTTCAACTTTCTCTCCTGTTCTATAGGCATACTGTGTGGTGTTGTGAAAGTTACCACCTCTCAATCTCGGTTCCTCATCTGAAAAATGTGGGCAACAGTAAATCACATTGAAGGATTGTGGAAAGTATCATGAAAGATCATTGAACACTTTTGTTCCACAGTGTTAATCAAAAAAGAAAGGGGCAAAGTCTACATCAATTTTGGCAAAAATAAGTTTTAAAAGGGACTTTAAGATGCGTGCTTGCACACACCATACGTACATTTTGCCCCCAATAGTTTAAAATCCCATTTCTGTGTTGCCCTTACCTGTTGGTTTTGATACATATCATTACCCCTGAGACACTCTTCTTTGTTGATGAATGCTCCATTACGAGATTGGAGTTCCCGTCGGCAACAAGCTTCAGGAATTGCATCGTGTGAATACAGGGGACGAAGATGAGGGTCAATTTCAAAATCTTCTGGACCATTGACACCACAGCAGCCAAACTAGCAGACAGGAAAGGTGATTAAATAGTGGATACTGTCTCTCTGCAGGATAAGAGGCATCACAGAGCCATTGAAAATAATATGAAACCTGAATGACAGAAGATGCATAGGAACCATCCATATTCAAATGGATTCAATATGGCAGGCTGTGTGGCTTCTGCAGCCATACAAACAACACACAATTCTAGATTCTCTCAAAGCTTTCCATGCTTCATTTTCCCCCTCTTTCCTCCCCACCCAGCCTTTTAAAAAAAAGCTTGTGACTAGCCATTAGGATTGCGAAGGCAAGCTGGAAACTGTGGGTGTAACATATGGCGAAATCTTCAAAGATCAAAGTTGGCTCAGGGGAGTTTCCAGTGCTCAGTCTTTAGTGCCCTGGATAGTTATTTGCTCTTTCTCATAATTAAGCAACACAAAGTAATTCTGCAAAATAAGCATACGTGTGCATGTAAAATCTACATGGTTTCTACTGCATAATTCAGCCTTTCTTGGTGCAGAATGTAGGTTGCCTCGACATAGAATATACACACATCTCAATATTGCTTTTAATACAGTGGAACGGCTTCTCTGGGAGTTTAAGACAGATAGAAAGGAAAACTACAAAGCCTGCCTTAACACAGAATGAAAGTGTTTTTCGCTGTTGTAATTAGTTTTATGGATAATGGCCAATGTGATTTATCCAGTAGAATAAGACATCCTCTCCTGCCTGCCTATCTGCCCAAATCTTCCTGTAGCTGATGCTCCATTGGCACGGCCAAACGTAATGTACAGAAGGACTCCCGGTTTATTTTTATTTTAAGTAATTAAATATTGTCGGTGCCTGACTGATGGGAGGATGAGATTAATATTTGACTATCTTCAGAACTAATGGACAAGCATTATGGTTAGTCTCTCCCTGTCTTCTTAATAATATAATGCTAAAATGAAAGCCATCACAACCAATTGTCACATCAGTTACAGAGAACTATTACAGAGAACATTCACCATGATCCAGGAAGAGTAGGGGTGAGCAACCTGTTGCCCTCCAGGTGTTGCTGGACTACAATTCCCATAATCCCTGACCATTAGCCATGGGAGTTGAAGCCCAATGATGTCTCAAGAGCCACGTTCCTTACCCCTGAGATAGGGAATGGAATCAGGCTTGATTGCAGACAATCCACCAGGCTGATGCAGCTGCACGAGTGTAAAAGAAATAACAGCCAGCTGTTTGGCCATTGTATCATAACCATACATATCTGTCTAGGCTTTGTAAGGCTACTTAAAGGGGACTAGTGACAATTCATTAGGGCTCAGGGTCCATCTGCAGTGATGCACTAGGCAAGCTACTACTCACTGTGATCATGACCGAGTTCCAGGTGGAAGAGAAGACGTCAGAGTCATTGTTGCCTTGATAGTGCTTCTTCAGTTCCTTTGTAAAAAACTCTCTGGTCAACTGCAACATACAGAATGAAGCAAAATGAGAAATGATTCATGCCTGCTATTCAAAGTGCAGAAATATAGTTTCTAGCAGTGCTTAGATGCTGCCAGTGCTCTGAGCACATCACAGATTAACCTTACAAGGTCGTCTAATTTTTGTGATTGAGACGGGGTGCTAATTCCACCTGGGTCCAGGATAGCCAGCACGAGAGATGCTTGCTGATAAATTGATAGGTGACCCATATCCTTTATTCTGAGCTGGGATAGAAAAAGCCATGGCATGAGGGGACTTCATGTTCCCTTGAAGTTTGCTCAAGACACTCCTCCCACCTAATAATTTGAGAGGAAAGACTTCAGTTCAGTGGTGGAGGGAGCTTATGCTCTGCATGCAAAGGTCCCAGGTGAGGTTGGGAAACCCTGGAGAAATACTGTACTTTTCACATGCACTCCCATCTCTTCCTGCAAAGCCAAGAGGGAGACATCTGTCAAGTTTTGTTTCAGTTTAAAGTAATCTCAGCTTTAGTGCTGCATTTGAACCAGGGGGCCTGGTCAAAACTGTAAATGAAGGTTCTTTAAAAGTACATCTGAACTAGACAGAAGCATTCCTCCCAGCCACTCAGAAGGAGGAGAGAAAAGGGGCAAGGATGTGAACTCTATGCTTTGCTCAGATATGCCGAGTCTCATTCATGTAGTGCTACACCATGGTTTAGGACTGTGTGTGAACAACCCTAGTGTTGTCTCATTCCACTGCTTCTCCAGTTTTATAGGCAGTAATTATACTTTAACACTGTACATGTTCAATGCTCATAAACTTTTGTTAATTGCACCTTCAACTGTCATGGTGAATGACAACTGCAAATAAAAACAGAAAATTAAATACCAGTTCAGGCCACTTCCCTCCTATAAAGGCTGGGAATAAACTGAGAAGAATCTCAATCGAAATGATGGCAATTTACTGAAAGCCGCTTTCTCATAAGAGTACCCTTCGTGGTCACTGCTAGAACCATCTTTCTAGATCCCTCTTAGCACTCATTCACCCGTGAAAGCATGGACCCAAGGAGTTTTCTGTCTGTCTTGTGCCTTCTAGCCAAGGGTCCAAGCATTTTTGCCTTAGCCCTGCTACTTTCCCATAGCAAACTCAGTCTTTAGTGCTAAATCGGAACCAACGGCAATCTGCAGAAAACTCATCTTTTCTGACTCAGCACTAAACCACAGGTTTTCATGGGGGAGAAGAAGCAGTTCAAAGTGTGGATGAGCCCTCAGTCATGCCAGAAGTATAGCAGAACAATTTTTAACCAGGTAGGTGAAAACGCATGCACACACACATATAGCATTCTGATGCTTCATCATTTAAGCAGAATGAGCACTTAACAGTTAAGACTTAACAAGTTCTCAGTAATACAACGTGTGCTACCAACACACTGGGGGGGTCATTTTACTTTTTATATTGTTTTCCCTGGAACTTTATTACTAAAATTAATGGAAATCCTGCAGACCTCACAGAAGTCACAGAGGGCTTGTTGAAGCTACACCTCCAGCAACTCCAATGTGAAGAGGCCATGTTCCCTTCGAGTGGAAATGCCTATTAGTCAGACCGGATGGAGATTCTCCCCCGGGAAATAACACAGCACCGTCAGGGGCCTCGGGGTTAGAAGGTGCCACTCCATGTGCTCCAGCATTGTGTTTCCCTTCCCTTCTTTTGCATAATTTACCCGCCCAGGCTCCCATCCTGCGGAGACAGCCGCCCAGACTTTTTATTGATGCTTGTCTATTTCCTAAGTGCAGACTTTGAAACTAATATTACAGTTGGTAATAGTCCCAATTGGCTTCCTTTGACCAGTTCTGAAACAAAAGAGTCATTTGAATATAAAGTGAAACCTTTATTTTGACAGGCGTGATCCCAAAGGAAATGTTTGAGGTTTGTGTTTGTGATTTTTATGAGATTTGACCTAAAACAAAGCCCAGCGCTGGGATTGTGCTTATTGGCCAGAAAAGAAACTCCTTCCTTTCACTAGTATAACATTTTACTTTGTTCCAAGTATCTGGACAAAGGTGGGGGCGGGAGGAAGTTAATAACCTAAGTCACACGGCTTATTTTCAGTGTTAAAAGAAATCTATAAAACAAAGCAGTCTAAAATCAGTAGTACTGACCAAGCACTGTTTCTCTCCTTTATTAGAGGTTTGTGTTAGGCTACGAAGGTCTCTCTGTGTCCTATCCTCGCTGCATAAAAATACTTGAATTAATAGATGCAGTATTCTGTAGTGCTGCTGCTGAGTCTCATAATTACCTATGTCAGCATACAAATTTGGCACTCTTGGAATGTGTACTTTTATTCTAAGCAGACCTCCCTCCAGGTTGGAATGCAAGCTGAGCTGAAGAAGAACTGCTTGGGGGCCCAGGGAGAAAATGGGATCCCCCACCCACCTCATTAACTGCCTGCTGCTGAAGCAGGGAGAAAAACCTCCCTCCCCATCTTCTCATTCCCTCCCCCTCCCCAAACTCCCCTTTTGCTTGGGATGCTCCTACATTACAGAAGGAAGGAAGGGGGTGAGGAGAGAAGAGGAGGTGATAAAGAAAGCAGCTCCTCTCCCAACAGGTAAATTCTGAAATGACAAGCAAAAAAGGACTACTGCCAGTCCCAATATGAACTTGACCTCAGGCGCTGAAGGGCACATCTATGCTTGTAATTATTAAACAGCAGGAAAGTTATTCAGCAGGTATTGCTACTGCTATGAAAGCTGAAATGAATTGGGGGTAGCATCACCCTGCCATATAGCTATTATTGTGAGCTTTCTGAAAGGCAACATTTGGTACATGATGTGGGGAAGGTCATTTCTCTCAAAAGCATCCAGACTGATCTAAGCAGAGTAGGAAGAATGGATTCTTCCACAGCTACTACAAAGCTTGTTTATCTTCTTCCACTTGAGAGCACATCCACCACCTTAATATGCTGATCTTCCTAATGAGATATTTTAGTAAGTTGTGGCAGTTATCGATGAAAAGCAG
Source organism: Podarcis melisellensis (assembly GCF_964234715.1). Lineage (NCBI taxonomy): Eukaryota > Metazoa > Chordata > Lepidosauria > Squamata > Lacertidae > Podarcis > Podarcis melisellensis. The sequence goes on from NC_138528.1 coordinate 51,507,171, forward strand.
CCTCCAGCTGCTACTCGATGAGCCTCACACATGACAAATAGCACCTAGCAGCAATTGTTGTAGTGCTGTCACTTGTAAGAGAACAACCTTTCACCTGTCTCTTACTATGAGACTTGCCCGTGATCTCTTTAGAGGAGAAAACATCACTTTCTGTGGTGGTGGTGGTGTATCAACAACCACAGTCTTCAGCCTCACCATTCATTTCATTTTTAATCAGACTCAAGTTCTAAACTTCTAATAGTGGTTTTTGCTCTTTCTTTTTCAAAACCACTTTGTTTTTAACATTGTTTTAAACCTCTAAACTGTGAGCTCTTCTCAACTGTTGCTGACTCTCCCTCACTGCTCCCCTCTCAGTTCTCTTCTCCAGCCCTCAGAGCTTTATTCAAGGGAAGGCTCTTCTCCTCTAACAGCTTCAGCCATTTGAAACCGATTCCTTGCCTGTCTGCTTCACTGCTATCTGCCCTACTTCAAATCTCAGCAGATAACATCTCTCTTAAGCCTTGTTGTGGTTCTTAATTTCTTCTTTCCCCTCTGCTATTAATTATTTACCTCTAACTATATAATTTAACCCCATACAGTGCTGTGAAAGCTTTGGACACAAGATGTTGTACAAGGAAAAGTTGTGTTGCACCATAAGGCAGACAGTGAAGCGTCTATCAATTACATCTGTCTCAAGAGGGAGACGGGCTATGCAGAGCATTAAGCAAAATACCACCTCACAAGCCAATAAGCTAATAAGGAAGTGCGGAGAGACTGCATCTATACTGAATGGTACAGCACTCAAAGAAATAATTTCCACACTTGCCAGGATATTTAATATCCTTTCACTCTGATCTGTTACTTCAGCACAACTAATTACCTTCAACTTTCTACCTCCATCACCATATTGTGGCTCGGCTGCCTGAAGTAACAGTAGGCCAAAACATATTACATTACCTCTTCACCACCACTCTAAATTTTTATCTTAGGAAATATTTATCCACCCACTTAGTTGATTTAGCACTTGACACTGAACCAAAGGGATGGTATACATGGCGCACAGCTGTGTTCAAGTGGTAATTCTGGGCCAACTGGCCACCCCCGCCCTCCAAACAAACCTTCCCACCTCACAGGTTTATGCTGGCTTTTAAGGAAGCATTGTGCACCAAGATATTGTCACTAGGTGAGGGATAGCTCATGTGGTTCCCTCCAGGTGTTGTGAACTACTACTCCTATCAATCCCAACCAGTGCCCACGCTGGCTGGAGCTGATGGGACTTGTAGCCCACAACATCTGATGGGGAAGGGCCACAGCTTTACATGTGATAGTTTTCTGGCTCAACCCCCAGCATCTCCAAGCAGACTCCCCTGTCTGAAATCCTGGAAAGCTACTGCCACTGAGTATAGATTCTAAACTGTAGACGATACTGAGATAGATGGAGCAAGAGTCTTACGCTATATGAGGTAGCTTCCTATGATCATATGCAACTTCTGCAGAGTCTCTTCTCCAGATTCCTCCACCTGAACGCAGCCTGATATGGTACCCCATTTATAGCCAAGTAGAGACCTATATTTTGGGTGGCGCTGTGGTCTAAACCACTGAGCTTGCCGTTCGGAAGGTCGGCGGTTCGAATCCCCACAATGGGGTGAGCTCTTGTTGTTTGGTCCCAGCTCCTGCCAACCAAGCGGTTTGAAAGCATGCAGTGCAAGCAGATAAATAGGTACCGCTCCATCGGGAAGGTAAATGGCGTTTCTGTGCGCTGCTCTGGTTCGCCAGAAGCAGCTTAGTTATGCTGGCCACATGACCCAGAAGCTGTACGCTGGCTCCCTCGGCCAGTAAAGTGAGATGAGTGCCACAACCCCAGAGTTGTCCCTTTACCTTTTACCTTTAAGAATAGCATGGGCAGCACATGTCCTACTTGTCCTGCTAGCGTCCCTGCTAATATGGCAGACTGGGCTGGCTCAACTACAGTAGGAACACAAGGAACACTACTTGGGGCAGCAATACATTTAGGAGAGTCAGTGGAGACTATGTGATCTAAGTGGTGCGCTCCATAGTCCCTTGCAAAGTTGCAGAAGATACTTGGGCCACAGCGCTAATATCAGAAAGACCACTAAGGGTGCCAGAATAGCCATTGTAAAATGCAATGATTCTAGAATATGCTTCTCAGAATGCTCAGAGAGGCTCCTTGCAGCCATAAAGTGTCACACCCACCCAGCCAAGTACAGGCATATGTTGAAAACTTTGTGAGTTGTGAGGTCACTAGGTGAGCTGGATGCAAGAAATGAATGCTGCTTGTGCCTGAAGGATAGTTTGCACAGCCACATCCATAGTCTATTCTTTTGGTTTCCCTCCCTTAATGCTGCAACATGCTCAAAAACACTGTACAATCACAGGAAAGGATATCCCCATTGTTCATAGGCACACGGAAAGAAAAACATGCACACCTGGACTGCTGATACCTAAATGTGTAGCGTAACAGCTTGTGTAAGTGTGTGGTTTTCCTCTACTATGTGTGAGGTCTTCTATTCTCCTGAAAGAATTCAACAAATTCAGAAAACAAGAGCTGTATTGACCAGACCCCAACAGATTCCCAGGAAGTGGTCGCTATTTATAGAGCAATAGCTGTTGCCACCAAGACACAATTACGCTTTCTCCCTGCCTGTGCTACTTGAAATGGGGTATCTAAAACTCCTTACAAAGTGCAGTTCTTTCCCTTCTGTTCAATTGCAGAGAACACCAGCTGAGAAGAGAGACATTATTTCCTTCTAACCTTTGGACAGATATGACTCTTTCAGCATTGACTTTCTAAACCTCACTTCTTTACTTATTTTAAGGTCTTTTCTTTTTTTAAAAAAATAATAATGGTGAAAACATAGCCTCTTTGGGAAAAATTAAACCGATGTTAGATCCTTGTTAAGTCTGCTGCAAGGTTACTCTATACTTGCTCCCTCATTAATTTCTTCTGTATAAAACACACACTACAATTAGTCCTGTCAAACCAGTAAAAGGCTTTTTTTAAAAAAAGAAAAAGAAGAAGAAGATTGTTCTGCTTTCAACAGATTCATTAATGGGAGCAACCAACTGAAATACTGCAATATATTACTAGAGGTAAAGATCTTGAAGATCTTTAAAGGAAAGAAAATACATTTTCCTCTAAGTCACAAAGCAAAGTACATATTGTTTAAGGAAATAAAGCCATGGAAACAGAAGTAATAACATATGTCCCTGATAGCATGGGCACCCAAACACAAGTGTCTACACATGTTATGAACAGAAGCACACTTTCCAAGATCATGAGCCTAGAGACATGGTGGGTTGTATTAATAACAAGAGGATATAAGCAATAGAATGTGAACTCTACTTTGGGGTAAAAAAAGCCCCTAGGGTTCTTGTTCAGCTAAATTATTGTGCTAGCGGAAGCCAGCTCAACGATTCTCACTAGTGCAATGACCCCCTTTCTTTCCATGTCCTCCCCAATATACTCTGGAGGGTCAAGAGAAGCCTCAGAGCAATGCACAGCTGGAGGACAGGAGAGATTATGGACATCAAGAGAAAACTTGCCAGATGGAACAAAGAACTGGGAATATTTGTGGGTGGGGAGTAAGTGCAAGGTTCTCAGGGCTGTTCTGACAAACAATGGGAAGTATTGAATATTGGAAGTGGGTTCCAACTGCAAAATGAAATAAAGTTACATATCTGAGCCCTGTTGAGGATGCAACACCACAATCTTAATTTTTTGCACAAGATCAAGCTACTGGATTTCATTGTGACCACTGTACAACGTAAGTAATGTGTGCAATTCAGTTCCACAGCCCATAGAAACATAGGAAGCTGCCTAACACTGAGTTAGACCAGCAACTTTTCAGGGATTCAAGCAGGAATGTGTACTTCTACCTAGAGATACCAAGGACTGAAACTGGGACTTTCTGTAGTTGCTTTACCACTGAGTCTTCCCAAATTTATGTGTTTAATCAGTCACACAAACCTGCAACAACAGCTTCCTAAATCTGCACATATTAAAAAAGCACCAAACTGATGGTATAAAGCTTAGTAACAATGTTACTATGTGTCATTATTATTATTAGCAATTATTTAGCCAGCACAAAGGGTGTTAAGAAAGCAAATAAATTAGCAACAGGGAGCTGCAGTATTTGCAAAGTCCTTGAGAAAGAGATGGGCCAAAACTTGTATTTTGGAAGGAAAGAATCTAAGAGGGAGGCAGGGAGAGGTGATATGGGCAGAATAAAGGAACAGGAGAATGAGCTCATTGGGAACACTGTGAATCATACAGTTGATATCAGAAAAGCCAGAGAAAAATGAAGAGTGACTAAAATGGAAAGTTTAATACTCACGCAGGCCTTTTTCCATCTGGCCTGGGAGGACGGGGTCTTGACTGACTCCAACTACAAAAGCTGAGGTTCCTGCACAGACTCTTAGGCTAGGGTGCTGTTTGGCAGAGGCTGTTGTGGTTGGGGGTTATTGCTGCTGATTTTTTGTATCTTTATTTTAGCCCTTGTGATTTATGTGGAAATGGTTTGGCTTAGTTGTGCATTTTTTAAAAAAATGTTTCATTTATTATGACTACTTTTTATGTTGTCGTTGTGTAATTTTTTCATGTGGTAAGCAACCTTGAGCGTGGTTTGAACTGCAGAAAGGTAGCATACTAATAAAATTATATATGCAGGTATATATGTTTCTACATGGACAGGGAAAAATCTTATGTTTTCTTGTACCTCAAGTGAAAGGTATATGTTTCAGACACACCATTATTCAAGCTCCCACAGCGGTGAACCAAAATGCCCCATGGAAGCTTACACTGCAGCTTACTACAGAACACAATGGGCTCTTGGGGCTTGCAATGTTTTTAAAAATCTAACCACCTACTTCCTTAAACATGGGGAATTAAAAGCAAGCCCTGTGTTTATAGAGCATTGAGTTACACTATGTCAAAGTTTCTGTCCACAGGCTCCTTTGTGTCATTCTCATTCTCACCCTATTAGTGAATACTTTGTTTTTCTGCCATTCCCACAGGTTTATTTGCTAAATGTCTCTATCCTTAGCTCTTCTATTTTAAAACAAAAAACCCAAACACACAGAAATGAGGCTTCAGATTTGTGCCAGAAAACAGCCAAATAAATACAAAGCAAAATACAAAAGCAAAGCAAAAATTTTGCAGGAAATTGAATTTGCCAAATAGAACAATGGACAAAAGCAACTGAAGTCACACCAGGACACACCAGCTAACTTTGGCTATGTAAGGTGTAAATGTTGGTTTCCTGTGTTCACAAATGCAACAAGAAAACAAGTGAAAGCAAAAAAAGGAGAAGTATCTCATGTTTGCCTATACAGTGGTGTCTCAGGTTACATACGCTTCAGGTTACATACGCTTCAGGTTACACACTCCGCTAACCCAGAAATAGTGCTTCAGGTTAAGAACTTTCCTTCAGGATAAAAACAGAAATCGGGCTCTGGCGGCGCGGCGGCAGCAGGAGGCCCCATTAGCTAAAGTGGTGCTTCAGGTTAAGAATGGACCTCCAGAATGAATTAAGTACTTAACCCGAGGTACCACTGTATTGCAAGTCAACACTTACAGTAGAGTTCCTAAGGAAGTGGGTGTTCCTAGGAAGCTTTGGGCATTGCTCCAAGTCTCCCACCCCCCAACCGAGGACCCCCTCCCCCAATGTAAAAGCAAAAAACCCCAATCCCTTTGTTTAGGAATGTGTAGTTGTGTTTTTTTGTATTTTGTTTTGCATCACAGAGAATTGTGGGTAAATCTGCACTCCTGAACTTGCTTGCAGTTAGATTTTGCAATTCAGCTTTAGTAAGCAGAAGGTATGCACAAAAATAAGGGTTTTATGGACAATAAGTATACGTATTTTATGAGGAAAATGCATTGAAAATACATATAAGTAAAAAGCGTGTGTTTTACATAAGAAATGCATACATTTCAAATGTAAATTTTTTTGTGCATTCTTTTGAAAAACTCACACAAATAAAGACGGAATGGACTTGTGATAGGGCTTCAGCTTAGTCCATCCTCTAGACAAGAGGAAAATGACAGCCTAAATATGATAGCAGTTTTATTAAAGGAATGTTTGGTCTATCTGAGCTGATTTAAAGCTCTGTTTTCAGTACAGGTGGTACTGGACAGATAAGCATTGCGCTGCAGACTTGGAAAAGCATGCATGTGACAGATTCTTCATACTGGCACAATGAAATAACTTATGATGAATTTACTTCTTTCTATCCTGCTGTGCTATGTTCTTTTAACCTCTCAAACTGTTATTAATTTTGTCTCTGATCTATGAAACTAAAGCTAATTCAATTTTAATGAGGATGATTTTTGTTTAAAGTATGAGCCTGCATAAGCTCCTTAACTCTGGAAACCTGGGGGGGGGGCATGTTATCTCCTCTACACATAAACCATCTACTTGACACAAGTTTCTTTTGCTATCATTCAACAGGTGACTGCATGATGTTCAGACCAGGAGTAATAATAGGAATATTGGTCCACTGCCATCCTAACAGATATCAACTCAGGAAGCTTATAACCTTCTAACTTGAAGTCCACCTGAACCAAAATCTGCAGGGCGCCATGCTGACATTGTAATACTTACATTTTCTCTAAAGATAAAAGCCAGGATTGCAGCTGAGAGTTCTGCCAGGAAGATTAGCAAAATAAACATGAAGAACTGAAAGAGAGAAAAAGAAAGGCAGACAAATCACTGTACATCTACAGCAAACAGCTGGGACAGAATCTCTCAAAATAATCAAAACGATGAATCAAGCTGAGTGAGGAATTTGTCCTCGCCATGCAAAGGAAATCTACAGCTACACTGGAAGAAATCTTCCAGATCCATAGATCAACAAAACATCCAGGGACACGCCAGACTGCAAAACTGCAAGGCTTTACTTTACAAACCATTCTGCTGATCATATGGATTCACTGTTGAGCATACCAACTCACTTAAAACCCTCCACTCTCTGGCCTCCCTGCCAAGGCCTCCCTGCCCCCATCACTTTGACATAGATTTTCTGCCCCAGAGTCATTGGGCAAATTATTATTATTATTTATTTAATGTCTATACTGTCCTTCATCCGAGGATCACAGGGCGGTTTACAATATAAAAACACAAAAACACACAAAACATAACATAGTAATAAACAATAACAATAACCACACTCCCACATGGAGAAAAAGACCATCCACAGTTTCATTATCCAAATGTATGGGAGAAGACTCTTTCTCAGCCTCATTTCCCCATCTGTATCTGCAAATAATACCGTGACTTGCATACTGGGATGTTTTGAGGGTCAAACTAAACATGAAACTCATCACATAGCTTGCCCTTGTCTAGCTGCTGGCTTGGGGAAACAGGACTGGGACTGCAGCCAGGGGGATAAGTGCATTAGCCACCTCAATGAGAGGAAAGTTCCCCCTGGTGCCAGTTTGGTCCTCAGTAAAAATTAGATTAAGCAGTACTTAGTTCTCTCCCCGCCCCCCCTTACCTTTGTTGCAACGTGGGTGGAGAAAGAGGAAGGGACAGATACAAAGGAATTTCTTATGGGTACACCAAGACTGATTTATACTCTTTTGTAGCCTTCCAAAATTCAAATATACACCACGGACCCCACTATTTTATCAAGCAGCAAGTGAAATGGCTTTAGGGGTATTTCACAGCAAGCTCATTTCTAAGTCTTCCAAGCAGTGTGCAGTGTTTTTTTGTTTGTTGTTTTTTTTAAAACACAACCTTGCAAAGATCAACTGCTAGAACAACAGCTTTGGGGGCTGTGAAGCACAACACAGCCTGACGCTTGATGCAACATATCAGATTCAACTGCAACATTTCTTATAAAAATATAACATGAAAAATAATCTCTACGCAGAAAGGAGCTTGAGAACTTCCCTTGGGATGCATGTTTCTCTCTTGTCTCTTATCCGTGCTGTACGCTTGCCTTGAGTTTACACTTGAGCTAAAAGCTTTAGGCATTCATTATGTATCACTGCAAAATCTCTCTCAGGAAGCCTCTGGCTCATCTATTTTTGAAAACTTCATATGAGGACTTGGATTTTGATCAGGCCATGAAAGTAACACTTCTCCCACAACCCCAGCTACAGTTAACAGCCACTTCATTTGAACTTCCTGAAGAAATATGAAAATCTCGCCAGGCCAATATTTCCACAAGTCACACACTAAATCGCTTTGCATAGTCAATTCTTTCCCATCACTCCCTCTTTGGAAGAAACCTCCGTTTGGGAAGTCCTTGTTCCTGGGGGGAAACTCTTACATAACTTTTTCCATCCCATTTTATAATGAATAAAATGACGTACCAAATGAAAAGTTTAGCCATTACGCACACCCTCAGGTATATAGGATAACAGGCAAATTGAAGGGTGGCTGGGTGGGGAACTAGGACACAAAAATGTTGCAGCTTTCCACTTCAATCAAAGGCTTCCTTTCATTATGTATGGCATCGCTATAATGTAAATTATAATGAAACCCAAATCTACTTGACCCAGATGGTGTGCACACATGCACACATTTAGGTTTTTCTTTCCACATGTACCCAAATGTAATATGGCAAACTTTGTGGGCTGCAACCACACTAGAATTTTGTGCCTTAAGGACTTCTTAGAAACTAATTGATTACTTTTTTGGAGTTCACTTGCAGTTTGAAGAAGGCTGACAAAGGGGGATTTCATACTCTTGACTCTAGGGCTGATTAAATAGTGCATGCTGATGAATATATGGGAAAAATGGGGGTGCAGATAAGGTATAAAGTTCTTATGGGAGCACTTGTGTATGCACGCTTGATGAAAATACAGGTGGTTTTATAGGGGTAAAATATAGAGAATAGGGCTATCAATGGTGACGTGCTATCAGAGATCATTGAATTGTACAATTGGAAGGCATTGGCCATCTAATTCAACCCTCTGCAATGTAGGAATATACAGGTAGCCCATATGGGACCTTGCCATAATCAGCCCCATGCTCTAACCAACTGGGCTAGATGTTATGCCCCTGAACAGAAGTGGATGGGAAGCATGAGTGAGATGTCTTGTAACTGGTTGGCCACTGTGAGAAGAGACTGCCAGAACAGACAGTCATTTGATCTGATCCAGCAGGGCTCTTTTTATGTCCCTTTGTCCTAAAGTACTTACAGGACCAGAAACTTACAGGACAAGAAACTATGATTTCCCACTATATGAATGAGTTGCAGCAAAGTTTTATATCGTGTGCTTCTTATTGTCTCCTCTTTTGTAGCTGCAATGAGGAGATCAGATGTTTCTGCATCTACTCTTAAGCAAATCACAATTCCCTACTACATCTGTACTTCGGGAACTGTAGCTTGTTAGAAGCTTTAACCATCCTATAGCACTATTCATAACTGCAGGCACAATTTCCCCCTCCCAAATAACATTCAATATTTGAGATTAAATGTTATTTATCAGGCTACAATTGGACTCTGGAGCCCATATTCATATCTACTCAACGGGAGTTCTGCAATGTTTATTTTTTACTAGAATCCTCAAAGCTGCTCATAACGATTAAAAATGCAATTGAAACATTTAAAACACTACACTTAAAAACAAACCAAAAGTAAAAAGAAACAAACAAACAAAAATTAAGCACACTACAGATCTCTTTACCTTTTCCTGCTATTTCGTCACCTTCTTCAGAGTTTTAATTTGAAATGGCTTGCACACAAAGTTAACCTAAAAGATCTACCTATGTAGGCAGCAAAATGCTACTAGCTCCCCATGCTCAAAATATCTGCATGTTCTTCTTGTACGTGTAACAGTACTAGCTTATGAACACATTAAATTCTACTCCTTGGTAGTTGTGCCAAGATAGGTGCAGTGTTTATTTTCAAGTAGTTATGATTATTACTTATAAGTGATCGCAACAAGCAATTCATTAGCTGTATATCAGAACTTGCATGCAGATTAGGATGAAATGTCTTTAGTTGTCAACTGTGCAAAAACCGGAGTTTGCAAACAATTGGATGTGCAAAACAATCTGTACTGTACTGGTATTACCTAATCAGCTATCCATACCACGCAGGCAGATACAAAAGAAAACCACATATGAAAGAGCCAACAGTACTTACAAAGAGAAGGAGGCATTTGTTCTCACGGATGGCTCCACAGCAGCCAAGAAACCCCAGCAGGAAGAGCATTGCTCCCATTGCCAGCATGATGTATGCCCCCGTGAAGAGCAGAGGATTACTAGCCACTATCTCTCGGAATCCTGTGGGATCCACTATGACCCATATTCCAACTCCCAGTAGAGATGTACCACCCAGCTGCCAAAAAGGGAAATATTTCAGATAAAGACATTCAATTCCTTTCTAGATTCCCTTCAGTGAGTTCATCCCCAACTAAGAGATCTAACCAACACAATAGCTGCATGACTAAGCTAGCTTTCTGCCATGCAAGCTTACTTTTTCACAGTGTGCATTTCCTATAATTTCCCCCACCAATACACACACACACACTCTCTCTCTTCATTATTTGGGCTATTTATAGCAAGGAAGCACCCATTTTTGCTTTATAGCTCAGCTCTTCTTATGTAGTTATTGCCTGTGTAGAATCCATGGAAGAAGCAATAGGACAACCTCGGGGACATCAGAGACATAGGCCCCATCTTTGCAAAGGTTTCATTCATTTTGAGATATAAAAAGGGGCTTGGCAGGGCTGCTAGATTATCCCTTACCTGTATAATACATCTTTATCCCATGTTATTAAATCTTACATAATAAGCTTCCCCTGCCCGCCAAAATGATTCACCTGTACTATACAAACCGTACAGATACACAATATAGTATTATTATTCTAGGTGTATTTCCAGAGGTGCGTTCTTTAACAAAAAACACAACCATCACAGTAAGCTGAACTTGAGCAATTTTCTTCATAGCATGAAACTCTTGACACCATATGACACTGGTTTATTGTTACTATTGCTACGTTGACCATTCTAATAGTGTTAGTTAGTTTGGCTTAGAAATGATCAACAAAAGGGTTAGCATACTCATTATGCAACTTTATGGTTGTTGGAAGAAGAAGTACTAAGACACAATGCAATTATATTCCATACTTTAATAAACTATACAGTGCCAGTTTACCCAGTAATTGGATAAATGCTTGAAAATCTGGTCTAGAGATCTGTTCACAGGTCTTACTAATTGTTACAAGAACAGTATCCACTCCCCTTATCCGTGATACCAAGCCATGGGGGTGTTAAGTGTCCTGTCAGCTTATGATGAGAGGTGTTACATATGTTTCAGATGCTGTTATATATGAAACTGAAGGGCAATTCTGTATTGAAGAAAGTCTATCACAGTATAGCCAGCACTGACCTCGCAAGCAGAGATATGAAAGAGGTGGTATGTGACAGAAAATCCAAGGATACTTACAAAAATGAAGAAATTGAAGACAAACATCAGATACTTCATGCAGCTCAAACAATCTCCTTCCATGGTTGTACAGGCTACACAATCCAATTAATCCTGCAAAACACCAACAACCCTTTAACATTCCCTTCACTCATCGATGTAGCCTTTCTGGTATCTTTCTTTCAGGCCCCTGTGGAATTCATTACACAGAAAGTACGAATTTCATATCTCAATGAGGTAGGATAACACAGGTTAATAGGCAGTAATGATCACCTCCAATTGCCATCCCATTTTCTCCCTCGTGCGTCAGGACTTGGAATGAAAGGTTAATGAGAAAAGGCTAAATGACTCACCATCTTGTTCCAAAGTTAAAAACCGAAGATTCATTATTTCATGAATTATAAAGCTCTCCAGCAATCTCTAAGCACCATGCAAAGCTGCATATGTGTAGTGAAACAAATCAGAATTGTACAGAAGAGTTAGGCTAACTTTGTCCTGACACATGGGACACTATTCCAGTATTCTCCTTAAGTTCTCTTTGCTGAAATGTTGCTGGTTCAGTTTTTGGTTCAGTCTTAGGCACAGAACAGCAAAGAAGGAGCAATGACTAAACTCAGTAAATGGCTTTCTGTCATGCTTCTATACCTGATTATCACCTTAAGTTTAGCATAATGTATACATGCTTTACACCCAAATACTGTGCAGGGAATGAAAACAGATTAGGATATATCTGAGGAACAACAGTAAAATTTGGAAGGTCTGGCAAGGAATAGTTAAGCATACAAGCTCACACAGATGCTGCCCTGTGACCTGCAATCTAACCTCTCTCTCCTATTCTGATACAGTTAATTGGTTGAGGAGAAAGTTCAATCTTTAGTTAGTACTAGCAGCCTCATACTTGGCATTGTTCGGGAATTCTAAGAAACTTTTTTTTCTTTTTGCATTTGAAAGGTTCAGTTTGCCACCTTGATTCAAAATGGCATCCAATTTTATCCAAACACTTGCTCATTGATCTCAGGAACCATCATGCAAATGCATAGCCAATGGATAAATTTCCAAAATATGTAGCAAATCATAATAATGCAAGATTCTACGGTGTTATGAGAGAAGTGTGTAGATTCATCTACAACAAATGCTGAGAAACTACCACATGTTCTTCCTCTGGCACCTAAAGTCATTCTCTGCCAACTTACAAAACACCTAGGAAGGAATAGTTGCCCACCTAAAGAACTACAATCTAAAACCTGGTTTTAATAGAAAGCTTCCTGCTCACTCCAAACAAAAAGGCACGTTAGAGTGTAACTTCCCATTTACATTCCCTGGGATGACTGATACTGGGGGAAAATTGATAACCTACCCTGGGGTAGGGGTGGAAATCCTTGCATACGTATTAGTTCATTTAAACATTTAAAACAGCTATGGATGCAAGGAAATATTTGCCAGATTTATACCTAACAGCCATTTTCCAAAGTGTCAAAGAATGTAATAAATTCTAACTTACAACCATGTAAGATTAACTAGTGCTGTATTCCCATATTACAGATGGCAGGGGAGATGGTAAGCTTGCCTAAGGCCAGCTAATGAACAGGCAATTGAATTGACATTTGAACAAAGGACTCCCAAGTTCTAACTAATAATTCTGATTCTTAACCACCACAGCACAGCAGCTTTCTGAGAGCAGCATGATAGCATCAACCGATGATGTGGGGCTTTTTAAAACATCGTTTTATTTAAAAATCAATTCTTTAAGACCTAAAGTGTTGTGAAATATTCCAAATGTGCAAGACCAGAAAAGTCTAGAAAGCCTGCAAATTGGAATGTAACACAATTTGATTCCATCACACTGGTGCTATGTGATCTGCACTGGTTGCCAATTAGTTTCCTGGCTCAAGTCAAGGCGCTGGTGTTAACCTTTAAAACAACTTACTGGCTTGACACCAGGGTACCCTAATGACTTTCTTTTTCTGTATGTTCCTCTCTGCATGCTCCATCCATTATCTGAGGCCCTGCTGGGACTAGGGCTTTTTCTGTTATGGTGCCCACCCTATCAAATACCTTGTTAAGTGAAGTGAGTCAGGTGGTTCATAAAGATGTGGCTCTTTAAAAGGGTCTTTGGGTGACTATCATTTCTGCTAGCTTAGTTTCGCATTTATTTTTATTGCTGTTTGGTACCATTCTATGTTCTTAGTTCTATTTTGATTTTGTGAGTGGGCTTAATTTGGGGAGTGTTCTCCTGTATATTGTTTTGCTTCTGATTTGTTAGCCATTCTTACTCTCTATGGAAAATTAGGTGGGATAGAACGGTACTCTAAAGCACACATTTGCAGCTAGGGAAACTCTTTTTCATGTGCTCATTCTATGTGAAATGAGAACCTCTACAGCAAGAAGAGGGGTCTTTACTGCAATTATCCCAAGATAATTGATAAGACACCCAAATAAGGTTCAAATCTTTACAATTCTTGTTATTTATTTTTTTAAAAAAAAACACAAAGCTTGTCCCTTCCATGTGGTTTTGTAGTGTTCCTCGTCTTCAGCATTATGTCTTTTTAGTTAGGAGGTTGTTATTTAAAGCTAGTTTTTGCTTTTATTTCGTTGGAAGATTTGGAAAGATGGGAGATCAATTTATAAACAAAACAAAAACAAGTGTCCATTGGGCTTGGTAAAGAATGCCCAAAGCTGGAAAAGTGGCTCACAGGCACTCCAGCGCTTTGTAACTCCCAAATTTCGCATGCTGTGATAGAAAAATACATCCGATGCTGCTAAAAGCAAATACACAAATTGTCTAAGGGGTTGCAGAGAATTTTTCACAGGCTGAGTGATAAATCCTTTCCTTTCACTCTCGTTATTTTTCCTAATCCAAAGAATTTGGAGCTGCTGTATATCAGCACCACAGCTCTTCCCAGTGTGACCATGGTAACTGATCTGCTTTAGTTATGCTTCTTGACGAAGCCTTTGGCAGGCAGTAGTGCTCACTGCATGGGAAGAAGCACAGTGGTGGGTAGGTGGAGGAAGCCACAGGTAAATAGTTACAGCTCCACAGAGTATTTTGTTTCATGCACAGCATCTAGCTAGTTTGAAAATTAGACTTGACCCTTGTGTGTTTGTGTGCATGCATTGGGGGTTGGGGCGTAAGAAACAGAGCAGGGAGAGACCAGGGATTTTGGAAGCAGACAGGTGAACACAGCACCACAGCTGCTCACAAACACAAACACCCTTTTCCCATTCCAGAAAGAATATGTCTTTGCTGGGAAGAAAGTGGCAGGGAGCCACGAATTGTGTTGGACTCTGCATGCTGTATGGAAAAGACAGCGATACTTCTTTGCTACACTAGAGAATTTTCTTACTGCACGCATTACTGCATTACGGAAATCCACCTCGAGTGCATGTGGAAAAACAACAAAGGGTTGTTTTTTATGGAAAGCAAACTATTCCAACAAGATTTCTCCTTGTGTGTGAAGGCTTCAGGGACAAGGAAGAGGAATGGAGACAGATGCTGCTGTATGTCTCCACTCTCACAAGCCTCAAAAGCATCCTTTGTGACTCCCAATAGAATGGGTCATCATTATAGACTTGGGGGAACAGAAGCTTTAATAAAGTGTTGAGAGAATGAAGCCGGAAGTATTTTCAAGAACCACGGGGAGAGGGGGAAAGTGGGAGAACGTTGACGTTTAGGAATGCACTGTTAAAGCAAATAGACTGAAGAGGCACCCACTACGACACTGTGAAGAGACATCCCTCATTTCTAATGCACAGGATGGAGAGTCTCTTACAAGATCATGCGTTCTACAGCATATTCTGATTCATCAAAAGCAAAAAATCCCATTGTAGCTTTTTACTTAATATGTACATATGTTTAGATTTTATTAAACTAATAATTAATTGATTGATTGATTGATTCTTTAATAAGGCAGCTCTATCAAAATTCCTTTACCTCAGATGCTACTGGACTATAATTCCCATCATCCCCAACTATTGGCCATGCTTACTGGGGCTGATGGGAACTGTGGTTCAACAACATCTGGGGAGCCAAGGTTGGGTAAAGGCTGTTTTGAATAATGTATACAGAAACTGCAGTGAACGTGGTTGTGCAAGCAATGGCTGTTAAGCAATTTTGCCACCTAGAATCCCACAAACAGGACATGAAACCAATAGTCTTCTCCTGCTGTTGTTTCACAGCACAATCTAGTATTCAGAGGCATGCCAGTAGCCATTCATAACATCTTCCCTGATTTTGTTAAATCCTCTCTAAAGCCATCCAAGTTTGTGATTTGTGTTGATATTATTATTATTATTATTATTATTATTATTATTATTATTATTATACTTTAACCTAAAGTCAATTTGAAATCAACCATAATCTTTATGGGACAACCTAATATGAAACGTTGGGGAGATGGAGAGATTAGTTTGAAGCAGAACATTGTTACAGTAGGCATGAAGGAAAGCTGGTGGAAAGAAGAGAACCAAAGGGACATGGCTCTTTCTGCTGTGTAGAGTGCTATGCATGAATTATATCTGACTGTATCTGATAAAGCGGGTTTTAGACCAATGCTTATGCCACAATAAGTAGAATCTAAGTTGCCACAAAACTCTTTTGTTCTTTTTGCTGCAGCAGATTAAATATTTCCCAGAGGTGGAACTGTGTTACTCAGACTTGTGAGGACCACTGAGATTCACTAAACCAGGAAGTTGCCTAAGGCATCCAAACTGTTTGCTGACAGAGCTATGACAGGTGGATGTTTTCCAGTTTGCCTAAAGCATCAGGCCCCCAAGAGCTGGTGGTGCTTTCTGGCTCTCAATAAGCTGCCGCAGGAGGGTCTCAGATCCACCTGGCTTTACACATGGAACAGTTCTGCAAAGAAAGATTGCAGCCAAACCTTACGCTGCTATGAAATAAAAGGTAAAAATGGTCTACTGTATTTCTCCCTCGTTAAACAACTATGGTAGTTTGCGAAGGTTCAGTAAGCAACAGCGATACAAAGCTCCTATAGATTTACCAAAGCAGACATAGGAAGTCTTCATGACAAGATGCAAAAATAATGTATACATGTTTCAAGGGGTATTTGTGCAAACCGACAATGTGCAAGGGCTGTGTACTCCTTTCTCTCTCCTTTACCCACACCCAGGCCTCTCTTAACTTTTCAAATCAGTTATTAAATCTCTGAGTTATTTGCTATAAAGCTAAGTCATCAATATGCTTTACATAGATTGATTCGAGCTAATTAGGGAGAGCGTAAATGGTAAAATTGGTATTCATAGTTCAGGTCCAGCTAGTCTAGTTGCTGGACCTGAACTATGGTAATGTTTCTCACCACATGACCAGGCTCATGTGATCTCTACACCACCACTCCTTTGCCTAGGCAAAGCAAAACAGCTCTTTGCTTTAGTCCCCCCCCAAAAAAAACCCCCCTGAGGATCTATTATGTTTTCTGTACCTGTAGTTGCTGGACACTAATGAAAGTTGTGTTTTTCAGTAGAAATTAACTGAAGACTACGGCTTGATGTAACAATGGTCATTTGAATTAGACTGATTTTACACCAATTGAAGTTGGATCAAAGCATGCTTTCTTGTCCTTCCCAAAGTCAGGCAGTTAATTAGGTCTTCAGGGAGACAGATGGAGGCAATTCACACATATTTTATTTGCAGAAGCAAACATAATCCCCAAATGTAATTAATTTCAACCCCCTTGCACCCTACCCTATTCCCAAGATTCTAACTAGGCCTCTGTGGTTGTGCTTATTACATGTCATGAATGCAATACTCCAAATATTTTCTCCACTGCAGTTTAAACTTTTTGGAGAAATTGGATATTGATGGGCCAGATACTGCTTTGAGCTCACACTGCACTAGGTGTAGGAGAAAGGGTCCCAGAAAGCAGTTTTGATCTCTGCGTCTACACTACCCAGAGCTGCTACTGAATTTAAAGACCAATTTAGATATTGTTCACCCCAACTTCATACAAGAATGTTATGACGTATATTCTGCAGAAATATACAGCAGGGGGAAATGAAGAGGCTCCCTCTTTCAACACAGGAGAGTGACATTCCTATGAAGACAAATGCAGCACAAGGTACGATGGCAAACATTTTCCTTCTTTATCATTATATCCGTTAGGTTAAAGTGGGCCATAGGAGACATAACATGATAAAAAAAAAAGTCTGATCATTTGATTCAGCAGGAAATTGTATTTCATCTACTTCACAGAAATGGTCTATGGTGCAGCATTAGGAAGGTATTGCTTCACGATTAAAGTCAAGTTTGTAAAAGCCAGACAGATGTGTGTTAGAATCATGAGACCTTCACCATTTCTCAGGCTGCTAATTCTGATGGCCCTTTGAGACTAGCATTCTTGTTTGAACCAAATTAACAAATTCCACATGGGGGACGGGGGACGGGACTTTCTAACCCACCACTGGATAACATGTTGATGACAGCAAAATGCTTGGAAAGCAACACATCTGTACACTGTTTTCCTCATAATGCTCCTGTAGGAATTATGGCTTTTGTGGGGATACTTGCTTAACGGGAAACAGTTCACTTACTGTTAGGGGAGGAAATAAGAAAATACTCTTTGACAAATTCAAAACTCTCACCTATTCAGCTCTTGGAATGTTTCTTTTGACCTTTAATGTTTTATACGTCCCATGTATATTTTATTGGCCAAGCTTGTCCTATAAGAAAGAAATAATTAATGCACAAGTCAATAAAACACAATCACATTAAATAAACCATTTATTAAAACACACCACCCTGATGAATACACTTAGTCTAATTGCATGCTTAATTTGGTGTACATTAGCACTAATGAAAAGCTTTTAGCACCCACTGAAGCATCCTATTCCTCATAACCCGGCTCATCAACCTTTGGGTTGGTTCACGTTCCTTCTGACATACATCCCAAGCCACATTTTGACATTTCGCAAGAACCTACCCATTTACTCGGAAATTGAAAGAGACATAAATAGCTTTACAAATACAAGTTGTAGTCTACCAGGAATTTGTGTTATGCACACACTATTAAAATGCTTGAGAACTTCATGTATCCGAAATGGGCTGTGCCAAAAAACTGTAAAACATGCTAAATATTAGAAACTCTACATAAGTAGCAAGCACTATAAAACAAGCGCAATTCACCAGAAAGGAATGGAAGCTATACAAGAATAGAGAAGCATATAATCATGCATGTTTTATAATAATTACATTTTCACCTTCGTTTGTCTCATCTAACCGACTATACTTACTGTAGTTTTCAACTAAATTTGCAAAACGTAAATTACTTAGGCATTGCTTGGAGTGGTTCCATTAATGACATAATCATAAAACTAATCATATACCAATTATTATTAATTTACCTTTTTACTATGTGATTGTTCTAAATCTGCACTGCTTGACTGCAAACAATCTATTAAGACAATTTATGATCCTATCTCATTATGTCTGAAAACATCCATGTTTTTCTGTCCTCGATGCTTTATAAGCTTAAAACTATCTGGAAACCATGATTGGGTCCTATATCAGCATCTGAAAGGTTGATCTGTGGGATGGGGTGCAGGGAGGTTTCAACACCTTTTCCTCCTTCTACATGCCCCCAGCAAATGAAGAAGTGTGATTGTGATCTCGGTATATGCCCACCAACATTATTTGTGTGGATACAACCTGGCCACCTTCCTCATTGCCAGAACCACCTACATCTGTTTTCCTACAATTTCAAATGGACACAGTATGGTGTACAGTGGTACCTCTGGATGCGAACAGGATCCGTTCCAGAGCCCTGTTCGCATCCTGAGTGGAGTGTAACCCACGACTGCACGTCTGCGGGTCGCTATTCGCCACTACTGCGCATGCGCGTGATGTCATTTTGAGCGTCTGCGCACGTGGCGAAACCCGGAAGTAACGCGCTCCATTACTTCCAGGTCGCTGCGGAGCATAGCCTGAAAACACTCAACCTGGAGCACATTTATCCCGAGGTATGACTGTACTGTATTGCAGAATGAATCTTCAAAGAGCTTTCCTTTATGGAAGTTTCTCAAGAATCACTTTTCAGAGGCAAAAAAATACAACAGTTGTAGAAAAAGTAGTAGTCAAGTCTCCATGGATTCCAGAATAAAATATTCTGCATACACAGACCCAGCATGAAGAAAAGTGGCAACAAAACAGCCAACGTGAAGTATATTGTAAAATGCTTCTCTAAAAAGACACTAACTTTAACAACAACCCTAGAAGGAGAATATTTCCTATTCAAGGGGTAAATGCAGACTGCGCAAGCTATTTATGATATAGCATTGAAGGAAGTCATGCAGATAAAATAGAAAAACAAACCTGTCCTGACTCTGGTCTTCTACAACTCCCATCAGTTGCAGTAGGGCCAGTGGCGTAGCGTGGGTTGTCAGCACCCGGGGCAAGGCAAGTAATTTGCGCCCCCTAACCTGTGGATTTTAGCACTCGAGTCTCTTCCGCGCCCCCCCAGATGTTGCTCCCGGTGCGGCCGGCCCCCCCTGCACCCCCACGCTACGCCACTGAGTAGGGCTTGTTGAGGATTGCTAGGGCTTGTTAATGGCTTCAAGTTACAAGAAAGGAGATTCCAACTGAACAACAGGAAGAGCTTTCTGATGGTAAGAACTGTTCAACATTGGAACACTCCCACAAGAGGCCGTCTGTCATGGATGCTTTAGTTGAGATTACTGCAGGGGGTTGGACTAGATGACCCTTGGGATCCCTTACAATTCTATGATTCTAAGGAAATATTCTCAGTAAAGAAATGACCCACCTCACTAATCTCCTTTTGTTTACATACCAGTAACTCAAGACTTTAAGTTTCATTGTTTAATTGGCTGAATCAAGTTTCATTTACTTCATCACAAGCCCAGAAAAAGGTGCTGTTTAAAAAATAGGTTAATTTTTTCCAACAGAGATGTAACTGCTTCACATAAACCTACTATTAGGGGTATAAAGAGACTGATAGGATTCTTGTTCCTGCTGTGTGTGAGAGAGAAAGTGCCTATAATTATGCCGCTACCAGTACTCAGAGGTGCATGTGGGAGTGAAAAAAATGTTTTCTCTTAGCTCACAATATTTTGAAGGATTTACCGCACTTCTGAGAGGAAGAAACTTCAGTGCTGCACTAAGCAGCAGGTGCTGTGTCAGCTGAGGAGATAGCAGGAATCATCTGATGATGGTGCACAAGATCAATTACTCTCTCTCTGAGGATCAAGCTGAGGAGAAACTTTTGCCAAAAGGATTGGCTTCTTTTTAAATGAAGAACTATGATTTAGTCATTAAGGGGAACAAGAAAACGAACCAAACTACTTTTCCTAATTGTCAACTCTGTTGCTTTCCTTAATTACAATCTCAAGTGGAAACACAAGATGTTGCAGGAGGTGCCAAGGTGATCAGGCCTCCCCCACAACTACTAACCCCAGTGACATTCCCTCTCTTGGCTCTGAACCAGCATTTGACCTCCTCTTACTCATTCAGACTCTCTCTCAAGCTGTCTTTAAACCTAAATCCCCCAAACTACTTTTGTAATTACAGAAACAGCTATTTGGTAACAACAACAACAACAACAACAACAACAACAAATATTTGACCTGCAATCCAAACACCAGATGCTGACTGGTGAGGCTTTGTAGAGCAGCAAAGTCACCTCCCTATTCGCAGCCCTGGAGCTGGCAAAGCGACACAGCCTGCTCTGTGTGTTATTCCATTGGTGGTGGTTGGCAGAAGGCTGACTTGGCCAGTGGATACCTGCGCAATCCAACCTCACGCCTCCCAGTCTGGTGCAGGGGAGGGGTGTTGGTTTGCTGGGTTCACTGGGTTGCAAAACCTATTTATCATGAATGCCTTTGGAAGGGTCCAAAGACAATCTTCAGCCTCCCTTGTTCACTCTTTTAAAAATGTTGTCAGTATGTCTGACAATATAGCTACCTGCAATTTGGATCACAGCCAACTGATACCAACCAATTTAAATTGCATTTTTTTTAAAAAAAGTGTGCATTTGAATTAACAAACACAAGTGTGAAGGAACTGCGGCTTTTGCCTGTTTCTGTGTGACGACTCTTTGGCTCTAGGTATTGGCCTTGTCTTTGAAAATGTGTCTTTCTGATGTAAAGTCTTATCAAAAGTCTTGTCCTTGCTAAGCAAGGACGTAGGCAAAGTTTCATTTAATCTCTTTCAGGGGTGAAGTTGCTAAACAGGGTGAATCAAAGATCAGGGTGATGGTTCTTTTTTACATTCCAAACAGCTGCCTCCAGTTCCTAGCTTGTTTCCAGTGCCTGCACTGATGGTTTTCTGCTCCAACACAAATTATCTTTTAAAAATAATTTAAAATCTTAGCCTCTAGAGCAGTGTTGTGCATACAGCTCTCCACTTCCTTGCCATCAAGTAGGCCAGGTTGTGACTGTCTTTCAGAAAAAGAATCTCCCCACCCCAATGTAATTTAGAAGGCAGATTTGTTTTGGAGGAGGAGAGGAAGAGCTGGGGTGATTTTGGAAATTACCGGTATACTTTGTGGGCAAGGACAGTTTCCCCTGCAACGTACTATGTCCCTGAATGGTTCTAGGTGTTTTCAAAGGTTTTCCAATCCATCCGAAGCTTCTTTCAGTGGAATGGACAGGGGAGTTATTTTTTGGCAATTCTCCCTGCTCCAGGCATTGCTTCCTATGCTGTTCTGAAGGGTAAAATAAGAAGATTAGGCCAATGGTCTCTGTAGTCCACCATCCAATTCTCACAGTAGCCAAACATATGTCTGCGGGAAGCCTGCAAGGAGAACATGAACGCAACGGCCTTCTGCCCATGTGCAATTCCCAGCAACTGGTATTAAGAAGCGAACTGAGCCAATTGATACAACCCAGAGCTCTGAGGAGGTTGCCAGTTCTACATGTTATGTAGCTTTTTAATTGTAGTTTTTGTACACATATAAAGTAATTGAGCAGGACTTTTGTAGTGACTACACTACAAACTGGGGACGAGGGTGGCGCTGTGGGTAAAACCTCAGCGCCTAGGGCTTGCCGAACGTATGGTCGGTGGTTCGAATCCCCACGGCGGGGTGAGCTCCCGTCTTTCGGTCCCAGCTCCTGCCCACCTAGCAGTTCGAAAGCACCCCTAAGTGCAAGTAAATAAATAGGTATCGCTTTATAGCGGGAAGGTAAACGGAGTTTCCGTGTGCTGCGCTAGTGCTGGCTCGCGAGAGCAGCTTCATCATGCTGGCCATGTGACCCAGAAGTGTCTCCGGACAGCGCTGGCCCCCGGCCTCTTCAGTGAGATGGGCGCACAACCCTAGAGTCGGACACAACTGGCCCGTACGGGCAGGGGTACCTTTACCTTTACTTTTTACACTACAAACTTGCTGTGACAAGACTATATTACTGTGTGTAAATTCAATTAGATTCCAAAGTGAACTGTGTAACTGCAGTTGGTCCCCAAAGAACACTGGAGAAGGGACTGCATAAGGTCAGGGATCTATATACTAAATTACAGTCAATCCAACTTCTCTTTAGTTGCATTAAAATGCTAATGCTCCTGCAACAGAGGGCCCATTTGCCAGGAACAACTTATTTGGCTTGTAATGTAGAAGCCAAGGGAACTTATTGCATTGCCTGATTGCGTTTAACTGCTCAGCATAGCTTTCTTTGCAAGGTCCCTAGGAGCACATTGAAACCTTAAAATACTAACCCCACCAGCTCCTTGTTAATATTAAACAACCCATCAGCTTTGCACATGGTTCTAAGCAAAATTAGCTTTCTCAGTTCTTCCCGCCTGGATGTGCCCAGCATATTTTAACTTCAGAAGGTTCTTGTTTTGCTTCTTTCATTAGAAAAGGCAGAGTCCCAAAGGGAAGATTGCAGCACTCAAGGGCTTTTGGGTGGCTTTTTACACCCCTCCCCCAGCCCTCACACTGCCTTCCCAAAGCTGGGTAAGTAAGGCATTGGGCTTTGGGAAGGAGGCGTGAGGGCTCTGAGAAGGTCCTAGAGTCCTCTCACCTCTTTCCCAAAGCCTAGTTAGCGGGTTTCATGTCAAAGTACTCTTGCAGCACACTTGGTATGAAAAGTCCAACTAAGTCCTACTCAGACACATTGAAACTATGTTGGGCATGTTAATTGATTTCAACAGGTCACCTCTGAGTAGGACTAATGTTGGATGCAACTTCTGATGTCTGCTCAAAGCAGGCAACAGTCTTCCCCAACTTTCAACTGGTCAGTTACTGCAGTAACCTTGGATTCCACAAAGCACTTGTTTCAATATTTTAATGAGCTATCTGATATGTTACAGAACATACGGATTCTGAAGGAGAGAAGAAATTGTTTTAAAGTGAAAAAAACAAGCTATAGAGCCACAAATTTATCTGCCTGAAATGCCCATTATTGATTTGTTTGTTTAATTTATGAATCGCTTTCTATGAAACCTCTCAAAGTGATTTCACTAGACAATAACAAACCATATGCAAAAGAGTTCCATATATAAAAAGGTTATATATAAAAACAATTGCATCTATGCAAACAATTCTGATTAAATTATAATGGGTTACCCATTACAACGCACCCTTAAAAAACAACTAAGTCTTCCATTCAGCTTTCATGCTCTTATTCAGAACATTAACATCACGTTATCGCTTATAAAACATGGAACACAAAAAGGCATTAGCTGTTCCTCATATGGTTTATGAGATGGAATACCAGAGTCTGGAGACAAACATTGGGACAGCAATGGCCTTCATGTCCCAGTCCCACTTCTAGACTTCACAGAACATCTAGAGGCCCCCTACTGGAAACAAGTCATTGGGCTTGGAATGCTGGACTGATGTGGCAGGGTCTTCTTATGTTTATATAAACTGATATAGCATTAGAGTCCAACATCTCTGTCATTTTATTAAAAAAACCCAAAAACCTCTGGGGAAATGGGGGACACTATTATCCTCCCCACAACCAGAAAAAATACAAGGCATCACTGTGTCTCTACAGTTAGCATGAGACTATTAGCGTTTATACAACTAGAACAAATCAATACAAAGTTATCCTCATATGTTTAGCTGCCTTGGCAACAACATCAGCACTCCACAGGGAAATTTTGTACGCTAACTAGTAACTGATGAGTTCTGCTCTTAATATGCTGAACATTCCTTGGAGTCATTTGTGAGGCTGTGAGTTGGAATTGCAAAAAGCAGTTTTTGCAACCCAGAAGAATTGCCAAACAAAATGTGGGAAAGCCAAAGACTCTCAAAAGTTTTTTTTCCCCTTCCGTCTTTGGAATGTGCTCCGAGTGTCCCTCTCCAATAGCAAGATGTTAATTTCTTTATGTATAGAATTATTATTAATAGCAGCTCAGTTTTCCAAACTCAAATTAATTCCAAAGATGAAAAGTGATACTCTTGCCAAGCTAACCAAACATTCTTGGCTTTGATTTTGTTGTCACTCAGAGGCCAGGGATCTGTTATGTATCTATATGGAAGACACTTTATGCTGACTAGAAATATCACATTACCATACAACTTCAAACAGTTCCTAATGTATTCCTGGAAATGCCAGAATGCTATTTCATTAATGAGAATCAGGGCCTGAATCCTAATTCTGAATTTTTGGAGGCCTGAAGTCAAAACTGATAATTAAAGATTACTCTAAAAACCCATGTATTGCTTATTGTTAAGTACTTCATAACAGCATTCCCCGGTTCATTTATTGATGTCAGGATTTTTTAAAGTTACCCTTTCCAACGAAGTTTTTCCATTAACATCAACATAGCTGCAGAAGACTGGGGTGGGGTGGGGATTTCTTGGACCCAGCCAATTCGTATGACTATAATAATAATAAATATAATGGAAGAGGAAATGCAAGATTCTAACTGCACAAAGACTTTTTGGAGTGGAGTAGGACACAACCTGGGCCACCAACAAAAGCACTGAATGCATTGCATATAAAAATTAATAAATGTTTTCTGAAATTGGCATCACTATGGTGGATGCCAAGTAAATTAGTAATGACGGGACACTTAAAAATTAAGCGGATTTATATGCATTTGCAATTATTATCCAAAAAGCAGTAGAGATTGCCAAGAAAGATGGAGACAGTACTTTAGTATTGGGTTTGTTAATGGGTGAGCTAATACACTTTTAAGTCTTTAAAACAAAACAAAAATAATATTCTCCGTGCATCAAGTATTTATAAAAGGATTCTCTGTCTTTTCATTCTAGGCAGCTAATGAAGAAGGGGACTAGAATGGCCAGGACTGTGTGTTAAGGCCTGGAGCTTATCCCAAATAATTTCAGTAGCTATAACACGTCATCTTAACATCATAATTTTCTATTATTTATTAAATTTATATACCACCCTTCATTCAAAGATCACATGGCAGTTTCAACATAAAAATACAAAATGCATAACATAACAGCAAGAAAACAGTAACACCCCCAACACATTTAAAATGCCATAGATCATTTAACAGCCAATGACCTAGGCTGAAGTTTTTATTGATAGTTCCAAGCATTGCTGTTTCTTTTGTCCCTTTCCTAATAAACTCCCTTTTCTTGGTTAAGACCTGAAGTTTTTCCTCTGCCTTTCCTTCCTTCAAAGGTTATTGTGGCACTCAAATACTGAGACCATGGATGAGGAACCTGTGACTCTCCAGATGTTGTTAGACTCCAATTCCCATCAACCCCAGCCAGCATGGAAAATGGTTAGGGGTTATAGGAGCTGCAGTGCAGCAACAACTGGAGGACCACAGCTTCTGCTGATCTAGACCACTGGTTCTAAGTGATACACACTAGCTCCTGTTAATTTGGCTGAGGTACTAGTTTTCTAAGCCAGCTCTTCTGGACTGATAGTAGTCCACCCTCCAGTGAGAATACAGCTGGGGACAGCAGAGGGAAGTGGCTCCCATAATACCAGAATAATTTCTCAAACATCAGTTGTTCCTAAAGGAGCAGCAACTGGGATGTGGAATCGGGTTCGGACACAAATGTACCTGAGTACCTGAGTAGGCATGTTAACACCCTCTCAGAGGCAAGGTTAACTGAAATGCAACACATCAACTATGAGGAGGATATAACAAGCTTGGCACAGACAGAATTTCAGTTGTAATAAATATTATTAGCTGTAATATTGCAAATTTACTGCAATGGTTATTTAGAAACAGTCCCACCACTAACTGCACAGTAATAAACAGCATAACAGTATAACAACTATGTATTTATTTTAGCATCTAATGGATGCTAAAATCAACGTCCAGCATATATACATATTGCAGCTTATAGACGGAAGGTAAGAAAGTTATCATCAAAGGAATAAAACGGGGTGGCTCATTAAGCTGATTTTGCAACTGCCTTGACTGCATTTATGAAGTGGAGTGTGCAATCTAAAATTAGATGAGAGAGTATATAGCACTGGGGAAAGAAGGAATAGATACAGTTTGTGCTTCAAGGCTGATATCCTGCACTTAATTACACAGACATAAGTCCCAAGGAACTGAAGAGAACTTAATGCATACATGTCTACGGAGCTTACGTTTGGAAATGATTCAAAGTACACACTCAAATAAATTACTCATTGCCAAATGCTTGAGAAAGGATTCATAACAAGATGATTTTTTATTTTTACTATGAATATAAAAAGGGTGATAGATTTACAAATAACCCTTTGAATCATGAGGGACAGGTCACAAACAATACAGAAAGTGATCAATAGTATCTGAACAAAATGGGAGACACAATTATGGATGTTTACATCCAAGCATGGAAGAATCAATGTCAATGTAAACAGGCCTCTTAACCTTCTCCACAATGAAAAGGAGGTGACTGAGGTCTTAAAAAGTCAACTGAAATTGATTCTAGTCAGCTGGTATGAATTAGAAGGGTATAGCTTCCAGCAGCAGCAGGATTTACTGCAGATATTCCCAGCTCTAGCCAATGTGGGAAATACCCTGATAACCATGACTGAAGTTCAGAGCTATTTTAGAAATTTTCAGTAAAAAAGAAAATGGAATTTAATAGACATGTCCCGTTTATCTAGATGTCATCACTGTGTAGGAGTTCTCCCATTACCCCAACTTGATTTCTGAAAGGAATTTTTTTTTCAGCTACCTATGTAGATAACAGAAGGCGGGGAGCAAACTCAGCATATATGCCCTTTGTGCATCTCCACCTCCATCATTCAGCCCGGACACTGAGGTCCTCCTCAGAGGGTCTTCTGGCGGCATAGCTGTCAATGTTTCCTTTTTTAAAAGGGCAATTCCCTTATTCCGAATAGGATTTCTTGCAAGAAAAGGGAAAAGTTGACAGCTATGTCTGGCGGTTCCCTCACTGTGAGAAGTGAGGTTACAGGGAACCAGGCAGAAGGCCTTCTTGGTAGTGGCATCCACCCTGTGGAACGCCCTCCCATCAGATGTCAAGGAAATAAACAACTATCTGACTTTTAGAAGACATCTGAAGGCAGCCCTGTTTAGGAAAAATTTTAATGTTTCATGTTTTAATGTGTTTTTAAAATTCTGTTGGGAGCTGCCCAGAGTGGCTGGGGAAACCCAGCCAGATGGGCGGGGTATAAATAATAAATTATTATTATTATTATTATTATTACTCTTAATCAAACTAATTTGATGCTTTTAGAACATGCCATTTTCTGCATGCACACACCCTGCTTTTCCTAATTTTGAATCTCAGTTCTTTACATTTTCCATGTGGTTTTGTTCCAGGTACTTCCACATCAACTGCAGCAGTAAAATAAGTATGGATGTTCTTTAAAAGTTTTTTTTTTAATGGTCCTGAAATTAAAAGAGAGAGAGCTTATTTTGGAACGTATCCTAGTTTCTTCTGTTATTTTCACAGACACCTAATGATCAGTCTAACAGCGTCTCTCACTGAAGTTGTAATAAGCTTACAAATGAAGTTGTTCAGTGCATATTAAAAGGCAAGGGATGTTCCTATTGATTATAGTATTTGCGGGAAAATCTGTGATCATTGTTTTGTTGCTTGCACAATGGCAATTCGGATGTGCTGCTGGGAGCTCATTCAGCTGACAGGGGCTGTGGGTTTTGGAGGCATCTTAGAATACCATGGTAACAAATTCGTCTCCACTTTTTGGAGCACAAAATCAACGGGGATTCTTGTTACCATCAAGCCCAGTTGAGCATAGTTCTGTGCTTCTAGGAATTAGGCAATGAAAGAGGTCTAATTAAGTTGTTCCCACAAGAGCCTTGACCACATTTATGAAGTGGAATGACAAAGCTCTAGACTAGACCTCCATAAATCCAGTGGTGAATGTCAAAATGAACATAGGGCTCCCTTTGTTATTATCCCTCTGCAAAGCTTAGTCCTCAGGGCTCAAAGAGCCATCTGCTCTATTTGGTCTTCGTAATGTATTTTCAGCAACAGAGTGGCACTACTTAAAGAGAACAAACTCAGACATATTTTCTAGGATTCTGTTTCATACTTTCAAGATTTCTGGAGGCCTTGTAAGGAGATCACTGCTATAACCCAACTTGCTAGGTGTATATCTTTTTTTAAATGAGTGGTGATAGTTTCAGCTCTCATGAAGAGGATTCTCAGCCCATTTATTAGAACAGTATTTTTCTTTTCCACAAAATCCCCCCCCCCAAAAAAAAATCCATCATGGAACTCCAAAGAAATAGCCAAAACCCTGAAACAGTCACCATAAGATATAAAAGCCATTAAAAATAACAAAAGTAAGGAAATTATTTAGCACTCAGGGACAGCTTATCTACATTTTCTGACTCTCCAAGGCAGATCTGAGGTTCTGGGAGCAGTACAGTTAACTCTGAAATCAGCTCTGTTTCACGTCACACAAAGCCCAAATTGCTCTTTAAAAAATCCACATCAGTTTTCAGTTCAGGCTTTGTCTGAAGCAGATGCCCACTTCTTACGTATTGGAGCCAAATAAATGAGTAAATAAGAATAGTTCTCATTGGTTTTCACTAAATGTAACAATTAAGATCTGAATTAGAAGGGAAATCTGCATTGCTGATTAACTTCTGAAGACAGTCCTGCTTTCATAATCTGAAATATATAAATATATATTGAGAGAGGGAGAAGGAGAGGGGGAGAGAGAGAAAATTCTTATTCATAAGAAAAAAATAGAAAAAAATGCTTTTTTTGGTTAGGCTAAGTGGCAGGTCCATAGTTCTTGAAGAGAACAACTGCAAACTCCATTTTTTTAAAAGAACGCCGCCGCCACAATCTTTTAAAAATGTCAATATATATTTAACCCTGAGTACTTTTAGAGCCCTTGTGCGTCTACTGACTTCTTAGAAATTTTAATATTGCTTGCTGATGGAAGAGTGCTGGCATTGGTCTGGGTTTCTTTTCATTTCTGAATGTGTTTTATGGATTTTCATAAAGTCATACAAAATGGACAACAAAGACATGTAAATGAACACATAACCCTCTCTCCTGGCATTAGTTTCCCTCTGCTCCACACTGTCACATGACTGCCATGTAACTTATGTGATGAAATACAATAGGTCAGTGTCATCTTGCATCCATGAGACAATACTCCCTCTAGAATCATTGGCAGAAGCCAGCTTCCTTTAGACCTAAATTTTGTTGATGGAGCAGTTCACTCTTGAAAAATCTCTGGCAAGACTGGAGGACAATTAGTGTCGGCGAAATGAAAACATTCTTTGCTCAGCAACAATTAAAGTTCACTTGGCTGCTTGCATGTGCCTTTTGGCTTGGGACAAAAGTCTATCCTGATAGGATATTTCTTTATTTGGGCTTAAAAATGTACTCTTTAATTTGCCAATATGGTTAACTGTTTGAAGGCACCTTAACTCTTCTTTACTCAGAGGGGCTCAGTCAGCCCTGCAAAACGAAGAAAGAACAATCTGTTTCCCTGCCATCATCTTGTTTGATTCCGTTCCTGTAAGGATAGTGATCCAATCCTTACAAGTCTTCCCATAGAGACAAGTTCCTTTAGAATAGCTCTGGTGCGGGTCTGTGTCTGTGTACACATCACCATTTACTCTGGCTCCACTGCAGCTGTTTAAAGTTGAGTGCACAGGACATTCACCAGAATCCATATGTATCCTGTATCCTGTGTGATGTGTTCCTCCTCTAACTGGCTTCCATCTGATGTGAAAACGTAAGCTGCAGTTATGCATACAGTTCAGACAGCCGTTGCACCTGCGCAGATAACAGCTTCCATGAATAGGCAAGAAGATCTTTTTGCATGTACAGGGAAACAAAGCAGGTACTGCACATCAGGCAAATACACCAAAGCCCCCTCTCTAGTGTGTACAGCAAGTGAAAGTGAAAGTGGGGGGGGGACAACCTCACTTTGCGTGCCGAGACCCCGCAACCCCCCCCCTCGTGGGAAATAACTCACACAAGGACACAGATATTAGGTTTATGTTATTGGGCAAATTTTGGCCACAACTTTATTGAAATCACAGAATGTGAGCAGTATTGGCTTAGGCATTGATTGGAGCTGACTATATCTGACTCCTGTCCATTGTGCAGGAAGTCCAGTAAGGGTAAGCCACCGGTTGGGGGAGTCCTGTCGATGCGAACCAACTCGAGCTCCCCCTTGTGTTCCCGTCGGGGTCGTGTCAAGGCCTTAGCCCCCAGCGGGGCATCAGACTAGATAAATACCCCTGGATTCCTTTAACGGAATACCCTTAAGCATGGAGGGGAAGGTGATGGCCACACCTCCCCTCCTCCACAAGGTCAAACAATGCCAAACCGCAGCCCTAACAAAGTTGTGACGATTCTACGAGGTAGGCGAAAACCAAGTGGCCAGTGCCAATTTGCCAAGTGGAAAAATACCTAACAGGCCCCTCGGACGACCAAGGTGACCAACCTTGTCCTCTGGCTCGCTCCTCAGTTTAAAAGGCCCTGGCCATGCCCCCCCCCCAGCCAGCGGATTGGCTGGCCGGGCTCTGACATAGCCGGGATCCCCCAGGCAACGAGGGACAAAGTCCCCCACCCCTGGTGGGAGTGGGTGGCCACGCGGTCCACCGCAACTCCTCCCCACTGGGAAGTGGAGCGGATTTGTTCTAAGCCACTAATGTGCACATGGCCTATCACAGCAGTGTCAGAACAATCATTGCATTTAGTTGAGAAAGTTATCTGTTATGTACTATTTATCTCTTGACAGAATCTTGTTTGAACTTGCGACATATAAGCATGCAATGTTGTTTGTAAAAACAGATTTCTCTTCTCTTCTCACTGAAGCCCCTGAACCTCCCAAAAAAACCTCTTTCAGGCTTTACCCCTCTTTAGTGGGGGCTACAGTGGGGAGGGACTGTCTGAAGTTGGGCAGAGGAATCTTTCTCCACTTGGAGCTCAGCTGGTACAAGATCTCTCTGCCGAGAGAGATCTTGGTTCATCTCCCCTCTCCCACTGCAACTCTATATGACAAAGCCTGACTGTTCAGAGAGGATTACCCTCTGGGAAAATTGGAGGAATATTGGAGCTGTACAGGGAAAGGGGGGGGGGAGAAATAACTATTCTCCAGTTCTGAAGCTTTTGGAATGACCATCAGACCAGTTGTCATTTGTTTAATCTAGTATCATTTATTGACTCTACACCTGTTTATGTCAAGGAAGAATTTCTTCTTCAATCACAACAAAGATATTGTTGCATTTCCCCTTCAAAAGGAAAATGACTGACAAGGAAGAAGAAGAGGAGTTTAGTGTAATTTTGTGGGCAACTCTGTTCAAGTAGGAAACAACTTTACCAGGGCGCCCCTTTTTTACATGCAACCGCATTGCTTTTGGAACTAAGCAGCGGCTGTGAACTTATCAAAAAACAAAACAAAAGCCTCCACTGTTTTTCATTCATTGTAACTAACCTCTGCACCTATCATCTTCAAATGCAGCAGGTTACTTGGAGACAATCTCTATGATAGATATTATTTTCATACAAATTCTCCTCAAAATACAGTGTGAGTGGGAATAAGCAAATGCAATTTCCCATCCTCAAAAACTTTATAAAGAGTTATTTGCACACACACTGGTCTGAAATTTGCAAGGCTTCATTCCAAGTATGCATTAAAATTTCATCAAATTCTATCAAAGTGGTTTTATATATTTTTAAAATAATTGCACAGCTCTTTCATTGATTCCCCCATGTAAATCAATCCAAAGATATACAACGCCTCAGATTTTCTGAAGCAAGCTTCTGGTTTGGATTTTTTAAAAAAATGTCATGTCCAAAGTGCTTTGAGTCAAATTGGCCCACTACACAAACATACACATATGTATGTGTGTCCTATATGTGTCATGTCATATAGCAACATCTTTATTACACATTTTGACGTCACCACAGCCTTAGAAACAGTGGTAACAAAAGGAGTTGCTACTATAAATGGCAAAACATAAGAAATCACAGGAATGAAAGGCTGTGCACTATGGATTTTTCACAACCATAGATTACTATAATTTTTCAAAATTCCTAATGTACACAATTTATAACCAATCACCCATTTTAGCTGAGCTGTATTGTAAAACTGGGGCACATGTCACCTGCAGGCTGCACTTTGACCATTTCTGCTTCTAAGTGCTTTTACTCACTGCAGCTGAACATGTGTAGGTGACAAAGTCAATTTTCCCTCTGTCAGTTTGATGAGCCCCAAGTGCACTGAAGAATGAAGAGATGCAATGTTTCTAAGGGGAGCATTGCAGCTGGCAAAAGTGGAGCGTGCTCTTCACTGATGCTTCGCTTAGTTACAAAAGCTTGGTCATGAGGGTGTTTTTTTCCCTATTTCTCCATCAACTCCAAGTTTGGGATCTCAAATGATAAAAACTCTCTTGACTTACTTGCTGATTCAGGCCATCCCTTTTGCTTCCTACTTTTAGCAGTGCAGTCATTAATTCTACGTTGCAACACTATATTCTGTGCACTGCATCAATTCATGTAGCCTCTTTGGGGAATTCAAACAGCAACATGAAAAGACCCCTTCATGTTTTGTTCTGGGAGGAAACCATAATCTCTGCTTTAAAGCCCATATCACAATTTATAAGGTACGGTTGAGCCCACAAAGCTATGTTTCTTTAAAAATCTGATTACTTTGTTATTGATTGTTTACTGACATTTTAAAAACACAGAGGCTGCAAATATTAATATGGCAGAGGTACCATATTAAGTTGGTAGACATGCTTTAGATCCCCCTGAAATAAATGGGGCTCAAGTAAGTCTGGATCCAACCCTTTCAGTGCTATAGTTTTATGGACATTAATTGTATCAACTAATACCTCAGTGAAGCCCATACCAACTCAACCACCATCATATTTAAAATACGGTTCGCTACTGAACTTACCATCTGTTTGTTGGCTCCATGTCCAATTTAAAAATGCTTGGCAATTGGGGTCTTAAATTGCCCAGAGGTCCACCCTGGTTCAAGGGACGTGGGTGGTGCTGTGGGTTAAACCACAGAACCTAGGACTTGCTGATCAGAAGGTCGGCGGTTTGAATCCCTGTGACAGGGTGAGCTCCCGTTGCTCAGCCCCTGCTCCTGCCATCCTAGCAGTTCGAAAGCACATCAAAGTGCAAGTAGATAAATAGGTACTGCTCCGGCAGAAAGGTAAACAGCGTTTCCGTGCACTGCTCTGGTTCGCCGGAAGCAGCTTAGTCATGCTGGCCACATGACCCGGAAGCTGTACGCCGGCTCCCTCGGCCTATAGAGCGAGATGAGCACCGCAACACCAGAGTTGGCCACAACTGGACCTCAGGGGTCCCTTTACCTTTACCTGTACCACCCTGGTTCAGACACTGTTCTCAACAATGTTGAGAGTAGTTGGAGCAGGTAGTTCTACTACTGTTAGTAGTAGTTGGAGCAGGGCTAAATGTCTCTCCAAGGTCCAATCCAACACACTTTCCCTCATCAGGTGAGTAATGTTTGGAAAGAGCTATAAAGGACATTACTGTGCTTTTAAAACGGTCGGTTGTATCCACTGCTAGTCCTACTCAGACTAGATCCATTAAAATTAATAGATGTGGCTAATGTAGGTCCATTGGTTTCCATGGGTCTACACTAAGTAGAAGTTAGACAGCAATGAAACAATCTTCTTGTCACTCACAGAGAAGGAAGATATGTAAGATCTTCACTTGTAAAGCACTTTTTAAAATTAAAAGTTAAACTCTTCAAAACGCTTTGCATGTTTTATATGTACTTTAACCCGGAGGAATTCTCATAGCTTGAAGAATGAAAATACTTAGGTTTATTAAACCAGACTGGCATAATTCTGAAGATTGATCACTTTGGAACCTAAGACAGTTTCCTGTTTGAAATATTTTAAAGCCGAGCTGTGACGTTTCTCCCCCAGAGTAAGGACATTTGCCTGGGGCAAGGAAGGCTTAACCTCAGAGGAGCTGACAATATCTGACCAAGAGGGCATTTCACATGCCCAATACCATAACAAGAATACATTTAAAACTTACAGCTTACAATTTCTTTCTGAGTTGGAAACCAGAAGTGCTAGATTGAGAGATGCTTCTCATGAACTTTTTTAAAAAAATGTGTCAAAGCCACATAACAGTTTTCATGTGCGTGGATATGTATTTTAATAGATCCAAATAGCATTGGGACTGTGGTTGAGCACAGCCTGGGTAATATTCTGATCATTCATTAACTTGCTTCTATGGGTATTTCCACACTTTTGGCTACAAACCCAATGGCACTCCCATGTTACTTCTCTTTGCTGAATCAAACAAGTAATCTATAGATGGTCATCCCTCATCCTTTAATTCTCATGCATAGATATCCTGGGACAAAATTACCAGATGCAAATGGCAGAAATGAATTTTTAGCATTTGCCAATTCTGATTTCTTTAAATCCATTTCAATTTTTCATTATAATTATAATCTATGCCTTTGGTCTTTTTATGCACCACTCAGCAATGGTTGCATTGGCCATGTGCTACTACAGTTCTGCTCCAAAACATTACTGGGGCTCTTTTGGTTTCCTTTTATATGTGGGATGCTGGTGTCCCCAATGATGTATTAAAATAAGTGGCAAAGATGGCAGAAAACTGAGGGTTTTTAAATAAAACTGAGCCCTATGAAGGACTCGAAAGGCTTTTGGGGGCTGCTCAGTAGTTTAAGAGGGAACTTTCCACCTCCCAGTTGAATGACAGTAAACATAACTTGCCAGTGTAATGCAAGCTGGTGGTGCTCTTGCACTAACTCAGAGATCTAGACAGCACATATTACAGCCTGATATTACTTGGTTTGTGCCTCCTTTCAGAAACACAGCTTTCTCCCAATATGAAAGCTTAAGTGCATTAAATAAATTAAATAAATCAGGTTAGTTCTTTCCCTCAATTAGTTCATACACAATGGAAAGACACACAAACATAACATTGGAACACACATCATTTTGCCTCTCAGATCAAGAGCAAAGACAAAAGAATTGCTCTCATTCTGCAGGGACAACACACCAGCTACCTCAGTTCTGCACAAGCTAACACAACAGATTTAGATAAACACTGCTTTTCTTTTCATTTCATTTCAGTTAATCAAGTGTTTTTTAAAATTTCAAAAGGGTTTCAAGAAGAGCAAATTAATCATGTTACAAACACAAAAAACACTTTGCTCTTTCAGTGAAAGGATTGGAACAATAACATTTTCAGCATAGAGAACGTGTAAGAAAGTTGAACCCACAGCTCACAAGGTACACCAGCTCTTTTCATGAATTAAACTGACAACTGAAGTAGGCCTTGCACTGTGTATAAAGTCAAACAAAACAAGCAAGAAAATTACCGAATCACTGGATTTTTAAACATAGGCACTATCAGACTAACCAACTGGTGCCAGTGGTCTACAGGGAAAATCAGCAGGTGGTCAGTGCCCAAGTCATTAATTCAGCAGTCTTGAACTGCAAATAGATTATGAGAAGGACTAATGCATTTGAAACACTGGTCTATAGTTATTTCTGTATCTATGAGTACCAGCTAAAATATTTATCTAGTTCAGTTTTCAATTAGCCTGGAAATACACATAGCAATATAGGTAGCAGGAAAGGGAAAAGCAAAAACCCTACCTAATCTTGCAGTACCATGTCTTGCAGATGTCAAGGAAATAAATAAATATTTGACGTTTAGAAGACATCTAAAGACAGGGAAATATAGGGACATATAGGGAAGTTTTTAATGTTTGCTGTTTTACTGTGTTTGTTTTGATTTGTTGCAAGCCGCCCAGAGTAGCTGGGGCAACCCAATCAGTTGGGTGGTGTCTAAATGATTTATTATTATTATTATTATTATTATTATTATTATTATTATTATTATTATTATTATTTAGAAGAATTTGTTCCTGCATAATGCAGGGCAAAATTGCAATGACAAATGACAATAGTGTTAAGTTGCATATGCACATGCATTCTTCAAAAACTTGTGCAGGAATTGTTATGCGTCTGAAATAAACTGACTCACAAAGTGTTGTTCATAGTAAGAATATTACTATAAAATTATGTGCTAATAGTAGCTAGATTAAACCGACACCATGTACATTTTGCAGGCACTGTGGATTTTAATTGGGGTCCTTCTCAATCTTCGGGGCAAAATGGATGCTCTCAGTGTGTACATATGAGTCTGACAGTATTAATAAAAGGTCAATAAAGGGTGCATTGCTTCATCGAGTGTTCCAATAAAACACTGGGGGGAAATTAAGCAGCAGCAAACGTGTAGCTAATGATTTCTTAACTGGTTCTGATTCAAGAGTACAGCATGTAATCTAACAAGCAGTAAAGACGACAAAATGACATTAATAAGGGCAACTGAAATCACATATAAAACGTTGTTTGCTCTTTGTTTCCCAAAATAACACCACTTTATGCATGTGCAACAGAACAAACTGGAGCCAAGAGTGCATGTGCAGTGGGTGATTATGTGATTACAGGGTGTCAGAGGTGATTAAGAGAAGCCACTGGCTCTTTGAACTCGAAAGTGAAAACTTGGCTGTCTCTTGTACCATTAGCATCC
The DNA here is from genome assembly GCF_964234715.1 of Podarcis melisellensis. Taxonomy (NCBI): domain Eukaryota; kingdom Metazoa; phylum Chordata; class Lepidosauria; order Squamata; family Lacertidae; genus Podarcis; species Podarcis melisellensis. The sequence goes on from NC_138528.1 coordinate 51,544,469, forward strand.
ATTGCATCTCTCCCATTTACTCTAATTAGGGTTAAGAGGAGTTACATGCACAGCTGTCTATAATTAATGTCAATGGCCACTATGTGTGGATACTGATGGACGAATAGATGATATGTTTGCATCCTCAAGGTTAAATAGTCAGTACTTTATAAGTCTATGTGACCTATTTCATCCCACCTGCATTGAAATCAATCTCTTACTGAGAGGCGCTCAGCTTTCCCAAGTTGAGGCCTACAATCTGAAATGTACTCAGAACGTACTTCAAAATTAATACAACTTATCTCCAAATTTTTTATTTAGGGATCGGAATGCCAGCATCACACCAATATATATCCTGCATCATACCTTATTGATCTCTGCATCAACCCATATTGACATAGCTCTTAATCCATGTACATGTATGGAAATACAGAATGGCATAAAAATAAACAGCACTTTCTCCAGCACATATGAAAAGTAAGTTATTTTTCAATTAACAAACAGGGAAATAAACAAGATTACGGCAACAACTTCTATTAGCTTTATTAATGCCATTATACAACCTCCCCAGTTGATAGGCTGTTGTGTTCCCAAATCAGATTTTATTAACAAACCATTAAATCTTTGAATTTAGAGCAGCAAAATTATCTGGTTTTATCTGAACAGCAGTAATAATGTACCTTTTATTAGGCTTCTGGCTCCAGCCTTGAGTTCCACAGCAGTAGTTCATTTAAGAGCATTAACAGACAGCTTCTAGCCAGGGGTCACTTATTAGCACAAAGTCTGCTTCTCGGTTTCACTCCCCCCTCCCCCCTCCATCTCTGTGCTTTCTTATTCCATCACAAACAGAGAATTTCCATGAAGCTCTTGCAATTCTGGAGCTGAGCAGGCTTGCAAACTGGTGTAAGTTGAGAAAGTAATTCCAACGCCTCAGGGAAGAGGACAAAAGCACTGTTGTTCTCTGAATGAGATATAGGTATTATTTTGAGGAAATCTTATGATGTTGAAAACTCTTTGCCAAATATGACACAGAGCTCTTGAATATAATTCTAGTAATATTTTTGAGGGCTGGAGTTTATTAGGAAAACTGGACCCTAAATCATTCTGGGCTCAAGGGGGTAAAATAAACTGGTTATCTAGTGGTGTGGCTCTCCTTGGGACTACCAAAGTGATTTTCATCACTTGATAGCTATCATTACATGCAACTGCATCAATCTGTTACAGAAAAGCCCATGTGGCTGTTTCAGTTATGCAGTACCTTCTTCTGCAGAACACATTTCAATGCTGATATTTAAATCTTTCCAATAAAAGGACTCCGCCAACATAGTGGATCTGTCCTCACCTCAATTTTGAGTTATGCAGTACAACACCTATGTCCAGTTATTGTAAGGGCCAGGGACAACACACATATATTCTTCATGGAGGAAAAATGTTAATCCTCTGTAATAAAGCAGAGCACTTTGGAGTGGACCAATCAGGACTAGAGTTATGCTTATGGTTTCCCCACTCGTCAAATTCCTCACTCCAGGTCCCATCTTAACCTCACAACCCACACCCCAAGATTCTGCATGCATGTTTGCAATGGCAGAGCACACTGAAATTTTCAAGTGTAGATATACTTATTTCAATTTTGTCTACTCACACACATATTTTTCAAATATTTCCAAACCTAAGAAAATAAAATTATCAGAAGAGCCCTGCTATAGCAGACCAAAGGACCATCTAATCCAGAATTCTGTTCTCACGACGACCAACCAAGATGCATATGGGAAGCTCAAAGTTACTAGATATTTTTGAGTATGACCTGAAAAGAACACTATGTTTTCATAACACTGAGTTATCTAGCAGAATTTTTAAGACAAGGGTGGCTAATTTGTGGCCCTGCAGATGAACTGTCTGCATCACAGGACCACTGATACATGTGCACTGGGGCAGACATCCCATGACATATGAAGAAGCAAAGATTAGCCACCCCTGTTACCTTAGCAAACATGACATTTCCAATCCAAGATTCCTATTTAGCAGTGCTTTGGGAAGTCAGTAAGATATGAAAACCATGAGCTGAAAAAATTAAAGACATCCACAACACAGCCATTTCATTGCTTGGTCAGCCAGTGAACTGTTGTGTTAATTAAGGGGGGGGGAACACTTTTTTACACCTCCTTACCTCCCCTCCCCCCAAAAGGCCATTGTAGATAATTTACTGAAGTTTTGAAATGATAGGTTGCGTTCAAGCATAGTTATTCAGACACAACACTGCTAAATGCAAATAAAAGCAAAATTATCATGCTTTCACTGTATTTTTCTTAGCACCAAGCAGAAATTTTCTTTTAAATGAAATTAACAGTGCTCATCTTGCATTAGCTCAACACACAAAGAGATATGCGTCAGTACAGATTCACTATGACCCTTTCCCCTCACCTAACAATAGTCAGTCAGAAAACTGCTTCTGCTTATGAAGGACCATAACATCATTTAGTTACAGTCAATCAAGCAGAACATAAGAATTTCCTTTTACTGACCAGAGGCTAATGCTTAAGTTATGCCTCAAACCATATATTTTCATGGGTCACGTATACTAGTTTCCAGTTCATGGTGAGCTTGTTGGGTTTAAAAAACGTAAGTTGGACATAAAAGAAAGTTATATGGCCTTCTCTTTTTTGTGTTTTAGCAAAAAAAAATAAATAAATTGTATATATGCCGAGTAGTTTCCAAGGATAACTCACAAGGTTTTGTTTGGTTCAGTATCGCCTGGATCTCGGAAAAAGAAATCTAAAGCTCTTTTCTGCACTATGCTGGAGAGAGGTGTTCCTGTCAGTAGGGTTTAGAACACCCCCCACCCGCAGCTAGCTAGCTAGTCAAGGTGACAGCCCACTGCAATTCTTTCCTGTGTAATCCTTACACAAAAAGGGGAGTCCACCACTAGGGGAATCCTTTCCAATCTGTCAAAAATGCCAGAGTCAATACAGATCAGAGTCTGTGCTCAGGAGTCTCTTATTGCAGCTAGAGCCTAGGATGAGGACCCAGACAGCAGGCATATAGGGAAGCTGTCAGACACGGGTGGAAGGAGATGGAGGCTACAGGAGGAAGAGGCATGCTGACAGACAAATCTTAGAACAAGCCTAGGGAGCCACACTTGCAATAGCAGAGTGCAGGCAATAGGGCAGAAGCCATTGTGGAATTCTGTTTAATGTGGACAGTGTTTAGCTGCTGTCCAACCTTTTGCCTGAGACATTAGAAAAAGTGCTGCCTATGAAATTTAGTTCACAGCAGCACCATATGAACTGTTTAAATAGTTGGACAACATACATGTACATTGCTTATTGGTCAACTTGTATGACAGCAGCAGGGGACTGCCTCTGGCCTGCACCCCTCCAGGTCCTGCCCTCTTTCCCTTGCTAGTAATGGTTTGCCTCCAATCAGCTGAACAGTGCATTCGTGTGTGAAAGAGAGCAAGAGAGAGAGAGATTCCACATATGGGGACTTAACCCTCCCCCCCCTTACTATGACCCTGTTCCACACCCAGCTGATTGACCAGAAACATCTCAGCAATGGGGAATAGTTATGTATTATAACTATTGTAAATAAGCATTTTGGTGGTGCCTGAAAGTTATGGTGCATCTTAATTAAGATTTTGGTTATTTTTAATGTAATATTTAAGATAATGTAGTATGTTGCCCAGTGTCCCCTCCTTTCTGATTATCTCCTATGGGTCTTGAGGAGGAATGGGACATTTTAACTTTGCACTACCCATATTTAATAGCAAGGAAAGGGAAGAGGATAACTTTCCAAAAAATAATTCAGCCCTGCTTTCCAGGCAAACACTTGTGCTACAGCAGCTGTCACAAAAGAATCAGCGTGCCAGATTCCAAATACTGGCACTCTCCTTTTCCAACCTGCCTAAATCCGATATTTCACTTTATCGTATGTTAGATAAAGCTCTTTTTAAGAAAGAAAGATCTCTGTGGGAGAGATGCTTTACTAAAACATTGTAGCAGAATATTCTCTCTTTGAAAGCATATTGGCACATACAACCTCATTAAAGTCGAGGCAGGCGGATTGCTGGCACAAATGTGATATAAAACTACAACCTGTGTGCACTAAGTGTTTTATTGACATGTGAAGAAATACTCTCTGCCCTAACAAACTTGTTATAAAAGCACATTGGTGACTTTGCTTTTGATACTATGGTTTATTCCACAGCACATTCTCACCAACAATTAGGCAAGATCAAGGCTTCAGGGAGTGATCAGTCAAGTGGAGGACAGTTAACTTTATCACAGCCATTACCCTTCACAGAATGGATGCTATTGGAAGCCCTTTTTGTCAGTCAAGAGGACAGACTGCCCAAAAGTAAGGCTGCCCCACCCTGGAAACACTGAAGAAGGCATATCTAGCCACTATGGCAGGTGCTTTTATTCCACCCAGGTTGGACTATTGCAGTGTGATATATAAATGGGGCTGTGGCTGTCTTTTGATACTGTTTATAAACTACAGCTGGTTCAGAGAATTGCTGTCAGACTGCTAATGGGGAGCTGTTACTTAGATCACACAACTGTGTTGCTATTTGATCTGCAATGTCTTCTGGTGGGTTGGTAATCTTTAAAGCCACGTCCAAAATGCTTTCTGGTCTCCTAAGATATCTGGCAAGATTCTGCCTTGCATTATGCCATCGTCTTAAGTGGCATCATTGACCCAGCAAGGATGGTCAATGGCCAGGGATGATGGGAACCACATCACCACATCTGGAAGGCATATTGGCCACCCTTGATGAAGTGATAAAGCAATCCTCACAGTGCCCACTTGAAGAGTGTAAAGCATGGGTAGGCAAACTAAGGCCTGGGGGCCAGTTCTGGCCCAATTGCCTTCTAAATCCGACCCCCGGATGATCCGGGAATCAGTGTTTTTACATGAGTAGAATGTGTCCTTTTATTTAAAATGCATCTCTGAGTTATTTGTGGGGCATAGGAATTCATTCATAATTTTTTTTCAAAATATAGTCCGGCCCCCCACAAGATCTGAAGGACAGTGGACCAGCCCCCGCTGAAAAGGTTTGCTGACCCCTGGTTCTAATGACTAAAGGAAATTCACCAAGTTACAAATCAGAGTAAGAGTGGGTGTGATACACACAGTGTGCTTTTTTTTGAGGAGGGGTACACCTTGTTCCCTAAACTGGGAAAGTGCTTCCTGGGCTTGTGGGATGAGGCACGAGGCTCTGTAAGATCCTGATGTCCTGCTGCCTCCTTTCCTGAGCATGTGCAGAGTGCCTACCTCTTTTGCCTGCTTGGTTCTCCCTCCTCCGGCCATTTCTGGGCAGTGAGTACTGGCACCTTTTTTCTAGGAAAAAAAGCACTGGATGCACATATATCAGAAAACTGGTTCCCAAACTAAAATGTGAATCAATAAAAACAAAAATAATTAGCTGTGTTTTCTGAAGAGAAGGTTTATCGGGTTTTTCTCCAGTATTATCTCTCTACTGACAGTAGCTTCCATTGTGCAAAAGGAATGAGGATAAAGATCTGGCTGTGGGAATAAATTATTCCTAGTACCAGGCAACAAAGCTGCCATATTATTTCCTTAAATATGTGAAATCTTTGCTACCACAACTTCTCTAATTCAGAGTCTTACGCCCCTACAGTTAAAATACTTCATGTGATCTACAACTTCAATATGTTAATAGTTATTTGTTGTGTACCTACAACCTTCTTTAATCAAAATCTAAATTTGCTAAATGAGCCCATTATAAAAAAGCAAGGAAGTTTCTTCCAATGAAAGAGCCAGATAAAAATCATTCAAAATCTGATTATTTTATGCACCGAATGGTTGCTGTCATCTCCAACTGCAAGCCCATGAAGTGGAAAGAGTGTTTTCATATCTAAGTGGAAAACATTATGCTTTAAATATTCAGCATCTCTTCCTTGCATTGTTCTGACAGTATCTCAGACTAAGGGCGATTCTCAGGCTGTGGTCTGGTGCCAGATTGACCGCACTCATGAGCAAGCTTTCTTTTCAGCAATTAGGGTGGCTGCTGGCAGCAGCAGGAGCCTCAGAAATGGCATCTGAAATAAAAGGCTTAATGCGAGGGAGACCACTGTCTGGGTTTCAAGGCAAAGAAAAGTGTTTCTCCTCACAGGAATCTTTCAAGTATGGCACAGAGTAGCAAGGGCACTCATTTGTCTTGAAGAGCTGGGAGGAAGGGTGGGGAGAGGGATAATAATTGCTGAATAAAAGGAAACCCCAAGCTTACATCAGGTGGGTTTTATGCTCCTGCCTGCAGGTGCATTTCACTTAAATCAGCCACAGATAGTTCTTGCATACATTGCTGCAGGGGGAGGGGGTAGAGCAAGGCACACCGTATCCAAGCAACAGCTGTGCTGAATGCCTTGCACAGTATTTTCAATACCCTTTAGGACGAGCTAGGAGAGTTTTTCTGCAGTTCTGAAGGAAGGGAGATGTTTGCAGATAGCACAGAAATAAAGCGAACCCTCCAGCACTTCTGGAACAAACTCTGCTTTCCCCAACCACAAATCACTAAAGATTCCACAGTTGTTGTTGTAGAGCATCATTTACATACATACATATAAAATACTTGAGATGAACCTGCACAGGTGTGGTAGACAACTGGAAAGTTGTAAGTTACTGAAAAAATGGGTAGGTAACATTTTCCACTGGTTTTGTCATGGGTTGATTTTGTTCCCCAGCCTTCCCCTGAACCTTGTAGAAATAAACCTTTAAAAATGCAAATATATAAAGATACTTCTTTGTAAAACAAACAAATACCACACATATATATTAACTGTGTTAACAATACAGGCAAACACACATTAAAACAAATGATTGCTTTTTCAGATTACTATGCAAAAAAGGCAAAAAAGCACTACTGCCTTATGCAGTTTTCTTTGCAGCATACAACAGCCTTCTACACATTTGCTATATTTCCTCTGCCTATAGAAACCCATTTCCATTTGCAGCTTGCTATTGCTGCATTACACTGCCCATCTTCAAAGGAACAATATTAATTCTTTAGGTGTATCTATAGAAAAATGTTGACTTCCAGGAAATTAATTACTTCTCAAAAAAGGTATTGCCATAAAAAAAAAATTCACTTCAAACCGACGTCACAAATCTCTTATTTTCATTCTGTTTTAATGTAAGGCTTCATTTTGATTTTCTCAATTAAAACACATATACACATCACTTTCTCTGTTTTGTCTTCAAAGGAACTAACCAAACTCTTCACTTTGACACATCTGAATGCAAATATACTTTTTTGAATATTCTGTTTCATGAAATGTTTGGTACTTCTTTGAGTTATAAGAAGACAATCTTTGACAATTCTACATTTTTTCTTGAGCTAGCTGTTTCCTTATCCATTTCTGATTAATAAAACAAACCTGTTTATCAATTTGACAACCCATACTTACATTAAAGAGCATTTTATAGATAGCCCTGCTTTCCCAATATTTTTCTGCCTCATACTATTCACGTGCACTGGAACTTCCTTTATGCCACTAAATGATTGCCACTCATTTGCAATGGATTCACCATTGGACATACTCATTACCAGTATAATATGTGCACTTGAACAGTAATATGTGCACTTGAACAAATTTCATTACTTGAAAATTTGCCGGTTTCAAGAACTTTAAGGGATTATACTGGAGAAGACAGCTCTGGAGAATATAGTTGCTTCCATCCTTCAACACAAATATAACTTAGAAGTAATGACCTTCATACCGATTTCCCCAACAAGAAGGGGTTACCTGAAAGCCATCGTGCATTTTAGCATGCAGGTAAGAGGATGAGTACAGCAACAATTTAACTGAAGTAACAATGCAGCCCACACGAAAAGCAAAACATTACTGCTGGAGTTAATGTAAAGGCAGGTCACTGTTTGAAAAACCAGTGTAGCCTTAGGCCTTTGAAAGTAAGTAGAAATGGGAGTACAGAAAAGTCATTTTTTAACAGGCTATTCAAAATAACTTCCCTTGGTTGTGTTTTTTCTAAACCATAGTTCAAGCGGTAGAGCACCTACTTTTCTGTGCAGAGTGTCCCAGATGCAATCCTTATCAATTCCAGGTTTTATTTATTTTATCAGTAAAAAGGATCAGATGGTAGAAAAGTTATCTAAGGGCTCATCCACACTTCTGCTTGTCACAGGCGTTCTATACATGGATCCGAGTTGGTTTTCATTTGCTCACTGCTCCCCCCAGGAAAACCCATGGTTTATAACAGAATCAGAAGAAACGCCAATCCAGTTAAAAATCTGGCCACAGTATCTTGGACCTCCTGACGTTTCTGAACATCTTCCAAAGGCTGGCCCATATAGAATGCATTGCCAGTAATTCAAACAGTGGCAAGTCCTGCTGAGCTCAATGGAACTTATTTCTATGTGAATGGATACAGATGGCAAAACAGCTAAAGAGTCATGCAACATCTGAGAGCATGAAAAATAATTCCTGCAACTTAAAACAACAGTGGCACTGTCTTAATTTTCAGCATAATTCACAACTCCATTGTTCTAGAATATAGATTTAAATGTATTTGGGGAGAACTCGTGACCATTTTTTCATACAAATGGATTTCCTCATTATCCCAGTCCTAATTGCTGAACATGTGGCCACATTCAGAAAGCTGTCCCCACACAATCCCACATGGACGCATATTGAAGCACTAAGAGCAATATGCTAACACTTAGCAGCAACATGGTATGTATTTTATAGAAGAAGGAATGCAAGTGTCTCTGGTTTTGAACACGTTGGGGCATCTACAGGCTCCGTTTGAAACCCCTTCTGCAGCAGAAATTACACATGGAAATCTACATAAACCCCACTAATATACACACTTGGAATCAATTATAGATGAAAGCTATTTTTGAGTCTTTCCATTATTGTTTCCTAGTGCAAAGAAATATGCATATATGTTGTGACAAATGAAAACAACACACACACACTCTATTCAGGAACAAGATATAGTTAGAAATTTTTATTTTTATTTCCCAATATCTCTCCACCCCTCAAAAATTGTTAATTACTTCCGGTCTGCTGTGGAGGCAATGGTGGCGCGCTCCGTGTCGTGCGAGTAAAGGACGACACAGTCCTGGCTGTTATAGGGCTCCGAGGGTGAATGCCAGGGCTAGGCGACAATGGGGTTGGCTAACTATGTGCCAAATCCTATACCTTTCCTGTCTTTGTAAACATCCAGCCAGGAAGGTTGGGGGATCCTCTTTAGCAACACTGAAGTAACCTCCTTGGGGTGCAAGCCTGGGCAGTGTGTATGGAGATCCTGAGCTGCCCAGACGACAAGACCCCCCAGCCCTCTGCCTCACTGCTGTGGTCCAAAGGAAAGCAGGTCAATACATTTGGCACCATCTTGGCTGCAGGAGTTGCCAGAAGGCAAAACACCATCCAACCATCTTAGGGACTCCATTCTGGATTTATGTAGGGATTACTCCTTAGCCTTTGTGGGTAGGATGGGGTGGCAGGGGGGGAGATAATTATGTGTTCTCCTACTGCTTTGAAAATAAAGCTTCTGTTTCCAAATAATGACCTGACCCTTTGTTTTGTCTTGTCAATGTACCCTGCAGCATCTAGGGACTGCGGAGTCACTTCAAGTCAACCCTTCACCTAGGGCTAGTTACTGCATAACAATTATGAAACCAAATAGTTGAGGAAGTCAAAAGATTGTCCTTTAAAAGTATGGTGTGCATCTGCCCAAAGACAGGAATACAACAGTTATGTTTTTCTGGCAGCCTATGTTCACAGAAAGCATAAGCTGATGTGTCTGGGTATATCAGCACTGGTGCATCATAGGAAAACATTTGCAAAAGCTCTCCCAAACACCCTGAAGAAGTGAAACTTACAACTCCTTGCTTGAAAACAGCATTTCTTTCCACCAACTTCTCCCTATAAATCATGATAAGCTCTCTTGTTACAAATAAGATGGGAAGGGCTTATAGTATGTGTGAGTAACTACTTGCATATAACATTATATCTGCCCAGCATTCTCGTGAGATAGTATCACCAACACTGAGGGCTGCTCCTATGATAAAATGTATCAGATTAAGGATAAAGGCAAAAGAAGCAAGGTAATGAATGATATCATTAAAGGAAATCTTAAAAAAAAAAGCTTATACAGCCTTCAAGGTTGTTATTTTATCTCAACTGGAAAGAAAATATTGCACTCCTATCCCTAGGAAACTAAAGCCATTTAAAGAAAGAAGAGGAAAAATTACCAGTGACGACATTTAATAAGTACTATATAACTTGAGCCTAATGTTGTGAGTGGGAGTTGAGAGTCTCTTACTGGAAGGAAAACCGGAGGAACAAAACCAGCAGCAGTGAAACAGATCTCCTTATAACCTTAGATTGAAAATAAATTAGACTAAAGAATCAGCAGGAATAAACCATCATGTAGCTCCATGTTTCTCTATAAGCAAAGATCTCCATCACTCTGTACATTAATTTCCCTCTGGGGGGGGGGGAGTAAATATATAGCACTGTCAGAGGAGGAGGAAGATCTTCTCTGTAAATCAGGTATAATGAAAAAAGAGTGATTACAAATCTCTAAAGGTATTCTAATGTTAAATATTTCAATCCTTTACTTTCTACAGAGGAACCAGTACAGAATTGATTGTAATATTTACTAGAAGCTGTTCTATAAAAGGAAGATACCGGTACATGGAACAGAAATGCGAAACTCGCAAGACATTTACGTACACAAATACTTAAGCTGTAGGATATGTTAAGAAGGTAAGAGAAGTTCTGCTGGATCAAACAAAAGGCTTATCTAGTCCAGCATTCTGTTCTCATGGAAGATAGCCACATGCATGTTGGAGGCCCAAAGCAGGACATGAGTGCAACAGCCTCTCCTGCTGTTGCTCCTCAACAATGGGTATTTTGGGACATACAAGAAGCCAGAGGTATTTTATCATTCGTTAATTTGTTTAATCCTCTTTTAAAAGCTTTCCAAGTTGGTGGCGATCACTGCATTTTGTGGTAGTGAATTCCATACTTTAACTACACACCGTACTTGCATTTGTCTCTCTGAAAACTCTCACCATTTAGTTTCATTTGAAGAGCCCAGGTTCTAGTATTATGAGAGAAAGGGGGGGGGGGACTTCTCTCTCTCTCTCTCTCTCTCTCTCTCTCTCTCTCTCTCTCTCTCTCTCTCTAGGACATTTAAGTTAAGAGACACATAATCTGGAAACAAACGTAGTGGTGTTTCTTGCCAAAATGGGGGTGGACGAATGGAGCCTCCATTCCTCATGTATGCCTTTATTCCAGTTGCCTGAAGATAAAAATATCTTAAAATTAATAGTGTGTGCAGACAGGTTGGGTTTTGCTCCAGCTGGAACTACCACAATATCTCCCAATTAGCACAACTCTTCCAAATGCCTTTGCATGAAACTTTGTGCTTTACTGAACCAGTTTATAAGAAAAATAGAGAAGACACTTGTTTATTATCTTTTTTGTGTTTTGACCAAGTCTCATGATTTATTCATCTTGGCAATGGGCTCTCTTACAATATCATTGAGCCTGTTTCTTCACCTCTTCTGACACATTCTTTCATTGCCCTACTCTATAGAGGGGGATAGAGTTCCTTGTATAGATACAAGTGCAGAAACAACATGGGTCAAACAATAGCAAAACTAAACCAAATAATAGTCTGTACAGATCACAAATCTGAACTGAGTGAGAACGCAAAGCATATATACCAAGCAAAATAAATCAATTACTACAAACAAATGTGGCTCTAATAAACTACTATGTACATGACAGAAAGTAGTATCTCTTAAGTTCTGATTACCTGTGCTATCACTAAAGCTTGGTTTGGAAATATAAACACCTTCAATGTAGCATTGTGAACTGAGTGCCATTTCCATGAGTGCTCCATTTCTCCAGCCTGGAATGTAAATTGTGTTTCTAAACACGTGTGAACCAGCAAGGCGCTTTGGCAGACACTGTTTTCCAGTGCACTTGAAAACTAAGTATAAATCCCAGAGATCACCCTGCTGTCTTTCTTTTGAAGCACATTGATCAAATGTTCGTGAGGCAGCCTTAGATATATTTCATATATTATGAGATTCCTGGTGTGCTTAGTTTTCCACTTCTTGTTAAGGACTGCAAGCTAGCCTTCAGTTTTAGGCACGTAAACCAGGCACACACTAAATATCAGCCTGACCCAGTGATGCCTAATTGTGATCTTCTGATAATAATGGCTTCAGATTTTCTAACTTCCATAACATTTCGCCAACTCAGCCAGTGGACCAACAACTCAGGGCAAAATAACGTACAAGGGGCTTCAAAAGTCAAGGGACTCCCTTTACTGGAGCAACACAGGTAGAAAGCACTGTGCAGCTGCTATGCTTACATTGTGTCTTGGGTTGCATCTAAGTTACAAGAAGCACCTTTGCAGCTCTTCGATCCTAGTGCTGCTTTGGCAGAAAATGCATGATGTTGTTGTTGTTGTTGTTTAGTCATTTAGCCATGTCTGACTCTTGGTGACCCCATGGACCAGAGCACGCCAGGCACTCCTGCCTTCCGCTGCCTCCCACAGTTTGGTCAAACTCACGTTAGTAGCTTTGAGAACACCTTGAACCTAGTCCGGTAGCAAATCAGCAAACCACTGAAGATTTAAAGAGTTAAATCTTGAATTTAAGGACTCTTTTTCTGAGAATCAATCTTCCCATATCTCAGACATAAGCCTTATTTTGATACATACAAAACCCCGCCTTTGCAGTCTCCTGCAGAATCACTAAAGTGAAAGAGCGACAGTAAATCTTAAGATGTAATTGAGACAAGCTCACCTCTCCCACTTGGGGTGTTTAAAACTCACAAAAGAACAAGACAGCAGCCTGTGCAGCAATCAAAATAAGGAATCCAATGCCTTTATTATCTCCTTTGAGCGACATCAGCTCTATAGCTTGCCCCAGGAATCTACACCTTGATGAAAGGCTGCTCTACTCTCCCCATCTGTCATTTTGTGCAAGCCTATTTTCACTTGTCAAAGTAATTTGTACAGGAGATAATCATATATAGCAGGAGTTTATTAATGATTGCATGTTGGAAACATTATCCTTTACTGATAAGCAACTTCCTAGCTGTAAATTGTATCACCTTCCTATATTTCTTTTTAAAAAGGAAGAAGAAAAAACACTACAAGAAAGGCATGCACAGAATTTCCTTTGAACAAGCAATGATGTGGCAACAGAGGAGGCTGGCTGCAATGGACAAAGAGGAAGAAGATCTTCGATAAAACTTGTAACCAACAGCAAAAGTGGCATGCTTATGGGCTCGCCCACACTTCCACTTGTTCAGTGCCTAGAAAGCATGCTCCGAGCACTTTTCCGCTTCTCCCAAAGGTTTTAAGGCATGGGTCTAAGCGCTTTTGTCTTTGCCCTACTCTTTCCCCTGGAAAACTCGCTCCAGATTGATGTTTGCTCAAATTCACCGGTAAACATTGGGTTTCCCCAGGGGAAAGTGTCAGGATAAACAGAAGTCTGGATGTGCCCTCCATTAGTACTACCAGCAGCACAGTCCTTTACCAGCACCACAAACATAACATTAATATATCTGGTTTCAAAATGATCTAGAGGTGGTGGTCTATGCAATGCACTTATAACTGAGTGGAGGTGGAGGTGGATTTTAGCAACAGCTGGTGTCACTTCTGAATGCATCTGGGAAATGTTAAAATCACATTTCCCAAACACCCATTCTAAAAAAAGGGGGGGAGTGTGGTGAAAGAGAGCAGTCCTAGGTAAGTCTCCATACTCAGCCATCTGTGTTCATCTGTGCTTTGCGCTCTAGGCTGGATCTAGACACATCAAAGAAGCGTTTCAGTTAAATGCGTTGCAAACTTTGTATGAGAAATCGGGTTAGCAAAAATGGAACTCCACAACACCATCTGGTGTCACAGTGTTAGAATGCATAAACAAAACATATACAGTGGTACATCGGGTTACATACGCTTCAGGTTACATATGTTCAGGTTACAGACTCCGCTAACCCAGAAATAGTGCTTCAGGTTAAGAACTTTGCTTCAGGAAGAGAACAGAAATTGTGCTCCAGCTGTGCGGCAGCAGCGGGAGGCCCCATTAGCTAAAGTGGTGCTTCAGGTTAAGAACAGTTTCAGGTTAAGAACAGACCTCCAGAACGAATTAAGTACTTAACCCGAGGTACCACTGTAAAGCACTTTTTATTTGCAAATGCAGCTGAGTCCCTAGTCTAGCCAAACCTCTCATCCAGCTACCTCTGACCATTTTATCTTAACATGCTAACCTTTTCCCCCAACCTAATTTAGGAGTGTAGCTTTTTACATTGTTCCATGCTTTACAACATACAGTAGCTTGAACACAAACTGAAATCCGTCACAAGTGGAACATGAGTCAGCAATGTGATGTGGCTGCAAAAAAAAGGCTAATGTAATTTTCAGCTAATATGTTAATAGAACCATAGTTTCCAAGTCATGGGAATTAATATTTCCACATTATCCTGCGCCAGTGATGCCACATTTGGAGCAGCATTCAGTTCTGCTTGGAAAATATTTAGAGGACCATAACAAAGATGGTTAGCTGTATGAAAAACAAGTCCAATCGAAAAAAGTTGATGGAACTGGGTATATATACCATGGAGAAGAGGAGGATGGTATAGCCTTCTGAAATACCTGATATATTATAACTTAGAAAAAGGCCAATAACTGTTCACTGCTACCCAAGACACCAGGGCTAGACTTAATCTAGCTAGGGCTTAAGTTCCAGGAGGGTAGATATCAGTTGAACATTTGGAGAAACTCTCTAAGAGCTGTTGAATAATGGAACCAATAAATTAGAAGGGTGGACACTTGCTGGAGGTGTTCAAGCAAAAGATAGGCAGCTATTTACTGGGAATGCTCGAGTCCTGGGTATTCTGTATCAAGCAGGGAATTGGTCCAGATTGTGCAAGACCCCCTCCAACTCTATGATTCCACAATTGTGCTTTTTCTATATGGTGGGAACATGGGATGCTAAACATTTCTGAACTAAACACGGTGACTGTGACAGTTATAATAATAAAAGGAAAAGAATAGGTCACACCTCATGAAGTAACAGGTAAGTGTCTGGATAGAGTAGGAATTACGCACTTTGTATATGGTTTGCACAAAGCATATGTTTGTGAGGCTTGGATGAAACAGCAAACTATAGTTTGCTGAAAACACAGAACAGATATTCCTATTCTCAGTGTGTAAGGAGAAAAAAGGAGGGGGAAGGTGAGAAGCAAGTTCACTAGCTTGAAGGTCACTCTCATAAGCACCAGTTTTTGATTTGATATTCTCTCTGCATAGCCTCAGACTACACAGTTTAGGTTTAGTCTTCTATAACTAGGTAATATTTTTTTAGTGAAGGATTTCTTTACAGCTAACCATTAATAGCTATATGCTGGGATAAAAACAACACACACCAATGAAAGGGATATTTCCCCCCACCAGATACTGCCTCAACAGCCCTCTCCATGACCACCACTTTGAATGTAAAAGTCCTTGGCCTCCGTTGATTGATCTATCTCATTTTCCGACACCCTAAGTCCTTCTCCGCCTTTCAAATTGCTTATTTCAAGCTAGACAAGCAACTGTGGTTAAAATGTCACTGAATTTAATGATTTCAACGCTGTGTTCAAACACTTCAGCAGCCTGGCTTCAAAGGGAAGGGAAGTGGCAGCAAGACGCAGGATGGGCTGATTCGTACTGGTGGAGCAAGACCCCTCATATCCAAGTAAGGTGGTACTGAATCTTCAGGCAATTAGGCAGCTGGCATTGACATCAGATACCAAGCTGCACCATTTAAGAGCTTCTGTCTCAAATTGTAGATTAAGATAAAGAAAGGTGGGGGTGGAGAGGACAATTTTCAGTACTTTTTAAAAAAGGGCTGGCTTCCTGTGTTTTCAAGATATTTAGTTACATCTATTTAGTTTAACACTAGCCACCTTCTGGTAGCAGGGAATGGAGGTTTGGCAGAACCACATTCTGAGGGATAGTTAATGCATTATTTGTTTTACAAATATATAAACTGCTTCAACGCCAAGATATTTGTACATCTTTGACTCATACGCTGGACTTTTCACCACCAGAACGGAACAATAGGCAGGCATGTTTGTGAAAAAAGATGGATCCATGCAATAACCTGGCTTATACCCATCTATTCCACCCTGTCATGTTTCCTGTAGCAGACAAAGCATTCTGTCTGATATGCCAGTGAATATTCTAGCACTCACCAGTGCTGGGAACAGGGTTCAATACACATTTTGTTATTATGAAACACCCATCTTATCTTAATTTGCAATCCCTAGCGGAGATGGCAGTGTGGAATCAAATATTCTCATGATACCAATTTCAGACTTAGCAACCTTCAGTGTGCAACTTTCAATTCATTCCAAACTGGCAGCATCCACTACTGCAGAAAATGTTGGTTGTTTCAGTATGTCAGAATGGGAGACGGGTAAAAAGAAGAAGAAATGACACACCAGGTTACTTGGTTCATCCATCCTGCTATTTGCTGATCACCTTAACACAAGCAGGAATTTAAAGATTGATCCATACAAGATAAAAGCACAATGTCAGAAAGTTGACTGTGCAAGCTTTGTACTTGCTCTTAATAGAGAACCCGAGCCATAATGCTTTCTATTACTTAGAGCTTACTCAAGCAGGCATTCACTGATATGACTTGGTTAATCTTTTCTATAGTCCCAGGAGAGTCTTATTTTCACTTATTAAAAGTTGCTAATTTTAACTCAACAAATGTATGTTTAATCTGCTGTTAAGACCCAACTCACTTTGCAAATTTATCTATTGAGGTCATATAAAATTCATAAACCTGTGTAAACAGTTTCCTTCCTACAGAAGCCCATAAAAAGTTTCCAATTTTTATCTAAACCCTGCTTGATTAGACCTGCTTGAAAGTGCTCACTGCACAGGATGGCAACTCAAAGCAGAATGAGAAGAATCTGTTGAGGTTCTACAGACTTTTTTTATCAGAAACACAGATGGTGTTCACTATCTGGCCAACCCTTACATATGCTACATGAATATTCGGTCATATAATATATGGTAACTGCCTCTTCAAGGAATATATTGTTTGCTGCCCTCTTTTCCATGGTAAGATATGTCAAGATGACATTCACAACCACTGTGATGCAGATGTAACTATAAAATGTATGCCATATATTCAATGCAAGGGAACGAGCCAAGGTTCCAATATGTACTATGCTGTCAGCTCTCCTTCAGTGGAATATTTGGTGTCATGTGTAGTTACATAAAAGGAACATTATCTCAGCTCCTAACTGTGGTTTGGAGAGGGTCAGGACCAAACAGCAATCAGGATCAGAGGGCTTGATCCATCCAAAGCTATTTTAGTATGTGCCCAACTCTCCCACATTTTCCAGCGTTATCAGTGACATTTCCAGACAAGCTCCTGGGCTCTTTACTGAACAAATCAGTAGGACATCATGGACCTTTCTAAACTTCTAAAGTTGCCTCATTTTTCTGGGGTTAAATGCCTCTCTTGCCAAGTTCCTTTAGCATTCAACTGAAACCAGCATATGAACAGGCACAAATATTTTTTAACAATGTAGAAAAAGATGTGAAAACACTAGCTTTAAAAAGCTAGCTACCATAGATAATAATGAAAGTGAATGAGATTTTACTCTCTGCTAAAGATAAAACTGCTCCAGCGTCTCCAGTGGAAAATACTCTGTTTAGTGTCTAGTGATATGGCCCTTCCTTCAGGCATTTTAAACTGGGCTTGCATATTAAAAGGATTACAATTTTAACACTGAACCATCTATTACAAATTCTGTGCATAAGCATCTGTAGCTTCATGTAAACATCAGATTGAAGCATCTCTCTCTTTCGGATGAAAACAGAAGTGTTAATGTTTCCACACTGGGCGCAAATGCTATGTTTATCTACAGAGAAAGTACACAGCAGAAAACTCCAGGGAAAAACAGGGAACAAATAACGCAGCCACCTTGTGCATGTGAATGAAGACTTCTCATGTAAATGTAACATTACCATAGGAGGAAGCACCAAAAGCAGAGAGAGAGAGAAACAGTACAAATGATAAAAAGCACTATAGATAAATGAAGCTTTACTAATTTCCCTGGAATTTTCCACATTATCTTCAACTGCACTGGATCTTCCTTTAGGATAGTCACAAAACACAATCCAGCAGCAACCCTACATTATCTGATCCATGTACCAAGGATTCGGGGTCATTCAAAGTTCACAGAGTGGTTTACAATGTGGATGTGAAGGTGTAGTACAACAAAGCAAGAACGGGAATCCTTCTCTCATCTTGTATTAGTTGCAATTGCAGAAATGCGGGCTTTAAAAAATCTGTCAGATTTATCTTATTAGAATGTGGGATATCCTTTCAAAGCAAAAGAGGCAGAAATCCCCATTGTTTCAAATAAGCCTCTGCAATGCATGGCAGAGGATACCATTAGCTGCTAGTAGTTAGTCTTGAATGGCTTTCATCTTTTTAAACAACTGTTAGAACAATGTAAGGGGACACAGGTGGCGCTGTGGGTTAAAGCCTCAGACCTAGGACTTGCCGATCGGAAGGTCGGCGGTTCGAATCCCTGCGGCGGGGTGCGCTCCCGCTGCTCGGTCCCAGCGCCTGCCAACCTAGCAGTTCGAAAGCACCCTCGGGTGCAAGTAGATAAATAGGGAGCGCTTTCTAGCGGGAAGGTAAACGGCGTTTCTGTGTGCAGCTCTGGCTCGCCAGAGCAGCGATGTCACGCTGGCCACGTGACCCGGAAGTGTCTCCGGACAGCGCTGGCCCCTGGCCTCTTGAGTGAGATGGGCGCACAACCCCAGAGTCTGTCAAGACTGGCCCGTACGGGCAGGGGTACCTTTACCTTTACCTAGAACAATGTAAAGTCCTGTGAACATATAAGAGGCAAAGCTTTTCTAGGGAAAGGCAGAGGAAGCATATTGGACAAATACAACAAGACAGTGTATCGCAATAGGAAGTACCACTCACCCTATTCCTGACTTAGAGGTGCACTGAGTCACTTCAGGGGAAAATGCAGGGTATAATTAATAAAATAAATAAGTAATAGGCACACACTCACTTGCCATTCCTTACCTTAGTTTTGTTTAGTGGGGGCTATCAGGCTTGAACAGGAGGATGAAACACCAGCAACCTACAGCAACATGTGCATTCAGGGACCTGTGGGGAGTAAGTAGTAAGAGAATACATTAGAATGCCCAAAAGCCAGAAGAATATTAGGTCTTCCCAGTTCAACATCTTCCTCTTCTAGTTTGCAGAGTTTACGTTAAACTATGGTTTGATTGGGACGCAGGTGGCGCTGTGGGTAGAACCTCAGTGCCTAGGACTTGCCGATCGTATGGTCGGCGGTTCGAATCCCCGCAGCGGGCTGAGCTCCCATCTTTCGGTCCCAGCTCCTGCCCACCTAGCAGTTTGAAAGCACCCCTAAGTGCAAGTAGATAAATAGGTACCGCTTTATAGTGGGAAGGTAAACGGCATTTCCGTGTGCTGCGCTGGTGCTGGCTCGCCAGAGCAGCTTCGTCACGCTGGCCATGTGACCCAGAAGTGTCTGCAGACAGTGCTGGCTCCAGGCCTCTTAAGTGAGATGGGCACACAACCCTAGAGTCGAACACGACTGGCCCGTACGGGCAGGGGTACTTTTACCTTTATGGTTTGATTAGACCAGGAAGTAAAATAAAGCACAACGTATAAAGGGAGAAGGAAGCGAAGAAGGAAGTGGATAGTTCTTAATCCTCCAAATCATAGTTTGGAGATTGTCTGAAAAAAGTAACAGATACAACACCAGCATGCAATTTGATGAAGCCAATGCCAGGGACCCAAGAGGGTCCACCGCTGTAAACTGAGGGAACGCTTTAAATTATTTTTGCCTGCACATCTCCCAGAAACAACCATTAACAAGAAAACTGTCCTTGGAAGGGGCTGAAAGCAGTGCTATTTTTCTAGAAAAAGAGGTGTCGGAACTGAGTTCCTAAGAGTTCCCCCAGAAAAAAAGTCCTGCCTAAAAGGATGGTTTGCTCACTCACTTTCAGTATTAGGTAGCAAGGGAAAGATGTGAAACACTCTCCCCAGAAATATTCATTTGGTGGTGGGGGAGAGAGTGAATTCAGTGACAGTGGGCATTTTTCCTTTCCATTAAAAAGGAACAATGTGTTTTTTATATAAAACTGTCCATAGTCTGTCACTCTTTTAACTGATGCACCACTGTAATTAAGGTCACTAATGGAACTTTCTGAATAGCAAAGGCAAGCACTCAGAGGAGAAAGTTTATGTTATGTACCATCTATTATATTCTGCCTAGTATAGTAGTCAGAAGTTGTAAAAGTGAGTTTTCACAGCCTTTAATAATGGTCAATAAATCACGGCTCCCTTCTCTATTTTCATGAGTTTTGTTCCGCCCATTTCCAAGAGTGTGGGTGTTATTCCTATCTTGGATTCTCCCAAGGAAAAAATTCAGGACTGGGAGTCTGGTCTACCCAGACCTTTCCTTGTTCATCTTACCTGTACTTGATTAGAATCAAGGAAGCTCCCACAATCAATCATTCACATCTATATTCACATGGGTGGGTGTGTAATGCCACCCTAACCCTCCACAGGGCAAAAAACTAAGTGTGTGTATAAATAATTACTGAACATGCTGTATTTTTTTAAAAAAACAACAACAACAACAGGTGTCATGGGTTGAAGAAGTAGAAACCAAGCCTACAGCACTCTTAGGCCTGTGACACCTAGTGTGATTCAGAATATATCCTCCAGGTTGTCATGCATCTGAACTCCAGCTATATGCTACAGATGGTTCCTGTAGGTGACACAAAACAAAAGCAGCCATTGTCCATTTGCACCCCCTCATTCATTAACAATAACTGTGGTCCCATACTATCCTAGATACTATTGCAGGATATATTGGGTTTTGTGGCGATCACACACAGGGCCCCTGGACATTTGACGGTCTATTGATCCTGTGCCACCACTGGGATTGCTTTTTCCGCTGCCACCACCTTGTATCACAGACAGTCCAGACAGTTGTTAACATAAACAAATAATCAAGTTTATTTTTAAATGCAGGAACAAGCTTATGGTTTCAGTTAATTTTTCTTGACAGTTTTTTTAATCTTAGTTCCTAACAACTTCAAACTGACCACTCCCAACTATTTATCTGACTCCACCCAACAACTCCTCTCACTCTCTCACAATACAACTCCACCAACCCACTGCCTATTCGTCCCTCTTCCTTCTTCAACTCCCAAACCTCAACTCAACTGCCTTTCAAAACCTCCCACTCTAACTTTTATTCCCCCCTTGCATTCTCACTGGCCAATCACATCACACCTATTTTAACCCTTTCCTTATGACCCATCCTAGGAGGCAAACGCCACATTCCTCCCCCCTTAAGAAGATTGACTCAGGAGGGATAACTTAACCTAGTTATTTTCCTGATCAATCAGCATTACATCTTATATGCAAATAAACATTTAATAACCTGTCATTACACCATTCACATCCCACATAACATTTGTTCTGGTACAGTGGAAAAAGCAATCGCAGTGGCGGCACAGCGTCAATAGACCATCAAACGTCCGGGGGGCCCTGTGTGTGATCGCCACAGGTTTTTTTCTACAATATTCCAATCAGGATGACAACCAAACTCTTAGCACAGCATTTGTGTCTATAAATGCAGTCACATGCAAGCTCTCTGTGAAATAATCTGGATAGGGTAATTGTCACATCGTCCAAGCTGCTGAGGGCAATGGGCTGAGCACTAGATAGAGAGGATTTTAGCTCATTTGGATCACTTACTATGTTCTTTGTCTCAGTACCTTGTTGATGAGAAGGAATGTAGTAAAGTTAGTAATATTTAGAAAATTATTTTGGCCAAGCAAAAGGAGTGAGGCCTTGTGGCAGATTCATCAGCCACAGGGACCCTGGGAAAGGAGTTGTGTGTCTTTAAAATCTCAGACTAGCTGACTCCTCAGCTGAGAGTTTTATTAGAACCCAGGATGTCTTGATTAATGGAAAATCTAACACCTGAGTTCGATGGTGTAAACATCCCTTCCTCCAAGGATGCTATCTGTCCTTGAATTGCCTGGGAATGTGATTCGGGCTAATTTCCACGGAAGGGAGGAACCCTTTGATTTAAAGTTAAAATTCCAAATTGGCCCAGCTGTCAAGAGGTAAATTGATTGACCAGCAAGCCGGTCATTGGTGTATTTGAAAATAATCTGAGTCTTATGATTGGCTTGAAAGTTACGAGGCAGGGTGCAAATTGTGGATAAAAGATCAAGGAATTGTCTTGGTCTTTGCTCTATGCCTTTGCTCTGCAAACCGCAAAGATGCCAGGCTCTATTGTTCCAGCTTAATAGCCGTCGTTCACCTTTTGAGATGGAGATCTTCAAAAGTCCTCAACTAACAGCTTCCTAAAGAACTTCAGCTATCCTATTTTATGTTAGAGCTTGTGAGTATGTAGAGTTAGTTACAATGTATCTTTGTTATTTTGTATCTGTAACGTTTCAAAAGATGTGCCTGCTATTCTAGCATGTTTCTATTGTTATTTTAAAATAAACCTTTTAAGAATGCAACTGTTTTAACTTGTGTGCCTTTCCGGAGGGAATAGCTAAGTCCTAGCCTTACGCTTGGTTACGCTCTACCGTAGAACTTCTGCCTGCAAGTCTGTGGATACAGCTTGTGGAGTGAGGGGGCAGCCAGGATAATAGATCATAACCTTCTCCCTGGGTTGTGATTTTGGGCCCCTGGAACATAGGGAGTGGTGGCAGCCCTACCGGGTCGTGTTTGGTTCTGTTTTGCAAAACGTAATAACGCCTCCCAACCTTGCCCTGGGCGTCCTCGTCTGGCCGGAGAGCAGAGACAGGAGAAGGGAGGGGCAAGCGGTTGGGGGGTGAGCATTACTACATGGTGGCAGCGGTGGGATTCCGCTACACCGTACGTTACTACAAGGAACATTTCTCATTCTAATATGTTTTCTAAGCACTCCTTTCCATGTGCCTCACATGCCTCCTAAAATGATATTCATAGTCATATGAACAGAGTTAGCCAGGCATAGAAGGAAAAATGAGCTTGTGTGTAGTATGGAGGAGGGAAAAGGAAGAGATTCTGGCTGTATGTATACAAAGAGACAACAACAGAATGGAATGAGACTAACACTTAAATTGAGCTTCTTGTGAGTCATGAGCAGCAATAAAGAAATGTAAAAATAATGACGAACTGGTTCATTTTACATCAACCACAGTGTACATACATCTCAGTAGATCAAATGAAGCTACCGTAAATACAGCTACAGATACAGCACTAATTTGACAGGCTCTGAGATAAGCCCACTAGGAATCATAATTTCAGCTTTGTGTGTTTTAAAATAGCAGAAGGCTTGCTGTTCGATATGTTTATTTACATACGTAGCTTACTAGTTCTATGAAAGGTAAAGGCATACATGAGAGGTTTGACCTGACAAACTGTGTGGAACAGACAGCAGGGATGCCATTCCAGATTTCAGGGGTGAGGGGGGGGGAAATCAGTAGGTGACTGAATTTTTTTTTAAAGTCCATGATGCGTGGTGATTGTGGGATGCCTGCCTAATATACAGACACAGTTAGTTATTTAAAGTCAAGGTAGCTGATCACATATAGCTGCTTCTGAGGAATAACAACAGGTAACCTTCAGTGTTCGTGAGGGATCAGGATAAGAAGTCCTGAAGTCACTGCTGATGAGGAACACTCCAGAATGTATTTTGTATAGTTAAGTTTTTACCTTTATCTTCAGTACATTGTATTTTATTTTATTGCTATGGCTAGAGGCTGATTCAAATAAAGATGAACACTATTACCAAAAAATTGTTCAAGAGTATATTCTATCCCTAGAGAAAATGGGGGACACCCCACCCCCAATTTCTCTACTCACTAACAGGATGAAGAATTTTGAGATGCTATTTGCACACAGCTTCATCGCATACCAGTACTTGACAGGTATGCCTGTTTCACATTTGCTAAACAAAGGCTTCATATTTACTGAATGAAGTATTCATATTTATGGCAGTGAAGTAATTTACTTCAGCAGCTGCTCAGCTGAGACACTGCAGTCAAACCATGATTTTGCTGTCAGGAAAGTGATCACGGCTTACACGCAACGTCTCCCCTTCCACACATGTGAAACTTCCCTCCTTCACTTTCTGGTGTAGAGTAACTACAATGATCAGAAACCCACTTTAAACTAGTCTTATTCACACATTACACAGATCACAGCAGGAGCTATTTTGGAGTTACAGTGATTACTTGGAGCAGAGCTGCATTTTAGCGTAGCATTCTGCCGGTGTCCACATCACATTTTCTGAAACTGTCTGAAGAGAAAGCCCAGCATTCAGCCTCCAGATCACATGTAGAGCCAACTGCACGATCAGCAGAACTGCACAATCATGTGGAGGCTGTTACACGCAAGTAACACGTGACTAGGGCTGTGTTCCTTTTTTCCATTTTGTAGTCACACTATGATTGGAAGCAGTCATAATTTTCCTGAGTCTAATATACTGGCAAACCATTGAACTATGCCAGCATCTAACATTTCACAGCCTAAACATGAAGCATTTCATAAACCAGTAATTTGCATACTAGTAAACTCATATGATCCTGTTTCCATGGGGAAAATAATATTTGGGAGACATTTTCCCATTATGACCGATCCCATGATAACACACTTTTTTTAGATTTGTGGGTGAGGCTTGCTCAGAGCTTATATGGTTGTATGGAGAATTTGGTGGCATTCAAGTAAAAAAGGGGGGGACCCTATGACTTTTAAAGTTAATGGTCTGTGTTTGACCAGCCAGGTAAATTCCATTGGAAAGCAGCTTCTAGTACTGGGTAGACAAAAATGCGCACATAGTAAGGACAAAGGTACCACACCTTTTACACAACTAAAGCTGAAGGCATTGCAGTCTTCTTAGGAAAAGCACACGTTCTTTAAACCTGTGATACAAATCTCAATAAAGTCTCCTAAGCAAAAGTCAAACACAGTTCTGTGTCCATGAAGGGAGACCTTCTTTAACAAGAGAAGAGGATTGTAATTAAGTAGCTAATGAATTATCTTTTTATCAGGCTAGTAATGAGCAATAAAGGAAGTCACACACAGACTAGAAGCAGAACAATTTGCAATGGTCAAGGATGATGGGAGATCCTGTCCAATAACATCAGGGGCAGGAAACAGATTAGCTACCCTTTCTCAATACCCTAAAACAGAGCACTTGTGAGAATCATTCACAACAAATGGGAAGTGCTTCCATGTCATAGAGCTTAAGACAGACACAAATAAAACAATATGAAACTCTGGACAGTCTTCAGGGATGCTGATTATTTGTATCCATTTTGGTCTAACTTCAGGTCTGGTTATGATTTGGAAATGGCCTTGACCACCCTGATGGCTGACATATAAAAGAGAATACGCTGCCCTTTTTGTTCTCCTCCTGGTTTTTATGCTTTGTAGACTGCTTAGAAATCATCTTAACTTTAAGAGATATATAAATTAATAAGTGGTGTGATAAAAGACAATGAGAGGACAGACCCTACAGGCTACGACTCAGAGCAACAAAGAATAACGCTTTCTTCTGAGGAAACTGGTCTAAACATATAAACTATTATTCTTATTATATTTATTTATATCCTAGCCTTTTCCCTGACAGGGACTCAAGGCAGCTTACAGCTAGATAAAGTACAACTAATCAATGCAAGGTATCAGATACCAAGACTTGATCAGTTGCCAACAGTCTACATAGTGAAAATGAAAGGAGTTCTAAACACAGCAATTAGGGAGCAATATATGTAACACAATGCCCAGCTGGGACAGAACAAGAATACTTGCCATTTCTCAGTCAATGATATACCTCCACAAACCCAAAGAGGCCTCATTCTGTCAGGAACAGTCAGAGCATGAGCGAGTCTAAGCAATTCCTCAATAAAGATGAGCAACTCCATGAAGAATCTTCTCTTTCTCCCACTCCCCTTTCTCTGCCCAATGTTTCCTTCAGAAATTCTATTAGATATGCATCACGGTCTATATAATTAATTAGAAAGGCTCAAAAGTCCAATCACAAATTCTTTGAAAAGGGCAGATATGAAAGATTCTCATCTTCCAAGCAGAAGGCTCCCAGGAGAATCCATTTTCTTTATGTCACATCAACAAGAGTGTGTATGACAAGCACTTCCAACATTCAATGCAGTGCTTGATACACTTAATTGCAGGACATTAATGCTGACCTGACCAATTAAAACTGTGTTGTGGCTCATGTCTTCCTGAAGCAGATGTTTCATATATTACCTGCATGTTATCAATCAACACAGTTAATACTCCTACCATATGAGATAATTATTTTGCAATTACATTGAAACAAATGATATTTCTTGCAAAAGGTTCCACTAATTATCCATGCTTGCCAAAGGGTAGGGATAATGGGATATTTTTCTTCGATCGCTGCCTCTCATTAATCCGAACACCCTCCTGGCCCCAAAGATGGAATGGAGGAGGGGAGAAATTGACAGCACTTCCAGAGTGATAGAATTATGCTATCTGAAGATGCAGGTTCCATAACAGAGTCTCTGGATAATGAATGGCAAAGTTCCAAATCACTTTGCATTGCTTTTCCTTAGACCAGCATTGCTGCTGCTCCCATCCCGCCCCACCCCCCCACCCCGCCACCACCACCGCCAGTCTAAGCTATATAAACAGCAAACACAATTGTCTCCATATAAACCTTTCATTTTTGATGAAATTTCCTTTTGCTTGTCTGGGAAGCTAAGGCTTATCATAATATTAGTATGCAATGGCTGTGGCTGTAAATTTTAATTGGCTAAACTAGTAGATTAACTAACCTTTAGCTGATTAATTGGTAGAGGCTAATTTTAATTGGAAGGACTGTGAGTTAAGATCATGCTTATTATTCTAGTGCAGGTCTAGAACTATTTAGTTTCTTTAAAAAAAAAATAAAAAACTTCAGCATTTTTATACGAAAATCCAACCCATGGAAATTTGGCCTGGAGGAAATGTTTTGAGGCTATTTTGGTTCTTCTGTGCTACTGTCATGAGGAATGAGGGGGGAAAATGATATATGATATTTCTTACCAACTGGACACTGTTTTTTTAAAAAATCATCTCCCCCTTTTATTTATTATGGTTTTGGAAATAATTGCAAATAAAATAAGGGAGTCATCAAAAATAAGGGGGATAAGAATTGGAGAAAAGGAGTATAAATTAAAGGCTTACGCCGATGACCTGGTACTGTCTCTAGAGCAGTGTTTCCCAACCTTGTGCCTCCAGATGTTTTTGGACTACAATTCCCATCATCCCTTGCCACTGGTCTTGCTAGTCAGGGATGATGGGTGTTGTAGTTCAAAAACAGCTGGAGGCACAAGGTTGGGAAACACTGCTCTAGAGGACCCAATGGATAGTGCCAGTAATGTATTAGAGCTTCTAGAGGAATTTGGCAAATTGTCTAGGTTCAAATTAAATAAGAAAAAACCTAAAATTTTATTGAAGAACTTGGACGATGATGCAAAAAACCAGCTGGAGCAAATAACAGGTATTAAGGTAGTGAAAGGGTAAAATACTTGGGAATATGGGTCTCCCCGAAAAATATAAATTTAGTAGAAGATAATTACACCAGGGTATGGAAAGAAATCAAGAAAGACCTAGATATCTGGAACAGGTTGAAATTATCCTGGACAGGAAGGATGGCCGTGATTAAGATGAGTATTCTACCAAGACTATTATTTTTATTTCAGAATATTCCCGTAATTAGAGGAACAACATGCTTTAAGAATTGGCAAAAAAAAATGGCTAAATTTATATGGCAGGGGAAAAGGGCTAGAATTAAGTTCAAACTCCTCACGGACTTAAGAGAAAGAGGGGGCTTTGCAGTTCCAGACTTAAGGCTTTATTATGAGGCAGCCTGCCTCTGTTGGATAAAGGATTGGGCCACCCTAAAAAATACAGATTTATTAGATCTAGAGGGCTTTAACATCAGGTTTGGCTGGCATGCCTACTTATGGCAGGACAAAGGGAAAGCTCATAAAGGCTTCTCTAACCATATTATTAGAGGTTCGTTACTCGAAGTCTGGAATAGGAATAAAAAATTGATTGAAAGAGGTACGCCCTGGTGGCTTTCACCAATTGACATTATAACAATAAAAAAACCAAATCAGGCAGGGGAAAGATGGACATATGAAGATCTTCTAGTTAAAACAGAGGGAGGTTGGAAGGTTAGACCCTATGAAGAGCTGAAGGGGAAGTTAAACGGATGGATACAATTCCACCAGATTAATGCATTGTGGCATGAACACAAAAAATTAGGGATGAGTGAAAAAAAGTCGAAATACCAGGTGGAAATTCTGGAAAGTAATACTAAACTCCTCTCTAAAATGTATAAACAACTGTTGGATTGGGAAACTAAAGATGAAGAAGTGAAGGGAGTTATGGTTAAATGGGCCAGAGATCTTGGACACAACCTGGAATATGACAGATGGGTGAAACTTTGGAAGAGGGGTATGAAGTTTACAGCATGTGCTGCTCTCCGAGAGAACTTGGAAAAAATGATGTATCGCTGGTACATCACCCCAGCAAGACTGGGGAAGATGTACAAAACCGGAAACAGCACTTGCTGGAGATGTAAAAACAAGGTAGGAAACTTCTTCCATATGTGGTGGACTTGTGACGTGGTGAAAAGATTCTGGGGACAAATTTATGATGAGTTAAAGAAAATACTGAAATATAACTTCCCTAAAACACCGGAGGCGTTTCTCTTGGGTATGATTGGAGAGGAGATCAAAAGTGAAGACCAAACATTCTTTCAGTATGCCACGGTGGCGGCCAGGATCTTATTGGCGCAAAACTGGAAAACTCCCAACACCCCCACGGTCAGAGAATGTCAAATGAGATTGTTTCAATATATAGAGCTAGCGAGATTGACACAAAGAATTAGGCATCAAAATAATGTTAAATTAAAAAACGATTGGAATAAATATTTAAGTTATATTGAAGCTAATTTGGGAATTACCAAAGTCACAGTGGACGGAATTTAACACCTGCGATGTATAGAATATAGAATCAGTAGTATACAACTGCAGAAAGAGTATAAGAGTATCTAGCCTAAACCGGGTTGGATGGAGGTCAAGTGTTTGTAAATTTGTGTGAAATGTGGTAATCTGATTTTGTCTTTTTGTTTTCTTTGTCTTTTCTTTCTTTCCCTTTTCTGAATTTTTCTTTTTTCTTCTTTACTTTGCTTTTGTCTTTTAAAGTGTGTGTCGTTGTGTTTTTTGTTTTGTTTTTTGTTTAATGTATTTTGTAAAAGCTCAATAAACAGATTTATTAAAAAAATTAAAAATAATAAATCATCTCACCTGCTGAATAAACCTATGCTGATATGCGTATTTGCTCACATTCAAAACCAATTAATTGACTAACTCAATTCCAAATGATTAATCATCAGTAACAAATAGTAGATCAGTGAACAACATAAATTGGGTGTGGGAAATCTTTATCCCTCCAGATGTTGCTGAAGTACAACTCTCATCATCTTTGGCCATTATCTTTGCTAAGGCTAATGGCAAGTGTAGTTCAGAAACATCTGGACTGCCAAAGCTTCCCCAGTCCTGCCCAAAACATTTTCTATACATCTCCTTCCTTTTTTGCTTTCATTGTCTCAGGCAAGTGCAAATAATTCCTTCAAATCATAAGGAATAGCAGCGGAAACCTCACATTTAAGTGACGTCGCTCAATAAATTTCCCATACCCAACTGTTGTATAGTCTTAATTTTTCAATGTTCTCCACCTCTTGTTTGTTCCCACTCTCACATCTATCCTCTGTGATTATTTCAGGTTTCTAACCCTGTACAGATAAAGTATGCATTTTGATCTTGTACAACCAACTCTTCCTGACTTTGACAACACCTGCAAATTGCAATTCCAAGCTCTGTGCTTAAAATCTCTGCTGAAGCTTGTGCAAATTACAGCAATAGATTGAGTATTGAATGAAGCTACATTTGGAAAGGGCCTTAAAAACTGCAGCCACATAGTATGCCTTGTGGATCTCTGGACTGATATGTGAATACCTAAGAAGAGAGTTTACTTTAACGGAGCTGTAAATTCTCCAACTTCGATGGAACAATAAGCATTTTTTCAACATCTTAGAAACCTTTACAAAAAATATCCAGCCTGCGAATTTGCTTCTTCAGTAGCTGAAAAGGCATGAAAGTGAAAAATGAACTAGTATGCAAGCAGGAGGGCTTTCTAAACTTGTGGCTCCTGATTCACTTTGTCTCAAATGCAAAGTTCAGTCCAAGGAGTATATATCCCTGATCCCCATCTCCTACGTATTACTTTTTCAGTAAACAATCTCCAGTTTTCAACCACAAGGAATATATCCCTAAAATGTAATTATTTTACTTTAAAATAAAAGAATACTAATTTTGAAAGACTTAGCAATGATATTTGAAGAAGAGCTAATCACAAGGGAGCCTACAGACATCAGTAAGCATTTCTGAAGAAGCATTGAGAGCTGTCCTAAAATCCCCTAGAAATGAAGAGTCAAAGCTGGTGAAATTAAATTCCAATCACTTGGATGCAATCTATACACTCATGACCACAATAAACACAGCTATTGCATATTGTGTGTCTTGGCATTATCATCAAGTTCCAGGCATCTAGGACTTGGCTCACTGCCACCACAAAAGGGTTCACAGCTTCAGGCTAATGAATTTTGTGGTCAGTGCACAAAATGTGAATGCCAAGTAGAAAGGGAAACCATTTCCAAAGGCACCATGTAAGATAAATATTCCTGTTTCATTCCATGAAAAAACCTCAACTGTACCAATTTTTTCCTATTCCATCTGCTTACATCTTAACTATGGATTCCAATGGTAGTTTCCAAATCAGATTCCCACCCCCCAAAGAAGCTATAAAGTCCTGAGGTTTCTTGTGTGTTTTCTTACTTTTTACTTGCAATGGTAACACCACATCTCACACCAAATCTTGCTTTTGCTCACTGCATATCTATCAATTAAAACTTCTCAAGAGGCTGTTACAATTCAGACTGAATAAATCTGTTTTCCTAATTTTGCTCAAAATGCTAATTTTCAAAGCAACTATATTTTCTGCTAAAAACAATATATGTACTTAGGCTGTGGCTTTGTGAGTCCTGTGCAGCTGTTCATAACAAACAATACTTGCCTTTGCATTTGAAAACAATCCATTTTTTCTGTTGACAATACTATTATGCCATCCATCTTTTGTCTTGTTGGGAGTTTTTTATTAAAATACTTTCAGTATCTTACATAATGATTGATGTCAATACCCTGCTTTCTCTCCACACCCTGACATTCTAAGATTCATGATGGAAGGGGGAAAACTTAACAGTGTGATCCTATAAAAGTCTACCCCACAGTAAAACTCACTGGTTTTAATGGAGCCCACTCCTATATACAGGATTACAACTTTAATCCTATTTTGATTATAGTCTAAAAGCTCAAAATCTTTTATACATATTCAGCTGATTCACACTTCATGCTAAGCCAAACCATGTAAACCCAAGGGCAAACCTTGGCTACAGTTTGTGGTTTGCCTAGAGTGAGGCAAACCATGAGCCTGGATTTGGACAACACCCCGTGCCAAACTATGGCTCAAGCTCACAGTAGCAAAAGGACTGGAGGAGGAAAGCAGTGGTCAGAATCTCCCCTCCAAGAACCTGCAGACTTGTGATAAACCATAGTTTGATTTAATGAACCACCTCACTGTAAAATGTAACAAAATAATCAAGAAAATACTAAGAAATCCATATATGATCAGATCATAAATGAGTCCTGTCTACTCTGAATGGCAGAAGCACTCCATGACACTCCTGTTGTGCCTAGAAAAGGTGCCAGAGATTGCATGATGTATCATGGGGAGTGCCTAGAATCAATTGTGCAGCTCCAAAGGCACAGTGTGGTTCCTGACAGCACTGCTTCTGCAAGCCACGTTCTTCCAAGTGTTTGCCTCCTGCATTTGGTGATCTTCCTCTTTCCTAGAGGCATCCCCCATGTGCCACTCTTCCAGGACAGTCTGTTCTGCTCTGTCCAGAAATTCTGCATGTTTCCTAATGACTCAAAGTGTGGATAAGCCAAGGTGTTGTATTTTTCTTCCAAAAAGTCAACCAGCTTACCCTTGCTGCAGGTATAGCATTGCTATTTTCAGGCAGGGAAACAAACATGGCACCAATGTTGCTGTAGCTCCCTTGCCGTTCATGTCTCCTGGTCCTATGTACATGGTGACACAGCACTCTGGGTGACACCTCCCCCCCAAATGCCCCTGCTCAATGCCCCTCACAAACACCCCTGTTTACTAGCCCAGTTCATGAGCTCCTGGAGTACTACTGCTAGGAGTAGTGCAATAGATATCCCTGTTAATCTTCACTATATGAACCAGTTCATAAAAAGCTGATGACCTCTTGCCAAAGATGGTAATAACTTAAGTCAATGGTTCCCAAACCCCTTCCCCCACAGCCCAACTACTTGAAAATGAAGGTCTTGGTGAACAACTCAATGGTTATTCTGCCTGTTGTAGCAATAGTACTGCACTGTGCTGGGTGTGGCATGATTTTTAATTGTATTTTTGCACAGACCATCTGGATGTCGGTTGTGGACCACTATTGGTCCGCAGACCACCATTAGGGAACTCCTGACTTAGACGACTATGAAGAAATTCATTTATTTATACTGGTGAAGTTGATACAGCCAGGAGAAAAACACTGAATATGCTGATGTTTTCCTGCTTGTAGGTCTACAATTCCTGCGTAAAATGAAACACAAAATATGTTTAATGGCAAATTAAGTTAAGAAGCTTTTAATGTTATATAGTACCAAGATTCTTAAATCATTGCAAACACAATGGACTTGCAGGACAAGAGACAAACCTGGATATACATGAAAGAGGTGGCACTTCCCATTTCAGGGGCTTAGACCTAAAGCTACTTTTGGCATGATGGTAGCTGTGCCATCAATGCTGGTACTGTTAATTTATCTGAACTGGCAGCAATTGGCTCAAAGGTCAGCACTCTGAATGTAAGGTTTTGTGTTAAACACTACTTTTGGAAGTACACTGAAAGGAATTTTTTTCTTCACATTTTGCTAAAGTATCCTGTTCTAGACATCCTGTTGCTAAATGCCAAAAAGAATGGCAAAACACCAATTTTCCTCCAGACTGAATGTTTTTAGTTTCTCAAGGAAGAAGCTGGAGTTACTTCAAGGGCAACTGTAACCTCATTGGCTTGGATTTGTTTGGTTCATGAACTTCTTTGTTTTCATAATGATGCAGCCTTGTGAGTGATTCCTGTGCTTTGTTTTTATCCAGAAAGCTTTATATTCCCCGACTTGACTGAAATTACAAGTTTCCTGCTACACAGGGGATCTGCTCACTCGACAGATCTATCTCAGATCTGCTGAGTAAACAACATGGGCTTAATTTATGAGAGCAAGGGAAAATGGTGGTCTGTTTCCTTTCAAGATCCATTAGCACAATAATCTACCAATGGGGAAGATCTATTCCAGTTTCCTGTTTAAAGGATCCATCCATCCTGCACATTGACATTTTATCTTTATATTTTTGAGATTAATTAGGTTTATATGAAGCTTGTTAGGGGGTTGGGAGAAAACCTAGACATAGTAACCTTACATAAAACAGCAACTTTTTGTTAGATCTGGCATGTAATCTTAAATGTAATATTGCTTTCAGAGGTAACGTAATAGCCATGAAGAACCAGGCAGGAAACCTTACCCTAAATTGCTTAAAACAACCACCACCACCACCACCACTGATTATTTCCTTCCCATGGATGACACCCTCCCCTTAACCTGTACCAACTAGTGGGGGGGGGGAATGCTTTGGGAAGGATGGGTTACATAGTTCTTCACAAGGAGATAAGTCTGGGATAATGAAGTGAGCAAATGAGACTAATGCCTCTGGAATTGAAAGAAAGGAGAAATAATTGAAAAGGACCAGGGAGAGTCTACAAATACTGCACTGGGAATGCAGATCTCAGTGGATTGGAAAGGGCTCTCACGTGGCCACACTAGTCAAGAGCACTCATATTACACTGTGTGCTTAGCTGCACATTTGGGATAGATTTCTCTCTTCCTGCTGGGGTCACCAATCAAAGGTGACACAGACAATGGTCATCTCCTTTGAGGTTTTATTTAAATAGAAATCTTCAGGACAGGAGAGGGACATCATCTCACAGATGACTTCCCACACTTGTAGAACAGGGTTAGAAGATTCAAGGAGACACAATTAAGCTGTTTTTCCTTCACAGCAAGAGAAATTGTCTTGAGTTTCCTTCTTTGTAACTTTTATTCTTTCCTTCACTCTGGATTTGCAACCCATCTGCTATATAATATTTAACTGCAAACTTTCCACTGAATCCCTCTTGAAAACTTTCTTAAAAGGCTGTCTCGCCAGTCCCAAGTGTACTGTCAGAAGAACATTTTCAGACTCCCCAAAACCATGTGTTGTTTCCTTCTGAAAGTGTTCCAGCCATAGCCTATCCAGAAAAGCAAGTGTGCTGTTTAGTTTCTCAAGTAGCATTCTTACACAGATGGTAAAACTAAAGCAAAAAGAATTGCCATAATTTCATCAAGAGCACAAATAATGGGCCACCATACAGGAGATGTTTAAGTTCTGAAGATCTTGCAACACATGACAACTGAATGTTTAACAAATTATCTGGTATGTTGAGTTTCTTTGCATGCTGTATCTCACAATGTACCTTCACTTTCCAAAACCATGACAAGCAAGTGCCACTCATCCTTTAGTGAAGAGTTGAGAAAATGAACCCCAAAGTAACTTCTTGCTATCTTTCCTCCATATTCTCCCACATTTGAGGGGTGAATCCACATTCAGGACCCTTGAATATATATATTGAATGCTTAAGGATTTGCAGGTACTGTAGAGCTGACATTTAGTTCCCCTTGATCTATTCTTTAAATTGTAGCCACACACAAAAAAACTTGTTAGTAATGCACAAGTTATAGGGATATGCTGGAAGTAAGCTGAAAATGCTTGTACCAAGCACCTAATTCAAAACCTTAAATGACTTCAAGATTAATCTAGACTTCCTACTGTACCTCAAATATTGCTGTCTTACCAACACTCTAAGGCTCCAATCTTAGGATTCTATTTCTACCAAATACACCAGCATTTCTTTCAGCAACACCTTTATTTTGTCCATATTGTTACCACATGTCCTTGTTTACTTGTGCATACAACTTCACACATACACTCAAGGAACACATGCTGGGACTTCTTATCTAGAGTCACAGCATGCCACAGCAAAACATTCTGTTTTCAGGAGCAGCAATGAGAAAACAAGCCAGAGTTTATTCAATACTTGCATGGGTGTTTTATTACAAAAATAGGCAGTGTAAACACACGTTGGACAGGCAATTATTTGGTTAAAGCTATGGACATAGGAAGGAAATGGGGGAACTAGGCAAGACGGAACTCTTATTCAGCAGGTATTCTTTAAACTACGAGATTGCCCTTTGCACCAGGTCTTGAATGGGTTATTTCTTAGGACTTCCATTGGCTAGGTTTAAACAAGAAGTTTTCTTTTTTCTGCAATCATCCAAGGAAACAGCTGATATGAAGGGGGAGCCCAGAAACAGCTAAGTCCCTTGGTTCTCCTTGAGCCCTATATAGTATGGAACTTCAGGTTAAGGTCACGAGTTCACCTGGAGTCCTAGCCAAAATGGGAACAAAAATTAAAAGTTGGTAGGGAAGGAATAGTGAAATAGATTTCGAAATGAATTCCTCTCATCCCCAGATGACTCTGCACAGTGGAAATTTGAAGATGCTGGAACAATTCTTTCTGTTAATCTAACTCCCAGTTGGCCTCTTTAAGGAAGCAAAATGAATAATGAAAACATATAAGCTGCTTTCATTAGTGACTTTGAGCTCTCACTTCCTGCCTGATCTTTAAACATCAAAACTGAGCCCCTTTACCCCTCCCTTGTGCAGAGTGATTGGTGCTTCTGTACAACTCCCCAAAGATATAAAGGGGCACCTAATGCATTTATTACGTCATGGTCACTATCATACATTCTTTTCAAAATGTGATAATCCTCTCCATACGGTATTGAATTTCCCAGTGGGTTCTTTTGCCGTCAGGTTAATAACCTTTATATTATGTAGACAGAGAGGGAGAGATTAACAGGGATTGTACTTAATCCAAGTGTGTAGTATTCTTTCTGCTTTGGACTTTATTCCCTTGTGGATTCTTTCAGTCTCCATTTGCTACTGGATGATTAAACCAAATTGACACAACTCTTGAAAGGTTAGAGAAATCTCTCTTCCCAAGCCATTCACTAGCATACATGTCTTGCTTTGAGACAGTGAAAGAATAGGAATCCACTAGCCAGACTCGGCCAAATGTATTCGCACAGGATTGTTTACATATTTTAATGTCTCCATTCCTTTCTGACCCATATTATCTAATATTTTAAAATATTTCATACAAAAGCCATGAATTTTAATTGTTTGTATCTGATGCTTAAAGAGTCTTCACAGAATTTGAAGCAAATTGTCTCTTTATTCATCTGCTTGTTGCATCATCAAAGCAACTATTTATTCAGATGAAAGCCAGCTCCAATTTGAGTCTGAGCCCAATTCAAAGTACTGGATTATACTAGTGAAGCCTTACATGGCTGAGAACCCCTATACTTAAAGAACCACATTTCCTCAAATGAACCAAGACCCTGAGATTGTCATTTGAGGCCCTTCACTCAAAGGCAGCTCCAGAGGGCAGCAACAAGAGACTAGGCCTTTTCTGTAGCAGCTTCCTGTCCATGGAATGCACTTCCATGGTCTACCTGGGGCCAAATGTTGTCATATCAGTGCCAAGCAAAGATGTTTTTATTTTCCTGGCATTTGTTGGGCAGTACCAATGATTGGAAAAGGACGAATGTCGTGCTGTGGGTTAAACCACAGAGCCTAGGACTTGCCGATCAGAAGGTCAGCAGTTCAAATCCGCGTGATGGGGTGAGCTCCCGTTGCTTGGTCCCTGCTCCTGCCAACCTAGCAGTTCAAAAGCATGTCAAAGTGCAAGTAGTTAAATAGGTACCACTCCGGCGGGAAGGTAAACGGCGTTTCCGTGCACTGCTCTGGTTCGCCAGAAGCGACTTAGTCATGCTGGCCACATGACCCGGAAGCTATATGCCGGCTCCCTTGGCCAATAAAGCAAGATGAGTACCACAACCCCAGAGTCAGTCACGACTGGGTCAGGGGTCCCTTTACCTTTTCTTTACCAATGACTGGATACTTTTATTCTGCATGTTTTTAATATGCTTGTATATTTTTATTGTTAATTTTATTCACTTTATGTTGCTTTGAGTCTTTTCTTGTGGGAGCTGATACGTAAGTTCAATTAACTTAACCTAATCAACCACACTGTAGGATGTGATGAATGTTCATGCAATGAGCCTCTCTCTGCATTGTGTCATGCATACATGACATCCCAAGAAACCAAAACTCAATGTCACGACTGGAGACAGCAACTTAATCAGAATGTCAGGCACAACATTGTAGATATTCTGTTACTGTTTCTGTAATTCTACTTATCTGGTCCAGACCACATTAGTGTTATTTTGCAATACTGCTGTTTCTTGGTTGCCCATGAGCCACACGACGCATAGGAATAGCACCACTTCTGCCCCTTTATTCCCAGATTTTTCAGAATAATCATATGACAGCCTTTCAATTTACTGCAGTGCCTTGTGCTGCTTATTTCCATAGACTAAAGTACTGTAATATGTTCTACGTGGGGCTACCCTTGAGGCTTGTTCAGAAATTGCAGTTAGGGTGGAATACTGCAGCCCAGAATTTGGCTAGAACATCTACACATTATTATTTTACACTGGGGGAAGCACATGGGAAAACATGCTCAGACAGCTCTGAGCTCCAGCCTTCCTGACCTGGAGGAATGGACAGATTCCCACACCTGAAATGACTGCAGCAGGAAGCAACTTTGGTAGCCACTCAGAGAATGGAAGACCCAGGCAAGCAGCTTCAATGTGCAGTTGCACATTGTACCAATGCTGGTGGGGTGGGCGGAGAAGATGCCTGCCCTTCTCCTCACCTCTTCATTCACCTGAAAACCTAGAGAGCCACTGTAGAGAATACTGAGAGCGATGGACCAAGGGACCGAGTCTAATGGTATAAATTTCTTATGTGTGCTATCTTTCGTGTGTGCTCACAGACCAACTGCTGAACTATCTGTTCCAGGACATTTCCTTGTATCGCTGTAAAAAGGCACTGAATATCCCATGGAAATTACCCGTCCCATTTCTCACTGTTCATGCTTTAACTAAGTCAACAAAAACACTTCTGCATCTGATTGAAACACTTGCACTTTCAAATGTTGGCAGCAGTGACGAACCAAATTCAATACAGACCAAACTCAATCTAGCATGAAAATGGGGGAAGAGGCAGAGGGGGATGTGACTGAAATCCTAGACTGCTTTGGCCTAACAAGAGTATAATTCTACAAAGCAGCACCTACAAACCTGCTTTTAATCACGAACATGTGTGGGCAAAAGAGAAGCTGTACATTAGCAAAAACCACCTGCTATTATATTAACTGTTACAGACTGCTCTGCTTCAAAAAAGACCTATAGTGTGCTTTCTGAAATGACAAGAGACCTCACCTCTTTAGCTTTTTAAGCAATGCAGAAAGACGAAATGAGAATCTGATATAAAGTTGTCATGAAAACAAGGAATGGCTTAAGCAGCTCTTAATATAAAAGATTGAAAGAATGGTTAAACATTCATATTCCCACCCATCTGAGCCCCACTGCCTTGCTATGTTTGCTCCTCACTCAAATAACCTAGGTTAATTTGTTTTGAGTTGCTATTTCCTATAATTTCACATACAGATCCTTTAATCTTGTTATCACATTTGCTTTCCAATACTTAGCATTTGCAAGTCTCTAGCTGCTATGATCACGCGGAAAAGAAGGGATAAATTCAACATAATGCTATGGCAATCATTCTATCCCTCCTCCCTCCCTATGCTGTTCTGGGGTTTTCCTGAAGCCCCTGAGCCAATTGGGGGGGACGACGACCAGGAGTGCAGGGGGGAAGGAGGAGTGAAGCCCTGTTGCACTAGTGGGCTTCCATTAGCAGGAATCATTAGCTGAATCCAGCCCGTAGTGTCTCTCTATCCTTCACTACCTGACCTTTAAGGTATGTTAACAGAAAGATATCAGGATCAGGACATAATTTCCTCTTAGGAGTTTATTAACTGTTCCTAGAATTTGATTCCAGAATCTCTTGGGCCCTGTCTGCACTGCACATTTGAAGCTCTGACTGTTTAAACTGGTATGATGGTGCTTTAAATGTATAGTGCCTTATCTTATTTAGGGGCTCAACAAACAAAATGTTACTTGGCCTGTTCAGCAATCTATGACATAGGCCTTGAATCAGACAAGTATTTTAGCAAATACTGACTGTTGAGCATATGAACTAACTTCAGAAAACCTACCCACTATCCACATGTAAAACAAAGCCTGTATTTTAGCTCTTGCTCTACTGAAAAGAATAGGGAGAAAGAAACTCATAATGAAATCCCAGTGCCAACACATTTACAGTTCTAAACCAGAAAATATTTTCTTTTTTCACTCTCTTTATTCAAGAAGACACACCCATATCAGGGCCAAACGTTTTTAATTTGATAATTTGATAAGAAATTCCCTATTGTTTAGAGATAGTGAACTTCATAAATGTCAGGGCTGGGGATTAATTACTCAGCCATGTACCTTAACACAAGGAGGAATTATCCTCTTGAGCTCAAACTCGGCAAAAGAAGTATTTCAAAAGGTTAAGTCCCCACACATGCCACACACCTTTCTCTGTGTAAGGTAAAGGTACCCCTGCCCATACGGGCCAGTCTTGACAGACTCTAGGGTTGTGCGTCCATCTCACTTAAGAGGCCGGGGGCCAGTGCTGTCCGCAGACACTTCCGGGTCACGTGGCCAGCGTGACAAGCTGCATCTGGCGAGCCAGCGCAGCACATGGAACGCCGTTTACCTTCCCGCTGGTAAGCGGTCTCTATTTATCTACTTGCACCCGGGGTGCTTTCGAACTGCTAGGTTGGCAGGTGCTGGGACTGAGCAACGGGAGCGCACCCCGCCGCAGGGATTCGAACCGCCAAGCTGATGATCGGCAAGTCCTAGGCGCTGAGGTTTTACCCACAGCGCCACCCGCGTCCCTTTCTCTATGTAGTAACATATAATTTTACAGTTCAAAACAGCCATGACGTAGAGAGATAGAAGACAGAAATTTAAAACAGAAATGTTCCTTCATTTGTTAAAGATGCGTATAGGAAAGGTCTAGTAAATAGCCCTACATGTCATACCTTTGTAAATTTAGATTAGGAACTCAGACAAGAGTATGAGACCTGTGACATGGAATGTACTCTTTTCCAGAGTTAACCTCTCAAATAATCACATCAGGTCTTTTCATTTCTGCCAAATTACCTCTTTTGTCTCTTTCACACTTCGCATTTTGCTATCTGAAAACCAGAGATCAAACTGGAGTTTACAGATAGCAGATCTTAAAACTGGCAAGAGCCTGAAGTTGTATAAAAGCTAACCAGCAGTCCCTGCTCAAGACACACATGTGAAAGTAAATGGACCTTCATAGATCATAGAACGGTAGAGTTGGAAGGGACCCCAAAGGTCAGCTAATGGCAATGCAGGAATCTCAACTAAATACAGTGGTACCTCGGGTTAAGTACTTAATTCGTTCCAGAGGTGCGTTCTTAACCTGAAACTGTTCTTAACCTGAAGCACTTAAGCTAATGGGGCCTCCTGCTGCCGCCACGCCGCCAGAACACGATTTCTGTTCTCATCCTGAAGCAAAGTTCTTAACCTGAAGCACTATTTCTGGGTTAGCGGAGTCTGTAACCTGAAGCGTATTTAACCTGAAGCATATGTAACCTGAGGTACCACTGTAATGCATGACTGTTGGCCACC
Source organism: Podarcis melisellensis (assembly GCF_964234715.1). NCBI lineage: Eukaryota > Metazoa > Chordata > Lepidosauria > Squamata > Lacertidae > Podarcis > Podarcis melisellensis. The sequence continues at coordinate 51,585,533 of NC_138528.1, forward strand.
CAAACCCTGCTTTAAAAACCTCCAAGGAAGGAGTCTACCTCATATTGTGGGATCAGAGTGTGCTATTCAGCAGGGAACAGAGAAGAAGTCGCTAGGAATGAACACTCACAAATAAACCAGTCATTACCTTACAAGATGCAGTTTGAAAACTGTATCTCCAGTTTGCACTATGGAAAGGAACACAACATCCAGTGACATGCTTTCCACTGCAGTTTAATCATGCTCAAATAACAAACAAATGCCACAAGCTGTTTTATATGCTTCCAGAGAAGATCCTCAAGAAAATCACCTGATGGTATGGAGCCTAGCTCAGATATAAGCACTAGCAGTAATTTTGTTTTCTGCAGATGTCGACAGCAGTTCTGCCACCCAACAGATATAAGCAGAACAACTGTTCAAATTGCCCTGGTAACTAAATAAACCCAGTTTCAAGCACTTCTTAACCTAGATTCATGCAAATCCTTGCCAGTAATTGTAACTATTATTTCAAAAAAATAAAAAGGATGGAGAAATTGGGTTTGGAGAGAAAACAGAGCACTGTATATCTACAAAAATCTTATTTGTTGAAAGGGAGATAGTGCAGTAGGAACTGGGTCCAGAAAGCATGTGCTAAGTGATTAATAAACTCAGTTAAGCCATGTAATGAGAAAAGAAACTATTGGGTCTACTACAATCTTAACTGAGGTAAGTTCAATACAAGCTGACACTAATGCAATTGAGTTGCAACAGCCTCAAGAGAACTGGAAAGAAGCAAACATTGTCACAGTAACCAACAAGAAAATATTTCAGAAGAATAGTTTAAGTATTATCTGCTTAAAAGAAGGCTGACATGAACCTGACCTGATTTTCCATTAGTTAAAGGGAGAAGAAAGGAAAGGAAAAGGAGTACCAAAAGGCAGAAACAAACATCACCATAAAAACCTAATACAAAACAGGGGGTTTTTTGGAGGGGGAGGGGGAAACAGGTATGTTTACTCTTTCCCATGGATCCAAACCAGATCCCTTTAACCATATATGTTACAGTAAGGAGGAAAAAGAGAAAGTTTTCTTCCTCCTCCTCTGCTCCACAAACAAATCAGAATTAATATTGAATAAAGACCAGATATAATCCATGCTTCAAGTAAGCTTTGTGCAAGAAAATCGGGATGAATATTCAATAAACAAGTCATCTAGAGCAGTGTTTCCCAACCTTGGGTCTCCAGCTGTTTTTGGACTACAACTCCCATCACACTTAGCGAGCAAGACCAGTGGTCAGGGATGATGGGAAGTGTAGTCCAAAAACAGCTAGAGACCAAAGGTTGGGAAACACTGATCTAGAGGGTCATTGTCATTAGTTGAATCAGAACAGCAACAAGAGAGAGAGAGAAACCACTGAGATTTTTTCACAAACAAGTTTTCCGAATGTAGAGAGATTAAGAAGGCAAGAAAGAACAAGAGACGAAGGTGGCTACCAATATTCATTTTATCAAGAGACAGGTATCCCCACTACAAATACTCGTAGTCCCATCTCAGTTCATTATGAAGCATTTGGAGCTGGGATTTCCTACACCTGTGTGGCGTGCACTTATTAGATGAAGCATCTCTTCTGTAATTAACGGAAGAACAGCCTTGCTCCTTCCCCTTACATAGAAACCTAGGAAAGGCATATATGCCCCAAGGGCAAAGCACGCATCTGTGATATGTAAATAGGGCAATCTTTACAAACGCAAATACAGCCCACCAAGGAATGCATGATGGGGCTTGTGTAGTTGTCTCAGATTGTTTGTAAGCAGCAACAAAATTAACTCCTGAACAACCATAGTTTATAAGGGTTGTATCCTTTCCTAGATGTGTTCTGTTCTCTTGTGTACAGTGGTACCTCAGGTTACGAACGCTTTGGGTTACGAACTCCACAAACCCGGAAGTAGGTCCTGGGTTGCAAACTTTGTCCCGGAATATGAACACAATTCCTCTTCCAGGGCCGCGGGAGGCCTATGTAGGGAATGCGCGCCTCAGGTTAAGAACGCTTCTGGTTAAGAACGGACTTCTGGAACGAATTAAGTTTGTAACCCAAGGTACCACTGTAGTAATCAATTCCCGTTGATTTAAACTTTCTAGCCAAGCCAAACACACTTAATGACAGGTGGCCAGCAGATAAGGCATGGGTAGGCAAACTAAGCCCTGGGGGCCAGATCCAGCCCAATCAACTCCTAAATCCAGCCCACGGACGGTCTGGGAATCAGCGTGTTTTTACAGGAGTTGAATGTGTCCTTTTATTTAAAATGCATCTCTGGGTTATTTGTGGGGCATAGGAACTCATTCATTCACCCCCCCCCCAAAAAATATAGTCTGGCCTCCCACAACGTCTGAGGGACAGTGGATTGGCCCCCTGCTGAAAAAGTTTGCTGACCCCTGAGATAAGGCGATAGTTCCCTTTCCACATGATTTGACTCTTCTGGTATTATGTGCAGAATAAAGGAGATGCTGAATGGTTGTGGGGTCTATGGGGTTTTAGGGGAGAGGTAGTACTTCTGGTGGGGGACACGTCATGCTCCTTATGTGGTAGTTTGTCCACCTTTGGTCCCCACCCTGCACTCAGTTCTCACCTATGGCTCCTAGAAGCTTTCAGCATGTGACAATGACCACACCCCAGGAACAGCTTTGCCTGGCCAGTTAAGCCAGGTGATGGTGGCCGATGGGTATCAAACCCTCGTGAGTTAGGGACATCCCCTGCATGTGAAGACAGGCTCTGATGGATTGAGTGGACAAGAACAATAGTGGGTCTAATGGTCAAGAAGGAAGTTTCTGCATGTGCTGTAGAAGGAATCATGGAACTGTGGAATTGGAAAGGACCCTGACGATCATCTAGTCCAGTGTTTCCCAACCTTGGGCCTCCAGCTGTTTTTGAACTACAATTCCCATCATCCCTGACCACTGGTCTTGCTAGCTAGGGATGATGGGAGTTGTAGGCCAAAAACATCTGGAGGCACAAGGTTGGGAAACACTGATCTAGTCCAACTGCCTGCAATGCAGGAATATGCAGCTGTCCCATATGGGGACTGAACCTGAAACACTGGCATTATCAGCACCATGCTCTATCCATCTGAGCTATTTCAGAGGAAGAGAATGCTACAGCCAGTGATGAGAATGCACAGATAGATACCAGAATTGGCAGAGAAACTAAGAGGACTACAAATACTGCAGCACATGCCTTGTATTTATCTACTGAATACAGGATCATGTATTCCTAGTAAAGATTCATAAAATGACTGCTCAGAGGTTTCTGGATCCAAATATTTATGTTCTATCAGTAAAGAATCAGTTAAGAATTAGAAAATATTTGAACACAGGTTCTTCAAGTCTTCAGATTCAATATATACAAAACTCATGTGTTATATATAGAGCTGTGGTTCTTTTAGCACATACCAAGGGTCATGGGTCATTTGTTCAGGACGTTTTGAGTAACTAGGCTTCTGAAATTAAGATTATAGCTCTTGAACATAACTGTCTCCAATTTAAAAGGCCCACAGATGTTCAGCAACTGGAGCAAATGACCTTCAATTACTTGGGCATATATATTTTTCGGCAAATGAAAGTTGGAGGATTCAGAGACAAAATACCTGGCACAAAGCATCTATTTCTTCCAAGCTATAATTCACTATAATTCAGTATTCTAAAAATAAGGGTGGGAAACTAACCAAACATTTCCTGCGTGTCTTTGAAGCCTGAACATGGTAGACAGGAGGGAGAGAACACAAGAACCTGACAAGAGCATCAGGTTTCTAAAATCACTTCATTTTACACTGACCATTGTTACAGCTGCAATAATGAGACCAGGATCACACCCATGCACATGGCTTACCCAAAAGAAGCCTTGGAACTGTAGTTTGTTAAGGGTAGTGGGAGTATTAGCTCTGTGAGAGCTAAAACAAAGTTTGCATAAAGTTATGTGCCTTAAATGTGTGATTTGAATATGGCATAGAAAGAACCTCTCACTCTTGGAGAGCACAAGCTTACAAGATCCTGAATATGTACAACTCTGAGAGAACTGCCTACTAAACCTAGGTTACTGAAAGATGAGGTCATTTTGGAATTCATATCGATAGACATTGAATAGCAAGAGAATACAAGGAGTCAAGACCCCAAATTCCACTCTTTATTTAATTTTTCTTATTTGTGATAGAGTTGGAAGGAATCTTTTCCTGCTGGTAGACCTTCATTTTGTAAGGGTCACTTAAAAAAAAAAAGAATCATGATCAGTTGCTACCAGTCAAAATGAACCTCCTGAAAAACCCTAGGTTGTATTGCTGCTTGGGGGTATTTCTATGCCTTGCAGAAAATAGCCTTTCCCTCCAGCCCAGCTCTGGGGATGAGGGGAAATAAAAGGAACTTCCTCCTCCTTTACATATTGTGCAATGTGAAACCATGGTGAAAGAAGCTCAGTCTCAGTATCACTGGCCAAAATGGCTGAATTGCCTGCAGATTTCAAACTTATCTATTTGCTTATGACACCAACAAGCATGTGATTTTGTTATGTTTTATTTTTGCAGTGGGCATGGCCAAGAATCACTCACAGATCTTGAGCAATTAGTTCACAGCCTCTAGAGATGATATAACATAATTGGCATACTAGTTTTTTGTGCATTATTGATGCACTGAATGACCCTTGTGGACCACTTTAATTGTCTACAATATATTGTAAGGTAATACTTTTTGCTGTATAATACATATACAAAATATATGAAGTGTATTATCTATCTAAAGAGTTTATAATCAAAAACCAGATTATTTTGATGTGATGGGCAAAATGTATTGGGTTATTTTTGAAGATAATGCTATAGCCAGTGGCAAGCATGTACAGATAGATAACAGAATCAGCAGAGAAATCCAAAGGAAGACAAAAACTGCAGCACATGCCTTACATTTATCTACTTTATCCAAACTTTTCCAGAAGGCTTTGTCTAAAGCAATTTAGGATGTGAGCTGCCTGTAGGATAAACAAGATAATTTTCCCAGTTTCTTTTCACTTATATTGGCAGTTAAAAATAAATAAATCTTTAATTCACTATAAATGAACCCAGCAGCTACGTGGAGGGCACACAGAAAATACAGAAAGTGTGTCAGACATATGTGTGGTGTATTGACAATAATAGCTAAATGCAGGTAATGTGATTTACCTAGAGAGAAGCAGTTTAAATGCACAAATAATTCATTACCCCCTAGAATAAAAAAGGAAGAGGATAGGAAAGCAAAAACAAAAGACCCAGCTGATTATGGTGATGATTTCTCAGCAAGAATCAATTAAAAATATAGGGATGGGACCTTGGAAACAGCATGAGTGATAATGAGAGCAGAGCCTAATGCTACCCAGCTGCACATTCCCATTACACGCTATGGGCAAATGGACTAAACTCTTCTGATCCTAATTGGCTGAGACCAGCTCAGGGCAGTTTTGTCTCTCTAATGCTTATGTGCTGTAGAACAAAAGGCCAGACCAAGATGTATTTTTTAGCTCTGAGTTATTAATATAGACCTGGCTGTAAGCTACATAACACATCAATTCAAAATGCAAGAACTCCAAGTGTGGGCAAGCATACTAATAACCAAACACATGCGGATGACGAAATGGGGAGAGCTGGACACCCTGTTCAAAATACGTCCATGAACACAGTTTGGCCTATTAATTTACTGCTACTGTATTTCACGCCTTCTCTTGGGAACTCAGAGCAGCAGTCACAGTCGTTTCCCATTTCTACTCGAAGCAGCTCTGTGAGGTAAGGTTATTTGAAGATGTCATGAGTGACTAACCTAAGGTCAGCCTTTCTTTATGATTGAGCAGGGATCTGAACCCACCTAAGTTAACTGATACAACACACCAACCATATCTACAGGAATAACATAAGAAAACACTTGCCAGATCGGGCCAAAGGCCCATAATAGAGGGCAACTCTGCTCCCTCCTCCAGCTCATGTTGTTTTGATGTGACCACTTCCCTTGGCTGGTTCTGTTACATCACCCTACATCACTCTCCCCTTTGCTTGTGTCTGATGGTTCTGATACAATCTCTCCCAATAATAAGGAGGGTTGCAAGCACTACAGAGGCACTCATCTCCAGGAAGTGACCACACAAAAATGTTTGGAGGCAGGTACAGGCTGCTGATCAGCCACGCCCATCATACATGAAATGGTTTTCAGGAAGCACAAAAAAACAGTTTTTCTAACTGAACATCACAGGTGAAATGTGTTTTAATGCACCATGAAATCTCCAAAATTGGGCATTCAAGCGGAGGAATAAAGATGAGACAGGCGTGTGGAGGTTTATGATTGATTTTTATTTAAAAACCCCTATGGGAACATTATATCAGAACCCACCCAAAATCTAGAATGGGTTGTGAACTGGGTCAAAAGATACAGCTAACTACAACGCACTTTGCAGATATAGGTCAGAGCATTTGCTAAGGCCTCAGGCTTTTAATTTTCCTAACTGCTGGATTTCTGCCTGGAGTGCAGAATATCTTGCATCCCTTTAAACTGAAGGAAATTTTGTTTGTTTACTTTCTCCTGAACAGAAAGTACTTAAAAGACAGAAATGAGCAAATGCAAAGGCCACCTGTTTCTTCAGCTTCTGGTGAAAATATGAATGTAAGCCAGTTGTAATCACAACCCTATTAGAGATATGAAAACACTGCTGACTAAGGTTTCCACAAATAATATTAAAATGTGAAACAAAATCTTCCATCTTTGTAGTTCAAACAAACAATTAAACTAATTAATGTAATAAATAGTTTAACTGGGGCTTTTGGGTTGCTTTATAAACTAACAGGGGTCACATAGTGGAGCAGAATAATTCCACTTAGTATGGATATACAAATTATTATTACAAGGCCATAAAAGAAATTTCTGTAAAGAATTACGTCTCCAACAAATGATGTTTTTTACAAATATAACCCAGGCAGGCATGATTTTCACTGAATAGAGTCATAAGCTTTAATCTGGAAGGCCCCAAAATAATAAAAACTATTCTGTTTTCAAATTTGGAATAAAAGTAACATAATATGGAAAAGGAGAGGATGGATGAATAAAGAGTGATGGATGCCCAATTCAGAATGTAGTTGTCAGAGCATGCCCACCAATGAGGCGGGGATAAAGAACCCACTTCAGATGGTGGAAGCCCGAGAGGCAGCGCCCCACCCTCCCCATGAACTCTCCTCACTCACAGCTGAAAACGAGCTGTCCCAACAAGAAACAATGCTTTGTGGAACACCCCAACTCTTGCCAAGTTTGGTGAGAGGAGGGCATTCCAGCCGCAGTGGAAGTGGTGGGGGCGAAGGGGTCAAGGAGACACACATTCCCATTTTGCCTCAGGGATGGCCCACCCCTGGTAGTTGTTTTGAACTACAGAGTAACATGTAGGGCCATGTTGGCCATGTTACTCTGGGCCACCCCTGGTAGTTATTTTGAATCAGAGTAACATGTTACTCTGGCTACTGGTCATGGCTACTGGTCCCATCACCTCCTGGCAAATAGAAAGGGAAGAAATTGAGGCAGTGAGCGATTTTATTTTCTTGGGCTCCATGATCACTGCAGATGGTGAGAGCAGCCACGAAATTAAAAAACGCCTGCTTCTTGGGAGAAAAGCAATGACAAACCTAGACATCATCTTTAAAAGTAGAGACATCACCTCGCCAACAAAGGTCCGTATAGTAAAAGCTATGATTTTCCCAGTAGTGATGTATGGAAGTGAGAGCTGGACCATAAAGAAGGCTGATTGCCAAAGAATTGATGCTTTTGAATTATGGTGCTGGAGGAGACTCTTGAGACCCCATGGACTGCAAGAAGATCAAACCTATCCATTCTTAAGGAAATCAGCCCTGAGTCCTCACTGGAAGGACAGATTCTGAAGCTGAGGCTCCATGACTCTGGCCACCTCATGAGAAGAGAAGACTCCCTGGAAAAGACCCTGATGTTGGGAAAGATGGAGGGCACAAGGAGAAGGGGACGACAGAGGATGATATGGTTGGATAGTGTTCTTGAAGCTACCAGCATGAGTTTGACCAAACTGCAGGAGGCAGTGGAAGACAGAAGTGCCTGGCGTACTCTGGTCCATGGCGTCACAAAGAGTCGGACACGACTAAACGACTAAACAACAACAACAACATCATGTAGGGCATTTAAATTAAGAAGGATTTAAAACCAGCCCTGTTTCATATCAGTAATGACCCTGGGCCCATTTTCTTTCAGCTATGCTCCCAACCACCCTTCCCAAAACATACCGAGGCAAGGGGAACCACAGGGAGGGTACAATACATAGGAAATGTTGAACCTCAAACCTGAAGAACACACGAAGAGCCCTGCTGGATTAGGCCAATGGCCCATCTAATCCAGCATCCTACTCTCGCCAGATGCCTATGGGAAACACACAAACAGGACACACATGCAACAGCACTCTCCTCACTTGTGTTCCCCAACAACTAGTATTCAGAGGCCTAACAACTCCTAACTACTGAAGAACTACTGGGGAAAGTGCAATAGCCGTTGCTGGCCTCAGCCCCCATGAATTTGTTCAAACCCCTTCTAGAGCCATCCAGCTCAGTGACCATCACTGCGTCCCTCCTCATAGGGGAGTTGCTCCAGCCACTTGTTCAGAAAAAGGAAACCAAAATGAACCTTTTCCAACTTTAATACAACATCATTTTTTTAGTTGTGGCAACCAGAACTGTACACAGTATTCCAAGTGCGGTGGCGCAACATATTTGTATAGCAGCATTATGATATAGAAAGTTTCATGTTCAATGCCTTTCTTAACAGTCTCTATAATGGAATTCTCCTTTTTCACACACTGGGTAGCCATCCGCTATGACTGCCAAGATCTTGTTCCTTTCCAGTCGCTCCCAGTATAGTACCCATAAGCATAAATGTAAATAAGAATGTCTTGCCCCAATGTGTGCCACATAGCCGGGACAGTGTTGCAATCCTACTACCATACGGGAATGATCAGAACATCAGGAAATAATTGCAATATGTTAAGTGGCCTGGACTTAGCTCTGCACAAGAGAGAACAAGAGGAAACAAGAGCAACTGGCTTGTGTTTAACCCACCCACACTTCTATAATGTGCAAAGTGAGTATTGCACATCTCTCCTGAAGTGAAATACATAAGCAGTAATTAATGCTTTCTCTCTTTCCAATCCTCTATCCACCCAGAAACATTTGGAGTAATATATTGCCATGAGTTTGCTTTTTTGTGTTTGTGGCAAATTGCTGAATATATGGGAATATTTATGTGTAACATATTTTTGGCCGAAAGACCAACATTTTCCTCAGCTGCTCAATTCCTTTTAAGTATTATTATTATTAATTTACATTGAACATGACAAGCTCCTCAATACTTGAAAAGATTCAGAAAATGGTTGCAAAGAAACAGTATATTGCAGAAAATGGTTGCAAAGAAACAGTATATTGCTGCTTTTAATACATTGATTTCTTCTGCTGACACACAGGAATGTTTGACAGTAGCAAATCTTGTCAAAACATTGCCTGTAACAGAACTCCTACACAAGCAGTGTTTACAAGACACCAGTAACAGTTTCATCTGAGACTGGCAGATTAACTGCTACTGAAGAATTTCTCTAATTTTGCCAATAGCCTTTCATTTTGAGCTGAAGTCACTCCAGAGTATTAACATACTACAAGGGCCTCTTTTACCTATTTGTCTCACCCTTTCTCACCCCCAAGCAGCTACATTTACAGTGGTACCTTGGTTCTCGAACGCCTTGGTCCTCAACGACAAAAGCCCGAAAGTAAGTGTTCCGGTTTTCAAATGTTTTTTGGAAGCTGAAAGTCCGATGTGGCTGTCGGCTATTGTTTCCGGGACACCTGCACCAATCAGAAGCAGCGCCTTGGTTTTCAAACATTTCCAAAGTCAAACAGACTTCTGGAATGGATTAAGTTTGGTGCTTTTGTTTTTGCTATTTTGCTTTTTTGTTTTTGAGGGTTTTTCGGTTAATTTGTTTTTGTGACTGTGTGGAACCCAGTTCAGCTACTGATTGCAGAAATGGATAAAAGTCTCCCATCCAAAGAATGACTATCATCAGTACAGGTAAAAAATTTATTTTATTTTTATCATCTACAATACTGTCTTATTTATTTTGTAGTACAGTACATTGATTATTGCTGTTATTTTATGGGTCAATGGTCTCATTAGATAGTAAAACTCATGTTAAATTGCCATTTTAGGGGTTGTTTTTAAAAGTCTGGAACGTATTAATCTGTTTTGCATTACTTTCTATAGGAAAGCACACCTTCGTTTTGGAACCGACTTCTGGAATGGATTAAGTTTGAGAACCAAGGTACCACTGTACAAAATATCTCCCTATAGCAATTTGGAGGACAATGACTGAACCCCATGAGTACTTTTCCAATGGCATCTCAATTTCTAGGAAAGACAGAGAGGGAATTTCTGCAACATGGGAGCATCCTGGGATTGCGTGAACACAGAAGCTGCAGCATGAGACCACTCTGTTCCACATGGAATTCCTGTATACAGCCAAGGAAAACTACCTGAGGCCCAAATAGGTTGCTGTTTCCCTGAATCTCACTAAAGATGCATGTTTACAGGAGAAGCAAGCACTATTCCTTCCACCAACCCTATTCCTTTAACTGAAGAGATTCTTGCCAAGATTTTTTTTTTAAAAAATGTTCATAGTAAAAGGCACCCACTCCTTCAAGTCTTAATAGTGCCCACTAATTAAAACAAAAAGCAGCTGGGGCCATGGGATTAATAGAAATGGCTTTCTCTGTTCAAAGTATTGCCTGCTGACAGATCACCTCACTCTTGCTCTACTCCTGAACCTAAAAAAAAAAAAAAAAAAATGCTGCTTGCTTATCTTACAGTGTGGGGTTGCCATGGAAACCGCATCCCCCTGTGAGATGCTCTGTCATAACATTTCAGAACTGTACAGCTTAAAGACACAGTATCCTCTACTCTGAAGTCTTGGAGCCTGCCTCAAGTCCGTGAAGACATGTAGCAGTCAGAAAAAAGGAGGGGGATATTTTGAAACCATCTATTCCGCAGAAGGCTGTTGTTGCCTTCCTTGGGGGGTACTAATCCACTTCCACAAAATGCTCAAACTGATGGACTCGGAAGGAGAAAAGTGGACAAATATACCCAAATACCACATTATAACGTAACATTTCATATCCTCTTTCATGAAAAGTGTTAGTTTCTAGGCACTAAGAGAACAAACAGGAAGAAGCAATATGTAGCCATAATTAATCATAATGGAATGGGTTTCCAATAGCCTGCTTCTTAATTAGAAGTAGGACTTCCAGGTTTTAAATCACCAAGGATCCAGACTGATGTTCTAAAGGCTTTTTGACTGACAGAATCCATCAGTTATTAATTAAAAATATGAGGCAATTAGTCTCAAGTCTTTTTCAGCAAAATATTGCCACAGCTGTGCAGCGTTTGGAAAAGAAAAACAAATCAAAGTACAACTCACCTCACATGTTGCAGGAAATTATTAGCAGCACCTGCCACGTAATAATGGCCCTAATTCTCGGAAACATATAATTCTCAATGTCTGTATACCAGGAAAACATAGCAGCCCAGAACTACCTGATAAAAATGGAGAATACTGCAGTTTCATATTTGTTTCCCCATAAAGCCTTCACAGGGATACATGGGGAGCACCTTTTGTCCACATTCATTCACTGAAATGTGTTTTATCTCGAATGAAGTTGCATTATTTGAGCAGAATGACCTGCCTCTACTGTACCCAAAAATGGGATGAGGACGCAGCTACTTCTTTTTAAATATATTTCAATTCAGTTATTGAAAACATATGCCTCAGCTCTATGCAGGCTGTCTCCACCACCACTGCTTTCCGAAAAGGGTTCCTGTGCCAGATGTTTGTCCTGCTGCTATCTAGTGGCAGACCTTTATGTTTGCCCAGCTCTGCAGACTTATGTCCAGGTTAGGGCATGCCCTTATTTTGGAAAGGCTTTGCTAAGGCCTGTTCTACATCTAGTCATCTTGATATTCTCCTATATGGGGGGGCCACCAGGGGGCGCATTGGAAGATGGCCGACAATAACATCTCTCCGACCCACATGACGTAATTAAGAGGCTGATATGGGAGTATGCAGCCTCCCTTCGTTGCCCCAAGGGTATGGGGAACGCTGCCTTGCCTGCTGTGTCCATAATTCACCCCAGGATTCGAAAGAATGGGGTGAGGGCACTAGGCACAAAGCCCTCAGGTGGATCCGGCTCTCCTGGACGCTGTCTCTGGTTTGCATCAGCTTGATATATATATAATTGGAAATGAAGCAAATGCACACATTTCAAGTGAAGAACGGGAGTGAAGACTGCTAACTGAAGTGACCTCTGTGAAACGAGACCAACGGGTTGGACTTAATGGAATACAACATGAAGAAAATACACCAGGTTCAGTATGCCGGAGCGGGACTGGATGGGGGGGGGGAACCTTTTTTTCTTCTATGTGATTAATCAATAACCCCTCCTCAAAAAGAGCCGTGACATAACCAACCTAAGCAGGATGATTAAAAACTGTGTGGAAATGATTTACTACCAAAAGTTTGGCTTGTGAGATCGAGAAAAAGAACAAGGGCTTTTGATGGCGCAGCAACAAAAAGGGAATTGCCATTTTGACAGGTCCTGTCGAAAGATTCATGATCGGGAGGAGGAAGCTTTGTTTTCATATTGGATTCCTGGTAGAACCTCCTCGAGGACTGAGAAAGAGGGGCAGACCTGTGAAAAGCTAATGAGTAGATAGCAAGAAAGTTTTTCTTTATGGAAGTGATGGAAAACGGCTGCTGTCTGAAATTTGACTCTTGGAGGAACGGAAAAATCCACACAGGAATACAAATTTGTTTGAACCCGCTTATGGAGACTATCAGAGGCCACAAAGACAAAGAGAAAGGAAAAATATATGAAAACAACTAGAAGAGATGTGGAAAACAGCAAGAAAGGAGTGGACAGAATTGTGAACATTATTTGGACAGATTTGTGGACTTTTAAAGCAGCAGCAAGAAGAGGAATGGATCCCTTTCGGAACTTGAAATATGGGTACCCCCAACAAAAATTTAAAATTAGGCTTTGTAATGCGGTATTTTTGTGATTTGATTTGATTGGTCTGTTAATAATTTTTTTAAAAAAAAGACATTTCCTATATGTAGTACCGCACAGCAACCACAATGAAGTAAAAACAAGCTACTTACTTATTCAAACAGCCACCTGTACAGTCACACAACCAGTTCTCTTGCTTAGCTCTTAACAACACCTCCACCACCATTTCTATGCCACTTAATAAATAAAAATCTCTAAGCAGTGTACAGAAAGCTAAGGCAACAGCAGACAACTTAAACAACAAATGCAAAATAAACACTAACATATACAAGTAACACACTAATACAAATGAATAATGAATATAGTAAAGTAAATGTAGGTAAGTCTTTCTGTCTCGACCTCCTGGCTCTGATCCAGGAGACTCCACCCTTCCTGAGTCACAACATTCAAAGAAACAGCTCACCCACAAAATGCTGCAACAAAGAATGTTTCTGGAAACTGCTGACATAACCATGGTCTCTCACTGTATGCTTGCTTTTTATGGGCAGGCAAAAAGGTGGCTGGAGCTTCCTCAGGCTGCCCACAGCTGTGTCCCATCCAGCTGCACTCTCCACGCACCCAGTTCCAGGTTTGGTCCATTTCCCAGGCCCAAGGATACAAAAAGGACACACACATCCCACTCACAGTCCTTTCTCTAGCCTCTAACTGCTGCTACTCCTCATCCAGCTGCTTTATATATGCCGCCATGTGCATTAGGAACTGAACAGGAAGCCAAGCAGAGAATTAAAGCAAAATTGAGGTGGAGGTTAACCACCATTCTCTAATTTATGTTATGTTACCTTCCCTCCTAAACTACAAAAGACATGTATATAAATATTTCTGAGGACTCGTCTCTTTCTCCTCACACCCTCCTCAAATTTCTAGTCCTAACTGTCCTCTACTCTGAAAGCTCAAATGACACCAGGATACTGGTGTTTTTGATCCCGTGCAAGCCTCATAGGACCTCCCCACCCCCACCAAGCAATTGGCTAATAATTAGCTACTATACTCTGCAATACAACCAAACACCTTGAAAGAGATACAGAAAAATGAAACATTTCAGATGATGCGGGGTTAGGAACAGCAGGCAAACCCAGAATTTTAAGAGGCAACCACACGCCACTGACTTCAAATAAATTTAATCCCCATGGTTCCAAATTCCTACATCTCGGAACAACAAATAATCTTTAAATATCCAGGGTATACTGAGTCTCCCAGAGATAAGTAATCATTACTCAGGCAACTCAGTGAGTAGTTAGATCAGAGGAATTTCAAGTTGAAGCTTACTGAAGTGTCACAATAGGATCTGCTTAGTGTCACATGAAATGGTGTGAACGGAGCTTTACAGCTTTCCAGCTAACATACATTCTCCTAGTACTGGAATTTAAGAGAAAAGAAATGAGTTTGTAAGCAGAAGCAGAAATTATAAGGATTGGCCAGCAGTTTGTATATTCAACCGTCCCAATGTCCAAATCTAAGTTATTGGCATTCTCTGTTTGTATTAAAGATAATTCCTCTGGGCATATTTGGCTTTCAGCATGGAAAGGAGATCTTATAGTTTGTTTTTCACTTCTGAACTTTTCTACCCACAGGCTGAATTATATTTGTATCTCTACATGTAAAAAGAGCGGTGTGCATTTTTCCTCATTTGGTTTCCCAAACAGCAAGCGATTTGGCATGGCCTATGGATTTAACAATAAACTGTGACTGAAAAATTGCTGGTGAATCTGTTACTTCTGCAAAAGGAGCCAATGCTTTTCATACACAGCTGAATTTGAATGAAAGAAACAAATATGCAAGACCATTGACCTTGTTTCCAATTTATAATTTCCATTGTCAGTGAAAAGCTGTACTAAAAAGCTTGAAAAACTAGAAATGGTTTGTTTCAACAGTTAGCTTCAAGTTTATGCTAGCTATTTCAATGACATAAAAGTGATTGTGAAAAAGTGTTCTTGGGGAGGAAATCAAGATGGTGCGGTGACTAGAGTATTTGGGTACAAAAAGTCCAGAATAAAGAATATGGCCTTGTATACCTTTCTCACCCTCACAATACCTAGACCTTCTTGAAAAGGGGGTTACGCATGAATACAGGGATGGGGGAACAGGAGCCAGCCAGCAGGATCCCACTTCTCATGGGCTATTATAACAGGTGGACAGGGCTACCTACTTGACAATAACCTGATGCCATTATTCTCCAACTATAATTTGCCATTACTGTATGCAATGTTGTATGTCATGAAACAGCTTGCTAAACACCCCCAAAGGGTAAACACTCATAAACCTGTTCCAGGTCTGGCCACACTGAGCCACTTGAAGTAGATGCCAGATTGCAAAATGTAATTGAACACTCACCTGCCTACCCACCATCTCCAACCTACTAAAACTGAGAGGCACAGGGAGCTGCCATCTTAAATCCTCAAAACGAAATGCCCTGTATTTTTGGAGCTCTAAGCAGGGAGTACCCAGCTACGCAGTCTCCACTGGGTAAGCTGATAATCAGGGGGAGAGTGCAAGTAACAGAATGGCTTTGTCAGCACCAGGTGAAGGCAGTTAACTATCCACCAAAACACCACTGATATCTGCCAAAACCAGATAAACAACCTGTAGAGCAGGGGGAGCAATGGCTGCATCATTGAATATAATAATAATAACAACAGCAGCAGCAGCAGCAGCAACAATAATAATAATTTGTACCCCGCACATCTGGCTGGGTTTCGCCAGCCACTCTAGGTGGCTTCCAACAGGGATTGAAAATACATTAAGATGTCACACATTAAAAACTTCCCGAACCTTCAGATGTCTTCTAAATGTCAGGTAGTTGTTTATCTCTTTGACATCTGATGGGAGGGCGTTCCACAGGGCAGGCGCTGCTACCGAGAAGGCTCTCTGCCAGGTTCCCTGTAGCTTTGCTTCTCGCAATGAGGGAACCACCAGAAGGCCATCGGGGCTGGACCTCAGTGTCCGGGCAGAACGATGTGGGTGGAGACGGTCCTTCAGGTATACTGGGCCGAGGCTGTTTAGGGCTTTAAAGGTCAACACCAACACTTTGAATTGTGCTCGGAAATGTACTGAGAGCCAATGTAGGTCTTTCAAGACCGGTATTATGTGGTCTCGGCGGCCACCCCCAATCACTAGTCTAGCTGCCGCATTCTGTATTAGTTGTAGTTTCTGGGTCACCCTAAAGGTAGCCCCACATAGAGCGCACAAACAGCAGTCTGATTGCAGGGGTTCCACCTACCTAAGGTGGCAGCAGGTTTTAGGATACTACAATCAGTTCAATCACATTCCAATGACACATGCCTTCCCACACTATTTGCTTAAACCTAGCTAGGAGCCTCTTCTATAAACCTGGGCTCATCTTGTCTCTCCCACTTTTCCTTTCTTCTACCACCCCCCTTTGTCTCCCTGGATGAAACGACCAGGCCTCTTAAATGCACATTTCCCCCTTCCTCTCATTCTTTCATTTGCAGGCTTTACAACTGTTGCATTTCCCTTCTGGATAAGAAGCAGACCTTGCAAATAAATCTTAGACACAGCGCC
The DNA here is from genome assembly GCF_964234715.1 of Podarcis melisellensis. Taxonomy (NCBI): domain Eukaryota; kingdom Metazoa; phylum Chordata; class Lepidosauria; order Squamata; family Lacertidae; genus Podarcis; species Podarcis melisellensis. The sequence continues at coordinate 51,602,176 of NC_138528.1, forward strand.
TCTGCGAATTATTATTTAGCGAGACTGATGGCTTCTGCTGCCACTGCAACTTGCTCATTCATCCTCTTCACTAAACAGAATGGTTCACAGCAAGATGGAAAAAAAAACATTTGATGATCTCTAAATCTCTCACTGCTGTGCCCAAGGGGGTGGGGGGCAGGAAGGTTTCTGGAGCCAGGAGAAACAGAGAGACACACTCTCAGATCATTCCTGACAGACGAATGTCTCACTAATGTCACATTTCTCCTCAAATACATGGAGGGACTCCCTAGTGACATTTTAGACCTGAGAAGTCTCTGATAACCCTTCTGTTCACTCACTAATAGAGTATGGTAAATCTTTGTACAGAAGCTGGCAGAAGCAATGAAAGTATCTCCAGCCACTTGCAGACTACTAAACTTCTGCTCAGTTTTCTCACAATTGTGCTGTTAGAGCTGTGCCACTGAGAAATTTCAATGCAGCTTCAAATAATGTAGCAGACTGAATGCCCATGTGTATTCCTCTCTGTCTCTTTTATAACCACTCTGGTACTGAGTGTTAAAAGGTTACATGAATCAGAACCTATTTCTTATAACTGTACAGGAAGAAATCAAAGATATGGGGAGCTTCATATTCCATATTTTTCCTGCACTGGATCATTTGTGAAGCCCTGCACATGCGTTTATTTTACTAAGAGTGTGTGAAGACATATTTTCATTTTTTTAAGAGAAGCCAGAAAGAAAGAAAACCCCATGGAATGCCGTACCTGTAAGGTATCATGATTTAAATCAACCCCCTCCCCCAAATAACGGGTGAATTCTATGCTTCCATAACTTTTAAACCAGAGTACCCTAACCAAACCCTTCTAACTTTATATTTCAAGTGTTTTGGACATGACTTTTCAATGTTAGAAGTCAGGTTCATAAGGATTTGGAGGTCCTGACTCCTCTGACAGCTGAATTATCAACAAGACTGTAACCTTTCTGAGAGCTGCAACACATGAACAGCAGCCTCAGATGATGACCAGATTACCAGTGGAGACAGCCCTCTCAAATGCCTGCCTATTTAAAAATTGATGCTGTATACAAAACTAGCATGCAAGGAAGAAAGCTAGAGTAGAAACTTTTTCTACTTCTGCAAAAACTTTAAAAAATATATATAGTATGGATGAACAGTCAAACATCTGATTCCCCCAATGCTATCTGAAGTGGTACAAACAAGCAACAAATAGTTCACGTGATATACTATATTGGCCCAAATATAAGCCACACCCAAATATAAGCTGCACCTTTAAAATGGGGGGGGGGGAGAGAGAAAGAAAAAATACCCAATATAATGTTGGCTATTTGCAGTTTAGCAGCGCTGCAGAGAGCTTGCTGGGGAGACCATGCATTAAAAAGGGACTCAAAAATAACTTAAACAAGGTTTTAATTACAAAAACAAAAACTCCTTATACACTAAATACATCAACAACAAACCAGACCCAACCACCAACCCATCCCCCAGGGTAATGGGAGAGCTAGGTGCTGCTCCTTATATACTATACCCAATTGCTAACACAACTTGATTAACACAACTCAGCAGCACCTACTACGTTTCACAGCTGTAAGACTGAGTCTCATTGTTTGCCTTGGCCCTGGCCCTTAAAAGACATACACAACTTGTGAAGCAATAATGAACCTTCACATTTTAAAGTGACCATTCAACATTTAAGCCACTCCATTCCTTGTTGCTCCTGGCTGCATACTGAGCGGGGGGGGGGGGGGGAGCTGCGCTGCATGGCCGATAGCCTTTTTCCTTCCTCGGTCTCCCCTTTTCCGGCCTTGGGGGAGAGGACGGGGGACTACACGTGGGGCAGGCACGGCTTCCCCGCACTCCTGGCTGCATACTAGAAGGTCATTAATATAAGCTGCACTTTAACTTTTCATGGTTGGAATTTGGGGGGAAAGTGAGGCTTATATTCAGGTCAATACAGTAGCTGATTGTGCAGGTTTTCTACTCATTCTCTAGAACGCTCTCAAATTAAAAGCCGAGTGAAATAAGACAGAATTGGGGAAAATGAAGATCCTAACACTTGCTTTCTTAAGTGTGCCACTTGACTATTTTGCTGACCCCTCCCCCCAAAAATAAATAAATTCAAGAGCAGATATGTAGGAACTGGTGAAATTTAGAAGCCCTAGTCCAGGCAACCATGCTTCTGCTGTAGGTTTGAGGAACGGATGAGATTTATTCATATTTCAATCCTGGACTTACTTAGCTGAAAGTTATCTCCATTGGACTCATTGAGATTTACTTCTGAATACACAGACAATAGACTCTAGTACTATCCCCTCTGTAGTAGAGAGGTTAAATGGAAAATTAATAGATAATTTTTGTAAAGCTCCATACAAAGAAAGGACTGCTAGGCACTTTAAGGAAAGGTTTACGTAATTTGCAAGCCATTAATTTCAAATTAATGGCTATGGAAAAAATAGCTGATTTTATACTATAAAATAAAAATGCCTTTAGTAACTCAGCCTGTAGTTATTTAGCAAACCACATTAATACCTAGTCTGCACCGCAGGAAAGAGAGGCAGTCACCTTGGGAAGAATTTCGAATCGCTACAACAGCAGAAGCAAAAAATGCAATTAGAAAGACTTCATTTTTAAATAGCTATTGTTAATAAAGGAGAGAGCCAGACCTTTGATACAAAAGTTGGATGAGAGAAAGAGTGAGTGCTACACTTTCAGATTGATATATAATAATGTTATTTTAATATACACACATTTATAATTAAAATGTGGAAGAACATTAAGGGCTAACAACTGCCAAAAATACCTTTTTATAAATGCAGCCATAAGACAACTGACTTCTGATATAGGAGGTGGAAAGTGCATTATAACAGCAACAGCTGGAAATGTTTAAATATTTCAATGGACTACTGCAGAAAGAGTGCAGAGTGGAAAATTCATCACCCTAGTATCAATTTATTATTATTATTATTATTATTTAAATTTATATGCTGCACTTCATCTGATGATCACTGGGCACTTTACAGAATAAAAATATAAAAAATTGATGACCTCTGAAAGTGAAGAGAGAAAACACATAAATAACAGCAAAACAAATAAAGAAACAAAACAAAACCCAACAATCTCCTCTCACAAATACATTTAAAAGCTCATAGATTGTTTAATCAGCCAAAGGCCTGGTTATAGAGGTGCCTAAAGATATGTGAAAGATGAGCCTCCTTGGAGAGAGCATTCCACAAATGGGGAGCAACTGGAAAAGAAGGCCTGCTCTCATGTTGACACCATCCAGACCTCTCATGGACAGGAAACCCGAAGAAAAGCCTCAGATGCTGACTGCATTTCAGAAAACAGGTAACACTACTTTAAAAAGATGGCATTATACACCTAAACCTATGTTCTTTGGAAACTTTTTCAGTATTACCTTGTTATATTTTACTTTTTGAAATTGGAATAAGTCTGGGTACACTTTTTTTTCCCTCTCTCTCTAAAAGGGGCTCCACAAAATCTAAGGCAAGCCATCCAATAGCTTTTAACTGGAGAGCATGGGGATTCTGCACACATAGATCTATTACTCTTCTCTAGGAGGACTTTGGAAGTTATAGGGCTCTGATGGCTTTGATTTCTAGGTGTCTCGCATATCCATTTTCCTGGATGATGTTACTAAAATTACACCCTTATTTGTATTTCTGGGAAACAATGCCTTTGTTGACATCATAGGAAGGATCTTTGATTGCTATGTCCATTTAACTTTTGGTGTACCATGGGTCAGAGTTAATAAAAGAAAAATATTCTACAGATCCAAAGGTGTCTGGCTATGTGTCTGTTAGTTTAAGTAGGAGCAGAAGCTCCAGCTTGTCAGAAATACAAATACCTTGCATCCCTAAAATCAGGCCTAACTACAACAGCAACCTTTGACTATGACAAGTGCAAAAGAATCATTAAAAGCAAATGTAACATCTAGCCCTTGCCAATCAGGAAGGCCAGAAGACAGAGGTGCATTTTATTCTTGCAGCAGTCTGACTGTCTAGTGAATTAATAATTATCATGAGCTTTACATCATATCTTATTGAAGAATCCTATTAAAATACATTAACAAAGCAAGCACAACTTTTTAAAAAACAAAAAAGCCTGCTATTACTATTCTGCTTCACTTGTTTGAACAAACAGCAGTTATTTATTTGGCCAGAAACTTTTTAATATATGGGGCTTTATTTATTTATTGAGAGGAAGGATTCTAGAGCCCCTTTGGATTAGTCGTTCAGCAGAATCCCTTGCATTTTGAATTTAGGTTCATTAGCACCAGACTTATATGGCTAGAGTAAACATTTATTCAGATGAAGCCTAAACAGCTTAGCAAGAGCAGGAGCCAGGGTGCTCCCTCTTATTTATTTACAAGCTTATTCCATTGCAAATCATGATTGCTTTCAACCCCTGAACCAAGCTGGTTGCAAAGTTTGGTGGGCTCCAAGCTGTATAACTTGCCTGCATAACTGTAACACTGACAAGACAGATAACACTCCCCTCACACCTGTTTTTAAATACAATTAATCATTTTTTAAGGGACTGTAGTTTGATGAGGGTGCTGCAGTCTCAGAGATCCCGAGCATCCCCCCTCCTCACGGAACTAGAATTATCAGGGGTTTCCAGGGCAGGGGAATGAAACGAGAAAAGGGATGCCTTTCAGAAATACTGAGAGCAAAACTAGTCATGGCATTTTTCATTGCACGGCTCGAACAAACGGCTGGCTGCAGCAATTGAGCTGGGTTGGGACCATAGACTTGGGGAGGACAAAGGTTCAATGCTTAGCTCAGAGCATGGTTCCAGTCGGCATCAGTCTTCAACCCACCCCTTCCACACTTGCTTTTCACAGGAGGAAGAAACCTTCAATTGAATCTTTTCCTACCACTGCAAATAGCAAGCTGTGTTTGGGGAATGATCAGAACTGAGGCAGTCAGAAAGGATCCAAGCTTCCTGTCGCCCCCCCCCCCCCATGCCCCAGTCCTATTTCATATTTTATTTTTCATTTTCACATTTTACAGTTGAATCACAAATCTAAATTTACACATCCAATTAAGGTATCCAATCATCAACCCCCACCCCCTTTCTGCAGCTACTTATGTTATATCTTTCCCCACTGCATATCCAGTTCTTATCTATTTACTATTTACTACTCGTCCTTCATGTTCTATTTAGGTTATTCTCACTGTTTACAATAATTCTTCAGATAGTCAATAAATTTTGCTCATTCTATATTAAAACATCTCTCTTCTTGATTTCTTAGTCTTCCTGTGACAAAAAAAAGTTTGGTCCTCAAGAGTTGAAAAAGTATGCAACAATTCAGGAGGAGACAATTATTCACATAGTCTGAGGAACGGGACACCTAGTCTATTTACAACCCTTCTCTTATGTTTATAAAGTCCTGTGCAGGAGGAAGGCAGTATTTTTATTTTATCAACAGGGCAGTGAAGCTGAGGAGAAGGAGCTTGTCCTAGATCAGACACTCTTCTCCGAGTAAGGCACTGAACTTACGTCTGCATATCCAAGCCAACCATGTACAGTGGTACCTCAGGTTACATATGCTTCATGTTACATATGCTTCAGGTTACATACGCTTTAGGTTACAGACTCCGCTAACCCAGAAATAGTGCTTCAGGTTAAGAACTTTGCTTCAGGATGAGAACAGAAATCGTGCTCCGGCGGCACTGCAGCAGCGGGAGGCCCCATTAGCTAAAGTGGTGCTTCAGGTTAAGAACAGTTTCATGTTAAGAACGGACCTCCAGAATTAAGTACTTAACTCGAGGTATCACTGTACTCAGGAACACTGATATTTATCTTCATAAATCTAATCTTTCCAAAGAATGATAAACTAACTGCACTTAGTTTAGGCCTGTTCAGCTCTGTTCACTTGTTTCTGGGTCATTGCAGGAGCAGTTTCTCTGATAACTAATAAAAGCCCTCTGCGAGCAATTGCAGGAAAGCCATTCAGGCAGCATTAGTGAACAAAAACAGCCTAGGTCATGGGTTCCCAAACTTCAGTCTGTAATTCAGGTGGTCTGTGGATTTGTGATTGAAGACAGGAAATGGTACATCCATAGCTTTAAATATTCATATTGATTTTTAATTAACTTTTATTGTTCCTTTAATTTTTTATATTGTGTTTTGTTGTATCTGAATTTGAATTCAACGTGCAATAAAATACAATATGTAAGAAATAAAAGCAGCAATAAAAATACAATTAAAGATCATACAGCATCTAGCACAGCACATTACAACTGCTATGAAAGGCAGGGGAAAATCATTAAGTGGTCTGCCAAAACCATCAGCAGTTTTCAAGTGGTTGCAGAGGGATGGGGGGAGTTTAGGAACCACTGCCCTAGATGTACGCAGGAGAAAGCATTTACGTTTCAGGTTTTTTTGTCTAAAAGGTCTTTATCAGGAGATAAAATAATGTTAGAGAACCCACAATTCTTAAACAACTAATTTAACTAAAACCTTTGCAGGAACTCCCAACTCAGAAATAAGTGACAGGAGCCTTTTGCCTGATGTCTAACATAAATTTGGAATGCGGGGCGGGGAGAAATCCTGCATCCTGCATTCTACTCCTCTACCCTTAGATCACTGCCTCAGTGTCATAATATAAATCGGTCCCTGCTACTGAAATGCTTATATGCAAAGCAAACTTAGGCACTGTCAAACAAGGTGTTTTCTGAAGTAATTTGATGGGTGAAAAAGCTCCTTCCTTCAACTTTACTTTAAACAGATGTAGTATTCCTGTGAAGCCCCTGATTGTGGCGTCTTTGAAGTCTGCAAGAATTGTCAATCATGCTACATTTCCTAGTTAAAGTATCTCCAGGGGGTCGGAGTAAAAAGCAACCACTGAGATGCTTATCTCATCCTGGTTATGTCATTTTTTAATTAAAGTAGCAACTAGAAACAAATATCCTCAGGCATTTTATCACATATACATTTATTATGGTATAAATATTGGTACTTACGTACCAGTTAGATGTAAATTATACAGAGTCTTCCTTCCCCCGAACTGTGTTCAGTATACAGTCATACCTCGGGTTGAATACACTTCGAGTTGAGCGCGTTCGAGTTGCGCTCCGCGCAACCCGGAAGTAACGGAGTGTGTTACCTCTGGGTTTCGCCACTTGCGCATGCACAGACACTCAAAATGACATCACGCGCATGCGCAGAAGTGGCCAAAAGCGGCGCACGTGTGTGCAGACATGCTGTCGCTTGTTACGTTTGCTTCTAGATGTGAACGGGGCTCTGGAATGGATCCCGATCGTATCTAGAGGTACCACTGTATGTGAAAGTTTAGTCATCTACAATGGCCAACTACAAAGAACAACCAAGGGTACTGGCTTCACATTACATAGGAGCCAATGCTTATAGTTTATTACTCTCCAAAGTATGAGAGGAAGTCTTGGGTTTGTTCTTGGCTTCCTCTCGACTATTTGGAGTGAAACAAACCCTAAGTGCTGCGTTCCACATAATGCTAGCTTGGGACAGGGATGAGTGGGGTGGGTGCAATTTAAGCAGCATGCACCAGCACACAGAGCTCATTCATGGCAAGCCACAGTTTGCCTTACTGTGAGGTGGAAACATGAGGAAACAGCCTTATACCATCTAACCCTAACTCAGAATTGTGTAGACACATTGGCAGTGACTCCCCAAGGTTTTAGACAGGGGACGCTCCTAGCCCGTCTTGGAGATGCTGGGAATGGAACCTCGGAACTTCTGCATGCAAAGCAAGTCCTCTGCTAATGGGCTGCAACCCTTGTCCAACAACAGCACCACACAAGCACAACCAAGGAAGGTGGAAGCAGAGAGAGAGAAACCTCTACAAACAGTTCAGAACTTTGGAAAGAACAAGCTGTTCTTCCACCAGCAGCTCACTGGGCAGGGAAGGAGAGGTAGAAGCTGAGGGTATAGATAAGAGGGGAGAGACTTCATCAGGGAAGGCCTTCTTTCACCTGCCTTGCCCCGCCCTCTAGTCCCTACTTCTCAATTTGTATTGTATTATTTTATGCACTATGGCTTGCCATCTGTTTTATTTATTGTAGTTTAGAAATAACTTATTGTAATTGTTAAGAGGGGAATTCTGTTAAATTCTTATATGCTGATATTATTATTCTATACTATCCTAATGATTGTTGAATGTTACTTTATTTGATGTAGGCTGTTTATTTTAAAGCTATGTTTTATTATCACATTTTTGTATTGCATTAGATTGTTATAAGGTGTACATTCTTTGTTTCTTTACCTTGTAAACCACCTTGTATTATAAGATAGAAAGGCGGTATACAAATTAAAAGTGACGATGATAAGAGGTTCCAAACTTTAGGAAAGGACTGTTGAACCAAAGGGAATATGTGTTTTAGAAAAATGACTAAGAACCACCTGCTTTATGAAGATCTGATTATTCAACAAAAATTAACTGTATGATATCTGATTTGTTGCAGGAAAACCATACTTCCCCTTTACCCTGCTCCACTGAAATCATATCCAGAAAGGCAACTAAGAAGTTAACAAGTTTCCTCTCATTCTCCTGTCTCTGGTCCTTTTCCCTGAGCAAAAGAACAATGAAATCTCCACACTCTGTGATAATGATAACACTTCCTGTGGTGTCAGCTATGGCTTGCTACAAACAGGATTATGATTGCAACTTAAGCAAAATGTGTCATTACATTGCTGTGGGAAGCAGAAGGGTTTTTATCAAGAGAGAAAAAAGTTTTCCACAAACTAAGCACATGGGTTCACTGACTGCATCTTTTATATTGAAGGTTCTGCTTCAAATCGCACACTTGTTTGTCAGGTGTAATTAGTAAGAAAATAAACCTAAATACATAGAAACATGAGAAAAACATATTTCTAGCTCCCAAATCTAATGTTCACAGAACATAATCCTAAAATTGTCTATGATTGGCCTTTGACCAAACCTGGGAAAGATGTTGGTCTTAAATTCCTATCAGCCTCAGCCAAACAGGCCAATCAGCCAGTCATTTGTTATTGTTTCAGCCATGGGTCACAACAAAAAACAAAATGTGGAATAGCAATTACAGTTTAAAAAGAATATTCACAATAGCAATAATGTCTTACTTATTCATCATGCTACTGAGATGGCAGGAGATTAGGTGAAACTTTCGAAGCTACCAAGGCAAATCCTTTGCACTACGGCTGAGTCACACTGTTGCAAGGAGCCAGCAGAAAATCAATTTTTCTTCAGTTCAGACCAACTGGAGTTTTTACCTCAAGAGGTGAATTTGAGAATTTTGTAAGCAGTATAAGTAATAAGGTACAGCTTGTGCAGAATCACTGCCACGAGGGCAGAGTCTGAAGTGATAAGGCATTTTCCTTACAAAAAGTAAGAAAAAGTCCTGCAGTTGGCACCTGTTGCATCTTTGGATGAATTAAGGCATTTCTAAGAGCAGGATTAGTAATAAGCTTCAAATTCAAATTTATATTTAATCATTGTGGGTGGAGAGCAAAAACAGATCATTAGGTTATTTCTGTTTTTCTAACAAGAAGGCATATATTCAGCATTGTTCTAACCCTTAGATGTTATAGTCAGCATGTTCAGCCATGAAAAAGTAGTAACCAAAAATAAGTAGTCACTTGCTAACTATTTGCTTGTTTAAGCACAATGAAATTATGAAGTAAATAGGCTTATTGCACAGGTGTAAGAAACAAAGTAGAAACTTATTGGGTGGGGGAGTTTCTTTATGATAATAATTGTATTGTGATTGACTATCCTGTGCAGAACATATTGCAGACGTGTGTGTGTGTGTGTGTGTGTGTGTGTGTGTGTGGCCTGTGCTTCCTTGCACCCCACCTGAATACTCAATAAACTGCTTTTTCTCCTCTGCAATTGTTCTTCTTCTCTGAGACTCCAGCCACTAAGGGAAAATTCCCCCTACATCACTGCATACTAAGTGGCTATCTTATTACTTGTGATGGCACATAAAAACAGACATTACGAACCCAAGTACTGAAAATCTGTTTGCTTGCAAGAGGGTTCAAAGAGCAAGGAAACTCCAGAGAAAAGCCATAATGCTGAGCTTCATGAACTACACTTTGGAGCCAATTTGAACCTTTTGACAACTTGACTCCAATTTGCTCCAAGAAACACAGTTTAGCTAATCGAGTAGTTGAATGTAAAAGCCCTCCCTGCTGCTGCCACTAAGACTCTGCAAAGCAACTGAGCCTCCAATGCATCCACAGCCGCTCAAGGCAGCCGCAGGTGGAGGGAAGCAGATCAGGCCATCTCCAGGTCAACACTAGCTGTGAGATCAGCTCAGAATCCAGCAGATCCCCGGCTGGCCCACTGGTGGCATCCCCTCTGTTGGAATGACCCATGTTATGACTTTCCACCGATTCCACTGACAGGGATACCATCAGCAGGCCATCCATCTCCATACATGTCCTGCAGGAGAGCTGGGCCGGCAGACACAATTGGAGGGGTGTCCCTGCTCAATCCAAACCACACACAGCCTGATGTAAGGAGGAGAGGGGCAGATGCTGGATTGCAGCCTAAGCCAGTAACTGAAAGTTCTGCTAATGATAATAGATTTGCCAGATATTTTATCAGTTTCTGGTCACTAGAAATAAATAATAATAAATAATAATAATAAATTTTATTTATATCCTGCCCTCCCCAGCCGAAGCCGGGCTCAGGGCGGCTAACAACAATAAAACAGTACAAAAGTACAGCACAAACAACACTCTAAAATCATTCATTATAAAACTGATTCAATGGAAAACATCTATGGTATGTCAAGAATTATCCTCAATTTATTTTGAAAATACTCCACAATTCTCTGCTCCACAATACAATGTTGTATCTGTTTTGCCTACAGCCTATTAGCAGCAACAAAAATCAACAAATGCTGTGTCTGCTGTGTCACATAGTTATTAACCAATTGTTCCAATAGAAAGCAGTAGTGGAATCTTTACGTGTTTTGCTTGTAATCCGTTTTTTCCCTCATTCAACATAGTATTATAGTTTGAGTCTAAAACTTGTCCCCAAAAATGTTTTCTTTCCCGAAAGGTTTTCATTATAATAATTTATTACTGGATCAATAGGGAAGCTGAATTCTAATTTGTTTGGTATTGATTAGGTGACACTTTCTGGGGGAAAATGTGCACTACTTACATTGCATTGACTTGTTCACATCCTAATCCATCCCGTGAAATTAACATAAAATCCAGCTATGAATTATACGCACTGAACATGCCTGATCAATTTCCAAATAGGAAATGTATGTCTAGGTTACCAGATCTCAGAACTTTAATCACTGAAACATTTTTCTACTCACTTGAGATTGCAGCCCCAAAAGCATGTCAGAATCACAAGTACACTACTCCTGGTGAGTGCTAACTAGGGACTCAGTTAAACTGGTAAAGAAAAAGTGATTTATATGCAATATAACATTGTGCCACCAGATGGCACTATGGAATCCCGTTTTTCTCTACCTGTTTTCCCTGTTTAGATTTACAAAACGTCTAACTGAAACGCTTCTTTGATGTGTCTAGATCCAGTCTAGCTCTTCGAACAAATAAAACCGAATCCTCTAAATCATAGGTCTCTAAAGGTGGGTGGGAAGTAGGGTTTACCAGAAGGGGAGGGAGAAAGAGCGAGAAAAGGGAAAGTGGGCTGTACCAAGGACATAAAACCATGGGGGGCAGGCTAATGGGCATGTACCAAAGGAGGAACTGGGGAAAGAAGAACCCCCAACAGGCAAATAGTGAGTGTGTGCCAAAAGGGGAATCCTGGGGGAGGGCATGGAGAAGGAAAATTGAGAATATCAAGAAGATCGGGGGGGGGGGAGAGAGAAAGACACTCTGCACATGTTCAGAGGAGCCTCTTTTTCACATAGGGAGCCTTGCAAGGTTTTTTGGGCAAGGGGATGGCAGAAAAGTAGAGGGAAGGAAGCAGTGTGGGAATATAAGTGAAAGTGATACCCTAGGTACAGATGAGGCTGAAGAAAAAGAGAAGCTGGGTGCTTCATAATTTGTGTGTGTGAGAGAGAGAAAAAGGGCTTAGCAGTTGCAATGGGGGGAAGAAGGGTGGGGCATAGAGTGGGGAAAGCCTTGGTGTGGCTTCTCCCCCCCCCCCCATTTTAACAAAACTTACTCCCAAGTAAGTTCACATGACTACAACCTTAGTATCTCGGTGTGAGTTTGGAGAGAAAACTAACCAGTTTTTATTTAGTTATTAATGAAACAAATACATAAAATGGAAAGGCATTGCAAAATGAAAGAGGGACATACTTTTTGTTTTGCTTCAGAGTAGGAGAATCTGCCCACCTATAAACACCCAAAAACTACAGCATCTAACAAAGAACAACTGCTACCTAAGGGAAATGGATGTTCTGCAGATTTATTTTCTGTACACTGGATTTCAGGCCTGATGAAAATGTGAAAGTTGGTCTCATGTTGTAAGTTGGGTGTCTGAGGTGGGTCTCAAGTCTGGACCAGTTGAAGACAACTGCTGTAAATTAAGATAGGCAAACCTTGTGTCCTGGTGATGACTTCCTTTCCTTCCACTGGAATTGCAGTTATCTTCCTATTCCCCCCTCGATCTTTTCTCACAACTAATTTCTGTGGACCAGGATTAAAAAAGAGAAAGAAACAATGTGATTAGATTTCCTTTGCTTTAATCAACATCTCCAAATGTGCTTTTTCTTCCCAAACCAAGCTTTGCTTGGGGCACCTCTGCTTGAATCCAAATCAACTGGACATGATTTTCACTTTCCTGGTCATATTAAACAAGGAGTGGATGCTGGCAGTATAGAGACCAAGTCAGATTAACACCAGGAGCGTACTGGAAGTTGGTAGCTCTCAAATCTTAATCAAGTTGTTACTTTATTTTTTTGCTAAAATAATTGTGGTAGTCCAGTTCCTCTCCTACCCTTCCTCATGGAGGAGTAATCTGCTTTGAATGGAATTAAAACACTGAGTGTCCACTAATGTCCAAGCTGCTTGTGTATTATTAGCTTTTCCTCCAAAAGTCCGACTAGTTACATGTAGAATTATGCACACAAAAATACTTGTCTTGTACATATGATACATATAGAGCATCAAATCCTGAACGGTACTGTATTTTCTGAAGCAAAATTTTGTAAACTTTTAAAAATAATAACTTTAATCCGGGATGCTTTCCACACTAGCCCTCAGACCCTGTTGACTTAGGCACAGTCTCCAAGCCATGACCAAATGGATCAAGACCAAACTGAGAAACTTTAGAAAAACTAAAAGAGTAGAACTGAATTGTTCCAGTCATTGTGTGTGCATGCCAGACCCAGATTCACACGGAACCATCTTTCTGTACTAAGGGCCATTAACAATCCTAGGAGCTACAGAAACAACCAATCAAAAAGAGTAACACCCAGGCATTCACTGCCCTGATGCAAGCATTTGTCTGCATCTGAAGATTACATTTTGTCATGTTGAAAAATGTAATCCATTCAGATTCTGAAAGTCATCACAGGCACTAGACTCCAACAAAGTAAAGTGAACAAATATTACTGTAAAGTGCGTACTAGGAACCTAGTATTGGAACCTAGGTGAATGTCATATATTAAGGAAATTAAAAGACTGCCTTAAAGATAGCAGTGTAAAGTGCTGCATTTTCGATGGCTCTGGGGTTGAAGTCCCTCAGTATCAAATTTCAATTTCTTATCGGTTTTGAAAATGTTAAACACATTCAGAGAAATGTTGCCTGCCTGCATCCCTTAAGAAGATTAGGTTATTGCCAGCCAACTATGAGAAACTTAAATCCAGTATTAATCCTAATTCCCATTGAATCAAATCTGCATTATTCAGGAAAAGCCAAGAGCATATGGATTTTGACTGCACCCATATTCCACTGTATGCCATGATCCATGTCATAAATGCTAGATGCTAAACCTCCGGCATGTGTGAGAAATAAATCTTGACTGTGGCTGCTAGAGCAATGCAAAGAGAGGAGAAGATGGCAACAAACTGCAGCAATCCCAGGTTTTGAGGCAGACCGAGCAGGGCATAAGGCAAGAGAGTAAGTTTGCTTTTGTAAGAAATGAATAATGGAAGATATAAGTCATGCTTTCAGGAAAGCTGGTGAATAAAGATAAACTGTACTGTAATAACCAGCTTCTGCACTATCCCAAGATAGCCCCCCCCCCACTCCTCATCATGTGAGCCTCCATACACACTGCCCAGGGGAGGTCACTTAAGTGCTGCAAAAGCAATGCAGGAGGTAGCATTTACAAGTTACCAGCCTCTGCAGCCACAGCAGGCACTGTGATTCTCCAGCAGTTTGACTTCACCCCCGGAGGCATACTCCATTGTCTTTCGAGACAGGCAGATGCCAACATGCATGCATATTTTAAAAAATATCTTCTGCCCACTACACTTCCATAGTTTGAATTTTATTTTTTTCCCCAACCATTTGAGATGGGCAAGCCCTGCCTAATTTATAATGGTTTTGCTTGGAAACTCATACCTGGAAGGGAGAGTTCAGTGACATTATCAACTCCAAAGAGTGATTCTATGATGGGGAAAAACCTCTTAGCTCTACAAGGCTGAGGATTTTTAATTCACACTATTCCTATGGCTCAGTGAACATACAACGCCCTCATAGTTTTTTGTGGCAATCCTGTAAATTAAGCCCATGGTATTCTTATTTTATGAAGTTCTAAAGCTGAAAAAGCCCAAGGCTATGAATTGCATTTGCCCGCAATTTAAATTCTCCTCTAAACCCAACACTCTGCTCGCTGGTCATCACTTCTTCAATCTCAGTGTAAACTGCATTCCCTGCTACTGCCAGTCAGTCCTTTCTGTATGAGTTATTTGTAATCTCATAGAAATCCTTGGTTGTTGCTGGTGGTTTATCCAGCTGATATGTTTTTTAAAACAACAACACAAAGTTGCCCAGGTCAAATCTGGCAAAGAACAGCTCACAGCAGTGGCGGAGCCTCATGCTCTGGCACCAGGGGGGTGGGCTGGTGCGCGTCCCGGGGGCGGGGCACACTGCCTGCAAGGACGTGGCACCCAGAGCGTGGGGGGGGGGGAGCAGCAATGGCACTCTACCGGGATCGCGCTTCCGGGGGCGGTGCGCTCCCCCCCCACTCTTCTTCCTCTGCCAGTGGCCCACAGAAAGATTGCCTGTATATTGGTATATTTGGGATGGGGGATACCAAACCAAGCTAAGGGCAAACCGTTTTCACCAAGAGATATGGAACCAATCAAAACTTTACACATTTTGCAGCTCTCATCCTCAAGGATGAAATTGGCAACAAATATGAACACCACATTATTCCAAGAATCTTTGTTCCCATAGTTGTGCTTTAAATATACCCACTTGATCCCCAAGACCAAGCTTTGAATCATCTCTCTTTCTCCCTACCCTGGATTGCCACAAACTTTAGAGCAAAATGACACAGTATCCTTTTAATGTGTCTGAGAGTAGAACGATCAAAAGTAAGAAAACAAAGAGTGGTTGACTGGAGCAGCAGAAAAAGATTAAAGTAGCTGCTATAAAGATACTGTTCAGTGGTAAAAATAACTTTTAAAATGCTCACTGGAGGGCCCAATGGTGACTGCAGCCCTCAAGCCTGCAGTTCTATGAAACAGAACATCCCACAGAGAGAAAAAAATATGTCTCAGTAGTCATGATTACATGTAAGTACAGGCAGCTCCATTGTTCCAGAATATTTCACAGAAGGGTAATGGGATGTCTGTCTCAGATATTTATTACCAGAATCTGACTGATGTTGATATCTCAAAGATGACTGAAGTACAATGTTGCCTACAAAATGCAATATAGTAAAATCTCTTTCCCCACCTCTTGTTCTAGAAACAATAAATTTCATTTCACTAGAAACAAAATAAACAAAATGGTCAATTATCTTGCATATATTAGCCAACAGAAACCCTGTGGATAACACACTATCCAAAATATTGACTTAGACTATTGAGATACAAAGTTTTCAATCAAATACAAAACATAAAATAAAACAACTCAAACCATCCACACGGCTATGACGTGGTAGCCAAAATCTCTTTTAAACAAACGTATCATGAAACGTATCATGTTCTCGAAGCTACAAACATGAGTTTGACCAAACTGCGGGAGGCAGTGGAAGACAGGAGTGCCTGGCGTGCTCTCGTCCATGGGGTCATGAAGAGTTGGTCACGACTAAACGACTAAACAAACAACAACATCATCACAAAGCATCTCCAAACAGCCAAGTGCATGGTAATATTTTTAAGAAAAGAGAGCAAACAGAACCTGGTTCAGAATAGCTAGCTGCCAAAAAGTTAATGGAATTGTACAAGTAATAAACATGTAGGAGGGTAAAGGTAAAGGGACCCCTGACCGTTAGGTCCAGTCGCGAACGACTCTGGGGTTGCGGCGCTTATCTCGCTTTACTGGCCGAGGGAGCCGGCGTACAGGTCATGTGGCCAGCATGACTAAGCCACTTCTGGCAAATCAGAGCAGCGCTTCATGCTTTTGAATTGCTAGGTTGGCAGGAGGAGGGACCGAGGAGGGACCATTTCAGATGATTAGGGATCAGAAGGGTGCAAATGTTGCCTACTGTTAATGAAGTCGTCAATCAGAAAGTTCCACATTAGCTGTGCATTTCCCTTCAAATAATTATTTTAAGTCTCTCCAAAGGTCCAGGGCACACTTAAGCAAGGAGGGGTGTTTCTAGACAACCTATTTATTGGTCATGCATCCTAATCTGTTTGCTGAGGGGTTAGTTGCATCAAAGCATGTGTTATGCCACACTTTTCCATCCCTTTCCTTATCACCAAAAGTCTGAACTTTTGGAGAAGTGCGTTTGTTGTACAAGGCATTAAGCTATAATTATAGAACCTGGATTTGCCAGTATGTGACTGAATCCCATCTAAAAATAGGAACAGTCTGGAAGTGCCCAAAGTCTGCAACTCTAAAGACAGTAAAGTCCAAACTATTAACCTGTGAAATTTTAGTTCTTGGGTTTGGGGGTGCTTTTTAACAGGACAAGGAGACTGCCTTGAAGATTGTAGAAGCAGCACTTTCAGAGCAGGTGTTTATTAGGGATGTGTATTGCCCCACCCCATGCAACCTGTGGCCCTGATCCACGCTCCGCCCCCACCCCCAAAAGTTGGTCCTGGGCCAATCCAGCAGTGGATCCTATCCCTAATTAATTTGGAGGCAGAGCTGTTTAATTAGTTTAATAAATAATAATAATAATTCAACATATTGTCAGGAGGGGAACATTACATCTCCTCCCTCTCCTCAGCTGATTTGGATGTGCGGGGGGGGGGGGGTCCAGTTCAGCAAAGTGAATGTGGATTGCATCCTAAAAGTGGATAATAATAATAAAATTACTTTCAAAGCAAATAAAACTGTTATTTTAAAATGCATTAGTTCTATGCCTTCCACATGTATATAATATTAGGTGTCCATATTGTTCCAGATGCACTTCAGCCTCCTCCTCACATGCAAAGTATTGTAGAATTTATGTAAAAGTATTGTAAATCGATGGAAAATTTGGTCATGGTGTCTTGGAAGCTCACAAAACCAATACGCTGGTGCCCTAGAACACGCCAAAGCAGCTACAACCAGAATAATGGCATGACATGAGAATAGACAAGGCAGCATCAGTGTGACAGGTAGGCAACCACATTCAATTCATTAAAAAACCACCCACCCATTTTCACTGACTTTGTAGCTCATGAGAACAGCAGCAGAAACCTTCCAAATATGACTAATGCCATGATGTGTACAAGGGAACCACTATCTTCCCAACAGTCCACCATTAAATTAGTTGTTTACAAAACACTGAACATATTAAGAAATAAAAAGTGTCTGTTGAAGGTTAAGGCAGTAGACCATTAGCATTTTGATAGCTTTCCACAACACATAAAAGAAGTAAGTCTTTAAAATTCATTGCCCTAAGATTAATCCTCCTCTTACAGCATTTCCTTCTCAGCTTGAGGCAGCTATCAAGCTTTCTATTCTTTAATACCTTTATAAGCACACATAATGCTCCAGGGGGCTGCTATGGCTGGAAGTCTCACAACCCTGGTGTGCAAAGTTCCAGAAAAAGGTGTCTCCTTTTAGAGCAAAAACACTTGCCACATGTAAGTCTTTATCAACAGCTTGATCATCTATAGAAATTCATGAACCCCATAATGTCTGCTATTGACTTGAAGGGAAAGTTGCAGTATTACTATGCAGCCAGCATATTTGTCTGGGGAAATAAACAACAGCCTTAGAAATCAGACTGCAAAAAAAATACAGAAGATAACAATTAGAGAACATTCTGGTAGTTCCTGTGCCTGGTGCATGCTTTAAAACTGTTTCAGCTATAGTCTTGGGCCAAATTCAATTGAGCATTTTTCCAAGTAAACATGCATGCATATCATTGAGCTGCACATATTTAGTCTTCTGACAAGACAATTTAGGATAATTCAACCACCTTGGCCAAAGCCCTCAAAAGCTGATGAGCTGCTGCCATTCAGTGTAGGAATTACTGAGCTAGATGGCCCAATGATCTGACACAATAGAAGGCATCTCCCTACGTTCCTTGATGGAAACAGAGAAGTAAGATGCATAATGTTATGAGAAATGAACTTGCTCCTTCTTACCGGCTTTCTGTCCAGGAATACTTACTGTACATCCAGTACAGTAATTCATACTTCTCCCATGCATGCCACTTGCTTATGGCTAACATCTCTTCATACCAGTCTATAGCTGATATTCCAAGATGCCACATTGGTGTTTGCGAACCCCATATTTACCACATTCCAAAAACCAAATCTGCAAGGTGGTCAGTTCTTTTAACTAAGCATACAACTTAACATCACACAAATTTATTTAAAAAATTCATCCCTTACACTGCTAGGTATACACCCCTCTTTTATCACTCGTAACTAGTTCACAGCACTACATCCAGCACCTGGGAAATTATGTGTACCACTGGCCCACTCAGCTCCCATAACCCTCCCAGTACCCCTGGGAGCACAGCTCCCAAAACAGCTTTCAGCAAATTAAAGTTCAAGACTGGCTGATTAAAGAACACTCCATCATAGCACCTCTGTCAAGCAGTGTCTTGACTAAGTAAGCAAGCATATTACAACAAATAGAGGACTAAGTTTTCCATCATTCGGTCAGAAAATACATTTACAGTTAAGTTTGAATGCATTCCCCTAGTCCCGTGAGGAAAGGCAGATAGGAATGGATGTTCAAAAGCCGTCAACCATGTCTGAAAGGGTCAGATGATCTCTGGTTCCTGTCTGCCCCGCACATTGCTAAGGTTCTAACTGAAGAACCCTCCTGTCAGTATGATACCAAGTCAATTTTGTAGCAATTCCGCTCACTGGGAGAGACCCAGATAATTGTCCTTGCCTATGACTCTGAGGGAGACACTCCTTTAGGTAGCAGCCAGAATGCAAAAGGGGTGTGTGTGTGGAATTACACAGTTTTAGGGAAGGGTTAGTTACAGGCATGTGTATACAGAAACACACTTGACTCTTCACACAGGCTTTTGATCTTTGTTAGAGAATATTCAGTCTGCCTTATCTGCATACTGTACTGCCTTTTCACTTCAATAAAGAAAAATCTGCCCTAGTCAGCCATTAAAGGCTTCGTATATCAGTGGTTAGAGTGTGGTGCTGATAATGCCAAGGTTGCAGGTTTGATCCCT
Source organism: Podarcis melisellensis (assembly GCF_964234715.1). Classification (NCBI taxonomy): domain Eukaryota; kingdom Metazoa; phylum Chordata; class Lepidosauria; order Squamata; family Lacertidae; genus Podarcis; species Podarcis melisellensis. The sequence continues at coordinate 51,621,852 of NC_138528.1, forward strand.
GCATGGGACAGCTGCATATTTCTGCATTGCAGGGGGTTGGTCCTCAGGGCCCCTTCCAACTTTACAATTCTATGATTCTCTTTTCCCTCTTACATATTGGGAAGCAGATTAAGGCTCCTGGCATGCATGGGAGTCCTTACCCTCTCTGTGGTCACTTCTCCTTACAGCTTACAGCTTATGGAGGTGTAGCCACAATGAAATGCAAGCTGAAGGATGGGATCCACTACACATTGCTCCCATTACCCTTCTGCTGCCCCACGTGCTCCCGAGAGTTAAGCTTCCTGCTTTGCAAGTACTGTAAAGCTATGAGCTCCACCCAGTTTTCAGACTGGCCACCTTAGTGGCCAGCCGATCGGAAGGTCAGCAGTTCGAATCCCCGCAACAGGGTGAGGTCCCGTTGCTCGGTCCCTTTTCCTCCCAGCCTAGCAGTTCAAAAGCATAGCAAAGTGCAAGTAGATAAATAGGTGCCGCTCTGGCGGGAAGGTAAACGGTGTTTCCGTGTGCTGCTCTGGTTTCGATAGAAGTGGCTTAGTCATGCTGGCCACATGACCCAGAAAAACTGTCTGCGGACAAACATCGGCTCCCTCAGCCAGTAAAGCGAGATGAGCACCGCAAGCCCGGAGTCATTCACAACTGGACTTAACTGTCAGGGGTCCTTTACCTTTAACCTCTGTACAATGCAAGCCTATCAACATGGCCAACAGAGGATGAGAAAAGCTGCACCAACTCTGAGAACTGGACTTCACCTAATAGAAGAGGCAAAGAGATTTAGAAGCAAGCACAAAACTCATGCAGCACATCTGTGGCACAGCCAACAATGTAGCTTTCCTTAAGGGACTTGATGTATCTTTTCTATTTCGTTGCAACACCTGGCTCTTTCCCTGATGTTCAAAAAAAGGCTGCAGTTCACCTTCCTCCGCTGAGCAGTGCAGATCCTACTTGGGGGCTGAGCATCACAGTCACTTCTGGGACTTTGTTGTTGTTGTTGTTGTTTAGCTGGCTCAGTCTGACTACTGGAGGGGATGAAGTAATCATCAGAGTATTCAGTCACCAGCCAAGCTTCCCGCCTAGTGTGTCACTACATTCAATAATTTTGAAGCATTTGTAACAGTGCACAAAAATTAGAAGTCAGGCTGGGATTCGTTCAGATGCCTCCTTTACCCTCTCCACATTCTATCAAGAAAGTAAGTCACCATGGATGAAGAAAAACAAATGGTCCCATAAACTGACAATTTCTAAATAAGGGGGCATTACATCACAGGTCATAAATCTTCCAAAACATTGACTCCAATGATGGGGTTCTCTTCTAGGGGTAGGACATGACAGCTTCCAATCCCTAATCAGACATTTGCCTAGCCGTACTGTGCCATTTCATTACTTCCAGCCATGCTTTGATTTACGTCCAGGGGTTTATACCTAGCAACAAAGGCTGCTAATAAATTGAATCCTCTTTGAAATGCATTTAGAGAGTTATTGGATGAGCCAGAAAATTACTGTATCATCAGCTTACAATTGATGCATCTGTTTCACCACCTCCTTACTAAGCAATTCTAAGTCTAGACAGATTCTACTTTTACTACAAGTCATAATTCTGAACTGTAAGAGAGAGAGAGAGAGAGAGAGAGAGAGAGAGAGAGAGAGAGAGAGAGATGCTCGAGCCAGGAAGACAGATAAGAGTAGAAAATGAACAGTTTCTTTAGGGAAATCCAGGAAAGTTAGTGGGATACATGGGGTTTCCAAGCAATCTCCTATCCAGAAATGCTCCACACTTAACATCAACAATGCATAAACATTATGGGCTCTCAGACTGTTAGGCCTTAGAAGAAAAACATGACAACAATATGCTGCATAAGCCCAAATGACATAAAATGGAATAGTCCCCCTTTAAAGCATAGAGACAGCTCAGTGAAGCATACAGCCAGGACTGGGTTCAGGTTTCTGGGGGCTCTTGGGCACAGGGTATCAGTGAACACTCCCTACATCAGTAATACTGACTATAGGAAGAGAACTGGGTTTAGCTAATACCTGTTGCTTGAGCCACTGAACTGAGAATTTGCAGGACTAATAACCTAAAGTTAAATGGGTGGTTTATGGGTATAGAAAACAAACCTTCAGAATTCTGCTTTTTGTCCTATGCTTGCCAGACACCTTTGCCACGTGAGCAAACAAGAGTCTGGTGTGGCAGAGAGCACCAGCCAATATATGCTGTTCATATTCACAATCTGTCAAATATTTGTGGGAGGGGTGGGTCCACAGGGCCTGTTTTTCGCATACATGCTTGCTCCATGAAGTGAAGAAGGCGAGTGGCATTAGCTGAAGCTTTAAAATGTGGATTTGTGGACCATGTACTGAAATCAAGTCAAGAAAAATAGAAAAATATAATGATGACAAAACCTCTGAAAACAAAAGCAAACTATATTTTATATATACTTTGCTACAGAGAAACTGGAATTGCTATTACTTAACTCAATTACATAGCAACAGCTTGAAATACTTTGTCTTTAAAAGGACTGTTTTGTTTTAGCCCCTATAATCTGCAATTTGAAACCACCAGGCATATTTTTGTTCATCGTTCCAAAAAGGGGTGTGTGGAATTTTGATCCAAGCACAGCTCAAGTAAAGGCCCAGTGTGCACAGTACAGCTTCGGGTTTATTACAAACTATATGTGAAAGAATCCTTCTGAGCCAACTAAAATGTTCAGAGTTGGCCACAGCAATGGCTGCCATTTAAACCAGAGGTTGGGATGAATGATCCCATGAATCATTAAAACAATCCAATGACTCTCAGGGTTACCCTGAGATGTAGGGTAAGGCCTATTCAGTTAAACATACTGCTTGAGCAAAACCATCTATTGGAAAACAAAGAGTTAATTCTTTCCTTCCAGTCTTATATAAATTGGAGGGGGTGCAGTGGAAAGAAACTACACAATTAAATTTAACCCAATAATCATAATAAACAAACAGATCTCATTTTTATCCTGCTGCTACAAAAAAACAAGCTGCATTGTAAAATCAGGAGTCCCAAAAGAGTACAGTGCTATAACCAAACTAAACTATGCCTCAACTCTTTTCCCCACATCACAAACACAAGCCTTATCCAGTTCCAAGAACTAATTTCCCACTTTCATTTTACAGACCCCTAGCCAATTTCTGTGGTCTAGACACAAACATCATCAGTTGTCAGATGAATTTTCCTGGGCTGCTTAAGTGATTCTTCTAAGCAGCAGCCATAAAAGCAAATGAGAAGAGACAGTCCACAGGCTTGCCTTTCCTGTCCATACCCAAACATGCCCCACCCCATTAGGTTCTGAAGGCACATTCTTCTTCCCCTATCAACATCAGCTGGTATAGATCATTTCCTAAGGCCCCTTTTTCCAACCTAGTTGTTGTCATTGATCTTTTTGCAGCTGCACATGCCTTCAAACCCTGACTTTCCTCGCTACTGCTTCAAGATGAACTCTCCCGTTCTCTTTGGATTCAAAACCCTGCTTAGCCTTTCATACTGAAGAAATATTGTTAGGGTGGATCCGGGTGTTGCAGATCCATATGGTGGATGCATCTGAACAGCAAGTCAGTTGTCAATGGAGAGTGTTCAGGTAACAAAGCCAGCCTTGCTCTGTCCCAATAATCCTACATGATGATGAGTGTACAACAAGTTTGTTTGTGCTATGTGGCCAGTCACCAAAGGTAATGAGCTATCTATGTGAATTCAGCTGTTGAGCAGAGACTAAATGTGGCTGCAATGTAAGGCTATATGTGTATGTGTACACACAGAGACACATACCATGCAGTATATTTAAAGAAAAAGACTTGAAAACTATGTCAACCTGGTACTTGGACTCAGAACAAAGCTGTAAGACTGAATCTTACACAGGTAAAGAAACTAAGTGGCACTGGTTTTCCTGGACTGCAGGTGGGAACTGAGCGCTTCCCACACACAGAAAACTGACACATCAAGCAGCAGGATTCTAGAGAAGTCCTCTCCTTTACATGCTACTTTTCTAACAAACATCAGCCTCCAAAAATATTAGCAAATAAAAAGAAGTAGAGATTTTTACAATTGCACTTGCCCCTATGAGTGTGGTGCCATTCTATGGGAAGCATGAGTAAAAATCCTTTCTTATTTGAAGCTGTAGGGGTGAGTGGAGATAACCCCATCAGTTTTGTGATGATCCTCACATCCTCCTCAGTGCCAAAGCTAGGATGAAAGCCAGAGGGTTGAAAGAATGCTCCCTGTCTCTCTTTTCTGCAGGAGAAAGGAGCAAAGGATCCTGTAGCTATTGATTCCCTCTGTTGAGCAGCAGCCAAAGTACATGCTCCCCACTTTTCTGAAGGAAAGAGCAGCAGTGGGGAGGGTACTCCTGTAGCTACTACTTTGTGGTGGGGTTCTGAACTCCACTGCACATCTGCAGTGGAAGCTTGGCTACTCCCCTCCTGCAGGAAATGTTGGGAAGATTCCTTTGTTGTGGGGCAGAAATGCTTGCTTGCCTCCATCCAGCCCACAGCAGGGAGGAACCAAGACTAGCCAAAAACTGCAGACTCCTATTGAAGTGTACTGGCAGCAAATAAAGCAGTTTCTTCACCTCTGGCAAGATCAGGTTCGCTCAGCTCAACTCAGCTCAGCTCTCTCTCTCTCCTCTTAAATGAAGATAAGGAAATCAAATAAACAATACTAGGGCTGTAACCTCTACTGGTGAGGTTCTGTAGAGAAACATAATGAGAATCAGCATTGTAGGTTAAACATTCTGGAGTGCCTTATTCACATTTCTCACTCTGTATTCATTCATTATTATTATTTTTAAAGTATTTCTAAACCACTTAATATTTAAAAATATTTAAGTGCTATACAAAAACACAACATCAATATAATAAAAGTATCATAAAAACAGATATACAACATAAAATACAATGTTGTTCAAACAGATGGGGGTTGCTGCAAAGAGGATATGCACAACGTTGATGTACATTCGCAGCATCAGTGGACATGGAGCTTTAACATGTGGAGCAGAAGATCCATGTAATAAGCATTGCCATATACTATAATGCCCATGAGGAATCAAAACTAGGGGTAGAGAAATCTGTCACTTTTGGCTTCTTCGTTTCTTCCTTTCTTTTTGAGTCTTAAAGTCAGTGCCCCACATTTCCTCATCACTTCTGTGAATTATTTTTACAATTCCTTATGATAATGCAACAGTATTTTCTCCTAAAATGCATATTGACATATACATATTTTCCTAATATACATATTTTGCAAGCTATTTCCTCTAGTCTAATGTGTTTTATAGCTATTTTTTACCAATATATGCACTTTTACTCACTTTCCCCTAGTATGCATTGTTTGGCTGAATCATAAAAACTGGAAAAGCATGAACATCAAAGGGTAGTTGTCTTTCAATTTTAACATTGTTTGGGGAAGTGCAAATTTGGCCAAACTGAATGTCTTCCTTATCCCTAAACAGAAACCTTTTTTTTTACATGAGGGTCTTAACTGTGAGATCAGTCCAAAGCCTAGAAGCATTATCTCAAGAAAACAAACAAATTTTGATTATATAATCAAAGCGTCTCACAACAACAAATAAAAAATATGCTCCAGATTAATGTGATAGTTCAATTCACTTCTTGCCTGTTTATTTATAAACTGGGTTATATGGAAGGGTGGGGGGATACGTATGGTGGGGGTCACATTGTGCTCCTTCTGGGGTAGTTTGTCCATCTTTGGTCCCCACCCTGCACTCACCTGTGGCTCCCAGAAACTGTCAGATTGTGACAGTAGCCATACCCTGGGAAATGACTTTAACTGGCTAGCCGATGGGTCTCAAACCTTTGATGAGTTAGGGACTTCCCCTGCATGCAAAGACAGGCTCTAGCACATTGAGTGGACCAGATCGATAGTGGGTGCGACAGCAGTTGTAGCTGAATGTGTTGTAGCCCTCTAGCTCTGCTTTCCTTTGGACCATATTAGGGAGGCCAAGAGGGGGGTCTTGTCATCTGGGCGGCCCAAGACCTCAGGCCTGCATTCCAGGGAGGTCACTTTGGTGCTGCTAAGCAACAGTTATACTTCACCCCCAGAGGCACACTCCATTGTCTCTTGAATGCCAAACAACAACATACAGTGATACCTCGGGTTACATATGCTTCAGATTACAGACGCCGCTAACTCAGAAATAGCACCTTGGGTTAAGAACTTTGCTTCAGGATGAGAACAGAAATTGTGCTCCGGCGGCGTGGCAGCAGCAGGAGGCCCCATTAGCTAAAGTGGTGCTCCAGGTTAAGAACAGTTTCAGGTTAAGTACGGACCTCCGAAATGAATTAAGTACTTAACCCGAGGTACCACTGTATTTATAAGCTAGTTCACTGAAGCCCATGTGATCTATGAGCAAAATGCTGCTGCAAAATAAGAGAATATATAAGTTTGTTCTACAGTCTGACTTGTTCACTTCAGCAGAATACATTATTGGCCAGGAAGTACAGTAGAAAGTGGCAGCATTCCCCTCTGCACCACTTAAAAGAAGCAGAACTTGCAACTCTTTGCAAGAGCAACTAAAAAGGAACAAACACAGGACTAGCCCACCGGGAGCTTAAGCGAACAATATATCTCCTTAGTGTGAGACATGCACTCTATGCTAAGACATTTTCAAAACACCACTAAAAAGAATCCTTGTAAATTTTCTAAGACTGCACACAAAAAAAGAAGTAACGACACAGGTCTCCCCCGGGCCTTCCTATTTTTGCTGCTTCTTAACAGAATACTTAACATTGTTCAAATGCACTGAGTACTACGATATTGCTCATATAACATGATGGGAACAGATAGCATCTTTTCTGGCTAGAGGTCTAGAAATTTGGCTTAGGAGGAGGACAGCTTTTGCCTGTAATCATGACTGAACCTGAAGACAGTGTTGACCAAGAATTTTAACCTTATATATTACATGTATACTAATGTATCATTTTCTTATAATAGCAATGGAACCCACCTGAGAGGTCCGACAAGTTACAGCTGAAAAAAGGGCCTGGATTTAAGTCTATGATAAGACAAATATAGGTGCTTTAAAGCGGATTGGAGCACAGTGCAATTAAGAGCTGGAGGGGGTTGGAGAAAAGAAATTAGGATTTTAGCTGTAGGTGGAGGGACAATGCTCTTTGTATGTCAGATCTGTCCATGAACAATATGTCTACCTGTTGAGAAACAATAAACCCCTTTATCAGAGGCCAGGTGTACTCAGTCCTCAGTGCTGCTCAGTCACCAGATCTACCAAAAATGGTAGTTCTCTGATGCTAATTATGCTCATTTGGTTATTAATAAATAATGAAATGTAAATGAAGTGTTACTCCTCAGGGAACATTCCTGCAGATGCCCATAGCTGGACCACGGAATGAAAGAACTTCTGATAATGCATGATTGATGTGAGGAAAAATGTGGCTATAAGGCAGGTTTTAAAAACCAAAACAATCCTGCAACAAAACCTAGGTTAGTAAAAAAAATAAGGACTGTGAAGTAATTTAGAATAGCATCAACTGGGCCAAACCAGAAATTAAACAGTATTTACCTACAGATGAAATGTTAGAAAAATGTTCTTAGAAAGAAGTTATTTCTGCTGCATCCCCCCCCACTTTCATCCTTCCCAGTACACCATGTTTCCCAAACAGAAGAAGCCTTGAAAGTTTATAATCCTTTCCTCACCACAGTGAGGAAAACTTTTAATCCTCTCAGACTCAGACAAACTGATGCTTCTCAATCTCCTGAGACGACATCACTCACAACTGGCATGCCCTGTCATACAACTTGAAAGCAGAAGTATCATATTTAATTGGCAAAGCATTCTGTAGTACACTTACAGCCATGATCTGCCTAGAAAAAAATTATCTAGGCTACTAACTTGGAATATTATTAGAATGATGTTTTAAATGTTCATGAAACAAAATTCAATATGCTAGTGCCAATTTAAAAAAAAACATCCAAAAATGCTGTGGAACATTAATTAATTTTGATCGTGTAATTTAAACAATAATTCTTCAACCAGGTCTTTAGCGGATTAACAAGTAGTTATACCCCTTTTATAAACATGCTTGTGTCGGGAGGAGAGTTTATTGGTTTGTACACGGGGAAGGGGAAGTTGTTCTTGTTTTTATTATGTATTTTGTGTTTTTATATTGTATTTGTTGTGAACCACCTTGAGATATACGGAAGAAGGGCAGTATACCCATATTAATAAAGAAATAAAACTGCATCTCTTTCTCACAAAAAATGCTAACAGGCATACTCGCAAACAGTTTCTGAAACAATTCTAAGCATGCTTCCTGGGCTACAAGGCCTTATGTCATAAACACCTACACTTCAGACTTCACTGGCTTTGTAGGCATACCTACGGTGTATATAAATCCTGCCAGGCAACCCAGCTGGATAGGACAAGCTTTTACACCTAGATGAAAAGATCTCTGCCTTAGTTGTTAACTTTGTGTTGTTTTTTAAATCTATGCTCAGTTGTTCTTGTACTGTATGCCTGCAAATCACCTTGGAACACATATGTGGAAGGGGAGTCACAAAATAAGAAGAAGAAGAAGAAGAAGAAGAAGAAGAAGAAGAAGAAGAAGAAGAAGAAGAAGAAGAAGAAGAAGAAGAAGAAATTTTATTTTTACACCACCCTCCCCGGCTGGAGCCAGGCTCAGAGTGGCTAACATCATATAAAGAACACAGTATACATAAAAACAGGCATCAGTTAATTAAAAAACATCTTAAAATTAATTCCGACAAATTAAAATATGGACAAATGGCAGTTATCAGGTTAAGTCCGAGAGTGGTTAAGAAATCAACAACAACTCAGATGAGAGGTTGTGCTCCACAGGTCTACATGACTCTGGTTTTATATCAATCAGACTTGCATACAAAGAAGAACTTTACGCCTTCAATATGTTGTTCTTTTCTTTTCTTTTTCTTTTTCTTGTTTAACATTTGCTGGTCATCTGTTAGTAAGGAATTAGCAAGCAGGAGTCCTTCCCACCCCCATTTGCTAGTTACCTCAGCTGCCTCAGAATAGGACCAAAAGAGGGGGGGGGATCCAGGCTAGACTCAGGTTCTGCATCTTGACAATATTCTAGCCACATGGGTTCTAGTAAGAGTGGGGGGGAATAATAGCGCACAATTCCCCTGGTTCCTGTTGGTGTGAAAACATGCATGTTGGAATTAATGTATTTATCCTGTACTCGCTAATCTGAAACGGTCCCATGGGAGGAGCTATCACATGAAGCACTCAATATATTTTTAAGGGAAGCCATTTTTTTTTACCTTTAAAAATGTATTTCTACACTGATTTCTTTAAAAGTAAAGAAGGCTTTGCATTAAAAAATAAATAAATTAAGGAACACAGGTGGCAGCCTCCAAGCCTTCCAGGAAAGCCCAACCAAGGATGTTGTGGGGTTTTTTGGGAAAGGCAAGCATCTGGATTTGTAGAAAGCATGTTCACAAACACACCCTAGCCTCCTTGAAAGGGAAGTGAGGAACAACCTTGCACCCTGCCCAGGAAAATTTCACAAAGAAATTGTCTCCCCTTTGATAACTTTTGAACGCAATTATATTCTCAGTAACTGATTAAAATGAAGTGGGAGAAAGTTTCAGGAGAGCACTAATAATAAGGACTGCTGGACTCCTGCAGTAAGCAGGAGGAAGAGCCAAGCAAATAGAACATGAGAGGGATGTTCTTGGGCAGGGGTAGGCAACCCAAGGCCCGTGGGCCGGATGCGGCCCAATCACCGCTTTAGTCCAGTCCACGGACGGTCCAGGAATCAGCGTGTTTTTACATGAGTAGAATGTGTCCTTTTATTTAAAATGCATCTCTGGGTTATTTGTGGGGCCTGCCTGGTGTTTTTACATGAGTAGAATGTGTGCTTTTATTTAAAATGCATCTCTGGATTATATGTGGAGCATAGGAATTCATTCATTCTCCCCCCCCCCCCCCCAAAAAAAAAATAGTCTGGCTCACCACATGGTCTGAGGCTGAAAAAGGTTGCTGACCTCTGTTCTTGGGTGAGATGAAGCAGGCTGGGCAGAGTGAAAAGCATATTGAGGCACAAAAGAGCAAAACAATTAGCTTTATGAGGTTATTGGTCCATGAACCACTCCCTGTAAATAGCTGTACCATTGAACTGTGGTGTGCTCCTTCCTTTTTTAGCTAATATACTACATTTAGTCTGTGGATCCTCATGCATCTAAAGCCTGTGCTGTTGTCCGAGGCCATATCAGCATATGCAGTTCTTAGTTCTTATGTTTACAATTTTGGTCTGGGCTACAAGGTGATTACAGATGCCCCCTCTATGTGTGCCCATCACTGCTTTCATGGCTGCTTTCACAGAGCTGCTCTGTGAGTGTGTTCTCTGTCTTCTCTGGCTGTCTTTGTCACATTGTGTTCATTTAGGGTTAAAGTTGTTGAACCTTTTTTGGCAAAGTTGTTGAGTTGTTGCAAAATTTCCCCCCCAAATTGAAGTTTTTGACCTATAGTAGTACCTCGGGTTAAGTACTTAATTTGTTCTGGAGGTCTGTTCTTAACCTGAAACTCTTCTCATCCTGAAGCAAAGTTCTTTACCTGAAGCACTATTTCTGGGTTAGCAGAGTCTGTAACCTGAAGCGAATGTAACCTGAAACATATGTAACCTGAGGTACCATTGTACAGTCAAATCTCGACTCCCGGATGCCAAAAGCCCAAAAGTAAGTGTTCCCGTTTTCAAACGTTTTGTGGAACTCAAATGGCTTCTGAGGTGCATTTCTCTCTCCCCCACTCCAAGTGAAATTGCCAACAGCCCTTTGATTTTTGGTTTTGGAAGTCGAACAGTCTTCCGGAATGGATTACGTTTGAAAACTGAGGTTCCACTGTTTTTAAAGGAAATTTGCCATAAAAAATAACACTTCCGATATGGGTTGCCATACACCTGGGTTTTCCTGGATATTTTCACCGATTTTTTGAAATACCACCTGAATGCTATTTTCAACTGACAACTTCTGGATATGTCAGTCTGGACTTATGGCAGCCCTAGTTCATTGCTGGCTGGGCACGCAAAATGAGAGTTTTGTTTTAATTTCCTCTGGTGGGATTTGACTCTCCCCCTTTCCCATTTCTCATTATCCTGGTAAACTATCAAGGGGGGGGGGTCGCAGGCTTTCCCCCTGTGACAGCTCAACTGCAGTTCCCATTGTTGCTTAGCCTACTGTCTTCCTTTACTCTTTCCTGACAAAAAACATTTCTCCTCAGAGGATCATTGTTCTCCAGGTAGAACAGGAAGCCTTTTCTTGGATTTTACTCCAAACATGCCTTCTCCCTAGTGAGCAGCAGAGCTGGCTGAGCATCAGGTTGGACTATCAGCCCTTCCTTCCCTGTGTGTCTGCTTATCAAAAGCAGGCAGTGTGTGTCTGTATTATAAAGGGATTTGAATCCCACCTGCAGGGATAACTGGAATGCATCTGTGACTGGGGCAAAGGTGGGTGAAGATTGTGTCTATTGGCTGTGTTGCGTGTGTTTGGGGCATGGAGGGGATTGGATGAACTTGGAATGTATTTCTCTATTACCCTTCCATACCCCCAGTCCCTTCCATGCATCACTCATGTGTGTGTTGTTTGTGTGTGTGTGTCACTAATACATTCTTATGTACAATATTTTCTCCAGCTGTTGTGGATGCTGAGCTAATGTCCACCAGCATCACTATATTCTGTGCAGTTTAAAGTGGAATTGTTTTCCTTTCAACTTTGCAGCTGGAAGTGCATAAGATTCCAGCTACACTATGCCAAATTAGTGGGTTGCTGATATAACAGCAGGATTGTCCAGAAATGTATATGCAATTATTTTCTACATATCTGTGTTATAAGTTACTCTACGCTTTCAGAGGGGTGGGTTTTTGATTACCAGAGCTGCGGGACAGAAGAAACATGTGAATGTGTGCTCACATTACAGGAAATAAAGCCTCTTTGAATTCACTTCCAACTATCTTTAAAAAACGATGATCTGCTACCAGACTAAAGTGCCACAGTCACCCATTTCTTTTGACAATGGGAACCATCTGCAGCAATTTAAGATAACGAATCTACCTAAGAATGACATCTCAATTTTGCTTGAACATTAAAAGTGACTTTCTAAAGAGGGGCAATTCTCCAAGCTGGCTTTAGTTTAGAAACCGATTTGTAAGTCAGTACAGTGTTATTATGAGGAAAAGATCTAAGAAAAAAAGTAGACTGTACTTTTTAAAACAAGAAACAAATGACCTCTGGTTTAACAAATAATACTTTTAGATAACCATTTGGCATGGGCAAATTTTCTATGCTACTCAAAGCACTCCCAAAGCATATTTCCCTTGCTCCAGAATTGTTGTGCAATTGTAGCTTATGCAAAGTGATTTTAACAACACTGATATACCACTTCTCAACCTATATTCTCAAAGCAGTTTACATTAAAATTTTGTGTAATGAAATGATCAAAAACTATAAAAGCTTAATAATTTGCAGGAGCAAATAAGCATCAGTAGTCAGTGGTTGAAGAGCCTAGCTCACTAAATTGCAGAAGAAGAAGAAGAAGAAGAAGAAGAAGAAGAAGAAGAAGAAGAAGAAGAAGAAGAAGCCCTTCTCTGAAAGAAGACAAATGAGATAAGTTTTATTCCATGCTGCAATCCAACCTCATTTTGTATCTTTAAAATTTTGTGTCTGGAGACAGTTGCCATAAAGAAACTCAAAGGAAAAAGGAAACTAGAGGCTCCCCCCCACCGCTGCCTGCTGCCCACACCAAATAAAATCTTTTTCTCAGTTCCGAACCTCAGATCAATGCAGCTGGGTAATTGCACAATTCTGATGACAACATCTTCTCTTGGAACATGCCTGACTCTAAAGCGAATTAAAATTAAAAGTCCAACTAACAGGAGGACCGCTGCTTCTTAATGGTGGTGTAGGAGGGTTTTCGCCAGGTGAAGTGCTTTTACACTCAGCGCCTCCCTGACCTCTACATTTCATGCCAGAGCGAGAGCCAGGTACTGAAATGGACTGCAGGTGAAGTCCTTACCTCCCTTCACTGGGAGGAATTTCCAATAATGATTTACCCACTATCATTCTTCAATCCCCGCGATGTCGTGGGGGCTGCCTCCATTAAGGCAGATATGAACAGGAAACCTCAAATCACACTGTTCTGGCCCTATGTAAGGTTCCTTACTAGCCTATTTTTCTTTTTGAACCTGTTAATTCAAATGCCCCCTTCAATTCATTTCCCCTCTTATGTCTAGATCATCTTCCCATTAAGCCTTCCAGCGCTCAGTGTCCCTGACTGCCTTGCTGCAGTTTTCCTGTTTATAGAACATACAGCACCTCTTATCTGCAAGAGATTTTTCAAAAACATAATGGCCTTTCATGTTATTCTTTTTAGAAAACAGAAACTGTACAGCTTATCAACATTCCATTGCTGATTCCTTCACTTTACTATGGACTAAGAAGTGCACATCCCAGCAGCACAACTAATGCCAAGGGACAGAAGATACCCTGGAAATGTTATTTCAGTTTGAAGCCAGTTTATGGCCAATAATATACACTGTAGACTCATTTAAACCCACATGAAAGGCTTGGGGGTTTTTTTAATGTTATGAAGCCCCATGTAGCTAAATAAGGCAAAGTGCAAAAGGCTGAAGTAATTTGCTTGCTATCATAAATCCTAACACATGGCAGAGTCAAAAATACATGAAACCAGGGCTTTGACGATTTCTGCAGCATGTCCATTTTGCACTAGAATGTACCTGTGGGCCCTGCAACAAAATACTGCATAGGGCTCCTGTTCAGGATTTCAGCCAGCCAGCCATGCCCTCTTCAGAGCTATACCATTCATTCTCTGTTCTGCCCATTACTGTTTTCCCAACCCCTCACTCAGCAGCATTCCATGGCTATGAACATGCTCAGTCCTCACTTGACTTTAGGTGGGTTCATCCACACACACCCAGGGTGTTTTCTCCGAAGAATTTGCATACTTCTGTAAACTCTGGAGTTCCCCCAAGCATGCAGAAACCTCCCTATCTTGTGTCTTTGTGCTGCCATTTTGACTAAATAAGCAGCGGCACTCATGTCTGAATATTGGAAATAAAGGCAGTGGTCTGCAGTTGAAGTGGCATAATGCCCAGTTTTAAGCAGGGCAGTTTTGATCCTATTGCCATACGCAACATTTTTATAGTCCTGGTTTATCTGCAGAATTTAAAACTGTCCTCCTCACACTCACACACCCTTGTATCTTCTTACAGTTATTATGGACTTGCTTTTTATGAAAGGGTTTTGATGTATGACAGTTAAGTGGCAAAAGAATTTTAGAAGTGAATAGTAAAGACGCTGCACTGCCTGAATGTATCTACATAATATTATTATTGCCTTCTAAAAAGATGGAGATCTTCTAAAATACATACTTGCCTTATGAAAGAGAAAATATGTTGGACTTATACAGAGTCCAGGGAGTGCTGTAACGCATAAGAGACTTGTTATGGTCTAGAGCAGGGGTCAGCAAACTAAGGCCCAGGGCCTGGATCAGGCCCAATTGCCTTCAGGATCCGGTCCACAGACTGTCCGTGGATCGGCATGAGGATCCTGTTCATTTAAGCTGCGCCATTCCCCCCCCCCACGCCATTCCTCCCTCCCTTCTCCTGGCTTCTCCCAGCCCTGCCTAGAGGAGGAAGGGGGCTGGGCTAAGTGGGCTGAGTGACATTTTAAGAGCAGTCCTTTTGTGCCGCTCATCTTCCCTCTGCCACCACCATGGTGCTCCTGTGGGCCAGAGAGCAGAGCGGATGAGCTCCCTCTGCCTACTCATGAGAAGCAGTGGCGGTGATGGTGGCGGCGGCAGCCCCTGGGAAGTTAAGCACAGCGGCTGGGGCTGGGGAGGACTACTTGCCCCCTCACCTCTTCTTACAGCTCCCCCCCCCCCCGGTGCCGCTTCTCCGGCTCGCCACAAGGTCTGAGGGACAGTGCACTGGCCCACAGCTAAAAAAATTTGCCAACTCCTGCTCTGGAGTAGCCTTCCCAATTTGGTGCCCTCCAAATGTTTTAGACTCATTGCAATAATATGTAACCACGCCATTAGCCCATGAGCTCAAATGTACTGAAAAAAGTGAGTTGTGAATTGCTATACTGAGTTTAAGGAGTTCTATCCTAAAATTAGTTGGTAAAAAAACAACAACAACACCTGATGGAAAGATTTGGAAAACTGAAAAATCTTAATGTTGCAGGAATCAAAGTGACTCCACAAAATGCTCTTTATACAATGTAAGAATATTACAACAGATGAATTAGTATCATATAATTGAAGGCAGACCTTGGTCTCCTGTTGATCAAACTCTGGTATGTGTCTAGGGACATTGCCTGGGATATTGGGAGAGATAGCCCCAGAACTGGGAAGGTTTGTCACTACCAACATCAAGAGACACAATGATACAAAATTGCAGCAACAACACACTCATGTAACTCTCCAACTGATACAATTTTGAGATGTGTACCTACAGACTGCTCAGGAGGCATGTGCTATGGCTTTAAGTTATGTTGTTGCCACAGTTGTTTCAGGTAATTCATAACGCTTAATTACTGGTGATGAAGTCAACAACCTATAATTATACAACTGTTACAGTGGTGTTGAATGTTAATGGCACAATATGTTGCTTTATGTTTTTAAAAACCTGCAAGGTCAATTAGCCCTCAGATACCATTCTTGTACATTTATTATTATTATTATTATTATTATTATTATTATTATTATTATTATTATTATTATTAACCCTGGTTACTTCTTTGCAACTTCACTATTTTACTGAAAAGGTTTCATTTCCCTTTTTTTATCTGCCAATTGTGTTAATGTGTCATGCTTAATGCCATCCAGCAGGTATTTTATTTTTATGGCTTTGTTGGGGTGCATTTACCCCCTAAACTGGACTGATATATTTTTCTATTGATCAATTTTTACACTGATGGATAGTTAAACCTCTAATTGCAATCCTTCTATGGAGGAGAACCAGCAGTCCTCTGTCAACCATGACTGTCTGATGTGGCTCTGCCAGTTTTCCTACAACAGGTTGAGAGAAGGCAGGACTAGAGAAAATTAAATAAAATAGACAAATCTGATTATTTATCTGAAGTAAAATGGATATTCTTGGTAGAGTGATCTTTATTTGATAGAAATCTGTTAGCTATTTATCAGCTTAAACTCATTATCTGCACATATGGTCTTCGAACTATGTGTGTATGTGTTTTTAAATTGGGCAAGTATTTGCTGGTGAAATGTCATCCATCCAAGTGCCAGGAACTGGGAAGAGAGGAAAGGCGGGTAGAGCATGTTCTTTTTTCATATTAAGTGAAGTGCTACCACAATGAAAGCCATACCAGGTTTCACCATTAAATAATCCAGTATCACACAACAAGGCAATGTGAATGCTTAAATATTAAGCTGATGAGAGAAGGAAAGGAAGGCATTCATTGACAGAAATAGCCATAAAAAGGTAAAGGACCCCTGACAATTAAGTCCAGTCGCAAACGACTCTGGGGCTGCGGCGCTCATCTCGCTTTACTGGCCGAGGGAGCCGACGTTTGTCCACAGACAGTTTTTCCGGGTCATGTGGCCAGCATGACTAAGCCGCTTCTGGTGAAACCAGAGCAGTGCACAGAAACACTGTTTGCCTTCCCGCCGGAGCAGTACCTATTTATCTACTTGCACTTTGATGTGCTTTCGAACTGCTAGGTTGGTAGGAAATGGAACTGAGCAACGGGAGCTCACCCCGTCGCGGAGATTTGAAATAGCCATACAACGTGCTATTTCATTTTTTCATCCTGTTGTTCCAGCAGGAGACATACAGCAGATAACTTACACACATGGGATTGGCTTTTGGCTCTACATGCGCATCTACATGCATAGTGTGCAAACTGCTAATCTTATATGCAGCCACATTCATATCCTAAAATGAACTCAAATCTAGGAAGTTCCAAAACCTCACCACAGATGCAATTCATGCATAAATAATGTAAATATTCACATTTAATAGGCATGGAGAGGTGCAAGTTTCACATCCACAATACCTGATAAAATCATCTCAAGAATGATCAAAACACAGATACTGCACAGCTTACTGGTGTACTTAAAAGCATAGAGTGACTTCACTTCCCACAAATCCAATATACATCCTGGAAAAAACATGATCAGTTGAACCAAGCTAATTTTGGCAGGACTAAGGACCCAGAAGCTTTCTAAGGAATAGCTATGATGGAAAACCAGACAGCCAGTTTTTTTCTGATGCATGAAAAACTGTAAATTGGCAGGCTGAATGGCAGAACTAAGCTACAAAAATACACAACCCAACTATCATCATCTGTTTACTAGGACCAGTTCCATGGAATAAGCCTATTTTAAATCCTTCTCAGCTATCTACTCACCTCTTATAGTAGCTGAGCAAAAGGGGGGGCACCTTATCGATCTAATACAATTACAATTCAGCAGGGGAGACTAAACAGAAGGTTTGTTGCAGGATGTTAAAATGTAACAACCCAAACTGTCTAATGAAGTGGCCCAAAAGAAAACAAGTGAACTAAAGTAACCGAGGCAGATGTTGCTCTTGTTTTCAGCTGCTTCACTCCTTTCCATACATACCTTTTCAGTTGCTTAAAACGGAGGTAAAGCATAGTGTATTAAATCATGTTTTCAATTAAACATATACAGATATAGAACTTGGCAGGAAGTTTAGGACTGATCAGCAGTTTCATAAGCGTGCCTCAATTACCCCCCCCCCCATCTCTTCTCCGTAGCCCAAAAACTGTAACACTAAGCAACAAGCCAAACATGATATCATCCTGGGATAAAGACGTTGTAAGAGAGGCAGAGAAAAACAGGAGGCTCTTAGAACCAGCCCTTGTATGCTCTTTAAAAAGTTATATTTTACTCGTGGCATTTAAAAATACAATAATGACAAAATGAGTGGGACATAGGAGGTCTTCAGCTGCCATATTTGAATTTATACCCTTAACTGAAATATTTTAATTCCCTCCCAATGACCTGTCTCCAGATTATTTTGGTGCCCCCCCCAATCTATAATTGTTGTGAGCTATGTTCTTTTTAAGATCCTTCCCTCAAATGGAGCGATATGCTTATGCCATGCTTTACAGAGAATTGTCACTCCAAACATGGCATGATGATATGACTCATGAGGTTTGAATGCCTCACCTGAAATTCAGGAATGTCATACATCACTGCATCAGTCGATATATGGAATGATATTGGCTGTATAGAGCCAAGTGACCTTGTAACAAACCAAAGATTCTTATTACCCTGCTACTTTGCAGGATCCTCTTCTTCTGCCCACAGACACCCTCAAAACAATCCCCCAAGCAAACTGACATATAGCCACTGCATGTGAGAGTGTGTGAATATACCAAGAGATGTTTCCTCCTGTTCTAGTTCCTTCATTGTGTATCACCTAGTATCAATTGAAGAGGCTCCTGCAAGTGGAGGACTGGTGCACACTGGGGTTGGTGGAATGATGGGCAGTGAAGCTAATGGCAGGAAAACTCGGTGGTAATAAAAGGCAGGTCAAGAAACTGGATGCATTTCCCATTCACACCTCTTTCTTAGGTGGCTAGAAGGACATGTCACACCTGCAACTCCCTTCATCCTTTACTACCGACTACACTGTGTGAGGCACACAGGAGTTGGGTGTTGGACAGCATCTGGAGGACCACAGGTTCACCACCCCCTATACCAAATGCAGTAGCAACCCATTATTTATCCACATCCTGTGTCCTTCATTAAATCTGTTAGAAATGCCAGAAATCATTTGACAATAAATTATTCCCCCTCAAGTGGAAAATATAGGCATTAACATTCAGCCCTGGCTTGAATTTTCTGCGAACTAGAAACATTCCACCAAAATTAAAAGTCTTACAGTACATCATCTTAGAAAAAACAGGATTTCTCCTCCCCCTCACCCATTTCATTTCTGTTAAATAGCTGTTTCATTTTATAGTAATTGTGCTGTTCAGTACACAAATCACCCATTTCATTTCTATTAAATAGCTTTTCTATTTTAAAGTAATTCTGTTGTATAGTACATCAGCAATGCACAACATAAACAGCACTTTAGCTGCAATAAATACTAAAATATTAAGTGCCTTCTAGGGACCATCAAAATTTTGAGTAATCATCAAGGACGCACAAGCACTCTGAGGAAATCCAAGGAGAAAGTAGATCTTTACACCAAAATGTACAGTTTCCAGCAGAAAGATTTGAAAGTTCTTATTTATAGCAATGCAAGCTTGCTCTCATCCATAGGGACACAATCCAATCCCTCCACTTTGCACTGCTCTGGGGTGTGTGTAGCAGGCTTGGACTGAGCTGTGATGATTCTCTACCCAGACCTATTGCCCTCTGTTGACACTGAACTCCCCCTTCTGCCCACCAAAGAGGAGGGAGAAAGTGATGTTGTCAGCCACTCTCCACAGGTAGCAACCAGCAATAAGCCCTGAAAAAATAGCGTGGAGAGGGGCTGAGCCACCCCAGGATCTGTCAGATCCCAAGCCAATCCCACAACCATCATGGGACTACCTTGGGACCAATCAGGACCTGATTACTGCAACAACTCTAAATGAATGAGCTGTGGGCTTTTATGCTCCTCTGCCCTCTGCTCATTTGCACACTTAAGGAAGATCAGTAGCTCTTACCAGAGCTTTGCATAACATCTAAATTGCAGGGGGGGAGGCAGACTGACGTTTCTTTAAAGCAGGTGTGGAAAACCTGCAGCTCAAGAACCACAAGTGGTCCTTGCGCGAACTTCATGGGAGGGAGAAAAAGAGAATGGAAGGAGAAAACCAGGAAGGATGGAAGCCATGATGCCTGGAGCAATGGAAGGTGTGTGTGTGTGGAAACCCCAGCAACTGATGAGTTTGGTACTGTGATAACAGTGAACTGCCCTTCCTCTGGCAGGCAGCTGGATGAGGAAGAAGGGAGGGAGAAGAAAGGGAGAGAGGGAAGGGTGGATGGCCTTGCCATTTTTGGTTCTGCCCCCACTTGCCACTGGCCTCTGACAGATTATACCCAAGGGAATGCAATCTGTGAAAGAAAAAAATATGAATGATTTGCCCACTCCTAGTTTATAAAGTATACATTAAATTATAGTTAGCAAGAACAAGCCATGGTTTCATGCTTGTTCTCACTAATTAGAATTTCAAAAAAATCACAATTCTCCACATCTGGACTTTACACATGACTGTAGTTACTGGTACTTTAGAATTAGAAAAGGAAGCTTACAGTCTCCTCTGATGCACAAAAGAGAGGTGGGGGACAGTGTAAAAGCCCAGTGTTTGCCAAAGCTCATTTATAGTGGGAACCCATGATTTCCCATTTTGTCTAGACTGGGCAGCTGCAAAATGTGAAACCCTAGTTTTACATAGGTTTCCAAACTAAAGTTTACATATAGTTAAGGATTACATCTGCATCAAGCAAACCATAGTTAAGACAGTTTTTCTCTCCAGCTTCTCTGCTTACAAGGTGTGAAGTAGATTTCTCCCTATATGTCCCTACTGAGGGAATGGTTAAACTCTGCATGCAAAACCATAGTTTCATCTGTAGTTATAGCAACATCAACTATAGCTAGCATTAATCATTATTAAGTGCTGCACAGGATTGATAAGTTTATAAATATGCAGGAAGGCATTTAAAAGTCATCTAAGTCTGTATCAATGCCCATTCACTTCAAAGCCATTTGCCATATGATGAAACATGTTCAGTCTAGCAAGAAAATAATGTAATATAAAGCAGAATCACATATTAATACGTTTCCATAAGTTGTCAAGTGAGAAATACCATCAGATGGCAAAGTACCCTAGAACTGACAACCTCCCAGAGAGATGTCAGTCCAACATAGCTTTTAAAAATCTCAAAGGATGGAAAATGAACATCTTTCCCAAAGTACAATGTTTCAATAATTCTGCAACCATTACCTAGTAGCAGATAACAGTGATGCCCTTCCTGGACTGTACCACTTTGGACTAATGGAAAGATTAAAAGGTGTCAGTACTCTCCTATTTTAATTTTAAACAATCTTCCTCATACATGGGAAGCTATTCCGCAAGGGAGAAAGCTAGGCTAACTTCCTTTTCGCCAGCATTCCAACCTTGGCATGTGTACAGTCTCTTTTTCATATATGGGATCATTCAAACTTATAGACACCTGCAGCCCGAAGTGGTTCAGCCAAACCTGTTTCTTCATAATTGAATAAGCTCTCAGGCAAGATAGACAATACACCCGCCCCCAAGGAAGAAACTGCTCAAGTGCCCAACAAATCTTATAATGGATTTTTCCAGATGTTTAACCTTTGCCTGTTCCTCTAACCTCAGTGGCAGGTGCCAAGAATAATAGTTTCAGAATATTGCGATATCATGACAAATGCAGTGACATACAGTAGAATCAGAACAGATTCCAAGAGTTAAAAGGAGAACAATCAATATGCTAAAAGAAAGAGGAAATGTTTTGTGAACTACAGCTGATAATAAAAATTCCAGCTTTAAATAAATGTATCGCACTAGAATAACATTTTTCTAAAATAAGGCAGTGTCAGCTGGATACTTTGCTAAAACAATGGTTTGGTTGCTGCACAGATCAGTTTTCTTTTTAGTTATTTCTTGCATATTAGCAAAAGATAAACAACACATTTGATACATGACTTGTATCAGATATTTAGGCAACTGAGCAGCCTGGATCATTGGACATTTTCCAAGTTACAGTGTGCCCAGAACTAAGAGTAGGAATATTTATTAACAAAGGGTTCAAAATCCTCCTGGTAAATCTATAAGAAAACTCTACATACAGCTACTTCTCTTGCAAAATAAGAAAGCAATGCAAAGTGAGAGGATTAAAGGAGACAACCCACTAAACTGATCTTTGATGATAAGACAACGCACTAAGTTAAGCACGGATATGAATTTGTCTCCTTTGAGACAGGCAATCACCCACTGAGATAGTCGTCTTGAGGAAATGTTTTACTATGATCTGCAAGTTTAGTTTGGCTTGGATTACCTAAAACCTTTCAGCACAAACCTTTTCTGTTATCATCAAACACAGGGACAGAAAGCTAACTGGAAAGAAGGCACGTACACCTGAATTGGGGGGGGGGGCAGAGGACAGAAGGAGAGAGAGACACCCAGCATGGTCCAGTAATTCAACATCCCAAAAAGCTTCCCTTCTATGCAAAAGGACAAGGAATAGAGTATTCTGTTGCTTCCCCCACCCCCAACACTCACTGTCTGGGAAGGAGGACAGTAGCACATTTCTCACCTGTTTCCACTTTCCACCTAGCACAGGTTGTAAACATCCTCCTGATTCTGTTGGGGTGGATGAGATGGAACGAACTGTAGAGCCCGCTCCACCCCTTCTTTAAAAATAAATAAATAGCAGGACTAAAGAAGGTACAAGGAAGACCAGCATGAGTTCAAGATGGATGAACACCCTCATGATGGACATAAGCAAAAAAGAAGGGAGCGCTGAAAGGAGCAGAAGCTGCTCCCCCCAAAGCAGGACTTAGGAGGGCACAGCACCAAACTTCACATCTGGGGAAGTTTCGCAAGAGATGCGCTGCATCCAGGGACACTGAAGGGAACTGAATCAAGGAAGCAGGAGGAAGCAGCCCTTGGGGGAGAGCAGCAGTGCAGGGCATTTGAAGGGGGAAGAGGGGTTCTTCAATAAAGGGACCCCAAGTGAGGGGAAAGCACCCCAGTATTTAGAGGGTGCCCAAAGCCTCAGAGCCAGGACTACAGCACCCCCAGAGACCAGAATACTATGGTCCACTGGCGAAGGGGGACCCTGTGTAGATGTGTCTGTGTGTGGAGTTGAAGACGTTTAATGCAGAAGGAATCCGCATCCTAACGCTTGGGAACACTGAAAGAGCCAAAACCCTGAGTGAGTGCCTCGAGTGAGTGTTTAAGACTAGCTGAGGCGAACAGGAGCACCCAAACCACCATTTGGGGGTGAGCAATAAAGCTACCGGAACTCTATGGGCATGTAAATGAGGGCTTCTTCAACCCCCTCAGGGGCGGCGTAAGACCCAGAGCCGGAGAGGAGGCTGAATGGCGGGGCAGCAGCAGCTGAGGCAAAACCGGCCCTGCCGCCGTGTGGAGGCTTCTAAAGGGGGCGCTTTCGGCACGCGGGTTGGCGGGGCGAGGGGGGGGGCGAGTCGCGGCCGCCGCCACGCGGAGCCGAGGCGCTCGAGGCGGGGCCAAGCGGGAGTCCCGGGCTTACCCTCGGAGCAGCGGGAGGCAGCCCAGCCGCGCTGGCTCGCCTTCCTCGGCGTCGGCAGCTTCTTCAGAGCAGCTGAGGTAACTTTCCCAGGAGCCGAGAGACCAGCGGCAGCAGCAGCGCCTCTTCGCAGGCGGCGCCCAAGTTGCAGCTCGAGGTGGCGCTCGGCAGTGCGGCGAGCTGGGACGCTGCAGCCGCCGCTCGGCGCTCCCTCGCTGCGTGTGCCGAGATCCCTTTGCCCGCAGCAGCCGGGAGAGCTGGAGTCGCCAGCTCCAGCCAGCCGCGGCTCCACCTCCCAGCCCATGCCCCCTCCCTATCTCCCCCTCCCCTGCCGCCATCCCTTTCCCTCCCAGCCGCCGTGCCTTCCCTTCCTCGCGCTGCATTGTTCCCTCGCTGTGCAGAGGAGCAGGCGCGTCTCTCGGCTCTGCGGGCACCCGCGCCTCCTGCCCTGGGTTCTTGCATATCCTCGGAGCCCTTCTCTCTCCCTCTGTTTGGCTTTGCCCTGCCCGATCACGGGCAACCAGTTGCTCGAGCTCCCGGAGAGCTTGATGAAGTTCCCTGCTCCTGACTTCGGCTGCCTCCCGCCCTCGGAAAACTTTTAGCTCTCCTTCCAGATCTATGAAGCGGCAGTTGGGAAGAAGGGGAAAGAGGGGATTGGAAACACCGAGCAGGGGGACACCTTGTTGGGAGTACACTGTAGTATCCCAGAGGACGCATTAGAGGTTGCTCAACATGCCATTGATGCAATAATAGTGCCTTAGTGGTGGATTTTGACGAGATCCTCCACACGCATCATTCCACTCTGTTTGCTGTTCTGCGATGCTTCCCAAACTTTGCTGCATTGTTGCATTCAGGAAGGGCACTTTTGCACTGTAGTGCAACAAAAGTAGGACAAGTTCTCCTACCCACAAAAAAATGCCATTTAGGCACCTCCAGATGTCCTTTTTACGTATAGCCCACTCATGATAGTGCTCATGCTGGTTGTTGGCACCCGTCTGTCTCAGGAGACAATGGAGGAGTGCGCCTTTGGGGGTGAAGTCAAACTGATGGATAGTTATAGCACCTGCTGTGGCTGTAGAGACTGATGGGGGTGAGACATGTTTTGTTGCAGTTGGGCAGATGAAGGCATCCAGGTGCATTGTGGTCTTCTGCCTGCTCTCCTCTCGCTGGTCATTTTCCCTCTGGTTACTACTGTGGATACACAACCTGACTGTCTCCATACTCTGTGGTTGTCAGCAAGGATTTTCCATGTAATGGTTGATGTTGCCAGCCTTCGTTTCACATTTGATGACATCCTTGTAAAGCAGAGTTGGCCTGGTGCCTGTAGAGCACGTCTTTGGGGACCCTGTCCTCTCCCATTCTGTGGACATGACCAAGTCAGTGTAGATGCTGCTGAGACAGGAGTGCAAACATGCTGGGAATGAGGTTTCAATATTGCTTGTGCCTGCCAACACTTCAATCAGTGTACATCCTGTAGCTTCCCACTGGGACCCTTTTTATACCGCAATTGTTCTGTTAAACTGTTAAAGTGGAATTATGTGTGGATGCTTTCAGGAAAAATCTACCAAGAATGTACTATTATGCATCAATAAGATGTTGCAGAATACACCCACAAAAGACACTAGTCTGGTGAGACCCAAAAGTCGACTTCAAAATTGTCTATTTTTAGTATTTTGATATACTGGCAACTTTGGCTGGCACATTTGAAGTGAATTTGGCACTACAGATCCCTTCCCTCTTCCCAAACAACATAATTTTTGCGGTCAACAAAATGACAGGAGAAATGCATTTGAAAGTGTGAGGTGATAGTAACATCATATAACTTCCATGCAGATTGGAACAGATGCTCAATAAACAGTGACATTGTGTAACCTTTGTGCAAATTTTGCCAGCACACCCAGGAGTGAAGACACAGGCGACAAAATTATGGTAGAAAGGTCACAACTTTATTAACTACAACTTGAGTATGGATCTACAGGGAAATAAAACCTGCAAGCAAGCAACCAAACAATTGATAATACTGGATGGGTAAAGCCCTCTGCTTCTTAATCTAATCAACACAATCCTGGCTTGATGACCGGTATCCCTTGGCAGAATGATGCAAAGCCTCCATTGCCCACTCACCATGAAGATGAGTGGAAAAGGTACCCATTGATCCACTCACCCGCCTCTCTGCTTAGTATTCAACTGGTTGGGCTCCCCAGACCCAAGAACATCAAACCAAGCAATCCATCTGAGCTGCCCAACAGTAGGAGTCACTCGGCCAGATAACCCCCCCTGTTGGTACCTCAGAGTGCTTATCAAAGGCAGTAAAGGTGTTTTTAACTGGTTACCCACATTAAATGCCGAGTTGTGACAAAAACAGTGAAGGAGAAAGCTAAACCACCAAATTTAATGTTTGCTACCAAAAACTGAGAAGTGCATCTAAGACATTAGCTAAAATGAAGTCCAAGGTTGCATGACCAAGTATCCAGGTTAGCGGGTCATTTGTCTGTGGAAAAGTACCAAGCTGACATTAGAAAATGACATCTTATTGCTTTAAAAATAAGAAAAAGGAAGTGACAGTGACATGTAAGGAAAGAGGAACATAGGCTACTGTACTTGAGAAACTCTACTTACTCTCAAGATCTACATAGAGCACACAAGAATGTTCTAATGTTGTGGTTTTTGACCGGAACATCTAGATTTCTGGACCTCAGCTGTTTTGGGTTGGCATGAAAAGGGAAGTAGCATAATTTTGAAGATATAAGCAAGATCAGGTGAATACATAACCAGAATGAGCTCATGCTGGGAAAGGCTACTAGAATGCTGTGGTGTAAGTCAAAGTCATGTGCAGAAACGGGGTAGTCAAAGAGCTGGTGTGGTTCTGCATTTGAGGTGGACCATCTTATATGGAATCCAAGGGCCAAGAACTGTATAAAATGGAGCTTGTGGGCAGGCGTTATTCTTTTGGACCTGCACCACCAACACTGTGTGCTATGAGTTGGAGAATATGGGATCCTGGGCTGACAGATCACCATCTCTACTATGTAAGAAATGTTCCTTGTTTCTTCTTTATATGCTTGTATGATTGCATTCTTTTAATACTTGTGCAAAGTTGTGTGCATTTATCTTTCAACTGCAATAAAACCTGTTCCAATCATAATCCTATTTGTTCTGACGGCGCTGTAAGTTCATCAACTGACCAAGCTCCAAGGAATAGTAAAGAGGTGACAGAGAATATTCCTAGGATCTTCCTGATCAAACTCTGGTAGCTAATGAAAGTTTCCTAAAGCTAAATTCCTGCACAAGGAATCTGCCCAACCAGCAGGTGCCTCCTGTTCCCATCTTCCAGAAGTCAGTTCCTGGATTTGTGGGGCAGTATGTTGCCCCCTGAATCACCTCATGACCTCAAACCTAGGTCAGGAAAATCACCTGGACATTCTCTAACAGGAGGGACATTCAGGAATATATTGCCATATAATAAGGATTTCCTACAGAACAATGCAGTTAAGAGATACTCTATGGGGCACTGTGGGATTTTGTTCAAGAGAAGGGCTTGTTGATTGAAAGAACTGCATGTTCTGCAATGATCTGAGCAGGGAAAGCAGCTGAGTATAGACCTCTTTCGCTGCAAAGTTTTACAGGCAGCACCATCTGCATTAGACACTATTGCAGGGAAAGCCAAAAGAACCACATGGTGAGAATCAAGAGACTGCGAGAGTAATAAGGGGCAGAGGGCAACTTAAAATTTAGGTTCAAATTAGGTTCACTTGACAGGCATGGGCAGTGCAACTCCGCACTACCCTTACTTGTGCAAATTCGATCTGGCATCCAGATGCAACCAAAACGAGAAGAGACTTTGGGGGGGGGGAGTATTAGCCCAAGCTCATTCATCATATAACTTCACCCACCCACCCTCATGAAGCTTTAATACATTGAGTTTCCAGATTCTTCCTGCTGTGGGGTGTATTATTTAGTACTTTGCTTACAGGAATGTGCAATATTGTTTGGCTTCCCATAAAAATCTGTGTGTATTATCAATCACTATGCCAAGCAGTGTGGGAGGAAAGAAACCAAAGGTGCTGGGAACAGGGCTACAAGTTGCAGATCAGTCAATGTGCACAAATTGCTATAGCTGACAGCAATTTTAAGGCTGGAAGGGATAATTGAGGCATTATAGCACTAGCAGGGAATTCCATGAAGTTTCAACACTTTGCCGTCACCGCTGCCCCCACCCCCCATCAGCATACCTCTTTCGTCACTGCTTGTGCTGATTGCAAGCAACATCTCAAACTCAAAGCTGGTCCAGTTCTCCAAGGTAGACTGCATAGATGAAACCAGGCAGTGCTCACTGATTGTATGAGGACGTAAAGGAACATCCATTACAATGATATGGTTGTAAGATCCCCTTTTCTTAGATACAGTGATGGCACTAGATACAGTGATGGCACTAGGGAATTGGCATCAGCTAAGATCTACACCAACAACAACAACATCTACAACAACAACAGGGGTCCATTTGCCAGTTTCTTCAGCCCCTGCCCCTATTGTTGTTCCTTGCCTGTTCACCTGCAGTGAGAGAAGTAAGAAGAAGGAGCAGTAGCCCCTGCAAGCCATTTTCTCCCCCTCTGGGTAATTATTATTATTTAGCACAGGACAACTCCCATGGTCTTGAACAGTAAAAAGGTAAAGGTACCCCTGGCGGTTAGGTCCAGTCCAGACGACTCTGGGGTTGGGGTGCTCATCTCGCTTTATTGACCAAAGGAGTCAGCGTTTGTCCGCAGACAGCTTTCGGGTCATGTGGCCAGCATGACTAAGCTGCTTCTAGCAAACCAGAGCAACGCACGAAAATGCCATTTACCTTCCCGCTGGAGCAGTACCTATTTATCTACTTGCACTTGACATGCTTTCAAACTGCTAGGTGGGCAGGAGCTGGGACCGAACAACGGGAGCTCACCCCATCGTGGGGATTCGAACCGCCAACCTTCTGATCGGCAAGCCCTAGGCTCTGTGGTTTAGACCACAGAGCCACCCACGTCCCTTGAACAGTAGCCTCCCATAACTACTTTCCAGAAACTACTTTCCTAGGGGTAGGATCGGAGCCACTGAAATGCAGTGCCCCCAAACCCCACCTCCCTGAAACACTCCAGAAGAATACTGTGATCAACCATATCAAAAGCTGCAAAGAGATAGAGTAGATTGGGCCCATAAAGGAGAGGCATGCATGGTGAGGAGGTCGGTGCAGTCATAGAGAGGGACCCACTGATAACATCTTGTCCATGGGCTTCCCCAGAGAACCAGCCCTGTATGGCACCTGCAGACTCAGAATGCTACAACTTTGTGCTTCAAGAACCCTTCCTACCCATACTAAGTTGTTCTCCAAAAGTTTTTGTGGCACTTTAATAATCCAAAAAGATTGAGAGTCTTAAGTTCCTAGCATTGGTAGCAATTTATTTTGACAGTAGGTGTTGGGGGAAAGTTATAGATAAGGTGGTATTAGGGCTTAGCATGATTTATTATAGAAATGTATTAAATTGCTGAGATGTAGGGTGAGGTTCTGTTTTCCTATGCATGAATACATTCAGTTTTTAACATTTCTACCCAAAACACAATACTGGCTAATACACCATCACAGTCAAATAAAGTCACATTGAGCTCAGTGAAGTTTTACTGAGTACAGTTTACCATGTTATCTCCCCCTGATTACAGATTCATATAAAATCAACACAATTGTCTTATGTTTTCAGGATAAACATACACAAATGACACTTATGTGAATACTTAATTCTTGTACCACATGGAAATCAGGTGCTCCTATTTTATATAGCTAGTTTCTACACTGGGTCCATGGCACAAAATGCCAGTGACTGAATTTCTAGAACAATGAACAGACATTTCAGGGTCAGTCTGCATTTTGGCTCCTGAGGCAAACCATGAAATGGTGGGAAACCCCACCCAGGGAAGAAGAGGGGACTTTACACGGAGCATCCTACAACAGTATAGTCAGAAGTATTACACCAATGTCTTCTATAGCTGTACCATTGATACTTTTCCCTGGGCAAATTTTTACAGTCATTGTAAGCAGGTTCTTTCCCCTTCCTCCAAGTACCTTAAGTTTCTCTAGGAAAGAAGTCCTATTGCCTAGAACAGTGGTGCCCAAACGTTTTTCAAAGAGGGCCAGATTTGATAAAGTGAAGAGCCATGAGGGCCGACCAATAGGATTTTACCCCAGGAAATTAACTGCTACAGGGTCGGATTAAACCGACCAGCGGGCCACATTAGGCCCCCAAAACAGACTTTGGACATGCCTGGCCTAGAACCACCTCCACAGGATGGGAGCAGACCCACCCACACCAGAGGAGAGTGTGTTCTCTCAAAGCGAACGAGTCTCACAGGTGAGTGCATTACATCTTATATTTAAAAGCTTTGCAGTGGAGCATGAAAATGATGGGGGCATTCTTGTCACTTCCATCCATTTCTGATCATCTTGCCTGATTCCTGAACTCCTGAATCATGACTCCTGTACTTTATGTCTGCTACTAAGCCTGTACCATTTATTGGCCTGAATAAATACTCTTTCTTATTTACAAGTAGCAACCTATGTCAACATGTGTGTTGGGCATGAGCTCCAGCCCAGGAGCTCTCCTGAAACCCACCAGCTCGTCCCTAGTTGGAGTGCCTTCTGCAAGAAACTCACCCATTGCTTGATCTCACACTGGGATTAGTTCCTTCTTCCTATGGAGTGCCTCCTCTCCCTGCCCGAAGAGCCAGTGCTGCTCCTTCTCCTGGTTGCTCTTCTTTTCTTGGTTTGGCCCAATCTGTTTTCCTATGTCTTTCTTCCTTTCTGGCCTCCATTTCTTTTATCTGCCCCTTTCCTCATTTACACCCAGCTGCTAAGCTGCCTTCCATTGGGCTTATCAAGCCAGAGTCCTGATAGGTTGACTCAGGCTGCCACTGCTGCATTGGGATCTTCTAACAGGGCATGTTTGGCTGCAGAGAGATCCCATTCATTTTGTAACAAATAGGGGTGGGGAACCTGTGGCTGTCCAGACATAGCTGGACTCCAACTCCCATCAGACCCAGCCAGCATGGCCAATAGAAGAAGAAGAAGAAGAAGAAGAAGAAGAAGAAGAAGAAGAAGAAGAAGAAGAAGAGTAGTAGTAGTAGTTTGGATTTGATATCCCGCTTTATCACTACCCGAAGGAGCCTCAAAGCGGCTAACATTCTCCTTTCCCTTCCTCCCCCACAACAAACACTCTGCGAGGTGAGTGGGGCTGAGAGACTTCACAGAAGTGTGACTAGCCCAAGGTCACCCAGCAGCTGCATGTGGAGGAGCAGAGACGCGAACCCGGTTCCCCAGATTACGAGTCCACCAATAGCCAGGGATGGTAGGAGTTTTAGTCCAACAGCACCTGATGGGCCACAGGTTAGTTTTAGAAGACAAAGTGAAACAATGAAGACAGCAGCTAAAGATACAAATGGTTTTGTTCAGCTCCCTACAAATCTAAAAGTATGAAAAACTGCGATCTCTCTCCAAGGATTTGAGAGAAATTCTATTTTATCATTTATATATTTTCCTTTCTTTCTTTGCGATTACAAATTCTGTGCCTTTACTTATTTATAAAAATAATTTGCCACAATAAAGAGAGATGCTCCATAGTGCTAATTTTTTCCATCACAAATCACTCATGTCCTCCTCTTCACGATTTTTGAAAGCCCATTGAATTCTCAGTTCTACAACCACTACTTTCCTTTCTGTTTATATGATATTCTGATTACATGAATAATCGCTGCCCATTAATTAATTAATCCCTCCTCAGGAAAAAAGCATGAGTAAATTAGATGATAAATGTAATTGTTCATTTCTGGTGGCTCTCTTAGGGAGGCATTTTGCTTTGTGAATATGATGTACTATATTTCCAAACCCTCCCCCCTTTCTGGCCTCTTCTTATTTTGTGGCCACTGCTTACAGTGCTTCCCCCTTCCACCATTCCCCATATTGTTAAAGTCATCTTCCCTGCCCTTTTTATTTCCCTCTGCTATTTTCACTCATGTCTTTTCTAAAGAGACCAAGTATCAAGTGACCTGACAGCAGAGAGTAGTTTGGCTCCAGTTCCTTTCCACACACTTGCAGTTAACACAGTCCAGTGCCTGGGCAGATTGGCAGAAAGAAACACCCCGGGTGCTGCTGTTTGCTGGAACCTAAATGCTTGCCTTTTTCCAGAAATATGTGTGATCCAGGACCAATCTGTGTTCTTTGGAAACCAAGTATGTTAACATTATGCTTACATCTATGCTGCGATTTTCATAAAGCGCCTAGATATGCCTCCTTCAAAATTGAACCCAGTGTTTCAAAGGCGAGTCCTTTAAATTGCGAATCTAAACTCACATTAAAGCAACACTTAAGTGACCTAATTTTTAAAGTGCCAGCAGCCCTGTCTGTAGCTGTGCTGATTAGTAATCTACACAGTTTATCCAGATCCTGGCAGAGAGATCAGAGACTCCGGGAAATAAGAGTGAAGTGTGCCTGATATACAAGTTGCAGGGAGGCTGTTAAAAACTTCATTCTATTACATTTGTAATTAAACCTTGATGCCACCCTCCTCTTGCTCTGTTTTCCCAGGTTCAGCTGGAGAGAATCTGAGACTAAATTGCTCATAGCTATATGTGTATGTTGAATCTCATAAGTCTCACATTAACTTCTTTCTAATACTGTTTTATCTGAGCTTTAAGTTAGCCGTAGTGATTCCTCAGGTGCCCTTTTTCTGCTCCCAACCTTGTTCTCATCATTCCTTAATACAGAGTTAATACGAAACAAAATATAAAATACTGCCTTCCTTGCCTGGGGCTGGAATGCAACTGGCTAGGTCAGAGGCAGAATCAGTACCTGGTGAGCTCAATGCAGAGGGGCCATCAGGGCAGGACTTCTAGGGTCCACTCAGCAGAATGAGCTGGAAAACCCCAAACACAACAGGACCAGCTTACCATCTTTTGCAGTAAGTAAAGTAAGACTCTAAAGAGGAAGACTCTCATGAAACTGTTACGTCCAAGGTCTAAAATTTCCTAACTTCATCACTAGATTGGCAGCAATACAATCATTGCCAGGCTGCTTCTGAATTTTGTAAAACCTTGATGCTGATTACTTGCCAGAATGGAGCTGTACTTGTTGGACCAGTAAAATAATGGATGGTTTGTGGGATGTGATCTATGAGAGGCAGTCAAGTACAATATTCCTTGTAATGCTGGAGAAGACATGTGAGGGAACATTTGGTCCAGCCAGTCGAAACTTCCTGTTCCTCCTGGCTGGAGCATCCTTCCTTTTGCATGTGATAGAAGGTGGGTGTGTCCTAACCTGTCCAGGTGACAAAAGGACGAGCCATATAGCACATCCCTCTCTTTGACTTCCTTCTTCGTTTGACCAGCTTCTAGCTAGGACTGCTCTGCTAGCTCTCAGCTTGCAGAAGCACTGGGATTATTTGCCCATATGGGGTAGAGCCACATGTACATATTTGTAACCAAGTCTGCTTCAGGAATCCAACTGTGAACTGATGTAAGTAAACTTCTTTTATTGACTAAGATTGTCACCTCTTTATTCTTTTAAGAGGGATTCAAGGGAATTTACAATTCACTCTGAGACAGATTGAATTGTATAATAGTGAGAGGCTTACACGAGCCTGCAACCAGCTATCTGCTGTGCAAATAAAAGGCGGATTGTAACTCTGCTACATAAAGGAACTTGCTACCACAAGTTAGGAAGGATATTAATAAACAATATATCCTCTCCTGCTACCCTAATTATTCCCACATGGTTGACAATCCTAGCTTTTAGGGCTGGCTCTGGGAGCTCTTTGGATGCACTCCTACACTGGAGTTACATCCACAGAGGGGTAATAGGATTTGGCAGTCCCATTGATAGCCCCAGTGCCCACCCCCTTGCTGTTAATGTGTTGCTGCTACTTCACCAAACATAGGTTGGTGGTCTGAGGTAGACATTCCAGAGTAATGTTTGTTATTCTTATGCCAGTTTTAATTTTCTTGTTTTCCTCTTCACCAAGTAGAAGATTGCTCTGTTAAGCTAGTATTATTGCAGGAAGGAATTATCTCAGATGGTGCTGCATGCCATTCCATTTCTTTCCAGTAGCTAAAATTGCTCCCATGTGTCTAAACATATTTAGGAAGCTGCTCTATACTGAATCAGACCATTAGTCTACACCAGAGTTTTCCGAACTGTGTGTCGTGACATCTTAGTGTGTCAGCTGCAGTGTGTATAGGTGTGTCACGCAAACACTCCCTGTGCTCCTCCCGGGGCTGGAAAGGAGTTAGTTTAACCTCTGTCTTGCTAGTAAAACTGAATTACTGTGTCACGAAATGATGCGTGTCTAAAAAGTGTGTCACCAACTTGAAAAGTTTGGAAAGCTCTGGTCTACATTGACTGGCAGTGGCTCTCCAGGATTTTAGAAAGGGCTTTCACCCAGCCCTCCCTAGAGATGACAGGAATCAAACCTGGGATGTTCTGCATGCAAAGCAAATCCTCTACCACTGAGCCTCTCCCTGCATGTGTGAAGACCTTCTCCACCAGGAGGTAAACATGCTGGTTAAAAGCTAAATTTATAGTTATGGACTAGATTCTGCAGCAACTATTTTTGAAGATCCAGTGCTAAAAGCATGGCATATCAACAACATACGGTAATAAAGATAGCTGTATGTGTTTCTATATCTTTATGAAATAATCTTGCCCCTAGTTTTTCCTTTTCCTTCCTTTTGAAGTTAGGAACTAGTGAGATGAAAGCATCTGACAAAGAAACGGATGTCCCAGAAACAAAGAGAGAACATTTGAGACTTAAGCAAAGGAAACAATGTAGCATTACAAGAGTGGCATAACAATTAATCTCTAGAAATTTCTGAAGCACTTTATCATTCACTGTGCAGACCAGAGTAACAAATTGGGATTGATTTATAATAAAATGTATGTCCCACCCTTCTCTGCAAAGCCAACATGAGGCAGTTTACAACAGCGAAAATAAAATGGCACAACAATAAAAAGTATAAACAACACCACAAGGAGATAATTAAATCAGTACAGAGCTGCAGAAACAATTTTTATCTATATTAATGCTATAATGAAAATGAATACATCTATACAGAGAAACAGCAGATTAGGCATGAGTGAATTCTGAAAATTATCCTGAGCTTTTTCATATACAGTCGTACCTTCGTTGACGAATGCCTTGCGACTCGAACATTTTGGCTCCTGAACGCTGCACACCCAGAAGTGAGTGTTCCAGTTTGCAAATGTTCTTTGGAACCCGCAACTTCTGATTGAGTGCAGGAAGCTCCTGTAGCCAATCGGAAGTCACGCCTTGGTTTTCAAAAGTCGAATGGACTTCCAGAATGGATTCCGTTCGAGAACCACGGTACGACTGTAAACAATGTTCTCTGCTCTGCTCCTGTTTACTCCATCCAAAGCAGAAAGATAAAACAGCTGCTTTATCATCTGCCTGACCATCATGTCTTGATCCTGAAACCCTGAAACCCAGGGAACAGTCTGCATCTCATATAGGCTGAGCTTAAAAAGAATAATAGGTTTTCATTCAGTTAGAAGCCTATCCCTTGTTTTTCCCTGACTTTAACAGTAGTTTCTGTGTTTCCTCATTAGAAAATTGCTAAATAATTATACTACAGGCTGACCCAGTTGGTTTTATTAACGAGAAGCGGAAAAAGAGTGTAAAATTTAGAAAAACAAATGATTGACTCTGCAGCTTCCTTTATGACCTACTTTTAATATGTGTATGCTCCTGTTCAAGGGGATTTCAAATTGTCTAAATTAAAATGACAAGACCCATCCTGGAGCAACCCTAGACAACTCCTGTGTCACCTACACAGGCATCAGGACTCAGAGGTGCCAACTTGAATAAAATATCTTGGGGGAGGCCAGATAAGCCCTGCCCCACATAATCGATCCCATGACACAGCACACACACACCTTTTGAATGGCAATGCCCATCAACTTGGGGGGAGCAGGCCCCTCAAATATTTTATTGGGGGGGCTGAAGGGACCTCAGCCCCTACGAGTTGACTACCATGCATCAGGTATACTTCAGACTTACCTATCCCACCTCTTTTCAGGATCTAAAATCTTCAAGTATAGAGAAATGGTGACCATACATCTCTGGTGATGTAGACCAGTCAGTATCTACAAGTCCTAGTAAAGATTGCAAAAAGGTGGAGTTTATGAAAAGGCAACTATGGAAGCCCATCCCATTCCCATTAGCAATGCTGATTCAGATTAACAGTTGCTTGTTTTCACTTTGGACTGGGCTGTGCACAAATTAGTATATTTTTCCAGTACTTACAGGATACTTGAAGGTAACATGTACTGTTTAATTGCATACTTAAGTGTAAATTTTCATGCAGCTATTCCTGTAAACATAGATTTATGAATGAATGTATGCAAATATGACACAGATTGGAACAAGAGTAATCTATCCCATTCCGAGTCCTATGAACCAAGATCCATAGGATGCCATGTAAAGTGATCAGGGGGCTCCAAATTCCAGTACTGGCTGGTACAGAAGCAAAGGTGAGGTTTTGCTACTCTCCACTTGCTGGAGCGCAGTGAGGTTTGAGGCTTGGGGAGCTCAGTATTGTGCAGGTGCATAATGGCAAGACTGATGGATTGGCTCCAATGCACTGCACTGCACTGCACTGCACTGAGCACTGTTCAGCTCACCACTCTCCCTCCAGAAAGCTCCAGCAACAACTGTGTTTGGAAGCCAGGAAAGCAGTGGCACTCCCCCTTCATCACTCCATCAGCAGCTACTACCTAATCCTATATACAGCAAGGTTATGTGTGCTCCTGCTGTAACACAGCTGAGTTATTAAACCTATAAATATTCACGAAGTCAAGATGACTATGGAAGGACTAGTATAAGGACCACTAGGGATGTCAACTTCTCATCTGCAATGTAGTGCCATTGCTATAAGACCATTTCCTTTTTCATATTCTGGTATTATGCTTTGCATCAATCCCATAAAAGGACAACAAAATATCCCATTGTTGCTGACTTTTAAAGCATTAGAGTAACTTCTACTCCATTTAGTAAAAAGAAGCAGCTTATCTTTTAAATCTACCTCTCATTCAAAAGCTTCAAACCAAATTGCATTTTGTTAGACACTTTCAAGTTTCCCCCCCACAGCTGTTTGTGACAGTAAACGACATTAAATAAAAGCTCAAAGCACTCTGTTACCCACAGGGAAAATGAGAGCTGCTGTGGTGAAAAAAGCTGTTGAAAAACTTCAGGTCTCATCATAAAAGCACCGAGATTCTCCCCCAGCCAT
This sequence comes from Podarcis melisellensis, assembly GCF_964234715.1. Classification (NCBI taxonomy): domain Eukaryota; kingdom Metazoa; phylum Chordata; class Lepidosauria; order Squamata; family Lacertidae; genus Podarcis; species Podarcis melisellensis. The sequence continues at coordinate 51,658,424 of NC_138528.1, forward strand.
TTATGTCAACATGGCCATTTGTGCTGATGTTGGTCCCAGACCCTAGACGCTTGCTAAGAAATAGGGAGCCTTCCAGTGGGAAGCCTAATAGCATAAGAAAAGCCCAGCCGGATCAGGCCAACAGCCTACCTAGCTCAAGTAAATAGTTAAGGGACGTGTGAGATATAGCTTTATGTAATGAGAGGGGTGTGATCATGGAAAAGCATTTGGAGGGGATTCTTAAATGAAAGTGGTGCGATACTGCTTTAAATGTACAACGCAGGTGGTGCCCAAGGCTGGCTAGGCTTGCCACTGATACCAGGGGAGGAAGGTTGGCAAACAACATGCCCAGTTATTGAGTCATGCCCACCCTGCCTGGTGATTTGTTTTCCTTGTGGTTTGGACCTAAACCCAAACCCAAACCCTGGAAATAATCGCTGGCATGTAGTCCTGGATGACTGTTCTGATTTGCCCCATTTCCTACTGGCCAGTCATCCTTTGACATCTGTCATGCCTATTTTGCAGTGTTTGAGTTGATATAAAGAATGAGAGAACAGCAGCTTTTCTGTGGTAGAGTATGGTTCTTTCCTGGGTCCCGAAATAACTGAGTATACACTTCTTAAAGGGTTCATGACAGGAAAATTCAGGGGACCGTACATCAGTTTTGGTATCTGGAAAACCATAGCTCTGGGGATCTTGTCACCGCCTTTGATGTGTTTCATTCCCACTATTGCCAGGTTGCTATGGTTACTTTTAACCTTCATGTGGAAATCAGAGCAACCCTCTTTGCTCCTGTAGTTTCAAGACTCACAGAACACCATGGGTGGCAGCCAACTTGAATGGAAGCATCAGTAGGAGGCCTCAAGCCAACCACAGACAGATTTACAAAAAAAAACCCACACCACACTATATGAACTGCATCCTTCCTTGTGTCTGTTGGAGGTAGCACTATTTTGTTCATTTGCCTTGTCTCGTTTACATTCTGTGTGCTTATAAACAGTGGTACAGATGAGATACTGACATAGACAAAAGCATATTCTTTGTTCAGCGCATTTTTATGCCACTTTTCATATGTTGTAAGATGCTCTGGTTTACAAAAAGAAAAATACCCAGCAACAAGAATATAAAATCAACAACAAGCATCTCTAAAAGCCTTAGGCGATGAATGAGCCATACGTCAGGGCCAGTGCACATGAGTTGCAAGTTCCCTAGCATCTCAAAGGACAGCAGGGAAACCCCTATCCAACATCTAGGGAGCTGAGCAGTACTGAGCAAGATGGACATGGTCCAGCTTAGAATAAGGCAACTTCCTGTGTAATCTATGGAAGCCAAAAGACTAAAAGAGTGAAGCCCCTCTTTTGTTGTTGGTATCTGTCTGTCTCTAGAGACAATGGAGTGTGCCTAAGGGGGTGAAGTCTAACCACTGTGTTAGCAGAATTGAAGTGGCCCACCCCCGCAGGGTGGAAGCCTATGCAGTGTGTATGGAGGTCCTGGGTTACTCAGACAAAAACACCCCCATCTTGGCCTCACTGATGTGGTCCAAAGGAAAGCAGACCAATATGTTTGGCACCAGATTGGCTACAGGAGTTGCCAGAAGTAGACATACCTTCAACTGTCTTACGGACTCCACTCTAGATTTGTGTACGGTTTACTTCTTACCAACTCTTAAGTTTACTGCTTAAGCCACTCTGAGTGTTTCACAAACTGGCAATCAAGATTCTCATAGGATGCCACCATAAGCCTGTCAGAAAACAGAACAGCCGCACTGGAAATTTGAAACTTGAGCTAGGCTGCATCAGAGAAGAATATTAAGAACCGCCTTCCTGGATCAAACTCATTTCTAGCTAATCCCACATTCTATTTCCTAAAGCAGTCAGTCACTTGTCACGGGACATTCACAAATAGGAATAGCATTTGTCATTTTAAGATGGATTTGAAGGACACAGGATGCTTCCAGGTTGCCACTATTTTGCAGGAGAAATTAAACTGCACACCAGAACTTCAGGTTAGCACAGTTAAAGTGGATAAACAAATCTGCTTAAAAAAAACCCCAAAACTTTCAAGGCTTAGAAAGTGATGGGGAAATGCATGGATATGTGTGGGGTGACCAACTGATTAGCAGGAAGACCACACCACATGGAAATCAGGATGAATGTAGGACCAAAGCTTATTGGCGTACAACTATCTTTTGGTGTACAGCCTGATCTTTTCCTAGAGAGATCTCATTGTGTAACAGTGAGGGACATAACCATGCAGGAAATGAACTCTTCATCATCACACTGCACCCAAGTGCATCAGGCCAAGGAGAAGCTTTCCTCGTTGCTTTGAGCCAGTGAAAATTGCAGCCTCTATCTGAGGGCTCACTGAAGAGGTTTCACCCTTCATTGGTCAGTAAAAGCAGAGTCGTCTGTGCAACGAGGCCTACAGAGAAAGGAGGGAGGCAAGCTATTAAGAGTGAAGCCTAATGGCCCCTTGAGAGAAGAAGCAGCAGGGTAGGAAGGAATAGCAAGAAGAATTTGAAATAAAATTTCATATATATGTGTGTGTGGTTTTGTGTGCATAAATATAATCTTCAATTGAATTTTAATTACACACAGGAGACAACACAACATATAATACAAAATATTACTGGCTGCTTTTCTACACAAGATTAACTTTGTGAAATATATCTATATTTCCTCTCCCAAGTTTCTGAAATGCTCTGCCCCAGGCAGTCAGAAGAATGGGCACGGCATATAGAATGAGTTAGGAAGAAGCTTTTAAGCAGTAGGCAGGCCACCAACCCAGAGCTAGGTTCGAAGACAAATCTTCCTCAGCATTTCTCAATAAATAATTCACTTTTAGCAGCAGTGCTCAGCGACAAATCCACGTCTCCCTGTAGACTCAAACTGATGGACCTTAAATTAATACATCGACAAAATAAAAATTAGTTGACAGTCTTACTCATCTCTGAAAGCAAGCAACAGATTGCAGGCTCTCAGAGATGTTTGGGCAAGTCTCTGTTTTGTGTGTGTACATTTTTGTCTTTGTGACTATTGCTCTACTTGTGCGGTTGTAGTTTGGAATTTCTCCCAGTTGTGCAAATGATGTTTTGTCTTTTGACAGCATGCAGTAAGAATGTTCCAGGAATCGAGGGTGGAGATAGTGTTGGTGGGTGGGAGGGAGGGAGGGAGGGAGGGAGGCACTGCAGCAAAGACGTGCTCGAGTCAAAAGATCATGATGGTCCAAATGGATGTAGTAGAAAAGAAGCAAAAGACACCCAGAGCTTGGTGAACACAAAAGATCTCCATTACACTTGGGTTCTCCAGCAATCATCACCACCATCCTATTTCTTTATTCATTGCCTTATACCACAAAGGACGCAGAGAGGCATACAACAATACATATAGTATAATATAAAAAATGAGTGCGCTGGAATGTAATAAAAAGTGATCATACACTTGACCTGTGAGGTCAACACCCTTAACAAACTACAGTTGCCAGGGTTCTTTGGGAGAAGTCATGACTGTTAAAGTGGTATAAGAGTGCTTTAAATATATGGTGTGGACGTGACCAGAAGCAGTGGAGGCCTATTGTGGGCATGGAAACTTCACCACAGGCCACCATTCAGGGACCGTGCCACCAATGCCTCCCATAAACAGAGGCATCTAATGGACTCACAACAATGGGGGGATGACATCCCAGTACATGTTCTGTATTGCTACACCCACAATATGTAAGAAAATGAAAAAGTTATCCCATTCCATCTGCCTCAGTGTCACAGTAAACAATGAACTGGTACTGCCAGTCCCAGAGAATCTCCATAGGAAGGGATCTGAATCACCTTATGCAGATGATTTGATTGAAGGAAAATGCACATTTTCAACTGTTGAAATAATTGATATTTTTATTGACAACGTCCTTTGGAAATAAGAAGCTTGAACATGTACAGAGTAGGGCGATCAAGATGATCAAGGATCTGAGAACCAAGCCTTAGGAGGAACAGTTGAGGAAGTTGGGTATATTTAGCCTGGTAAAGAGGAGAATGAGAGGATATGATAGCCATCTTCAAATATCTTAAGGGCTGTCATGTGGAAGATGGAGCAAGCTTGTTTTCTCCTGCTCTGGAGGGTAGGACCTCAACCAACGGGTTCAAGTTACAAGAAAGGAGATTCCAATTAAACATCAGGAGGAATTTTCTGATGGTAAGAGCAGGTTGATAGTGGAACATTCTACATCAGGAGCTTGGGGATTCTCCTTCCTTTGATGTTTTTTAACAGAGGCTGAATGGCCATCTGTCAGGGATGCTTTGAGATTCCTGCATTGCAGGGAGTTGGACAAGATGACCTTCAGGGTCCCTTCCAACTCTACAATTCTGGGATTCCAGGAATTCTGAAGAACCCAATAATTGTCAAATACAATTGTCAAATACACATGACATAGTGCACTGTTAAGCTATGAAATTCACTTCCACACAAGGTAGTGATGACCACCAAGATGGATGGCTTAAAAAAGGATTAGACAAATTCATGGAAGATGAAGCTATCAATGGCTACTAGCCACAATGGCTAGGCTGTGCCTCCATTGTTGGAGACAGTGTCTCCACATGTAGGAATAGACATCTGCTTGGCCACTGTGAGAACAAGTTGCTGAATGAGATGGGTCATTGGCCTGATCCAGCAGGCTCTTCTTGTGTTCTTGTGATTTTGGAGCTGTCATGCTGAGCATGTCTGCAGCGGGGAGCTTTCTCTGTTCATGGAGGAGCAGCTTGGTGAGATGTGCAGCCCCCAGTCCCCATTCAACATTTAAAAGCAAACAGAGGGAGAAGAGAGAGGGGTCTGTCTGGACAGCTCATTCAGTATACATATAATTCAATGTATAACATGGGAGGGGTGCCAGGTTTGCAGTTGAGACAATAGCAGGAAGGCTATACACACTGGGCCCTCCCTTTGAGACAGAAGACAACAAGGATTAGTGTTGTGGACTTCTGAGATCTCTCTCAAACCCTTTCTACTTGCTTTTGCAAAATTAAGAAAATAAGTGGCCAGAGAATCTGTCATTGAACTAACTCCAGCATCACTGATGCCAGATACAGATGGACCCTTATTCTGCACAGATGCTCTGTGAATAACACGGCAGAGACAATCAGGGACTGTACCAGTATAGAAGGCAAGGCTCATGTATTTCTGATCTCCTGTGAAATTATAACACACTTTTAGAAATATCCCGTATTTTGTGTTGAAAAGTGCCACGTTTTGAAGTATTGCTTTTGAAAAACCATCCCCATCTGACTTTACAATGGCTGTGCCTGCAATTCTGTAATCCTCAAAATGCAGTGGGTTACTGCATCCCGGGATTTCCTTTGCAAGACAAAAATCTATCACATCAAGAGAGTCTTTAGCCCCTGCGTGGCAGCCCAATTGCTCCAAGTCTTGTTGATACCATATGGCATTCTATCCCAACCAGCATGCGTCCATAAGTCATTCTTGCACAAAGAGCAGAAGCGACCTGTGAAAAATTGGGCCCGCTTCGGAGGGATCTGCCATACTCTTCAGTGCTGCCCGTAAAGATGACCTAATTTAAGGAACGACAGCCAACTTCTGATGCAGTCCATTGTCACTTGCATGCATGGCACCCTGCTTCTCTATTTCTATTTCCCTCTTTTTCAAATTGCAAGGGCCAATGTGAGATATCTCCAGCCAGCTTCATGAGGGCAGGGAGATGGGGCTAATTTTGCCATATTCAGTCCCAGACCCTGTCAAAGCAATCATGTCTTTCCATTATGGAGAAGCAATTAGGGACTCCCTGTGATTCCTCACACTGCTTCTCTCCTATAGGACAAGGTGTCAAGCTTGCTCTATGTTGTCTATGTAGGGGAAGCTTGCCTTGCCTGAAGCTAGTCAGGATATTTAAAAGAGAGAGGGGGGGTGTTTTTTACTGGGACAGATAAAACATCCTCCCTCAAAACCACGTGGCAGTGCTGCTGATTTTGCCCTTCAAATTAGCCTGCGGCAATTTCCAGCAGACAAATGAAAGGATTTCTCTATTGATTCCCCCCCCCCCACACACACACAATGAATGAGTATAGCTTTTGCTCCCATGCCCAGTATTCATCTTGCCACTATGGTGTCTAGGCTGTTGTGTCTCTCGTCTGTGTTAATGTTTTGCATTGTTCGTTTAAAAGCATATGAGCTGCCTTGTTGCAAGAGGCCAAGGACTATCAAGTTCCATAATGACTCACAAGTAGGGCATGATAGAGATTGTTTGTCCTCAGAGTTTGGTAACTGGTTACACTGAACAATCAGCTCCTTCTAGGTACCTAAACTGGGGTATTGGCCATCCAGATATCACTGGATTACAAATTCTCAGCATCCTTGACCTCTGGGCATGCTAGCCGAGGCCAATAGGAGTTGGAATCCAATAGAACTTGGAGGGCCACAAGTTTCATATCCCTGATCTAAACTTTTCCTTCCTTTTAAAAGCATTGATTATATCAGCAAACATAGCATTTTATCCAGGGATGGGGCTGGTCCAAGACATTTTTCTGCCTGAGGTAGAAGAGGAAATGGCTTCTCCACACCATCCTACATACAGAAGATTACTAGACCCGCAGTTGAACGCTAGGCCCCATCTGCATTTTACATTTAAAGCAGTATCATATCACTTTAAATACTCCTAGCCTCCTACAAAGAAGTCTGAGAACTGTAGTTTGTTAAGGGAGAGTTGATAGGACATCCCCAATCTCCTCTCAGAGCTACAATTTTCTGAGTGCTTGAATAGTCAATCCCTCTTCCCAAGAAACACTGAGAAAATTTACAAGACTGCTGGTGCAATCTCTAATCAAGAAGTCCACTTACACATACCCAATTTGTATCTCAGTATTTGTATCTCATCCTCACCTGCCTTCCAAAAACAGCACATTTATAAATATCCTGCAACAACATGTTTGCTGTTCCTTCTCAAGCCACTTTCACCAACCTGGTGCCCTCTGGATGTTTGGACCACAGTTTCCATTAGCCCCTTGAGCTGATGGGAGCCACACTCCAAAACATCTAAAGGGCACCAGGTTGGCATTAAGTTTTAAACCCTTTAAGAAATGTACAGGGATTACCTGTAAATCGCAAGCTTTCCTACTTTTCACTATGTCACTGTGCCAAGAATTCAACTCTCATGACACAAAGCAGGAGGGGAGAGGGAAAAGAATGAAAAAGTGATACCCTTTCACTCACAGCAGAGAGTTAGACTGTCCAGGTTACTGGATGTTTACATTCTCCATACGGCTGCCTGCTTAGTTCATTCCTGCAACATCTGGTAAACCAAGAGGTCATTATGCCACCTGCTGACCTGGGCTGACATGCAGCCTTGCACAAACACAAATGGAAGAAATTAGAGAGATGATGGAGCTGGGAATTGAAGCAGAACCCCCTCAGGGCCATTGCATTAATCCTTCCAGCTAAACAGAAGAAGAAACCTGAAGTCCCAGAGACCTGGTTGCTGCAAACTCTAGTACTATGTTCAATACAAACAATGGATCTGTGATTCATTGCTTCCTCTTAGCTAATATGTCACTGCCTTTATGGGAATGGGGGCTCCTGGGGAAGAGAGGATATTTCATACACCAGTCAACAGCTCAGACACGGCAGGAACAAATTCTCTTTCCAACCGCTTTATCATGAAGACTGCCTGCCAAGTTAGCACCAGTCTTTTGCGGACACTTACTTCTGTGGGCGTGTCACCATTTTAGCTCGCTCTGCTTCTGAACCTGCAAACAGGAACCAATGGGAGGCCAGCATGGGAAGCATAGTTTCTAAGGCTTCAGGAGTGGTGCTGCTGTGGGTTTCCCCCCATTCCTACTCAGGGAAGTAACTTCCATTAGCTGAAGGTCCTAAGAGGAGACAGTAAGTAGGTCAAGCAAACACAGGAAGACAAGGGCAAATTCTCAGTCCTGATATCTCCTGATAGCGATCCCCAGCTGTTTCCACTTTTTCTTAGCTGAGGTCACTATACATTTCAGGAGCAATTGCCAAAGCAGTGTGTGGAGAACTCTTCAGTTTAAACAATCAGTGAGAATCAGGAATCAGCGAGGTCCCAGGAAATTAATGGACTTGGTTGCTCGCATAGACTAAGATGAAAAGGATGCCAATGATTCACTTCACCTTTAGTACTGCACCTAGTGTAGTTATGCTCCGATTAGTCTCATTAGCTTTCTGAATAAGAGTCAATGTGTATTCTCATATCCTTCCAAGACAGTGTGCGACCCAATAAGCCAGATGATTGAGTTCCTGCTTAAATATTGTAGCAATGCTATGAGAGGCCCTTTTCTATGGGCTGGTGTTATGTTTATGGGTCCTCAGTTTTTAGGATGCAGTTCAATGGAAAGACCCATGCAGCTGGCCTCATCCATGCAGTCGCAGGCCTTGAGCCCATTGAAAGACTTCCAGCAGCATGCTGTATAGGGATGTGGGGAGAAAGTCAATTCAGTTTGCATTTAAGGGCAAAGCTACCTAATTTACACTTTCTGGGGGGAAATCCACAAACTGAAGCAGTCATCCTTCAAAATGTTCACACCTCTGAATTTTGCAATGCAGTTCTCCAGCCAAGCGATGGGTAAAAATAATGCATATACAAAAGCGTGCATTAAAATGCATATATTGGGATAAATAGTAGTCACAAAAATAGGGACAAATTGCTTTGAAAAAAATGTGTATATTATACAAAAACGCATGTAAAATATGCATATCAGGAGAAAGCACCAAAATGCGAATGAATTTTAAGAAGAACGTTTTTTAAAAAATGTAAGTCGCAAACTGATGTGAAAATGTGGCAAATGAATTTAAGAGTGGGGGGGAAATCAGAAACAGAAAGAAACCAGAAGGGACAGATTGCTTTTATGCTTGAATAATCTGCCATTCTGTTGCAGAGCCACCCAGCAAATTAAACTGTGCTTAGGACTGCAGTCTATCACTATTCCCTTGTGCTTTCCTTATATCCGTGCCAGTATTTATCAGTATTAGTCAGTTTTTATCAGTATTTATCAGCTATGTAGTGTGATGGGATTTGACAGGAAGCATAAATCATCATTTTCTGAATTGTGTTAGCATTTTCAGGGGCTGGATCACAACAAGCAGGGGCAATCAATGTAGGGCTGAAATGTGAGTTGCTAATTAATGCACTAATCATTATTCATATATATGTGATTTAAGAAATCTAAATTTTAAAGTCAGCTCTCTCCCTGTAAAGAGTGCTGATGACATTATGATGATAAACAATTTAGGCAATGTGTTTAAAAGGAAAGAAAGCTGTCTAGTTCCCCCCACCTCGCCCCCCAGGATCTGCACTGGAACTGGTGCTAATTAACATGTTTATTAAGGATTTTGAGTCGGAAGTACACAGTGAGGCAGTCAAGATTTCAGAAGCCACCAAAACAATTCAGGGTGATAAAATCCCAAGAGGACTGTGAACAGCTTAATGAAGATCTCCTCTTAACTGTGTAGCTGTGCTGCAGAATGTCAGGTGGTATCTCAGCACCCCTTAATGCCTTATTCACAAGAAAAGGCATTCCACTTAACTATTAAAGGTGCAGGAGTCCTGTCTACTCTTCCCTCTGGGTAACATAATAGTAAGAAGGGAAGATTGTCAGTTTTGATTTCTCCCACTTCCTCCTTTTTCCAATCTTTTAAGTTCAGTTCTCCACATTTCTACATTCCTTTTGCAATTTTTAAAATAAAAAAAAATCATGAAAATTCACCAGCATTTTAGGGAGGTTCACCTTTAAATATGAATTTAGTTGATTTTTTCTCTCCATCTCTAATAGTAAGTCAAGAGAATATGTCACATAGTAATTCAACATCCTGAATATTACACACTGTTCTGGTCAAACCTCCAGAGATCATCTAAAGAGAAAGAGTATACTTGATGGTGAGGTGGAAGATTTCAGAGAAAAATTCCCAGGGATTTTGTTAACCCTCCCCCCTCAATAAGTGTGTAATAACAATCAGGTTCTAAAAGGAAAATTAAAAATGGAACAATGGTCAGGAAGGAAGAAGGATCCGAGGTATTGTTCACCTTTCTCCCACCCTGAGGTAAATGCACATTGTAGCTTCTGCACTCCAGGATACAGATTCCTTACTGGAAATATCTGTGAGGAGCATAACTTTTTCTCTTTGTGAGCTCAGGGTAGCCTACATGGTTCCCTTCTCTCCCTGTGCATTTTATCCCCACTACAGTTTTATTTTTATTTACTGAAGTACTCAGAATCTTCACTTTCATACAAGTATTGTTGTTGTTTAGTCGTTTAGTCGTGTCCGAATCCTCATGACCCCATGGACCAGAGCACCCCAGGCAATATACAACATACAAGATTATAATAAAATCAGTAAAAGTATCAGTAAGAACAACAATAAAATATTGGTTAGAAAGAAAAAAATCATAGTGTAAAGACCCATCTAAACAATACCATTCAATCCTGAGCTGATCCAATGGCAGCCTCTACCTGAATGTTGAAATCATCTCCAATTCTTGTCCAGAATCTCTCTTGCCTACCTAAGTGTCATTTCCTGGTGAAAGTGAAACAAGTTTTGTCAAGGAAAGTAAGTGGATTCTAACATGGCTGGATTATAGAAATATACAACTCTTCATTCACTGGCAAGTGCAATAGTGCTCTTGCATAAAATCCTGCTGGTTTGCAACAAGCAAACAGATCATTGTGGAAGATAACAGACATGTGTTTTGCTCCTCTTGCCAAAGGTAAAGCTGAATAGCAACACATGCCTAGTTTGCTTAGGTGGTTATATGTCACCTATCTCAAAGGGGATCTAAAATGCAGATAGTTCTGGTTGTCAGTAAAGTGTTTGGGGGGCAGTAGGTGGTTTTTTCCCCCAACAATGAGGGGGGAACTCAAGTGAACCCATCAAGAGGGAAGCAGAAAGACACCAGTCTAGGAGATGGGCCCATTGCTTCCATGCACCATTCTTTCTAAGTGATGCCTTCTGTCTCTGATCTCTGATTTTCTCCACTTCACTTGGATAGAAGAGCTGCTTCATTTTGTATCCTCCCCTTTCCCATCACAGCAAAGAAAGAGCTTCAAGTGGTTAATAATAGCCAGTGATGCTGGTGCCTCCTTGACAAGAGAAATCTCAAAATGGCTTTAATCAGGCTTGAATAAACCACTTCAAGTATTCCCCAATCACTTCACAGCTATGTTCACTGCAATGTTAGGAAGGTAGCTAGACTTGTGCCAGTCCCAGTCTGAGATGATGATTAATTACCAAACTCACAATGATGCACTTAATCGATGAAACAAAGGGTCCCATACGCAAAACATGAGTTGCAGTTGAGTTGGAGTCTCTTCTCATATGTACGTATCTTGTTCTGTATTTTTGCTATTTATAGGACTGTCAGGATGTAAGTAACAGACAAATAATACAATGGGTTACATTTAAGAGTGGCATTGTGCTAGCTGAAAGTGTTTCTGGTTGTGCACGGCAAGGATACTGACTTTGTCATTACCCCTTTCTATTGTAGCCCTCCACACCATATCCTAAACTGTTCTAGAGGGTCCCCTGATTCTCAAAAGCTGTTGTGGGGGCTACAGTAGGTAGGGTAAATTGGTGAAAATCAGGTGTTTCACCTTGAATGAGCAGCCTATCTTTGTAGCATATAACTAATGTTTGATTGGGGTGGACTTTGAAAATATGGTGTCCTGAGCGAGAGCAAAATCTCTCCCCCTCCCCACCACAATATTTCTTATTTTCACCACAAATCCTTTTGGTACAACTGCTTTTTAATGGATATTATTATTATTATTATTATTATTATTATTATTATTATCCCCATCAGCGTTGCACCCTGTGCTGTGGAACTGCCTTCACAGCCCTAAATCCAGCGCTGTTTGGATAGCACTCAAAAATGTTTCCTGGTGCAGTCATTCTGTATCTGGAACGATGGTCCATTCATTTGCACCTAGCTTCTCAAAGCATGATAAAACATACACAGGATCAACCAAAATTTTAATCAGAATTAAAATGTTGGGTTTTGACAAGCAGCAACTTTTCATTCAGAGAGCTCACATGTTTCAGAAAAGGGGCTAGTTGTTTTTCTTGGTGCTTAACACAGAGGTAGTGAAAGCGAGAGCCTTAAATGGGACTCTTCAAGCTTATAGATCTTGAAAGTCCTTGAAAGAAAAGTTGGAAGGGACAGAAAGGTATTTCCCCTCGCCTTCCATCTCTTGTACTTTAACGAAAGCAATCAGAGGGAAGATCTCCAGTGAGTTTGATCTATGCAGCTTTGGATGGAACAAATATAATATTCTTTAAGTAATAGTGATGCAGTTTAAAGAAATACGCTGTGGGAGCTGTGGCCCAAAACATCTGGAGGGCACCAGGTTGGGGTCAGCTGGTTCAGATGAACTGGCTTGCTGGAAATCTGGCAAAGCAAAAGAACTTCAATTAATTCAAAAGAAGATGCAAATAGGATGCCTGGCAAATGCATGCATAGCAGGATGTTAGAATTGTTACCATATGAATACGTCAAATAATTCTTCAGGATCCACCAAGGGGTCTGTGGTGGACAGAAGCTGTGATCCAAAAAAGGAGGTGAACATTTCCGTGGGGATTCACATTGTGTGACTCAAAGAATTCCTATTAATCTTGGCTAGCCATTCTTTTCTTTTGAAACACATTTAGAAGATACAGAAATTACAAGTAGGTCAGTTATACAATGTGTAAATTAAAACAAGGACCCTTTGTATTTTTCAACCTTCCATTAAACTTTGTGAGAATTTCTTTCCTAAAAGAGTTTTCTATGCCAATATTTGATTAATTTTTTTATCCACAAAATAAGTCATTGCAATTATCACTGCCCTGCAGTGTCTTGACAATGGCCTTCCATTTTCACATTATCAGTATATTCTTCCACTTCTGGCTTTATTATTATTATTATTATTATTAAAGTCTTATTTCAAGTCTTACTTCTTTTCTTCCAAGATGCAGTCTTGCTCCAGTTAATAATTTACCAGCAAGTATCACCTGCTTCCTTTCCCCTGCCAAGTTTTTCAAAATATTCAACACAACTACCTGTACACGTGTCCTGTCCTAGAACAGCCTGGGGCATTTCATTTCCAGCATATGGGCTCCATTCAGGTGTCTTCATAGGGGTGGTGTTAATATCAGCTCCTGGTTGAGTTTACCATAACAGGGACTTCTTCTTTTGGATCACTACCAGAGGAGCAATTATGCTTCTTCCCCCTTTTGTACTTCCATTTAAAGCCCTTGATTTTTAGACAGCACTAACCCAACACAATTGCAACTGTGCTGGGGGCCATCTGCTCTGGCAACCTCAGAAAGATGTTCATATTTTTCATTCAATTTGTTCTGCACCTGTTCTCTTTCCCCCCAACCCCAATATATCAAGAAGATCCATAATCTCTGGAAGTTTGCAAATGCTGCTGCTCATACTAGTGCCCAGATAATGAACAAACAGCATGTTAAAATCAGCAAGAAGAAGGCACATAGATCAAAGTAAACCGTTCCTTAAAGTATGGACATTAAAAACCTATTTGAGGAGAAGAGTGAATGAAGGTACAATGCTGGAAACGACAGTGTGTTGGACATGGAGAAGGGTGTGCGAACAAGTGTGTGTAAGAGACACAAAAGAGAAACTATGAACTGCAAGACAATCAAATGAATGCCTGATTTAACCACACTCCAGTCAGTTTTGGCAGAGAAGCATGCTTAACAAATTCAACCCTGAACAGCGGGGGGGGGGGGGGAATATACCAATCAGAGTGAAAGTCAAACCATGCTTGCTGCTTCTAAAACGGTGTTGTTATGTACGCCTCAATTCTCCAGGTTGTGAGGCTCCAGCACTTCCTTGGGTTTGGGTTTCCTTGGAATGAGGTTACTGGAGGTCTGCCATTTTATGGTATTTGGTGTATTTACATTGTGGTGTAGTCCTGGGGGTAGGGTGTGATGAAAGCCCCCTGATCCATGCCTTCCACTCTCAATTCTCACTCCAAAGTCAATGTGATGTGAAGATCAGCAAGAACAGCAAAATTATTACACAATATATGGAAGCACATAAGCCCACCAGAGGGTTTGTTGGTCAAGGGGTGAACAGGTAAGTCACATGCTTCTTCACTCTTGGAAACAGCCAGGGGTGCCAACTTGAATAAAATATTGCGGGAGAGATAAGCCCTGCCCCACATAATCGATCACATGACATGGTGCACACACACTATTTGAATGGTAATGTCCATCAACTTGGGAGGTGGCCCCCTCAAATGGGAGGGGAGAACCTCAGCCCCTAGAAATTGGCTCCTATGGAAACATTTCCCCCCCATGCTTTTTCAGTAAGATCTAGCTCACTTTTCTTCATGTAATGGTCCCACCACACTAGATCCAAAAGAGTCTACCATAAACATACTACCCAGTGAACTTTCTCCATAAGAAACCATCTCTATAACTATATCCAGTGAACTACCGGTATCTCCATAACAAAGGAAGAATACTTGATCACTTGCCAAGACCATCAAGGTAATCTCCAGCAGTCCTACTGCTTACAATCAAGGTCACAGGGCATCCAGCTCAACCCCTAATAATATTACATTGTCCTTCACCCTTGAGCTGTGACTTTCAGTATTGTACTCGCCTGCCGACTCAAACAGCATAGAAGGCCTGGCAAGGAAAAAGGTGTTTTTAGGTTTAAATGACTTTAAACATTTTGCTTCCCACAGGATCTTTCTACACTGCAAAGTGATATCAGTGTTATATAAATTTAAAATAATTTACATCTTGTTTTGTTTTAACTTGAAGGAACTGGGAGAAGTCACACATTGGTAGTGTAGTCAAAAAGCCAGACTTTGGAGAAAGGAGACTTTTATACCCTGAAGTGCCTGCTCCTATTTGGTGGCCTGGTGTATAGAAGAGTTAATTCTGTGCTTACATGAATGTGTATCTCCCCAGTCACCAAGCCAGTGCTTGTCAGCAAATCCAAAATCAGAAGAAACCCTCTCAGCCTCCACCTTTTCTTATGTATTTAGACTTTGAGCCCTCAGGGTGAAAACAAGGGGCTGCGTACACAGCATACATTTAAAACACATTTACAGCACATTACTCTCTCCAAAGAATCTTTGGAACTTTCATTTGCTAAAGGTGCTGGGAAATATAACTACATTTCCCAGAACTCTATGGAGTAAGCCATATGCTTTAAATGTATGTTGTGCATGCAGCTATGTTTTACTTGTTATAAAGCAAAGAACTATCCCAAAACATTTTGTTGCCCAGGGCAGAACAAAAAATGCTCGTGTTGCTGTCTGCTGCATAGTACTCAACACTACTGAGAAAGTTATTTTGGCACCTGAGGCAGAAAGTCCCACATTTGTATCTTCCTGAGTCTGAGAATCCAATCACAATAAATTTTACAAACTAACAATTCCTGTGTTTTCCCATGTCAACCCAAACACAGCTGCCTGAGGGAACCACCCCACTTTGCCTAATGGTAGGGCTGGTCCATTAGGTAAAACAAACAATAATATACTTTAGGAATCATAAATAAATCTCTTGAGATGCCGCAAAAGAGTCTCCTCCTAACCATTTGAAGAGCACAAGTAAATCAACATATTACCTCAGAAAAATCTGAAGCATGCAAAGGATTGGAGGTACAGAGCTGAAAAAAGGGAACTTTGGAAAAGGCAGTGGCTTTAAGATTCAGAGTGCTTCCAGCTGTTCTGCTTAAGGAGCATTTGTCCTGATTTGTTTGCAGGGACGCTAGATGATACTTTCCAGTGCATTTCCCCATCTCTTTCCTTATCACAGAGTCCAAATTTGGGGGGAAGCAGGTTCATTGAATAAGAGTATCAAGCAAAATTAAATTGTGCAAGGTAAATTTGCCAGTATTTGCCTTGTTCAAATTTGTCATTGAACACCCCCCGCAAAAGAAAAACCAATGCAGGTCTGGAAGTGCCCCTGCTCTTTCTCAGTTGACCTAATCTAAAGTGAAAGGCATTCAGAAACAAATTTGATGAGTTAAAGTAAAGGGTTAAGGAAGCCCATGAGGCAGCCTAAAACAGCCAAACTCTGTGCAAAGCATACCAGCCAAAGTCACCATCTGCTGCTCCAGAGAGTGGAGGTGTACAACCATAGAGCTTCCTAGGCGCAAAGCCATTGCAAGTATTTGTCCAAATTCGAAAGTGAACACCTGCCAGAGAGAATAAATCAGGGAGCTGCCTTGCATTTAGCTGATTTTTATATCTGACTGCCTGGGCTGCTAATAATAAAAATGGAATTTAGCTAAACAGCATGACCAACATCTAGTGCATTTCAACCGCCTTGGCTGGTATATAAATTGAAACAACAACAAAGTTTAGTGTTTAAGGGCAAAAGACTCAAGTGGTGTGGCTATCCTGTGGTCCTTCAGATACAACTCATATCAACCCTGACCATTGACCATGCTGGCTGGGGCTGGTGACAGCTGGAGTCCAACAGTATCTGGAGGGACACAGATTAGCAACTAGGGTGGCTTCTTAATTCATTCAGAACAGTTCCCCATTTAACAGAGTTGTATGTACTGCTCTGGTGGATTTAGGTTTGAGGCTAGACTAACATAATGAACATAACGAACACATGGAACCATGAAAGCCACAGTGTCTTAGGAAAACAGTCTTCAACAACAAATTTTGGGAAACTAATTTCCGATGGAGGACACCCTGTGAGAGATAAAGCCCTCACCTCCCCAGTGATTCTCTATAATTGCTATATTTAGAATAAGCTGGAATTGAAAGGAGAATCATTATCCGCAAATATTTACAGCACAGGATGAGTCACTCAACTTTACTGAGACTTAATGACTGTTTTGATTGCTCCAGAATTACAGGGCTGATTCTGCTGTATTTACTCCATCACTCTAAGACAATATCAATAATATGAACAATAGACCTGCTGATTTTTCTTCTTGTTCAACACTTGGCCAGTAATCCAGACTATTTTTTTGTCTGTGCAATGGTTTCTGGAAAACAGGATGGAGCCAGGCCAAGACCAGGGGAACAATACTGTCTGAAGGAGGATTACAAGATATGAAAAGTTATGATGCATTTGTGACTATCTCTGGCAGTTGACTGAACTGATCTGGAGGGAGGGAGGTACTACTTTAAACCTCAGTTTAAAAATTGATGATCCATCACTGTGAATACAGACAAAGTCCATGCCAACTCTAGCTTAAATGTGAAATTAACTGGACATCTGAGAACAATATAGGCACTTAAATAGCCACTAGCCTGGTCACCTCTGATAAGGAAGAATTACCCCCAAGAAAGCATGGCTGCATTCAGATAGCCCTTAATTCCACTTTCCCAGCATTTCCTGTTTCCTGTTTTCTGTGATCTTTCACACAATATAAAAGCCACTCCCAGAAACCTAGTGGAAGTTTAATGTCCATGTTCATTGCTTCCAGAAGAAATCTATTTGCAACCCTGCTAACCTAGAAAACTGTGGGAAGAAATTTGGGATGTCATCTTGGCATGCAGTTATTTCCCACCATTTTCATGGCGGAATCATTGGGGAAAAGAAGAGCACACACACACGCACACACACACACACAAAAGGGTGGTGGGGTGGTCCTTAGTTGTGTCACACACTGCCCACTTGGTGTGAATGAAATTTGGCATGACATGGCGGCATATTGAAGAAATTGCCATCTTCCCATAAAGCAACATGTAATGCAGTGTGAAAGGAATGTTAGAAACTGGGACAGCAGTGCCACCATTATAACCAGGAAAACTAACCCCCACATCTGAATGTATCTCAGTTTTGGGGCAGAGTTGAGCTTTCATTCTTCAACTTCTGGGCAGCTAATTCGACACAAGCTTTTTTAAATACAGGTGTATGTTAATAACCAAAGCATTCTTATGGACCAGCAAATGTGTGGCCTTTGTAACAAGCTGATGCTAGGGGAAAAGAACTGTAGCTCAGTGACAGAGCATCTCCTTTGCATGCAGAAGATTCCAGGTTCAATCCCCAGCATCTCCAGGTAGAGAGAGATACACCTGTCTGAAATCCTGGAGAGCTGCTGCGAATCATTGTAGACAATAGTGAACATTGAGAACATTAAAGCACAGCAACGTAAGCAATTAGAGCATCTATTAGCCCATGAAGAACTTCCCGTTACTAAAGGCTCTTCTTTGTTTTCCCCCCAGATTTTAATTTTTGAGCTTTGATTACAACCTAGTATTTATCTGGCATCATTTAAAGGGAAATATGTTATTACTCTTGGACAATGTAGGATGTTATTGCACTTTCCAAGTGAGTGGGGAAGAAGCCCTGATTCACAGTGGAACTATCCCAATTTCTACATTACTGTCATATGATTTTTGGTGTGGGTTTTTTTTTTGGGGGGGGGGGAAGCTGCCTTATACCAAATCTGACGACTAGGCCCTTATTGTTGACACTGAGTGGCAGAAGCTTTCCAGGCTTTAGACAATTCTCTTTCCCAGCCCTACCTGGAGACACCAGGGATTGAGCCTGGGATATTTTGTGTGTCCTATGACTGAACTACTATGACTGAAGGACTAAGAGGCCCAGGAATGGAAGGCAGAGTCCTTTTGGCATGTCTTGGCAGCTCAGGAACTGATTGTTGGAGCTAAGGACCCTGGTTCAAGAGCTGCCACCCTTCTGGCTGCATACTAGGCTTGAAAGTATATGAGGAGCAATGTGTGGTGAGCCCTCAGAAGCCAGGATACTCAACGGGAAAGGAAGTGGATTCACCACCATGTGTGCAGCATAATAATAATAAATAATAATTTATTATTTATACCCCACCCATCTGGCTGGGTTTCCTCAGCCACTCTGGGCAGCTCCCAACAGAGTATTAAAAACATGGTAAAACATCAAACATTAAAAACTTCCCTAAACAGGACTGCCTTCAGATGTCTTCTGAAAGTCAGATACTTGTTTATTTCCTTTACATATGGTGGAAGGGTGTTCCACAGGGCAGGCACCTCTACCGAGAAGACCCTCTGCCTGGTTCCTTGCAACCTCACTTCTCACAGTGAGGGAACCGCCAGGCCCTTGGTGCTGGACCTCAGTGTCCAGGCAGAACGATGGGGGTGGAGACGCCCCTTCATAAACTGACAGAACTTCCTCAGCACAAAAATCCATTTTAAAGCACACACAGGTCTTGCCACCCCACTCTTGGGGCACAATAAGCTACAGGGCCCAATGGGGTGGAAGAAAAGAGTCTGTCAGATGGAGATCTGGCATAGATGTGGCATGTGTGCACACGGGCCATTTTACTGTTTTGCTTACACGGTGAAATTCAGTCTAAACACAGCAGCTGGTTCAGATTGAGAACAGTCTGAGGAGTTTGCGGCTTCTCTTATTTCTTTAGCTAGTTAAAAGCTTTTCTTGCTCGCCCCTTTTACCTCTCCTCCTCCTCCTGTTTTTTTTTTTAACATGGAAGTTTATCTTCTGTAGTGTTGCTTTCTCTTAAATTATACAGTGCGTTACTCCATAGGTTGAGGGGAAATAGGCTGCCTTTAAATGTAACTATGCTAATGCAGAAAGACTGAAAGGCCTCTGTGACTATGGGAGTTGTTCAAATTTGAGGCGTTCTGCCACATGCATGTCATTGCACATTTAGCTTCATCCAGAGAGCAACTGTTAATAAAATATAACATCAAGATTAAGAAGTAGGACAAAACTTGTAGCCATCCCTCCCTTTGCAGCATCAGCATCAATAAATGCTACACCAAATGCTTTCCACTTTCTCCACTCACATACAGGTGTGCTGGGGAAGGGATGCAGCTTGATGGTAGAGCAAATGTTTTCAATGCTAATGGTCCCATTCTCAACTCCTGACATATCCAGGTAGACCTGGACCCTTCTAGTCCTACTGTGAAGTCAGGGTTGTCATTGTAAACCAGAGCTAGCCAACATGGTGCTTTACAGAAGTTGTTCGACTGTAACTCCATCAGCCCCAGCCAGCGTAGGCAGTGGTTAGGGCTTTTGGGAATCACAGTCTAGCATCATCTGGATGCCACAGACAATGCTGAACTATGTGGACACATGGCCTGATTCCATATAAGGAATCACTTGTGCAGCAAGGATGCACAAGGAGGGAGACCAAGATGATCAAAGGTCTGGAAACCAAGCCTTATGAGGAATGGTTGAAGGAGTTGGGCGTGTTTAGAGGAGACTGAGAGGAGATATGATAGCCATCTTCTAATATCTAAAGGCCTGTCACGTAGGAGATGAAATGAGCTCATTTTTTCCTGCTCTGAAAGGTAGGACCCAAACCGATGCATTCAAGTTACAAGAAAGGAGATTCCAACAAAACATCAGGAAGAACTTTCTGACAGTAAGAGCTGCTCAACCGTGGAACGGACTCCCTCGGAAAGTGCTGGACTCTCCTTCCTCTGAGGTTTTGATGCCGAGGTTGGATGGCCATCTGTCATGGATGCTTTAGCTGAGATTCCTGCATTTCAGGGGGTTGGAAAAGATGACCCTCAGGGTCCCGTCCAACTCCACAGTTCTATGATTCTGTAAGTATCCCACTGCTTGGTCTTCAAAGGGCTAAGCCTTTGTGAGCATTTTATGTGAATGCTCACAAAGGATTGAGACCTTGTGAGCATTCGCTTAGTGTGCTCACTGTGCATGGAGTGGGCAGGAGAAGGAAAGGTGATTTGGCAAGCTGAAATGCTTGCATAGACAGTATGTTTGCCATAGCTCTATGCTGTATTCCTCCCTTTATCTTAAGAATACAACACAATGCTAAAACAACAGAGCAGGTTGAAGACAATAAATCACCCAATGTCAGCAACATCAGAATTAAGGGTTAAAGGTTTTTTTTAAAAAGGTCAGAGTAAATGAAAAGACCTCTGTCCAGAGCCTAAAGATCATTGCATTTGGTGGTTGTTGACGCCCATTACCTAATCTCTGGTGACAGGGGGCACCCAGGAAAAGGCCTGAGATCTTGATCTATTAGGCAGATTTATGTTGAAGTAGGAGTCCTTCAGACACCCATGCTCCAAGCTATATAGGGCTTTTGGGTTAAAGGCAGCAGGGGGCCAATTTTCAGCTCCCCCAACACTCTGGATACTGTCAGAGCAAATCATGTTGCACAGATGTGCATGGCAGGTGTCTCGAATGAGAACCAATTCATGTCCCGTGCAAGCAAGCCTGGAACAGCCTTAAGGCAGGAGGCACGTGCAGTGAGGAATTCTGCCTGCTGGCTGGTCAGTGCTGATAAAATCTGAAATGAAAAGACCTTAAGATTCAACTCTGCCCATAGGAATTCCTTGCTCTCTCAACAATGCCTTGGGATCACATAAAATGTGCTATTAATAGACGTTTACCTTCTATGGTCTCTGAGGCTGCTTCCTCCCATTCTTCTAGTGTTTAAAGTCAAGGCAGCAAAGCCCTGGTTCAAGAAAGTCTCTTTCACTGCCACATTTGTTGCTATCTTTCCTCCCACGGAAACCTCTGTGTGTTTTTGTGATTGCTGAAATGTTTAAAAAGGCTAAACAAATGGAGACGTGCACACAATGGGAGTGCAATGGACCAACCTCCTTCAGAGAATGGAGAGTCTGCATGGGAGACAAAGAGGCCAAAGACAAGGTTGCCTAGTCCTTGACTAGAGATGGATGGTGTTTAGACCTTCAGTCAAAACATGAAACAAGATGCCAATCACTTTTTCCTTGAGCTGTTTCCTTTCTTGATTTTTCACTCCTGTCTGCTGCAGGGTGTCCCCAGTTGATGACACTGAGTGGGGGGCAGTGCAACACTGCTTGTTCTCCTTGACATCTCTGTGGCTTTTGATACTGTTGACCACAGTATACTTCTGGAGCAGCTCAGGGGGGTGGGGACTGGGTGCCTTGTACTTCAGTGGTTCTGCTTCTACCTCCAGGATTCTTTTCAGAAAGCTGGGGGCACTGTTTGGCACCATGGGAGCTGTCCTGTGGTATTCCACAGGGTTCCATCTTGCTTCTCATGCTATTTAACATCTACCTGAAGTCACTAGGAGTTGTCATCAAGAAACTTGGAGCAAGGTGACAACAATATGCTGATAACACCCAGTTCTATCTCCCTGTTTCATCTTAACAGTTGAATTGCCCCTGGAAGGAGCAGGCCCACAGTTTGGGGGTACTTCTGGGTCCAACAATAGGCTCAGATGGCCTCGGTGACCAAGAGTGCCTATTTCCAGCCATGGATCCTCAGCTGTGGCTCATTTTAGATGAGATGGCTAAGTGCACCCCATGCACTAGTAATTTCCAGACTTCATTATTCCAATGCACTTGGGGGTGCCCTTGATTAGGACTCAGAAACTTCAACTGGTTCAAAATTCAGCAGCCAGATTCAGCAGCTGAGGTTCCATTTATAACTCATATAACCCTCATTTGAAAATGGATAAACTGGTTCATTTCCAGACCAGTTCATTTCTGACAGTACAGCTTAGGGAACACAGGGGCTGAATGGATATATGGAAGATCAGGGTGAGATTACCTGTGACTGCAACCTGCAGCTGCACAATTCTCAAAGCTCCATCAACTTCAAAGGAATAAACTCTCAGGTAAACATGTATAGGGTTGTAATCTTAAGAGGGTCCTAGACAGAATCTTAAAAAGCAGAGACATCACCTTGTTGACAAAGGTCTGTATAGTTAAACTATGGTTTTCCCAGTAGTGATGTATGGAAGTGAGAGCTGGAGCATAAAGAAGGCTGATTGCCAAAGAATTGATGCTTTTGAATTATGGTGCTGGAGGAGACTCTTGAGAGTCCCATGGACTGCAAGAAGATCAAACCTATCCATTCTTCAGGAAATCAGCCCAGAGTGCTCACTGGAAGGACAGATCCTGAAGCTGAGGCTCCAATACTTTGGCCACCTCATGAGAAGAGAAGACTACCTGGAAAAGACCCTGATGTTGGGAAAGATTGAGGGCACAAGGAGAAGGGGACGACAGAGGATGAGATGGTTGGACAGTGTTCTCGAAGCTACCAACATGAGTTTGACCAAACTGCGGGAGGCAGTGGAAGACAGGAGTGCCTGGCGTGCTCTGGTCCATGGGGTCATGAAGAGTTGGACACGACTAAACAACAACAACAACCTAAGAGTGTGGGCAGTGCCTTCAAACAAGGAGCTGATAATTCTAGCTAAAATGTGTGTTCCTGTCTTTATGTTTATTTACACTAAAAATTGACTGTTTTAAGTACTGGGTTTAATGCCACGCCTGGAATATTTAACTTTTACAATAGTATTTTCTGTTCCACATGGGGGATTTCATGACCCCAAACCCAGTCCTCAGGTCAACATCCAGAGTGTTTGCCCTTTCTGTGAATCTGGATCAACACCCTCCTTTGTGTGTCTGTTGGAAGTAGAGTGTTGCCTGTGAAGGGTCATATCACAGGAAAACAGCTAGTCTCTGAAACGCTAAAATACTTATTGTCTTCTGCCTCTTGTTAGTCACAGTGAAAAATCTCATTTCTTCGACTTTAAATGACTTTTGTTCTGCTTCTTGGATTACAAGCATACAACCTCAGCAAATGTACTTATAAGGCCAAGTGCAGCAAGCTTGCTTCAGCCCGGGGGGGGGGAGGGGGGACCAGAGGAAGCATCCCCCTGCACAGCAGAAGTTTATAGAAGCGTGCCAAATGGAACAACAAATTTCTCGGTGCGTCCTTTTTGCTGAGAGATACCCATTCCTAGTGCTGAGTGGCAGATGGCCAAGTTTGTCTCTCTTTAAACATCTTCGGTGTAAGACTGTATGCTCGAGATCACTTAATGGTGATTGATTATCCTTTCACACACATTTTATCCCTCCCTCTGCTCCTTTCCTCACATTCAGGAGTGGTCAAAGGCTGAGTGTGAGCTTCTTTCTAACATGTGGGGTGACAGTGAATGCAGAAGCAGTTGTTGGTTGTTATGGTGGATTCACGTGGGTGCGCGAAAGTGGGGGTGTTTGTATATGGCAAAAATACGTCTTTCTACCTGACGCGGGTGGTGCTGTGGGTTAAACCACAGAGCTTAGGACTTGCCGATCAGAAGGTCGGGGTTCGAATCTTCGCAACGGGGTGAGCTCCCATTGTTCGGTCCCAGCTTCTGCCAACTTAGCAGTTTGAAAGCACAAAGTGCAAGTAGATAAATAGGTACCGCTTCAGTGGGAAGGTAAACGGCATTTCCGTGTGCTGCTCTGGTTCACCAGAAGCGGCATAGTCATGCTGGCCACATGACCCGGAAGCTGTCTGCGGACAAACACCAGCTCCCTCGGCCAATAAAGCGAGATGAGCGCCACAACCCCAGAGTCGGTCACGACTGGACCTAATGGTCAAGGATCCCTTTACCTTTACCTTTACCTGCCCTAGCCCATTTTCCACTTTTGAGGGCCCATTCCATTTTTTCCAGAATGATTGAATTCGCCCAAGTTGTTTGGTTTTGTCGCCCCAACCCCACATCTTAAAACAACTTGCAGCCACTTGTGAATACGCCAGCTTGCATCTAATAAACAAATTATCTACGTGTGATAATATAGCACAACTTTACTGCTGAAATTATGGGGAAAGTGTGTGTTTATGTTGTAAAATATAAAGCACAAGACAGGCCTCCAACAAAGCTTTATTGAAGATGAAAGCTGTGTCCAGAGTGAGGCTTGGAATTGTTCACCCAGAAAGAGCTCCCCTTTGTCCCTAATTTTGGTTCCATTAATTATGTTACATCTTCCCTATTTTACTATAATTGGGAGGGAAGCACCAGAAGCATACAGACAATTAAGGTTAAGTTGCAAGTAAATGGAAAGCAAGTGCTTAGAGAAGTGAAAATACATTTTCTCAGCGTTCAGCGCAGCTGTACTGCTAATATATATATATTAGTCCCTTTCTCTTTTTCTTCCATTTAGGTGCATAATGATATCAAAGAGTAGCAAAAATCAGTTGGTGTGCCCAAAGGCGGGCATATGCTGACGGCGGTGAGCAACTGTGTTCTACTACATTAGCAAAGTTAATAAACGGGAACCAAACTGATTTGAAAATGTCCTTTGTCTGCCCACAGGCCACCCTTAATTGTTGTGTTAATTTTTCCAAAAGAAGGAGCGACCTGCCATACTCTCTGACACCACAGATCTAACATCACCCCATGAAAACCCTTCTAAATGCAAGCCATAATGGTTCCTGCTACTGCCAATCAGTTATCCGGCAATTTTTGTGTTTCAGTTCTACATCTAAACCTACCTACGGTATGTACTAACTGTGAGGAGAGTTGAACCCATTGCCTGGTGATGGAGCGAACATTCTCAAACACCTTTTAGAAAGAAAAGAAAAGAAAAGAAAAGAAAAGAAAAGAAAAGAAAGATATCATACAGTACTGTCCTTTAGCAGTGCTTCCATGGAGGTTTACAAAGTCATGATAAAATAGCAATAATCAATGGTGACATGTTCAAATACAAATACATTTAAACCCTTGGGAAAATAAACCTCTCTTTGCCTGGTAATGATGGTATGATAAATGATAGTAATGTTGGTGCCTAGTGACCCTGTCTGAGAAACGAATTCCATAACTGGGGTGCCACAATTGAGAAGGCCCTCTTTTGTGGTCACCAACCACTTTATATAAAGTATCAGTGACCCCCTGGTCTGCCTGTGAAAACAATCTCTGTGCATGGACAGATGCACACGTTCCTTCAGGTATATAAATAGTCTTGGAGCCTCTACATTCGGAGATGGAGGAGCACATGTTAGAGGCAAATTGCGGGGTAGAGTATAGCAGCTACCTGCACATCAGCAGGTTTAGGGTACCGCAAAAGGGCAGCAAATATTTATGGCTATATTGTTACACCTAGGGAGAGGTGCTTGTGAGATTTTATGTCTCAGATACCAAATTAATTTAGCATTATGCACCTTGATCTCAAGGTGATAGCACCATTTTCTATTGTGCTCAGGCAGCAAAATGTATTGGGCTAGCTTTGGGAAGAGCGGGGCTACCGTCTGTCTTTACGCACTGCTTGTACAATTTCTGGTTAGCCACTGTTGGTATAAGAACTAGATTAATCTTTAGGTTTGCTGTTTAGGGAACATACAAGACCAAATTACCAAATTTCCAAAATCCAAATCATACACACTGAGTGTGTATGATAGCAAAGGTCTAAAAAATAATGATAAATCTCAACATCTGAACTCACTTGGGCTTCAGTGTGGGAAATGCAAAATAGAGGAAGAAAAAAGTCAGGTTTGATGGCTTCCATGCATGATTACCAAGAGCCTGTAATCACGGATAGCCCCAACAAAGCAGCTGGTGACAAGACACTCATCTTAACAGATCCACTAGCATAACTTCGCATTAAATGCGAAGGCGAAGCCAGAGGAATATTCTCTCTTTACGTCCATCTCTCAGCAAATCAGGGAAAAGCTGAAGAAGTTTGCTATTTTCCTCCATAAATATCCCAATCACCACGCTCCAAGCAGCGTTGCAAGCATTACAGAAACGATTACCACGAACAGAGATTCATCAGCGATGGCACCTTTCCAGCAAACAGTTATCAACACAGTGCTGCTGCACACAGCTCATTACACCATCCCCAGATGCCGAAGAAGGGGTGCAGAGGGGAGGGGGGGAGGAGACGGCTAGCACATCAGGAAATTCACAATGGAATATGCTTACTATGCGGGGGAAACATCCCCTTCTCTTGGAGGACAGAACACCTTTGTCTATCGCCTGCCGTTATTGTCCACCAAGTCTGATTCTAACCAAGCCTCACATCCCATTCTGTGTGCATCCCTTTAATTCACAGCTACCATATTTGGGGAGGCCAAAGGGTGGTGAGCAATGGCAAGGCTCGTTGAAGGGGTCACAGGTGTTTTGCAGTGTTATTTGGGTGCACGCTACCTGCTTCCTAATCTGTATGGAAAGGGACTGGAGTCAATGTGGTCCAGTACATTTGTTCCCGTTTAAGAGATTTGGAGAACTGTTGCTGCTGCTGCTGTCGTTGTTCCAGCTGGGATGCCAGGCCAATTCCAACTTCACAGACGCTCAAGTACAAAAAGCAACATGTGTGTCGCATCAAATCTGGAGGGTGCAGTGTGTGTCCCATTAAAATGCTCGTAAGGGGATATCCGATCCTTTACAGGTCACTGCTGCTGCTGAGCCCTTTAAAAGAAGTGCACTGCCAGATTTTTCACATGGGCGCCTTTCAGATATTTTATAAAGATATCTGCACCACGGTGCAAAATGTAATGTGGAAACTGGCCCTGGTCCCCTCTTCCTAAGAGAAAACAAGGATGAACCAAGTGTGCCAATATAACCATAATTCGGAAAGTGTTTGTTACAGCAGAACGTTTTCCATACCCGAGCCCTCCTTTAACCCAAACATGCATTTGGGGGCCCATTTCTTGCTGTGCATTTGTAGAGTGGCAGTGCTGCTATCGTGGCCCATCAGCTGGCAACTTGGTCCTGGTTCCTGACCCATCAGTTAAGGAGCAATGCATTACAGGGTAAAGGGTTCTAGATTTGTTTGGCTCCATTCATTTTTCATCCTGAGAAGTCGGAGAAGGGTGAAACTTTTTAACACCTGAGCAAGTCGGGATAGTGCTGCAGCAGTATTCAGGATATGTTTATTGGAGTCATTTACATCTCACATTTTAATTCAGTGAATTTACAAGGCAGATTCTACCAAGATAAAACAAAAAAAAATTCTTTCCAGTAGCACCTTAAAGACCAACTAAGTTAGTTCTTGGTATGAGCTTTCGTGTGCATGCACACTTCTTCAGACACTGAAGAAGTGTGCATGCACACGAAAGCTCATACCAAGAACTAACCTAGTTGGTCTTTAAGGTGCTACTGGAAAGAATTTTTTTTGTTTTGACTATGGCAGACCAACACGGCTATCTATCTGTAACTCTACCAAGATAAACAACTAACAATGAGATCACCACAACACAGTACAACATCAATGAATAAACAAATAAGCAGGTAAAACAAACTAAAAGTGCAATTCTAATGCATGTCTAATCAGAGTACATCTTACCATGCTCCTTGGGACTCATCCACACTTCCTCTTCTCTCATGCCCAGAAAGCATGGCTCCAAACGGTTTTCCATTTGCCCTGTTGCTTTCCCCAGGAAAACTCACTACTTATGCTGAATCAGCACAAACATGCTGATTCAGCAGTAAATAGATATGTGCTCTGATTTAGCGGTAAAAAGCAGGTTTTCCCAGGGGGAAGCAGCAAGACAAGCGGAAGTGTGGGCAAGCCCAAAGTCACAGGTAAGTCTATTCAGAATTGTATACACCAAGGCTGCTCAGTAACGAAATGAAACAGGGGACTCAGCTACATTAGTTTTAGGGTTTTTAAAAAGTGTTTTAAATGCTTTATAACACTGTGACACCAGATGCTGCTGTAGAGTTCTGTCTTTTGGCAATGTGATTTCCCGTTATGAGGTTTACAACGCGTTTCCCTGAAACTTTTTTTAGATGTGTCTAGATCCAGCCAGAGACAAGCCATGTGACGCTGCTCCCTCGCTGTTCCTCACTGCCACCGACACCGTGCCTCTCTTACCTGTGTCATGAGGTACCAGCAGCAGTGAAGCAGTGCTGCCCCCTGTACTGGCGTCCAAAAAGATCTTGCCAGAATCTCGTGAGAACTTGTGCATTCTGCAAGATCTCGTGAGATTTCAGCGAGATCTTGCTGGAAACTGGTGCTGCTTCATGACTGGCGGTGGAGGCGAGGCTGGGGCTGCCTCTTGGGCTTCCACCCGGTGGGCTGAACCTGATTGCACAAATGACATCAGATGTGGGAGGGAGGTGGACATGGCTTGGGGAAAATATGCTCACAAGCCAAATTAGGACCCCTTCCAGTCTGAATTAAGCTCCCAGAATGGGGCATCCAGCTATTTGTTGGACTACAGCTCCTATCATCCCTAGCTAGCATGACCAGTGGTCAGGGATGGTGGGAATTGTAGTCCAAAAAAAGCTGGAGACTCAAGGTTAGGAAGCCCTGGTATACAGTGCTTGTGCACTCAGGGTCCATGGCTTTTGCTGAAGCCTTGCTTTTCCATTGTCTACTGCAAGTGCAATTAAAATGGTGGCTCCACATAACAAATAGCATTGGGCTGTATTCCCTCCTAGGCAAGATCCTACTATGCATTTACTCAAAAGTAAATCTCATTTAACAGAGGTTCTGCTTGCTACAATTGTCCCCTTAATTAGTATTTTTCTGCTCCCTTTTAAAGTGGCTTCTGCCATTTTAATTAGTTTTTTCCAGCTGACTTGTGAGCCAACGACATATTGGAACTGGCTCTTAATTAATCAGTTCCTTTTTCCTGAATGGTCATAGTGGACTTTAATTACTGGTTTCCTCTTTGTAGCTGGAGCAATTGCTCATTAAATTTTGCAACACATTTACAATCACAACAAGGCCTCACTTGTACTAGAACCACAATTCCTTTTTAACTTAAAAAAAAGTTATCACAACTCAGGACTGAGAGAGTAAAGGGAGGTGTTCAGAAAACACAGTGATAAGCAGTTGGGCACCGACGAGTCCAGGCTTCTTAGAAAAACTAAGAGAACAAAGGATAGCAATCCTAAACCAGTACCAAACAAGTAAAGAAAGGATTGATTTCTCTCACTATAAAATGCATTTTTTTAAATTTTTTTGATCATTATTGTTATTAGTTTTCACTCCAAATTATTCCCTGAGCCCTTTAATTACTTCGACGGTCTTGAATACGAGCTCTTTGAGAAAAGAAACATGTGTTTTTGTGGCAATCGCGGATACTCCTGCTGAGCCCATTAGGGCAGGGTAGGAGATAAACTTAAATAAATAAGAAAATGGTGAAGAGGAACAAATGGCACTGTGGTGTGATGGGCTTTTGTTTTATCTGTAGTCATACAGAACTCCAGGAGAAAGTGACAAGAAAATACTTAATGGCATCAAGGCTACTGAGCAAGGCAACAGACATTCATTCCTTATGAGTAAAGATGGACAAATCTGTCAATTCCAATTTCACCCACTTTCTCATTTTGTCCATCTTTTGTTCAGCACGTCATGTTTCCACGTCAATTTGCATCAGAGAAAAATACCTCATGAAAATCCATGAGCATTTTAGTGCACATTTCTCCTAGTATACACATTTTGGCATTCAATTTTACCTAATATATATATTTTTGCTGGCAGTTTTCTCTAATGTAATGTTTTTGGCTGCACAATTGCAACACAGAGCATTAAAAGACTGTGGTTTGGTTCCTATATTGTTTCAGAAACTGCAAATTAGGTAGCTTGGCATTATATGGAAACAAAGCCCCCAAACCCAGCCACTTAAGAACAAGGAATATGGATAAAATTCACTGCAGTGTAATAAACAAATAAAAACTGTATTTGGGCTGGCTTGTTTCAGCTTCAAAAGCCACAATCCAATGTAGTTTGGTATGCTTAAATCTGAGGCTGATGGGTGTTTTAGTTCCCCTTTATCGGGAAGTTTTTAATGTTCGACGTTTTATTATGTTTTTATATGTGTTGGGCCGGTTATAAACAATAACTATTATTATTATTATTATTATTATTATTATTAGTCCAAAAGAATTGGAAGACATAAGGATAGGAAGGCCAATCTATTGATTTCAAAAGGTTTGTGTGTGTCTCTGTCCTGGATTGCAGACCAATGCATCTTTCACTTTTGTCATATCCTGGAATAAAGAGAATTGAAACAAATCTTAGTAGATCCCAAGTTTAACGTGAGTCAACAGTGTGAGGCAGCAGCAAAGAAAGCTAATGCTATTCTAAGCTGCGCCAACAGAAGAATGGTGTCCAGTCAAGAGAAGTAATAGTAGCACTCTATTCTGCCTTGGTCAGACTACCAAAATGTATTTTGTCCTGTTCTGGGCACCACAATTTAAGAAGGATATTGACAAGTTGGAATGAGTGCAGAAGAGGGCATCCAAGATGATCCAGGGTCTGGAAACCAAGCCTTATGAGGAACAGTTGAGAGAATGGGGTTTGTTTAACCAAGTAAAAAGGAAGCTGAGAGGAGATATGATCACCTTCCTCAAATATCTAAACCGCTGTTACATGGAAGATGGAGCAAGCTTCTTTTCTCCTGCTCTGGAGCGTGGGACCCAAACCAATGGATTCAAGTTACAAGAAAGGAGATTCTGACTAAACATCAGGAAGAACACTGTTAGACAGTGGAACAGTCTCCCTCAGAAGGTTGTGGACTCTCCTTTCTTGTGGTTTTTAAGCAGGGGTTGGATAGCCGTGTGTCCTGTATGATCTAGTTACGCTGCAGAGAGTTGGGACTAGATAAAACTAGGGCTCCCTTTAACTCTACAATTCTATGATTCTATGGATAATTAAAAGCTTCTGGAGATTACCAAATGCACTCACTAGCAGGCCACACAATTTGGTTCTGTAATCAAAAGCAAGTCCTGTTGAATGAACCACAAGCCTTGCCTCTCAAAACCACAACCCAGTATTTCAAGCCACAGCCTGATAGATCACTTCTGCTTTCTGTTGCCTTATTCTCATCTCTTCCTTGATTGTGACTGAGAGAATGCGGATGATATGAACTGATCTTCTCTGGCCTTCACAGCATTTCAGCAGGAAGGAATACGTAAAATACGAGGCAGAGAGATGGGAGGGGAAGGAAACTTCTGCCACTGCAGTAGGATATTCTTCTAGAGGTAGAGAGAACATGTGAATCATCCAAAATAGATTTCTGGCTGAAAACAGTAACCTCTTTGTCCAAATTGTTCCTGACAGATGGTCAACCAGCTCTACTTATACAATATCTGAAAGGAATGAGTTCTGCAAAATGCTTCCTCCTAATGCTTCACCTACCTAGCCCTTGTGTAACAAGGATTTTAAAGGGACTGAATACTACCAGGTCAGGGAAATGTTTTTCCCTACAGTAGAAAGCTGTACAGCCTAGTTACAAAAGGGGAATCTACTTGTAACTACACATTTGAATATGGGTATGTCTTGTGTGGTTCACACAAATGGTATAAGGTGTTCCAGGTGTCGGGGGACAGCTATTATGAAAACCTTCAGCTCATGCACATAAGTCAGGCGGCGTATTGGCTAGAGCTCAGTGCACTCTGGACAATATAAAAATCTGATGGTTGTGTGCATTGGCTTTAGGCCTCATTGCTTGAGACGTAACACTGGGAGGTGGCACATGTGTTTCGATTAGCATCTTCTGATGTGCCGTTTGCTTATTGTGGTCAATGTTTTATTTGTACAATGATCATAAAGTGTGACTAATGTTTATGCTTAATAGGCAGCAACTTTATGGGAAACACATGCCATGCCTGTATCTGAATTACAGGAGTGTGGAAGAACAGACTATTCTGATTCAAAGACATGAGCAGAGGCCAAGAGTACATGGCGATAATGCCAAATGGTGGCAATGCTGCATATTCATTCCTCTTCAACACAGCTGAGTCAACGGTCATGTAATCTGGAAGAAGAATGGCCAAGAGGTTGAGATACCTTTGGATCCTTTCAATTTCGGCAAATCTGGGTCTCCTTTCAAATTAACTTCTCTGTGAAACATCTCCATGCCTCCTCAGTAGTACGAGTGAATCATGCAATCATAGAATTGTAGGGCTGGAAGAGATTTTAAGGGTCATCTTGTCCAACACCCTGCTTGGCATCTAAAGTGGAAGGGTAATGATCAAGCAGGAAAGACCTACATAATTAGTTCTGCTCTTGTGGTTGCTTGATCAAGGATCACTATTTTGGCCTGCTTCTCCCTCTGGACCCATTTACAGCACCATATGCAAACATAGATTTGTACTGAGCTTTTAATGTATTTCTATAAGCAACTTCCCAGCTGTTTTCCATCTTCTTTAATGGTCACTTAGTGGCCATTGACTGTCATGTTTATGATGACAAACCTGAGATACAGATTTCACTGGAGCATCATTAGGGCAGACTATGATAATAGGATAAAATAAGCTAATTTACTAGTTTCACACACAGATAAATTCATGTATACATTTCAGGTTTCCCCTGCTGCATTCTGTCCAGCTTGAAATAAGCTAGCTCCTCCTGGCTTATTCCAGCATGTCCCTTGCATATGCCTTCCAGGTCCACCAACATCTCCAGCATCTCCCAGCCCACTTTAGGTGCATGGTGCAAGGCTCCACCTCCAACCTACATTGATTCATCTACTGCATTCACCCTCCCTCTCTACAGACCCTCTTGGGTGTTAAGATCATCAGAAGGAGCCCTTTTGGTAGTTTCACCACTCTCATAAATTCAGGAGGTGGTAGCCTAGCAGAGGGCATCCTCTATGGCAGCCCCTAAGCTGTGGAATTCCTGCTCCACAGAGGCGAGTCTGGTACCTACATTGGGTGGTCTTTATAGGGTGCTGAATCTACATCTTGTTACTCTATGCTCTTGATTGTAATCTGTTTTAACTGCTCTTAATCTTTTGTTTTTTTTAATTGTAACCTGCCCTGGGACCTCATACTGAAGAAATCTGTTTATTAAAAATAAATAAATAAATAAATAAATAAATAAATAAATAAATAAATAAATAAATAATAATAGGTTGACATGTGGAGACTGTTCAAGCAGCCTAATGAGTTATATACGTTATGTAGCAGAGTCTGTTATATTGACCTCCTGCCTACATTAATTCTACCCTGAACAAAAGCCTGCAAAAACTGTTCTGCTGTGATATCAACATATGTTTGGAATATTCCAAACTAATTGCTACACCAATTACTACACCAAAAGCTAGAGCTATAATGGCTTCATCACATCTCCGCCACATCAGAACTGTCCCTGGAAGTAATGTCATACAGGTGGGATTTGCTTACTGTAAGATTTCTCCACCCATTTGCCCCCACTGACGATTTCACCGAGGACTGCCGTGGTTGCTTACAAAGGCATTCAGGCAGAGTGGGTGGTAAAGAGTAAGTGTGGTCTTCAGACTCTTGGTGAGTCTATATGACAGCTATAAATAATTTCCTTGGCTCTGCTTATTTCAATACTATGTTTAAGCAATTAGAGGAGAAAAGTGGAAACTGGAAATGAAGCTGGAAAGGTGAAGGTAATTTGAAAAACACAAGTCACCTAAGAAAAGCATTTAAATCAGTCAGGGATGAAGACACATTGAGTGGTACACATAACGGAAAGGAGGATCATGAGCTCAAACCTTTTTAATTCCAATTAAAACAATAGGATGGGGATGGGAGGGAAGGAAGGAAGAGAAAAGGAGAGCCAGGCCAGCATCAGCTCCATTTGCTGATAAAAAAGGCAGAGAGAAAGAGAGCTGGCTGTGAAGACAGGCAGGCTAGGTGAGAAAAACAGGCAGGATAGCTAGCGTTCTAAGGTAATTGGCTTGGCAAGCATGCGGAAGAGGAGCTATTATGCCATTAAATAAAAAGAGACTAGGCAGGATTTTGTTTACAAAAAGCAATGGAACAAAACATTGCACTTGGCACCGAGAGCAGCTGAAAAAAGGTGGATCTGGGAGAGAGGGCTTGTGCCCCAGCTGCATTAACCATAGCCGAGAAAGCAAGACAGAGCGCACCACAATGGGCTTTATTAACCCTGCCTCATGTGCCAATTTTATTTCACATGGACATATTCTATCTTAAGAGAAATGAGGGGCGTAGGGAGGATGGATGACTCATTAGATCAAGGGACAGAAAAATAGATGCTGGGCAGCACAGTCTGTTAAGGTCACTGAATATACCATAGACAGCTTGTGCTGCAACAGCTTTGCCATATTGTGTGGTTCTCTGAGGTTCACAGTAGCTATTGGCTAACAGGTTTTTGTTTGACTCTGATCTTCCAGAGATTGAGTAGTTTCCTGGTGGGTTTCATTGCAAAGCATTTCAACAGCAAGGGTCCTGTCGTCACAGTGCTCTTGCTGAACACATTCCAAGTGAATTTCACCAAGTAAAACTCACATACCCTACTGAGGTGTCTTTGATAATTCTATCAGTTTCAAAGAAGAAGTACAGCTGAAGGGAAGAGATACCTAGTATTGGATCAAAAAGGCCATAAAATACCAGTGAGATTTCACACTTTCATGTATTTGGGGAGAGGAAAATGCGTACAGAGAGACGAGAAAGTTCCTTTGATGATGGGTTGCACTGATAACAGACCATCTGGGATCACTTTGTGGACAGGTGGTAAGGGAGACCAATGTTGACCTTGCTTAAGGCTCTTTGATCTCTCAGCCCATCCAACAATGATAGATTAGCTAAGGGACCAAAGTGTAGAGGCCAGAGGTCACCAATTAACCTAAAAATATTGAAGTGATATTTGGCAAATGACTGAGATGTTTAAAGGTACACAGTACAACTGAACTAGTATGGATTTGTATACCAAGTTCTGAAAATTTCAGCTCTGGACAAGTATATTTCTGTAACTCTCTGGAAAAAGTTATTGTTCTCTAATTCTGCTGTAAGAAGGCAGATTTTCTAGTAGTAGGAGGTGACCTCATGCCATTTCTTTTTGAACCTTATAGGGAAGCAGCAGGACAGCAAAAAATGGGTGTTGTTATTTCAGGCAGAGGCCTTAAATTGTAAGGTGATCTCTTTTGCTTATGCGTAACTCAATAATATGGTTGTTGGACTAGCTCCATTGTGTAATAAAGTTGTACTATTTTGTTTTAATAGAGAGAAGTATTGATGATGGTGGAGGTGGTGGTGGTGACATCCTGCCCATCTGACAACCAATCTTAACTTGTAATATTACCTTATATTAACATAATTAAGAATTTATGCACCTGACTTTAAGTTTTGGCTGATCTAGTCACAGAGAAATGCCTGCTCAAATTATCACAGTTTCTACAACCTGTCGGGTAAATACAGACATACATATATATTGCACGAGAAAGTAGTTCATCGTGGCTGCAGTGACAAAGAGTGTGAGACCAAACTATGCCTTTGAAGTCTAGATGGTTGTTCCTCACTTGACAGAATCTTTGGACCAAACAGACACTGCATTAAATGCAGGCATGTGTTTAACAAGCCTGGCTTTTGTGTTTTAAATAGTAGCCAAGCTGGGGGAAGGGAAAAAAATCAGAAGTGGAACTTGAATGTGTGGGGAAAGTAGCTTCAACCCTTTCCTTAAAAACCTTTTCTTTAAACTGGACCAGGCCCCATTGCCTTCTAAATCCAGCCCGCAGAAGGTCCGGGAATCAGCATGTTTTTACATGAGTGGAATGTGTCCTTTTATTTAAAATGCATCTCTGGGTTATTTGTGGGGCCTGCCTGGTGTTTTACATGAGTAGAATGTGTGCCTTTATTTAAAATGCATTTCAGGGTTATTTGTGGGGTATAGGAATTCGTTCATTTTTTTTCTTCCCAAAATATAGTCTGGCCCCCCAGAAGGTCTGAGGGACAGTGGACCGGCCCCCTGCTGAAAAAGTTTGCTGACCCCTGTTTAAACAATTAATTAATTCTCCAGTCCATATAAAGATTTTCCCCAGCTGCTAATGGCACCAATGGAATCCTCTCTAATAGCAGCTTCAAGAGGTTATCTTCATCAGGGCAGTGGCATGGGGGGAAGAGGTAAAGCCCCCCCCCCCTAGCATTCTCTAGGAAGTAATTTGGGGCCATTCTTATACTCTGTCAATCAGGAAGTCAGAGACTCCAGTGATGGATAGATATCCTACCAGCTAGAGGAGAAGTCTATTTCTGAGGAGGATTGTTATTTAGTGAGAGAACAGAGGGCTTCTCACTGTTCGAAGGACTATGTATGGGTTTTGAATTAAGGGCATGCAAGGTTGTAGATAGGGATGTGCAGTGGTTCCCAATTAGCTAAGAAGAACAGACCCCGTTTTTCAAAAGCCAAGAAATATCTCTGTGGTGATTTTGTTATGTGAACTGTGCCACCAGATCCTCCAACATGTCCCAGCGCAAAAACGGGATGTGCATCTCCTGTGTCACACTCCCACAGAGTAATGTGACCTGTGCAAGAGCACGGTGGCCCAAAATGCACAATTTTGGGTGCCATGATATTGTGCATCTTTGGGTACTGTGATCTCACATGAGAGCACAGCCCCACAAAGCAGGATGTCCCAGATGTTGATGGGTATGCCACATCCCCCCTGGGTGGATTACGTGGACCCCCTAGAAACCACTGTGATAGAGTAAAACACTATCTCCATTTATCATGGGTTTGGATTAAGATTCTTTAGCTTTCATTTTCCTAAGCACTGATGTGTTAATCTGTTCATCAACAAACAGCCTCTTGTTCTCAGTCTACAAAAGCAAGTAACCCTGCCTTAAATTCTTTTTAAATATAACGCTTCTAATCCAGACATGGCAACCCCTACCTTTGCCTTCAAATAGTCCATTTCTCTGCCATCTAGAAAGTCTGCATTTTGACATTAGACACCACCCCACAATCTTTTCAGACAGTTATCGAAATCTCATTTCTCAAATGCTGTAATTTTCAGAACTCTGTATACAGGATGAATTGTTCAGACTGGCACTGCAGCAAGAAACTGGGTGTTTTACAAGCCAATATAGCACATTTGGAGAACATATATTCAATATTAAGTATACATTTAGCAATAAACTTGCCTATTAAGTAGATTAAATTGGAGAGTACAGTATGAACTCTTTTGCTCCTGCCCTTTTGCTCCTGCCTCTACAGTTTCTTGAAGAGGTTGCTAGCCATAGTTTTCTTTTGCTTTCCCCCTCTAACTGCACAGAAAGGTATAAATTGATTTGGAATCCAATAATAATAATAATAATAATAATAATAATAATAATAATAATAATAATTTGCCTGTGTCATGTGATCATAGGCTAATAAACACTCCATAGATTTCCAATCAAGTAGGCAGAACTACTTGGTTCCTCTTGTGGGACCATCTGCACAGGCTACCTTGTCTTAACAATAATTCAGAAGCATCTCCCATCCCCCAGTGTATAGTACTGGGGTCTTCTCTTCTAACGCCACTGGTGAAGAACAACTCCAATCCACAGCCACAAAATACAGGAAGAGGAGGTGGCTGCTTTTAACTGTGACTAAGTTCTGGGGAGAAAGGCAGAACATTAGAAAGTGTTTGTTGAGAACTAGAAAATAAGTACAGTAGTACCTTGGTTCTCAAACGTAATCGTAATCCGTTCCAGAAGTCCGTTCCAAAACCAAAGTGTTCCATAACCAAGGCATGCTTTCCCATAGAAAGTAATGCAAAATGGATTAATCCATTCCAGACTTTTAAAAACAACCCCTAAAACAGCAATTTAACATGAATTTTCTCTATCTAACAAGATAAAATGAAAGCAATAAATAATGTACTGCAGTCACACAATCAATCAATCAGTCAGTAGCTGAACTGCGTTCCTCACAGTCACAAAAACAAAAAAAAAGAGCTGCAAAAACAAAAACACAAAATAAATAGCAAAAACAGCCAGACCCCAGCGTAACACAGAAAATGGAAGTGTGGTACTCAAATAAGAAGCGCAACACTCAAATCTTCAGCATAACACTCAAAACGGAAGTGTAGCACTCAAATTGGAAGCGTTACACTCAAAACAGAAGTGTGGAACTCAAAGCAGAAGCAAAGCACTCAAAATGGAGCACGTTTGACTTCCAAAAAAAGTTCGCAAACCGGAACACTTACTTCCGGGTTTGCAGTGTTTGGGTTCCAAGTTGTTTGAGTAACAAAGTGTTTGAGAACCAAGGTACCACTGTAGTTTTTGAGTAGTCCCCATCAATTCAGGTTTGCAGCTAGTTTTTAAGATCCTTTAATGGTCACTTATTATTTGTGCATTACTTTTATAATAAATTAAAGCAAACAATTATAAGCATCTATGGAGTACCAGGGCAGACTTGAACATTGTCAGGGAAGGAAAGTTCAAGAGAAATCCAGCATCTAGGATCTTGAATGGCTCCTAATGGAACATAGCTGAGACTCCAACCTTTACCCCATATACAACCTGCCTCAGCCAAGACTTGCACTTTTATGCTGAGAAAGCATAAAGCCTTAATAATGAATAACTCTGTGTCTTCCTTACTCAACGCTGAAGAGATCCACAGTACTTTATAAATTTTCAATTGCAGCTGATTCCGATCCCACTGGGAGTGCCACTGCAGCCAGCATCTTGCTCAGCTGTAATGAAGTCATAGCAATAATGCAATTTCAATTAGCCATGTACATCATAACATGCGCATGTAGGCGACAGGAGGCAAGAACAGTGGCAGTTATTGGACTCTTGTCTCTGTTCTGCAATTGTAGAAACTTTCTTTTATTGGGGGATTCGGTGCTATTCGAGCCTGAATAATTTCAGAAGTAGACAGGTGACTGGAGGAGAAAACAACTTGGTGGACGACAGAGAGTAGACCCAGACAAAGAAGGTGAAGAAAGAAGATGAAGAGGTGAGTCCCCGTCAAGTACCAGCTAGAGGGCTGACTCTGTTGACACTTTAGGATGGGGTGGAGAACCTCTCTCTGTCTGAGGGTCACCTTCCCTTCTGATCCACATGTCAGTGGTGGGTAAGGACAGAGGAAAACGTGAGCAGACCACTGAACCAAATGTTACATTTGTACTGTAGGCTAGTTCCTACACACACCACTCTACCCTCCATGCAGAACATCAAGAGGCATTATCAAAGTTGAAGGACACATTTCAGCTAGGCAAAAGCTCACAGGGAGGATGGCTGGTGAGATGTGTGGCCTGGGGACAGTGCTGAGGGCCAGACACAGAGGCCTGGAGGAGCACAGTCAGCTTCTGGGGCTGGAAGCTCCCCACCATGGCTTTAGGATATAGACAATAAGCAGTCATCTCTCTGCAGGATAAATTCTCCAGTCTTGGGACAACAAGTGTGTGTAAATTTGTGCCGGCGCTAGATTTCCAATGCTGAATTGAACTCAAATGCCAGGATCCCATTGTATATAACCCCCTGTAAAATTCATTATGCAGAAACATCACTGCTGTTCCTGACTTGGCTGTAGAATGTGATCTGTTGACATGGCTTACAGACCCCAGGGATTTTACTCTAGTGAGCAGCTCTCAGTTGTTGGCTTTCTACCAGCATGAATCAAGCTGCACCTGAGCAGAACTTGTCCTCTTCCCACCCTCGCTGATTTCCTGCTGGAGTTCTCCCTGTCATTCAGCTTGATACAGTTTTCTTCCTTTATGGCTATCTGTCAAGATTCCCCTCTCAGGCATTCTATGCTCATCCAAGTGGAACATAGTCTTGAATCATATTCAGATGAAGAACTCCAGTGCTGCCATGCTCTATCAGTGCACTTGACAAGTGCTTTTGGATACAGTTGTGGTTCATACACTTTATGGTGGGACAATGCAACTGAGAGAGCTAAATCATGTCAATCACATTAAGGAGGCTATGGAAATAATATTTTCCACCTAGACATTGTGCATGCGCACATTCTGCCTCTATATCTCTCTCCTGCATTGACTTGCATGCCTAACAAATGTGCGTAATT
The DNA here is from genome assembly GCF_964234715.1 of Podarcis melisellensis. Taxonomy (NCBI): domain Eukaryota; kingdom Metazoa; phylum Chordata; class Lepidosauria; order Squamata; family Lacertidae; genus Podarcis; species Podarcis melisellensis. The sequence continues at coordinate 51,698,775 of NC_138528.1, forward strand.
TTCAAATACACCTACTAGATATGGCAAGCAGAACTTTTCACAGGAAAACATTCCCCTGGATTTATCCAAGACCCAAGGAAGCCTCTGAAATAACTCATGTAAAAATGAAGGCAGGGCTGGATGATTATCCAGTTTTGAAGCATATTATATTATTGTTCCAACAATCATTTCATTTTTTATTATTCCAAGTTATGTTTACAATAATAATGTTAAATACCATGTTGCAGAAATAGGGTGGAGCATGCTAAATTAATCATTATGCCAGTTAAAGAAACTATGGTTTACTGAAATGAGGAAGAGTGCTGGTTTATGATACTCAAATTGTGCCTGCCCCTCTATGACATCCTCTTTTATCACAAACACACACATATACAGTGGAACCTTGGTTTTTGAGCATCACGGAAGCCAAACGTTTTGATTTTCAAACGCCAAAAACGCCAAAAAAGAAGTAATTGCTTCCGTTTTCAAACACGCCTCGGAATTCGAATGGCTTCCGTGGCGTGTTTTTCAATTTTCACCATTGAAATTGAAATTCTCCCTTTGTGCCTCAGTTGTCGAACGTTTCGGAAGTTGTACCGTCTTCCAGAATGGATTACATTTGACAACCGAGATACCACTGTATATCAAAGCTTTTCATTTTGTAGCCTTTTCTCATAGGGCAGTCTCTCCAGCCCATGATCATTTTAGATGCCCTTTTCTGAACCTTCAGTAACAAGCATCATGCTTTCTAATGGTTGTTAGTATGGTGAACAAAGAGAAGGGAGGCATTTTACATCAATATGGTTCATAGAATTTCTGAGAAAAACTGATTAATATGAGAAATTAAGTACTATTCTTAGTGTCAATTTATTAAACTATTCAGAGTTCAGGTCCCAACCTTGGAAAATTCTGGCTCTCACTAAACCAGTTTTTCCTCCATGCTTTCACTTGGCATGTATGTGCTGTGCTTATTACCTTTCTATATAATTTTAGAGCAATATGCTAAATATATATATTTGAATGGAAATTACTACATCCTCTGCTGAGACTTAATATAGATTGGTGAGACATTTGGTTAAAATGCAGAAGAAAACATTTCATGAATACACATAATAAAACCCATGAATACCCATAATAATAATCGTGGGGAGGGGGAAGAGTGGTCCATTTCAGATCTAGCAATCCTACACAAGTACCGCAGGAGCATGGAAGTGCCACAGGGCTTGCAGCCTAGCATCATTCATGGGGAGACACTAGCCGTCTTAACTGAGATATGAATAAACCTTTCGTCCACACATGTAAGGCATTTCACTTCTTCCACTGGCAACAATCAATGCAGGAAGTCTCTAAGTATAGTTCCCCTTCACATCCTGTCTGGGAAAATAGAGTGAGGAATTCAACACATTAAGGTGATCATTCCATCAGGGCAAGCATTTGAGCTTGCCAGATGGCATGATCCCCCCACTTGCTGTTCTGAGAGTATTCCTGACCCAAGTGAATTGAGGGGGACATAGGGGAGATGGAGAAGCCCTATTGCAGAAGTCCTTGTGCAGTGCAGGGCTTCCACAGGGCTCATTCGTTGACTCCTGCTCCCAGTTATCAGCTTCAGAAGAAGCCAGGATATGAAATCAAGCTGGTAACTATTTGAATAAAATGGGGAGACTATGGTTAATTAGAGACTTCTTTTCTTGATTGCTCATGATATGAAGTGAGGAGCAAAGGGGCTGGGGCTGGGGCTGGGGATGCCCAGTCATATTTCAGCTTATTAAGATATGATTATTTCAAGCAGGTCACTGTTTGAGCAAAGGCTGCTGGCATCACGTAGGGCTTGTTCACATGGTTGTTGTGATTCGTACAGTTGCAGGGCTCAAAATAACGTCCACAATTGTGTGAACAAATTGCAGTAGTCCCAGAGTTCTCACAAATGGAGTATTTGGAGAAAGATGCTGCTGAGCAAGGGGATTTATGTGGTGCAGAACCAATAGTCCTCCTGAACAGGACAGAGAGCACAGGCAAAGCTACCTTTCTCTCAGGCTCTGCAAGCAACATATTGGAAAAGGAAGACAGCATGCATGTGCCTGACGCAAAATTCCTCTAGCTCCAAACCTCTCCGAGTCTAACCTCAAACATTTTGTGGGCTATTAATTTAACCCCCACCCCCAGGTCCCACCCAATTAACCTCAAGGCTCAATGAGGACTGAGGTTGTCACCTCATTTCCGAAGCTGCTTGTGGAGAAAAACAGCTGGATATATCCAGCTGGTCTTAAAAATGAAGGAAAAGGCCAATTAAAAGGAAACCTGCAGAGGTTTTCTTTAAAAAATAAGTGTTGGGGAGGGAGAAAAGTAAACAAGAGATGAGGCAGAAAGAGGTTAACAGCAAAAGGAAAAGAGTCTTTTGGAGGAAGTGTCTTTAAATAAATGTTTGTTTTATGGGAGTTAGAGTAAGCAAACTTGGCGAGGATGAGGCTGTCTGTTGGACAGTGAAGTGGGGAAAGCCACTTGAGAACTGAATCAAGGGGAAATGGCAGGGCCTGCACTGGCTGTGGCCACATATGGGAGATGCCAAGGTTTGTGGCAGCCTGTCCAAATACAGCCACTAACTCTTTCTGCTCTGTCTTGGAGCTTTCTGTAGACTTTATATACACCAGCCAACACATTTAGGAAAATATATTTTACAGTTAGAACAAAGATAGGGGCAATGGGTGTGAAGCATTTGCAAGGTAGGATTGGTTGATAGGACTAGCTCTCCCTGGCCCTCCACAAGTTCTTCAATTCAAATGCATTTGGAGGGGGGTGGATTGTGAGGGAAGAAAAAGTTAAAAGCATCCCTCTCTGCCTGCTGGTCCCTCTTGCAAATGAGACCCTGCACTAGTATTACAAGGGCAACATGGGGTTAGGCTCCCCAGTGTTTCTTTATGAATGTGCCGTTCCACCCTGTAATGCTCAAATTTCAACTCATGGCCTTGTGCTAGTTGTAGGCATGTGCGAATGTTGTTAATGTGAAACAAAAAGCCACAGAGAACCATGTTTTAAATGGAATTAATTAGCCGATATAGGTTTTACATTTGAAATACATATGCTGACCTACCACATTGAGTCTTCTGAGAGCGTCAAATGTTGTGGCATTTCTGAAGTTATGTGAGTGTGTGGGCCAGATGAAATTACCTCAGAGTGCAGGCAGGGTCATGTGGACACAGTCAGATATGCTGCTCCCAGACCATTTAGGGCTTTTAATAATCAATACCTTGACTTCGGGCTGGAAACAAAGTGGGAACTAGTGTAATTGATGTAATTTCTGGATGACATGATTAGGGATGGAGCAATCTGTCAATTTACGTTTATCTACGTTTATCATTTTTCCAATCTTCATTTCATCACTATTCCACATGAGTTTGTGATTGTTTTGAGGTGGTGGGGTCCTCATGAAAATTTGTGAGCATTTTAATAATCTGTTTTCCCCAACATCCACTTTTTTTGCAGGCAATTTTGCATAATGTAGTGATTTCTGCAAGCGATTCTACCTAGTATAATGCATTTTTAATGTTAGATGCCACTTTCACTAAAATGCACATATTCCCAATACATATGCATTTGTTTAAAAAAAACATAGATCAATTTTTGGAGAAGAGCAAATTTCAAAGGACAGTTGGATTTGGGTTCACATATGTTTTAGACATTGTGACTTAGGTAGGATCACAGGCTTTTGATCCTCAAAGCTGGACGAGGAGCCCCACCAATTTTCCGTCAGTCCCAGAGCCTTTGCTTTCTTAATGGCCCGTTACTTTCTCTTTTGTTCTCTTAATGGCCCATCTCCAGGTGAGCTCCTGAGCACAGGAAGCTGGGTCCAGGAATTAGGAGTCTGGTTTAACTCCCCAAGCCTTGATTAAATTCTAACACTTACTAGACCCAGGAATTTAAGGGGGTCTGGCACCCCCAAACTCATATTAATCTGAATCCACTGATTTCAGACACTGGTTCAGGACCTACACAGCATTCCTGAAATCAGTGGAAGTAGAACACCCTTAAAATTGGGAAAATTTTCCTACTAGTTTCTTGTAAATGTTTTAAAAAAGCATAGGGGATAAGACAGAATTATAGAATTCCCTAAACCAAATGCCATGGGGCCCAACAGCAGTTCCCCAAAACTAGACTCCCTCTAGGGAAAGAGACATTTCCTCTTCCAAAGACACAATGGCTGCATTCTCTGCTCCAAACAGTCATTCAGACATATCTTCAATATAACAGACCCCTTTCCTCCACATAAATATTGCGTGTGGAAAATAATAGGTATTTTGTTGGTATGCATTTTTGAGGCTTCTAACTTCCTTTTTGAAGAAGAAGAAGAAGAAGAAGAAGAAGAAGAAGAAGAAGAAGAAGACGAAGAAACAACTTTGTCAGGTCATGTCCAGGTAAAGTTTGACAGAAGGAACTATCTTTGAATTTCCTTAAACATTTTCTTTCTTGGCAGCTGATAACTCGGCATGCTCAGCAAGTATTTACCCCCTAAGTGGATAAAAATATTCTGGAATTACCGAACTGGAAATCACAGTTATAATAAAGTGGAAATGATCCCTTTGGGTGAGGCAGGCCAGCTGTGTCATTACCAGGCCTGGGCGGAACCCTCAGAGAGACCATTATACCATCAGCTGAGCAATTAAAAGGGCTCTAACTGCACCCGCCGTAATCACAACGCTAAACTGGGCCTGGTCTGCCTAAGAGTCCAAGTTGTAATCTCAACAAATGGCTCTGTGAACAAATGCCTGACCACATTTGACAAAGGGAAGTCGCTATCCGTGCATTGTTTTACAGTTTCAGTTCCTATCTTATGCAAGCAAGGGGTCCGCTGAACGACAGCAAGTAAATGGTGTTGGCTGTAAAGTCCCACAATTTTAAAAATAGAATTGATAATATTAAGTTCTTTAGTATATGCTTAGTAGGTACACCTTCTTAAAAAGGTGACATAATACAGTCAAAACAATGCTTATCAACATGCCAAATTGGATATGACAAACTATAACAGGGACAGCTGGAAACCTGTTTCCAAGAACAAACAAACTCAGTGCACATTGGCACAATTGATCCAAGCAAACACTGTGGCACCTATTCTAAAGTCATTTCCCCTCTTTGCTGACCTTCCAAGTGTGTCTCTTTAATGATCAAGTAAGTAGGTCCTTATCCTGCTGTTTGCTGCAACCATTCCTGCCCTGGGACAAAATGGGAGCTGCCTGCCCTTGAATGTTCCTCTGAGTCTTGATCCATTACTAGTACCGTTGCTGTTGTTGCAACAGAACAGAACTCCATAAGGTAACATTGTGAAATTTCTTGAGATACAATATAATGTCGTTTGGTTTTCCTGGATGCAGCTTGCTCATTTATCTCAGTGTAAGATGCGGGCTTATTTAATGAGGTATCCAGGGCTTTTCTTCAGTCTGGCACCTCTCTGGTGGGCTCCACTGCCATTTTTAGAGAACGAGGGAGGTGTTCATGGTGATTTCCAGCACCTCATTTTCTAGAAAACAGCACTGGCAGTATCTACCTATTTTCATTGAGCAAATGTTGGCCTGCTGGCCAATATGGCCATGGGGAAAGTGGTGCCCCATTGAGATTTTGATTCAAGAATCACCGAGTGGCTCTCAGCAAGTCACATACATGCAACTCCCAATTTCTGTGTTTAAAACCAAACACAATACGAAAAAGGATGGCACCAGACACTCTAAGTTAACTCCATATCTGATCATTTTGATTTTAGTGTAGGACCACTCTTATACATTGTCTTGCTTTTATTTCGACTGTCTGCTGCATCTGGTATAAAAAAGAACCATGATGCAAGCCTGCTGCCTGTCTATTGATACTGAACTACGGGTATAGGGAGGACTCTCTGATTAAGGTTTGCAAGGTTTCAGGGCATGTTCTGAAGTTTGGGGATTTTAGCTTCCTTCCTGGGGTTAAACTCAGAGAAGCCAGGGAGCAAGCCATTTTCCAAGGGACCTACCCTCTGGGTTCTCCTAATTCTACTGCTAATCCAAGGCACGTTCTTCCTACATGTTCATCCAGTATCAGTGTTGAATTCATCCCCCTCTCTTTTTCTGTAGGGGAATGCAACTGAGAGGCAGACACTAATGCATCTATTAAAAATATCCATAAGAAAAACACAAGAAAGCGGGAAATAATCCACACATGTAATCAGTTTTAAAAGCCTTGAGATCTCCTGAGTCCAAAAGGGCATCACCCTTAAGCTCTCATCCAGGCTATGTTCCCTGAAACTCAGGGTCTGAGACTGGAAAGCTCTGGGTACAAAAGATGCAATTCTTTGTGGAACTGTGCCCATCTGCTTCTGGGTCTAGCCCCAAGTGTGCCACTTTATTACATTGGGAAATGTGGGTAGCAACGTGTTGCACTGAAGTGCTGCTGAAATGTACTCATCTCGTAATGAGAAACAGACATGTACAACATACCCTCCAACATGTTGAGTGCCCCAAACCGGGACATGCATGTTTCTGTCCATGCTCCCATGCAAATGACACAACCTGTGCAAGATCACTTTTTTCAGGGCCATGCTCTCACAGTGCCCCAAAACACACATTTGGGGGTACTATGTGAGATCATGGCCTCAAAAAAAGCACTTTTTGAGGCCGAGATCTCAACACAAAAGCATGTGATATCACAGCACCCCAAATGGCAGCTGTGCTCTCATGGGATAATACAGGTTGTCCCGTTTTTCCCCAGGACACCTGCTGAGTATGGTACAAACTTTGTGTCCCTCTGTTTTGTTTTGACCAAGATAGGACATTGAAAAATCCCCAATACTTGGGAGGGAAGAGAGGAGAAAATCATAGCATGGACAAAGCCTGGGGAGTGCCTTTTTTGGCAGAAGCCAACCTCCTGCTTTGAACTATACAACTCTCTTCCAGTGCATCCGCAGTTATGGGAAACATAAGCCCTATGAGCCTGCACCACAGCAGTAACCTAATTGTCTCTCCGTATTACCGGGGCAATAGCTTTCCCTTGCATGTATTTGTGCCATCGTCTCCCCAGCTCATCGACAAACACTGCTTTCCTTCCTCCCCAGCTGGTGTTCTGGTTCCCTCCTGCCATGCAATATGGCAGCATTGTGGTAGCTTACATTTTGAAATTGCTCTGTTTGCCTTGGCATGGAGGAGGCTGCTGCTATGCAAGCAGGGGGAGGGGAAAGGGAGCTGCTGATTCACCGCAGCTGTTTAAACAACCCATTCACCTCTGCTGCCTCCTTTTCCTTCCGAAAGACCAGCTCAGCCATTCAAGGCCAGGCTGCTGCTTGCGTTCCCTGCATCTCAGTACAGCAGCATCAGCTATAGCAAATTCTTTGGCAGTCTCTTTCCAGCCAATATCCTTTTTATCGCAAAGCATCTGTTGCAAGCATTGTAGAGTTCAGGGATAGCAGAAGCCCTCTTTTGTCTTTCAGCCCCAAGCTGAAGGACCACCGGGCCAGACTAGAACCTTGAACCTTTTCAGAGGTTCCTATCTATCAGGTGGTCCAATGAAACCCATCTGCTAATAGAGAATGCACACAAACATGCTGAAAAAGGCCAAGAAGCTTATAAAACCTCTGTCTGCCAGCACAGAAAAATCTGCACAGCTTTCCTGGTGCTCTCACTTGACCACTAAAATCCTCTGTTAGTTCCAAGCTTTTTGTTTACTTGTCCAACTCCATCTTCTTCTCACTCCCATTGGTCTCTTGCAAAGTTTTAACATGTGTAACACAGAATTTCTAACTGTAGGTTCAGCTTTAATCTGTGGCATGCAGTTAAAAACATGGATTACTGGATTCCCCAGGGTCCTACTAGATGCAAATGCTATACACATAGGTGCATTTTAAGTCACCACTACACCGTATCTGTTTCCATCAGAACCTTTCTCAATTTACTTAACAGAAACCTATGTGGTTTCCTACGGCTGCACTGGCATGATACATTTGTCCAAGAACATGCTTTATAGCAGCATCTCATGAACAAATACACAGCTACTGTGGTAAACCACAACAGCCCAATCTAAAACCACAGGAGTGGTTCATGGGCCGTAAGTATGTTGTCACACCTACAATTACAGGTGAGGAGAAAAATGTGCCACCCATTAGATGGCTTATCCAAGGATATAAACTATTAAAACTTATATTCCTGAGATCTTAAAACAGGAAAGACACTGCTCAGAGGGGATGCATTAGTTGGTGCTCCTGGGATTGATCACATTATGCAAAGGACATCACCGATTTTGTTGCCTTCCTTTAAGTGATGCTTTGGCAGAGTCTGGTCTTTCTATCCTGAGAGAAAAAGAAGGGAAAAAGTGATAGCACTTTTGTCTCCACTATCAATAATGGAAAGGCGGCTTGATTGCCAAGGGTTCACTTCTGAACTTGCAAACTCTGACCCTGAGCCAAGTCCCCTGGCAAGGGATACCAGAGAGTTTACAGCTCAGATGATAATGCAGACAAAACATATATATTATCTGTATGGCCATGCTACTTAAAAGCACTTCGTGGTGTTCAGAAATTCCCTCTTTCAGACTAAACCTGGGAAACCAAGTTCTGTCCATTTGCAGCAGAAGCTGCCTGTACATTTGACAAGCTGCTGTGATGCAAAAAGTACATCCTTCTCCCAAGTACTGGAGCAAGTCTTTTAAAATTGATTTTCTGTGTTGTTTTAACCTAAGGGGATGATACACTGTTGAAAGAGTAAATATCCAAACAGTGCATAGCATTTGTTTAAAAGCTGGACACTCTACCTAAAACATAAGCAAGATATGTCGCATAAATTCCAGAGCTGATGCAATTAAGTTCATCTGTCCAATGCACTGGGAGGGCAGGGAAAAAAGCTAGGTTCATACTGCAAGAACACACCGTGGTGTGTCTTCTTTAAAGATATTCACCCTACATGAAAGTGATGAAGAAGGAAGCCTAAAGCCCTATGGGCGCAGTCTTGAAGATTATGAAGCCTGTTGGAATCCCAGACAGGAATAGTTGAATAACACAAGCATGAAAATGTGTTTCAATGTTAACCCTAGAAATCCACTTGTCAGGAGAAAAGAAAACCTTGCTAAACCACGCCCCCTTATTCCTCTCCACCCTAAAGAGTCATCTCCAAACTTTTTGCAGCTTCAGAAGTACTTCAGTGTCTGACAATATTGCACCCTATCCTGCTGTGCAGTGCTGTTCTGTGCTGCTGTCTTCTTATTCTCACATGGGCTGCTTTTGTGGTTTTAATTTTTTTAATTGTACTTGTTGTAGCTGTCATATTTTTTGTAACATATTTAGAGAAGGGCAAACTAAAAAGTACAACCAACCAATCACTATCACACAGACTGAGCCATAAACCTCCTTACCCAAGACTTAAGATGGCACAGTACATTTATTGGGACACTTCAGCTACAAACAATGACTGAAGTGGACTAGCTTAGATGTTCAGAACATAAATCCAAAAGCCAGCAATAAATAAGGAATGCTCTATGACCAGGCTGGTAGTAACCCTGCTCTCTCATGTGCTCTTTAGAAAGGGCAGAGCAGCAATTGTGATATGTTCTTGTGTTGTTTTGAGTCACTTTTATGAAAATAGCAAATAATAATAATAATAATAATGATAATAATAATAGTAATAATAATAATAATAATATAGTACAAGTGTTCTTTATCCACAGCAGTTCCATAGATTAGGGCAGGAGTCACCAACTCACAGCTCATGGGTGCATAGGATCCCACAGAGGTCTTCCCCGGCACCCACAGGGTCTCTCCCCCCGTCCAATTCATTCTATTACAGCCAGTAGAAGAGGTGGTGTGCACTTGGTTGTGGTGTGTGTGTGTGGTGCCCATTACAGTTTCTCACTGGCCTAGAAAGACTGGCAACCTGTTGGATTCCTGTCTCTGCACGTGTAGCCACACTACCTGTGTTATAAAATACCTACCTTTCATGCACAGAGAAATTGTATTGTTGAAAACAGCCTCAGGTTAATTGGATTACAAACTGTGCACTGTTGCAAGAATCAGATTATTAAATGCCATTCTTCCTCCCCCCGCCCCCCAAAAACAATGAAATGCAAAGTGTTTCAGCTAGAAACAGCAAAATTACCTGAACTTTCTAAGCATCTTGGTGGGCTTGTCGAAACAAGAATGCTTTTTTTTTTTTGCATGCGTCAAAAAAGTGTACAGTGAAGGCACCTGCTTGATCTCAGTGGTATTCTTCAGCCAATGTGCAGTTGCACTCAACTGTGTAGTACATCAGCTAATCCAGTGAGAAAGCTATAGTAGAGGAGGTCAAAAAGCATGTAGAGTCTGAAGTAAGCATTTATGGCTCTTATTTTCATCACCTTCACTTGATAAAAGAGACACAGGGGAAGGCATATTTGTGGAGTCATGGCTGGTAATTGTAAAAGGAGCTGCTGGCTTCTTTCTGTTAGAGGAAACATATCAGGCTTACAAGACAGGCAAGAATTATCAGCACAGGCCAAAAGCCCATCCTACGCCCCTGGAATCAATGCATCCCCTGTGAATCTCCAGTTTGGGAAAACCTGGCTTCATTCCCTTAATCCTGACATGGAGAGGGAAAGTGAGCTGGAAGCAGAGATCTTCTGCACAGGAAACAGACCAGCAGCTGCTGGGCCTGGATGACATACACTCATATGACAGAACCAGGAAGCTATGTGGGATATCCTCCTGTCCATAAACAGGAAGCCAGGACCACACATCACTGAAATTTTATTGGGTCCTTTCCGGGTGACTTAAAGAAAGGCCATTGTTTTTCATTCCGAAAGCAGTAGGAATAGTGTGGGCAACATTTTCCAGCCTGAGGATTACATTTATCAGGAGGTACCTGCTGGAAGATAAGCATGAAGACATGGAGCGATGGATGAGTCTCTTGCCCTTGTGCAGTAGGCTACTTTCCAGTCAGAGACACCAGCTTGGGAGGGCGATTGAGTGGGGAAGTCAATATTGCTTGGTTGAAAACAAAATGTCAGGAGGAGCCAGCCAGAAGTGGAGCCAAACTCGGTGGCTGCATGGCTCAATGGCCAGTGGCTCCTCTTCCCCCTCTTGGCGCCAACACCGGCAGGAGGCTGGTTTGACCTTCCTTCCCCTCCATGGCAGGAGGAGAAGGAGCCGGCTGCTGGAGGCAGGCCGCATTTGGCTCTGAACCTTGGCTCCATGCTTTTGGGGCATTGGGAGGCACCCCTACCCCAAAAATATGGGAGGACAAAAGGGCTGGCCCCAGGAGCTTCTACACACACACACACAGAGAGAGAGAGAGAGAGAGAGAGAGAGAGAGAGAGAGAGAGAGAGAGAGAGAGAGAGAGAGAGTGTCAGTCTAAGGTTTCCCAGCTCTGCAGTAGTGGGTGTTCCCTGCTTGGGATCAGTGACTCTCTCAAAGGAGCGTGCTTTTCAAAACTGGAGCATTTATGGAATGGGATTTTCTCTGGCAAAACTGGGAAACATACGCAGGAACACACACATGTTAGAAAGTGTGTTTTTAAAACTTTAAAATGCCAATTTTCAATTAACAGTTCAAAATTAGGAATTGATGTTTGTTAAGCCTCCTGCTCTTCTTGTAACTAGGGAATTTTGATTTTGTTTACCTTTTTATCAGAAGCTACATAAGTCACTGTTCCTGAACTAATGCACAAATGGAATATATAGCTATCCTTCGAAATCCACTCTTCTCCAAATCTCAAAATGCCAAAGAATGTGTGCCACCCAGACAATGTGTACATATTAAGGAACAGGATGCTTAAAAATGCAATTGTTGGTGAAAAATAAGCTACAAATATGTTATCACATATGAGAAAATGCTTGCGTAAATGTATATATTAGTTAAAACTGCCTACAAAAATGTGTTTATTTACACTAAAATGTTCTTGGGTGTTTTCTTTAAAGAATAACTGCTGCAAAAATGTGTGGAGCTGAATGTAAGATTGGAAAAACAAGAAACTGTAACATGGACAGTAGCATGGACAGATTTGCCCACCCCTATTTGAATATTGGGCTTTGGGGAGCAAGTCAATATATTATTAAAAACTAAAACAGGCTCTAAAAAGTGAGAGGAAAGTTTATGCTTCCTCTCACTGATAACTCAGGCTTCCTCTCACATTTGTTAAATGGAAAGGGTGTCCTTTTGACTTTTCAGCTTAGGTGCAAAAACCACAGAGGCTGGCGCATGGCCTTTGAACGAAGAAGTGAAGGAGGATGAATCTGGCTCCACATGGATTTAAACTGGCTAAGATATGTGATCCTAAGTTTCCATTATCACACAGACACTTTGTTTAAATGCATTCATTTGAACCTCTCTCAGCTAGCACAGACTTCACTTGTGGTTTTGCACATTGGTTTTGAGGAACTCTTGTCAACAAGACCATTTCTCCTAACCGCACGTCTGTGGTTTTTGTTTGCTGATAGCACTTCTTACAAACAGCAGATCCTCCCGGGCAGAAAGACAGCCCCAAATGGACGCTCAACCAGAAATGTTATCCCAAGTGCAACTAAGTTTACATTAAGCTTTGGCAGGATGGAAACTTGATGTCTGCAGAGGTTGGGCCAGGAGCTTATTTTGTTGAGTTAATGCAACCCAGCATCACCTCTGGTGAAAGACAAAGCTCAGCATATGAAGAAGAAATCCTGCCCCCCCCATTCCCTATTATCTGCCTCTCTGGAATAGCATTGCTTGGGATACTTTGCATCCTTAAGACACTATTAGTAATTTAAACCAGGGTGGATAAATAAATAAATAGGATCTGCTTGTTTTGTTTTTAAATTGTTTTGGATTTAAAAGTTATTCATTCATTTATTTTGAGTGATAAATGTTATGGCCGATATCCAACTAAACAGTTCCATTAGCACAAGGTCCCTACATGACCTCTCAATATGTTCATGACCAGCAAATTTCTAGGGGGTGCTGGGAGGAGGTGGCGAAAATTCATTGCACAGCTTAAAAGACCTTGCTTTAGCAGCACTGTTTAGTTAGATGCCACCTCATTTTTCTCTTTAAAATAACTGGCCTAATTTTAATCTTTTGGATATTAGCACATTAGCCCTACAGTTAATTTCTACACTGAGGCAATGCTTCTAAGAGACATTGCAGCCAATGAGGTTTTTCTATGTAAATGAAGAACCAGTCTGAATACTTACACTTTGCCTATCAAGAAAAAGGAAATGCATTCAAAATGTATAAAGTGCAACAAAGTGATGCAAACAAGGCTTGGTTTTAGGACTGAAACAACAGTGGAACCAATACCCTGTTTAGTTGTGAATAAACAAGTTTTAGTGGTCAGATCTGCACCATTGACTAGAAAATATACACAGGAAACTTGATTTAAATCAGAGTTTTAAAAATCAGTGTTTTTCCTTGCCGATTAAAATCATGCCCTGTCTGAAACACAAACATAACTATTGAATAAAGTTATAGTCATTTGCCCTCGCTTGCAGCTCCCTATTCTGTTGTTGTCTAATGGTCCCCCCCCCCATGTTTGTGGAAGTGTCTTTATCTTCCTACAACATTCCTTTATATACATGCTTACTTACAAGCAAGTAAGATAAGACACGGGTGGCGATGGGACGTCGGTGGTGCTGTGGTCTAAACCACTGAGCCTAGGGCTTGCCGATCGGAAGGTTGGCGGTTTGAATCCTCGCAACAGGGTGAGCTCCTGTTGTTCAGTCCCAACTCCTGCCCACCTAGCAGTTTGAAAGCACATAAAAGTGCAAGTAGATGTTTTTGTGCGCTGCTCTGGTTCACCAGAAGCAGCTTAAGTCATGCTGGCCACATGAGTCAGAAGCTGTCTGCGGACAAATGCTGGCTCCCTCGGCCTATAGAGTGAGATGAGCATCGCAACTCCAGAGTAGTCCACTTTACCTAACGGTCAGGGGTAAAAGGTAAAGGTACCCCTGCCCGTACGGGCCAGTCTTGACAGACTCTGGGGTTGTGCGCCCATCTCACTCAAGAGGCCAGGGGCCAGCGCTGTCCGGAGACACTTCCGGGTCACGTGGCCAGCGTGACATCACTGCTCTGGCGAGCCAGAGCTGCACACGGAAACGCCGTTTACCTTCCCGCTAGAAAGCGGTCCCTATTTATCTACTTGCACCCGGAGGTGCTTTCGAACTGCTAGGTTGGCAGGCGCTGGGACCGAGCAGCGGGAGCGCACCCCGCCGCAGGGATTCGAACCACCGACCTTTCGATCGGCAAGTCCTAGGCGCTGAGGCTTTAACCCACAGCGCCACCTGCGTCCCTAACGGTCAGGGGTACCTTTACCTTTAAGATATGCTGAGTTCAGTGTGTACTCCAGCCTTCATACAAATAATCTTATACTAATAGCAGACTCATTATTTGTCTATGAATCATAATATAGGCAAAAGGGTATCATCCATATACAAGAGGAAGATAATAGCAAACTTGAAGAAGCACAAAAATTTGAAGAAGCACAAAATATGAACAGCAGAACGCAAACTGAGCATGCTCAATGGTAGCAAATACTGGCTGTAATATGGTCATAGCTGGCAAGGTTTTCCCTTTTTTAAGGGAAATTCACTTATTCTGAATAGGATTCCTCACAAGAAAAGGGAAAAGTTGACAGCTATGAATATGGTATTGAGAAGAACCATGGAAAGAAAGGGGAGGGGGATTGAATAGGGCTTCCTATGAAAGGGCGTGACTGGCTGGAACCCTGGAAAGAAGCAGTCTAGCCTGCATCCCACTTGTTATGAACTGACATGAAGGGCAGTATTTCTGTTTTCCTAGAATAAATCATTTTCTCGATTTCTCCAGCTCAGGGAACAGTCATCTAGGGTGTTCATCACTCAAATAAATGCTTTCATTCAGAAGCAGTGTCTTCAATGGGTTTCTGACATCAGCATCCCCATAGAGAATGCTGCTACCCATTCCCTCGCAGGACATGCCTTACAGAAGGGGCAGGAGATGCTTCCAGGACATCAGATCTTAGCATGGTGTTTTGTTCGCACTAGTGGGCATGACAGAGGCATGTGGCGAAGATGAATACAAGCCTGGATTCGTTTCAATATTCCTGTACTGCAGCAAGATCTGCTTCCAAAGCCCCGTTGAGGTGCCATACACCCTGGCCAAATGTTCTGCCTCCTTTCCAGAAAACGGAAGAAGCAGGAGGGGGAAGTCAGAGGACAACAATATGATCACAGCATCCTGTGGGTGCCCTGTAAAAGGTGGGTGAACAAAGCATGGGAATTCTACAACAAATGGGGTAGCCGTCACCAAGCACTCTTTCACACCCCACTTTGTTGGCCACATCTGCTGAATGAAAGGCAGAAGCAATTATCCAGATTGTCACTTTGGCAGCCATACAGCCATGAAATATAAGCACTGAAAGCAAGTCATCAACGGAGCCACAAAATTCTATTATGTTTGTTCCCACTGAAGGGAGGGGGAAAGAGATTGGTGTGAAACCTGGGCCTCTACTTTAAGGGATCTGAGGATTAGGCTGCTAAGGGTAATGGGGACTCAAAGATGTTTAGACTTCCTCTGGCTCCTGCATTCCTCCCCCCCCCCCCCCCGCTCCTCCTGGTTCTCTAACTGTTGCTGAGAGTATATTGACAACAGGCTAATTGTCAGCTTCTCCTCTTTCCTTCTAATCTCCAAAGTTTAAAACATAGGAAATGGTTTACTAATTAGCTAATTAGCTACTTATGCCTTGTGCCACTTCTCTTTCTTCTGCCTGACTCTCCTGGGTTTTATTTTTAATCAGATAAACATACAGACAAGAAATGACACCTTAGATGGGGGACACTGTGGCCCTCCAGATGTTGGATTCCAACTTCCATCAGCTGCAGCCCGAATGGTCAGTGGTCAGGACTGATGGGAGCTGTAGTCAAACATCAGGAGACCCACAAAAGTTCCCTACCGTTACCCTAAAAGAAGCAGAAGGCAGGGCCTGAGCTAGAAAAATGCAGAATTTGAACATGATAGGGACAGATGGACAGAGAGTGGGTGGTACCAGATGATCTCAAGGTTTTTTGTATTTTTTTAAGGGAGCTACCTTATTCTGGACTATGATTTCTCCATGAAACGTATTTTTCATCAACAACAATCTTGCCTCTTTTTAGATTATTTTTTTTTAGTGTGCCCTATGAAAGGAAAGCCATATCGCAGTACTTAATTCCCTTTTTAATGGTGCTGACAGGACCACTATACCTTTAACAGGAGCGCAACCAGCAAAAAAAAATTAGCTGGCAACATTTTTCTAGAATGTAGATGAAATTATTGGGGCTGGGGGAGCTTTATCTAATAGATTGCTGCCTGCCTCTTATGCAAGTACAATGGCAAAGGAACACTGCAAGCAAGCAAGCAAGCAATAAACAAACAAAAAAATAAATAAACAAACAAACAAATAAATGGTGAGAGGAATGGATTGTCCACTAAGCTCTCTGAGGTGGAATATTTCCTCATTTAGTTACAGCAGGGTTGAGAAACTCATGGCCTTAGTTTTAATTCATCATGTGGATGGGGAGAACTCTGAGAGAAAGATCCTGAATCAAATGGAACAATGAAGCCTAGGAGGCCCCCTTATAGTGAGTCAGTATTGGCTACGCTGATTGGCAGTGGCTCTCCAAGAGTTTGACCAGGGCTCTCTCCTACCCCTAACTGTAGATGACAGAGGTTAGACCTGGGGCAATCTACATGCAAAGTAGCTCTACCACTGAGCTATGGTCCTTCTGTAGGCCATCTTCAAGCCAGCAATTTGGACCTGTGGCATGAGCAACTTGTCCCACCCTCTTCCTCTGGCTGCCCTCTGTGTGAGGAGGAAAAGAAGAAGTATAAGAGGGAGCCAGAGAGAGAAAGGAGAGGTTGCAGGAAGAGAGAAGGGGGTGATCCCACCCAATGGCTTTGGCTTCCTATATATTACCTCCAAGGCAATTTGGCCCTCGACGGGGGGGGGGGGGAATAGCCACTTGGGATATACGGTAGATTTTGTTGTCAGGGTTCCGGTCACTTACCAAAGAGTTCCTGAGAGTTTGAAGTGCTTTTATTTGACAATCTCCTCCATTAAGATTTTAACCCCGCAAATTATGGGCTAACCAGCCATTATGTTGGACAGAACAAGCAGGACATCAAGAGGCTTTGTGGCATTAAATATATTCTAGGTATCCAGCCACATTGTTTTCTTTTAATTATCAGACACAGAAATGGAAAACATGTTACCAGTGCATTAATAGCGATTAAAAAACTGCTATTACCCAGCAGAGCCATTTCAGATTGTAGAGCAGAGATGGCAAAAAAAGGCAGAAACACAGACCACTATGCTTTGTTTCTCTGTTTGCTTTTTTGAGAAAATAGCAATGCACTTATCAAACAGCATTCTTGAAAAAACAAAGGCAAATGGGATGTGGATTTTTGTCTTTTTCACAGCTTGAATTTTGTAAAAAGATACACTTTAAATTTTAGGAAGGTGGAAGAGATCTCTGGCTTATGTTTGACAAAGTCATTGCATTTATAGAAGGACTTCTACTTGTGTAATGAACTACTCCTCCTTCTCCTACCACCCTGCACCCCCTCCCCAGGGGCTCCCCTAATCCTTACACAGGTAGAAAGGGTAGAAAGGTTACATTGCACAGCCAGAGGTCCATGTAGGAATGGAATGGCATAGCTGGATACAAGCTTCTGTTTGTTGAGGAGAGCAGTTCCATCTCCTTCACACAAAAATACCAAGAAAGTATAAATACTGTACAATGATGTGAGAAGGCGAGGTCCTTGTTACCAATCCTCAAGTGTTAAAGAAAGAAGGAAATATGAATAATTGTAATTGAAGCTGTCTCGTTTTTGCTTCTCTTCCATAGTGAAAGACACTTTCCTCTCAAGTCATTGCCTTTGGTTCATTTTGCCTTAATAACAGTAGTAGTAGTAGTAGTAGTAGTAGTAATACATTTATATACCACTTATGTGCCAGAATGGCTTCTAAGCAATTTACAAGTGTAAAACAAATGGCAAAATCCATATACAATTAAAACACACAATAAAACAATCCTATCA
The DNA here is from genome assembly GCF_964234715.1 of Podarcis melisellensis. NCBI lineage: Eukaryota > Metazoa > Chordata > Lepidosauria > Squamata > Lacertidae > Podarcis > Podarcis melisellensis. The sequence goes on from NC_138528.1 coordinate 51,716,753, forward strand.
AAATAAAAACTTCCATAATTAGAATTTACAATAAAACAAGGCAATTAAAAAGATAGATAAAACTTTATTCGCATTAGCCAATGGCCATAGCAACAGCAAAACATTACAATATCTGCAGAAAAGGAAATTTGAAGGCAATTAAAAAACCACAACATCCCCATTGGCAATCCCTGGCCTAGTCACCCTAGAGAGATGCCCTTCCTCAGCAGATATTTCTCACAATTAAGTAACAAATACTGCAACACAACAATTTACTGCCATATTTATGTGAGCACCTGGTGCCCTTTGGCTGTCCTGCTCACAGCTGCGCTTTTTTGCCCTGAGCCCCATTCAGTCCCATCTTCATTCCCATAACCTTGGCTGTCCACATCCAGGCCTCACACTTCGCATTAACAATTATTTTCTGGTAGCACTTCAAAGTAGAAACCCCAACAGGCAAAGCTTTCTTTAATATTTGGAATGAAAAAAGTACCATGGAGAAAAAAGAGGGAAGGTTACTGAGGGGAAAACCTTTTGGGTGTGCTTAGGGTCAGCCTGCATGCATAGGCATCAATCGATGGCCAGCAGGTTCCTTACAATACCTCTTGCTACCCCCACCGCCAGCTGCCTCTACCCCACCCCCTAAACTACTATGGAATCTGCCTTCCCAGAAGATAATCCATCATGCAAGCCACAAGGCAGGAACAACTGTGGGGAGGGGCCGTGGTGCTTACCTGGCCTCCTGACACTGTGCCTTACCATTAGGGGTGGGGGAAACAGGTCAGCACTGTTTAGATGCACCAGCAGGAGCACCATATTGGCTCTCCCAGTGTGTGGCTTTCTAGCGCCTGCTTGCCTCTTCCCACCACAGTGATGCCAGCAAGGCTGCTGCTCCCAGTCAGCTGCTCCTGCCACAAGCCTTTATTTTTCCATTGTTTTTATTTATTACATCTGTATACTGCCCTACATCCAAAGATCTGGCGTTCACGGTGTAAAAAAGATAAAACACAGAATGCATACTGAAAACAAGAACAAAACAAGCCAATAACCTCTTCACAAGCACATTTAAAAGTATACAGGAAATTGAAGAGGAACATTTTTTGCCTGGCACCTGTAGAGATGTGTATAGATGCTAGGAGAGGATATATTTATTCAGGTTTTTTTCCTGGAGGGGGGGACAGAGGGGTACGCATACCCCTAAACATTTTGTGAATCTTTGTACTTTTGTCCATTTACTGTATTTATTTTTCCCAATTTGAACTATTAAATGGTGGTTTTCTTGAGTCAAAATGAGAGTACCCCTAAACATTCTCTTAGAAAAAAGCACTGTATTTATTAGATTTTATACTTCCTTCCTTCCGTTTGTGATTTCAGCAGAGTGCCATCCCTCTGCAGCTTAAATGGGAAGCTTAGATAGGCTAGTTTTAGCCTTTTAGTTCAACTAATCCAGGATGCTTTAAGTCAGACTGGATTCTCCTCGTATTTCCCTCCTTAAAACAATAAGCACACAAACAGTCTTGTAAAAGGTAAAAATAACATTAACTCACTCAGACTACTTGTTGAAGACAGCAGCTTTTTTCCGGCAATGCAGTTACAAAGACCTAATTTAAAATGGTGCCTGAGCATTGGAGCTCAAACGTGCAGATGTTCTCAAAATTGCTGGAAGGAGGGCAAAGGGCAAAGAGGAAGTGACCAGCCAGGTGAGGAAATTAGATATGGCTACCCCCTCATTTGCATGTCGAGGTCCCCAAGCCACCCTTAAATAAACACAATCCACACAGAATTTTTGTTTAAGGTTTTTGGCATAATTTTGGCCACAACTTTATTAAAATACAAAATGTGAGTGGTTGCTTAAGCACTGGTTGCGACTATCTGTCCCTGCCGAGGGACAGAACTGACATCCGCAAGCCTGCAAAAGTTAGAAAGGGAAAACATTTTGGGGAGAGAATGGAGCTGGGTGCCAGGCCCTCACCTCTCCCCAAATGCGCCCAGGGGCTCTTGCGTGGCCCTAGACCCCTTGACATGGGTGAGGACAAAAGCATGGTGAGCCCCTGGATTCCTTTAATGGAATACCCTTGCAGCAGCAGCATTGGAGAAGAAGAGTTTGGATTTGATATCCCACTTTATCACTACCCTCTCAAAGTGGCTAACATTTTCCTTTCCCTTCCTCCCCCACAACAAACACTCTGTGAGGTGAGTGAGGCTGAGAGACTTCAAAGGAGTGTGACTAGCCCAAAGTCACCCAGCAGCTGCATGTGGAGGAGCGGGGACGTGAACCCGGTTCACCAGATTACGAGACTACCGCTTTTAACCACTACAACCAATTCATGAAAAACCAGTGCCTAACTACAAACCTTACAAGTTGTGACGATTTGCTACGCAGTAGGCAAAAACTGAATGGCAACAGCCAATCAGCCAAATGGACAAAATTCCTACCAGGGCCTTGCCCCAAAAGCAGGTGACCCCATAACAGGCATAAGCAAGGTCAGTACGAACCCTAAATATAGGGAGTGTGGGCGGGTGATCCGATGCGCGCAGTGAGAAGAGGAAGCTCAAAACTGCGCGCAGGGAATGTAAAGCTTCTAGGCTATCAATCAAAATTAGCAAGATTAAAATCTCCCCAACAACATAGAGGAGCCCAATCGCATTTGTGGCCATCTAAACTTAACCGCCCAGCAACAGTGGGATGACTTGTTAGACCCCACTGCAACACATGCTCTCCATGAAGGAGAACACACCCTCTCACACAGTCCTCTTTAGCAAACTTACAGGAAAACTCTGTGTACTTCAGCTCCCATCATGGACTTATCTAGCAAACATGCATTGTTGGTTTGCCTGAACTGTAAATATCCCACAGCACCTAAAGGCGAGCCATTCATTCATTCATTCATTCATTCATTCATTCCCCACCCATCTGGCTGGGTTTCTCCAGCCATTCTGAGCAGCTCCCAACTGAATACTAAAAATAAAATCAAACATTAAAAACTTCCCTACCTGGGGAGAGCATTCAACAATTGTATGGAGCAGCTGGAGAAATGGGCCTTTAGATCACTCTAGATAAACTAAGGCCCCGAGGAGCTTCAAATATATATTTCTTGTAAAACATTTCCCAGGTAATTACCTTGGGTTTACGCCTCAAAAATTAGCAGTATTTCTACCTCCTGTGCTAGAAAGTTGCTTAATCTGACCTCTTGTGGCCTAGCATGGTTCAAATAAAAGCTGTTTTCAGTAATTGCAGTAGAGATGGATGTTGTATGAATTCAAGGCTGTTCTTGTTGGGAGAGGTTTCAAACTGTACAGCTGTCCTTGTGGTTCTTGATTTGCAGGTGTGGCAAGATAAAGCACTAGCTTGGGGGGGGGGACTAAGCAGATACATTCCTGTACTTTAGAAATCATAATGGCAAGGGGCACAATACACATAGCAGTCTGGTATAATTATTTGGAGTTAAGGTTGCAATCCTGGCATCTTTATAGGGGAAAAGGAGCTGTAGCTCAGTGGAAGTGGGTCAGTTGGCATTTGCTTTGGTTGCAAAATGACCCAGGTTCAGCCTCTGGCATCCCTATGTATGGCCTGGAATGACTCCTGTTTGAAACCCCAGAAAGCCACTGTATGTCAGTACTGAAGTTCATGCATAAGCCATAGTTTATGTGGCTTACTAGGAGCGCACCAATCTGAGCCAAATTGCTCCTCCCTGCTAGCATGCAGGACCAAGCCAGTAATCCCTAGTTTAGCATTGTGTCCGAACCGGGGCTCATGGTTTGTTTTGCTCAAATAAACCATAATCAGTAAGCCAAGAACAAACCTTGCCTGCAGATTGTAGTTTATTTGAGTGAAGCAAACCATTATCCCCACTTTGGACATAAACCAGGCATTATTGATTTTTCCTTCTTCTTCTGCATGCTAGTGGAGAGGAGGAAAGCGGTCCAGAATGGTGCATTCACAGCCAGCCGTGGGGGCCTGTTTTAGCAAACTGGAGAAACCATGGAAAGGTTAACCCTTACCTCACAAGTTGCAAATGCCAAAACTGCTCCTCCCTCATTGTAATTAGACCTTAAAGTCTAATTCTGTACCGACTCTGCACCTGAGCCCTCAACTGCAGCCTGCCACAAAGACATCGAGGAAGGCAGGGCAGAGAGATGCCATAGAAATGTTCTGCATATCAGGCTACTGTTATAAGAAGAGGAGTAGGGCTAGGGAAAAGGTGGCAATCTTATTATCAGCATCCATAAAGCAAGAGAGACCCTCCTGCTGAAGATTAGACAAATTCAAAGGGGAGAGGGCTATCAATGGCCAATAGCCAGTATGGTTATCCTCTACCTCCGCAGTTGGAGACAGCAATGCTTCTCAATACAGTGGTACCTTGGAAGTTGAACAAAATCCGTTCCAGAAGTCTGTTCGACTTCCAAAACATTTTGAAACCAAGGTGCGGCTTCTGATTGGCTGCAGGAAGATCCTACAGCCAATTGGAAGCCGCAGAAACCACGTCAGATGCTCATGTTCCAAAGAACATTCGCAAACTGGAACACTCATTGCTGGGTTTGCGGCATTCGGGAGCCAAAATGTTCAAGTTGCAAGGCATTTGTCAACTAAAGTAGGACTGTACCAATTGCAGGAATCCTGCTTGTGGGTTTTTCACAGGCATCTGGCTTGCCACTGTGAGAGCAGGATGCTTGACGATTGGCCTGATCCAGCAGGCTCTTCTTAGGTTCGTATCACTGTGACTGTGAAAGTTCTGGTTGGATCGGTTCCTCCCTTTCCATTTTCTATACAGTGGTTCTCAAACTTAATCCATTTTGGAAGTCTGTTCCCAAACCTAAGCGTTCCAAAACCAAGGGGTGCTTTCCCATAGAAAGTAATGTAAAATGGATTAATCCGTTCCAGACAATTTGAGAACTAAGCTGTTCGAAAACCGAGGTACCACTGTATTTGCCTCGCTGTCTTTGCTGGGCTGCTCTTTTGCTTTTGTTTGGAGCCACTCACCTGCTTCTCTGTCAGCAAATCTGGTAAACCAGCCTGCTTGCCAAGTTTGAACAAAGGCTTCATTTCACGCTGCTTGTGTGCAGTTATTATTCCCACTCTGCACACCTGAGAAAGGAGAACTTTTGACATGTAACATTAGGCCAGTTGTAAAGAGACCTCGGTGGGTGGGGAGTAGCAAACTGGGACGATAATGAACCCACCATTTCGGTTAAATGAGAAGCAAAGCCTAAACTGTACAAGAGGGGGAAAGTTGTTGCTAGAGGAAACCTGCACAGTCTGGGGAGAACAATCAAAAGCTGCTCCAGGGAAGGGGGCGGGGGAATCCAAACCAATGAACAGGGAGCAAAGACAGCCAAGTCTGAACTGCCATCCTCTGTCAGTTGGAATAGCACTCAGCAGCAGTGGGGCTTCTACTTTTAACAGCTGTGTGGCAGGCAGAAATTCAACATGTAAGGTTTGCGCATGAGATGAGATGGCAAGAAAAGCTTCGCTCCTTGAAGTGATGACAAGCTGTAGAAGCTCTGCAAGGAAAACAGTGGCATAGACAGGCCAAACTGTACTACGCGGAAGTTGCATGGCAACACAGTGATGTGAAAACCCAGTTCATTTCAATGCAGCTGGAGCAAACGGAAAGAGCATCAGGGCTAATCAGCATTATAAATGACATTTTAGTGTGGTTTTCTAAAGCAAGGATGAGGGACCTGTGGTCCTCCAGATGTTGTTGAACTCCAGTTCCCACCAGCCCAAGCAAGCGTGGCATATGGTCAAGGATTGTAGAGGTTGTAGTACATAGGGCCACAGGTTCCCCATCTCTGCTCAAAGGCAACAGTCCCATCAGCTTGGCTGAGGCATTTCTCTTTATGCAACTAGGTGGAAATGCAATTAAAAACATGGCTCTAAGCTGTGCTTTCATTTGGCCCATAACAATCCTGCAATGCCCAACCCTAGGGGCTGGTTTCTAAGTAAGTTTGTACTGAAATAAATCCCATGCTGCTCAACAAAGGCCAAACTAGATGCAATTACCAGGGACATTTTAAATGTATTGAAAATAACAGTCAAGGGAGACAATTGGAGCAGCAATGTCAGGAGCTGGGTTAACCCTTTCTTCCTCTACCATAGCCCTGACAAAAAGCCCCCGCTTGAAGCTGCATCGCCAAGTGGCTTCCTGCCTAATGCAAATAGCAGCTTCAGCAGAAGGGGAGGTAATCAGGACCAAGGCAAGGGCAGAAGGATTAATCTCTCCCTTGGGGGAGGAAAAAAATCCCTTTGGGGTTCAAGTACAGAGGCTCATACCAATTTTTCAATTGGTCAGCCTTTCTCTGTAGCGGTGGAGCCTCCCCTTCCATCAGATGTCAAACAGATAAACAACCACACAACTTTCTGAAGGCATCTGAAGGCCTCCCTGTACTGGGAAGTTTTTAATGTCTGTTTTTTTCTGTGTTCTTAAATATGTTGGAAGCCACTCAGAGTGGTTGGGAAAACCCAGTTAGATGGGCAGGTTATAAGTAATATGTTGTTGTTGTTGTTGCTATTTTTTTAGAAAAAGAGGTGCCGGAACTCACCATGAACGCCTCCCTTGTTCTCTTATAATGGCAATGGCGCCCATCTGTGAGGTACCAGAATATTATTTTCCAGAAATGCATTACTGGACAGAGTCCAAAGGGTGTGCACGAGCTTTCCATTAGGACACATTTTATAGAAGCAAAACGGACATCACCTTCGTTGTTTTATCACCTGTTAATCCACCTTCAGTCACTCCATTGGCCTACCATCTCTCATCCAACCACAGTCCTTGAAACACAGCTTGCTCAATCCATTTCATATGAGAGCCCTCTTTGTACCTTATATGGAGTTGTTTTTCACTTTAACATTCAGCTGTTAGCTTTCCCTTTGGCTGGTTCTCATCAGTTTTGTGCTCGTGCCTGACTCCCGCCTCACTGATAATGAGCTTAACGAACATTCAACACCAGCCTCCTTCCCATCCATCTCTGCTCCAACGCTGCCCGCTGTCCCACTTGCTCCTACTATCTTCATTCAAAATATGCAGAAGTTAAATCACATCCACACAATTAGAGCAATGTGAAGAGGAGTATTTTATAAAGTGCATTGAGGATTGCTGCCTTCAATCAGCAAAAGCTTCTCCATCGTCTGCTTGTCCCTGGCCCTTTAATTAGTTATTTCCTGAAAAAGTTCTTTCTGGGAAATAGTTCAGGAAATGACTATTTTAAAAATTTTTGGTAGACTGCAAAAGCAAGAGCTATTTTAAACCACTCTGAAAGGGGAAGAACTTTGCCAAACATGGCTCTTTAAGTCCCATCAGGGGAAAAGGCAGGGCATAAATAAATTTATTATTATTATTATTATTATTATTATTATTATTATTATTATTATTAAATTGTTTCCTGCACTCATTCTGGGCACCAGCATTATTGAAATTAGCCCTTCTTTCTTTTTGAAACAAAAAGAGGAATAGTTGTACATTGCTGCAAAACAGATTTAAAATATGTTGGTACGCTCACAATTTAGTGTAAACATGAAGGGAGATGTATTTATTTAAATGCAAAATTCCAGCTATGGTGGCATGGATTGTGTAGCAGATCTCAATGTGGGTGGCAGAATAAGGAAAATCAGGGCAAGCAATGCAGCAAGGCATTGCCAATGGCATTTCCAGCCACCCCAAAGGCAACTCCCCTGTCCATTTCATCAAAGGTCTATTGACAGCCAGTAGTGAACACTAGGGCTGATGTTACTGTATTCAGAGTCAGGAAAATTACCACAAACCAGGTCTAAAACACTGTAGTGCAGCAGCAGCAGCAGAATTCCCCATAATAGCCAGTCTTCAAAAATCTCACTTGCCATGCTTGCCATGGCGACTGTGGCATTGGCCTTTGGTGAACAGAAGAAGCAGTCAGCCTTCTTCCTCACTGAGAAGCTACAGAGATAAGCAGGGATCTGCCCAGGAACTTCATAGGGATGCCTGCTACCTCTTGATCTGCAAAATTGGGAAGAAAGGTGAAATATACTCGGAGTTGAGTGTGGATTTCATGCTCTTTATTCAGCTCATAGTAGTGAGGAATGAAAGTTCCCCCAAAATATCTGCTTTATATACATTTTTTACACAATGGGCCGCACGTGATTGGCTAATTCTGGGATTCTCCTGTAGGCCAATCAGGTTGCGGGTTCAATTCCACCTGGAGCTGGATTAGGTGGCTCCTGCGGACCAATCATACAGCTGCATTGTTCTAGGACCAATCAGACTGCTGCCTTTTGGATCCTATTCAACTCAGTACATAACAAAAGGCCAAGGTGGTTCGGCAGCTGCATAGCTAAGAAACCTGGGAAGGGTCAAATTGGCAAACACACACCATGACCACCAGCCACCCGTTTCCTGCTCCAGAACGGAATCAAATCTTAAATTTGTGGACATACAAAGGAGGAAACCACTCCAGACATAGGGAGGGATGTGACAGAAAGCACAAGGAAGAGAGTAATACAGATCAGGAAACAGGACAAGAATCTTCACCCGCCATGCAAGCCAAAACAGCAATATTTTTGGATTTATTTATTTTAAAGTGTAGCAACTGAAAAGGCTCCTGGAGTGGTAGGTAGATAGATGATAGATGATAGATAGATGATAGATAGATAGATAGATAGATAGATAGATAGATAGATAGTAGGTAGGTAGATACCAAGGTTGCCCCTGATTTGATCTCAGGCTCATCATCTAAAGGACATGACACAAAGGGGAAAAGGGATAGGAAGAAAGGAAGGAAGGGGTGGGTGAAGCAAACTCAAGAACCTTTCTTAAAAGTTACAGTGTTCTTCTACAAGGAGTGGCTGGGAGAGAAATAGTTCAGGGAGAGGAGGAGCCAGAAGGAGATGCTCTCTCAGCAGAGCAGATGAGGTGGAGTTAAGGCGAGAGGAACTCATAACCAGCCCAAAAAACAAATAATCTGCTGATGCTCGGTATCTCCAAAGGTCATAGGACAGCTTTACAGAGTTACTGACCTGCGATACTTCCTGTCCTTGGAAGCCACCCTTGTTTTAGACGGATGTCAACATTTTCAAGCACTGTGGCAGCTTGCTAAATCTTTCCCGTCCAACAGGGAAATGTAGGAACTAGTTAGCACTAGAAATTAGCAACTCAGTTCATAACTCAGGAGGTCACATGCAACCATGTTCCTTCCTTGCCTCCTCTCCCACTGTTAGGGTCGCCACCTTTTTTTATCAGCCTGTGCTCCTGAGCTTCAAACATCACAAATTAAGTGGGTGAAGCTTTTCCCTTTGAGTTGAACTTTATGCCAAGTTTTAGCTACTTAATTTCTGTAAAGGCTTAGGAACAGCAGGCAGGGTTGTTCTTGTTATGCACCTGCCAAGGCCCATCACTCAGTGGGAGACCCCACTGAGGTAAAGGACCCCTGGATGGTTAATTCCAGTCAAAGGCGACTATGGGGTGCAGCACTCATCTTGCTTCAGGCTGAGAGAACTGGCATATGCCCACATGAGGGTACAGGTCTGGATCAGGGCCACACACTGGCAATTTTTAAAAGAAAAAGCCTGCACTCAAGGATCTCCAGAGAACCCCATTTTCTCAGGTTGTTGGTTGCATTGTTTTACAGCATATAGAGCCTGTGTTACACAAACAGGTGATAAGTGCAAAGCTATTATTAGCACTGGAAGTCGGTTTTAACATATGCAAATGCTGCAGTTACTTCTTCTCCCCTTCCTTTAAAGAAAAATAAAAGGCATCTCCAGCTTAACACTACATATTATCTGATCTTGCTATGAAATCTGCCCATTCGCATGTTATGTTTTGCTCATGGTCCCCTCAAGAAAGGAAAGCGCTGTAGGGAGTGGAGCCTTTGTGTCAAGTGATTGGGGACACCTACTGGCAAAAGCTGAGATGCGCACCAGACAAACAGGAAGGGGAGAAGGAAGGATCAGAGGCTGGAGGGCTCCAGGTAATGATGCTGTTGACTGAAGGCCCCCCCCCCCCTCGCTTGCTGTGGTCTTCAGCTTTTCTCCCTTTCCTGTTTTGTCTGTTCTCTGGGCTTTCTTCAGCTGCTGTTTCCTTCCCCAGGATGCATGTGGGTTCCTACCAGAGCATATTAGAGAGTCTCTCCAGGATATAACCTCACTATCGCTGTTGTTGTTGCCAGGAGTCTGCCTGCCTGCTGGATGTTGCGTTCTTGCCAGAATCCTTCTCTTTGCTTTCCATCCCGCTTGGTTGCCTTAGAGGAATGGCTCTAAGGGGTAGCAGGTGCTCCTCCAAAATATGCCCTGATGCTTTGCTTGCTCTCCCAGCTTCCAGTCACAGTATATTTGTATTTTGTAATTTCCAGTGGTGTGGCCATGTTAGTCTGTTACAGAAAAACCAATAGATTAGGGAAGGCCAGCAAACAGGCTGTTGCTGCTGCAACATTATTTATATGGGCGGGTGAACTATTTGATACCTCAGGAAGCAAAATGTCTTGGTCCAGCCCTGAACATTGCTCTTCCTTGCCATCCCTTTGCTACCCTGGTTTTTCCAGAGTCGCTGTTCATTGCCTAAACAATTTCCAGAGCAGGGGTGAAGCACCCACAGGATGTTGTTGGACTCCGATTCCCATCAAGTTGATCCAGCATGGTCAATAGTTGGGGCTGTTGGGAATTGTAGTCCAGCAAGTCTCCCTAATCCTGTTCTGGAGCAATACATTCTGACTTCAAATGCTCTGTGCTTCCAGCTGCTAAGTTTCACATATGCAGTTCCACTGAGGATCTCTTGTTTTCCGCTGGGTCTGAATAATAGTTGGAGAGATGTGATTCCTAAGCACATCAGTAGAACCAACAGTCACTCTGAAAACCTTCCCTCTGGCTGAAGGTGTTTTACAACAGCTTTCGGAAGAGTCTTGAAAGAACCAGAACATGTGATTCAGTTTCTTTCTGTTCTACAGAGCTGTGATTTGTATCTCAAATAATTGTTTCCAGCACTTGACAGCACCCTTATGAATAGAATTACACCTCTCCCCCATAATTCTGCTTTTAGCTTGAGCTGAAAGTCAGAGGAAGGGATTATAGTGAGAGTAGCCAGACCAGAACCCACTGGGTGCGGACAACTAGAAAATCCCCATTCTTTAGCCTGTGAGTGAAATTTAAAGGAAAAATCTGTAGTAAAGGGCTTTTTTTTGGGGGGGGGGATTTTCCCAACACAGACTAATAAGAATAATCAGCAATGATTTGGCTGTGCCTGAGTTGGAATAATTTAGTAATTCTGTGCCTGGGAAACATTTTTTAAAAAACGTTCTATGGTGTTAATGTTGCACTGGAGATGGAACTAAGTTGGAAGGAAGAAATGGGATTTGGCACACACTCCTGTTCCTCAAGCAGTTCTCATTATCTGAAGTTCTCCGAAGCGAGTGAATTCCTCAAGCTCCGTTTCTCACTGTTAACTATACAAAGAGTCATCTTGATCCTCTGGGACAAGAAACAGAACTAGGAAGCCACATTTTAGAACTGAAACCCAGGGGATAAATGCATGCCACACACTGATATGAATAAAGGTTCCTGCAGGCGACTTATTTATCGTGATCTGCTTGCACAAAGTTTATGCAGAGGTTAGATTGCACCTGGTCTTTATTGAGCAACTGTTCTGATTTGTTTGTGGGACGGTTATATGACTTCTGCTTAACCCTTTGTTCATTCCACATTTTTCAACGCATTTCCATGTTGTCACTTTCCTAACCATTTCTTTCTAAATGTGGATGCGTTGTGCTAGGGTGGCAGATGCTTTAATTCACTTTAATTGCCGAACTTAAATTTCCTATGATGCACTGAAACCCTCCCGCAAAGTACAGGCAGTCTGTAAACGCTCTAAGTGAGCCCTAACTCTTTGTTGTTTCTCATTTTAAAATCCACTGTAGATGTTTGGGAGCAGAATTTAGAGCAGGGAAGTAGTGGGGGAAAGAGGGAGTGCTTAACCCCTTTGTGCATGTCATTTTGTTGCTCTAAATTCCTTCCTCCAGTGTGGATTTTCATTTTAAAAACACACTTTTCTGTGTAAGTGAAACTTGCTCCTTTAAGTAGATGACATAACCAAAAAGCGACAATAAAAGAATTTTAAAGCTGTCTCAAAACACAGAAAACATCATACACTTCAGCACTTGAGATGCTGTTGTAAAATTGTTTTATTACTGGTCGGGCTGCATTGCCCTTTACACCTTCGGAAGCTGAAGTTCAACAGGTTCAGTTTTCAGCATCATGCAGTGGAACAGCCCTGTTTCTCTCTCTATTGGGGATGGTGTGTTGCAGGACAGTGAAGAAAACAGACTGAATCCCAATTTGTTTAAAATATGTGGGTTGGTGCCTTTCCCCATATACCCCTGCAAGAGTATTAAGAATAGCAGAACTCAACTTAAGTTTGGAAAAATGAGAAACTGAAATGGGTAGATTTGCCAATCCCCACAGCACATCTTTCTTCTCTCTCCCACCCAACTTCTACCAAGACATCTTAACAAAAGCTGCTTGGCAGCTTCCCATTTAAAAGCCAAGGATCAGGTGTCAGGATATATCCTATGGCCTCACATTGTTTGGGCTAGAGCTGGTGAGCAGCTGGCTCTTCGAGCAGCAAGGATGAATTCAAGAAGAGCCATTAAGTTCATAAACCTTTGAGTAAGAGGATGTGATGACATGGGGAACTCAAGGACCATAGAAGCTGGCTGGAGTTCCAGATGGAGATTAGGTTGCCTCTTGATGAGCAGCAAGGAAATGCCCCACCTCCCATGCCACTCAAATAAGTCTCTGAAAGCACTCTGCAATGGGAAAAAAGCAGTGCAGCACAATCCAAGGACCTGAGGAATCAGGATAGAATGGACAATGTCCAGAGCTGAGCCTCTCTTCTCTCAAAGCAACTTCCTGAAAGAGTTTTGGAAATGTCATCTTCTTTCTGGGACTTCTGGAAGTCTTAAACTTCAACAAAGCACTGACTACCCAAAGACTTAATTGTCAAACTTTCCACTTTTGATGGGAATGGGCAACAATAAAATGCCACGAGACATTTTACACAAGAGCAGCAGAAACACACACAAAAAACATTCCAGGCACAAATTAACTATTTTATTATTATTTATAATTTATTGAATTTATATACCGCCCTATACTCAGAGGTCTCAGGGCGGTTCACAGAATTAAGTGCATCTGGTCTCCAATGTGGTCTGGACAGGAAATATTTTGATTCATTTCCATCCTAATGCTTAAATAGGGGGCAATTCTCCATTGTCCACACACAATGCTAAGATAAACCATGGCTTAGCACCAATGAACAAACCTGCCGTTCCAAGATGGCAGCCGCTTGGCCCCACCCTGCTCTTTTTGCTGCTGTGCTTTGCTGAACTAAACCATGGTTTGGCTTAGGGAGTCATCCAAACCTGGGTTCATGGTTTAGCTCTTCCAGACAAACCTCAAGCTGTAAACCATAGAACAACTGTTGTGGCTTATCTGGAGAGAGCTAGACCACATGCCTGCATCTAAACATGCTAAGCCAAATCATGGCTTAGCTCAGTGAAGCATGGCAGCAAAATGACCCAGGAGAAGCAAAGTGGCCAAAATCTCCTCTTTGTGTGCACAAATTTAATCATTCATGCTAAGCATGTGAACTGAACTAATGTCAAACACTGTGGTAACCTAAGCCTCTTCACTCAGAGGGCTTCGGACCACTACAATAATGTATGTTAGATAATAGGAAGAGCTGTGGGCTAGATTACACCAAGAGTTCACCTAACCTAGTATACCTCTTCCAGTGATGGCTATATAATAATAATTTATTATTTATACCCCACCCATCTGGCTGGGTTTCCCCAGCCACTCTGGGCAGCTCCCAACAGACTATTAAAAACATGATAAAACATCAAAGATTAAAAACTTCCCTAGACAGGGCTGCCTTCAGATGTCTTCTAAAAGCCAAATAGTTGTTTAGTTCTTTGACATCTGAAGGGCACCACTACCAAGAAGGCCCTCTGTCGGGTTCCCTGTACCTTCACTTCTCGCAGGGAGGGAACCACCAGAAGGCCCTCGGAGGAGGACCTCAGTGTCCGGGCAGAACAATGGGGGTGGAGACGCTCCTTCAGTTATACTGGGCCCAGGCTGTTTAGGGCTTTGAAGGTCAGCACCAACACTTTGAATTGTGCTCAGAAGCATGCTGGGAGCCAATGCAGATCTAGCCAGATACCTCCATGAAGGCAAGACCCCTCTCCAAGTTTCTAGAATTAAATTGCATGTATTTAATTGATCCAAGGAGCTCAAGGCAGCATACAAGATCCTCTCACCTTCCTATTTATCTTCACAACAATCTTGTGAGGTGAATTAAGCTGAGAGTCTGTGATTGGCCCAAAGTCACCTGGTGCGCTTCTTGCTGTCCAGAGTATACTGCCTCTAAACATGATGGTTTTATTTAGTGATTGTGTCCGTTAAGAAACCTTTTCTTCTGAATATCACTGGCACAGCTTCTGGGAGTATCTGGCAATGTCATGTCCTCTACAACAATGGAAGGCTTACTGCTATTACCATGCATCCTGAGGTCTGTTTTCTGAGGTGGCTAGCAAAGATATACCTCCAACATTTCTCTGATGAAAATAGGGACGTCCCACCATACCCTCCAACATTTCTCCAATGAAAATGGGGACGTCCTAAGGGAAAGCGGGACATTTCAGGATCAAATCAGAAACTGGGATGGCTATTGTAAATCTGGGACTGTCCCTAGAAAATAGGGACACACATTTACTGAATGTTACAAGGGTATGAGGAGTCAAGTTAGATTTACTTTTGAATAGTCACTCCTTGTTAACCATCCAAGTGTCTGGCTAACAAATTAATTGTTCAAAGTGCAACTCCTAAAACTGAGGCATACGTTGCTTAGGGGAATATTTTTAAAGAGCTGGGAAATTGGAAACACTTATTTCCTGCTGATATATAGCCATACAGACTCTGTGGTTATTGGCTCTCTGCCCCCTAAGCAAACACCCATTTGTCAGAATCTGGATGAAAATCAGTGCGGATAAGAGTGTAATCCTGCACATTAAACACATAGGCTCAGCCTAGTTTAGGGGAACTGCAAGTCCCATCAGCCCCAGCTACCAAGGCTAGTAGTTAGGGCTGATGGGAGTTGGAATCCGGCAACATCCATGAAGAGACATGGTTGCTCCTTCCTTGGTTTTAACTTGAAAATATGGAATGAAGTTGGGTCTTTATAATTTCAAAACAAATGAAAGGCTTCTTGTTTAGGCAGACCATTGACTCACTGTGATAAATACTTCACTGTCAGGTACCTGATGTTGGTTTTCATTTGTTTGTTTTACCTGTGTATTTTTAATTGCCTCTTCTTTTATTAATTGTGCTTTTGTTTTATATTTTAGGGTGTCAAGAGACAATACTGAGTTAGATACACCAGCTGTCTGACTTGGTCTAAGACAGCTTTCCTTTTAACTTTTCCTACATTTCCCTGGGAGTTGCATGCCTTCCCCACCTTTTTTAAAAAAGCAATCATGTACTGTTTGTTGAAAGATGCAAACGAGCACACACACCACCCTTGCAAGACCAGAAAGCTCATCCACAACTGCCAAACCATCACATGGGAACTTTGGCTCACACTAATCTAGAAGATGTTGGCCAGACCTTCTGGGGGAATAGGCTGTGGCTTCTGCGCAGGATAGCTGATAGTCCTTGCTCTTTATAAAGACCGTACTTGGCCTTCATGCTAAAACGATTGCAGGCACAAAGCAAGGCAACTTTAGCCCATTTACATCCAGACTTTAGTAAATGCAGAGGGGAGGGAAGAGAAAAAAGGTTTCTGGAGGGATGATCCCACCCAGGCTGAAATTCAACAACCCACTTTGGCTGGAGACACTACATTACAGAACAAGGCCATGGCCAATATAGTCACACCGAGGCAGCGGAGCCAAGGCAATAAACACCTTTTGTTTTTAAAATGATCATACCAAAAATCCTAGGGAAAAAAGTCTCCTGCTTTTTCTTCAAACCACCCTGAATTTTATGGCGTGCGCAACATAGCCCTCTTCCTCCTCCTCCTGACTCTGGAGCCATAATGGGATATTATGTCATCTGTAGACACTGTGACCAAAGCTGAACCCACTCAATCATCTGGATGCATTTATTCTACACGATTAGGCTTGCTCTGAAATAAATCAGGAATCTGAAATCACAATGCGCTTCCATAATGACTCAGGCCATTAAAGAACCATTTATCATGCCAATTTCAAAATGTGAGGGAATGCATCCGTCCTGAGGAATGAGAACGTTATCTGCTCTGTGTTCAAACGAGACCACCACCCTGGGATTTGTGTGTGTTTTATGCGCAGAACATTTGTCAAATGCACTTCAGCCCATCTCAGATCATAGATAGGAAACTGTTGAGTGCAGCCAGGGCTTATTTGTCTTCACTGAGGATCAAGGCTGCATGTTTGACAATATATTACACTTCTTTTTTATATTTACCCCTTACAACGTCTGTCCCCCCAAATTGCTGATGGCCCACGCTTTCCTGTTTCCTCTCAATCTTTTTCAATCGCAAAGTAACAGTTTCACAACAAACAAAGAAAAGTTAATGAGTTGACTGTTAATTAAAGCCTGCAATAGGAAATGAGTTATTAGGGGGCATTTCTTTAGTAATGATCTACCTTTGCTAAATAAAAGCACACACAGGATTAGACAAACAGGAAGGTTCTAATAAAAGACACAGTAGCCCTCCATAGTGTTTTGCCCTCCACACTACACAGGCTGGTATTGCAATTGCATTTAAACAGGGGAGAAAGTAACCAGCAATAAGGTCCTAGGGGTGGAAAGAGAAGAAAGACAACACAGAATTTTATGGAGATTTGGACGGAGACTTCAAAAGGTGAGAGAATGGTGAATGGTGATTTCCAAAGTAATAGCCACTGTGGAAGCAACTTTAGAATTTTTTGTTGTCATGTCCTTAAGAAGCAAACCACTAAAATGTGAATGTCAGTTCTCCAATTTTTTTTTAACCCTTCAAGAGCAAACTTGCTGTAGGAGAAATGGTGAAGTGCGGAGGGAATGAGGTTCTCAACTATTTTTGCCTATTGCTATGCCCCCTCCTAGTAATTAAAAAAAGGAGGAGAAAGAGGACATGCATAAGCCCTTAATCATCCATGTTTGTCCTAACATGGATCTATAGCATTAGCTAATCACAGACTACAACTTTCAAACAGTGTCATCTAGTCACACACAAAATTGGGTTTACTTAAGAGGACATCTCAACTCCTTTGTCGCGCACCGTTATGCACCATTAAAATCTTACACTTTTCCATATTCAGTTTCGGTGTTTACCCTCTTTGTCTAAACTGACACTGTTCAGGTATTAGCTATAAGGTCTAGCGCCCTCCTCTGCTGTCCAAGAACAATTACAGTACAGAAGCTGTACCTCAGGAGCAGGAAATATCCCATTTCTGGACTCTTAACTCCTAGAAAGGCTTATTTACTAAATAAGTGCCTGCGGCACTTAAGAATTCAGTGGGGAGTGTGTAAAGAACACCAGCAATTCTTAGGAAAGGGCAGAGAAAGTACACCAATTGATAGTCTGAACTAGGATAGTCTAAACTAAACACAAGTTAACATGCATCTAAGTGAACAAATTCCATGCCGAGAACAAGACAATTGAGGAAGGGCTGCTGTCTTATACATTACTATATTTTCATACAGCACCAGCACCCCCTAGTGGATAGGAAATGGTATTATTAAACACATGGTAAAGATTACTGGTTGACAGTTACGTAGGAGTAAGGTGACCAGACTGCTCATGCTTATTATCCAAGGATTTTGGTAGCAAGCATTTCCACCATTATCAAATGCAATCTTATGTCTTGTGCCGTTTGAATTATTAGCGTTCTGCAATTCCTATCAAGCCCGTTGTTCAAAAATTTACTTAACACAGTGGTACCTTGGGTAGAGGACTTAATTCTTTCCAGAGGTCCGTTCTTAACCTGAAACTGTTCTTAACCTGAAGCACCATTTTAGCTAATGGGGCCTCCTGCTGCCACTGTGCCGCCAGAGCACGATTTCTATTCTCATCCTGAAGCAAAGTTCTTAACCTGAAGCACTATTTCTGAGTTAGTGGAGTCTGTAACCTGAAGCGTATGTAACCTGAGGTACCACGGTATATGAACTACACACAAACACTCACGAGTTCTGTTTGTGAAATGAAAACTAATCAGCATAAGCAATGTTGACACTCGCTATTCTACAATACAGATCCCCGTTCTTCTCTTAGCACCCTAAACATATTTAAGGCCACTTCAATAGTATTTTACACAAAGACAAGACACCTTTTTTTAAGCAAATCTTTTTATTACTGAAATACCCACCCATTACTTGTTTAAATCTGTACATGCATTTCTTCCATTTGGAAGAGGTTTCTAAAAACAAAAGGAGAAATCCAGAAGGGGCTCAGCTTTCCTTCCGCTCGGCGCTGAATCCGAGAGAAGAACCATAGCATAAACAGCTTATCAATCGAAGCGGCTTATCAATCGAAGCACAAGAGGTGAATATAAAACCTAGCTTTACAATCAATTCCAAAAAAAAAGGAAAAAGGAAAAGGAAAGACCAGGCTGGAGGTGAGAAGAGCAAAAACAATCACTCCCAGGGAAATCCCTTTTGCAAGCTTTGTTTGCTTTTAAATGAGGAAGGGACTCAACATGGGGCAGGCAGATTCCTTGATGGTGCTCTTCCTGCACTCAACTCTACCCTCAAAACAAATTATTAATAGCTTTTTCTTGGATTTGTCACCACCAGTCATTATTTAAGAACTAGGAGCAAATGTTTTCTGGGGTGCATGGAGATATGCGAGGCTCTTCTCAGGTTTGGGACTTGTACTTTAGACCACCTCAAGCCTGTTAAAAAATCTCCACACAGGGCAATCATTCATGCCTTCTTGTAGACTCGCCCCTCCACAAGTCTTCCCGTGTTGTGCTAGGATGCGCCCTGCTGGCCTGTGCATTCAAGGAGATTAAGAACTCTCAGCATATGAAAAAAAAGAGAGAAAACCCTTTGTCCAAATTTGAAAGTTTACATTAAGTGCCATCTTAGTGCTAAAATGGAAGCCTTCCATGCAACAGTCAGTGAGTGCCATGTGGCTCAGAAGCAATCACTTAATCTGGATGAGACTACCACCTGCCCCTCTTTTTTCCACAGGCCTTACCGGAGTTTTGCTGTCCCCAAAGCAAGGGATTCCCCTCATGGGATTGCATTGCCCTCCCTGCTCTCAGTCCTGGAGCAGAATCTAGCATGGCTGTTGGGTGCAAAACATATTTCCTAGTGAAACACCGAGACAGAGGCTTCCTGCTACAATGAGTCTTTGAATTAAAGATGGCACCCAAACCTCTGTTTAACAGGAAGGAGTCGCTACATAAGCTAAGGGTCAGAGCAAATGCTCCCCTGCCATCACTGGTATGAAAAAGCCATCAATCCTAGATATTCTTTTACCACAACACATTATTACGCATCGCCTCTAAAAAAAGTTGGCAACCAAAGAACATATTCCAGTGAGCCTGCGCGGACTCACGTATGCTATAGGGTGTGGTCTCTAAAGTGCCTCCAAGCTAACCAGATTCAGAAAGGAGGAAGAGTGTGGCAGAGAAGATAAGGTTTGTTTTGTTTTGTACAAAAATCCAATCTCCCAAGTCAACACCCCTGTAACTACTAGCTGGTGACATCATAAGCCTGGGCCTGGGCCACTCCTCCATCAGATTGAAGTCACTGAAGATGGTGCAGTAAGTGAGAAGGGAACATTTCTTGGGGGACGGGACTATAGCAGAACTATGCAAAACTATTCAAGAGACACAATTCAACAGATCTGAGGAAGCGAGTTTAAGGAAGGCCAGGGTGTCAGGTTAGAGAAAGGATTATCCTTTCCACTGCATGTATTTCTTTAGGAGAGACCCCCAAAACCACCGACAACAACTAAAGCCCCCAAGTGTTCTTCCTAGTGGAAATTAATACACAAAGCAATGGTAGCAGACAGCTGCAAAAGAAAAAGGAGCATTTTACGCTTAGTCACAACGGGGCAGAAGTGGATAAAAACAAAGAGGAGGCTGTCTAGCGTGCTGCTGGCGGTAAAGGTGCAGGGCATCACACGAGCGGAGGAAGACTTTAAAATGGCCAGCTTCGTAGAAGAACAGTCAAGAGACAGGAGGGGCTGCCCAAGCCCCTGATCCCTCAGAGAATTCATAGCCGCGGTGCAGCCTAATAGATCCATAGCAATGCTGGATGCCACAGGAGGAATGGTAAGTGATGAAGACAGTCTGGGTACGAGGGAGGAAATGCCCCGTTAGCTCCGGGACAGCTCTTGAGGCCAGCAGTCTCAGTACTTGGGCACTTTGGTGTAGTCTTCAGTGTGTATGTTCTTGCAGAGGCAGATCGAGAGAATCATCCCCAGGAGCTACAAAGAGTAAGCAAAAAATGAAGCTGGTCAAAGAGACAGTAGGTTGCAAGCACCCTAGGGTTCTAATTCCCATTTCTCCGCCCTGTGAGGTAGGTTTGGCTGAAAGAGGCAGCTGCTGGCCAGAGGAGTTTCAGGGCTGAGTGGGGATTTCAACCCTGGTCATCTACAGACCAGTCCAATACTGCAATCACTGCACCACACCAGACATTGTTTTATCTTTTGTTTGTTGCCTCAGCCCACTTTCAGGAGGAAAGACAAGCTATTCATTTAATGAATAAGATAAAAATAATCGGTAGTCCCTCCGCTCTTTATTCATTAAAAAAAACCGCTTTTATTGTTAAGCTGAGCACTGCAATAAAGTGAAACTGGGCAAGAAAGCCTCTTAGCATTGCAGGTTCAGTTCATAAGTAGCAGATGTCAGGCTTCAGGGAATCAGTTTTCTCCCCCATGGCAGTAGATAAGCAGAACAAAGGAAAAGGAGTCTTCTTATAGGTTACAAATTTTAATAATCACAGTAAGAGAACAAAGAACACATCTACTAATAATGGCGGTGCTCCCAATTAAGGAGCCCACCCCCTTCTGTCCCTATTAATCTACGTCACTTCTACGTTTTGTAATCTGAGCTTGCACCCTCTGAGCTTTCTGTTCTGCCACTTTCTGAGCTCTTCTCGACTTTGGGGAGGGTGGTGGAGGAATGCTGTCCAGAGACTGTGAATCTGTTCACTCTCTCCTTCTCAGTGCTTCTCCTAGCTGTTCCCCATCCAGTATTTCCCAGCTTCTGCCTTCTGAACTACGTCCCTCTGCAAACCACTGTTCCAAATCTATACTGTCCTCCTGCTCCTGGGAAGATTCAGGAGCAGGGGGAGAGGGAGGCTCCCACCATTCCTCCTCAGTGCAGCCCTCCTCAGCACAGTCCCTGACAGCAGACTCTATTAATTAGGCAAGGCTAGATTTTTTTACATCTAATTGCAGTGCTGGCTGTTTTGGCAAGACCCCTGTATGAGAGAAAACAAAGGCAGAGAAAGCAACGCAATCTTAAAAGTGTTAACTTCCACAAGCGTTTTGGGTAAGAAATGGGAAAGGAGTTGTCAGCATGAGACAATGCCACATTACAGTCCAGACTCTGCACACACTTACGCTGCTCTGAGATGGTGAAGCACCTACAACTCAGAAGCCACCACAAATGCATATCACTGTAATGATGGGGCCAGATGAGGAATGTTGGTGTGTGGAGCTCACACACCTTGTGTCCCTTGCTTCTAAGCACAAGATCCATCTGTCCAGGATGCATTCTATAAAACAGTGTGTGTGCGCGCACGTGTGTGTGTGTCGGGGGGAGGAATCTTACCTCAATGACAGCAACCCCTGCACAGACTCCAAGAATGATGCCAAGATTCTCCTGTAGCCAATTCTGCACACCTTCCCTACAGCCCTGGGGGTAAACCAAAGGAGAAGAAATATGACTTGCCAAGCATTTAACGCCATGCAAAAGGATCCTCACTTCCCCTCCCCACTTATTAGCAAGGTGGGGTTTGTTCAGATGGGAAAAGGCTTTATACCATTGTCCACCCATCTTCATATTATCTACTTTGATTGGTGGCAACTCTTCAGTGTCTCAGGAAGAGGTATTTTTCCTTTGGGGGAGTGATTTCTAGATTCTGTCCCAGACATTGTGTTAAATTAGGTCCATAGAGAAAACAGCAATATCTTAGTATTGCGAAACGGCACAGCCTGCACTTTGTTGACATCTTCCAGCTTACTATCTTTCTTTAAGGTCAGGAAAACTCTCATACAGGGGTAGATACACTTTCTTGGCCAAGGGCCAGATTCACCTTTGATAAATCCGCTGGAAGCCTCATGCCAGGGGTTGGACTGGCCAAACCTGGGTGTGGCCACCCTGGACACCCGCATGAAAACATACAGAGGCACACACACCCCTCCCTTCCTCAGCTGATCTGCATGCTCTCCACTCAAATGATCAACCTGACAACAGGGGAGGCAGCAGTTTGCAACTGCCTCTTCAACTGGGCACCATGCTCTGCCCATTCCAGTGTTGCACCTACTTAAAAAAAACTATTTCTTTTTTTCCCCTTTCTGGTGCTGCCACCAAATTGGTTGGGTGTTGGGTGGCCAGGAAAAAATTGCTTGAGTTGGCAGATCAGGCCCCTAAAATGAGGCTTAGCTACACCTGCCCTTATACAACCTCCTGCAATGGGATTAAGATTGTCCATTGTCAGACACACTCACCTGCTTTCTAACAGGCCAGTCCTCAACCGTTGTGGTGTTGGAAACAGTACCCAAAGAGCAGAAGCCTGTTTCTGGGAGGGAGTTGGTCGAGTCATTGCCGCAAGAGCAAGGGTAGGATGTCTGGTTTCCGTCCTGGAGGAAAGTGTTGTTTTTCCAATTTTCCGGTGCAGCCCAGCCACAGCAAGACAGCTGCCATTGAAGAAAGAAATCACTGTATCTTAAAGGTAGGGGAGAAATTCGATTCCGTCCACACGGAAGCCAAATCTATCAAATTCAAACTCAAAAACAATCTGAGAACCAAAACACAGCCACCTTCAAAATTCACACTGCATTTTGTTATGTGGTTCTCCAGCCGAACAATGTTTACATAAATGCATATAGGAAACAGTACACATAAAAAGGAATATATTGGTAAAAATAACATATACGTAAATGTAGTATATTAGGAGAAACTGCTTGCAAAAATGTGTGCATTGGTCCGGAACAAAAGGAGAAAAGCACACTAAAATACTGAAGAATTTTCATGAGGATTTTTTAAAAAATATTGCAAATTGCTGCAGAAATTTAATTTAATGAATTTAAGATTGTAAAAATGAGAAACAGACACAAGCTTAATAAACCCACATTGTCTTCCGCAACCTCTCGCACATCAGTTCATAGAACATTGCAGTCCCAGAATTAATTCTGCTCTCGCGCCTCTGGATCCAACCCAGAGTTCTGAATTTTCAGAGTGCTAGTAATTTAAAGATAAGACAATAGCTCAGCTCCATTCGTACATGCCACCTCAAACCAGAATGCCAAGTGTTAAGACAGCAAGTCACCAGAAGATGGCGCTTGTCACCTACTCTCTCCTCACCACCAACAAATTAAACAAGACCAGCTGTGGAGAAGGGGGAGGAAGATATTAAAAGCAAACTACTATCAGACAGACCAATCTTAGTTCAGCTTTCCCCAACCCTCCAAATGTGTTGGACTGCAACTCCTCTCAGCCCTGGCCAGCGTGCTTGGGGAAGGCTGTCTTAGCCCACAGCCTATTAGCAGGGTGGAGAACCTTTGGCCTTTAAAGGTCAGATTAGTCTCAAGATAAATATCTGAGCCCATCTGCCCCAAATATTTGATTGGAGGTCTTGATTCAGCCAGATTTATTGTGGGGCAGCAGCAGCAAGAGAAAGACATTTCTGGTGCAACCAATGGTTTGCCCGAGCAAGGAAACAAATCCTAGTATCCTTGGGGAAAAGAAAGCCCAGGGAGCAAAGCCCATTCACAATGGCCAAGACATGATTTGTTGCCTATGTCTATGTCTGAGCTGGGACTTAAATCTGCAGAGCCAAATGGGGCTCTGAATGTTTAGTTGCAGTGGAGGGTAAGGGTGTGTGTGTGTGTAAGTGTATATATACACCGTATTTTTCACTCTGTAAGACGCACCAGACCACAGGACGCACCTAGGAAAACAAGAAAAAAAATATTCTGAATCTCAGAAGCCAGAACAGCAAGAGGGATCTCTGTGCAGTGAAAGCAGCAATCCCTCTTGCTGTTCTGGCTTCTGGGATAGCTGTGCAGCCTGAATTCACTCCACAAGACTCACAAACATCTCCCCTTACTTTTTAGGAGGGAAAAAGTGAGTCTTATAGAGCAAAAAATACAGTGTGTGTGTGCGCGCGCGCACAACATGGAAAACAGTTGAGCTGTTTGTTATTATGACTATGTGCATGAAGTTTCAGAGCCAGTATATTACTGAGCACCTAGATTTAAAAAAAGAGAGCCACAAGTTCAAAAACTTTTACTCAGTTTTTCATATTCTTGCTCCATTCTTTGTATAAGAGACCGAAGGCTCACTTGTAGCTCAATGAGCATGGAAGCACTTACCCAGAACACACACACAAGAGTGAAGGCTGAAGGGTGAGCAGAAAGGAGGCAACCTCTATGTGAACCTAACCGTTTGTTCCAATGCAATGCTTATATAAAGCCTTAAGAACTTTAGCCTACTGACCTGTCTGCCACAATGCTCCAAGCCAGGCTGGCACAACTTGTGACCTACCAGGTCTGCCAACTGCTGCTCACTAGCCAAGTATGATAACCCAAACGCATCCTGTTTTTCTTTTTTGCTGTTTCCCACCAGCCACGCATTGTGTTCTGCCTGCCAGGGCCTGAAAGCACACAGAGAGGTACCAAACATCTGGCAGATCTTACACTGCATGGCTGGCGAGCCAAATTCAGCCTGGCAAGTCCCGAGTTGTGCAAGCCTGATGTATGCAAAGCGTTTGCCAAGAAACACACACAGGCACACACCAGATGGAAGTCAGAAGGGTTTCGGCCTTCTTGTCCCCAAAGCAAGAGGTTTAGCTATTTATATAATAATTGACAAAAGAAAAGAGTTTCAAGATTCCTGAAAGGATTTGCTTTAAAATAACACACACACTTGTACCTCCACTGCATCTAGAAATATCCCATGGAATTAAATCACATACCAGGAAAGTTCTGGCTTCAGCAACACACACACACACACACCTGCTTCACAGGTGTGTCACTTAATATTGATCTGGGGACAACACACGCCAGTCAGCTGGAGGCATAGGACCACCACTGAGCTGAGAGGGGTGCAGATTGCTGCCATCGTTTGCAAACCCAAAGTGGCTCAAAGCGAGTCATTATGAGGATGCAAACCATGGCAGTCACAAATTCAATAGTCATAGCTTCATGCAATCACAAGTTTCTGGGGCTCAGTGGCATGTGGTCCAAAGCAAAGCCAAAGCTTGCTTGTTCATTGTGTGAGGCAACACTTGATTTGTTGAACAAACCACGGTTAAAATCAGGGCTTTTTTTCAGCCTAAACTCGCCAGAACTCAGTTCCGGCACCTCTCAGGTGGGCGCCATTGCCATTATAAGAGAACGAGGGAGGCGTTCTTGGTGAGTTCCTGCACATCTTTTTCTAGAAAAATTATAAAATAAACCATGGTTTCGTGTTCCGTGCAAACACCTTTCTCTCCCTCATCCCCCCCCAAGCCCATGTAAAATAACTCCTGAGTGAAGTGGCTCTTGCTTGCGTACTGAGTATTAGCCAGCCTTTCCCCCTTGTCTGATCAACTCTTGCATGACCACTCACCTGCAACTGGACATAGTCCCACGCATTCTCAAGGGTCCTATTCTTGTCGTCATAGGGATTGTAATTCTGAATGAGGTTGCCAGCAATCATATCCAGTTCTTTCCTGAGCTGGTTAATAAAAAAAAAAGAGGGGGGTTAAGTATTGATCACTCACTCTTTGTCTGACAGATTTCAAAAAGTCATTTAGCCCATGTTGCGGCGCTCATCTCGCTTTCAGGCTGAGAGAGCTGGCGTTTGTCCACAGACAGCTTTCTGGGTCACATGGCCAGCATGACTAAACCGCTTCTGGCGCAACGGCACACCATGACGGAAGCCATAGCACATGGAAATGCCGTTCCTACCACAGTGGTACCTATTTATCTACTCGCACTGGTGTGCTTTCGAACTGCTAGGTTGGCAGGAGCTGGGGCAGAGCAATGGGAGCTCACCCAGTCGTATGGATTTGAACTGCTGACCTTCCGATCGGCAAGCCCGAGAGGCTCAGTGGTTTAGACCACAGCACCACCCATGCCCAGCATATAGTATTAGGTTCAACTAAAAGGCACAACCAATTTATAAAACTGCAACCTGTCTAAACATGTAGTGAGGATATATATATATATATATATACATATGAGGCTCGGGTTGCGAACGTGAACCATGTGGGATGCACATTCGCAACCCGCGTCTGCGCACGCACGGGTTGTGATTTGTGCTTCTGCGCATGTGCAACCGCCGAAACCTGGAAGTAACCTGTTCCAGTACTTCCGGGTTTTTGCGGTTTGTAACAAAAAAAAAAAAAAAGGAAACCTGAAGCGGCTGTAACCCGAGGTAATGGGGCCTCCCAGCGCTACCCCGCGATTTCTGTTCTCATCCTGAAGCAAAGTTCTTAACCCGAGGTACTATTTCTGGGTTAGCAGAGTCTGTAACCTGAAGCGTATGTAACCCGAGGTACCACTGTACAGAGTCCGGAGCTTCATAAGAAGCAAGGATGTATGGCTTCTGGATGGACTGGCTAAGTCCCTAGATCATCTCCTCTTCAGACAAATCATCATTTTCTGAAGGGATGGGTGGGCACCACACTGGGTCAAGCACCTACAAACATCCTCCCCCTCCCCCCTCCTTTCCTGAGGGAAGGCTCTGTAGAGAGAGTGGTCAGTTGGCTGCCTCAGCTTGAAAACATCTTGAACATCTTCTGCTCAACTCTCATTTTCTGAACTCCACCTCTCATCCCCCCACTCCCAGGGCTCACCACCCTTGATGATACTTATGCCATAAGTATCATAGCTATAGGAGACCAGTTCAGGTCAGGATCCTCCCAGAGGATGTTAACTCAAAATTAGTGTATTAGTGGTGGAATTGTGAGGAGATTCAGCCATTCTGAAGCTGGTTTTTTTCAATGAGAGCTGCTATTTAACAGCATTTGCCTCCATAGCCCCTCTTTCTTTAGAGAACAATGTCAATTTTCCTGCAACTTAAGAAAGCCTAATGCTTATGTTACTATTGTCAGCCAAACTGGCAATAGCCCGATACAAGAAATCATCAAAACTTCCTATGTGGGAGGCATGATTTACTAATATATGGAACATTGCTTTATCTGAACACATGGTCAGACAAAAATGTGTAGTCTGGAGCAAAGCCAAATGAGACAGTTTTGATGCACACTGGTACCCATGTTTGTATTATATAAATAGGGAGAGTCATAGACGTACCCCTCCCATGACTCACTCCTCATTGCGGTTGGGCTATATAAATTGCGGCCATATGTAACTGCATCTCTTTATTTTGTTTTTACATTGAATATGCTCTGTGTATGGTTTTGTTGTTGTTTGTATGGTTTTGTGTAAGTTTGTACACATTTCTATAAGTCAATAAAAGTAGATAGATGATAGATAGATAGATAGATAGATAGATAGATAGATAGATGATAGATAGACAGACAGATAGACAGACAGACAGATGATCAATAGGTGTATTAATGAACCTCCAGATCTGCAAATGAAGCAAATTCCCTCTGATGGCAATGCAACTGGGTCACAGGTTTCTCCCCCCCCCCCCCGATCTGATTACTGTGCCTGTCTAGGCCAGTAAAGCGGGAGATCTCTCTGACTGCAGCTTACACCAGTTCATGAGCTCACTTAAGCGGGATGGCCTAGTTACTGCGCTTAACCACACTGCCAGCCTGTCCCTGTCAAGCTCTTTTAAATAAAGCTCCTCTTCCGAATTCTGCAAGCACAAAGTACCCAGCACTCGACTGCACAAGCTCGAGAGTGTCACGCTGGGGACAAAGCTGGCACTTGAAGCATTTGTAATGGGCTTTCAGAACTAGGTCAAATTTCCACAGGGCAGCCAGTCAAATAGATCTCCATATGGCAGCCCCGCTCAGCCCCAATGAAGCTCGCACTCTCCTCAGACATACAACCGAGCAAGGCTGTTCTCAGTGGTGGCTGCATACAGACTGCCTCCGAGCAAAGCCGCTCCGAAGGAGGCTGCATCTGCTCATATATTCCTCCTGGCCATGCAGTCAGATGGAAGAGAATCATACAATCACTCCCAGCTGACGTCTGGCCCTCTGTTACTCAGTTTGCATGGCCAAGCTCCCTGCCTCTCGCCCCAACTCCTCCCAGGGAGGAAAGGAAGGATGAGCAGCAAAGCAACTTGACCTGGTTCCTGCCGCTAATGCAATTGGTCCTGGCTGCCTTTGTCCTCAGTCATAGATGGCACGAAGGCAAGGAGCCTGTGGGTTTTCGTTGTCCCTCCCCTCTGCTGTGTTAAAAAGAGAAGGCTGCTTTTACACGCTACAGACTCAAAATGTGGAAAACCGAAAAGGTCCGAGTTTCAAGATTGTCGGTGGCAAGTGATGCTTTTCCACCCAAATGATGTGGGCATGATGCACTGTACCCTTTGCCTAGGTGTGGACTCACCAGACCTTAGCCCCAGAATCAGTTTTTAGTGTCATGTGTGAATGAGATTAGAAATGCATGGATTAGTTCAATGTACATGTATGTGTACTGTGCCTTTTCCTTGTCATGCAACTACAGTCTGTAGCTCCGCATCCCCTCTCCAAAAGTCATTCCTGGTTAAGTAGATCAGCATTTCCCAACCTTGGGCCTCCAGCTGTTTTTGGACTACAACTCCCATCATCCTTAGCTAGCAAGACCAGTGGTCAGGGATGATGGGAATTGTAGTTCAAAAACGGCTGGAGGCCCAAGGTTGGGAAACACTGAAGTAGATGACATGACTTCCTCTCCAAAGAAGAACAGGCCACAAAGGAATTCAATGTCTTCCCCCCAATTCCCCCAAATAACACAGTCACACACACACACACACACACACACCAAGCATATCTTTTGCACTAGTTGCTTCTGTGTGTGATACAGTATAAAACATTTATTTAAAAAAAGAAAACAACATTCATCTCTTGTTAAAAATAGCCTGGATATTAAATCAGATTATTAGCATGTTGAGCCCACACTTAATCTGTTAAAAAAATGAATCCACAGCCACCTAACAAAACACAAGGACACTCCACCTGAACAATGGCTTGGTGTGTTGCATCACTGAGCTTCATGACCACAGGTTCCCCTCTTCCCTCCATCTGCATATTTGCAATTTCCACTGGGACAAGATGTCACAGCAAGAAATGTGCATGACATCTCAGGGTTTTGTGTGTGTCACCCTCAGCAGGATACCATTCAGAGGACAGCTTTGAAAGAGTGAAGGGTCACAAGTGTAGATCTGTGTGGGATGTGGAGCAAAGAAAGGAGACGCGAGGGAACAGAAACCAAAAAGGGGAGGAAAGCACAAAACTAATCTTGAGAGCAGAGCAGGAACACCTGACTGGTCCAATGGCACAAAGAACACAGTCATGCTAACGGTGTATATTCTAACCCTAAAAAAGGGTACCTGCTTGTCACAGGAGGGTGATCTCGGTCAAGAATATACAGGAAGGGACAGCAACCGAGAGCAAGCCCTTCCTTCTAGTACAGAGTTTCTACAGGGTACTGCCAACAGCTGGAGGTTTTGGAAGAAGAAGTCAGCCAGCTTTTCTTTGGCCCGTTTGTGTCACTGAATCATTGGGAAGGACTCCTGAGGCACGAGCCCAGCAAGTGTCAAGTAGGTGAAGCACAAGCTCACATCCCGAGCTATGTATGGTACAGGCGTCTGGGTTACTGTCTGGCAGCCCCAGTTATGAGATCAGACAGGAACAATGAAATGTTTCACAATTTCCCCTTGATGAGAGTTTGCATACATACCATGGAAAAGCAAGAGAGGTCAAAAGTTTCCATTTAGTACTACCTCACTGACTGCAAGTCAAATTCCAGAAACAGAGGCTCTTCCACCCCCCGTTTCTGCCTGAGTGGGCTCCCAATAATTTCCATATAGTGCACATTAAATGCAGACATGCATTTTAATATCATGCCTTGCTTGGCCCAAAGTAAATGAGAGTTGAGGGGAAAGTATCTTTGAGAAGAGGCAAGGCAAAGGCAGGGCTGGCCTAAGACATTTTGCTACCTGAGGCAAAGATGGCACCCTGTCTCCATTCCATTGTCAGAAGCCAGTTGTATGGACAGAGAGTCGTACTTCAACACAGGTGGTGAGACAGCATCCTCCAATGCACCTGAGGACAGTGGGCCAACATAAGATGTGCAGACCATGTGGTACACCAAGTTCTGTCCTTCTTGCCCCTATAATCTGCCTCAGATTATTGGGTAGCCAACATGGCGTCCTCAGACATTGCTGTACTCCAACTCCCATCACCCCTGGCCATGGCTCATGTTTGCTGGAGCTAATAGGAACTGAAGTCCAGCATCATCTGGACTGAAAGTGAGATCATGAGAGCATCCTTGCTGGATGAGACAAAAGGCCCATGTTGTTCAATCTTCTCATATCACACTGTGACTAACCAGATGCCTATGAGAAGCCTGGAAGAAGGACCCAAGTGCAACAGGAATTCCTGACAGGAGCAGTGTGTACTGGGTAGGCCTGGTTTACTTCCAGATAACCTGTTTATTGAGCCCATAAGACCTTGCTTCAAGCAATTATCCTCCCCAACACTTGCCAGAGCATTTTCTTGCCACTTTCCTTCCGGGAAAAAGTCTGACGAGAGAAAGAGCGCTTGTTGCACAAGAGCTCCAAATCCACTTTCAACTGCAAAACCTGAATTTGCTGTTATGCAACTGAATCCCACCTGCAAAATTGCCCTGGTAGTTTCATGGCCCCAGGACACATATGAAAGCTAAAATTTAACCAAGAGAAAGTTCTCCTTTGCACAAAATGAAACACTCAGCAACATTGTGGCTCAGACCACTGGATGAGAGCGGGAGAAGATGGAGGCCTGCCGGCTTTGCCTCCTGGCAGCCAGATTCTAGCTGGAAGTAGGCCCACCTTTATCAAACAACATGAGGGGAGAGGAGACTGGTGTGCCAGACTCTTCCTGCCAAGAAGAGTTCTGTGATGTTTCCAAAGATGCCTCCCCACCATTATGAAGCAGGGGGAAAATGGGGCTTTGGGACCAACCTCCGTTGCTAGAGCAACCCTGCAAGCAACTTCTCCACACAGAGGCCTCCATCTTTATAATGTGGAGGAAAATATGACAAGCCAAACCCAAAACATCTACAGCATCAAAGGGAGAAAAATATCTCAGAAAACCAGACTTTGAGGGAACAAAAAAACCCTCAATCAAAGACTGGTAACAGCAGAAGAGTTCTGTGGAAAAAATTGCTGGAGCTTCATGGAATAACATGCCTGAAGAAGGAAGGAGGTGGCCATTGCGATCTTTATACATTATACCTAGCCAGGGGTCTTTTTCTTTGGCATCAGGGAAAAGATCTCTTGCAGACTTTTTCTCTTAGCGCAACAGCAACCTCAGCTGAAGTGAAAGAGGTTGCAGGAGACGAGATCCTGAATATTGTTGTTGAGCTTGTTCTGCAGTTTTAACTGCCTATTTTACAATGTAAAACAGCCAGTTAAAAGCACAGAACAGGTTCAACCACTGCAGGAGATCATTAAAAGGTCACAGAAGAGACATTTTAAAAAATTCCATACAAACAGAAAAGGCTTTACTCCATCCGGTTTGACACTAACTGGAGGAAGGGGCTCAAGCATGTCAATTTGGCAATTATGTAAAGCCAAATTTTACATAATTTTTACCACCCTGCTTCAGACCCACACTATACAAAGGAAATGTCCCAATTCTCATACCAAGGATGGCAAAGAGCCCACTTTCTCTTTCACACACACCACCACCCAGAAAAGTTCTAGTCCACATGCTGCATTCATATAATCAGTATTGGCCTATTCTGCATTGGTTCCAAAGCTAAAACAGTGCTGGTCCTTTTGGTAAACTATATACTAGAATTACATCTTTGTCTCAAAATACAGCTCAGAAATAAACACAGCTGAGGTGTGAAGTGGCAGTCTATCCACATGCCAGAATGAAATAAAAAATGCCATGTCTGGACAACCCTACCCTTCAGAATTTTATTACAGTTATTTATTAATTTTTTTACCATTCCTATAATCAGAAGATCACAGGGCGGTTCACAGGATTAAAAACACGAAATAGATAAGAATTTAGTTTTTGGAGGCCACCTGTGGTAGCTCTAGGACACTAAAATAGCAACGAAACAAGGAGTGCATGACAGATGGCAAATAGGGACTGTTCCAGGTTTATAGACACAGTTGGAACACATGCACCTAAGAGGAAGCACTCAAGCGGGGAAGTGGTTAGAGTAACTTTCTCCCAGCTGCTGTTTCATTTTTAACTAGGCTATGGCCCAGGAACTTGTGGCCCTCCAGATGTTGCTGGATTAGAACTATCATAAACTCTGACCATTGGCCATTCTGTCTGGAGCAGATGGGGAGTTTGTATTCAATTACCAGCACAGGATCAGAGCTCCTCTACCCCCAAATTAAATCATGCCAGTTTTATTTACATTGGTTCTCACCCAGATTCTAAAAAATTGTGCCACCACTTCTGAGGCAGGAGGCCTGAGCACCAAGTCTTCATGGTATAATGTGTCAGCAGGGAATAAGGGTTTAGAATTTCCCAGCCTTCTAAAAAAATCCCCCAAAGTAGAATGCACCCCAGTTTTAGGAGTTGACCTTTGAGCAATTAATTTATTATCTAGACTCTTCACTAACCTAATTATGTTAACAGCAAAAAGCAAATTCAACACAAACCATCCTATACCCCTGAAATATAGAGTAAATGCTATGTGTTGTATCCAGTGCTGACTTGCACACTTGGAATTTGCCTTCCTCTCCTCCAGTTCCCCAGGGAGGAAGAAAGGTGAAGTCCATGGCGCTAGCAGAAGTCCACTAGGGAAGCATTTTATTCGGCCTTCTGTGTTCATTTGGCATAAACCACCTGCTTTTGTACATAGAATCATAGAATTGCAGAGAAATCCAGTCCAACCCACTGCAATGCAGGAACATTAAGCTGTCCCATATGGGGATGAAACCTGCAATTTTGGCGTTATCAGCACTGTGCTCTAACCAACTAAGCTATCCAGGCATATGTTTTGTTTAGCTCAACCTCATGATATTGTATGTGTGGGAACACAACAATCAAGAGAAATATTTTGAAAGGAAATGTGACCTCAGGGGCATTTGCCCAAGGACTAGCTCTTAAATCTGCAAGAGCTAGATTTAAGCATTTTCCCAGAAAGGAATGGCAAATCTAAGTTCTGCATCAGAAACCAGGAGCAGATGGTGAAAGCACAGGGTACAAAATCACAGTTACCATGGAAGAAAGCAGGTGGAGAGGAAAGGAGTCACTTACTCTATCCCGCTGGAGGTAGATGAGCACGCCAGCCGCTATCTGGGCTATGAGGATCAACAACAGGCAGGTGAAGTACTGAAAAAAAGAAATAGCACAACATCACTTGGTGTTTGGCATGGCCATTACTATAGACAGCAAACTCAGGAAAAACTCTTCAACAGCCTATGGAACAGAGTCGGGCCTAAGAAGAATGGTTTTTGAGATAGCCCGTTTTCTTTTTAGGAGTGCATAAGGATATTTCCCATGCAACACAGCCAATAAAAGCATTTCCCCCCATTTTTGCCTACTCTTCAAGTGCAATAAGCTCATAAATTGGCTCCTTCCAGGTGTTCCAACAAGAACTTGGCCCGGGTGTACACAAGGTAGTTGCCCAAGTTGGAAGCAGTTCAAGAGTCTCCCCCTACCTGCCTGGTACTCATTGTCGCATAGCTCAAAAGCTTTGCCCGATATACAGGAGTATCACTTTTCACGATGCAAAAAAGGAAGGCAGTTCAGCTGCCAGGCTGAGTACAGCATACAAAGGACAACAGATGTCGAGACAACTTTTGGGGCTCACGGCATCCCAGAAGATTCAGAAAGATCTCATGTAACACTTGGATTTCATGATACATATCAGAATCAAAAATAAATGGTAGAATTCAACAATACACTATTACAGAAACTTCATTTCTGTAATAGAAATGCTGCTCTCCCGTCCCCCACTTCCAGAGCCAACTGAGGGGCATGGGAGGGGGGCAGAATCACAGTAGGAGAAGGGGGGAAGCCCACTGCACAGCGGAAGTCCTTGCACAGAGCTTCCACTGACAAGCCTTCTTGGGTAAATCCCACCCATAATTTTCCTCACCTACAGGGGAGAAAAGCTCCCATAATGGCAAGTGCAAACTGAAACCTGGGGTAATACATAATATTTATACACACATATGTATACACACAAATTATTTCACATCCATGCATCTCTCTCTCTCTCTCTCTCTCACACACACACACACACACACACACCAATATTCAAAAACCTGGTCACACCTATTTTTTACCTATTAGCAACCCTATATCATTCTATCTGCATATGTCCTTATTTAGATTAATTATAGGTTACTGATTTATTTTTAAAAGAAACCACCACCTTATCCAACAAAATAGCAACATGATAATCAAATGAAGGAGCTAGCAATCACTATTCCTTGTCTGAAAAGGGCTTTGCATGGACATCAAAGAAACATAACAGGCATCAGGTGTGTTTTCCCTGGGAAAGGGACAGGACAGGACAGGCAAAGAGACTAAAGTTGCCACCTGCTTAACTTTGGAGGCCCTTCTCTAGATGCCTCAGTTTTCTGTGAAGCCAGGAATGTCTCGCTTAGAATTCCGAAGTACTGTACTTCTCTATCAACTGTAGTCGATATTCCTGCATGCCTTGGTCTCTAGTTCAACTGCAGCCCTCAGGCAGTACCAGCAAGTCACTTAAAGTAGCATTTATCTCTTTTCACTCACCAGACCCAAGAGACAGCGGATCTCATTGACTGCTCCAATGCAGCCCAGGAACCCCATCAACATGGTCACGGCACCGACTCCAATGAGAATGTATGCCCCAATCTTCAGCGACGACGATGAGGTCTCTGTGGAAACCAGAAGAGAAAAGGACACAAAGTGAAGGAGGATTCTTTTAACATTGGTTAGCTCCAGAAAAACAAGACTGCTCAGAGCCACATGCGCTTCAGAGAGCTAAGAACTTCAGGCCTAGATAATCAAAGGCCATGTGAAGGTTGCTTGTGATGGAGGGATCCACAAATAGGCAGTCAGAGAAGTGAAGTGGGGCGATGAAGGAGAGAAGGCTGCATAATAGGAAGTGATGACTAGGCAAGCAAGAGGAGCACAAAAGAAGACTTTATCCTGTCTCCGTTCACTCTACTCCCAGAGTCTAGTTAGCTGCTCCCAAAAGGTTCCTCTGAGACAACTGCTAAGTTGCAAGGTAGAATTGGCCTTTGAAGGATGCACATCTTCTAATATGCAGCCACCAAACCCCAGTTATCCCCCTCTAACCCAGTTCAGCAAACACCCTTAAAAAGGTAAGGAAAGGGAACTGTTTCCTTGCCAAACAGTAGTGCTGGTGGCGTTAATATTAGCTTACTGGGTGGGGTGTGAGAGAGTTTGAATGTTGCATCTTACTGTGGGATCACAAGACACTTCCACTGATGGTTATGCAAAACTTCTCACATGGGGCAGTGGCAACTAACTCATTTGATGGACCCAACCTGGCTGCCTTTCCAAATGTACAGGGCAGGGGTTGTCAATGGTGTGCCCTTCAGATGTTGCCGGATTCCAATTCCAATCAGCCCCAGTCAGCGTGGCCACTGGCCAGGGACACTGGAAGCTGTAGTCCAAAAAACATCTAGAGGGCTCCACCTTGGTGAACGCTGGTATAGATAGGCACTGAGACAAAGCCTTGGAAAAAAGAGACTGTAGCAGAAAGGCACAGCCTGGGCTCAGTCTACAGCCTGCAGCACGTCTTGGATTTTGGAGGAAAGCTCCTCAAACCTTGTTGGCAAAAGGCTCACAGTTTATATTCCCTCTTGCGCCATCTTTTTCCTCGTTTCTGGGAAAAAAGCCAGATAAGCACAGGGGGGGGGGGAGGCCTCTCTGGCAATGGATTGGAATGCCCTGCTGTGTAAAGTTCCTTCCCAGACTTTGTTAAGGTTACCAAAGCAAAAATAAAAAAATAAAAAGGGGGGAAGAAATGAGAAAAGGGAGGGGAAAGGGCTTCATCTGGGATCTCAAGGAAGGAAGCAGAAAAAAATACTGCATACATGCAGTGAGATTACAAGCAAGAAAGGAACAGGACTGGGGCAGGAAAGGAGCCCGTATACAGAACACTTCAAGTCCTTGGCAAGGAAAATCCGTCCATAGGCTCTTTGTGGGCAAAACTCCTTTTGAGCTGCACAGTTCATGCAGCTATTAGTTTTGGTTCTAGACCACAGGGAGAAAACTAGGTCACAAGGCAAAGCCTCAACTGAATCTGCAGTCTAAAAATGGCTGCAAGCATTTGTTTTAAAGGGGGGGGGGACTTGGTTTAAAACACACTTTTCAGCATAGCCCTTTCTTGTTATTTCTCCCTTGTGAGTAACATTGCAGCACTGACCCAGATAAAGAACATGGAAAGTGGAAATAGCATGCACAACTGCACAGGGAGTTGTTGTTTTTTTAAGGAAATGCATTAGCTTGGCAGTTCCCCTTTACCAAATCCGTCCCTTAGACTTTTGCTGAGGTGAACCAAAGTTACCAAGCCTTGGAGAACTTTAAGGCTAATGCTTTCTGTCTGACCTGACATAGCCTTCCAAGAAAGAAAGAAAAGGCTGATTGGCAATAGAAAGCTCTTCTAAATCTAGCAGGAAGCCACCTTTGCTTTGGACTATGATCTGAAGGGGGGCTTCTGTTCAGATGGGCTTCCCTTTATAATTTAGTAAGCACAACATGGTGTTCTCTCTTGACAGATAAACACCCAAGGAACAAATGCAAAGATAAGAAAAGCAGTCTTACGCAAAACTGAAATGAAGCTATTCTTGTCAACCAAAATCCATATTCCGAAGCCCAGGATCACAGCACCCAAGATCTGGAAAACAAGTTTTGGTTACTGAAAAAAGATTGTACAAAAGGTGTATTTCTTATGCTACTTTTACACTAGAAGAATCTTCAAAAGCACTTTATGCAATAGCACAAGTTCCCTCTAGTACAAACATATTTTTCTGAAAGGGTCGCATTGATGCTTCTATGAGCAAAGTACAAAGATAAAATCCATCCCAACTGGCCCTAGTGTTTAAGCAAACAAGTTTTACCCACTTCTATTTTTCTGGGTATTTCCTCCTATTCATTACTGAAATATTATCTACCTCCAACTTAGATATAGGTTCCAGCTAGATATAAGTAATTCAGGAGCCTTGAGCTATGTGAAGCTGTCAATCAAACTAAAGCAGTGGTGGAGAATCTGTGGCTCTACAGATGTTGATGGGCTCATCATCTGTCACCACTGGTCATGCTGGCTGGGGCTGGTAGGAATTGGAGTCCAACATCTGGGTAGCCAGGTCCCCCAGCATCAAACAACAGTTTTTTTAAGTCCCCCATTTCTAAACAGTGTTAAGAGTCCTGCCAGCACACAGCAGATTCGCTCATAGTGTATATGTTAGGCATGAGTTGCCTAGAACAAAGAATGGTCTACTTAAAGCAAAGCACCAAGCATCTTTGCTACAGTTAATTTAGAACAAAAAGCAAGTTATCGGTATTATATAGCCTGGTTTGTTTGTTTTTATTTTGCTTTGTGATCACAAGTCAAGCAAAGTAGAAAGACAAAAGAGCTAAACTAAGCAGTCTTCAAAACACCGCTTCAATGGTTTTTATTTATTTCATAAAATTCATAAAAGCTATCTAAAAAAGGATGGCTCGAAAGCTAGCAACCTGGACATCATTCCCACTGAAGTGGTTAACCTGCCTAAGGTTTATTGCTTCAAACTGACTGTGGGGTCTGACAAGATTGAATGTTTTTCCATACCAAAAAATAAACTAAAATCACTCCGCATAGAGAGCTAAATGTCAGGGAGAAGGCTAGGCTAAAACACAGTTGGAGAGGAGCACTTAATCATGCAGGCCTCCACATGAAGTATGAAGCAGTAGGTCCCAGTCCGACTTGCCAGAGACAGCTGCTTTTAAAAAGGCAGAATAATTGGAAGGTAGCTTGCCATACCACTCAGGTTAAGGTGTATTATAACATCTATTTCTGCTGCTAACAGGCCACCAAGACCCCTGTTAGGATGCCTGTAGCGAAGAGCACAATAGGACCAGTGTGTCTTGGCATAAGCAGAAAGAATACAAGGAAACAGCTGAATAACGGCTTGTATCAGACCTTTTTCTTTTTTTTTACATATGATCACACTTTAATAGAGAAACAGGAAGCCTGTTCTGCTGTGCATCCTCCTGTGATAAACACACAGGCTAAAAATTTGCCTACAAACCAGAATTAAGTGAAGCCACAAGTCGTGCAACAGTCATATGGCAGCAAAACCTAAGGCACAGAGCCATCAGTTGGCAAGCGAGCTGCAAACACGTCGCAGTCCAACAGCGTTCCGTCAGTGGGAGCCAACTGGCAGCCCTCATCCTCAGATGAGAATGGGACAATAATCTGAGGGCCATAATGCAGATTTGATCTAGCAAATCACAAAGCCAACCTGGGGCAAGGAGGATAGGTCTAGAAAATCTCTGCAGACCCCTCTGCCAAGGCTGAATTCAAATGGTCAGGGCAGGGACTTGCCTTTCCCCAAGTTCTACAACAAGGAGTAGGAAACCTCAGGCCCAGGGGGCAAATGCACCCTTTGAAGACCCTCTATTTGGCCCCTGAGACTCTTATTTATTGTCTTTATAGCCCACCTTTTTCTTCAAGGCTAGCCTGAGAGGCAGTGACTGGCCCAAGGTCACTCAGTTGCATGGCCGAGTAAGGATTCGAAAGCTGGTCTCTCAGATCCTAGTCCCAAACTCTAGCCACTACACCACACTGGCTGGCTAGCCAGGCTATATTCCCACTCTGCTATCTCCAAACCCATCTCTTACCAGCCCTGCTTCTGCCCTGGCTGGAAGTACTTTTGCCTGGCTGGAATACCACTTGCTTGCCTGGGTGGAGGACAGAGAGAAACGAGTCAGCAGTACAGAGATAAAATTTACGTTGGTTGCTCTGCTCAGGTTGGACTCTGGCCCTGCGCAACATTGGCATGTGGGTCCCAGAAGGTTACCCAGAAGGAAATACGGAGTGGAAAAGGTCCCCCGCCCCCCTGCTCTGCAACTAGAACATCCAGATATTTTTATTACACAATGAAACTTTCACAGACAGGACTTCTGTGTCTTACAGGTTGCTTTCCACCTGGTCAGCAGTAAAGGAAAACAAGCGCATGCCGAACACTTTATACTTAACAATTAAGTGAGACTTCCATGGCACACTTGAATATAAATAGCTCCTATAGTAAACATTGAAGAACAAAATAATCTAACAGTACACAGCATGCCGACCTATTTGCTGGCTAGAGGCCAGTAATTCAAAACCTCCTCCAGAACTTTAGAGTGTTTTGAGAATAATCTGGTACACAGGATGTTTATTATACCCGCTTATGTGAAGCAGACTGTATTCTGTCAGGGCCTCGCATCAGTCATGAAAGGATCATTAACATTGTCAGCAGAAATGCGGAATTTTCTCCCACTGCCTCCATGTTGTTGCTACAAAGTACAGAAAGCCAGACAAAGTGGAAAAGCGATGGTTCCATTCAAAGAACTGCCAATATAGTTCACCTGCCTCCAAGGGAGCTGTGGAGAAGATGCAGTCTCTGCAAAGTTAGCTCACAGTGACAAGGTGCCACTGGCAAAATGGACTCCCCTTGCTATAGTAAACACAGGGAGAAGCTTAGGGATAAAACCAACCTGCTCATACTTAAAATTTAGTTCTCTTTGCCAATAAGACATTGCAGCAGCAGTCTTGCTTTTCCTCTTGTACTATCTTAGCTCTGGCAAGTGAATTATGACTGCCAGGTAGCAGCTGTTTACATAGTGAATAGTTTTCTGTGGAGCAGATCTCCATGCAGTGCAAGCTCCTCCTAGGAAAAAACTTATCCCAAAGGGAGAGCTTTGCCAGCGCTGGTAAAACAGAACCATGTGGGCATCCTATTTCAAAAGGCACCAAGTTTTATACATGTGAGAATAGCCTAACCTTGTTTGGCCTGCCATTTATGCACAGGTTGAACTTTAGGTTCCCAAAGGTTCAGATGCCATAGAACTGCAGAAAAAGCAGCTCTTTCCCCTGAGGCAAAAAGGTAGTGGAAACAAAGGAGGGTTAGAGGAGTCTTGAAGAACAGATGCTTCCTGTCACCTGTGGCCTTGCCAGAGGAAGTCCAGAAAAGTCTACCGGGAGAGAATTCCAACCATCTACCCCTCTGAGCGCCATTTGCTTCAGCCAGCCATCTCCCTCGAGAGACTTTCCACTTCTTTCTGTGCAAAATGTGGGAAAATACTTTGCCTCTCAGATCTGGATTTATTCAAGCCAAGCAGCTTGGATCTGCCTCCTGTCAGCTCAGAGCCATCTCATCAGGGCTCCAAGAACATAACTTGGCTTTACAGGCTGCAGAGCGGGAAGAGGAGGGGGATGTGGAAAGCCTGGAATCGGAGGAAGAGTGAAAATATCCACTTTGCTGAAGTGCTGTGGCAACAGGGAGGCGAGCAGGGTTACTGCAGGGCAAAGCTTTTCCGCAGCCCATTGTAGATGCATAGATTCGCCGCCGCCACCACTCAGATTAAGTTCCCTTTAGTGCCTCTCGCCCTTTGTCTTCTTCCCTGAAAAAGTTGCTATAGAGACAGTTAACCTGCACTCTTGACAGGGCCAGATCAAGTCACCTGAAGTCTCAAATCAAGGCTAATTCACACTTTATGCAGCAAGTATGTTTGCTGCACACCGACACACGTCAAAAACACTGCAAAACATGGCACAAATATATTTATCTGCATAGTTCTATTATCATGAGATGTATGTATCGCCTGCTCTCTCCAAAGGAGCACAGTTTAATGGGGACAATTATTGGACAGTGCAATCATTCTTCCCATTCACCCTCTTCAACTACATTCAGGGAAGAAGCTGTGATTCATATGAGGTTTGGCCACTGCCAACCTTCATGTCCTGCCTGGATGATATTCCACCAAGGAACGCCATGCATGGGACTCCCCCTCTCCTATGCACACCTCACACCCAAATCTACTTCAGAGGGTTGTGGGAACCCCCCAAAAGAAACATAGAAGTCATGTGGGGTGAGGAGGGGAAGCTTTGCTTTGCAAGTGGAACGCATTCTGCTTGCACAAGGAACTGCTTTGAATACAACCACTTGTTTCCCCAGGAAGACACTTGGAATGAAGCATGGTACACATCATTTCCCCCGCCCCCTTTGCTAGTGGATGCCAATGAAGGACAGAAGGAAGGGGGAAATGAGAAACTCTATTTAGCACCACCAAAATAGTTTAACGGATTGCACACAGACCAGGCAGTGGCCCAGAAACCCCAGAAACTTGCGCCAACATAGCTTCAAATACCTTAGTATTCGTACTGGAATGTCTTCCATCCCTGGGAGCCAACCAACATCCCACCTCAAATACCAGCTGCAAGTGCTCCAGTAATGCTAGAAAAATTCAAGTGCCCAAGCATGCAGATAAAGCCACTTCCTTTCCCCTGTTTGTATCCCATTTCAGAAAGGGCAGAAACAGTCTTTAACATCAAGGGGTCAATAATTACAAATACTCTCTGAGCCAACAGAAATAGAACTGTAAAGCTGGAAGGGACCACAAAGGTTATCCACTTCAACTCCATGCAATGCAGGAATCTTTTTGCCCAAGGTGGGGCTCAAACCCACAACCCTGAGATTAAGAGTCTCAAACTCTACCAACTGAGCTATCATTTCCGACAGTCATCATTTCCGACTGTCTCTTGTAGACCCAATATGAAGTGATGCTGCTATGGAATAACAGATAGCATATTGCACCCTGTAGTTCTAGCTCTGCTATCCAATTCACCCCCACTCAGTCCCCCAACAAATTCTGAAGATGAAACTGTGTGTTTAAAGACTTAGCCCCACCTCACTGTAGAACTAGATCTTAAAAGAGTCTTCCTCTGCATGCTAAAACCATCCACGACCTTTGGTCCCTGGCAGCCTTAACGGGAAAGCCGATTGCTCGGAGATGGAAACGAAGCATGCAGCTGGGGGGTGGGGGCTAGCGGAGAGAGCAAATTGAAAACCAGTTCCAGATGTGCCATCTGGGCAAGCCTTCCTGCTTGCAGTTTCTACATGGCACATGGTGAAAGAGTGGCAGAGGGAGGGGAACTCAGATTCACAACTGTTTGAGAAAGCAAGAACCTTAGTGATGATTTAAACACAACCTGTGAACATCCTGGAATGTCTACGAAGGGCATTGCAGTTTGTATCACTGACATTGCTTTAGATGCCATCTCTCTTGCATCTCTCTTGTGCACAGGTTTCACATGGATTCGGCACTCGCATCTTGAGGCACCCTCCACACATGTCAGAATGAGAGTCTCTCTGCTGCTGCTTTCTTTTTTAGGATCTGAAGTCACCCTAAAGTGGTAGAAGCACCAAGCTAACACACAGCTTAATCTTCAGGTGAAACACAGAGTGATGGGTTCTTACATTTGGCTGGGAGGGGTGGCTGCCCAAGAATACACCGTAACTGTCAAGGAAAGATATTTTGTCTGGTGTAATCTACTTCTCTTTTTAACCCTAGAGGAAAGAAAATAAGGACCGAAGAGAGTCTCATGGATGAAAGAAAAAGGGTATGTTCTACAACACTCCAAGTCTAAGGGTGGAGCATACAAGTGTGAAGAAGAAGAAGAAGAAGAAGAAGAAGAAGAAGAAGAAGAAGAAGAAGAAGAAGAAGAAGAGAAGAAGAGTTTGGATTTGATATCCTGCTTTATCACTACCCTAAGGAGTCTCAAAGCGGCTAACATTCTCCTTTCCCTTCCTCCTCCACAACAAACACTCTGTGAGGTGAGTGGGGCTGAGAGACTTCAGAGAAGTGTGACTAGCCCAAGGTCACCCAGCAGCTGCAAGTGGAAGAGCAGGGACGCGAACCCAGTTCACCAGATTACAAGACTACTGCTCTTAACCACTACACCACACTGGCTCTCCTAGTTGTGTGAAGGCTTCTTCTACTTTTGGTTCAAGAAATAAGGACTGTATCTCATTGATAGTGGTGCTCCTAAACAAAATTTCAGAAGTAAGGCCAAACAAGTTAAGCCAGGAGCAACTCCTATGCTCTAATCCAGATAAGGAAGCAGTGAACTTGAGGCCTTTAAGAGAAGCTCATGTAGAAATGTATACCCTACACTCCATTGTCTTCTCGCTGGACCAGGTGCCTTCAACTATGGTTCTTTGGAGTTGATCCATTCAGAGGAAGGTGGAAGATACCAGTTAGCATCTACATTTATACCTCCACCAGAGTAAAAGACTCAGCAGATGCTCCAGATGCAAAAGAGAACTAGAGCAGCAGTTCTCCAAAAGAAGCAGTTGGATTTTGTTGACAAGGAGTAACACTAGGTGTTAAACGTTGCAGATAAAAGTTGGAGAATAAGAACACCATCTGTACAAAGGGAAGGGTCTTTTTGAGTTCAAAACCCCAGTTCCTTTCAACACAGCATTTCCTCAAAGTTGAAACGTTTCCAAATACAGCTCACCAAGTCACCAGTCAGTTTACAAATAGGAAGTGCCCAAGAAGAAACTTGTGACAGTTCACTGTCAGTCTGGAATTAACTCTAGATTGGGAGATTGTGTGCTTTGAATCTATTGCACAACATTAAATGCATTCTCCCACTGAAGCAGATCACTTTTGGGGTTCTTTGAATGTCAAATCATTAAAATATTGCTGCAAGATGCAGTATGCATGGGAG
The DNA here is from genome assembly GCF_964234715.1 of Podarcis melisellensis. NCBI lineage: Eukaryota > Metazoa > Chordata > Lepidosauria > Squamata > Lacertidae > Podarcis > Podarcis melisellensis. The sequence continues at coordinate 51,760,738 of NC_138528.1, forward strand.
TAAAGAGAAACTATAAGGGACTTCGTATTTTGAGCACCGCAGATTTTAAAAACACAAGGATTTGGCATCTTACAGCTGCCAATTAAATTGCTACAATTGGCAATCATGTCTTAACGGAACTGCCAAATATGGATGTTTCTGCATTAATTTGCAATTTTTAAAAAGGATATGGATTATATCTTAGAAATATTTCTCCCAAAATATGCATTTCAAAAAATCATCATTTGATACATTTTGAGTCAAAACCTGCCAGAATATTCAGGATGTGCAAACTCTGATGATTAACCAAGTTCCAATCGGCACATCAGTCTGGAAGATGTGAATCATATCAGTTTATTATTTAAATTTACAAATAATTTGAGTTCTTCAAGCCTCTTGGCTTCCAGGTAATAGGCTTCTGAAAGTGACCAGTATCTGCTATTATTATTTCTTGTTACAAAGACCAGATACTCCATATCTATAAAAAATAATAATAAACAAGACACCAGAACAAAAGAATGGACGGGGAAAATGGGAGGTGTCCATATTAATTTGAATATGTGTTGCAAAATAAGTTTGCTACACTAAAAATAGATACGGTTTAGCTCAATGAGAAGAATCAGTTATTAAGATGAGGCCCTTGTCAAAGTTGATTTCCTTGACCTTGGCTATGCATATTCTTCAAATGTTATTGAACACAATACAGACTTCTTTCCCGACCAATTCATTTACCCAAAGAATTTTATAAACCATCCAATAACCAAGATCAAAAGGTGGAGTGGCCTCAGATACAACACTGTCACGAAGCAGTATTGAATATTGACAAAAGACAGGGAATGAAGCCAGGAGAAAGGTCAGCTGAACATTTTGACATTAACACCCTGCTGAGAGAATGGCTGTTCTGGGGGGAAAGAATAAACGGATAAAAAATGTGAAGGAAAAAAAGAGGTAAAAATCAAGAATTATGCTGAAGTGTGGGAGCGGGGGGGGGGACATTTGTCACAAAGATAATCTATCATTTCATCTGCAATATATGAGGGAAAGGTTTTACGGTAGATAGAACCATTAGTGATTTGTTTAATGCATAAGACTTATCTTTGAATACTGCAAGAATTAGGTTACCAAGGACAAATTCTACTCCCATCCCCCACTAATCTACGCAATCGGGAATTTGGTTTACAAGAGCAGAAGGGATGGAAACCAGTAGGTTTTGAAAAATACATTGATCAAGTGGCAATTGAGTAAAGATCCATTTTCTAAAAACATATGTAGGGTCCTCTGTAGAAAGAGAGGAAGTTGAGAGTGCCCAATGACTGGCCTTTCTTCTTTTTTTTCTTTTTTTGCAACAACAAAAAAAGCTGGAATATCTATGTACCCAACATCCCTCTATTTCTTTGAACATGGTCGCTAAACAGAATTTCTATAAAATTATGTACTGAAAGGATTACACACCTAGGTGGGTTAACGGAAAATGGCTTAAAATACTGTTTCAGTGGTGTAAATTGAAGCCCGGGTATTCGATGCATGCTTAGTGGTCATGTAGTGAGATTAAGTAGTTTTGAGCCTTAGTGAAAAAAGTTATTCAAGATGCAGTAAGAGGAAAAATAGTCTTTCAGAGTCTACAATACATGAGTTCCATAGAAATTACAAACTAACACTTTTTATGTTTAGCAGCTGTGAGAATACTTGCAGCTAAAACTTGGTACTCCTCACAAACTCTGAGTTATTAGCAATTAATAAAATAACCCCCCCCCCAAAGATTACACAAGTGATCTGTACTCAGAAAGATCATGTGCATTTCAATCCTTCATGGAGGTTTGGGATATATTTTGCTTTGGGGAAAATGTTATAAGAACAGTTCTTGTCTTGGTAGGGGCTACAGCTAGCTACTAATACTACTATTGGGAGCAGGTGGCACTGTGGTCTAAACCACTGAACCTCTTGGGTTTGCAGATTGGAAGGTCAGCAGTTTGTATCTGTGTAATGGGGTGAGCTCCTGTTGCTCTGTCCCAGCTTCTGCCAACCTAGCAGTTCGAAAGCACAACAGTGCAAGTAGATAAATAGGTACCACTGCAGCGGGAAGGTAAATGGAGTTTCCGTGTGCTCTGGCTTCCGTCATGGTGTTTTGTTGCGCCAGAAGCGGTTTAGTCATCCTGGCCACATGACCCAGGAAGCTGTCTGTGGACAAACGCTGGCTCCCTCAGCCTGAAAGCGAGATGAGCGCTGCAATCCCATAGTCGCCTTTTTCTTCACATTACAGAACTAAACAACTGATACGCCCCAAGGGTGGCGTTACATGTCTAGCAAACACTGCTCTGGGAACCTAGGCTGCTCCTTCTGCACTGCAAGGAGTGTTTGCATGCATACCCTATGATAACCAATGGAGAAGACCTCCTCCTCCAACTGCTTTTTTCTCATCTGGGTTCCCAAGTATATGTGCCACATCAATTCAAGAGACGTTACTTAACTGACTGCAGGAAAAATTTGTGGGTGGGGCAAAAGCCCACTAACAACTGCTCCCCTCCTGCTAGCCAGGAAAGATGCAGCAGCCCACATTTCCAGGCCCACGTTAACTAACAGATGTCTAACTTAATAGTTTCCATTACAAAATTTGGGGTTTTAATAGAGACTGTGTGTGTGTGTGTGTGTGTGTGTGTGTGAGAGAGAGAGAGAGAGAGAGAGAGAGAGAGAGAGAGAGAGAGAGAGAGAGAGACATTTAGAATTTTCCATCCATGTTCCCCTGGTATTCTGGAACCCCAAAGTACCCCTTACCATGTTATCTTGGCCCTTCAAATACAGTCGTACTTCGGAAGTCAAACGGAATCTGTTCTGGAAGTCTGTTAGACTTCCAAAACGTTCGGAAACCAAAGCACAGCTTCGGAATCCGCTGAAGAACCCATCAGACGTTCGGCTTCCAAAAATAGTTCACAAACCGGAACACTCAATTGCAGCGTTCCGGAGCCAAAATGTTTGAGAACTAATACGAATATATTTGGGTACTGCTTGTCAACAAATTATAGAATTGTAGAGTTGGAAGGAACCCTGAGGATCGTCTAGCCCAGGCATGGCCAAACCTGGCCCTCCAGATGTTTTGGGACTACAACTCCCATCATCCCTAGCTAATAGGACCAGTGGTCGGGGATGATGGGAATTGTAATCCCAAAACATCTGGAGGGCCTAGTTTGGCCATGCCTGCTCTAGTCCAACCCTCTGCAATGCAGGAATATGCAACTGTCCCATATGGGGATCAAACCTACAACCTTGGTGTTATCAGCAACGTGTTCTGCTATGGTGGTTAAGTATACCAAGGGTGTGTAGAAGGTAGACTGTTTCTAGCAGACTTAGCGCTGGAATTATTGCAAGCTGTCCTGGGACTCTGTAACTTTTGGTCTGCTCCTTCAAGGAACTTAAAGATATGTATGATCACTTAATTATGGCATTGTTAGTATTTGTTAGGTGATCATGAACACACATTCCTCCTTTGTGAATTTAACCTGTTGGTAAAGGATTATAGTTTATGAAGCGTAGCCCAAGTGAGACTGATCAGCCAATCTGTTGTTGAATCAACTTTCTACACTCTGTTTATCACGAAACAAGCAGGAAATGAAAAAAATTGCCTGTTTGCCCAGGAGATTTTTATCCAGCCTTATCTAGCTCACTGCTAGATTTTTCCCATGATTGTGTACAGCAGTATTATAATTTAAGTTAGTGTAATGGGCAAACTTTATTTTAAACACAGGATGAATTTGTTGGGCCTTAATCTAAAATCAGCTGTGTATACAGTCATTTATGTAGATAAGGACAAAAAACGGGCTCCCGTTCTCTGCTAAATATAAGATTATAAAGATGTTGTAAGTTTGTCTTAGATGTCCATCTGACACCAGATATACTCTTAGCAGAAAGGAAGGAAGGAAGGAAGGAATCAATATGTTTAATGAGAGAACTGTACCAGGGCTTTGCTGATCCTGAAAACAGGTTAGCACAGGCTGACTGCAAAGCTTGTTCTTTAAGTCTGTAATTCTCTGCTAGAAGTAACTGAGTCTCAGTGTCATCAGCCCAGTATAGTGGAACACTCTGGCCATAGAGATTCAGCAGGCACCTTCTGCTTCAACTAATAAATGCCTACTGAAAACACTTCTATTCTATCAGGCTTATTAAGAATACATCTTTCCATAAAAGCCATCTGATTTTAACTTTTTTTATACGGTTTCCATTGCACAGTTTTATGTGCAGTTGTTGCAAACCACTTTGATATTTTCTTTATGAATTCGTGGTATATAAAGATTGTCATAAATAAAATAATAAATAAAATAAAATTGCTGCTCCTCTTGGCACTAATCTGTTGCATCCTGCAAATAGAAACACATTGACTCACAGGAAAAAATCCATTCAGCAGTGCACTGATTATAACCACACATGTTGTGGCTGGATGTCAAACTGCAATTATTGCAGAGAACAGCCAAGGACTTGATTAAAAATTGGCTAGCCGGTAATTTGGCTCAGCTTGTCTCAAATAGAGAGCACACAATACCCAAAAGCACTTAATGGAATCACACTATACAATTAGTTGCATTTCCCCAGCCTCTCGCTGTTTCTTCTTTTTTAGCATTTGCTAGTACTATACAGGCAAACAGGTCAAGACAGACTTTAATTACACCCAAGGAGGGTTAAATAATTAAATGAGTAGTTTCTCCAAGTGCCCAAGACTCCGATTTTAATAAAGCCAAGAACCCTTGCAGGAGTATCAGGAAAGTTTAGTCATCCAACAGACATCTTGATAATAGGTACCACTTAGCTAGTCCAATCGGGGCATTTCTGTAGTCTGCAAAGTCTTGTGCACACATGGTTATTTGGGTTGAGCACTGCTGCAGAAAGAAGCACCCCATCCCACTGTACAGCGGGCTCTGGGTTTATTCAGATTTCAGCTGTAAACCAATGTCTTCCTCTACGCCTTTCGTAGAGCTACCAGCTACCACCTGGTACTGTTGTGGGAAGCAGATTAAGTGATTCAGGTTCAATATGGCTTTGATGCAATAAAGGGTTGTTATCTTAGAAACTGGGACACAGGTGGCGCTGTGGGTTAAAGCCTCAGCGCCTAGGACTTGCTGATCGAAAGGTCGGCGGTTCGAATCCCTGCTGCGGGGTGCGCTCCCGCTGCTCGGTCCCAGCGCCTGCCAACCTAGCAGTTCGAAAGCACCTCCAGGTGCAAGTAGATAAATAGGGACCGCTTACCAGCGGGAAGGTAAATGGCGTTTCCGTGTGCAGCTCTGGCTCGCCAGAGTCTGTCAAGACTGGCCCGTACGGGCAGGGGTACCTTTACCTTTACCTTTATCTTAGAAATAGAATTAACATGACAATCGAGTTTGGGATATCTTTGGAGAGAGGTAGAACAGTCTTTATAAAAAGGGTTCTTGTTATATTCTTTCTGAAATATTAGATGCCAGTTCTGCTGTTAGGATACAGTTGCTCCCGCCCGCACTCAACTTAAAAAACAGATCCCCCAGATTCTGAATCCAAATACTTACAAAGAAAAGGAGGTTGAAGAGGAAAAGGAAGTACTTTGTGACTTTCAGGCAGCCAGACCCCATCTTCTCTTTTTTATAGAACCTGGGTGGAAAACAGACAGCCATATGAGCATATATCCTTTACAGCATCACAACTTGATTGTGGTCTGGAAATTTTAAGAAATATTTTACCAGAATCTCCCCTCCCACACCACCCCCTCAGAAAGCAAAGCATTTCAACAGAATACTTCTCTGGCGAGCTGTTTCCTTAGCAGGGGAGATCATACAGGGGGGGTTTTCAGGCAGAACTCAGTTCCAGGACATCTCAAGTGTGCACCATTGCCATTATAAGAGAACAAGTGAAGTGTTCATTGTGAGTTCCAGCCCCTCTTTTTCTAGAAAAACCACACTGGGGAAATATATATATGTATAGCTTTGTCTTATTAACTGTTTTTGCCAGTTCGAATCTGTAGTTCACCAAACTAGCCCCATCCATCAAAGGAACCACTTTCCATCTGGTTGGTTGGCTACTGAAAGAACAAAAGAAGCTGGTAAAATGCGGTCTTGACTATGCTACCACTCAGTGGATTTGTAACTGGCTGACTGACCGAACCCAAAGGGTGCTCATCAATGGTTCCTCTTCATCCTGGAGAAGAGTGACTAGTGGGGTGCCACAGGGTTCTGTCTTGGGCCCGGTCTTATTCAACATCTTTATCAACGACTTGGATGATGGACTCAAGGGCATCCTGATCAAATTTGCAGATGACACCAAACTGGGAGGGGGGCTAACACCCCAGAGGACAGGATCACACTTCAAAATGACCTTGACAGATTAGAGAACTGGGCCAAAACAAACAAGATGAATTTTAACAGGGAGAAATGTAAAGTATTGCACTTGGGCAAAAAAAATGAGAGGCACAAATACAAGATGGGTGACACCTGGCTTCAGAGCAGTACATGTGAAAAGGATCTAGAAGTCTTGGTTGATCACAAACTTGACATGAGCCAACAGTGTGACGCAGCAGCTAAAAAAGCCAATGCAATTCTGGGCTGCATCAATAGGAGTATAGCATCTAGATCAAGGGAAGTAATAGTGCCACTGTATTCTGCTCTGGTCAGACTTCACCTGGAGTACTGTGTCCAGTTCTGGGCACCACAGTTCAAGAAGGACACTGACAAACTGGAACGTGTCCAGAGGAGGGCAACCAAAATGGTCAAAGGCCTGGAAACGATGCCCTATGAGGAACGGCTAAGGGAGCTGGGCATGTTTAGCCTGGAGAAGAGGAGGTTAAGGGGTGATATGATAGCCATGTTCAAATATATAAAAGGATGTCACATAGAGGAGGGAGAAAGGTTGTTTTCTGCTGCTCCAGAGAAGCAGACATGGAGCAATGGATCCAAACTACAAGAAAGAAGATTCCACCTAAACATTAGGAAGAACTTCCTGACAGTAAGAGCTGTTCGACAGTGGAATTTGCTGCCAAGGAGTGTGGTGGAGTCTCCTTCTTTGGAGGTCTTTAAGCAGAGGCTTGACAACCATATGTCAGGAGTGCTCTGATGGTGTTTCCTGCTTGGCAGGGCGTTGGACTCGATGGCCCTTGTGGTCTCTTCCAACTCTATGATTCTATGATTCTAAAATGTTGGTCAAAAGGAGCCTTTGGCCTGGAGCACCAGGGCTCTTCTGATCTTTTCAGTGAAGCACCATCTGCACCTGAGGTACAGATATTTCAGAGCCAGTTCAGAAACCTCCTTATATTGGAGACACGGGAGATTAAGGATGCTTCCACATGAGGCATTTACTGTGGAATGTTTGGAACCCCATGCTCTGTTCACTACTTTTTTCAAGACATCGGCAGGACACCATCGCAAAATCACCTTCCTCTCATATTTTCTCCCTTTACTTTCAGTTTCTTTTCAAAACTCAGAAAAAAACCACAACTTCACTCACACACAAACACACAGCTGTGCAATCTTCCCAAGCGTAGATCAGTCATAGTGAAGCAACCCCACAGATTTTCAGGTGGACAGCATTTTCTGTATTAGTCATTCTAGCCATTTCCTTTATCTATGGTCTGTCATTCTTGTATAGGAGTGAACTCACAGTTTAACCTTTTCCCTTCTAGGTGGCATTGCCTTTCAGTCAGTTTCTGTCACCTAAATTGCAGCCACCAGCAAGGTCCTTAATCTTGGGACTGCAGCAGCAGGGAGTCCTTAATCCCTTTCTCCCTCAGATAATGGCCTAAATGAAGCCATCTTTCCCCTCAACATTAAGTCCTAGAGAAAGGGGCAGTGCCCATTTAGATACAAGACCCATTTTAGGTACAAGGCTTATCTGCTTGTGGCAGATAAGCACCAACCATGTGCCTCTATGCTAGCCACATCTGGAAGCCACCAATATTGGGTCTCATATATGGTCCTTCATGTAGCGCGCGCGCACACACACACACACTACTGTTTACATGATCCCATAGAAGAAATAGCAGTGGCAGCCTCAAGAAAACTATATTTGACAGCAATCACAAGCTAGTCAGCCTTTTGCTCACCATTAAACATGGGTATATGAAACATAGGCATAGCCAGGGGGGCGGGAGGCAGCTCCCCCCCCCCCCCAATCATGTAAAACAACAGAAATACTTAACTAACTGACCAATCGTGTCAGTCCTGTGCCTGCCCCGCCCCCCAGTCCCATGCTATGAAACAGCAGATATTTCACCTGGGGTTACATCTCTGGTGGCTATAAGCTTCTGAATGACAATATCACCCAAGATTCTTTACCAGAGTTACCCATATTTAGCAGAGGGGAATTGGGAATTCAGCAGAAATCCAATGTAGAAGCCACTGTCTAGTTTAACACCTGGAGCTAATTCTCAATATGCAAACTATGTGCGCACATTTTAATAAGACAAGAGATATTTAAACACCAGGTGTGCAATTCAAAAGGGAGCATTAATAGTGCTGTGAAGACAGAAAAGCCTTGGAAATGTTCCACTTTGGACAGAAGTCCAAGAAAAGAATTCTGCTTTGCCCTGTTCTGGCCTGCTGTACTTTACCATCACCAATATAAGCAGATATGTCTGGGCATGAGTATGCAGAAGGAGAAAGCTTTTTAGGACATGGCAGAATTGATGGTATGAACATATTGCAGTATCTTATGTCAATACTTTCAGGTAGGAACAAGACTTGGTGGGTAGGGGGAGCCAAAGAGATATTGTGTGCTTGCCTCACCTATCCTAGTGGAGACTTTCACTTTCCTCAATGAGTTGTTGCCTCCTCCAATACAGGAAGCAAGGTGACAATTCTCATAAAAACTAGTGTCGAATAAATAGCATTTGACAACATCCTTAATGATCTTATCTCACAATGCAACAGGAAATAGGTTGGACAGACTTAAGAGCTGCCTGCAGAAGATCTGCTCAGAGCTTTCTCACAGTGGGATTGCATTCAGCAAAGGGCAACAGAACAGAGCAAGTTATTCTGTTTCCAGCCTAAAGCCTGCTTTTAATCTTATTAGGATATTTAGGCCAGTACTGAGATCAGGGTGGAAGTGGAGCATCATTCTAAACGGATAGCTCTTGCCAACCAGCAGCAGTTCTCAAAAAATTATCAGCTCTGCGGGGGAGAAGAGATGCTGCTTTCTTTGGAAAACTGATGTTAGAAAATGGACGTTTGGTCCTGAAACTGTGAGGAATGTGTGCCCGTTCTTCCATCATGTCCTGAGCGGAAGCCCCAGGACCTCACAAGCCTGCTGAGAGTCACCCTTAACTCAATAGGATATTAAGAAGCTGACTTCAGCACTTGGGGACAAAGAAAGCTACCTTAGACCTCAGTCAAACTATTTGTCCATCTAGCCCAACATTATCTTCTCTTTATGGGAGGCAGATATCTTTCCGCAACCACCTCCTACCGAAACCTTTTTAACCAAGGGTGCACCAGAGCAGCCTTTCTCAACCTGTGGGTCCCCAGATGTTGTTGGACCACAACTCCCATCATTCCTAGCTAGCAAGGCCAGAGCTCAGGGATGATGGGAGTTGTAGTCCAACAACATCTGGGGACCCACAGGTTGAGAACCGCTGCACCAGAGGATCTGATCTGGACTGTACTACTGAGCTGCAGAATCTATCAAGAGATTCTCTTCAAAAGTAGAAGGGTCATCCATCAAAAGCAATGGAAGTCAGTTCAAGACTGCCCCAGGTGCACTTGCTGGAAGCTATTATTCGGGATATACCTCCACTGTGGAGTAGGGGTGGAAGGCAAGACTCTTGGCTTGCTGACAAAGGTAGTCCCATATCGGATCAATACGGTGTACATCACAACACTGAAAGCACCCTTTCATTGTTCAAGCACATGCCTAAACAGCCCTATTCTCAATTGCATGCCATGACTATGTGGCAGGGTTAACAAAAAAAAAACTGCATTTATTTGTATGTTACACATATGGATGTCACCAAACAGAAGCTATTCCAGCAGACTGCAGCAGAGGGAGAGATGGGAAGGGAGACCACTCCATTGGTTCTGCTGAAACAACAGATAGATTCGGCTCCTCTTCCCTCTGAACGGTTGCCAATCTACCTGACTATTGATGCTCAAGTTTGCCTTTACCCCTCTTCTCTCCTCACCCCTTTTTTCCTTGTGTGACTGTTCATTTTCATTGATCATATGTTAAGCCTGCTCTGGTAGCCTTCTGGCTAAAGGATGGGGCAAAAAGGCTTAAAATAAATAAACAAAAGTTATGCGCGAGAAGCAGACAAATACAAAATTCAATTTACACTGACGAGCTACAGATATTCAGAGAACATGCTTTTCTTCCTATGAGAAATTGCCAGAGTGGGAAAGGCATGAGTGCTATCCTCAGAATTGGCATTCAGATCAGAGCAAACGTAGTTGATCAGTTTTTCCCTTCAGGGACTTTTTTTTACCAAACACAAGGATTAGAGCTAGATCTTTGGGGCCAGGCTCACAGACAGTTACAAGTGGTAACTCCAGACATCTTCTACACTTTGAGAATGGTCCTTTCTTCAAGTGTTTACCAACCCTCACCTTATTCCTTCTCTAAACAGAAAAAAGGTTTTTCTTACAGCTCTCCAATGCTATGATGTACAGGAGCTACTGAGCATTATTTTCTTGCCGAGGGGATATAGTCATAAAATTAAAATATACACCGTCACGTTTAAGAGAGAGGAGGAAGGTTTAGGAGAGATATACATGCAGAACATTCTCTTAGAAAACAGGCTTCCCTTTGTTTTGCTTGTTAAATCTAAGAACAGAAAGAGTCTATTCACAAGGTTTCAAACACATTATTAGAGCTGGGTGAAATTTCCCTGCAATCATTGAACAAAGATCAGTCATAGCCTAAGAATTCCATGTCCATATAGGCAGTGATGTGCCTATTTAGGGGAGAAGATTTGAGAGAGCAGCATACATCCAAAATCCTAGGGGGCTACAGGAAGCTACTTTATGCTAAGTCAGACCATTGGTGAGGCTTGCCTACACCAACTTTTGCCAACCTGATGCCCTCCAGATGCTTTGAATGGCCACTCCCACCATCAGCCCCCCCCCCACATCATGCTTGATTGGTTGGGGGAGGGTGTGGTCCAAAACATCTGAAGGGCACCAGGTTAGAGAAGGCTGGTCTACAGTGACTGGCAGTGGCTCTCCAGGGTTAGAGGCAGAGGGTATTCCTAGTGCTACCTGGAAAAATCAAGGATTGAACCCAGTACCCTTTTTGCATGCAAAGCAGATGCTCAGCTCTTTTGTCCATTCTCAGATTTGAAGCAATAAGCAAAAATGTAGTAAACCAAAAGTAAGTAGTACAATTAGATTGAGAGGGGGAAGGAAGCACTAATAAAATTTCATCTATCAGTTTAAAGATTGGGAAAATAAAGTGCTACCTGAAGGAGCATCTCCACCACTATCATTTAGCTCAGACACTGAGGTCCAGCTCCAAGGGCCTTCTGTTGGTTCCCTCCCTATGAGAAGTGAGGTTCCTTCAGGCAGAGGGCCTCCTCGGTAGTGGCGCCTGCCCTGTGGAACGCCCTCCCATCAGATGTCAAGGAAATAAACAGCTATCTGACTTTTAGAAGACATCTGAAGGCAACCCTGTTTAGGGAAGTTTTTCATATTTGATGTTTTATCGCTTATTATTATTAATAATAATAATAATATTCTGTTGGGAGCTGCCCAGAGTGGTTGGGGAAACCCAGCCAGATGGGCAGGGTATAAATTATCATCATCATCATCATCATTAATGTTACAGTAATTCCAGAGCTGTTTTGGCGAGAGAAACCAGTTTTAAGAGGCATATTTATTTCATTTCAGCTAACCAGCATTGCCTTCATATGCCCACAATTCTTCTAACTGGAAGCAGCACCAAAGATACTTCACCTGGAAAGGTAGAGCATCAGCTAAGGATTTTCCCTCTCCTAATCAAACTTGGCAGAAGGAGGAAGGAGCCATTGTGTCTGTGCAGCCTACTGGCAATCAATTAAAAACAATTGACAGGTTTGAAGCAGATGAATAAAGCTTTGATCTCAGATCAGTTAAGAATTTTTTTTTTAGCCTTGTGAATTCTGATAGGTACAGATAAGTTCTTGGAGTAGTCAGCCAGCCTGCCTTGCCAGTACAGGTATTTTCTAATTGCCGGCATTTCAAAAAGCACATCTTCTTTCATCCAAGAAGTTAAATAAGAGAGGAAAGAAGCGCAACTTGGGTAAGTTCTTTTTCCTAGCAAGGCTGGTACTGTACGTAGTGCAACCAAGGGAGTGCTATTTATAAAAGCAAGATTACTTGAGGTTCCTGACTTGAACCTGTTTTAACAAACTTGTTTATTGTACATTTCAATTATGGATTTCTTAGAATTGTAGAGTTGGGAGTATTTTTCAAATGATGTGATGAAATTGTTTTGCTGTGTGTTTTAACTATGTGCAGCTATGTTTTTATAATCGGTTTTATACTTGTAAACTGCTCAGAAGGCATTTTGGCAAGTCAGTTGTAGAGATAGAAATAAATAAGGAATCTTGATAAACTAAGCAGACTTTGCCGGCCCCAGATTCCAGAATCCACCATGCAGAAGCAGAAAGGAAGATGGCAACAGACTACTTTGCCTGGAACAGTGAAAAGGTCATTTAAAGGATTCCAACTTTAGGCTTCACTTAACAGCCCTGGCTACAAGCTCCCCAGGCAAATGGTGCCTCTGGGGCTGGCCAAGGGGTGCTGGTTGCCAGGAGCTGAGGCGGCCTCAGAGTAAGCAAGCAAGTGGGCGAGGGAGCCCAGTCAGCCAGTCCACCAGCCTCTGATGTTGGGAATGGACAGACAAGTGGGAGGCTGGGCAGGCAGGCCGGCAGGTGCTGCGCTGGCCTTTCTTGTGCTTGCTGTGTGCAAGGCCTGCCTGGGAGCTGAAGGGGAGCCTTTCAGTCATGCAGGCTTAACAGCACCTGCTGCTGCCACTGCTGCCTCCCAAGGTAAGGTGCTGGCCTCACGGTCACCTTTGGCCAGTCTCCGTTGGGCCATCTGCGGGCATCCTCTTCCCAAGCCCCTGTGGGGCAGTGTGAGGAGGCCCCTCTCTTTGGGGCAGCTCAGTGACCAAAGGCACAGCAGTGGCTGCTGGAGGACTCCCAAGGAGAGGGGAGAAGAGAGGAGGCTGAGGGAATATGCCACAAGGGAGGGAGTTTGAAAAAGGCACTGCAGGCAAGGGGAGACATAACTGGGCTCCTGAGCCCCACAGGGTGCCTCAGAAAGAATGTACTTGGTCAAGGGAGCCGTGGACTCAAAAAGGTTGAAAACCTCTGTCTTAGGTCTTCCTAAACAGTGGTCTTCTTGTTAAGGGCAGCAGGAGGAAAACTTGTGACTCATTTAGTATAGTTCTGTAATGTGACCCCAAGTAGTCATTCAGCAGAGCCCTGTAACATGAGCTTAAGTAGCCTTCCCTTTGGCCGAAAGATACCTGAATAAAGGCTGGTACGCCACATTCCACTATGCTACTTCTTCCCCCAGCCCAAAAAAAACCTATACAAGGGAAAGAGCTGTAAAAAGATACTATGGAAAAGAAGAAGAAGAAGAAGAGGAGGAGGAGGAGGAGTTTGGATTTGATATCCCGCCTTTCACTCCCTTTAAGGAGTCTCAAAGCGGCTAACATTCTCCTTTCCCTTCCTCCCCCACAACAAACACTCTGTGAGGTGAGTGGGGCTGAGAGACTTCAGAGAAGTGTGACTGGCCCAAGGTCACCCAGCAGCTGCATGTGGAGGAGCGGGGAAGCGAACCCGGTTCCCCAGATTACGAGACTACCACTCTTAACCACTACACCACACTGGCTCTCTTTATTAAGAGAAAGAAAGCTGTGAGGAAATTCACTGCTTCTCTTCTCACTAGGAAAAGGATGATGTGTGATTTTCAAAAGCCTCTTCAGACTCTCCTCCTTACAAACCACCTCTGGGGAAACCTATTAAACAAAGGGACAACAAGCTCCAATCAGTATTCCCATCTTCTGTTTGGAATGTTAATTGACAACCCCCAACTCCTTCAACACACACAAATAGGAAAGCTCAATTTTTGAGCTTCACATACACACCCTGTTTTGCAAGAACTGCCGCACATGGTATATCACTAGGGTTCAGTTCACTTTCATGAGCATAAACCTCACGCTAATAGAGTTAAAGGCCTGAAGGAGTCAGTATTTCCATGACCAACACACATGACCTCTAGTCTACAGCTGATAAGTGGTGCTATGCTAAGAATGAAGCTTCTGCTAGTAGAATGGCTGTTATATGAGTGGCTGGCACCAATGGGTATCACCCTAAATTTATAGAAATCATCCAAAAATATCTACCCTGTCCCATATAGAATTTTACCTGTTTTTAGTTATTATTAATTTTGGTATTTATTTGATTTGATTCATATAAGGTACATGTGTAGGCCCAAGTCTCAACCTTCACAGCTTGTCACCCCTGACTAGATATTCTGGCCTAGTCAGACAATATGCAACGTTATTTTAGGAAGCCAGCATAACACGGCTACAATAACAGAGAATGCAGCATGTGATGCCATTCTGAGGTTCAGGTCTAACAACATTTACTGCATTCCTGTTAGCATTCCTCAGAGACTTGGGTGGTTCAAGGTATATTCACCCGAACGTAGCTATAATTTCAAAAGTGCTCATAGTGACACAGAGCTTCTTCACCTTGTAGCACTGCTGTGCCCGTACTGGGTCTGACAGTGGCAAAATGAGTCAAGAGCAACGCACAGGTTTGTACGGGCTTATTGCCAAGATCTAGTAGCAGAAATAGTATCCTTTGAAAACAGACTTCCGGCCTCCTTCCTTTGCTGAAATGGAGAACAACTTCAAACTGGATCAGAGACATGGTTATAGAACTGCCCCTGTTGGAGCCACATTAGTTTACTGTGAGCATGTAGCATTGCTGGCAGAGGGGGCAGACTGACCAACATGATAACCATCCATTGCTCATCTCTTCCTCATGTCTCATGCTTCTTCCATGCACCACAAGCACCCAGTCTTACCCTATGCTTGTTTTTGCACAGAACTTCCACCTGATTCAACGGAACGTCTCCCATGTGACATTACAGACAACAGCAGCCTTTTTTGTTCATCATTGCTAATACCTCATGCTTTGTCAAGCAGCAAGAGGAAGAAAACATGGGTTGTGCCTTCCCTGCTCCACTGCTCAGAATTTGTGGCTCGCTTTCTTGCAGGTTTGTCATTTTCTGGGCTGGAGCTACTCTCAAAGAGTGACTAATGTCTGCACGCACAGTTACAGAAGGTTAGTCAGGTGGGAGGTAGGTAAGAAGAAGGCAAAGGAAAATCTCCAACAGCTGCTTCCTGCTTTCTATACAGTACTAGAAAATGTCACAAAGGCTGATGTATGGTCCCAGCTTTATGTACCTGGTGATGGAGCCATGAGAATTTACCTGCCATGTAAACAAATTGAACAGTCTCTCAAGTGCCCTCTCATTCACTGCCCTCTTTCTCTCAGGCCAACACAGGCACAGTTTTGTGGGTACACTTCATCATAACAAGGGGTGGCCAATATGGTGGCCAACCCACAGGCTTTGAGGCCAGAGACGTTAGAAGCTGATGGATAATCCCCATTGAGATCTCTGCCTCACATCCACCTTGTAAAAGCCTAAGGAAAGCCACGCTAGATCAGCTAGAGGCCTATCTAGCCCAGCATTCTGTTCTCACGGTAGCCAACTAGACACACTGTGACCAACTAAATACTGATTTGAGTGCAATAGCATTCTCCTGCTCATGATCCCCAGCAACAACTGTTCAATAGATGTATGTGGAATGGCCACAAAATGCCTTTCTCATTCCAACAGAGCAAGTTCCATATGTTTTAAGAAATGGAGCAAGTCTTGTTCCTGGGTTAAACGGATTAAATGAGGTGAAAACCATTGGAGGTTCCCCCCATTGAGGTAGGAAGCCAATACAGATTTGTTCAGTCATGTGTCCTATTATAGTCAACCAGTGTTAGAAACTCAGATATTTGAGCTAATCTAATTGCCAAATGGCACCTCAAACCTGGGTCATGGTTGCCAAAATGGAATGTCTAGATGCCTTTTTTTGCAATGGAGGTTGTTGTTTGTTTCATTTCTATACCACTTTATATTTTAAAAAACAAATCTTAAAGTGGTTTACAACGCATTAAAACATCAAACGAAACAACCCAGAATTAAACAAATTCAAACTTCAAAGAAAATACTTCAGATCCTTCTCTAGATGACACTTTACTTTCCACAATCACCTACCTGGCACCCAGAGATCTCCACGTGGTCTCAACTGGATCCACACCAGTTGCAAAACGTGTCTGGTGCCTGACTAATTTCTAACACTGTTCAGCCAACCAATAGAAATGTTGAGTCAAATCAACAGGTCAGATAAGACAGCAATCTATGTTTGGGTGTGTTTTTAAAAGCTTATAAAAACTGCAGTACCATTTTAGATGAGACATCCCAACCACCTTCTCTAACCTACATAGGAGGGGGTGCCTCTAAGGCAGGGGTGCCCAACCTGCACCCCTTGGCCTAATTTCATGCAGGTAGCAAGGAACAGATTGTGGAAAGTGGGTGGCAGAAAGAGAGGAGGGAGCCCCCTCCGCCTTTTGCTCTGGCTCTAGCAAACTACCCCTGAGCAAATACAACTCTTGATAACCCTGATCTAACTTGCCAGTGGCAACGTATGCATACTTCATCTAAGAACTGCAAGTTTAGGCTGATTGTCCAAGTCATGGGTAGGCAAACTAAGGCCCAGGGACCAGATCCGGCCCAATCACCTTTTAAATCCAGCTCGCGGGCGGTCTGGGAATCAGCATGTTTTTACATGAGTAGAATGTGTCCTTTTATTTAAAATGCATCTCTAGGTTACTTATGCGGCATAGGAATTTGTTCATATTCCCCCCCCCCAAATATATATATATATAGTCCAGCCACCCACAAGGTCTGAGGGACAGTGGACCAACCCCCTGCTGACCCCTGGCCAAGTGATAATGGCATCAATAAAGTCTTGCAGTCCCATCCACACTTTGCTTGGGAGCAGGTGCCATTTGCATTCATGGAAGCTTTCTCCCAGGAAACAGGCATTAGAGATTGTACAGTACTGTAAGTTGATCCTACACTAGGGAGCTATTTGATTTTGAGTAAGCTAGAGATAAAGAGCAAGCAGCACGGGTGAAGATGAAGGGGATCAATAAGAAGCAGCTAATGGCGCTGAGGCATATTAAGTGACTTAGCACTGCTATTTCACCTCCAAGTGCTGCAACAGGAAGCCATTTTTTTCAAAGAACTACTGTAGAGAAAGCACCAGAGGGAGAGGTATGCTGCTCTGTTTCATAAGCATGCTACACCTTCCTATTACCTGCAGGGAGCTAATGAGCAGTGGCAGAATTAATGACCCTTTTGTTTACTAACAGCAGTCAGCACATTCCCTAGAGGCCATCTTCCGTGAAGACTCCAACTAGCGATCAGGTTAAGTTTGTCTCCTATACTCAACTGGGTGTGCAGGGTCAACGTTAACATTATCTAAGGGCGATGGATTTATGCAGCTGCAGCACGTTGCTGTTTTGTAATTAAAAGTGTGCCCTGACATGGTTATTTCATCACCTACCAACCCAAGAGCACAACAAGGCCTAGCTTGTGAAGTTAGCTGCAAAGCAGAACTGCAAGGCTACAAAGACTGAGGCAGCTCTTGACAATTATGAAGCAGGAGACTTTTCTAATAAGAATGTAAATCTTCTCTAGGAGAGCTTTTTTACTAACCTACTGGGGCAATAGGTTTTAGTTTCTAAAATCAGAATTTCCTGCCAGCACTAATGATACATAGAAGAAAAGGTAAAAGACCAGCCCAAGTGGTTAATCCTGGGATTATTTCAGATTGCAGCTGCTGCAGGGTGTCTCATTTGTTATTTATCCAATAGCCTTACACAAAAACTTATTTTGTCATCTCGCTGCATAACTCAGGCCCTTTTCAGGGATTATTCACCCAGTTTACCTCTCTTGGTGAAACCAACTTGGGACAGCTTTGACCTTCCCCTGTCACAGCGTTCACTTGTAAACCTCTTGTTTCACACATATTCTTCATGCAGCCCTAGGGCTGCATAAATCCAAAGTGATTTAACTGTGTGAACTGGCTGTCAGAATGCTGTTATTACAGACTAGCTTCACTACCTAGTAAAACATGTTTGTTAAATGTAACAAGTATTGTATTTACAAATTGCCACTCACCAGAGCCTAACAAACTCTACTTTGCAACCTTTTCAGGCACTAGTACAGTCAGACTTGAGGTAAATTGAATCGGTTACACAACTGCTTTGGCATACAGCAATTTTGCAAGGTGCTTTTTTATTTTTTTGCTTCTTTTTGTCTCTGAATTAAGAACAAAAGATGTGGAAGTGTCAAAATACAGCTAGCAGTTTAAGAGGAACATTCACCAACTAGTTCAGTGTGATTGGGAGATTCAAGACTGGAAACTATGTTTTAACATCTCAAAAAACTGTCACTTCCAAATAGTCATTAATGAACATGTTTTTTTAGTGCAAAGGAAGCACATTTCTGAAAAGGTGCAGCCTAACAGAAGTGTCATATAGATTCAAAGATTTGTTCCTATCACATCTATTTTGGCACTGCAGTTCAGGTCCCTTAAATGTTGCCTTTATGGGTTATTACAAGTCTGTTCTCCTGTTCGGACTGGAGGGCAAAGTGCCACGTGGTCTACTCATTTCAGCAGCAATTCTTTCAGAAAGTTTCATCATGAGAAGGGCCAGCATAAATTTATACAGATCTCAGTTTACATGCATAAAAGCAATACTACTGAAGTCATCTTGGTGGAATTGGTTTCAATATAGAATGCAGGGGGGGGGGAGCAATGATTTCATAGCATGCTATCTGCCGTCAATCACAGAACACCAGGGCAGCTCAGTCTCCAATGGGGAAAAGGAAGTCAGCGCCACGCAGAGACAAATGTCTTCTTGTTCAACCCAGCCTGCCCCTTACAAAGTTATGTACAAGCGCGCTTGAGATATCCTGCCGAAGACTGAAATCCACCCACACTCAAAAAACCTGTTATCCCCTAACACTGCATGCTAGCAAGTCACCTGGTTACACATATGCAGAGCAAATAAAAAGACATTCCAGAGCCATTAGTCTTGAACAACAGATGCCACAACCTTCTTTCCATTGAACCAGGGATAGCCAAATAGCACAGATCCCAAAGGAACTCTATCTGGTCCCCAGTGTCCCTACCAAATTTCAAATGAGGCATCTTAAAGCATTGCTCTGTTTCACTTGGTATCAAAGCAGTGATTCTTCATGTGTACTTTAGCTACTGTACATTAGCACCACACATAATCAGTCATGGTTTCCACCCACCCAAGAATTCTGGGAGCTGTAGTTTGCTAATGGTAGCAAACTAATGGTACTGGGAGTTGTTAGAGGATCTTTATTCTCATTCCTGAACTACAATTCCCAGAGTTCCCTAAGAAGAGGGGTTGATTGCTAGGTCACCCTGGGAATTGGAGCTGTGGGAGGATAGGTGTCTCCTAACAACTCTGAGAACCCTTAAACTACATTTTCAGATTTATTTGGGGGAAAGCCATGACTGAAGTGGTATCATAGTGCTTAAAATGTATAGTGTGAATATGTGTTCTCATACTTTCTGCTCATTCTCATCATTCTGGCAAAAGAAAGACAGCAGACTGCCAATTTTTGGGAAGGCAATATCACTCTACAACTCATCTACCCCTATGGTATATTGGGTTATAACAAGGTGGTGCCAGCTTCACTATATTAAAATAGACCATGTGAAAGAGAGGCAGACACAGTGGAATTCTCCAGAATAGTGTAGAGTGAATATATATAATTGAGGAGAAAAGAGGCAGGCTAGAAAGAAAAGTGGGGGGAGATTTTGATATATGGTAGCTTGACTGATGACAGTCACTTTTCCTAGAGGCAGATTTGCAAGCCCAGTGGAACAGAGTCAAATAAGCCATAAGAATCTAGAAATGCCAGCCCCTGCTTTCTTCTCTACAGAAAATGTCAGACCACAACACAAGCCACAAAGTTATCTATGCTATATTCTCTAGGAGATTTGATTCACCTATAATAAATACTGCAGGCATTTTTCATTGTTAAAATGCTTTGAGATGTCTTTATGAGAAGAGATTATAAACCAATGGACAATACGGTATAAAAACCAAATCAGAGCAGCCTTTCCTAGATTTGCTCCTGGCTTCTTCAGTTATTCCTTCTTTAAAACTAAAAAAAGGGACATCTGGCATCCTTAACAGTACACAATGTGCTTCTGCCGCCAGTTCAGTGTTCGAGGCTCCAGAGCGTCTCCACATGACACAAATTGTACTGTAAAGTTTAAAGCTGCACATTAAATGCCAGCCCTGTTAGTTGCTCAATGTGGTTATAGTATTTGCACATACTCTGGCGTCCTGTCACTGAAATAGACAAACCGCAACACAAACCTCTAGAGGTGCTACTGCAGAAGACAGGGGTCCAACCAAGGACAGAAGTAAAGGAGACTTTCTATCCTGCACAGCCTAGGTAATTCAGTCTAGATAATTCAGCAAGTTAACTTCATGGCTTGAGAGGACATGAGACCAGTGCAGGACTGTTAGTTTAAAGTAAAAAAAAAGGTAAAGGACCCCTGGACGGTTAAGTCCAGTCAAAGGCGACCATGGGGTTGTGCAGCTCATCTTGTTTTCAGGCTGAGGGAGCCAAAGTTCATCCACAGACAGCTTTCCGGATCATGTGGCCAGCATGACTAAACCGCTTCTGGCACAACAGAACACCGTGACAGAAGCCAGAGTGCATGGAAATGCTGTTTACCTTCGCGCCACAACGGTACCTATTTATCTACTTGTACTGGCATGCTTTCAGACTGCTAGGTTGGCAGAAGCTGGGACAGAGCAACAGGAGCTCACCTTGTCATGGGGATTCAATCCACCGACCTTCTGAATGGCAAGCCCAAGAGGCTCAGTGGTTTAGATTGCAGTGCCACCAGTGTCCCTTGTTAGTTTAAAACATCTGCTAAAGGCTTAGATGTGGTCAGAGCATTCGACTTTTGGAAATAACTAATTTGTTCTATCCACTGCTTATTGCTTCTGTCCAACTACCCTCTGCTGCTCTCCATCCTAACCTCAACCCATTTCTCCAGTTTCTTACTGCCATACATGGAATAATCCAACTTCTGGCCTAAAGTCTTCATATTTGGAAAATCTGTGTAAATTATGCCTACCATAGTTATTCTGAAGACAAAATGTTCTCTTGGCTGAAAGCTATACAAATTCTGACTATATAGCAAGTTTCAATTCTTTTAATCAAAATGAGGACATGGCAAGTCAAAATGTTTAGGAAGTTTTCTTCAGCAGAGACTGTTTCAAGATAAAAGACTTTGCAGGTTCGTACTATGCCTGGGATTAAGGGCAGAAACTGTGCACATTTCCCAGGTAGGTAGCTGATTCTACTGGAATTAAGTAGAGCAACATGAGGACATTAGTCATTTACAGACCTGCCAAGCCTCACACTGAGGCCTGCCACTTACTATTTGCATCACTCCACCCTCCCCACCCTTCCCATTCTCCACGCTGTGATCAAACAGCCATGAGAAAGCTAATTCATCACGTTGACCAGAAGAGTCCGTGCAGAAGGAGTTCTGGCAAGGCTGCTACAAGCCACGTTAGGGGCAGGGGGAGAACACACACATGGGATAAGTTCCACAGGAATTTGGCAGCTGAAGAACAGGGAAAGAGAACTGGATTTGTTTCAGGGGGGGAGGGGGGAGAAAACACAGGAGGAGATTCCGAAGTCTCCAGACTTTCACATTTCACATTTGGCAGTCTGTTTCAGCAACCGATAAGTCTGGAAATAGGTTAACCAGAAACAAAGGCCAGCTGGGTGGCCTCTTTCAGTTGCTGAGTTGTCTTTACATTCCAAGCTCACATCGTGGAGAAGATGTATGCGAACTTAGAACATCATGGAGAACACACAAAATCCACGGGACTCCAGGTAGTAGCTGGCCTTTATGAGAAACTTAAAAGATGCAAGCCACTATTCAAGGGCTCACTCAAAACCTTTACATCCTCTGCCCCATTACCTTGAACTGTTCCCTGTCTTAGTCAACAAGAGAGCTCTATGAGGATCTGGATTTCTCAGCTCCTTTTGCAGTTCGTCTCAAAATAAGCAAAAATGGGCAGCAGGTCAAAGCCTCTGGAGGAGAGAGCAACTTCTAATTGCACTGAAGTTCAAGAGTCCATAATCTGCTTTCTTCTGCTCCACCATTCATAGTCAAGTGGCATAGAAGTGCCTTCAGTATTATCCCTTATTTGGAGCTCCAAACTATGGAATAGGAGGAGCACTTGAGTCCTACAAGGGAAGAGCTGCCATCCAGTAGATGGCAAAGGGAAAGCATGGAATGCCTGGAGACTGCCTGGAGAAATAGACTTTCCATCCTCTAGCTCAAACTTTCTCAACCTTGGGTCCCTATATGTTGTTGGACTACAACTCCCATCATTCCTAGTGATGATGTAAGTTGTAGTTCAAGAACATCTGGACACCAAAGGTTGAGAAAGGCTGATCTAGCTCAAGTTGCAGAAGGAAAAGGTTTGTTCTGCCTTAAGAAAAGGTTTGTGCTTAGGAAAACAAAAGAATGCATTGATGATACCAATTTGAAAGTGTCTGGAGAAATGAGCACAAGGAAACACTGAACCTGTGCTCTGTGGCAGGGCAGTGGGAAGCAGAGAAGGGTCTTCAATGCAATCTTTGACTATGTAGTCAACAGGAATGGATAAGGTTATGTTTTTATTTTATTTATTTAAACAATTTATATAATGCTTAATTAAGATGCATCTCAAACTGGTTTACAAGGATATGCACTCTCTAGGAAACAAAAACATACAGGGTTTATTCCAAGTTTATTCCAAATCAGATTAACCACCCTAACTCTGTAAAAAAACAACAACGGGATCTTTACACAATAACATTTAATCTCTACGAACATAAAAGGATGGCCAACATGCATTGTAAGGCAACAGAATCACATCTTAAGTGATCCTCAGCTACACAACAGGAATTTCAAGCATATGTGGCTTGTTTATTACCTGCTTGACAGGTCCTGCACCACCATTCCTTAAAGACATAGTAAGAACCTAACAGCCCTGCTGAATCAAGCCAAATGCCCATGGGTCCAGCATCCTGTTCTCACAATGGCCAGCCAGATTCCTATGAGAAGCCTGCAAGCAGAATTTCAGTGCAACAGCATTCTGCCCACTTGTGATTGCCAGTAACCGGCAATCAAAAGTATAGGGGCTCTGACAATAGGGGCACAACACAGCCATCTTCACTAGTAGTCACTGACATCCTTATCCTCCATGAATCTATCTGGTCTTCTTTAAGGCCATCCAAGTTGTTGGCTTTCACTACTACTTGTGTAAACAAAATCCATCATTTAACCAAGTACTCTGTGAAATACTTCATTTTGTCTGTTCTGAACCTTCCAATATTCAGCTTTATTGGACAGACCCAAGTTCTGGTATTACAATGGGGGGGGGACTTTCCCCTGACCACATCTTATGGGCCTTTTCGCTAATCCAAAAAGCACCATATGTGGTAACCTTTCCTCATAGGGAACTTGCTCCTACCCCGTGATCATTCTGGTTCCCCCATGTTGACCACTTTCCAGCTCTACAATAACCTTTTGATGGCAGTGCAACCAGTGCTGTACACAGCATTCCTAGTGTGGCCTCACTACCGGTTCGAATAGTGATCCAAAGGGGATGGGCAAGGTTAATATTGCACCTGAATTAATCACCGGGATTTCTGCATCAAAGGGATTGCCTAAATCTATGCAGTTGTGTTAACTACACAACTTTAGAAACCTCTGTCTTTAGAGACTCTTGCAATCTGCGCTAAGAAATTTTCCCTTTTTGTTGAAGAAAGAAACATATATCCACAGGAAGCATGGGGCCCAAATCAGAAGCCCCTTTCCCCAAATTTATACATCATTTGCCAGAGACTTCAGAATTTGCTGTGCATAAATTACTATCAAGAGACTGCAATCAAGCATGGAATTAAAGCACATAAGATTGTTTGACACAGAGGGTGCAATCAAATTCTGCCCCTACATTGATAGAGGGGCTTTTTAACTAGCCGAAGCATCCACTAACAGGAGACAAGGGGATGCAATTTTTGCCAATTTCCCCTCATCACAGCAGACCCTGAATCAGCTCCAGAAAGTTGGG
This sequence comes from Podarcis melisellensis, assembly GCF_964234715.1. Lineage (NCBI taxonomy): Eukaryota > Metazoa > Chordata > Lepidosauria > Squamata > Lacertidae > Podarcis > Podarcis melisellensis. The sequence continues at coordinate 51,784,970 of NC_138528.1, forward strand.
GGTTTCGTTTCACAGGACAACCTTCCACTTCCACTAGTGGGGCACCTCTGCTGGATCAATGATCTGCCTGTGAATGCAAGGGCACTAATTGGATCACACCTGGAAGGTGTCTGAAAAAGCTTCAGGAAGATGTAGCTACTGCAAGAAAATGTAACAAGCCATGAAGGAGCATGAACGGCTATTTATTTGGAAATGCTTTCTACAGTCCACCCTTTAGGATCAGCCCAAGATGTTTTGCCACTATGGTGGCAGTATAATAAAGTCATTCTGCAAAATGGTTGGGTATCAGCAAGCAAACTGAAAATTAAACTATGTTTAATTTGACTATTCTCACACCATATTCATCTCTCCCCAAACATAGCTCTCGTAGGCCCTGCATCCTTGATTTGTCCCAGTGTAGCTCTGGTATTAAGCTGCCTAGCTGTGAGATTCCCCAGGAGCCTTATATAAAGGGAAAGCATATTAAGTGTAGCAAGTAATCCAATTTACCTTGTGATAAGACAGACCTATAAGCAATTTTTCAGGCAGAAAGCAGCCGGAGTCAAACTCCTGAACACCACATTCAATGTTTGCACTGCCCTGTCACTTTTTGGCTTTCACCCAAAGTTAAAAATACAACTCCCGCTGTCCCTAGTGTCGGCAGAGACAGGGCCAAAGCTGTTGCTCCACAGGGCTTGAGTGATGCATTCACCTTTGCCAATGTTTGCTCTAGGACACAAACCTTAATGGCTTACCTAGAGGGTTTGCTGCTGCCATTTAACATACCATAAGGGGACGGCTTTCTTGTAAACACTGCTGAAAACACACATTAAAAGGGCAGTTAACCAACCCCTGCACATGAACAGAAAGTCACTGCAGAAAACTCAACAGGCTTGCCCTTGTTAATTTTCATGAACATTTGGTTTCCTAATGTGTATTAAGACTTAAAACAAAGGAAACAAAATGGGGAGGTAAAAAAAAAAATCGAAACAAGGAGTGTAGCTGGAAAGGAGGTTAAAATGAGTCTTCACAAGTCTTCTTTGCCTTTGAGCATTTTGTGAGCAGTGGGACCTGATCTCATAAAGGACCACAAACATGAACACTTTAGGTCCAATACTGGCAGGCGCAATCTGCACCAACACTGCTAAAATCTGCCGCAGCACAGAGTTTGCCTTCCCTTACTCCTAATTCTCCATAGCATCATTTTAAAAGCTAAAGGGGATGGAAAGGAGACTGAAGCAAAGCTCACATATTTGAAATTTAAAGTTCTTTTATTTCTAGATATATATATATATATATATATATATATATGCTTTCAATCCTCTTTCATACTAGTTTCTCTGAGTACACAAACTTTCCCCCTCCAGGAATTACCGTTTTGCCATGTGAATAGCTGGAGCCCTTTGACTCCCCCGCCCCTCTCTCCGTCATGCACGAATTAACAGCCACCTCAACTCCAGGCTGCATCCTGCACTATTGTTATGAAGGCAGAAGCTGCTTTTGTGATCCCCAAAGGACAGAGGCTTGCTTTCAGAGGGCTGGATCTGCCTGGACAGGGTCTCGGCATTTCCTAGCTGCTGCTCCTTTGTTCTTCACCCACTGTGCCTCACACCACAATTGTTCTCAGCAACTCCAATTCTTCTCTGCTTCTCAGATTCCCAGAGTTTCCATTCAAGGCCTGTTTCTCAGGGTCTTAATGGCAATAGCAGAGCCAGGAAAGAAGAAGGCTGCAGAGCTGCAAAACACCACAGCTTGCATCTTAAGTGGGGTGGGATGTGGGGCGCTCATTCTGCAGCCTGCCATCGAGTTCTGCGCCAGCACCGCTTCCAGGAACAGCGCTAGAAATGACAGGCGAAAAATGCAACCCAAGATCCCGGCCAAGAGGAACATTATTATTACAAAGAAAAGGACATTTATTTTATTCAATGCCTGAAGAAAAAGGGAAGGTTTTCTAGCAGGATTTGAATGAGACCATTAACAGAAGGGAATTCTCAAAAGCAAGATTGTTGCCATTTGCAAAGATCCCACCTCTCCCTCTTGCACATTCTAGGATATTAGCCAGAAGGATGGGCCGGGTTGTTTGAAGAGTGCAATGCTACTTCCTAAAAGCTCAAGCTGTAAACTTTAGGACAAATATAATCCCTTCCCCCTTTTAATGAAAGATGTTATTGTCATTGTCTGAAAGGGGAAGAGAGGTTACTTGCCAAGGATTAAGTTGTCCCTCTAGACATCATGGAATCCTCTTTACTTATCCCTATCTAGGATGGTGCCTCAGTACAGTAAGGAAAAGGAAAAACCCCTTGGACTGAGCCAAGTGGAAAAGGCAGCCAGGGAGCGATTTACAAAGAAACACAGCCATTTGAAAGGCATTGAGACAGATTCCACAATTCCACTTAAAATGCTTTTGAGACTCTCCCCCACTGTTGGTGCACATGCCAGAGAGAGAGAGAGAGAGAGAGAGAGAGAGAGAGAGAGAGAGAGAGAGAGAGAGAGAGAGAGATAGATAGATGCAGGTTTGAATGCAGATTAAATTCCTGTGCATTGGATTTTTTTTAATCCACCGGATGGCCATGCCAAAAGTGGGCTTTACAACCCCCTCTCAGTCTTTCTGGATTTGCAACGCTTGCAAACAAATGCTCTACTGAAGAGCATTTTCAGTGTTCTACTCTGTTTACTCCTCTTCGCCCTGCATGTAAGTGTACTTTGGAGCGGGAGGGGTGGAATGGAGAGAAGAAACATGGCCAGTTTCACCAATAATGGGAAAACTAGGGGTCGCTTTTGAAAAGAGTATGTCAATGCATCAGGACTGGTGTGTGCATAGACACGGGGAGAGAGAAGTGGCCAACCTTTGCACTAACCTGATCCACTTCACTGCAGAGCCGAGTGGGACAGATGAAGGAAACTGTGGCAGAGTGAGCTAGGATACCTGTGGATAGGATAACTAGGTTGGTTATTTTTTTATTTGTTATTAAATTTCTATACCACCCTTTAACTGAGGATCACAGGGCAGCAATATAAAAACATAAAAATACATCGCCTAGTTTTTATTTGTTTAATATTCCGCCCTATACCCAGAGGTCTCAGGCTGGCTCACAGAATTAATGGTTTAAAAATATATATGCAATATATATGCATGTGCTATTTCAGCCCAGCTTCCATTTTCAATTTTGATCATCAGCACAACAGAGTGGGCAGTGCTTTGTGTAGGAAAACATGCGTGTTAAAAATTGGCTTGAAGCGTGTTGCTAGCTGTTAATCAGGGCTGATTCAACATCCAGAAAAGGAGAGCTGGCTCCTTCAACCCAACTCAGAAGCTTCTGGCAAGGCATATACTGTAAAGCTTTAGACTTGAATGCCAATACGTCCTCCAGCCTCAGTGAGAGGCTCACAACAAATTTTAGATCCAGTTCAACAGGGGTCAGGGAAGAAATTACCTTTTTGCCAGAGGGCAGGGTACAATAACGTCAACAAGCTCTGAAGAAGATATTCAGTGCACAAGTACAAGGGAAAGTTAAGGGCTGGGCTCATCATTTTACCCACACCCAGAGAATTGCCTGCCAAATTTATAATTAGTTAGGTCGAAGGGATCATTCACGGGCTCTAGAGATAGATGTAAGACTACAGGCATTCAGGTGCATTTATGGTTAGATGAACAAGCAAGGAAGTCTTGGAGAATATGCTTCTTCCATGGATGCACAAAAGTCCATCTATCCATACCCCTTATAAGTGTCTTGAACATCCCAACAACCCATACAGAAAGCAAGACACTCCAGAAGTCACACTTAGAATGGGGACCCCATCACAACCCCCCCCCCCCCAGGGCCAGTCTCAGAGCATTTGTTGCCAACAAATGACAGGCACTGCTAACTTTGGTTCTGGGACGTTACAAACTAGAAAGTGGTAAGTTAGGTATCTTCATATTTATTCCTTTGTTAAATTTGCATCATGTTCTTCTGTCAAATGTTCCTCATGGGACAAGTTCCATTTTTAACCCGTCTATCCTTGTTCTCTGAACTTCATTAAAGCTATTTCATATCCACAGCGGTTGACCTCTCCCTGCTTAAGTTCACACACAGAGAGACCCCATGTACAGTAGTACCTCGGATGTCGAACGGAATCTGTTCCGGAAGTCCGTTCAACTTCCAAAACATTTGGAAACCAAGGCAGGCAACTCCTGCAACCAATCAGAAGTCGTGTCAGACGTTCGGGTTCCAAATAACATTTGCAAACTGGAACACTCACTTCCAGATTTGTGGCGTTCGGGAGCCAAAACATTTGAGTCGCAAGGCGTTCGTCAACCAAGGTACAACTGTACTTTGTAGTCTAGAGTTCCATCCAGCAGACAGTGTGGCAGAGGACCAACAACGTAGCAGGAATAGCATCACCCAGGGTGCTGTGGTCAGGTGGGAGGATTAATGAGAGCAATTGTTACAGGCAACACGTCTATAGCCCAATCCTATTTACTTACTAACGGCATTTTCTGCCTTTCTGCCAGGGCATTCTGGGCAGTTTACTATTTAAGCTCAAGCCAAAACAAGTAAACACACAAGGCAAAACAGAACACATTCCAGGTGAGTGCTGGTCTCCTCAGAAGCAGGCTGCACAAGCTCCCTGGCCCAGGTCTTCCCCTCTAAGTACAAAAAGGAACGTGTGATACTTAACTGCAGCTATGAGCAAACTGAAGTTTCTAATTGTTCAAAGACAGAGGAAAGAAATAATTTGGCCATAGAGTGATCGGCGCACACCTTTACTATCATGGTAACTGGCCAGTAGAAACAGTATCATGGTGGGCGCTTTGTCTCGCTGTGGGTGGCTAACCTGCAGCACTCCAGATGTAAGAGGCCAACTCCCATCCACACTGGCCACTGGCCATGCTGTATGAGGCCGAAGGGAGCTTTGGGACTCGACCCTGATCATACTACATGCAGCTGAACCTAACCCTTTTCAGCCAGCATGTTCGGTTCAGTCAAACGAAGTGGTCTGAGTGAAGACTGGGACAAGAACACGTGATTTGAGCAGGCTTGCATTAGGAGATGTAGGTATGAAATGGGCCCTATTAAAGACAGCAAGCTACTAGCTAGCCGGATATAGCAGTTTTATAACATTCCAAGTGTTGAATTTAACGCAGGCAAAGGTTACCTTGAACAGCAGTAATATAAGAGCATTGTGCAACACATTTGTTGTTAAAGCAGCATGTTGTAATACCAATGAAACTATATTCACAGCTGCATCAATTTTCACCCATGATATATTTTTTTTCCAGAGTAAGAAGGGGACTTTGGGGAACACAAAAAAATACTACCTCTGTGTAGTCCATGTTTTGTACTTTTAAACAGCTGAAGTTAATAAATGTCCCTTTTTAGCTTTCAGCTTTGGTAATGCTAAAAATCCAATCAGTTCTTCAGATTTTGCTGTAGGATATCACCAGTGCAAATAAATTGCCTTTACTAGGAATTTGTGGGTGGGGAAAGAACACTTTGGTATTCAAGTCAATGCTCCTAGCCCTTGCCACTGAGCAATGGGGGACACACCAAAACAAGAAAGAAGCTATAAACTCAATTGCAGTGGTTCATTGCAAAGGCATACTCCCATCCAGGGAACACTCTGCACCTCTTTGAAACATGGAGGAGGGGAGGTTTTTTGGAGCTCAAACTAGTTTATAAAGATCGCTCAGCCAAGCAAACCTTCCTCCCCTCAGTTCTAGTATTAATTAGCTTCTGGCTGCCACTGTTCCAACCCCAGACTCAATGCCCAGAGCACCACCACTGTTCTGCCTCACAACTGATGGCACTATAAGGATGCCTGCTTGAGACTTTGCCAGAAATCCCCACTCTCAGAAACACTCATCACCCCATGAAAGTGGAACAAGTGCCTTGAGGAGCTGCTATATTCAGAATTTGTTTCCTTAAGATGAGATGGCTATGAAACGGGCAACTGAACTTGCACATTAAGAGAGACGTTTTGAAAAGGATGGAGCAAATTTAGTCTATAGCCAACATTACAAGGTTGTGAAATACAGTCGTACCTTGGTTTTGAACAGCTTAGTTCTTGGACGTTTTGGCCCCCGAATGCCGCAAACCTGGAAGTGACTGTTCTGCTTTGCGAACTATTTTTTGAACCCAAACGTCCAATGGGGATTCTGCAGCTTCCAATTGGCTGCAGGAGCTTCCTGCAGCCAATCAGAAGCTGCACTTTGGTTTCTGAACGTTTTGGAAGTCAAACGGACTTCCAAAACGGATTCTGTTCAACTTCCGAAGTACGACGGTATATAGTGCAGAGAAATGAGTATTGCATTCTCCATAAAGTAATGTTTGACACCAGACAATTTTCCTGATGACAGGTCAGGGAGTGGGGAGAAAAAAATGGCAGGACTATTCTGAGGCCTGAGGCATGCTTTCCATTTCTTCATGCAGCCCTATATGTGTGGAAGGAAAGAAGCAAGAAAGGGAAGAGAGGGAGAGACAGAGGAAAAGGAAAGCTATATTATGATGGTGCCAAAACAGCACAATATAGAATACTATACACGCACCCATATGCAACACTATACAATAATGCTGTATATTGAATGTATGGTATCTATATAATATGTATAGCATTATAGCGCACATGTGTGTGTGTACCAAAATGGCTTCCCAGAAATTATCCATTACATTTTTAGGAAGCAAAATTGGGGAGGGAGAGGCATATCTTCCAAATAGTCTATGGGATGTGGGGGGGGGTGTGGAATTCTCCAACAGATTTGGGGTGGCAGGGGAAAAAAGACAAATTCTCAGAAATTCTTGCAAACCATTTAGCTTAATTTTAATATTGAATTAAAATACATTGTTAATTCATACTGGTGAATGCAGGAAGCAAAGGGCTAAAGCAAAGAATGGAAGGCATAGGGGACGTTGCATTCTTCAGCAGTTTCAAAGAAGCCCAAAAGAAAACCCACATGCTAAATAGTGCAGGAGGAAAATCTCTCCCTCCCTGTTTCTGCCCCACTGCTCACTCTCAGAGAGCTCCCGTCTGCTAATGATCTACACAACTTAGTCTAGGCAGAATGAGGTTTCCTGTGCTGGCCAATTCTTTTTCCAGCATTTTCCCTTTTCCAGCCTTCTCCCACCCCCATCTTCTGCACCCCACTCCTCTGTTTTGGAGGGGAGGGGTGCAAAATCTGGAATTTAATAATTATAGTGGTGACCCTACCTTGAGACATCTGAGTTGTCTCACAATGTTGTCTGACTTAAGTGTCTCTGCTAAAATCAACATTAGCAATATAGCTCACTACAGTTCCTCACTGCTGCTGCTTTAACTCTCATTTGGAAAATATTTACAAGCTAGCCAAAAGATCTGGGAGTTATTAGACAATTAGCGGAGGCTAAAATGGTTCCTTACTGTTCCCCTGCAGGGGAAGAGGGAAGTTTTGCACAGCCAACTGTCTTTCACACATGCATCTTTTAATTATTGCCATATGAAGCTCCCTTCCCTGCATGCGGCAAGTGCTGAAGCTTTCCATAACAGGACTTTAACACTATTTTGCCCACAGCCCCAACTATCATACTAGTAATTATGGACAAAGAAAACAACCCAAGATTCCTAAATGAGCACATGCAGATTATGCACAGGTGTTTCTCATCATCCATGGGCAAATCCTTCATCTGTTGATGCGTCTCTCGTGATCTATTGCATTCTTCTCTTTAAAACTTATTCAGTAGGTGCTTTGGGCTTAAATTAGCATTGCTGAATTCTGAAGTAATCCAAGTTGCTTAGACAAGTTCTTAACACAGCTCTGAACACTTGGTGGTACCTCGGGTTACATACGCTTCAGGTTGCAGACTCCGCTAACCCAGAAATAGTGCTTCAGGTTAAGAACTTTGCTTCAGGATGAGAATAGAAATCGCACAGCAGCGGCGCAGCAGCAGCAGGAGGCCCCATTAGCTAAAGTGGTGCTTCAGGTTAAGAACAGTTTCAGGTTAAGAACGGCCCTCCGGAACGAATTAAGTACTTAACCCGAGGTACCACTGTATTTCCACTTAAGTTCTATAGCCACAAAAACTCAAAAAATTTGCAGGGGGGAAGTGGACAGACTTCTGAATTCACTTCGCCTTCCCATGAGTGGTTAGGCTTAACAAGGAAGAGATGGGTATGGAAGGGCTTGGAGATGTTAAATCTCAGAATACAGGCCCAGACTCCTGCGTAAGCCAGCATGGTAACCAAAACATCTGAAAGACACAACTCCCACTATCCCTGACTAGTAGCCATGCTGGATGGTACTGGTGAGAGTTAAGTGTCCAAAGCATGTGGAGGGCACCAGGTTGATGGGAAGGTTTAAGACCAGCCAGTGCAAGTTCTTGTAAACAAATGGTGAGATCAGGACACTGTTCCTGCAGATTTCAACACCTTTCCACATTGCCTTGAAGGCACATGTGAATGGGGCATGCCATAGGAGCCAACTCCATGGGGCCAAGGTCACTTCAGCCCCAATAAAATATTTGAGGGGTCCAGGTCCCCTCAAAGCTAGTGGGCATTGCCATTCAAATGGTGTGTGCGCGCTGTGTCATACGATCAATTATGTAGAGTGGGGCTTTCCTGGCCACCCACCAATATTTTATTCAAATTGGCACCCCCAGGTCATGCTATATCTCATCTCCTTCCTTGCTCCTTTGTATGTATGTATGCTAATTCTGGCTCTACAAAAGCTGAGTGATAGTTCCGCAACTTCAACCATTTGCAGTTTACATGGTGTTTCAAATAAGGGTTGAGTTTTCTTGAAGCATATTATAGGAATGGCTACAGCCAACCACAAGACTGCTAAGCTGTTTTACAAAATGTTCATAGGAGACTGCAAGCAGGCATTAAACAGTCATACATGCAAGCGGTCCTCAGTTTACTCCCCAGCAGCTCCTGTTGAAAACAGGCCAGGAAGCAAGCGATAGGAATGACACCAGCCTGAAGAACTACTGCAAGCCAAGGCTTTAAACTCAATGGGAAAGGGCTGTAGCTCAGTGGCAGAGCACACGCCATGTGCGCCGAAGGAGCTGGGATTAAGTCTTGACATTTCCAGGTAGGGTTGGAAACGCCCCCTTTCTGAAAACTTAAGAGAGCCACTGCTAGTCCATGTAGGCAGTACTAGGGCTGATGGAAGTTGTAGTCCAACAACATCTGGAAGGTTGGGAAAGGCTGACTCAAGTATGATTTATTATTATTGAAATAAGACAGGATCCAAATTAATTCTTTGTGTGTAAGCAAGAAGACTGGTCCCTGCTCCAAGCTGGTCACAATTTACCTTTAAACAGGTGGTATGCAAAGAAAGAGGCAAGTGCTTAGAAATCATTTTAGTATGGGATGGTAAAGATATGGAGGGCCTTTGCATCTCTAGAGATAAGGCCCAAAGGATTAAGCTAAAGCTTCTTCCAGATCTACACAACAACCACCTTGCTCAAAATAAAATGTCTCCACCCCATGTCAATCCAACAGTCCTCATTTAAGCCAGAGAACTGCATACACAGGAAATGTTTATAGATTTTATTAGGTACGGCCTTGGCTGGCCTTCAGAGGGCTCAGCACACAATAGTCAGGGGAACAGCCAAAGTCAGCTTGAGCTCTGACCCTAAAGGGGCCGAGATGATCTCTCGCTTCATTCCCAGGATAGTTTTTCCATGTAGTGGAAGTTAGACCTTTACCATCCTTGAAACACAGGAATGGGAGAGGCAAAGAACACACACAGTTTGAGGAAACATTTAACTATTCTTCTGTGGAACGCTGCTAATGCAATGCAGGCAGCCTGATGTCCCAGCCTGATGTCCTCTAGATGCTTTGAACTTCAATCAGTCCAAGCTAGCATGGACAATGGAAAAATTGGTGGAATTTTTAGTACAACATCAAGGGCGCCATGCTGTGGAAAGAGGCATAAGTAGTTTTTTCCCCCATTGACAAGGTCCAGTTGGGCATCATAATCTAATATTGCACTGCGCAACAGCCCTGTGGTTCTTCACTTGTCACCTCCTACAGTACAAATCTTTTTTTCTTTTTTTTTACCAGCTTACCCCAGCTGGTAAAAGTTGAGAGAATTCTCATTCTATTTAAAGCAACACCTACTGGAAGAGAATGAACATTAAGCAGAACCTCTCCGTCCTGGTACTTCACTGTTTCTTTTCCAGGATCCCTTGACTGGAAGAAGGGACAGGGCACGCTAAAGAAGGTAAAGATGATATAATAAGGTCCATGAATCTTTCAACAATACATAGGGAGGAATTGAGGCCACAGGCAGCAGCCTTGCTCACTCTTGGAATCAGAATGCCAATCACTGTGCTGAATCGAGCAAGAAGGATGCCAGGGGTTCAGCTGGGACTTTGAAGCTTTGTAAAGACCTAATACTTGGCAGCAGTTAGGACCTATGCCAAATCTACTAAGGACTTGTTCACACAATTTCTCATACAGGTAATTTAGCTCACCATTGTTCGTAAGCAATGTTGTGAGATCTCAAACCCTTTTGAGGTATGCAGACCCCCTCTCCTCCCCCCCCTAGATTTCCTTACACACAATAGGCATAAAGGTAAATTACACAGTAGACGAATATAAATACTTTGCAGAATCTCTCAGCTACCTTCATGTTAATGTGAACTCTTGAGGTTAGGCAGTTTATTACTCCCTCCCTTCTCTGGTCAAGTGCACATCGCAGACAAATCTGTGCCTGCATAGAGATCCAGGCTGCTGCAATGGGGGGGAGCAGAACTGGAGAGAACTCGCTTTCCATTTGATAGCATACAGCACTGCAGAAGTGCTAAGGATCTCTTTACTCAAAAACAGATGGGCTTAAACAAACTGCAGATTAAGTCACTTGGGATCTCTCTTGCATTTGGACACTGGATCAATTTGAGGCTACATTTAATATCAGCAAAGACACTGCAGCGTTATTTTTCACTACTTCTGGTTTTTTTTATTTAAAAAATACAGCAGCTTTGGAGTTCAAAATGCTGCAGAGTGCAGCTCCAATTCCTCCATTTAGGAGTAATATATTCTGCTGTAAGAGAATGAAGCAATTTAAGCACGGTGTATGTGTGTCCCGTTTAGGTACACTGTATTCGGTGCAGATGTCTGGAGCTCCTCCTCAGCAAGATTACAGCAAATACTATAACTTTTATTTGACACATGCATTGCAGGAAACACATTTCCATTCATTTCAGTTCAAACTGAAAATATTGACACTAGTATGCACAGGAGTGTGGGATGTTTCCAAAATAACTGGGTATCTCAATAGGAATGCTTGAGTAAATTAGGAGTGCTTATTCATGTACTGTAGTACCCCTCTTGCTAATGCAGAGTCCTGCATGCCATCAAACACCAGGAGCCCATGCAGGCCACCTGAAACAGCAGGTTCACCAGGCAGCATCTAGTAACAGTTTCTGTAGTCTGGAAGCCTTGCATGTGCTTTTATAGTACAGTTCTGCCTTGCGTGATGTACATGCAGCAGTTACTTTCCTTGGAAGCATCCAGCACTGGCCAGTGCCCAAGTCTGTCCATAAAACAGCACAGCCAGCCATTAGTTCCTGAAGTTTCCACTTCAGCTTTATGCTTCCGTGGCACGCTGGACCTCTCAGCCAAGAAGCACCCAAGACTACAAGAGCAACCATACGAGAGGCAGAGAAGATTCATCATCATCCAGTTCAAGCCACCACTACATTCATAGCAGATAATTCAGTCCCTGGCACCAGAGCATAGCAAGTAAAAAACATATGGAGATTTGAGTACAGCCACAAATGAAAGGCATGGGTTCACTGGAAGAGGAAGATAAAACCTGGTATGTACCAGGGCTGGGGAAATAATAATAATAAAAAAAACACATGATCCCGCATATTAGGAGAATGTATGTAACTGAGCAAGGAAGTAATATGTACAGTGGACTCCAAGGGACCTGAACTGAAGAAGAGGAGCCCTGCCGGATCAGGCCAAAGGCCCATCTAGTCCAGCATCCTTTGACCAACCAGATGCCTTTAGGAAACTTAGTTTATATGGAGATGTTTCCTCTCATACAAGAGACAGACTTCCATGACCAAGTTTTACTCATCACATTCATGCCCCATCAAGACTGCTGTATGCCTCAAGCAGAGACCAGGATGGGATGAGGCATACTGAACTTCAGAAATTTCCTTGTGCAAGCAACCACCCTATATTATTAACCAGCATTCAAAAACATCAGTCTTCTTGACGGAAAAATCATTTGCCATCCCAAATCCATGTGAAGCACTTATAGAACAGGGGCAGGGCCCAAGGAGCATTTTTTGTTGTCTCCCCACTGCTATGTAGGCCAAATGTGACAGGTGGCCAGGTTGCGCACCTGTCAATCACCTGACATCACTATGACATCAGGTGATGCTGCACTTTGAAGCCCCAATTGTTAGGACTTCCAAGGCTGTTTGAAAGCGTTTTGCGGTTTGCAATGGGCTTTCAGACACCCACGCAGCCCCTGCTCCTGTTTCAGCCTCTGGGATTATTATTTTTTAATTCCTTTTGGATGGACCAGCTGTTTGCAGGAGTCCCATGCACAGTCAGTCCTTCCAAAATGCAACCGCTTCCAAAATGAGCTGCTTTCTTTGGCTGTCTGTGCCAAGCTGGGTCCCATGCAAGCTGCTCCTTTTGACTCCTGGTTTTGGAAGTTGAAAGGGGCCGCTTCAAAGAGCAGCACAGAGAGGGAGAAGCAGTCTCTATGCAAGGAAAACTGCTTCCTCCTCCTTCAGCAAGGCACACTCCTCCTGGCCATCAGCTGAAGGGGAAGCGAGAGCATTCCTTGTCCCAACAAAGGAACAATTGGGAGCCCATTTCAAGCTACCCACTGAAGCCCTGCCATTATCAGGCAGGGCAAGATTAGCCCATAGTCCAGAGATTCCCCAGCCCTGCCCGAGAATTTCCTCAAGTATGCCAGTACCACCGTGTCCCAGTTCCCAAGCTACAGCACACATGGTACCATGTGAAGGGTGATGTTTGCAAATCATGCTTGAACATCCAACCGACAGGTCAATTACTTTGGCCAGATCCATCCACAGCACTGTCACTTTGACATCCTCCACTGTAGAACACAATAAGTCAAAATCACATCCTGGCAGCAGAGGGGCTCAGAAGCTCTCTCCTTCTCTGATACAATGGCAACACAGAAGAGCCAACATGCCCAGAATACAGCTCTGTGCTAAAGACTTGGCAGCGCATTGGAATGCAACAGCTGCAGTCGACACCAGAAAGGCTTCTCAACAGTTCACCTCTATTTACAATACACGTTTCTGATTACACTCCGAGAAACCCCAAGTTCCTTGGGTGAGTCATGCCTGCACACACATCCCTCCAAACACAAATGGCACACACACACCCAAGCTAAGCACAACTGCCACAGGAGCTTGCTCTCAAGGAAGCCTATAGATGACCAAGGTATCATTTTACAGATGACACAATCCATCACTGTGTCCACCCAACACCAGCAGCTCTGTCCATCTTAAGTGCCACATGCTGGCAGCCTTTGCAAAAAGGGGTGCTCTGACTGCTTCCAAGACAGTCTGATTTGTCAACTTTTGCTCTCCAGCCTCTATCAATGAATCCCCAAAGTGACTATTTTTGAGATCACTTCCCTTGCAAAAAAAAAAAGCCAACTCAAAAATTTCCATGAAGCCAGCTGTCACCCCAGTCATACTCCATGCCCACAGCTAGTTCTTCCACTCTGAGGTCTAAGGACACCACCACTTCATGCTCATGCCTGACACACAGCTGCGTCACTGCTGCTCGCATCTCACATCAAGCTGCTGTCTTTTCATTCATCTCAGGAGTATATTGAACTTCTGCCTTCTAGCTAAAACACAACATTTGGGGGTATGCCATGCGGCAAGAGGTGCTTTCTAACAGCTGGACATGCCACCTTCTCAATCTTCTAGATTAACAGGGCAATTTCAGCCAGAATGCGACTCGGATCAAGAAAGGGGCTGTAGGACTGAAAAGAAACTCAGCCTGGCTTCATGTGGGCGGGGGACTCTGAACTTTGATTCCAGATAGGTGCTGGTTGCTCTGAAACCAGCTGGCTTTAGACAAAAAAACACAGCCTTGAAGTGGAAAGTCCCTTTCACTCTCAAGGGAAACATTTCCCAGCACTGCCTCAGTGAAAGGAGGAAGTCTTCACCTATTGAACTTCTACCTGCCGTTCAAAGGAGCAGGAACTCTGCCAGAAATCAGTAGCAAATCTACCCACAACCCAGAGCTTTTCCCCTCCCACTGCTTTATGCCCCCAGCAAACCTACCACTGCCAACAGGAAATGGAACAGAAAAGATTAATCATTAGCGTAGAATTAAGGGGAGGAAGGCAAAGGGGGGAATGAAGCGATCGTAGAGGCGGACGACTCCTGTTTTAATATTACTTCTCCGCTGTGACGACGTGGCCCCTCTTCCCACCCCCCCAAATCAATAGCGCCAACCTTATCCTCAGGTGCCCACACAAAGCGGATCAACCCTTAATAACAACTCGACGCGGGAAGGAACCCCGTCACGTGGGAACCCCAGAGGGGCGATCAACCCAGTGGGATCGCCGTGTCCAAAAACTAATATTTCGAGAGGACGATGGCGGGGGGAGGGAAGGGAATAACACTAAGGAGAAGTATCCCCAACAAGCAAAAGATCCGGAAGAGGGGGAAAGACGTTTCCTCCACCTAATAATGAAGGGAAAGGAGTAACGACCCTCCCCCGCCTCGCTCCTCAATGTAGCGCGTTAGCTACCCACCGCAGAGCAGCCCCCGCCCCGCGCGCACACCCCTCTCACAGACTCCTGCAATCTGGTCGTAAAGGACCGCCAGGCAGGAGCCGAATCCCGATTACCTGCAACAGGAGACGTACAACAAGCGACGCGCAGCGCCTGCCCAGCCTCGCGTGCCGCGGAAAATGCAAGGCGATGTGGCTTCGGCGAGACTTGGCTTCTCTTCTCCGCCCCAGCTGCTTCCAGTCCTCCTGATCAGGAGGAGTCAGCGGCGGCGGCGGCAACGGCCAACCCCCTGGGGCAGCCCAGAGACGCCTCTCACACTTAACCCTCTGCTCGCCCGAGGGAAGCAGGCAGAAGCAGCAGCACCGCCCATCCTGCGAGGAAGGGAATTCTCCTTTCACCTTGGGCTTCCCGGGCCTTCTGCAAGCTCCTGTGGCAGCAAGGCAGGGGAGGTGGGTGGTGGGCTGGCTGGAATGAAGACTGAGAGCAGCATGCCAGCCGCACTGGCTCAGGCTGCCCAATTGCCTTTGCACAGGGAAGGCTGCCAGGTGCACCTCGCCGGGAATGTGCTTCTGCAGCCTCGGTGAGAGCGAGGCCGGAGGGGCCTGCGCGGAGCCTTGAGAGCAAGGGTGGCACCGTGCCATGCAGAGGAGCCAGGCTCCCCGATTCCTGCCGCAGGGTTTCCAAGTGCACCTTTCTGGGAAAGTGCTGACTAGTCAGAGCTGAGCACAAGGAGGGTGAGAACAAAGGAGCGCATAATAAGCACGCGGAAGGAAAGTCAGGATCTAGTATCGGGGTGTTCCTCAAGACACAGGGCGATTACCTGCAAGCTTGCTCGTCGCAGAAGGTGGAAAGCAAGCAGCACAACGAAGCCTCGGGGCAAGCTCAGGCAGGGAGCACGAGATGCGGGAAGCGAGGAGAACTCCCCACACGCACATGCAGGAAGGAAAATGAGTGGGCGAGGGACAGTGGAGACCAGCGGAGGCAGCAGTGGAAAAAGCCAAAATCACCCACATCTCCGCGTCAACGGAAAGGAAAATAAGCGAGGAAAGCCAAGTGGCACCCAAGACACATCGGAAGGAACTCCCCCCCCAAAAAAAAAACACCCAGTCCATCTGCAGCAGAATTTAGGGGTGGGGGGGTCAGCAAATCAGAAAGAGACAGAGAGACACACACACCTCAGCCCCAGCAGCACCCAGCCCACAAAGAAACAGCATCGTGTGAGAATTGGAGCGCATCAAACATCAGTCCTGTACAAGGAGAAGTGCAAAGTCAGCGCCGGAGGCGGGGAACCAACAGCAAGCTTTTCGCAGAAACGAAAAGCAAAATTAAGCAAAGTAAAGAGAGAACGAATACTCAACAGCAGCAGTGGAACATGTTCAAACAAACAAACAAACCCATATTGGGGATGATCTGTGCATTTGGAATCGGCATGTGAACAACCCCTGAGTGGAATCTGGCCCTCAGTGGGCTGTGAGAAAAAAGAAAGATCATTTATCACCTCACACTCAGTGGCAAGGCCTCCACTCCCACAATGTTCTTAGAATGAACACCCCTCACACTCCAAAATGAATTCAATTTTTGGTGTGTCTCCCAGCCCCCACCCCAACAAGGTTTGTGAAGGTTGCTGGGACACATACATACCCTCCAACATTTGTCTGATGAAAATAGGGACGTCCCATTCCATAATGATAATTTTACTGTTTATACTCCACACATCTTACTGGGTTGCCCCAGCCACTCTGGGCAGCTTCCAAAATATATAACCACCTAATAAAACATTGAAAATACTTCCCTATACAGGATTGCCTCCAGATGGCTCTGGGGTTGGATAACTCCATACCCTCCAACATTTCTCCAATGAATATAGGGACATCCTAAGGAAAGGCGGGGCATTCCGGGATCAAATCAGAAACTGGGACAGCTTCTGTAAATCCATGGAAAATAGGGACCCTTGGACGGTCGGCACATACTGTGGCCCAGCACTAGTTCATAGAAGTCAATGATCACGTGGTGCAAAAAGTCTAATGTGCTAGTTCCCAGATTATAGTCACTGCTCTTCTCCCCTGCTGTGCAACTAGAGGCTAAGCCAGGGTTTGGTTTAACATTGTGTTTAAATCCTGGCTCTTCGTTTTGCTCCCAACAAACCACAAGCTCTAACCAAGGTTTCATCTTGGTTTAATCCTGGTTGCTAGTTAGTTTTGATACCCAATTCAATAGTGCTGGTGTTGACCTATAAAGCCTTACATGGCTCAGGACCTCAGTAAATTAAGGACCACCTCCCCACTAAGAACCAAACTGGACCCTGTGATCAGCATCTGAGGCCGCTCTTTGTGTCTTCACTCCTTGAGAGGCTTGGAGAGGGACAATATGAGAACGGGCCTCTTATGTGGCCCCCGCTTGTGTAATGCTGTCCCCAGAGAGGCTTACCTGCCACCATCGTTACATATATTTAGGTGCCAGGCAAAAATATTCCTCGTTACCCAGGCCTTCAGCCATTAAATAATCTATGGCCTGTTAAATGTGATTATTTTATAATTATGCTGACTATTATTGTGCTCTGTATTGCATTTATTAATATTTTTCTCCATAAACTATGCTCTTAATGTTGTACCCTGTCCTGGGATCTTTGGATAAAGAGCAGTACAGGCAACTCCCCACTTGCATGGGATCAGGACTGCTGACACGTGCACAGTTTTGGGTGCTGGAAGGGGGTGGTGGGAGAACAGAAGGGACATAAACATATCCTGTTGATGCGTGCAGTGGCTGGGAACAGAATCTCCCCTGCACACCCCCAAAATCTGCCCTAGAGAGGATTGGGGGAGGACAATTTGGAGCAGATTTGGGGGGCACCCAGGGAGAGGAAGGGAAAACTCCCATTGCATGAACAGTACTCTGCTCATGCAGCACTGGATACAACCCATGTTCTCCAAGCTTCTTTCTCCCAAAGGATGGCTTTGCAGTACCTGTGGGAGTATTCTTAGTTTCCTCTAGGCATAGACAATTTGCGTGTTCCAGCTCTAAAGCTTGATGTGCAAAGCACATTCCTCAGATTGAGGGTAATTTGGCTTGGAAGAAATATGTTGGAATTGAATGTTTGTTTGTTGAAGAGCAAAACCTGTATGTCTAAATGTTTCTGCACACCTGGTCATGGTAACCTCTTTTAACAAGTGCTATTTTTCTAGAAAACGAGGTACTGTAACTCACTATGAACATTATGAACTCTTTCTCTTTGAATGGTGAGCTCCAGCTGAAAAAATGCCCCGAATATAACTGTCATTAATTGAGTGTTTATTAGAATGATTAAATGCTTGGGTTTGTAAGATTACTTAATTATTTTCTTCACTTCCTGTTGTGTTCACCGTATTAGTGTGCCTACAAATAAACAGAGGGAAACTGCTAAAATGGGCTAGGTTTTCTGCTGTATCTGGGGACCCTTTGCTACCCTTCTTCTAATAAGAGCTAGAGATCTACCTCATTTACTCCAGAATTGTTCCAGTATTTTTAAGGCTGAAATCCTACGCATACTTATCAGGGGGTACGCTCCATTGAAATCAATAGAAATAAATTTGAATAAAAAATCATGGGATCAGATTGCAAGATTACAATGCCTACCTGAGAGTTTAACTCCACTATAGAACTTGCCTCTGAGCATTTAATTAATTAAGCCTTACCCTCTGCTGGAGTAAAAATGATTTGGCTATTGCAGCCAAACAGAAACTTGGTACAATCCAGCAATGCTTAAGTGTTTTTAAATCCCATGCAATATAAGAGAAGTTAATGTGTGCATAACTTTCTCCTTTGATATAACTGGGGTTATTATTAGGACGTCAATTGCTTATTAAAATTTATAACAGGAATGCTAATAATACGTGTCTGGGATGTCTCATAAAAAGATCGAGGAAACAGTTGAGTTAAACCAGTTGTTTGGAGAGGATATAAAGCCAAACTTAATGTTTTTGCCAAATTCAAACACAAATCTTTATTTTCCATCTTCCCTCCTTATTTGGCTGTAATACTTATATTCCATTTCCTGCTTTAAAGCCATTGTTAAGTGTTGCCTCTTGGTCTTCTCTCACTCCAAAACTGCTTAATGCTTGTGGTGTTAAGGCATTGGCCCTTGAATCTCTTATTCCAAAGTAGGCTTGTTTATCTGAAAGGAATTACTACAGAGTAAATGATAAGGAATCTGACTGGTCTCTTCCAGAGATCGTTTTCACTGAGAGGGACAATAAAGACAGAATCCTGTACACACTTACTGGGTAAGAAGAGGATCTGCTGAAGACTAATAGAACTTTACTTCCCAAGTAAACACAAACAAGATAGAGATACACACAATGTAACTCTCCAGACATGATTTTAAACTATTCCAAGGCCTACTGGTGGGTCCCAGCCCACTCAGAAAGTCTGGCTTAGAAAGTAATTAAGGAACAAAAGAAGAAAAGGCACACTAGCCTGGGAACTTCCTCTCTGCCCAGAACATTGGAGGCTATACACCACACCCCCTCAACAGTATTTATAGGAACTCAAACACTGAGATCCTGCTCTGTTCCAGTAACAAGAAGCCGAAAGCACCAGCCTGAAGATGACGAGTGAGACCTCGTCGAAACGTCGCCTAGACACCCCAACTTTTACACGGGAAGACACCCGAGGACACCAAAACCTGCATTCCTGTACCCGTGAAAATCTACGAAAGCATATATATATATATATATATATATATATATATATATATATATATATATATATATATATATATATATATATATATATACATATATATATATATATGCAAGGCTGTTTGTGTTGTGTTAGAGTTGCCTTCCCATTTCCTTCCTTTCCCCCCAGCTAAAATTCTACATGCTTCAATATTTGGATTCGCTGGTTTTAAAAGGCTTTTCTCTTATTTTTTCTCTCCGAGATCTTCCCCACATGCCATGTGATTGTTAAGCTATGCTTTCTATTCTCAGTTCTATAAGATCTGACATCCTCTAGCCTTCAGTCAAGTAAATCTAAAGCACCCTCTTCCCACCCCCACCCCTTCATTATTCCTAGAGCTGGGCTTAAGGGAAGGGCCCTTTTCAGTTCAGCTTAGAACCGCCACCCATTACTCAGGCAGCCTAGACACTCCAAGGGGCACCCAAATGAAGACAAACATTATACACATTATTTACAAGAACAAAACTTGCTCACTTTTATTCTATGTGAGGTGGGATCATTGGAAATGGATAGTAAGGAATGTTATGGTGGGGAGATGCAGCAATAACAAAAGCCTTAAATGGCACAGGACTGCAATACCTCAAGGACCACCTCTTCTCATATGAACCGGTCCCTGAGATTCACTTCTGAGGCCCTCCTTTGTGTGCCTCCTCCTCGAGAGGTCTTGAGGCTGGCAACACAAGAACGGGCCTTCTCTGCAGTGGCTCCCCGTCTGTGGAATGCTCTCCCCAGGTAAGTTTGCCGGGTGCCTTCATTATACACCTTTAGGCGCCAGGCAAAAATGTTCCCTTTTAACCGGGCCTTTGGATGATTTGATTGACATCCTATGCCCTCTTAAAAATGTGGCTCTTTTCTAAGGGGGGTGGGTTATGGGTATTATTGGGTTGTTGTTTTTATTCTGATTATATATGTTGTGATCTTTTCTGTGAACCGCCCTGAGACCTCTGGGTATAGGGCAGTACAGTGGTACCTTGGGTTACAGACACTTCAGGTTACAGACTCTGCTAACCCAGAAATAGTACCTCAGGTTAAGAACTTTGCTTCAGGATGAGAACAGAAATCGTGCGGCAGTGGTGCAGCACCAGCGGGAGGCCCTATTAGCTAAAGTAGTATCCCAGGTTAAGAACAGTTTCAGGTTAGAATGGACCTCCAGAACGAATTAAGTTCTTAACCTGAGGTACCACTGTATATAAACTCAATTAACAGCAGCAGCAGCAAAAACAACGTGTAAAGTCTGGTGGTTGGTAACTGCACAAAGATTTCAGAAACTGGGTAGCAAGCAGGAGATACAGCCACAGTTACTCCTGCTCTCAGTATACATCAACAGCTAAAAAATGGCTACTAGCCCTGATGCTATTGTTCTGCCTCCACTGTTAAATGCAGCATGCCTCTGAACACCAGTTGCTGGGAAATGCAGGTGGGCAGAGTGTTATTGCACTCATGTTCTTCTTGCAGGTTTTCCACAGGCATCTGGTTGGCTACTCTAAGAACAGGATGCTGGATTGATGGGGCAATGGGCTGATTCAGAAGGCTCATATTACATTCTTATGTACGTGTGTGACAAGCAAGAGCATGTTTGCAGCAAAACAAAGTCCAACCAACACACAGTATCATATACAAACATTGTTCCTAGTAAACTTACAATGTTCATAGTCCTGTGTGCATATGGGCTCGATTTGGGTCTTGCCTTTCTTTCAGTTCAATATGGACAAATTAAGATTTATAATAATTGAACATGGACCCCAACAATTTGAAGATGTTGATCTTTCAGAATCTGCATCAGAGGACTGTTGCAATTTTTTTGGTAACTGGTTTTTAAATACGATTCTTAATGACAAATATGTTGATCAAAACATATTCCAAAAAAAAAATTCTAAGTCATTATTTTGCTTTCCTTGTAAATTTGCTACAAACATCTCTGAAACATATACAAATATTCACAGTAAATCAAAGGCTTTCAGTGACTGGAAGAAGCATTTCAGTCAAATTAATGATCATGAAAATGTATCAGGCCACCAATATATTTTTTTATAAACGGAAGAACTTGGAATAGAAAAAGAGAAAGTGTTGGACTTATTTATGATTCCTTACAAAAGGCAATTCAGACAGAAAAGGAGAACTGGCTGCACATTCTGAAGGTTATTTGGACATTATTCTGCTCTTAGAGGCTATAGAGATTTTTAGCAGTCCTAATACAGGATTCTTCTAAATCTCATTGTACTGATTAGTCATTACGATAGTGAAGTTAAAAATTATTTGTTAAATCATTAAAAGTGCCACATAAAGTATGAAATGAATGTCTTGAATTATTGGGGGAAATGTTTGTGGTGAGCTGAATTCTAGGATTTAAAAAAAGTAATTTTCCATTGCTATTTTATTATACTCCAGACATTTCTCACCACAAACAAATGCATCAGATTATGTCCCTGTTGATACTAGAAACATTTTGACTGAGGAAAGTTTTGCAGAGTTCATTGAAACAATATAGAAAACAGGCAGCGGTTTAGAGGACAAAATCACGTATTAAAACAGGATGACATCAATATTAAAAATGCCAGAGGCCAAGGATATGAGAATGGGCAAATATGTCTGCCGTGTACAAAGGCATTCAAGAACTTATATTAAAACAAAACAGCTTCACTCATGCTTATCATTTTATTACATCTGTTGTTCCTTTTCTGCATCATAAAATACAGGGTTAGTTGGGGGGGGGGGGGGTGTTTCATGTTGTTTATCCCAGGTGCCAAGATGCCTAGATGAGCCCTGATGATCACAATTCTTGTTGGAAGTACCCTTGAAAACTGGTGGGGGGAGTTCCTCTTCTGATCTGTCACAGAGCCCCATGTTAGAAACCTGTGAAGACATGCCCTTAAACTAGGGAACATTGAAGTTGGTGTCAGGACCTGCCAGGGCTAGAGCTGGGAGACTTCAGTCTAATAGAACTTCATCATCTTCTGGGTAGTATCTTCAGGTTTTGGAGTGGCTCCACCTATCTAGGCTGTCCATTGGCTGGGACCTTTTTTTTATAATAATAATAATAATAATAATAATAATAATAATAATAATAATAATTTATACCCTGCCCATCTGACTGGGTTTCCCCAGCCACTCTGGACGGTTTCCAGCAGAATATTAAAATACAATGATTCATCCAGTATTAAAAGCTTCCCTAAACAGGGCTGCCTTCAGATGTCTTCTAAAAGTTATTTCCTTGACATCTGGTGGGAGGGCGTTCCACAGGGCGGGTGCCACTACCAAGAAGGCCCTCTGCCTAATTCCCTGTAATTTCACTTCTCGTAGTGAGGTAAACACCAGAAGGCCCTTGCCGCTGGATCTCAGTGTCTGGGTTGAAGGATGGGGGTGGAGACGTTCCTTCAGGTATACTGGACTGAGGCCATTTAGGGCTTTAAATGTCAACACCAACACTTTGAATTGTGCCCGGAAACGTACTGGGAGCCAATGTAGGTCTTTCAGGACCGTGTTATGTGGTCTCGTTCCTAGTTCTGGTGTGTCTCTGTGTCTCCTTTAAAAGCTGCCTATAATGAGCCTTGGTGGCAGGACTGACAGAGGCTGGTTGTGATGGCCTGGGATTCCAATTCAGAGGATGAACCAGAGGAATCCCAACCTGCACAGGAGTCCCCGCCTCCAGGGCCGGCTGAACTGGGGCAAGGCCTAGATGCTGAAGAGCCTGCACCTGTGGCAGAGCATCAGGAGCTGGCCCCAGGTGAAGCCCTTCTGGCCCCAGAGGGGCTTGACGACTCAGTGGCCACAGATGAGCCTCCTCCAGGGCCCAGTAACCCTTCAGCCTCTCCTGATCTGCAGAGGCTTAGGGCGGAGAGGCGAAGGGAACTGGTTGCCCCCAGGAGGAGTGCTCGCCTTGAGGCCAGAGGAGGCGGGGCTCCTGGGGGCCGGGACCGCCCCCGGCCTTAGAAGAGATAAAAGCCCAGTCAGCCCGGCCCCAGGTTGCGGGAGCAACGTTGTTGTTGGCTTCGGACCTTCCTGTGTTCCTGATCCCTGCTCGGCCTCCTGTTCCTGACCATCCGGTGCTCCTGTTCCCTGCTCGGCCTCCTGTTCCTGTTCATCCGGTGTTCCTGTTCCCTGCTCAGCCTCCTGTTCCAGCGTTCCTGTTCCCCGCCCGGCTCTCCGCCTCGGACCTCGCCCCTCTTCGTGTGGACTCTGCTTACACCCACGGTACCTTACCCCCGGGACCAGCACACTGGTAAAGGTACCCCTGCCCATACGGAGCAGTCGTGTCCGACTCTGGGGTTGTGCGCCCATTTCGCTTAAGAGGCCGGGGGCCAGTGCTGTCCAAAGACATCCAGGTCACGTGGTCAGCGTGACAAGCTGCAGCTGGCGAGCCAGCGCAGCACACGGAAACGCCGTTTACCTTCCCGCTAGTAAGCGTTCCCTATTTATCTACTTGCACCCGGGGGTGCTTTCAAACTGCTAGGTTGGCAGGCGCTGGGACCGAGCAATGGGAGCGCACCCTGCCACGGGGATTCGAACTGCTGACCTGACGATCGGCAAGTCCTAGGCGCTGAGGTTTTACCCACAGCGCCACCTGCGTCCCCTGACAGAGGCTGGTAAGAGATGCAAATATTAATATTAATTCAATGGCTATCTTTGGCCTTCAAAAGCATGATTTATTACTGGCGCAATTTCCCCCTCCTGTATTATGTGGTATTTTACAGTAATGTATTGTGATTTACAGCTAGGAATAGGAGAGATTTTGATTTCATACTTAATTCACACTTGAGCAATACAAAAACTAAAATACAGCTTTCCTTCAAAATTCACTCTTCTCTGAATTTTGTAATGCAGTTCTCCAACCAATGTGTACATTTTGAGGAGAGTGTGAATGAAAAAGCAGATTAGTGGAAATAAAATAGAAGAAATGCCTTACACTAGGGAAGATTGCTTGCAAAAATATGCATAGTAGGCAGAATTTAAAATGTGCATATTAAGAGGTAAGCACTAAAATGCTGATGAATTTTTGTGCAGACTTTTTAAAAGGAAACTGATGCAAAAATGTGTGGATTGGAAAAATAAGAGATACCAAAATTGACAGATTTTCCTGTCTACAGTTTAACAGATTTATTTGCATGCCAACAATTTCAGCTATTGGCTGGACTTCCACCCCTGACTCCAGTGATGCAAATTAAGAAGGAAGGCTCTATGCATCTCTGATTGTACACTGCTGGAGACAGTCAGTATGCAAGTGTGGAGAACATGATTCAATGTGGCACCAAGCTTGCTGAGGTGAAGTGGATATAATGTGAAGAGAGTGTGAACAAAGAGCTAAATATTCATCAGAGAATCTGCTAGACAGAGCTGCCAGGTTGTCTCTTCTTGTTACAAACTTTATGATATATTAAGTTATTCTTACATTCTTGCACGTGGGATGATGAATTTGTAGTTCCAAAAATGCAATGTAAGCTTTCCCATCGCACCACTGCAATAATGGGAGAAACTGCACACGAGCCTATCCATTTCTTAAAGATGTAGAAACCTTTTTAGGATATTGACTAGCAAATCAACAAACGCACAGCTATGCATTTTGTTTCTTGCATTGTTTGACATTATGGCCTTATCACTAGATATCAAAAATCATGCTGCAATGAGATAATGTTTCAAAACATCCCGAGATAGCCACAGTTCGGGGAATCAAATTGTTTTCTTTGGCTTAGCTAACCATCACTAAGTATTTTATGTATGGCTTGCATTCCAAAAGCTGTCAAGGTTTCTGCGTTAAAACTGTATAAGTATGAAATCCGCATTTTATTTCATGAGTCTCCTTTAAAATTATAAGTCTTGGTCCATGATTTTGTGTGTGTATGTACGTGTGTGCATTTGTGTACACACACACATACACATTTTTATATAAGGGGAAAGGAGGGGGTAATTAGGGAGTTAAGGCGGAAAATTGATAATTTGGTTCTAGGCTACAAAGTTGTGCAGTTATTTGAACAAAAAGAAAGCTGAACTAAGAAGGAGACTGTGAACTTTGAGGGCAGATATTAACATTTGTTTAGAGCTGCTTAGCAGACTAAACGTAGAGGGAGAGAAAATTAGTGGTAAAGGAGAATCAAGACCATGATTTAAAAATGGGTAGAAAGAACAGATAGTGTAGAGCAGGTGTGACCTTTGGATATCAGTGGCGGAGGAAGGTATGTGTGTGGGCTGCCCCGGGTGTCATCACTGAGGGGGGTGACAAAATGACAAAAATATGAGGTGGTGTTTTTTTTTTTAAAAAAATGGCCTCACGAAACTTTTTAGTTCAGTCAACAAATGTAACAAAACGCGGCTGCCTCTGGGCGCCACATTGCCTGCAGCGTGCCCTAGTCTCTCCTGGGAGTGACGTGGTGGCTTGGGCGCCTGCAGGCTCCGCACTGCCTGAAATGGCAGCGTGGGGTGTGTTAGAATTCCTGATCTATGACTGCAGTCATAGGATTGTTGTCTTTCACATGACAGTATGTGTTTTGACTCCACAGAGTGGGAGGTGACGGAGACAGGATGTTTGTGTTGCTGTGTTCCGTGAAGTGGGACTATTGTCCTTTGTCCTTTTCTCTTTGCTGTCTGATGCTAGAGAGAGAGGGAGCCATGTTGCAGTGCTCCGTGTGTGTTTATATGTAAATAAAGTAGATTAGCCAAAATGTTGAGTTGTTGAGGTCTGTCACGCAAGGTGCGCAAACTCTGCGGATCCCTAAGTGTGCCGATGTCTGTTGGCATCAGTCGCTGTGCTGTTCAGGCTGAAGAAAGTTTATGAAGCTCCCAAACGATCAACCAGGAGGGACAGAAAATGCCAGTTGGCCATGTGTCTTTGCCAGGGTCCTACTCAAGTGTAGGCTGAACTCCCCCCATGGGTGGCTTGACCTGCCCCCGGCTGCAGGACATGTGTGCCGCACCTGGCACCCGAGCGGCTAGCTACGCCGCTGCCGGGTATAGGGCAGAATATAAATTCAATTAATAAATAAAATAAAACTAAGAAAAGCCCATTGGATCAGGCAATAAGGGTCTGTCTGAACCCGGAACAAACTCCCATGAGAGGTGGTGGACTCTCCTTCCTTGGAGGTTTTTAAACAGAGGTTGGATTGGTGCTTTAGCTGAGATTCCTGCATTGCAGGGGGTTGGACTAGATGACCCTTGGGTCCCTTCCAGCTCTAGGATTCTATTATTCTATCCCAGCTCAATCACTGCGATCAAGCTCAGGAGCACCATTGGTCGCGTTCTGAGTCGGCGAGGATCATTTGACAGCAACAAGAAGAAGAAGAAGAGAAGAAGAGTTTGGATTTGATATCCCGCCTTTCACTCCCTTTAAGGAGTCTCAAAGCGGCTAACATTCTCCTTTCCCTTCCTCCCCCACAACAAACACTCTGTGAGGTGAGTGGGGCTGAGAGACTTCAAAGAAGTGTAACTGGCCCAAGGTCACCCAGCAGCTGCATGTGGAGGAGCGGAGACGCGAACCCGGTTCCCCAGATTAGGAGTCTACCGCTCTTAACCACTACACCACACTGGCCGAGCCTTACATAAACTTTTATAAGTAAATCAATAAACACAAATAAAATACACAGCCGACCTCTAGTCCAGAAGCCTGTTCTCACAATGGCCAGCTGGATGCCAGTTCTATGATTCTATGATGGTGGAAGCAGAACACGTGATGGTAATGAAGAAAACAAGGCAAGGGAGAGGAGAAGCGGCAGCAGAGAATGCTGGCTGCTGAAGTTGTCTGGAAGCTATGGAAATGTGTGTGTTTTATTCAGAGGATATATAGCCCATCCTTCATCTCAGTGGATCCCAGTGAGGGGCACAGGATGAACTTGTGTTTGTGCCACAACATAAATGAAAAGCGTGTTTTTGTGCTCTTTCAAGTTAGTAAACATATGCCACCTTCTGGTCATATCTAAACCTGCATGCATGTTAAGCTGAACATCATAGAGCAGGGGTCTGCAACCTTTAAGACAAAAAGAGCCACTTGGAACCGTTTCCAAAGGGGAAAAAAAAGGGAGCCGCAAAACCATTGCGACATTTAAAACAAATATATCTCCAGAGCTGCGATCTGACAGCGGGCAGGAAGGTGACGTCGGGACGGTGCATGACTAACGCATGCACCGCCCCCATGCGACATCACAGCCAGTACAGCGCCTGCCACAGTGGGGAGTGTCGGGGCGCACAATGCACTTCCTCCCCTCGCTAGTATCCGCCCCGGAGCCGTGGCAAAGGTGTAAAAGAGCCACATGCGGCTCCGGAGCCGCGAGTTGCAGACCCCTGTCATAGAGCCATAGAGTTGTAGAGTTGGTCCAACCCCCTGCAATGCAGGAATATTTTTGCCCAGTGTGGGGCTTGAACCCCTGACCCTGAAATTAAGCGTCTGATGATGCTCTACCGACTGAGCTCTGGAGATTAGGTTAGGAGAAAGTACTAATAATAATTTCTCTAAGTAGCCAAATGACTGCATATTGCAGACCCATGCTGAAATTTTTATATTTCCTCTCATATATCTAAATATAACAATATTTCAGTGTCTTATGGATCTCTAACACCGCAAGCCAAATTGTCCAGGGCACAAAGTCTGAGGCTTCCCTATCAGTTTTGATCCCTGGCTGTGTTGTTGTTCATTACGTTATCATCTTTAAATGAAATCTGTGCTGTGGTTGGGGGGGGGGGGACCTGGCAGATAAAATAAAACCAATAGGTGTAATCTACCAAATGGCCAGCTGGTGTCAGCCTTTAGTCTCGGATTTTATTTTAAATTGATGGCTTGCTAGTGAAGACAGCTGGCTGGATGAAAGCTAAATAATTTTGTTACTGTATTAAAATAACCCTCTAAGCTTTATAATAATTCATCCTGCTCTGAGTCTAATTGTGGGATATTCTTACCAAGATGAGATTGAACTTCAAATTTATAACCACCACCACAAGAAGAAACTTCAGGCCAAGACCATCACAAAATGTACGTTATATTTTACAGCAGTGGTAGTGGACCATCAACATGGACAGCACTTTATGGAGTAAAGCTCTTGCCCCAAAGAATTTGCAATCTATAATTTGATAGAGAGGGACACAACTGAGGGAAAGTATGGGAGAATGGTAGAGTTTCAGTAGGAGCTGAGAACTGAGGATTTGAGGCTAAGGATTCACAGAAGAGGTGGACTTGGGAAGATATGAAGGAAGAAATTTAGAACAGCACAGGTGCTTTTGGAGGGCATTCTGTACATAAGTGGAAGCAATGGAGTTATCAGAGGCAGTTTTAGGATGGAGAGATCAGTGTGGCAGAACTGGGTTCTGCGCCACAGAGGGTGCCACCACAGTGCTGTAGAACAGAGTGTGAGAGGCAGGGGTGCGTGCCAAATTTTGGGGTCACAAAGGGCACTGCTGAAAGTTGAGACCCCCAAGTCAGCCACTGGGGTTTTAACAGACCTTCTGGCAGTTGTGTCGGTGGGAGAATTAGCAAAGTGAAGGCCAGAGAAAGGAATATATTGGATAGGGACTCAGCTGTAGTGACATGTGTCACAATAATACGTTTTGTATGCATTATGAACATGAAACACCAGATGGTGCCAGAGAGCAAAAAAGAGGAATTTTAATGGAATTTCACATAGGCTTTTTTTCCTCTTTTGTTGTAAGGATTTAATTTCTGACTTATTTATAGTGTTTTAAACCTGTGTCTACTTGTGTAAGGTAAAGGTAATAGGGGCCTGTGGTGCTGTGGTCTAAACCACTGAGCCTCTTGGGCTTGCTGATCAGAAAGTCGGCGGTTTGAATCCCTGCGATGGGGTGAGCTCCCATTGCTCTCTTCCAGCTCTTGCCAACCTAGCAGTTCAAAAGCACACCAGTGCAAGTAGTGTTGAGATTGAGAGCAGGACATAGCATGGTCTGAATTATAGGAAATGGGTGAATGATTTTTTTTGGTGATAAAATTCTGGATAGATGTGGGAGCAAAGGGGTGTGATAATTGAAGGCCAGAGGGCAGAGAAGATGAGGGAGGTGACTGGAGTATGAACTATAGTTTTTCCTGATCAAGAGGAACTGCAGTATTTTTGTGGTGCCAAAATTATGAACTGAAGTTGGGGACTGCCTCAGCAAGGGGAGGGATGATTCAGATGCAACTATGGAAGCTGTGACTTTGCCAATGGAGAATATCTGAAGAAAGAAGGCCTTGTTAAGATGTTGAGATGAAATCTCTGTGGTTTAGTCTCTCCTTCATATTTCTATTGTGCCTTTTCAGGCAAGCCCTCAAAAGTCAACTTACAAGGGGGGGTGGGATGTTAAAAACATTGGAACAAACAACAGAATACTAAACACAAAGTGGTTAGGTTCAGGCCTAACTCTGTGAAGAACAGGAGCAAAATGAATGCTATTGACTCCAATTTTTGAATCAGGTCCTAAAACATCACTGTCATAAGAAAACATCAACATAAGAAAAGCCCTGCTAGATCAAGTCAATGGCCCATCTAGTCCAAGGTCCTGCTCTGACAGTAGCCAACCAGATGCCTGTGGGAAGCTGACTGGGTTTCGGGAAGATATTCTCTCACACATAACCTATCATGGTTTCTGTCAGAGGACAGAATGAATCGCATATATGTAAAACACTGCACTGAGCTCCTTGAGGAACAAGCATTTAAACTATCTTGCCACTAAGTTGACTTTCCTTTATGAGATTCCACAGTCACTTGTTGAAATATGACTTTCAGGAATGGGGTTTTTATTTTTTAATCTCAAGAACGGCTTCCTATATTTCATCTAGCTTTCTGAGACCCTTTTTACACACTCCGTAAGAGAAATGTATGTAGGCCTCATGGTAGAAAGTACCCTCCTCAAGCTATGTATACCCTATAGAAAAACCAAAGTGTTTCTATGTGTGCAATGTTTTGTAGGCATATAGAGACCTCAGTCAGGAATACCACTCCATTTCTGTACATGTTTATTTAATAAAAATAATTTTTTTATTATTATTTGTATCCCACCCATCTAACTGCTTTCCACACTGCCCACGTCCTTTCATCCAGCAATAATCATTTGTCTAACGTAAGAGAGTCACAGATAGGGAGACCCGGTGCTGATAGAGAAGTTGCTGAAAGGAGAAGCCTGTTGTTGGATAACACTCTGCAAAATATCAAGATTCAGCTGCTCAGCTTCAATCCAATACAGCTGTAAACCTATGAGAGAGGTTCCTGGTCAGGTCAAGTTCCACGAATAGGAAAATGGTAACAGACATGGCAATTTGAAAGTCAGTCAGATGCTAAGCAGTTTTCTCATTCCCCATTTTCCTTGGAGCCAATTCATTCATCCAGGTGATGAAAACCACAAGGTTGATTGACAACTTTTGGAGTAAATATGGCATAAGAAGCTCCGAGGCAGACATGGGCCAGTAAGTTAACGGCTCTGTTAACCAACATTCAATCAAAGCTATCCAATATTCAGTCAAAGCCATCAACAATCAATGATGACAATGTGATGCTTTGAAAATACTTTGTTTATCCAAACCTCTGGTTATCCAAAGGGTAAGGATACCAAACATATGAGCTGCTTTAAATTACAGGCAGCAACCATTTTAAATGCAACCGATATGTGCACGGCCACACACACACACACACACACACACATTGTGCTGAACCCCAAAGTGACCTAAAAATGTCACAAAAGGGGGCAGAATGGAGCAGGGGTGGAACGATGGAGGGTGGCTCTATGTGGGTCCCGCCAACATGCATGGGGGTCTAGAATGTAAACCCCATGAAAATCAGTCACTGCCTGTATATTCTATCCTCCCACGTACAGAGGTACCTCGGGTTACATACGCTTCAGGTTACATACGCTTCAGGTTACAGACTCCGCTAACCCAGAAATAGTACCTCGGGTTAAGAACTTTGCTTCAGGATAAGAACAGAAATCATGCTCCAGCGGCGCGGCGGCAGCGGGAGGCCCCATTAGCTAAAGTGGTGCTTCAGGTTAAGAACAGTTTCAGGTTAAGAATGGACCTCCAGAACGAATTAAGTACTTAACCCAAGGTACCACTGTAATTTACAATGCAGATTTCTTTTCTAAAAAGAGAACTGCCAGGGCTCAAGCTGGAAGCCATCTCTGACTTGGAAGAGCAAGCCACTAATTCCACAAAATGTGAATGTGCTTACTCAGTGATAATAGAAATGCTTTGCACATGCTCTGCAAGGCCTCTCAGTGTTAGACAATCATGAGACAAACTAGGATTAAATCCCACAGTTCAACTCAGTGCATTAGTCCTTTGAAATCAATTGTCTTAAGCACACTTACCTTTGAGTTGCACTGTGGTCTGGAACCGCTGAGACTATGCTTATAGACGATGTGATTGCTTACAGTATCAAATTCTGTGTTACGTTTTCCTGAGTGAGTGAACTCTTTCCTCAGGTCAGTGGGTGTTGCCTTTGAATGAGTTATTGGGATTTTCCAGGGAGCACCACCAACTCAGGCTGTATCTAGTGGTTATTTCATATTATCACACCATGGGATTTACAAGGTTAAAGGTATAGGTAAAGGATCCCTGGATGGTTATGTCCAGTCAAATTTGACTATGGAGTGTGGCACTCATCTCCGCTTTCAGGCCAAGGGAGTCGGTGTTTGTCTGCAGACAGCTTTTCTGGGTCATGTAGCCAGCATGACTAAATGCACAGAACACAATGACAACTGCCAGAGCGCATGGAAACACCATTTACCTTCTTGCCGCAACGGTACCTATTTATCCACTCACACTGGTATGCTTTGGAACTTCTAGGTTGGCTGGAGCTGGGACAAAGCAACAGGAGCTCACTCAGTCGTGTGGATTCGAACTACCGACCTTCCAGCTGGCAAGCCCGAGAGGCTTGGTGGTGACGCAGTCAACCTCTTTAGAGGCTAATTTTGTCCATGATGGTTATGTTGGAGGCAGGATGTCTGTTGCTGCGAATTACAAGTAGGGAGAGTGCTGTGGCATTCATGTCTTGCTTGTGAGCTTCCCATAGCAGAGCTGGTGCAGCCATTAGGCGGAGTGAGGCTGTTCCCTCAGGTGGTAAAAGCCCCCAAGGCAGCACACAAGTGGCCCTGCCGCACTGACAGAGAAGTGGTGCCAGTACCAATGAGATCTTGCAGATCATGTGCGATCTCGCACAATTTCAGCACATTCTCTCCTGAAATTGGTTCCAATGCTGGTGGCAGAGGCAGCTGGGTAGGTTGCATTGGCGGTGGCAGGGTAGCAAACCCCATTAAGCCTCAAGCAGCGAACGGGGGATGTACCACCCCTGTCCGATAGGCATGGGGTTGGACTAGACGCGGGACTAGATGGGCCTTTGGCCTG
The DNA here is from genome assembly GCF_964234715.1 of Podarcis melisellensis. NCBI lineage: Eukaryota > Metazoa > Chordata > Lepidosauria > Squamata > Lacertidae > Podarcis > Podarcis melisellensis. The sequence continues at coordinate 51,817,681 of NC_138528.1, forward strand.
ATCCAGCAGGGCTCTTTTATAGTCTTCGCCAACCTGGTGTCCTCTAGATGTGCTAGACCAAAACTCCCAGAAACCCTTGCCAGCATGGCCATTGAAATATACTCGGAGTCGAGTGTGAATTTCATGCTCTTTATTCAGCTCATAGTAGCAATGAATGAAACTTTCCCCAAAACATCTAGCTATATATGCATTATTTACACAATGGGCCCCCCATGATTGGCTAATTCCGGGCTGCTCCTGTAGGCCAATCAGGTTGCTGATTCACTTCTACCTAGAGCTGGATTGGGTGGCTCCTGCGGACCAATCAGACTGCTGCATTCTGGATCCTATTGTTCTAGGATACAGCTCAGTACATAACAGCCATGCTGGCTGGGACTGATGGGAGTTGTAGTCTGGAAAACCATGACAGCACCAGACTGGTGAAGGCTGGCATAGATGCTGCCAGGTATCCTGTTTGGTGGCTTCATCTGCACAAACCTCCTTGCAAAAGGCCTAAAGCGGATGTGCCTGGGTGCTGTAGAAGTGATGAAGGATTGTCTGAAATGGCCAACCTCCCTTTGCAGAATCTGTCCACTTTATGCAGCCTGTGTTGTTTGTCTTCTTGGTTTCCCTTCCCTTTGCCCTAGTTCTGCTCACTTGGACCACCCTAAACAATCCTCTCTCCCCTCCTTGGTGTTTACACACTCCAAATATGCCAGCAATTATAAACTGCTGTTAACTTCTCCTCATCTCGCCCAGGCTGCTAAGAAAGGGGCTTTAGATGTGGTGAGGCAATTTGCAGCCTTCCCATCTCCCTTGCCACCAGCAGAGGCTCCTTGAGGAGGAGAACAGCATGAAAAGGCCTATTACATGCAACACTGGATCTGCAAACATTCTCCTCAGCTGGAGCTGAATGCTCAAGGGAGAGAGGGATGTAACCACAAAGAAGGCTTTCCCCATCTTACAGGGTAATTAGGCATACTTCATCTGAGTGACCTGGGAACTATGGGAGATGTGGTCTCCAGGGACAGAGCAATTATTCAGAGGGGAAGTACTTGGAGAGTATCCCAAAGTGTGGTGGGGCCCTAATATGTTCTGTTATTGAGCAGCTTCAGTTTGAGGAAGACACAGCCCCACCTCTAAGCTCTGCTGGATCAGCGCAAAAGCCTATCTAGTCCAGCATCCTCTTCTCACAGTGGCCAACCAGATGTCTACAGGAGGCCTGCAAGCAGGACCTGAGTACAACAGCACTCTCTGAACATTCAGTTCCCAGCAACTGGTATTCAGAGGCATACTGCCTCCAACAGTGAAGGTGGTAGTAATGGGTGTTTGGCTACTAGTCATGGATAAGACTTACCCTCCATGAATTTGTCTAATATTCTAAAGCTATTTGAGTTGGGGGCCATCACAACCTCTCATGGGAGCGAATTCCATAGTTAAGCTATGCACTGTATGAAGAAGTATGTTATTTTGTCTGTCCTGCATCTTCCAACATTGAGCTCCATTGGATGACGAGGAATGCTATTACTATGAGAGAATTGGAGCTCACAGTCCACTCTCGGTGCCATTCCTTCTACTTCTCAAGCCTCACCTTGAGAAAGGTCGAGAGGACAGCCAACAGCAGATTCCCTCAACACAGGACAGCTGCCACAGGGTTCCTCCTCTACAGAAATGGATTGGATGAACCTTGCAGGGTTTGTTTTATTTTTATTTAGCAAAAATTACATACCATTTGATTGTACACAGTTATAGATCTCTATCTCACATTTCTTGCATCTGGGTGGTCACCCATCCAGGCTCCAACCACACTGGCACCTGCTTAGCTTTAACTCATGTTGACTCATGTGCCTTCAGCGCATATCCTTGGGATGAGCCCCATGATCTCCAACAGGAAATGATGTTCCGCATGTCAACTGCTACCCAAGAGAAGGCACCATGCAATTTCTCATTCGCTGGGAATAACACAGAGAGTATTGTTTCCTGTCAGAGATCATGGGACTTGTAGTCAAGTCCCATGATTCACTGTGGGAAGAGATGTTCTGCATGTCAGTTGCTCCTAAGGAGGAGGCTGTGTGGGTCCTCTGGTGTGTTAAGGGAGCCTTTAACCACCCACTATTTCCTTTCCCAAAGTCAAACATTTTGAGGTCGGGGAAGGGAGCAGAACATAATAGGGAAGGGGAAATAATAGTAAAATCTGGGGTTTTCAAATGTGTATTGATCATGTAGAATCCCTCATTCAAAAGTGAACATTCAGAGTAGTTCAGCTCACAGAGCCTGCTCTCCATCTGTGAGTCTTTAGGAGATTGTCACACTTTTCGGCTGCCTTCATCCATCTCCTTAATTCCTTGGTTACAGACAAAACAGGTTTTTTTCTTTTTTTAAGGCTCAGTTCCCACAGTGGGAAAGAAACTAGGATGACGCCTGTAAAGCGCCACTCTGGTTAAAGAACAGCTGACGCCTTGTGGAAAACTTTGACATGCAAAGCTTTCTCCCCTTCCTGAGTCAGTTGTGCTGATGTACTTCATGTGTTTTGGATTGCTCTTCCCCTCCCATTATTTCTATAGACATACTTGCACAGAAGACTCATATTTAACCCTTCTGAGAAGAGCTGCTTTGGTGTCATGGTTAAAGTGTCTGATTGGAACCTGAGAGACCAGGGTTCAAAGCTCTACTCCACCACAAAGCTAACTGGGTCACGTTGGAACAGTCACTGTCTCTCAGCCTAATTTATCTCACAGAAGTAAAATGCAGAGGGGGAGAACCAGGTACATCACATGCAAAAACAAAATATAAACATCCAGGGGGGCATGTGAGAAAGGTCCACACCTAGTTTTCATTCTTCAGTCTTACTAACGTAGTTACTGTTTCCTTTCCTATCCCTGAGATATTTGGCACATTATGCTGTAAGAAGCCCAAGTCTGGCACAGCTTCACCCCCACATTGGCTACCCTTTGTACCTGGTCTGGGTGTCACAGCTAGTGCAGAACCCAGCAGTTTGGGTGCTGAATGGGGCACCCAGCGATGCAAATATTTCACCTGTGCTGAAAGAACTGTGCTGGCCACTCTAACTGGGCCATGTTCAGAGTCCTGCTGCTGAACTGAAACAACTTGGAACCAGGATATTTGGCAGACAGCCTTCCACTGTATAGACCTAGTTGATCACTACAATTTTCAGAGAAGAGTCTGCTGATCCTACTGTAATCCATGGACTTATGTCACCTTATATCATCATGGAAGCAGGATTTCTCTGAACTGTCCACCTTTGGTAGATTTGGACAGTATCAATTGTGGTGGGTGTCAAGAAGCAACTGAAAATGCATTTGTTTATATTATTATTAAAAAAAATTTTCCAGAAGACATAAACTATAAAAAGAGCCCATCAATCCTGATTTAAATGCATAAATTAATATAGATAGCAGCCCTAATGTCCAAATAGGTCTTGAAATGAAATTGATTATTCTAAGCCATGTGCACAAACCACTGGATGCTAGATGGTGAATATTGTAGCCTTGCAGTATAAGTCACTTAGCTGCCATAAGGCCTCAGAGAAACCACTTTTGTTATCCATCTATTAGTCCCCACACCACAGGAATACAGTTGAAGAGTGAATGAACATCCACAAATGTCAAGGATTTTGCCAAAAACACAGTTATGTATAGTAATTTCTCACCAGAAATAAAATAGGACATGTCCACATCATAGCCCTCAAATAGGTGTTTTCAGCATTACATTGCCAGTCTTATTATCTGTTCAATTTGCATGCCACCCTATAGCCACAGGTCTCATGGCAGTTCACAACTAATAATAATAATAATAATAATAATAATAATAATAATATATTATTTCTACCCCACCCATCTGGCTGGGTTTCCCCAGCCACTCTGGGCAGCTTCCAGCAAAAGATTAAAAGTACATTAAAACATCAGTCATTAAAAAGTTCCCTAAACAGGGCTGCCTTCAGATGTCTTCTAAATGTCATATAGTTGTTTATTTCTTTGACATTGGAGGGGAGGGTGTTCCACAGGGCGGGCGCTACTACCGAGAAGGCCCTAGAAGAGAAGTTATAATATATGAAGCACAATATACAATAAAAATAATACAATATAAAACAAAGCAACTTTCCATTGATTGAACTGAATAGAACACTGCATTCCATCTCTTCTATTCATCTCTAAGACCTTGAAAATCCACTTGAAGGACTGCAGATCTCAACAAAGTTCTGTCAGTGATACACGCCAGTAGAAGCTACATACAACATGGCAGCAAAGCCAATTTTGTGATTAGACAGTGAATGACCAGAGGTTCTTTTGGTGCAGTAGGATTGAATACTTTGAGCTGTTTCCATCCATCTCACTTTTCAGGATCTTTCCGACACAAAACATAATAATGCACATTTATTCTCTGCAATGTTTAGGAATCCACCCCACAAATAAAAATGAGTAGGGCTACCATATGTCTGGGTTTTCCCGGACAGATTTTCACCGAATTGTCAAAATGTCCGGGAAAACCCAGACAAATGTCAACTAAGGTGATTTTAAAAGGGGGAAAAAATGTTTTAAAAATCCCGCTAAAGACCAAAGACTTGTTTTTGGGGGAGAGATGCCCCCCACCAAAAAAAGGCTGAACAACTTTGTCTGGATTTTCACTTTTGGGAATATGGCGACCCTAAGAATGAGGGATATCTTGGTTTAGTGAGCACTTGGTAAATCTGCTCTTTTCAGAAAGATACGCAAAAACTGTGAGGGCAGAATCCTATCCTTTGAAATATGCACTTTTCCGATTTTACTGCTGTTGTTTCCCAACAAAACAACGTGCACAAAAATATCTGTGCATCCATTAGTGAAAATAGCATGCAAAATGCATATATTAGGGGAAGTGCATACAAAAATGTAGATACCGGTACTGTATTAGGCAAAATTACATATACTGTAAAGTGTATCATAAAAGAAATGCACACTAAATTGCTGGCACATTTTCATGAGGACTTTTTTTTTTTTTTTAAGTGAGAATGTGAGTAAGTTTTCTTAGGACTGTAAAAAAATTAGAAACTGAGGGAAACCAAAATGTACAAATTCACCCAACCATCATCACGCACTTTGATGGACTAGCTAGGGCTGGAAAATATGAGAGTTGGTGTTGCAAGCTATGTGGTTTTGCAAGACGGATTCTGCAGTCCTACCTGCTATTCAGAAGGCCCTGGATTTTATCACCATAGTCCTTATGACCCTCACAGTGATGATGTTCTGTTATTCTGGTATATTCCACCGAATTTGCTTTATCAGTTTCTCTTGGGTTTTTATTTTCTTTAAGCAGTTCAGCAGCCCCCAGTCCTATTTGGTTTGACTTGTGCTAAGCAGTTTCATGTGCATTTGCTTAGCAAGCACCCAGTTCAGCAGCAGTGCTCCGTATATACTTACTGCTGTTTTCTCTTAAATGTCAGGAAATGTTCTGCACACATACAACGGGATTGTGTGCAAGATGCATTCCTTGACATTGTCGAGAATGAGGCAGGCCACTGTGTGTGAATTATTGTGTTTTGTATTGTGGCTGCAATGTTGGAAAGGCCCCAACAAGGGGAATGGGATGAAAGCACACACAAAAATCCATCCTTTGTCTTTACAATATCCTATATCAAAAGATTCTTGAGAGATTTATATTTTTCTAAAGAGTATAAAGAAGGAGATTAACAACTGACAAAGCTAACAGAGGCAATTCAGAGTGAATGGGGAAACCCAGTCAGATGGGCAGGGTATAAATAAAATTGTTGTTGTTAAAAAATAATAATATAAATTTTATTAAGAAGAAACAGAAGAAACAAGACAAACAACAAATCATGGGTATTGGTATGGGTATTAGTTACAAAGCGAAATAACATGTATAAGACAGAAAATCATAGCAGCATGTTTAGTTAAATAACCATGCCCCAAAGATGTATGAGTTACAGGAGGTTTAGTTTCCTCTGGGTGAGAGTTAATAAAAGAAATAAATATAAAGCAATCAGCATCAAGTGTTTCTTCTTCTTCTTCTTCTTCTTCTTCTTCTTCTTCTTCTTCTTCTTCTTCTTCTCTGTGCACATTAATGTTATTGTACTTCTGAACATCCACACAATTTAACACTACAATGTATATTCAGTCTGCCATTTTGCATCAGCATGTTGGGATTTGCAGGATACTGGATAAGCCTGCAGGCTTCAGGATGATGCAATACTCTGCTGGGTCAGAGTGACTCAGCAGGAGTGTAATTAGTATCACCTGCTTTAAAAGGAAAGCCTGTGTAACAGTGGGTGTGGTTGGTGTGGTGGTTGTCCTGTATGGTGGTTGTGCTGTAGAGCTGTGGTGGAGGAGAGTATTCGTTTGTAAGTACTCTGTATGGACTGTTTCTTTTGTACATGCCTGTGTAAATAGCTCACATTAAAAAAAGACTGCACTAGAAAACCCTGGAACTCTTAGCGTCTCTGCTGAAAGCTTCGCGTAGAATACGCGACAGGGTTATGGGCCCAGCACGCTTCCGCTGCGCAAGAGTACAGGTGGCAGGTATCTAGCCGTGGGTGCTGGAGGTGAGCTGCAGGGATGGAGCAGTCCAGAACTGGCGTGTTGCTGGAGAAGCTGACGGCCACTAACTACAGCATCTGGTCGGTCCGCATGCAACACTTCCTCAAGCGTGAGGGACTGTGGAAGGTGGTGGAAACTCCACCGCAGCCCCCTGAGGAAGATGAGGACGACGACGAAAAGCTGGCACTAGCAGAGGCCCAGCTAGAAAAGGATGAGAAAGCTTTGGCTACAATCATCCTTGGAGTGGACGACAGCCAGCTAGTCTACGTAGCTGGTAAGGTGACGGCAAGTGAGGCGTGGAATGCGCTCAAGGCTGTCCATGTGCGAGAGACAGCTGGCTCACTGATAACACTGACCAGGAGACTGTACCGGTGTCGGAAGAAACCGGGGGACTCCCTGGTAAACCACCTAAAATTCCTAACAGGCTGTTTCCAGGAGCTAGCCTTAAGAGGGAGGCCTGTGGGGGAAGAGGACAAAGTCTTTATAGTCCTGAGTTCCCTTGATGACAGCTATGATATGCTGGTCAACTCCCTCGAGTCTGTAGAGACTGATAAGCTGACTCTGGAATACGTTACCGGACGGTTGTATGCAGAGGAGGACAGGCGTGCAGAGCGAAAGATGACCTCAGCCCAGCTGTTGGAGCATCCCAGAGGGAACAACAGCCGGGAAGAGCAGAGGTGTCGGGAGCCGGAGAAACAGCCAGGAGGAGCTACTGCAGACCAGCCGGTGGTCAACAGAGTAAAAAGGTGTTTTTGCTGCAAGTCCAGTGGACATCTGCTGCGGGACTGCCCGAGAAAACAACAAAAACAGCAGAAGCACAAGAGGCAGCAGAGAGAGTCTACCGCTTGGGTGTCTGCAGATGGTCAAGAAAATGAAGAGCTGTGGGTTCTGGACAGTGGAGCTTCTCAAACCTTTTGTAAAAGAAAAGGACTGCTAACTGATGCTAGGGCTTCAAACAAAAAACATGTAAGTCTTGCTACGGGCCAGAAAGCTAATGTGGTTTGTGAGGGGGAGGTTGTGTTCCCACAACTGGGACACACATTCAGGAATGTGTTGTGTGTGCCTAGTTTGCAAAACAATCTCCTAAGCATTCCTGACTTGGCAAAAGCAGGCTTTGAAGTAAACTTTGTGGGAGACCAGTGCCAGATAAAGCAAAATGGGGCAGTGTTGGCAAATGCTAACCTTAGAGCTAATATGTATGTACTGCAGTGTGAGTCTAAGGTTGCTAATGTGCAAAATGTCCCAACCCATGATATGTGTATTCATCTCCTGCACAGGCGTCTGGCTCATGCTAGCTATAAGGTGCTAAACAAAACATTGGAGTTGTGTGGGGGGATGAAAAACATAAAAAGTTGTGATAATTACTTAGACTGTAATATCTGCAAGGAGGTTAAAAGCAGGGCTTGCCCAGTAGCAAGAGCAAGCCAGAGAGAAACCAAAAAACCACTGGGGTTGATTCATGCTGATGTAACTGGTCCTTTTCCACCAAGTGTCTCCCATAACAAGTACTGCTTGATCCTAGTGGATGACTATTCTAGATTTGGCTGGGTCTATCCATTGAAGCAAAAGTCTAACGTTGCCCAAACTTTGAAGTTCTGGGTAAGAAGGGTAGAACGGCAACTTGGCGAAAAGGTGTGCTCTATTCAGTCAGACAGGGGAGGAGAGTTTATGGCAAGCTCCCTAAGAAACTGGTTGCGTTCCCAAGGGATCAAACATAGGCTTACCAATGTGGCGACGCCTCAGGAGAACGGAGTAGCAGAACGTAGGGGAGGTGTCTTGCAGACACAAATGAAAGCATTGCTAGCAGATGCAAATCTCCCAATTAAGTACTGGGCTGAGAGTATTAAGACCGCAAATTATATTGGGAATCGCTTGTGGTCAAGGGTACTAGATGACATACCCTATAAAATTCTCTATAACAAAAGTCCCAGTTTGCAACATTTGAGAATCTTTGGGACAAAGGCATGGGTTGACATACCTGTAAAGAACCGAAGAAAAGGTGGGAAAAGGGCACAGCAGTTGCTATTTCTTGGGTATGAAAGTGGTACGAAAGCTTACAGGTTTGAAGATGATAAAAATCTTTTGAGTTATAGTCGATCAGCCAGCTTTAATGAGCAAAGAAATTGGCCCAAGATACATGCAAACCTGCTGCCAGAAAAAGTTTTACTGCCGAGCATACCTGATAAGGCAGTTGAAACAAAGCTGAGAATTGGCAACTCTCCCAGAGAAACTGAAAGGGAGGAGGTAAAGGTTGAGCATTTTTCTCCAGCTGCTAGTATGGAGCACGGGAGAAAAGAAAGTGCAACAGGGACAGGAGGAGGTAGATCTACAGAGTCAATCCACCCCAAAAGCAGTCCTGAAGGTAGCCCAAGTGATGAGATTAATGAACCAAGGAGGTCTGCAAGAAGTAATAAAGGTCAGCCTCCAGACCGTTATGGGTTCCCAGCCACCATAAACCAGGTTTGTGTAACTGAGCCAGAAAACTTTGAAGAAGTGCAAGAGTTACCTACTCTAGAGAAAGAGGCGTGGTTAAAGGCAATGCAGGCAGAGTATAACTCTCTGCTAAACAACAATGTGTTTGTCCCTACAGAATTGCCTGAAGGTAAAAAGCCCATAAGCTGTAAGTGGGTTTTTAAAGTGAAAAAGCTGGCTGATGGTAGTTGTCAGAGGAAAGCCAGGTTGGTGGCAAGGGGCTTTACACAAAGGAAAATGATACATTATGATGAAGTGTTTGCCCCAACAGCAAAGGCTGAAACAGTAAAATCAGTTTTAGCAATGGCAAGTCTGAGAGGGTTAAAAGTTAATCATTTTGATGTTGCCTCAGCATATTTAAATGCTCCTATAGACGCCGAGGTGTATTTACAGCAAATACCAGGTTATGAGCTGGAGAAGGACAGCATGGTGTTAAAGCTGCAAAGGGCACTATACGGGTTGCACCAAAGCGCACGTCTATGGCATGAATGCATAGACACAACTTTGAAAAAGATGGGATTCAAACAAAGCCTGGCTGATTCCTGTTTATATTCAGCAGTGGTGCAAGGAAGTGTTTGTTATTTACTTTTGTATGTTGACGATATCTGTCTGATAACAACTGCACAAAAGCAAGTGTCTTGGTTTATGAACAGCCTAGGTAACAAATACAAACTGAAGTATTTGGGAGAGATTCAGAATTACTTAGGAGTAGAAGTTCAGAGAAATGAAAAGGGCATCTACTCTCTGAGTCAGAAGGAAAAAATCGAAAAATTACTAAAGACATATGGAATGGAGAGGGCAAATGAGGTTGATACTCCCATAACTACCCAGTACAAAAATGAACCAGAAGGGCAAAAATGTGAGAATGCAACAGCGTTTCATTCTCTGTTGGGTTCTCTGTTATATTTAAGTTGTTGGACAAGACCTGACATAACATTGGCAGTGCACATGTTAAGCCAAAGAAGTGCAGACCCGGCTCAGAGAGATTGGCTAGCACTTAAAAGAATCCTAAGGTATCTGAAAGGCACAAAAGATTACAAACTGGTGCTGGATACAGGATATGATCAGCAAGTGTATGCATACGCTGATGCCAGCTGGGGGGACAGAGAAAATGGAAAGTCTACCACTGGCTATGCCATATATATTGGAAATGCCCTGGTTCAGTGGAAATCCCAGAAACAAACATTTGTTGCCACAAGTACTTGTGAAGCAGAGTACTCAGCCATAAGTGAATGTGTATCACAAATAGAATGGTTTGCTTGCCTAACAAAAGAGCTTGGAATACCTTCTGAAATGCCAATCACTGTGCTAAGTGACAACATGGCTGCACAACAGCTTGCTAACCAACAGAACTTTAAAAGCAAGAGCAAACATATAGCTATAAGATACGGAAATGTGAAAAATGCTTTGGAAAGAAATGTGTTAAAGGTACAGCACTGTAACACAAAATGTAATGTGGCAGATTTGTATACAAAATGTTTGGATGCTCCTAAATTTCGAGACTTAAGAGAATTATTAGGTCTCAAGCCTTTGACTTAAGGAGGAGTGTTGGGATTTGCAGGATACTGGATAAGCCTGCAGGCTTCAGGATGATGCAATACTCTGCTGGGTCAGAGTGACTCAGCAGGAGTGTAATTAGTATCACCTGCTTTAAAAGGAAAGCCTGTGTAACAGTGGGTGTGGTTGGTGTGGTGGTTGTCCTGTATGGTGGTTGTGCTGTAGAGCTGTGGTGGAGGAGAGTATTCGTTTGTAAGTACTCTGTATGGACTGTTTCTTTTGTACATGCCTGTGTAAATAGCTCACATTAAAAAAAGACAGAACTGGACAAACCTGGAACTCTTAGCGTCTCTGCTGAAAGCTTCGCGTAGAATACGCGACACAGCATCCCCCGTGGATATTTCACATTTATTTATTTAGCAAATGCACTGTTGCTATTATTGCAAATTCATCTGCAGCCTTCCATATATCCTTTGATATTGCTCTGCTCTAACTATAAATATGCCACTGTACATATTGGATCATTGCACATTACAGGATCGGTGGGCAGTTGTTCAGAGAAGTATTACCTCACTGGGCTTAGAACCATAGAATTAAAAAGTTAGGAAGGACCTTGGAAGTTATCTAGTCTGACACCCTGCAAAGAGCAAGGTCTCCAATACAGGGTGCAACTGAAATCTTCTATCTCAAGTATCTTTTCAAAGATAAGTCACATGTTAATTACCCCGGCCGTGGCAAGATTTCTCTTGGAGGTAATAAGAAATAGAAATGAACATGCTCTGGATAAAACATAGTGACTGCCTTGGAATCTTTCCCCCTGTATTTTGCTTCCAAACATGTTTTTGTGGGTCTTTGGACCATAATAAAAAAGGTGTGCGTGTAACTACAGTAGACTGCTTAAATACCTCCAGCAAAGGAGATTCCGCTGACCTCCCATCCCAAGGCAGTCTGTTCCATTATCGTTTACTATTTATTAGAATCATAAAACTGTGGAATATTGAAGGAATCTCAACATGTGATTCCCCCATCCAATTTGAAACCATGTAGGACCCTGCTTGGCTCTGCAAATGTGCTAGCAGTTTTATTGGTGCATCACTAGGAGGACTTCTTATTTTGATGTTTCTGCTCCCATTTAGCCCAAATCTGCTTCCCTGCCATTCCCACTCCTTGGTTCAAGCTCTGCAACAGAGACCAAAAGTCTTCTGCATGACACTCATTCAGATGCTTGTAGAATGCTATCATATCCCCCCTTAACATGCCCAACTCCCAACTCTTTCCACCATTCCTCATAAAGATTGGTTTCCACAACTTTCACCATCCTGGTGACCCAGCTGAAAGCAGAGAGAAATTACTTCCAAGTAACATAACTATGATTGAGTTACAGGGGATTTAAAACTTGACAGCTGAACACCCTTAATTCATTTTGTTGGGATGTATGCAATTTTTGGTTACCAAAAGTCCTTTAAGTTATTAAAGAAAATATGTTTCCATTGTTAGCATTTTTTGGAGTCTCCCCTTTTGCCTCAGCAACCTAGGCCTTTATTTTAAATTCAGAGGCCACAATTTAGGTATTGCAGCCAAGGCTTCTGAAAGGCCACCCAGATCGAAATTTTATTTTTAAACTTTTTGAAAACATCTGACAATTAACAATAGTTTTCATTAGCGTTGATGTAAGAGAACAAAGGAGTTATTTTCCTAAACTGGAGCAAAGATACATGTGCTCAGCATCCCTTCTACCCCTCAGCAATAAATCACTGATATTGTTCATATGAGGACGCCTTCATTCATCAATTTCCCTCTTTTTGGTCAATTTAAAATTTTGTTTCAATTAACTGGATTCTTTTGCCAACCCAAAAGAATTGATGAAAATATGGGGCTGGCTTTCCCCCACTCCCGTGAAATGTTATTTGTTGACAAATTCTGCATTTTCTGCCAGAAAAAAAAGGTTTGGTTGGGATAATTCCCTGCAAGTCATCACTGCGATGTTCAATTTGAAGCAGCGACTCTGACAGAAAGAAAGAAAGAAAGAAAGAAAGAAAGAAAGAAAGAAAGAAAGAAAGAAAGAAAGAAAGAAAGATATGGAGAACCTATGTGATAAAAGAACACAAATATTTACAAAGGTGGAACTCCCTACCAGTAGGGGAACATCACTTTTCAGACATCTTTCTGAAAACTGTATTGCTTAGGTGGGCTTTCATAATATGATTTTTTCTTTTCACCATTCAGTATGTACTGGTGTTCTTAATAATAATAATAATAATAATAATAATAATAATAATAATAATAATAATAATTTTTTATTTATATTCCGCCCTCCCCAACCGAAGCCGGGCTCAGAGCGGCTAACAAAATAATACAGCATTCTAAAATCAATTCATTACAAAATCAGTTTAAATCAAATTAATGCACCTTGTAGATGTTTACCGGTATATTATGATTTTGTCAAATTTTATATGTTGCGAGCTGCGGTGTATGTTATGATAGAGCGGGTTATAAATTTTCAAATAAAGTATAATAAATACCTATGTGCTGGGTCAAGGAGCACCTTCAAGCTACTATCTGGTATTTTAGGAGAGGAGTAAAACCACTCATGATGGTCTGCACACACGTATCAGACAACCTCCTCACAAACAACACCTCCCTCTTCTCTCTTCAGAGGCTTCCAAGTTTCGGCCTCTCTGTCCCATCTAGTTCTTCATGGCTGACAAACATTGGATCAGATTTCCACACAAATGCACACTCAGAAGGAAATGAAATACAGTTAAGAACTTAATTCGTTCTGGAGGTCCGTTCTTAACCTGAAACTGTTCTTAACATGAGGTACCACTTTAGCTAATGGGGCCTCCTGCTGTCGCTGCGCCACCACCGCGTAATTTTTGTTCTCATCCTGAAGCAAAGTTCTTAACCCGAGGTACTATTTCTGGGTTAGCGGAGTCTGTAACCTGAAGCATCTGTAACCTGAGGTACCACTGTACAGAAAAAACACAGGACTGCGATGACCACAGTCCTGTATTGCCTGGAGGTAAGTAAGGCACAGTCCTGGGACTACAAATCTCAAGGGAAATATGCTCTGGCCTCTGCCACCAGCCAGGGGAAACAAGACATTGAGGGGCTTCATCTGTTAGGATATTTCCGTTCCAACTTATAAAGGGAGCAGGTTGTTGTGTCACAGCCTGCGTATTTCCTGTTCACAGGAAGTTTATGCTTTTGTATATGCTTTCGTTTTCTCTCTGTGCCTGAGACATCGAAGCAGGCAGTCATGTTTTTTTCTTTGTTCTGACCAAGTCTGAATAAAGTTGTAAATAATGCTCTCCTGCGTGCATCTTTCGCTGTGCGAACTCTGCTGAAAGAGTGTGCACCAGCCTTGGAATGTGGCATGCTATTTCTGAGGCTTTGTGTCACTAATTGACTGATACTGTATCTACGGGAGATTGATGGATCGTCCGGCATCGGTGTGGGGGCATGATGGACTTTGTCTCCCTGGCAGTATCCCAACAGCATCATGGCGGGGAAGGGACAGCTTGTCACCATCCACCAGGCAGTGGAAGAACAGCCACTCCTATTCTTCCTTTCTCTTCCCTCCCTTTTCTTTATTTCTATTTATTTTTCTTTATTTTTCTTTCTTTTTTATTATTTTAAATAAGTTTTTATTGTTAAAATATTTCATCATTAATACACATAGTATGTTTGAACACTTTAAAAATTGTATGAAATGTATGTTTGTATGCTTGTATATGTGTATTAATGATGAACTATTTCTATTTATTTTTCAGTGTGTCTGTTAAGATCGTGAGCCACTGGGACATCACTATCTTATCTTTTTTCTATCTACACAGGGCTTAATTTTTGTGTGTAGTTAAATCAAGTGTTAAAGAATGAAGATAAGGGGTCTGGCATTCTCTGCTAGTCTCTGGAATGGGTACTATAAATGGGTGAGGAGGAAAGCTAAAGTTCAGCAGGGAATGAGCAGGGTTGCGTCATGGAAGGCAGAGCTAGACATTGAGTGGGTTTGTGGCACAGCAATGGAGTCTTCTACTGGGGCTGTTGAGCTGGTTTTCATATTCCGTTCCTCCTTCCTTTTACTGGCGCTGATGCAAACTTAGAGCCAAAGAGAAGCTGGGATGAGCAAAGTGGAAGACGAAGCAATTCCTGTTAGCCATCAGCTGAAGCTACCCCATAAAAAAGTACTTTCCAACCCTTGGCCCTCTAACCAAAAGACAGACCATGAAGCACAGCCGGCTAAAAGGCACTGATACAGAACCCATATATTTGATGGCAAACCTTGTACTATTTTGGCAACTGGGAAACTAAGTCTTGGTCCAAGGCAGACTGATGATGTTGGGAGTGCTTCCTGTTTAAAAAAGATTTGTTGTGAAGAGTTCCAGAGTCTGACGTGGTCAGCGCCTGAAGGCACACAAAAAAGGAACAAAAACAAAGCGGCGGCCATGCTGTGTGGTCGAAGGCTTTGGCCCAGATAGGATGGGTCTGCAGTAATTGCTGAAGAAGTGACAGCAAAACAGTAGGGACAGGGAGTGTCGCCTGTCTGCTTCCTTCATGTGCAACTACGTGACTGGGAAATGGGAAGGAGGGGCAGTTCCCAACTGCCCGGGGCAGCAGAAGTGCTTCAAGCTGTCTGTGCAGCATGCCAAATGAACCTAGTGCCGCTCCCAGCAAGGGATTTATGGCTTGGCTATGCTCTGTAGTGAACTGTTAAATATGCAGATTATGGTGCAAACCGAGTAGAGATGCGGCTTGGAGCCAGCACTCCGAGGGCAGCGCACTGGAGGTCTCCCTGACTTATGATGTGTGTGGTAAATTGACGGCTGGAGATTCGGCTGCCATCAATGTGGGTGTCATGTGTGCTGCTGCTGCTCTTGCTGCAGTGTATGCAGCATCAGGTAAACATTAACTCCAGGGCCCTTAACACGGAGGCATTCTGAAGCACAGGGATGCGTCTTCTCTGTGGCAAAAGGGCACTGCCATTGTGATTTGCCTTGTCACTGCCAAATAACAGCATTAACTGCAGCCACGAAAAAATAAAGATGGTCCATTGCCCTCTTCTGTCTACAAAGGTCTCAGATTGGCAAGCCCAAAGCAAATAGCAGAGTCCACTTTGTTCTGTTTTATTATGGTTGTTATGTGTGTTTTTATTGATGTTTTAAAGTGGATTTAAAGGCTTTTTGTTATTTTGTATCATTAAAATTACAGATTTGTTAGCTGCCCTGGATTCCCTTTGTGAAATAAAATAACTGCAGTTTTCTAAACCCTGACTCTGATTATTTGATTTAGGACTCCGGGGGGGGGGGCACTTTTGAATATTCTTTAACCCTATATTTTCTAAGATTTAACATTATAACTCTGGTTACCCATCAGTGGCTCACGTGAACCCCAAAATACACATATTGAAGCATGTGAATATCCCAATACCCATATTATACAATTATTGGTTTTATAAAACTGTCATGGCTTTTCCTAAGGAATTCAGATTCCCAGATAATCTGGGTAGATGTTGCAAATTCTCTGTTTAAAGTCCCTCAGCCTCCACCAGAGAGGGAATGGATGCTCTTGCAGAATGCTTCTTGAATCTGCTCATTCAACACCCGGCTGCCATGGACTTCTTGCTCCCTCTTTTTGTTGCATTGCTTTCTAGCGCTCTATGATATTAACTGGACAGCCCACCCACAACAGCAGAAGTGCAACAGCAGAAGATCACCCTGTGCACAATTAAAGGGTTCATTCACTAGGGTTATGTCAACTAGCCAAGGTTGGAGTAGCAACAAGGGAGAGTAAGGCGATCTTTGCTGAAGTGGCACATGCCCTAATTGGCTGTGCAGTTCTGTGGGATATCTCCCCACCCCTGTATGTTTGGTTGAACGTCTCCCTGCTAAATGCAAAGCTTGAACTAAGAAAGACACCTCTCTGTTCCTTTCCAAATTATATACTATTTTTGTTCAGCTTTTCTGAAATACAGTTTTATCAGGATTTCTTTTCTCCTTTGTTATTTGAGTAACTTTGCTAACACAGAATAACTGGTGAGACCAATTACTAAGTCCTGTTCCATTATTTATAACCCTTACGTGGAGATCAGAAATCTCATAATAACAATAATAGAGGAATTGTGATTATTTGGCAGGAAAGACATTGTTTGATCTACTCTAGAATAAGAAATTGAGACTTTGACCTGGATGAAATGTTATAGCCAAAGTTCTAATTTATACATACTAGCTTCAGAGCACGAATATTTCCAAGAATTAATTTTTGGCGCTTGAGTTGACTTTGTTGCTATTTGTGTCCTTATTTGTGTATGAGAGAAATTCAGTGTTCTGCATTGCTACTCCAAGCTCCCTGGATAATTTTGTCTGTATCCTCACCCATCCCACTATTCTATGGGTTCTTCTGACCCCACAGAGACAATTGGGGGAAGGGCATTGGAGGGGAGGCCCCATTGTGCTTGTTGAACTGGCTTCCACCAGCGCAAATGTTAAGTTGAATCCAGCCCTAAATTTTCTTGGCTTCTAGACAAAAATATACTTATGACCTGTCAGACCTGAGAGTGCCATGTTTTGCAGTTGACTAAGTCAAATGCTCTTCAATAACCTTGTCCTAATCTTATTCTTCACCTCAATGTTGAAAATCATAGAACGTACTCCTAAAGCCAGCTTTCCATTCCCCACCCCCTCAAAATCTTTGGATTTGTTTCAAAGCAATCATGAGTGTTCCCAGATATAGTTCTGAGGATGGGATCTGGCAGTCTGAGTCTTGGCTTTTAGGACTGATCTGGAGGAATAAGAATTTGCCATGCTCAGAATGCTTATAAGTTTATAAAGAAGTTCAAGTTCAGGAGGGATATATTGATACAGAGATAACAGGATCAAGCAGGATCTGGGAAATGGATCGGGAACTGAAAGAATTGTGGTGCAGAAGCAGTTAATTCCCAGGACATGAGGGAAACCTGAACTAAAATGTTTACCTGGGATGTTCAAGTTAGTCTGGAGGCAAATCAGAACTTTTCAGACTAGGCCAGCCTGAGGAACGTCAACATTCATATGATGTATTCGCAACAAACAGGAAAATCCTATAATTGGATATATAATAGTTTCTGGTTTGATCTAGAGAGGAACTTCTTACTAGTAGCAGCTTCCACCACAATCAACTTAACAGTGTAGCGCTAAACCAAACTCAACAGAAAAGATGCCAAAGGCAAGAGGTGCCAGTTAAGATGTGTCTTGCCTGAACTGATCTTATGGGTTCTTACCGTGGAGATCATTATGGAATTCTGCACACTTCTTGTAATAGCAGCTTGCGAACATGTCTCCATTATTAGAGGATTCATATGCATCTGGTGGAGGAGGGAGCCGTTCTGCTGTTTTGTCAGGATGGTTAACGTTTTGATGAGTTTGAATTCTTGATGTCATAAAGTTTATGGGTTTGTGTTGCTTTTTGCATGTGTGTTCATCTGGAGTGGGAATATGCTTCTCTGAAATGTTGTCTGAATTTCCTGTCTGCAACCATGCAGCATGTGAAGTAAGAATTTGGAATGAAGATGTACATTAAATGTGAAAATTGCCTGCTAATGATTTCAGGAGTTGGTTGTGTTTCATAGTTATGAAGCCACTAGCTAAAAGTTTGAAGTTTGACAGACAGGGAGAAATGGAAGTAAAAAAAAGGGGGGAAGCTGCAGTCCTTTCATCTGTCCCACTTAAAGGAATGGACCAGATCTGTGAATTTGCATTTCTCATTTTTCCCAACTTGAATTCAGTTCTCCACGTATCTGCAACAATTTGCAAAATAATAATAATATATATATAAAATCCTCATGAAAATGTGAGTGTTTTAGAGTGAATGTCTCCTAATAAACACAGTTGTGTTTCAGTTTTTTCTGTTGTGTCAAGAAGTGCAAATTATGTATTCTTATTCTTCTTATTATTACGGAAACAAAATCAAATTTCTCTCCCATCCCGGCCTACTTATCTGAGGGCCCCAGTTCTCCATCCTACTCATCACCACTGGAGAAGTGGACGAGTTCCTGTCACTTGTCCTATCTGCACTGCACTAGATTGGGTGCAAGAATGACTGTGAAACTGAGGGGATATACTTGGCATTTCCCTTTTTTGAACTGCTTCTCTTCTTAACAGCTGCCTAGTGCACAAAAATCGAAGCTTTCCTCATCATTTTATCTCCAGCCATGGAGGCACTTTGCTTCCCACAATAACTATGTAAAGACACAACAGAACTTCCAAACTCATGCAGTTCTTGCATATATATGTACATCTTCATTGATTACATCTTGAGATTCATTCAAAATTCAAATAGAAGGTTTGGTACCAATTAATGGAACCAAATGTGCGCGTTTCCCCCCAATAAAGGAGGAATCCTGCCAAGGAACTGCCCAGAGAAGCTAATGTGGGTGGTCTCCTCTCTCGTGCTCATGAATGGTGCCCCATTTCCCCCCTCCCACCGCTTCTTTGAATTGTTCCCAGAGCAGAGTGAAGAAAAGGGGTGGGTAAAACTAGAGTGGAAAACCACAAGAGGAACTTAAATGTGTGCTGAAACAAAGGTGAATAGTTGAAAATAGGGCTGAGCCAAATTTACACATTGTATTTCAGGAAGGTTTTTGGCAATGCCAAAAAGCCCTTTCCTCTTTCAACAATATTCCAGCTATTCCTAACTACATTTGCCTTGCTCTTTGTAGCCTTCTCTCTCAATAGGCTTTGGTGATGTCATCGTGCGTTACCAACTCTTTATTAGCTAAGTAGCTTCATGACATTAGCTTGTTAACTGTGACTAAACTAGAAAGAAGCAATCACCATAAGGGTTGGATGAGGGGCCCCAAAGAAGAAGCAGCAAATAGGGGAACCAACAACAGTGAACAGAACTGGTTCGTGGTTTTCTAACAAAATTCAGAAAAGGGGGGTTTGTAAACCTCTGAAATTTTTCTGCAGATAAATTTTATGAAAAGGAAGGAAGGAAGGAAGGAAGGAAGGAAGGAAGGAAGGAAGGAAGGAAGGAAGGAAGGAAGGAAGGAAGGAAGGAAGGAAGGTTCCCTCCACAGCATTCCAGGGATTACACTTCCGGGAATGCCTTGGGACCGATCACATTTCACGAAGCATAGCCAATAGAAAGCAGTACTAGGCTCTCTCCACATTTTCCTGCTGGCTATATTTCCAGGATAGGCCCTGTAAGATAAACAGCAACCTTATTCTGGAAACTTCAGATCATTTAATTTAATTTAATTTAATTTATTGCATTTATATCCCACCTGTTTCTCCAAAGGGCTCAAGGTGGCATCCATGGCTCTCCCCTTTCTCATTTATCCCCACAAAAACACGATGAGGTTGATTGGGCTAAGAGGCAGTGAGTGGCCCAAGTGAGCCTCATGGCTAAGTCCTAGTTTGACGCTGTAACCACTATACCACACTGTCTTTCCAGATTCCTTTCCCTCACCAAGAAAATCAGTAGAGGGATAATGCTTTTGGAACAGGGTGGTTCAGTTCAGTCCTGGAACCAGCAGGTGTTTGTGTTTGGTTGCCTTGTTATTTTCATTACTGCAGTTTCATGAGCAAATTATTGATGCGAACTGCTGTGATGTTAATATATATGAGAGAGTGCTGGAGGGGAAATAGTTAAATAGGATGCTCAGACAGAACCCAGGGGGGTGGAGTCAGCGGGTCTTTAAAACTAGTTCTGAGAGGAGTTCTGAGGGGAGTTTGTTGGGAGTTGTTGGTGGGCAGTTGGTTGGGTTTCATGGGTTGGCTGGGTGGGAAAGGCAGTTGGTAATAGAGAGACAGTTAGGGCCGTTGGTCCTTGAGTGTGGGGAGGTAGCAGAGATAGAGAGAGGAACATAAGATTAAGAAAGTAAAGAGGAACACCGTTTGGAATGCTGTAAAGTTTTGTTTTATGTCTGAAATAAAATACACTCTTCTTTATTAATTGAAAAGCTGACTGAGACTGAAGTGATTTTACCAGGGAGGACCTGGTTGGTGGCAGCGGATTAGTGGTGTATGGGTCAATAGTCCTTGAGATGACCGGGGGCGCCGTACAAACGCCACAACTGCTTACTCTCTTGTCTAGAGTGCTGCCTCTGGACGGTTAGGAGACCCACTGCAAAGTGATGGCACCAGTTCTCTTCCTGCAGCCTGCTTCTAAGAGGGAACTTTTGGACTTGAATCCCTTGTTGCTGCTCCCTGTACCAAAGATGGTCGCCAGCAAGTATGCTGCAGAATCTCAAAGTGACAGAGTATTCAAAAAGTAGAAATCAAAAACAAACAAATAATTATGTAAGCCAACTTCCCCACCCTCCCCAAAGCATCCTGGAAAATCAAGTTACTGGGAACTGACCCAGGCCAGGGCTCCTGGGAAGAACTACAGAAAAGGGAGATTCTCAAAAGCTATAATTTTTAAGATTGTATCGTTCAGAGAATAATTGTAACCAGCAAAACAATGTTTGCATCTCACATTAATATAAAGTAATGACTGCATGCCTGTAGCTAGCTAACCACAGAACTGGGAAGAGATTGTCAGGCCAGCTGTTCTGCTATAAAAAGGGGTAGATTGGAAATGCTGGCAACAGCTTTTCTTCACTATTCCCAGAACTTTGAAAGAGTGAGCTATTGAACCTTCCTATACTGTCTTTTTAAAGAATGTTTTTGTTGAAGGCATATTAAAAACTGAGTGTTGACACTGGGGGGCACATGGTTGGTGATGTTCTGCCCTAGAAATTAAAACCCGATTGTATATTATCTAATTGTTGTATTGCTTCTGAAAGCAGGCTAAATGGGAAAAACCTATTGTATTTTCTTTCATTTATATTCCACTTCTATTCTACCATGGAACTCAAAGCAGCATACATACCAGGCATCCAAACATTGGCCTCCCTATGACTTGAACAAGGTAGCACCCTCCTGACCTTCAGATCATGTCTCAGGTAGATATGTAGCAGAAAGTCCAAAACATGGGGCCCAGGGAGTTGTTTTGTTCCTTACCCAAGATCTGACAAATGAGGTTCATTCCACGCATGTTACACACATTTTGTTCTGTCTATTCTTTGTCTTTTCTGTGGTGCTTTCACAAATTATTTCAATGCCCCGTGGCTCTCTTTGAGTCACTTTGAATTCTCTGGGTCCCATATAGGGCAAAAAAGTATCAAAGATATAGCCTCAAACTCTTGCACTGACTGGGTGCCAAGTTCAAATTTAGAGCTGTTCTTTTAAACATGTCCTAGCAAAAACAAAACAAAACAAAAACCTGCAGGGAATCTTGAAGATAAATTTCAACCCAAAGTCTGGAAGCTTATTGTGTACCAAAAAATTTGCAGAGATTACATAGTCTTTGTGCGGGTCACAATGAAATGGCACAACAATGGTCCTCGCCTCATGGCCTACAGCCACTTCTTTAGGATAAGTACACTTTATATGGTAGAAAATATTGTAAATACCTAATGCAAAAATATTTTGTTTGTTTATTATGTAAAGAATTTTCCATCTGCTCTTTAGACAAAAAAGACTCAAAAATCACAAAAAGACCATCCCTGCTCTCAGGCTTGCAGTCTAAAAAGGCACGACCTAAAGGAAAATGGATGGGAGCAGGGAGGAGATAAGCAACTCAGAATCAAGCTATTGGTTACAAGTTGCTCTAATGTCCAGTTGGGTACAAGTTGCTCTAATGATGGAAAAGTTTGAGGAGAGGAGGCATTGAAAGCTGCTGTTCTCATAGCTATGATTTACATTTAAATTAAAAGAAAAAGAGCTATAATAGATGCTATACTGCAGTCACACATAACAATGAAAAAGCTTCAGGATGAAAAGAAAATCTCAAACCCTAGACATGGAATCAAAGCATGCATGAAAAATCAGGTGCATTTTTGAAGTTGTCCCTTCAATATAAGTGATAGAAGCTTTTCCAAATATTCTAAAGCAAAATACATGTACTGTTGTCATTCCTGACATATACGATAGCCTGTATCCAATGAAGTCTCTCCATGGGTGGAAGCCTCTTTGATTGGGTGGAAGTTTCCATCAGTGAAAGGGAGAGGGAAATTAGTTCAGCAAATCTGCCCTCCCCTTGCAGCCCCCTGACCACCACCCATGCTTTTCTGAAAGACCTCTCAACCTTCAGATATTTGTGTGTGTGTGTGTGTGTGTGTGTGTGTGTGTGTGTGTGTGTGTTGGGGGATCAATGGTTGAGAATGAATATTCAAAATTTGCCTGCCTTCTCCGACAGAAAGCCTAGACAGAAAGCCACACACAACAATGACAATGTAAGCTTTGCCTAAAGAGTCAGACCAGAGGTTCACCCAGCCAAGTGTGGTTATCATGGCATTTTATCTGATCTTCTCAATGGCAAGCTGAAGATACCATGACATTTAGAGAGACACAGGATGGTTTTCCTGATTTAATTGTGCACACTCATTGTCTTCTGGCTGACCTGAAATTAATTTGGTCAGTCACTGATAGGGCTATAAGAAGTCCTGCTTTGGGAAGCCTGTACAGTGGTATCTCAGGTTACAGACACTTCAGGTTACATACGCTTCAGGTTACAGACTCCACTAAGCCACAAATAGTGCTTCAGGTTAAGAACTTTGCTTTAGGATGAGAACAGAAATTGTGCTCCTATGGCGCGGCGGCAGCAGGAAGCCCCATTATCTAAAGTGGTGCTTCAGGTTAAGAACAGTTTCAGGTTAAGAACGGACCTTGGGAACGAATTAAGTACTTAACCCGAGGTACCACTGTATATGTGCTTACTAGCAATGTGATAGCAAAGCTACTGGGAAAGAGGGATGCGGATCTGAACATGCTGCCTCTTCAGGCCAACACCGCGCCTTCCCAATATTCTTGGGCTCAAACTCCCTGAGAAGAAGGATTGATTGTTAAACCTTTCTGGGAACTGTAGCTCCTGTGGGAAGAATAGGACTCTCCTAACAATTCTCAGCACCCTTAACCAACTACAGCTCCCATAATTCTTTAAACAGACTGTTTAAAGTGGTATCAAATCAATATGAATGTACAGTGTGAATGGAGTCCAC
The DNA here is from genome assembly GCF_964234715.1 of Podarcis melisellensis. Taxonomy (NCBI): domain Eukaryota; kingdom Metazoa; phylum Chordata; class Lepidosauria; order Squamata; family Lacertidae; genus Podarcis; species Podarcis melisellensis. The sequence continues at coordinate 51,841,201 of NC_138528.1, forward strand.
TTCATGGGATCCTCCTAAATCGAGGGTCCTGGTTGCACTCAGGACCCTTAAGCCACTCCCACAGGGTCTGTTGTTGCTAGGCGTGGCCCAAGCTTTGTCTGTTGGGCCCCGGGATCACGCTTGGCTGTTTGGGTCAATTGGGGTGAGTGGCGTGAACCTGGGGACCTATAAATGCGGCAGCGCGATGGGGGTGGGGCACTTGCTTCACGCTGCCGAACACCTGCCCTCCCTACTTTAGGTGCTGCTGCTTTGGCCTTGCTTTGGGTTGGGTTGCCTGCTTTGGAGCAGGGGCTGGGTAGGAATTTTTCCATTTGGCAGATTGGCTTTAGCTACTTGGTTTTCATCTACCCCCTTAGCAATCGTCACAACTTTGTAAGGTTTGGCGGTTAGGCATTGGTTTATAGAAATGTGCAGGGGGGAGGTGTGGTCATCACCTGCCCCTCCAGAAATAGGGTATTCCGGTAAAGGAATCTGGGGGTCCTGGATCTCGTCCGAAGTCTGCTAGAGGGGCTAGGGCCATGCCAGGACCACAGGAACCTCAGGGTTCGCTTCAATCGATTTTCACCAATGTTGCTCCCTTGTTTGGTGTTTACCCTTTCAGCCAGAGAGGCAGGAGTTAGTTATAGTCCCTGACCAATGCCTGGTCCAATACCGCTCAATTTGTTTTGTACTCAATAAAGTTGTGGCCTAAATTTTGCCCAAAAACCTAAACTAAAATTATGTGTCCGTTTGTAGTTACTTACTGGGGAAGGACTTGGGGGCCTCGGGGAGCAATCAATTTCCACCTCGCTGCCCACTGCTACTGGCCACAGCCATGTCAGTTTTATGGCTAATAGGGAGCTGCTTTAAGATTCCTTCAGGCTGTTTTGACCCTTTTATGGTGTAAAATATGGGATGGAGATTAGGATCCTGGAACACATAATTAACACAGTGAACAGAAAACAAGAGTACGGGTGTTTATATGGGCGATTTTTAAGCTTTTGGGTTTGCAGTAAGGGAGGGATCCAGCTCCTCTGCTCTCCACACAGTGCAGCAGGGGGTGAGGTCCATTTATCTTCTGAGTGTCTCTGAAAACCTGGCAGTGGTCCCAACCATCATCCAAAGCTCCTACTGAGAAAGAAGGAATTCTTCCACAACCCCTTCAGGAACCTGTAATACCCATCCAAAGTTAGCTATGCCCTGGGGAAGAAGGGGGAGCTGGCCTGAGTGAGCCTTGCGTTGATTAATATTAGAGGAGTGATAGATTATGACTTGATGGCTCTAGAATCTTCTCTCTTTTTTTGTCGTTTCCTTCTTTGATGGCAGGAGGGGGAAAGCAACAGACAAAAGACCGAGAGAAAGGGAAAGGGTGGCGGGGGTTGGAGAGAGAGAGAGAGAGAGAGAGAGAGAGAGAGAGAGAGAGAGAGAGAGAGAGAGAGAGAGGTGTGTTTTGAAATCTGCTTCCTTTTGGCCACGCTTGAACTTCCAAGCATCTGCATTTGACTGACATCCTTAGGAAACAGAGGAGAAACTCCATGCTGAGCCGACTCTTTGCCCTGCTCAGAAAGGAGGAGGCATCTGGCTTTAAGAAGCCGAAAGAGATGCCTTTAATGTGCCTGTCACTCTGCACTACAGAGGTGCACTTGGGCTCAGGGAGGGGGGTTGTTTTTTAATGGAACGTTCCATTCTGGAGGGCTTCCAGAGGAAGGGGGGTTTCGGCCTTTTCAGGGATTAGGTTACCCGGGTATTTATTTATTTTTTAAAAAAGTGCTTTGTGTGACCTGCTCAAAAGGAACAATAGAGGGCTCTGGTTGCTAACCTGGAAAACCAGATAGATTCTTTGAAGTTGGCCTTTCCAGTTCCAGTCACCAGCTGTTGACTGGGAGAGAAAGCGGGTGGGTGTCGGGTCCACGTCAGAGATCTTCACCATCTTCCGTTTATTGAGTACAAACTGGCATATGCACTCTTTTGCATAATGGTGACTAAGAATATCTTTGCATGCCACACAGCTGCCTCTCAGTTCTGCAACCCCAGGGAACAGGCACATGTGTAGGGCATATGACATTGCTAAGTACAGCAGAGAATCTTGCCGAAAGCGGGGAATGATTGCTCTGATCAATGAAGCCCCCGGCTAATACTGAATTAATCAGGAGAGACGAAAGCCTCAGATCCAGGATTGAAAGAGGATGCAAGTCGCAGACAATTTACCCCCACAGAAGCTCTTGCCTGATAGATTCACTGGAAGTGGTTCTTAAAACGATAGAGCATATCCCTGCCTCAAACCAGAGAAGATTTGCAGCACAAACTTATACATGTTTCCTCAAAAGAAAGCCCCACTGTGACCAATGTGACTGAAGTGTGTTTCAGATGGCAGCCTTAATTTTCAGTTTAGATGAAGGCTGGTGCCCCCCCCCCCATATTTCTGGACTACAACTCCCCTCTACCTGGACGTAGGCCCTGCTGGTTAGGGCTGTTGGGAGTCACAGGGTGAAGTAGCTGAAGGGCACCTGGTTGGACAATGCTGGCTTAGGTTACAAACTCTTTGGGGCAGGACCCCCTTGCTTACATTGCTTTATAAAGTGCCATAGAAGCTGATTGTACAATATATGTTATTATCATTAGGCTCAATGACAGTGATGATGCTCCTGGTTTTCCTCAATAAACGGTGGCTATTACAGTGGTACCTTGGTACTCAAACAGCTTGGCTCCTGAACAAATTGGCTCCCGAATGCTGCAAACCTGGAAGTGTTCCAGTTTGCAAAAGTTTTTCTGAAGCCAAACGTCCGACACGGTTTCCGTGGCTTCCAATTGAGTGCAGGAAGCTCCTGTAGCCAATTGGAAGCCACGTCTTGGTTTCTGAACCATTTCAGGAGTCGAGTGGTGAGTTCACTTTCAGCACTTCATCCCAAAACATCTGGTCAACAACACTTTTGTCTACGGAGAAGGTTGCAATCAAGTCAAAATAATTGGTTCCTGTTTCCACTAACCTTTTCCAATCTAACAAAGTTCTAAATCTGTTAATTTTATGAATGTGTTGCAAGACCATTAAAAAAAAAACCCCAAAGCATATGACAATTTGACGATGGTTCAGCAGGCATAAAATATGTGTGCCAATTGATGCCAAATCATAGAACCAATTTGGCATATTCTGAAAACAAGTTGAGTGGACTCATGCAGCACCATACATACACTGTATGTATGGGATGCATTGAAGAAACCATATTGCTTTAGCATTTGCCCTGACTCATTTCACATGTGATCCCTTAATCCAGTAGCTTTGCAGTGACTTAATAAATACAGGTTGAGTTGTGTGTTGGACACAAACCAAAGCAATCTCATGGCCACATGCATTTGGCCATGTGAAATATTTGTGGTTATCAAACACACAGAGAAACTCCCAGTAGCACTTTTATATTTCAGAGTACAGTGGTACCTCGGGTTAAGTACTTAATTCGTTCCGGAGGTCTGTTCTTAACCTGAAACTTTTCGTAACCTGAAGCACCACTTTAGCTAATGGGGCCTCCTGCTGCTGCCGCACTGCCGGAGCACAATTTCTGTTCTCATATGTAACCTGAAGCGTATGTAACCCGAGGTACCACTGTATTATACATCACATTATTTGTACAAGTATATGAAAGAGGACCACACTTTTGACACTTTTGACGCAGGTGGCGCTGTGGTCTAAACCACGGAGCCTAGGGCTTCCTGATCAGAAGGTCGGCGGTTCGAATCGAAAATGCGGTGAGCTCCCATTTTTTCGGTCCCTGCTCCTGCCAAGCTAGCAGTTCGAAAGCACGTCAAAGTACAAGTAGATAAATAGGTACCGTGCTGGCAGGAAGGTAAACTGTGTTTCCGTGCGCTGCTCTGGATTGCCAGAAGCAGCTTAGTCATGCTGGCCACATGACCCGGAAGCTGTCTGCGGACAAACACCAGTACAAACACCTTGGCCAGTAAAGTGAGATGAGCGCCGCAACCCCAGAGTCATCCATGACTGGACTTAACGGTCAGGGGTCCCTTTACCTTAACCTATGAGGATGGTATCAACCCTAACCCTAACTCTTCTGCATCTCTCACAGAATTGTGGAAAATAGAAATCTGCCTTATGATCCATCTAGACCAATACAGTATACACTGTTTGGCAGCAGCCATCCAGGATTTCAGACGGGGTCTCTCCCAGTCCTACCTGAATGTGCTGGGAATGGAACCTGGGACCTTCTGCATATAAGTAGATGCTCTCCCACTGAACAACAGCTCTTCCCTGTGAAGTCAATGACATATTTTAGAGCACATGCTCATTGTGATTCAAGGACCCGCCACTCGCTTGGGGATAAGAAAGACACATGGACACAGTATATTAGGTTAATGGGCTAAAAAAGGCCACAACTTTATTGATTACAGCATGTGAGAGGTATTGGCTTAGGCATTGGATAAAACAACAGAGCTTGACTCCACCCCTCAGGGAGGGGGTGACTCTAACAAGGGTTAACCACCAGTGGGCACCTGTTGATGCAAATACAACTGAAAGCTGCCCCTGATATCACCGGGGGTCATGCCATGGCCCTAGCCACCAGCAAGGGCGTTGGACAGGATCCACAACCACTGGATTCCTTCACCAGAATACCCAAAAAGTGGAGGGGTAGGCAATGGCCACACCCTGCCCTGCCCTCCACTACACAAACATATTCCAATGCCTAACCATCAATACCTAAAAGTTGTGATGATTTGCTACGAGGTAGGCAAAAAACCAAGAGGCCGGTGCCAATTTACCAGTTGGATAAAAATTCCTACTAGGCCCCTTCGACAACCAAGCCGACCAACCACAGGTCCATTGCAATGTCAAGAACCAAGAGATGAACTAAAGGGAGGGTGGGTGGGTGATCCGACGAAAACCAGCAGCGGAATGAAAGGGAAATGCTGCTGCGGCTGCATTTGAGCAGCTAAACCCCGCCCCAAGCCTCCACCTGATTGGTTGGCTACCTGGGGGCGTGGCGCAGCAGCCAGGCCAGCTGGGCAGGAGCTGGAACGCCCCCTGCCAACGCCAGAAATGGCTCCTGCTCACAACTCCTCCCCTCTGTAAGGAGGAGAGGCTTTATTCAAGCTTCTTTGGTCTCACCATGACCTTATATGAACACATGGTGCTGTGTTGGTAACACATCTAGCACTCCCCTGCAGATCTTAACTACAGAAGATAATTGGCTGTAGTTGCTAAGCTAGCTATTCAGGGCAGGTTATATAACACTACTGATATCCTAATGGAAGAAAGCCAGGATTTCAGAACACAATTTGAAAATTATTAAACTAGGCCCATTTTATAAAAGGAATGGTAACTTTGAAAACCGCCCAAGGCCATGTAACTATTGATAGGGAACATGGGGTATTAGGGGAGGGGTAGCACCTCTGGTGGAGGACAGTCATGCTCCTTCGGGGGTAGTTTGTCCACACTTGGTCTCCATTCTGTACTCAGTTCTCACCTGTGGCTCCTAGAAGCTGTCAACATGCGACAGCAGCCACACCCTGGGAAATGGCTCCAATTGTCTGGCTAACCCAGGTGAGGGTAGTCCATGGGTCTCAAACCCTCGGTGAGTAAGGGACTTCGCCTGCATGCGAAGGCAGGCTCAGTCAGATTGAGCAGACAATACCAATGGCAGGATCAACAGTCAAGAAGGTGGCTACTGCATGTGCTGTTGAGGGAAATGAGGGGCGGATGGGGCTCATTGACTTGCAGGGGTATCCCATGTAGAAGAAGGTAAACTCTGATCCTAAACCTCTGCTGCCTTGTGGCTATGCTCTTTTGTGAGAAAGGCTTCAGGAGTAAACCCCAAGGAAAAATCCCTGTTGCCTTTTCTGTGGGAGAAGAAAAAACTAAGGAGTTAACCCTGCACAAATATGTAGTGGGGTCCTTAAGATGGTTGGACTGCACCCTGTTTGCCTCCTTTGAGCAATTCCTGCAGCCAAACTGGTGCCAAATTTATTGCTCTGCTTTCCATTAGCAAGGCCAAGAACCCTCTCGTTGCCTAGATAGTCCAGGATCTCCATACACACTTGTGCCCTGGGAAGGTCACTTCAGTGCTGCTAACAGCAAAAACAACACAGGAAGCAGCAGTTATGAGTTACTGGTCTCTGCAGCTACAGCAGGTGCTGTGATTCTCCATCAGTTGACTTCACCCCCTAGAGGTGCATTCCACCATCTCTTGGAAAGATAGATGCAAACAACAGTGGAGCTCTAATCTCTCATGTTCAAAGCCATCACATTTTTAAATTATAAGCCACCCTGTGTTCTTCGGATGAAGGGCAGTATATAATTTATAAGTTTATAAATAATCACAATCATACTTCATTGGATCACACTGGCCCTTGGCAGAAACTGATATTCTAGCAAGAACTTGTCCCCCTGCTCAAACAACCAAAGTGAAGTTTGCTATCACACTGGCAAGAGCCATAGTCTAGGAATTTGTCTTCTTGAATGATCTGCCTTATCGTTGTAAGAGTAGCCCAGGCCAGGCTTTGTTTATTCATTGCATACAATCGGCCTCCAATTCCACATTCTCTGGCCCAGGCGCAAACGCAAGGGAGGCCCACAGGGCCACTGCTCTCCATGTTTCAATCCTATCAACCTAGTGAAATCCTGCTCTGAATGTTGAGAGATGGTAAGCTTATGCATGTCCAGATGAAGAACCTACAATGATAGATAATACCCATAAAACCCAGCCTTGCTCCGAGGAACGGAGGATGATTTATCCCTCTCTGGACAGCTCAGCTGCACGGAGCAAAGAGCGGAAATCCTACGGGAGCTGCGGGGCACACATCAAAACTCTGTGTCACAGTGTGTACCACACCCGGGGCTCCAGTTCAAAGGCATCACATGCAGCGATCGAAGACTTATGGTGATGCCAAGCTAATAAGCAAACGAAACAATAAATTACTCAAAAGCCATCATTACATGCTCTCTTCCCCCTGGAGCTGGTGCGCACAAGCCCTCATTCTGAGCAAGCACTTCTAACACCCAATTACTCATACTTAACCCCCTAGAACGGAATCCAAGGCAGCTCCAGCAAACCATTCATCTTTGCGGAGGAGAAACCTTTTAAAGTCCCTGCTCCGCAGCCATTCTGTTTATTGTTAAGATGAGCACATGGGTTACACGAACTGTTCTTATTTATCTTCAGTGCTTGCCTTTTAGGTCATATGGGGGGGAGGGGGGCTTGCCCGGCATTTCCCAATGCTGTCTTTACCAAATTACTCTTATTTATACCCCCAAGATCCCAGCGTTATAGCTTCCAGATAGAAGATGGTGGAAGAGAAGCCCAAGAAAGGCTTCCGAAGCTTCGAGAGGCCCTCCAAAGTTTGAGCCTCTTATTGGTGCAGAAGGGTGAGAATATCGCAATGGCAAAAGAAGGGCCAGGATTCTGAGAACCTGGGTGGCAAATGTGTCCAAACGTGAGCCAGTACCGTGCCTGTGTTTGGAGAGGGCAAATGGGAGTATTATTATGTGATCATACCTCTGGCTAATCTTATTTATTGCAAAAGGCTGCTTCCCATCCTCAGAGGCATTCTGCATGTGCTCTATGGCACAGTGTCCTGAGGTCCAGTTTTCAAAAAACCAGACGAAGAAGAAGAAGAAGAAGAAGCAGCAGCAAGCAGCCATTCTTTAATATTTTGGGGTGCTATATGCAGTGGTGGGTAGCCTATGCAGCTCTTGTCCTTTTCTGAGTAAACCTGGAAGAAGTAGGCTTGGCAACATCAACAAAGTGATCATGAGTCTCCAAAGTGCTAGCTGTCTCCATACTGTCTACACCAAGGATGGTGAAGCTTTCTTCGGCCCAGTGCCATATCTAAGCAACCTTCTGAAGACCACAAGCCAGTAGTGAGTGGGGCCATGGGCAAAAACAGTAGACCAACAAATATAGTTTACATTTATCCAGTGAAGCCCTTCTCTGTCCTCCATCCAGGGTGTATGGGCCAGGGCATGTGGCCCAGGAGAGGGACAGATAGGCCAAGAGGTCCACATTTGATCTCCCTGGGGCTAAGGATGTACTGTAAATCCCTGGTCCACACTAACCGGCAGTGGCTCTCCCAGCCCAACCTGCAAATGCTATGAATTGAACCTGGTACCTTTTGCATGCTATACCACCAAGCTCCATTGTATGGGGATAAATAACACAGTAAGAGGAGGAACTGATTCAGACGGATGTTGTGAGAGGATACAGGTGGGTAGGACTCACACCTGGGACTTAATGCTTTGTTAAAGTTAAATAAAACAGAAATCCTGTTGAAGGAAAGGAAGAAACATCAGTGTTTATCATCAGATAAAGGGAAAGAACTTCAATAGTGCCCCTTAGGGGGGCGAGAACCATATGGTATGATAATAAAAATACCCAACCTTCATACAGCATGTGTGAAGTAATTCAAGTATTTCTCTTACCTGAGCTCAGTAACCTTCTATAATAATAATAATAATTTATTTTTATACTCAGCCCATCTGGCTGGGTTTTCCCAGCCACTCTGGGTGGCTTCCAACTGAATATTAAAAACAATATAGCATCAAACATTAAAAACTTCCCTAAACAGGGCTGCCTTCAGTTGTCTTTTAAAAGTAAAATAGTTGCTTATTGCCTTGACATCTGCTCGGAGGGCGTTCCACAGGGCGGGTGACACTACCGAGAAGGCCCTCTGCTTTACAGGTCAGCACCAACACTTTGAATTGTGCTTGAAAGCATACTGGGAGAGTATTATTTGTTAGGTAAGATGCCCAAGGACACTTTTCCGATGTTGCACAGGGATATGGGGAATACAGAAACACATGGTTTACCCTTGATGCTGCTGTTTGTGTATGCACATTTAAGTTTGATTGTGTTGAATTTATTAATTTTTCTTAGTGACTTTGAAGGGTTTTTTTATTTGCAAAACAGAAAGGCAAAGTTTTAGTGACTTAAATAAATTCCACAGATATTCTAAAATACATTAATTGTTGCACAATGTGGAATGAGACAATTGCCTCAGGTGGTGGGTGTGAGGGGCAGCAAATTGCCACCCCATGAATAATTTTTAACATTCTGGTGGGCCCAAAAGCTTGCTCTCTACTTTGTGATGTTTTGGTTGGTGACAAGAAAGAAATTTTTCAAAAGGACATTGCCACTATAGCCCTTAGCCCTGCTTGGGACCTCTGTTGGCAACCTCTTTCTCTGTTTCGCTTATTTGGCGCCATGCAAAGGATTGGCAAATAGCACCTCAGGAGATGATGCCATCAATCCCTCTGTGAAATAAGTGGTGGTTCATGATTGCTTTCCATCCCTTCTACACTGGGTAGTCTCACACTGTAGTGCGTTCCATGTAAGATGGAGATCTCCGCGCATGTGCGTTGCGTTGAGCACCACAAATTAACACACTGCAATAAAAGCTCATAAAGATGAAACACCATGTAATATACTGCCACCACACAATCCTATCTGTAACAAAGATCTAGTGGTGACCAGATCTTTGTTACAGAAATGAAAGCTCAGCTGAGAGAAGGCAGACAGGGAGAGAACTTTTAAAAGTAAAAAAGAAGAAGTTGTGCTTTTCATAGGGTTTTCCATAGTGGGGATTTCACGTAACTTTCCTCCTTGTCTTTGGGACTGGTATGAACATGATTGCTATAGTATAAGCCTGCATCAGTACTATTGAATTGACACCCATCTACATCTATCACATATATATCGTGGTTTGGGGAGTTATACTTGTCACTAGCTATAACTCAAGCTTTTATTATAATCATGACCATATGGTTAATGGGACTTAATAAACCACGGCTGACCTGGGCTCTGCACCACAAATCTCCCCCTTCTGCCTTCCCTTGCCCAGCTTATCGCTACATGATCTGCAGAGCAACTGCAATTTAATGATGTCAAATGGCTGGCATGTCACATTTTCACTGGCCATTTACTAAATAATGGAGAAGGAATAAAGTGCCTCCAATCCAAAAGTGCCAGAGGTGACTGATAGCTGGCTTGTGTATTGTATAAAAACACGTCCAAGTAAATCTGACCAGGAAACAAAAAGAAGACCACTTTCCAAATGATTCCAGGCAACTTGCTGGTGAACATTCACAATCCACTTCTTATGAGTGGAGGGAACCATGTCAGAGGCAGTATGTGCTTCTACACCAGTTGCTACGAATTACAAGTTGGGTGAGTGCTGTTGCTCTCAGATCCTGTTTGAGGGCTTGCCATAGTGGCTGAACTGGACGGGTCTTTGGTCTGATTCAGCATGACTCTTCTTATGTTCATACAGTGGTACCTCGGGTTACAGACACTTCAGGTTACAGACTCCACTAAACCAGAAATAGTACCTTGGGTTAAGAACTTTGCTTCAGGATAAGAACAGAAACTGGGCGACGGCGGCACAGCGGCAGCAGGAGGCCCCATTAGCTAAAGTGGTGCTTCAGGTTAAGAAGAGTTTCAGGTTAAGAACGGACCTCCAGAACGAATTAAGTTCTTAACCTGAGGTACCACTGTACTCTGCCAAGAATTTTCTGTTCAGAACATTAACAAATAAGGGATTTAAAGACATTGACTTGTATTGCTGATTAACAGATAGAAAGCATAAATGTTGGCACCATACATATAATAATAGTATTTAAGCAAGTGCTAACATGTTCTTTTTTAAAATAAAAAAGGTGTATGGAAACCTCTCCCCAAGCCCCCGTGACTGGTTAATTTATTTGCATGCATGAGTCTCCCACAACCTAGTACTTTCCAGATGTTTTGCACTGCTACTTCCATTTCATTTCTGACAATTGGCCAGGCTGGCTGGGGTTGATAGGAATTGCAGTCTGAAACACCTGGGAAGCAGGTTGGGGCAGAGTGATATGCATTCTGTTTAAAGTCTTAGTAAGCAGTTACCCCTTATTTATATCTACTGGACAGGATCATTCCTAGTTACACACACACACACACACAAAACAAAACCTCAACCATCACCACTACCATTTCCTTTGTTTTTGTTTTTTGTGTCACCATTTCCAATAAACAGTTCCATGTTAATGGAAAAACTAAATTGATGTTGTGATATTCTTGAATTGGTGGTAACATATTCCCAGCAATGCCCATGTCACAATATCCATCAGTAAGCCCAGGCGACATGTAGAAGGACATGAGGAAAATGATATGATATATTTGAGAAACTCCTGTTTCCGAAATTCCAAAATCCTTTCACTTCCACTAATCTAAAATAAAGTTTCTCTAAAGTTTCCACAGCATTAGCTAGATCTTTCAGAAGATTTCTTATACACTTTCTTTATGCTAATCAAGTGTAAAATTAAAGGCACCCTTTAAAAAAAAATGATACATACATTTAATATTTTGAGCCACCCATGTAAGTGTTTCTTATGGTCATAGGAGCAAAATTCATTTCTAAGACTCTACAGATGTGAAAGCCAAGTAGTATCCTGGATTATATCCTATTGAACATAAGTAGGTTTTGAACTAATTCTGTGTAGGACATCCATTTCCATGTCAACTATTACATCCTTTTAAAGTTTTGGTGTTAGTGTTTTCTTTCATAGTTGTTGTTCTTTGCCTACTTAAGATATTTCAGTATATTTTTTTAATTGTGAGCATTTCTCTATCTACTCCACCTACCCTTGTTATCTCTAACATAACCCTCTTGGCGTTATATTATCAGTGCCTGTCTCACAAACATGAAAATCCTTCCTCTTGGAGTATAATTGCTGTATTGAAGCAACTATATGCAATTAACAGTGCAATTGTTTGCTGCTTTCCTCAGATCCAGCAAAGATCTGGGTGGTTTGATCATGTCTGCTCACTGACATTTTCCTTGGATAGTCAGAAGATATCATTCTTAACCAATCTGCATATAATCGTGTGAAGGATCAACACAAGGCAGCCAAAAGAGGGTAGTAGTGATTTTACTATAAGAATGCACAGTACTAAACAAAATGTCAGCTGCTGATATACAATGCTGTCCCGAGAGAGGGACATTTTCCTACTTTTCCTGGTCATGTGCAGAACATTGGCAATCACACAGGAAGCATCCATTCAGTCCAACATTTAACAGATACCTTCCATGCTAAGTATTGTTGTCCCAGGAGAAGAGATCTAGGAGGACTCCTAAGTGCTATGTGCATGGAGCTTGCCCAAAGGACCTCAAAGCATGTGTGTTATTCAATTTCCAGTTGCCGGCTGCCTGCTTTTTCTTTCTTTCTTTTTAACAAAGCCAGCTGCACCAATGTGGTTCTGGTCAGAAAAGCAAGTGTCAAAACCCAGACCTGGAAGACGCACACAAATCGTCAGTCACTTTGTGTAATGAAACACGTCTTTATTGTGCTGGGGAAGCTGTTTTTGCTGCCTAAATGTTGGGTCCTTTCTTTTATCTCCCCACCCCCTTCTACGAATAAGACACGGTGCAGCACTGACCCCTGTTTCAATGAAAGGTGGTAGTCCATTAAGATGTGTTTCATTATTTAAATGCAGCCGAGCACCTGTGTACCTCAGACTGCTTGCCTTTGCGTTGTTGGCACTGACAGCCCAGGATTGCCCTGAGGCAAATGCTGTGATATGAGCATCCTCCAGCTAAAGTGGAGCTCAGGCTGAGATATTGCAGCCATCTCTCATTCCTTAAGGCAGCCTTCCCCCAGGCTAGTGCCCTCCAGAAGTTTAGGACTGCAACTCTCACAGTCTCTGACCCTTTGCCACTCTGGCTGGGGCTGATGGGAGCTGTAGTCCAAAACCTCTGCAGGACACTGGGGTCAAGGAAGGCTGCTCAAAGCCAATGGACCCAACAGCACCCAGGTCCACTCTTTTGACCACACTCTATTGCCTCAGCCCTTCAGCCATTCTTGTGACTCAGGGGAAAAAAAACCCCAGAGCTGCTCTGTATGGCTTGTGGGCTTCAAAGCAGTGGCAGACACTGTCAAATTTCACCGGCACCCTGTGTGACACTAAAATTCAGTGCCCCACTGCCTCTCATGCTCCTTTCTAGGTAAGGTAAAGGTAAAGGACCCCTGGACAGTTAAGTCTAGTCAAAGGCAACTATGGGGTGTGGCGCTCATCTTACTTCAGGCTGAGGGAGCCAGCGTTTGCCTGCAAACAGCTTTCCAGGTCATGTGGCCAGCATGACTAAACCGCTTCTGGCACAACAGAACACTGTGATGGAAGCCAGAGTGCATGGGAAACACCATTTACCTTCCCACCGAAACAGTACTTATTTCTCTACTTGCACTGGTGTGCTTTCGAATTGCTAGGTTGGCAGGAGCTGGGACAAAAGCAACAGGTGCTCACCCTGTCGTGTGGATTTAAACTGCTGACCTTAGGATGAGCAAGCCCAAGAGGCTTGGTGGTTTAGAGTCAGACCACAGCGCCACCCGTGTCCCGCTCCCTTCTACAGAGTTGTTGTGGCACCCCCTGCAGTGCAGTGCCCAGTGTGGCCTAACTGGTTGCGCTTCCCTGAAACCGCCTCTGTTCAAAGGCAAAGGCAATCCATCTCCGGATCATGGTACAGTGGTACCTCGGGTTAAGAACTTAATTCATTCTGGAGGTCCGTTCTTAACCTGAAACTTTTCTTAACCTGAGGTACCACTTTAGCTAAAGCGACCTCCCGCTGCTGCCACGCCGCCGCCACACGATTTCTGTTCTCATTCTGAGGTAAAGTTCTTAACCCTAGGTACTACTTCCAGGTTAGCAGAGTCTGTAACCCAAAATGTTTGTAATCCGAGGTGTTTGTAACCCAAGGTACCACTGTACTTCACAGAATCAGAGCAACAGAAAGAAAGAGAAAGAACACAAGAACATAAGCCTTTCTCATCCATCAATATTCCCCCATAGCAGGATTATCTGTCCACCAGCAACCTCAGTCCATGAATTTCAGGTTATTGTCTGTCACAAGCAAAGAGGAGAAAGACTGCAGAAAGATTCTGAGGGAACAAACATCTTGAAAAGACCTATAGCACAATCCTAACTACACCTATGCAAACATAAGTACCGGTAATACTGAATTCACAGGGGCTTACTTCCAGGTAAGTGGCATTAGGATTGCAGCCTTAGACACTGACCAAGAGCACATTCCTCAGAAAAGGACAACCTCTTTCACTCAGACTTCTGGCCTGAGGGAAAATTTATTCCCGAAACCCAGGTTCCCATCTTTCAAATGAAATGTAACTGGGTCCATTTCTGCACCGACAGGTTGCAGGTTACCCTGTTCCTAGTTGACACCTTTCCAATGCCGAAGAGTCGCAACATAAAGAAATAGCACAATATTCTTGGTGAGGTTCTGGAAATATTTTTGCTCTAATAAATACTAACTCTCTTCTTATTTCAAAATTGCATTCATTAGCATACAGTTTGCAGCCCCTGACTCTTGTCCCTGCTGTCTTCTTTAAATGGAAGCACAGTATCTCAATTAGTTAATGCACCTATTTGGACTTATCTAATGTCCTGTAAATGTAGTGTGCTTTCATGTCTCTTCTAAGTTTTATTCCCCCCCCCCCATATTTAAAGAGGGACTAGATGCAAGTCAACTAAAGAATGCAGCTATTGATTGATGAGGGTTTAATGTCCTGTTTCTGCTTATTGTACAAAAGCAAGTCAGTTTTGCTGCTGCTCCTGCTGCTGTCACCTAAGGGTGCAGTGCTATACACACTTAGGTGTGCATTCAATTAATGCAATGGGCTTTATTTCTCAGTAGACATGTGCAGAATTGCACTGTAAGCCTGCCCCCTGCTCAGATCCTCTGCCTGCCAAATCTGAGGCTGCTTAAGACAGGAACTCACCTGCCTGCCTGCTTACTCTTGGTAGTTCTGTTTAGATAGCAGTTAGTCTTTATGCCTTTTACATTGCTGTAAAATAGGAACCCTTTGTCATTTCTTACTATATAATAGGAATTCTCTGTGATAGTTCAGAATGACTGAAATTTATTCCAATAAGATCACAAGCACAGAGGTTACTAGCACGAGAAAAGCAGCTGAGTTTCTCACTGAAAGCAATGGGAAGTTGACAGGTTGCCCTCTAAATTTTTAATTCCCCCAACCTGTTTGATATTTGGCAGATCTGACGCCTTGAAATAATGATAGGGTGCCTGAAAATGTCGTGCAGTTTGGATGGAAACTACCAAAGTTGCCAACAGTTGCGCTGACAGGGCATCCCAGTGAAATTAATGGCATGCAAATCAGAGTTTGCAGTCACCATTTTATCTATTGCACTCTTGTTGAGAGGCACCACCTAGTCTACAGGAGAGATAAATTATGTAAGCTAAACAAAAGAAATATGGGAACAGGGTTTGAAACAGGTATACATATAGAGGAAGAGGACAGTGTGAGGACTGGACCAGTGACCAGAGTATTTCTCAGAGCTTTATAATTCTACAATTTGAGACTATCACAAGTCCTTAAAAGTCATGTCAGCAAAACATAAATGCCCTCCTCCCCAATTACTCTTATTTCTAAAATGTAGCTCATATATACACTCTCTAATATTATTTGAGTTCTACCAGATTATCAGAAAGGAAAACTCCAAAACAAAGATGGGATCTAATTTAGTGGTTGAGACAGCAGAACTTAATTTGCTCTCAGGGGTAAGACTCTTCCAAATAGGTCATGAACCACAGCAAATAAACTTTGTTGAAGTAGCAATCCCTTTGAGGAAATTCATCATATATATTAATATTCCATTCTCCAAGTGACAAAAGGTATACAGCCAAAACAGCCATCCAGCCAGCAGAGGGAAGTAGCAGCCGGCTTGGGAGAAACCTCAAAGTTTGCAAAAGTAGAAAATACATTTTTTTTAAGGGTAGTAAATCAATATCCCGTTGAGGACTGAGCATGCTCGGTGGACCCCAAATGCTGACTGACTGTTGGGGGTGGAAACTGAGTGGAGTAGGGTGAATGGAGTATTCTGAAAAAGAGCACGATAGGTTGGCTGGAATCCTGAAGAGAAGACTCCATACTGCAGTGTTTAGTTGCAAATCCCACTTGCTTTAGTTTCCTCCACTGCATTTTGCTTTGCTAGTGGTTCCTATACCTGGTCTGTCTTTATTGATGTGCTGCTACATCATGTGAAATCATGGCAATCTGTAGCATCCTCAACACTGACCCATTGCAAGAGAAGCAGTGGCTAATTGTTTGCTTAAAACAATGTAATGAATATCTTACTTTCTGCAAGAAGGGCTAACTAAGGAATCAAGTCGCCAATTTCTATGATACTGAAAGACCCAGTAAAGTACAGTATATATCAATAAACTCAATTGGGATAGAAAACACTGGGAATCCTTTCCGGGATAACCTAACTTTACTTCAATCTCTACTTATATCCTGTTGAACTAGAACTCCTGTAATTTCCAGTTATGCGAGACGGCTTGAGGACAGCTTGCATATGTGGAAAAATATTTCTTTACTTTCATACAAGTGCTGATTTGCGGGAGGGCGCAACAACATTTCTGCGCAGCATCCCACACGTCATCCAAGCAACCTTCGCAGCTTGACATTCCCCCTTTTCACCACAGGGAGGAGCTCGCACTGCTTCGGTCTAGGGCTATACCTCTGCTGCTGCCTGGGCAGATGCAATGCCTCTGAAGGAAACGTAGAAAGAATATTTTCTCTGCACTGCTAAATCGATAATAAAGCAAAGCATGCAGAGGGGACAGGCTGTTAATGGGTGATTCATGGCTCTTGGGTCAACGAGGTTAAAGATTCTCATCTGAAGAGGATTAGATTTTTCTTCAGAGTCTCCTGTGCCTCCAGCTTTTCCTTGTAGCTTTTGGAGTCTAGCAACCTGCTTCAGGCCTGCCTTGTTATCCTTCCCTATCACCATAAAATTCCCTCTTATGTTATAGCATGACTGAAGGGGGGACGAGAAAGCAGAGGTCTGACTCAGGCAGAACTTATGGCACATGGATGGACGGGGGGAAAGAGAGAAATCCCTCTGAAGGAAAGCAATTCTCTATATTCTAACCAGATAATCCATACCCTCCAATATTTCTCCAATGAAAATAGGGACTTTCTATTCAATTACTATTACTATTACTATTATTATTATTAAAGACTTCAGTGAAACTATCAAAGAGGATGTGTGGGATTTGTTAGCTTGAATAACACTGTTATTATTAGTGCTTTTTTCTTTAAAAATGTTTAGGGGTACTCTCATTTTGACTCAAGAAAATCACCATTTTATAGTTAGTAAATGGACAAAAGTAGAAAGATTCACAAAATGTTTAGGGGTATGTTTACCCCAGCGTCCCCCCCATAAAAAAGCACAGATTATTATTATAACCCCAACCACTCTGGGTGGCTTCCAACATATATAAAAACATAATAAAACATTAAACATTAAAAAAACTTCCCTATACAGGGCTGCTTACAGATGTCCCCTTGGCTAGGGAGCCAGATAACTCCATACCGTCCAACATTCCTCTGATGAAAACAGGGGTGTCCTAAGGAAAAGTAGAATCCAATCAGAAACTGGAATGGCTTCAGTAAATCTGGGACTGGCCCTGGAAAATAAGGACTCTAGGAGGGTCTGGATAATCTATTTACCTTTAAGTAGCTAGAATTCATCTTGTAATCAATATAACATCTGTGATGCTGGATAGCATCCTTATGAAGCTGCTATACTATGCTCTGCAGCAGGCTTCCCCAAACTGGTACCATCCAGATGTTTTGGGCTACAACTCTGATAAGCCCCAGCCAGCATGGCTGGGGAAGGCTGCTCTACAGTATATATGCTATACTATATTTTATCATATTTTATCACATAGTTTTATGTCCATTCGAAACTATGATATCAATGAAAATTACTATTAGTTTATGGGCTGCGCCTGAGAGATCTATTATAAATAAAAAACATATATTATTGGTTGTACTTGTTCAAACACTCTGTGTCTCCTTGCTGTGTGGAGAACATTTGTTTTGTGATGTATGTATGGGCTTTCAGTGACTCCTCTTCCTCTCTTGATCAATGTTTCAAAGTGAGCTGGTTCAATATTGTCCCTTAGGTCTTTTCCTCTGACATCTGGAATGCATGATCCATTGTTCTCAGGTTGGTGGTTAGTGGCACACATGTTTTGGCTGTTAGGTTTCCTCGTGATGCTACACATATGCAGGCATGTGCAATGTAAAAAATGCCCGCCTCTCTTTTAACATTTAGAGACCTCAATTATTACTTATTATTCTTTCATGAAAGAATAAAGCCACAGGTACTCACAAAGCATTTATTCCAAAAATAAAAATAAAAAATAAGTGCCTTACATGTTTTCCATCCTTTATGAGATCTTCACAAAATATTATACTGTTTGCTTCTGATGAACAGCCATGCTTAAAAGGTATAGGGTCTGTGTACCTGTGGCTTTGTTTTTCTGTACTATTGTTTGCTGGTTTGGAGGTAGTCCTTCGGAATTGCTCTTGTTAATCATGAAATATGACAATTATGGGTCTAATAAGAAAACATGGAAGCCAAGAAAGTCACTGGGAGCAGCAGGAAAAAAAGCCCAAAGGAAATAGCAATGATGGGAGAGGAGGGAAGAGACAAAGACTTCAGTGAAACAATCAGAGAGGATGTGTTAGTTTGAATAACACTAATATCACTAATTGGTATCTGAAGAGGTGTGCATGCACACAAAAGCTTATACCCAGAACAAACTTAGTTGGTCTCTAAGGTGCTACTGGACATTTTTTATTATTATTTATTTATTTCGACTGCGTCAGACCAACACGGCTACCTACCTGATTCTAATATCACTAATGTCACTGACACGAGCTCCAGTATAATATTTCGTGCATTTCGTTTTGGTGGCGTTAAAGCATGAACATTATAATAGCACTGCTTTGTGATTGGCAAGAAAGAAGGGGAAACCAGGTGAACTGGGGTGCTCCCAGATTGTCACTATCTTTAGTAGGAATTCAGTCACATATCTGCAAATTCAGGTTGCACAGATTACGTTGATTTGGACCTCTTGCAAAACAAACCTGCTCCCTGGTGGCTCCCTTCTCTGCAACTCAAACTTTTTGCAATAGGGAGTATGACAGGAAAACACACTGGAAGGTATGCGATGATGCTTCATTCACGCAACACAGTGCAATCTCCCTGCAAACTTAGCGCAAACAAATCCGTAAGAATGTTCAATAAACAGGTAACCTAGAAGCAACCTTGGAGTGAAACTCGGCCACCACAACTCTATTAAGTATTTAGAGGTATTATACATTTTTTCACTTTAAATCAATGAACATGTAGCAGCTGTTGCTCACTACCCTGGCTGCCCATGCTACATTTGCTTCTTGAATGGCCAGCTCAAACCTGAGCCTTGGTGAAGCCCTGAGTATGTAGCTGGGCTTACTCTAGGACCCATCTGCAGAAGTTGCCCCATACCTGCTAGGTGTAGGGATGGATGCATCTATCTATTTCAGTTCTCTCATTTTTTGATTTTTCCAATCTTGAATTCAGTTCTCCACATTCCTGTAATATATATATTACAATTTGTCAGCAACTTGGTGTGAATTTCTCCTAATATACACATTTTGCATACAATTATGACTACAAGTGTGAGACAAGTTTCTCATCAGTGAATATCCTGACATACAGGTTTGCAGCCACTAGCTCACCGCCAGCCCTGGAATCCGCACCACACAAATTATGACAGTTGATTGTGCTCTTGTTGGCTGTTTGGTACAGCCACATAGCAAGGATAAGGTGGCCTACCCATAGTTCCACACCATGTGCAGCACACACACATATAAACCGGCACTATAGAAAACCATCCACAGCCTCCAAATGGATTTGGGCGCTCCCATGTACCGTTATGCAGCCTTCAGCCATGTGGCTGAATATCCAGCCCAAACTGAAGGACAAATAATGTGACACCCACATACCCATACATATATTTGACTTAAAATGATCAGTGGATATGCACTGGAGCACTGACATGTGTGCACACAGAGGTGTGGGGCATGGCAATATGACAGACAGCTTGTTTCAGCTGTGCCATCCACCCACTTTGGCCATTTTTCGACCCTTGACATTTCGCAATCAAGCCCCTATTTTCCCTTTAATATCCTCTGCTAAGCATTTTCTGGCCTCCCAGTTAGGCTACTATTACAAAACCGGACGTTTATCAGGCGTTATGAAACACAGAGAGGCAGTTAAAGCTAAGTGTGTCGAGCTGTTTAATGAGAGCTTTGGCAAAACTATTGTGCTCTTAAAAGTGTCATAAAATTTAATGTGCTGTTGCCTTTTGTTTCACTATGAAGACCGATTCCAGTGCACACAGGCCCAGTCGCCATTGGTTTCCTGAATCCTCATCTCTCCCTTGTGCTATAGACTGTAATGTTTTAATAACTTGCTTATGAATTGATTGTTTTGGAACTCATCACTCTATAAACAGAAGGTGCACCCTTCAAATGTTGCCTTGCTAGTTACTTATCATGAAGAAACCGACTCCCAGAGCTATAACAAAACCAAGCAGCTTGTATTTATTTCCTCTTTCCTTTATTTGGGTTTTTTATTATTAATTTCCTTTTAGCTTATGGTGGATAAACCAATGGAATGACTTAGAAATTTTGCATCATTATGGATTTTAATATCTATGTTGGTTAAAAAATAAATAATATTAATAAAATATAATAATGCCATAAACTTTAATGAAAGGGAGGCAACATACCTCGCTGGTACAGCATACACTTTGCATGCAAAATCTCCCAGCTTCTGCTGCTGTCTTCCCCAGTTCAAGACACTCATGTAGCTGTGCTGGTACAAGCCTCTGTCCCTGGGGATTATTAGACTGACAGCTGCTGCCTGCCATGGTAGAAACAGTACTGGACTAGACAGTCTACTGGGTGTCTTGCAAGAAACCAGTGTGGTGTGGTGGTTAAGAGTGGTGGACTCATAATCTGGTGAACCGGGTTCGATTCCCCGCTCCTCCACATGCAGCTGCTGGGTGACCTTGGGCCAGTCACACTTCTCTGAAGTCTCTCAGCCTCACTCACCTCACAGAGTGTTTGTTGTGGGGGAGGAAGGGAAACGAGATTGTTAGCCACTTTGAGACTCCTTAGGGTAGTGATAAAGCGGGATACCAAATCCAAACTACTACTACTACTACTACTACTACTACTCTTCTTCTTCTTCTTCTTCTTCTTCTTCTTCTTCTTCTTCTTCTTCTTCTTCTTCTTCTTTTTTAAATAATCTTTATTAATTTTGAAAAAGAGTTACATTAAATAAACAAGAAAGCATACAACACACAAAGAAAAAGAAATAGAAAAAGAGATTCACCTCTTCACACTTACTTTCAATAACTTCTTTTCAGAACTTCCCCACGTCTCCTCCTATTGTTTTCTAACTCCATTTTATTTGTTCTAGCAGGTTTTTCCCCTGAACATCCTATACCTTATTTTGTTAAAATTACTTAACCCTAATTTAATTAGATTCGTTTTAGTTATAAAATTATACTTTAATTCATCATTGTGCTTTAACATTTTGTTAGCATATATCCCTTAACCCTCTATATAGAAATGAAAGAACAGACAGTAATATAAGCTTAGATCTGGAACAAGAAAAAAGATAACTTTCCTAAAGATTGCCCCCATTTCCCTCCCACAGATTCCCCACTCTTATAATGCTAATCTTTATTCTATAAAAAATAAAAAAAGAATTTTCAAACCCCTTTCAGACTATTAAATCCCACCCTTCTCCCCCCGGTTTCAATCCTTAATCATAGTGCATTTAGTCCATCTTTTTAACCTGGTGATCTCACGTCCGAGGCACGCAAGTCTCTCACAATTCCTTTCATCCGATTTCTTTGAAGGTCTTTCATGCTTGGCTCCCAGGATCGAAGAATTATTTTCTCAATGCTGGCAGTGGTTCTTTCAACTGGGCCTGTTTGCTTGTAGATAATATTCCAGCACTTTTTCCTAGGTCTATATGTCCCAAATAGTCCTGTTTTCACCTTGGTCAATTTAGGTTTCTTCTTAGCAGGTCTCAGTCTCTCTTCTCTCTTATATAGTGTCTCGGCCTTCACTTCCTTCAGCTCCTTTTGCTTAGCAGGTGTCTTTTCCTCCTCAGTCTTGGGTTCTTTTCCTTGTCCAGCTGCCTGTATTTTGAACAGCGAGTCCCTTTCCAAATCAGTTAGTGTATTTTCAGATGGCTTCGGGTTTGTGGGGCTCGTAGACAAAACAAGGCCTTTCTCATTCATCTGTGACAATTTTCCCACAAGAGAGATCAGCTCCTTCAAGTCAGCACGTATTTCCTGTATTCCTTGTTTTAGTTCCATTCTTGCAGTGTCCAAGAATCCCCTCTAGAGGGATTCTGGTTACTTAGTGATCTTTCCCTTTCCAATCCAAAAGTCAAATTTGTTTGTAAAAATCTTTCCTTATTTGTAGTATTTTGTAGCAATTTAGTCGGTTAATGTTTCAATTTCCAGTTCTTTCAACTTTGACAGCTAGTTTGACAGCTGTCAAAAGTATCTATGTCTCAGCAGACTCTTAACTCGGTTTGCTCCCGGGCTTGAGTAGGGTGGTACTTTATTCAAACAAAGTAATCTCTTGTCCTCCGGCACTTTAGCTTAGTTTTAAAATCCGTGAGGTTTGTGTCTTTTATTCAATCACACAAGTTTTCCCCGCAACTTTAGTTGACAGGTCCTTGCTTTGCACTGTTAACAATATGGAGGAGGCGGACTTCCCTTTTTTTTCGGCTCCCCCGTTCGTGCCAAATCCAAATCAAGAAATTTATAATTCAATTTTCAAGTTACTCACGGGTTGTTGCTCTTGCTTTTAAGTCCAAATTTAGTAGGAAGAAGTCAGCGCTGACTGAAGAATGGCTTGCGGCTTCGCTCGGCAGGGGGAGCAGAAGACTCACAGCACCACGCCGCACCCTGGCACCCGATCCTTAGCCTTTAAAAAGGCTCTTTCACGAGTCGGGGGGCGCTTACGGTGCCCGCCGAGTCACCATGTCCACGTCCTCCGTGTCCGTGGTTTATAAGGGTCCCCGTGTCGCCGGCACGGTAAGACCCGAACCCCTGCTGAGCCGATTCCCTCCGGAGCTTGGAGGGAATCCGCCATTAGCCAGTCGCGCCAACCCGGAAGTCCTCCCTTCTTCTTCTTCTTCTTCTGATAGCAGCTAGTGAGAACTTCTTGCATACATTAGGTGGACTAGTGTGCAAGGTTTTGCTGCTTTCCTGAGCTCTGCCATTTGGACTTTCAGGCATCAGTACAGGGCTTAGCACAATCCCAATGACTTGTGGATATCTGATGCCTTGATTCAGCCAAGCTGACATCAAAAAAAACAACCACCCCCAAACAATCAGGGAACACAGTATAACAAAGCTCTTTGTATATGTCCTCATGCTTGTTCTGGCCATTTTTCCTAAAGGAAAGAAAAATGAAACTTTTGTCCTACTGGAAGAGACTAAGGCTTGTAGCACACTGCTACAACTTTTTGAGTGTATGTTCACATGTTATCTTTCAGAGGGTATTCAAAGGTTGAGAAGAATCAGCAGTGTAATCTCACTAGAATCACTGGCTCTGTTATCTTGGTGTAGTCCTCCTCCCCCCCCCCCCATCAGCAGCAAATCTTCCTTGTCTTGGATAAAATTCCCACAGGCAAACTCATGGTTTAATTTCTCACAGGATGTTTTAGCAAGTGATGCTACTTCTTATTAATTTAATATGTTTTTAGACCACCTTTTGGGATCAAAATCGCCCGAAGGAAGTTTCTAACATATAATTATGCTGATTCCAAATGTGTTGCTTGTAGGGATGTTGCAGAACTCCATCGGAAACAGAAAAGAGCACGATCAATCGCCGCATCGTGCATGTTTATCATAGGTTAGGAACAGAAAACATGCAAATGAATGTGAGTGGCATTAGCTATAGTTTTTTTAGTCTGCAAATTGGTTGCCTCTTGAGAGGCAATGGAGGAGTGTACCTGTCTTTTTTAAAACAATTATGATTGGTTTTTGCTGTTTCTCTTCCATCAAAATGCATTGAAATTAATCACATTATTAATTAAATAAATTTCAACCCTAGCAACAGCAAGATGAAAAATGTAGGTTTTAGCAGAAGTTGAACTGCAGCGGAATGGAAACAGAGATTATGACAACAAACACAGGACAGGATGGAAATCACTGCCTCCTTACATCCCTAGTTACTTGCAATCACTTGTGTGAGGGGTTTTTTTTACTTACAGACATGGGGGGATTCTAACTGGGAATGCAGTGCATAGGGAGGGGAGCTTTAATCTTTCCCCCACTGTGATCACAGTGGAAATTCTCTCTGCTGCAGTTAGGTTTAGGGTGAAAATAGGACCCCTCCCTTTCCTCCAAGCCTAATTGCAGTATTTCCATTGCAAAAATGGCAAGGGATTTAAAGAAGCTCTGTAAAAGTTAAAGAAGTATTGCAAAAAAGAAAAATAGGTTTCAAATGTTCTACGAAAGGCGATAGTGAATTTAAGAACTGTGTGTTTAAAAATTAAATTTGGATGATTGTCAAAGAGGCTGAAGGAAGTCCAAAACTGGAAAATTTGTTAAAGTTGAAAATGTGATGTGTTATGTATTTTTTTCTGTGAAAATTATTAAAAAAATATTTTAAAAAAAGCAAAAATGGCAAGGGAAAGGGTTAAACCTTTTCTCTGGAGCCAGTGTGGTGTAGTGGTTAAGAGCGGTAGACTCGTAATCTGGTGAACCGGGGTCGCATCTCCGCTCCTCCACATGCAGCTGCTGGGTGGCCTTGGGCCAGTCACACTTCTCTGAAGTCTCTCAGCCCCACTCACCTCACAGAGTGTTTGTTGTGGGGGAGGAAGGGAAAGGAGAATGTTAGCCGCTTTGAGACTCCTTCAGGTAGTGATAAAGCGGGATAGCAAATCCAAACTCTTCTTCTTCTTCTTCTCTCTATGCAATGTTTTCCTAATTAACAATGTCTGTAATTAAATAAATAAAGACAGACAGACAGACACATAGTGCTCGGAAGCAACTCAGTTAGTGTCACCTGCCGTTAGGTCCTCATCAGTGTTATATTTCTAGAAAAAGAGGTGCCAGAACTCACCATAAATGCATCCCTTGTTCTCTTAAAGTTCCAGCTGAAAAAATCTCTGGTCCTCATTCTACATAGAGTAAACTTCTACAATATCATGCAGTGACTAGCTCCCAGAACAAGCAACCCATAGGTTCCCACCAATTTGTTAATTTTTGTAAACATTTTAAGCCGGGGAACTCATGGCATAATGTTTTGTTTCTTTTTAATGGCCTCTGCATTATCTGAGCCCATCTCTGGAAGATTTAACGCAAATTGGTAAATCAGTGGTCCCCAAGCACCTCTTTTATTTGGGATGAAAGAATCAGCATCCCACCTGCCTTCTTCCATCCAGACTCCAATGCACTCCTGCAGGCATGATGTTCTAGTCTGCGCATCTGGCATTAAGAGCTGAATATTAGGCTTAGTGATGTTAATGCTTTAATGACAGGAGATGAAAGACCTGATTCCAATAACTTTCCATGCTCCAGTTCCCACTGCTTTATGAGGTGCCGTGCACTTTGGTACCTCTGAGAGAGAATGCGCTTCCATGTCTTACTTCAACATCTTTATTGCTTTTGTTCCACAGATAGGAGTCATTAAACTACAGTAACTTAAGCCAAGGGAGAGGGGGAAGGGATTTTGCTGAGGCAACATAGGTATGTAGGCTTTCTGGCAGGAAGACATTAGGGGAAAGGCCATAGCTCAGTGGCAGAGCAGCTGCTTTACATGCAGAACGTCCCAGGTTCAATCCCCACATCTCCAGGTAGAGCTGGAAGAGAACACTGCCTGAAACCCTGGAGAGTGATGGTCAATCAGTGCAGATGATATTGCACTAGACAGATCAATGGAATGACTCCATATGAGGCAGCTTCTTATGTACAAACGTACCTTGGAAGTCGAACGGAATCCATTCCGGAAGTCTGTTTGACTTCCAAAACATTTGGAAACCAAGGCGCAGCTTCTGATTGGCTGCAGGAAGCTCCTGCAGCCAACCAGAAGCCATGGAAGCTGCATTGGATGTTTGGGTTCCAAAGAACGTTCGCAAACACTCACTTTAGGGTTTGCGGCGTTCCGGAGCCAAAACGTTTGAATTGCAAGGTGTTTGGGATCCAAGGTATGACTGTACATAGAAAAAAGAGGGGAGCTGTTCTAAATTGTCCCACTTAGAGAGATATCCATTGTCTCTCCACTATCTTATTGAGTATGAGGGGAGTGACTGTATAGCTTTCCTCTTTTGCTTCCCTTTTCTCTGCCATACTTTCTTCTATAAATTCTAGTCTGTCACAGTTTCTAATTTATACTTCTTCAATTTTGAGTATATGTTGAACACGCTTACGGTTCTATAGGGCCCCACAGTCACCATGAGACACACACCACACACACACTTTGCCTATACAGGTTTCCCCATTCACTTCATACGAGACATAAGCTCCAGATGTATACACAGAAGTGTCTCCTTCATGGCAGTGAATTGGGAAGTGCTTTAGGTGTGAAGAGCTTCTTGTCTGTCCTCTATTTTATTCTGTGAACTGCCTGAGATCTTATGATGAAGGGCAGTATATAAATCAAGAAGAAGAAGAAGAAGAAGAAGAAGAAGAAGAAGAAGAAGAAGAAGAAGAAGAAGAAGAAGAAGAAGAAGAACAACAACAACAACAACAACAACAACAACAACAACAACAACAGCTTTGCCATGCCAAATGTTCTTAAAGCCAATGAATGGCATTGGGGCGGGTATGACTTTGGCTGCTATTCAACTGTTTTACGCAGAGGAGGCTGACTAAAATGAATGAACATGACTAAGGGAGGTCCATTCATTTCAATAGGTCAACTCTGAGTAAAATTTAGTTGACTACCACCCAAGGGGACCAACTTCACCAAGAACTGCTGGCTACTACGGCCTCATGTAAGAATTCATATAAGGAAATGGATGATGGGGATGGGGAACCCGTAGCTGTTCAGATATTGTTGAACTCCAACTCCCAGGTATCCTTGGCCATTGGCCATGCTGCCCAGGGCTGATGGGAATTGGAGTCTGGCAACATCTGGAAGGCCACAGATGTTCCTCGACCTGATCATAGCATTCTGGTGCGCAGCACTCTTGTATATAGAGTTAAATCTCTGCTATCTTCCCAGCCCTGCTGCACCCCTGCTAGACAAAGCCCACATTACCTTTTCCCTGTTAAGAAGGGAATGCAGTTATCCTTTTTGCAGCAGCTCTGCCTGTGGCATGTGTATTGTGCTACCTTGCAGCCCACCGTGCCCTCCCAGGGAAGGAAATGGGGCTTTAATGAGACTCAGCTGTGCTCAGATCACGGACTCCTTGAATTAGTTCTGCTTTAGCATCAAAGGCACGATAAACAGGAGGCCAGGCGCTGCAGGCCGTTATCACTACAGTACCTAGAATCTCACCCGGGGCTTACATAGTCTGTCCCCTTTGAAGGAAAATTCAATGTAACTTCCCATAATCTCAGAGCTCTTTGGTATTGTCAGCGAGACATATCTCAAGGGTGGTAAATGTTCCTTTCTATACTCTGGCAGGCTAATGCCTTTATGACTCCCATACTTAAGGCAATAGAAGGAGTCTAAAAGAAAAGTCTAATATAACCTTGAATATTAGTAGGTCCTCTCCAGCTCAAGGTTATGGCTACAACTAGTGGCCAAGGATGGTGAACAGGTGACTCCTAAGAGTGATGGAAGAGTATGGCGGGGGGAGGCTTTGCAAGCAACCTAATTAACCACTAGTGAGGTACATGTTTACGGTTGTATCCTGTGCTCACAGAACAGGACTTTCCCTTCTTCTCCTCCCACTCAAAATCAACCCAGAATGTTCCCCAGCCCTCTGGAGCAAATTTGGAAGGTGTATAGGGAACAGGAGAAGGCGGCAAAATTCAGCCGCACACATGGAAGTCTGTTGTTTGAATGTGACCACAGCACTGAATACAATCCTTAGTTATATCACCAGTGCTTTTTTCTGATGGGATGCAGGTGTACGCATACCCCTAAACACTTTGTGGATCTAACTTTGGCCTCATTAAGGGGTAGCATTTCAATATGAGTAGGAAATTGAGAGTACCCCTAAACATTTTATTTTAGAAAAAAGCACTGTATATCACTGCCTAGTGCCTACTCTTTATATAGTGCACTAGCACAACACCTAATCATATAGAAATCAAAGTGGCAATTGGGTAAAAGTAAAACTGAATTTCGAAGGGTATCTGCGTTTTAGTTTGAATGTTGGTTCAAGAAATGAGAATTGTTGAAATATGAACGAAATCAAATTCCTCCTCCATCCCTACTTTAAAATGCAGGAATCTCAACTAAAGCATCCAAGACAGATGGCCATCCAACCTCTACTTAAAAACATCCAATGAAGGGAGTCCATTCCACTGTCAAACAGCTCTGACTGTCAGAAAGTTCTTCCTGATGTTCAGTCGGAATCTCCTTTCTTGTAACTTGAAGCCATTGGTTCAGCTCCTACCCTCCAGAGCAGGAGAAAACAAGTTTGCTTCATCTTCCATATGACAGTCCTTGAGATATTTGAAGACAGCTACCATATCTCCTCTCAGTCTCCTCTTATCCAGGCTAAACATACCTCTGCTTTTAATATTAATTTTTTACTATCCTCAGTCTTTATATTTTGGGGGGAGGAGTTTCTCTCTCTCTCTCTCTCTCTCTCTCTGGTGATTTCTTTTTAATACAGCATTTTGATTTACAGGAAACTTCACAGGGGCTACTTTCTTAAGGGAACAATAGCTTTCCTTAGGGGACAGGAGCCTTGGCAGAATATTCTGTTCCAGCGTTTTCAAGAATTATTAGTTGGCTGGAATTCCTGTCCATAATTTAAATAACACATTCTGTATTTTTGAAAGGCCACCATGACTTCTCCCTTGAAATAATAAAATAGCCAGAGGGTGAAACCCCCTCTTTCCCTTTCTTTAATTCATTCATTCTCCCAACTTCAGAATGATAAATATTTTTTCTCTCTCTTTCTGGTCTGTCAGCCACATGGTGCAGTTTAGGGAATAGCCTCCTCCTCCTCCTCCTCCTCCTCCTCCTCCTCACAGCCACAATTCTCCCAGCCTGGTCTGTGCATCTAAATAGGGTCAAGCCAAAATCAACAGCACATTTCATGAAAAACACAATTCTTGTTTCAGTAATTGTGTGGGTAGGAGTCCTGCAGAAAGGGGGGGGGGATATCCACCCATTCACAATTAGGGCACAAAGCTTTGCTCTCACTCTGATTTGGCTTCATTATATTATTGTGCCGACCAACTTTTGTAACAATGTGGCATCATCATATCGAGTCCCTACCACTTCGGGATTGTCTTGGAGAGGTGTCCCCGAGTATTAGTTTTTAAATGGTACTCAGTGTGCTAATCAGGGAAAGAAGCCATTGCAAAGAGGTGGCAAGAAATGGTAAGCAAAGGGCGAAACTTTTGCCTCAACCTTCCCTTTCACCTTGGCCATATTCATAGGTAAAAATCCCATGCAGTCTGCTGCTTTTGTATTTAGGATTCTTTTGGGACATGGCAAATATTTTACATTGTCTGCTAGATTTCCATTACCGGCCTGTCTCATTAAATGCCAGGGACAGAGAAGACAGAGAAGAGGGAGTGTTCATTCAGATACACATGGTGTGCATGACCATCTGCAGGACTTTTTCCAGCACGGGAGGGAGCAAAGTAAATACTCCAAATAAATGAATAAATCAGCAAACAAAAACCAAAAACAAATGTTTGCTGGAGTAGGTAAGTATCTCACTAAACAAGGGGAAAACAAATGCATATCCCCTCGTATCTCAGGTTCGACAACTGCTGTAAACTCTTTCCTTTTTAACAATGAAAGCTGGGAATATGTGCATTATGGTTCATCCAGGGATGAGCCACTGCCCCCCCTCCCTTGCCCTTTGTAGGTATCAGTGCTCCTGCATCAGCAACCATCTCCACCACCATAGCTAAAGGATGCACTAAAAGAAGCACTGGGGGCAAGAGATATCTTGAAGACCCTTTGTCTGCCTTGGGGACAAGATAATGTAATAAAAGACATGCAGTGGTTCTTCTGCTTCAGAAACACACTAGTATGTAACAGCCTTATTTATTTTCTGTAACTCAAGTCAGGTATGAAGGTTGAAATCCACACCAACATTAGTTACTGACTTCTATTTCCTTCTTTGCTTCCAAAGACTACTTTAAAAGTCCTTCAGTGAGAAGGGTTCATTTTAGATAACCTTTAGAGGTTCCAGTTCCAAGGACCAGCTTTATGATAAGTCTTTCTACTGCCACTTCTGCGAAGGTCTGTGAGGTATTTACTGGTGGTCCTTGGAAAGCTGTGAGATCACATGGTGTTGGCTTTGTTCCCTGTTTCCAGCTGCTTAATTGCATTAAAAGCAGCTAAAAATATAGTACATTCTTTCCTAACATTGCTTTTCTGTGTAAGCAATTGCTGAGAGTCACCGCAAACATATTGCAAATTGGACGGGAGGAGGTCCATGCTATTGTGGAGAAAGTGTCCCACTCCACCTAGAAAAGCATAAGAAGAATTCAAGATGACTTTCACTATTATTTATGGTCTGTCCTCTAAACATTCTCAAGGATATCTTTCTCAATTCACTCATATTACCATTGTAATTAACAAGTAGCAAAATATCCTTAGTTCCTCAGTGGTGTCTCAGATTGCATTCTGTGGGTGGGGAAATGTGATACTTGGCTCCAGAAATTGTCACAGGCGCTTGTCAGTGGCTGCCCAATCACACTGGTGTGTGCATCTGTGGAACTGACCATTGTTTCTTCCTTATTGTTGGAGGAGTCAGTTTTCTCAGGTGTGGATTGTGATGTGGAAACCTAACGACTATGGGTAGGATCCAAGTCTACCCCTCTTTTTCCACTGAGCCACCCATGTTAGCTTTCCCCCAACTCCAACCCACCTTCTTTGCCTGCAGGTTTTTGTATCCTCATGAAATGTGGAGGGTTGCATATGGTGGTTGAGATGCAGGTCCTTGCCATGCCTTAGTGAGTGCCTCCTCATTTATTTTTTCCTGCTCTACTCTGATACAATGACTGAACCATGCTTCATGTTCCATCTTTGAGACAGGAATATTAGGATGAGTACTTACAGCAGGCATTCTCAGTTGTGGCACCGTAGAAATGCTTTTCTCCAGACAGCCTTCTGAAGATAACACGTTCTGTTTTTTAAAGATTACTATCCAAGGCTCTTACTCACTTTGCTGCAGCTTTTCTGTTACTACTAGTAGTAATAGTAGTCAGTAGTAGTCAATTACTAGTAGTAGTAACCCACCCACCCTGACTAGAGTGGTAGGCAGACAATTCAAAATACGACACAGCACAAAATCAATGAATATAATTTTTTTAACAAACCACAGCCAGGTGTCAATTTTTAAAATCCATCGTCTTCATAGCCTTGATAGAAGATAAATGTCTTAACTTGACTTTAAAAAACAAAGGGAGTTAGAGATCCTGGGTGCCATAAAAGATGCTGTTCAACTTTATTTTAATATAATTTGTCCCTTTCTTAAAAATGCAATTGTCTTTTTTAAACTCTGCATTGCCTTGAGCACTTTCTGGAACAAGTAACTAACAACCATTTAAAATGAATGCAATCATGGACAGAGTCACTGACAGTCCCAATTATACACCCAAATGCCTGCAGTTCCATGATGTGCTATTTTGAGGCAAACTTTTGCATCTGGCTTTGACATGTGTGTTGCATGTGTCACAGTCTGACGCACAGCTACATAGTGCAATGCGACTCCTTTATTCTGAAATACCACAATATCTATTGTCAGCTTTAGAATTGCTGAATTGGCCACTGTTTCTGATTGTTTCATCAATACATTGATAAGCCTGTATTGCTTAGAATTATTTACAAAACATGCCACTTTCTGGCTCACAGCTGAGTAAGTAAACTGCATCCACTGAAAGATTTAAGAAAAAGAGAGATACAAAACCTCACTGTGCTAGTCTTGATCCATGGGCTGTGCCCAGGGCTGGCCCAACACTTTTTGGCACCTGAGGTAAGCTGTGCCACCAGCACTCCCCAGATCCAAGCCCACGCCCTGGCAGGGTGGGAGGAGACCAGCAGCAATTCTGTGAGTGTGGCCCCTTTCTCCGAGAGTCTTGGTGGAAAGGCGGTGTTCCATGAGGCATTGCTACTGCTCCCACTGGCTTTGGTTTTTGGCTGCATCTTTTGTTTACTTGAAGCCAAGTCTGGATCAGGATCTCCCTGTGGCATATGCTACCTGAGGCAGGTTACTTCATACTGCTAGGGCAGCAAGCTAGCTGCAGGGCTGCAGGGCAGACATGACCACATGACATGCCTTTTTAGCCACCTGAGGCAGCTGCCTCATTCCGCCTCATGGTAAGATCCAGTCCTGGCATTACCTGCTGAAAATCACCCTACTGCTATTTGCCCCTGTAGCTGATTTTTGTGCAGCAATTTATTCAACTAGCAGCTTTGGGGGAGGCTGAATTCCAGCATCAGAATGGTGCGAGTCCTCTTGCACAATAGTCTCAGCACGAATTCACACACATATCCCTCATGTGAGCGTAAAAAGAGGAGGAGCACTAGATTCAAAGATGTGGCTAACATAATATTAGAGATGCTAGAACAGAGGTACCCCAGCTGTGGTCTGCAGACCATCAGTGGTCTGTGAGCTTCATATAGGTGGTCTGCAGCATGTCTGTGAAGAATAGAAAGAGCAGCAGCAAGGGGTGTGTTATGTACTGAAGTTCTCACCCTAGGCCAGCAGGGAGATACTGTATATAGTTATGCAAATGAAGGATCGAAAGTGACGTTCAGTGATTGGATAGTTTTAGAAAGTTGCAACCGTTACCTTGTTCTGGAGCTCTATATAAGCAGGCTGACTGAGCTCTTCAGTTCACTTCTGTTCCAGCTTACAAATAAATTAAGTTAATGCTTTGGAGAAATCGCTGTCGTCTGATATGTTCACCCACAACATAACAGGGTGCAGTGGGTGCTCTGTCATTCTTAGAACCTGGTGCTCCTCTCAGAAGGTGAGCAGGACAGACTGGAAGTGACAGGGGAGGGAGGCACTTGAAATCAGTGGAGAGGCTTAGCAGCAAAGTTAATGGGAGGCTAGAATAAGAAGCTTAATTCATGGATATACATTTCTATGGAATTCAAATTGTAATGCAATAGAATAGAATATATATCATGTCGCATCTTGCAAAGCATGTTGCAATAGCCTACAACAGGCAGGGAAAATATCATTAAGTGCTCCACCAGGACCCTCAGCAAATTTCAAGTTGTCCATACAAGAGAAAGGGTGGGAACAACTATAGTGGGAGACGTTTTGTCCCTTTGTGTACATCTCTTGATTTCTTGCTCTCTGCTTGATGGATCACAATCGAAGAAGTAAACTGGCTCCTTTAGAAAACATTGTATTTGTTATCAAGGTGTCATCTCTGATGCTTGATCGATGGCAACTTATTAGCATACGTTGATATCTTAACTAGTTAATGCTTCAGTCAGCAAATGATGCACATGCATGTGAACCAAACCTTGAAGCTGCAACCACCAAGTGATGGACATGGATGTTTTAAGCCCATAACATTACCCTCTCCACCCATGTGATCTAACATTTAGAAAGGGCAATCGGTTGAGAGCTGCACAGAATAGGAAAGTGCAGCACAATTCCTGTCCAGAGGGCTTGTGATCTGCTAGGGGCCTCAGGAGTTCACACTGCTTGCATTATACCACAGATCCAGTTCTAGGTTCTGAGCAGCTTTCCCCACATAATACTCCACAACAACTCTCATCAGCTTCAGGCCGCATGGTGAAGATTATAGGATTTAAAGCCTGAAATAACTGGAGGACACCAGATGGGCAAAGACTGTATTAGAACATATAACAGATTCAGAAAATGTTCTAACCACGCACCCCATCACACCAGCATAAAGATAATGCATAAAAGGGAATTGTGATGAATTGTGGTTGTTTTGTAAAATGGCCTTCCCACCGCTGAGAAATAAATCCATATTTTTGTATAAATGCATGCTTGTTGCAGCGAATGCAAAACAGAAAGAAGACCCTGGCAGCCTGGATTGTGCTGCCTGTGGGGATCGCAGCAGGATTCTCAGTTCTAGACAGCTATTAAATGTCAAAATGTTGTCTTGATTTTAACAACTCTGAACATCATCCTATGCTGCATTCTTTTGGAATGAATAAATAGAGCATTAAAACCAGACAATTTTCTGTGGTTAGTCTATAACCCATCTGTCCTTTCCCCATTTCAGCTTTGTTGCTAATGTGTATGGCTCTCAGCTGCTGCTGCTGCTGCTGCTGCTGCTGCGGAATACGATGGAAGATTCCGTATAGTTAACAGGCCTTGTCTACTGAGATTTTTCTTGAGGAACTATTTTGAGGTAATTCTGTGAGAGGATGAATGCTCTTCAGGGACCGAGTTCAGGTTAATCAAGGATAAAGCAACAGGCTACATTTCCCCCTCATGTTTGAGGTTTTATTTTCTAAAACCTGTTTGAATTGTCCTCTCTCATTCCCTATCATTAAAATAAAAAAGGAAGAAAGGGTAGGATTCAACTACAGAGTGCCCTACTCAGAGTAGATCAGAGTAGATAGTAGGTCTATTAAATTCAACGGGCCTACTCTGAGTAGGACTAGCATTGGCTATGATCCCAAATTTGCTGCACAAAGCCTTGTTCCAACATTCTCTAAAGGGGTTATGTATGGGGGGTGAGCTTGCTCACTCCATCATCATTCTCACATCTTCACATCAGTTTCTGATTTTTTAAAAGAAGTCCTTCTGAAAATTAATTAGCATTTCAGTGTGATTCTTCTACCATGCACAGTTTTGCAAAGCAGGATGCCCTCATATAATGTGTCTTATGCTATTTTCACTGATATGGGCATTTATATGGGCACTTCAACTTAGTACAGTATACATTACATAACAAGTGAAGAGGATTACAAAATTCAGAGACGTGCAAATTTCAAAGGTTGGCTGTGTTTTATCTTTCTTTTGGGAGAGTTCTGCACAATTAGGCAGGCTCGCCTTTAAATCTGGAATAAATCAGATTTAGCTGGTATACTTGTTGGGTCCTATGGAAATCTGTGGTCATTCATCATGTACTTCCGTCCTGTTGATTTCAACAGGAATGTCACTGCATTTTGCAGAATTGCAAGCTAGTTGGCTTCCTTTTCCCCATTAGTATCTCTGATGCCTCCAGACTGTCCCTATTTTCAGGTGAGACTCAGTCACATCCAAGCAAATTCAGGCTGCACAATTAAAGCAGACGATTATTTAGCCAGCAAGATGACATCACAGCATCACATAGAAGGCCTTCTCAGTAGTGGCACCCTCCCTGTGGAAAGCCCTCCTTTCAGATGTCGAGGTTGTTAAGAACTACATAATTTTTAGAAGACATCTGAAGGCAGCCCTGTATCAGGAAGTTTTAATATTTGATGCTTTATTGTGTTTTAAATATTCTGTAGGCTTCCCAGAATGACTGGGGAAACCCACTCAAATGTGTGGGGTATAGATAATAAAATTATTAGTATTATTATTAGTCAGCCTTATTTAACCACGTAGTAACATTACAGAGAGCGAAGAAATCCTTGCACTGACCACACTATGAAAGGAAGAAAGAAGATTGAACATATCAACTTAGTTGCCTTGGCAACATGACCCCCGCTCCACAGAGTCAGGGTGATGCAAGTACTTCCTTTGCCTTAAGTATGTGACCACATGGTCCGGTCTGGTTGTCTTTGTGATGCTGTGATGTCATAATTCTTTTTCTTCTTGCTGCAAACATTGGATGATGTCCAACACTGGTAATACTCAGAGGAGATTCATTGAAATCAGTGGACTTGAGTAATAAGCCAATTAATTTGAATGAGGCCCATCTGCACTATACAATGGTAACTTGAGATGTGAACGGGATCCGTTCCAGGGCCCCGTTTACATCCCGAAGTGAACGTAACCCGTGTCCACACATCTGCGCATGCGCGGGTCATGCTTCTGCACATACGCATGACATCATTTTGATGGTCTGCGCATGTGCGCACGGCGAAACCCGGAAGTAACACGCTCCATTACTTTTAGGTCACCGCGGAGCACAACCCAAAATGCTTAATCCAAAGCGTATTCATACCGAGGTATGACTGTACATTTAAAACAGTATCATACCACTACAAGTAGTCATGCCCACCCCCCAAATCCTGAGATTCCTCCTCCTAAGGAGGAGACTCCTATTCTCCTCACAATCAGTCCCTCTTCCCAGGGAACTCATGAAATAAGCAACATTTCCCAGAATGCTTTGGGGGGAAGCCATGACTGTTTGGCATGGTACTGCTTTTAATTTACAGTGCAGATTGGCCCAGACTCTACTCTGCATATAATTAGCTGGATATCACCCACCGATTGTTATATTCCTGCATGCCCCCTGTAAAAATCATCCCAAATGAGGGGATTTCTTAGGTGCTTCAAAAATGATTGCAAAAATCAGCCCCCTGTTTTGAATCAGATTTAGTAATTGAATGACTACTGAACTATTGACTGCTTGTGATATTTTATATTTAAAAGTTCCAAAATCAAAACCACTGAGGTGTGCCAATCATTCTAAAATATTCCAGATTTGAATTATAATTTAAAACGATCTCATTCAGAATGTGAATCCAAAGTTTGCTTGACAGTTTCTCATTCACAAAACTTATTAGTGAACCAAAGGTACGTTTTTGGCTAAACTCCTCAAATAATATAACCAGCAGAGTCAAGCGATCAAAGATTCTAGGCTGAATCTTGATCGGATTTAAAGCACA
This sequence comes from Podarcis melisellensis, assembly GCF_964234715.1. NCBI lineage: Eukaryota > Metazoa > Chordata > Lepidosauria > Squamata > Lacertidae > Podarcis > Podarcis melisellensis. The sequence continues at coordinate 51,877,973 of NC_138528.1, forward strand.
CACAATGGGAGCAACCTCCTAAGTTTAGGTACCTTGGGATGTCATCAGATATGCATTCATAGCAGACACAATCCTTTGTCATATTAGCATTTTTTGAAAAGAATTCAATATGGATATGAAGCACAATCAGGAGAGATGTAGCGACTTTTTTGGTAAACAAAGCTTTGCATAAGATCATGCTCTGAAATTACCCAGTACAGATGTCTGCCGTCTGTGCTTACCCTGGGGGTATCTCTGATGACAGTCTGCACTGGCAGGAGGAGAATGCGACAACACTCTGGGCTCAATATGCTGTTTGTTTCCTGCTTCGTTCACCAAGGAGTCAATGTCACTTCCAATCCACTTGGAGAGCACCAGGCCTTGCTGGAAAGCAACACTTAGTCCTTCAGGCAAAGGCAGAGACTTTGACAGTTTTGATGGAGGCCTTACGAGAGCTGAGCCCAACCAAGGAGAGGGAAACAGATCCTGCCTCTTCACAGGGAGGCTGCTACAGGTCCAAAGTGTAGCCAACAAAAGACAAGCAGCGTGTGGTCCAGATAGTTGGTGTTTCCTATCTCTTACCATTCTCATTTCATAGAATCATAGAACTGTAGAGTTGCTATCTCTCTCACTGTAGTTTGTTGCATAATAATGTCAGCAGAATTTTATTTTTATTTTATTTTTTAGTGTAATGAAAAGTGGGGCGCCACCTCTTTTTTGGGGCACAATTTGGCAGCTGCAAAACAGACAAATCAACAGGTGGGACTTTTTTCCTGAAAAAGCTCCACCTATGGATTTTGGTTGTTTCTTGCTATTATGCACTTGTTAAAAGCACATCACCCCTGCACATAAGAAGACATAAAGACTGTTTAAATGGCCTGCTAAAAGCTCAAACAGAGGTAGTAAGTTGTGGACTCAACAGCTTGGCTAAACATTCCTAAAACTTGATCAGTTTGCCAGTTTGACTTCTGAATTTCATAATCAATAACTGCAGAGATTGACCCTGCTCCTCCACCATTCCGATTCTCTGTATTTCTTTCCCTGCATTTCCTCTTGTGCCTGAGAGTAAGTTTGAAAGCAAGGTAAGGAAACTGTCTGCAGACAAACGCCGGCTCCCTCAGCCAGTAAAGTGAGATGAGCACCGTCCGCGACTGGACTTAAGAGTCAGGGGCCCCTTTACCTTTACCTTTTTAAGGATAACTACTGAGCTACTTTGGGGACGCGGGTGGCACTGTGGGTTAAACCACAGAGCCTAGGACTTGCCAATCAGAAGGTTGGCAGTTCGAATCCCCGCAATGGGGTGGGCTCCCGTTGCTTGGTCCCAGCTCCTGCCAGCCTAGCAGTTCGAAAGCACGTCAGAGTGCAAGTAGATAAATAGATACCGCTCTGGCGGGAAGGTAAACAGCGTTTCCGTGTGCTGCTCTGGTTCACCAGAAGCGGCTTAGTCATGCTGGCCACATGACCGATGTCTGCAGACAAACACCGGCTCCCTCAGCCTATAGAGCGAGATGAGCGCGCAACCCCAGAGTTGGTCACGACTGGACCTAATGGTCAGGGGTCCCTTTACCTTTTACTGAGCTACTTAACTATGCCCTTGAGATAGATCCCATGATACCCTGGGAATCTTTCCGAACACACATTATAGGCATAACACCCTTAACAGTATTACAGACTATAGCATCTGCATACAAGGGCAGTGATATTATACTGCAGCCTTTCCCAAGTCGGTGTCTTCCAGATGGCTTGGTCTACAACTCCCATCTGCCCCAGCTCTTGTGGCCAATGGTCAGGGATGGTGGGAGGTGTAGCCTCATACATCAGGAGAGTGGCAGGTTGGGAAGGCTGCCAGAATGTACTGTTGCAGGATTGGGAATTGGACAAGAGAGGTATAAAAGAACTGGTAGGATTGCTAGAGATGACTTGTCTTTAATAGCCCTGGCAAGTGTCTTTCTCCATGTCTTTGGGAAATTTCAGGTAAATGGCCAGGCAATATTCTGCAAAGTGGAAGTCATTTAGAAAAATGGACCTCTCTTTCCACTGCAAACAACAACCCCACTTCTTCTGGAGATGATGTCATCAATTTGTCGGGGGGGCGGGGAAGAATTGCAGTCTGAGAGAGGCACTGGTGTGGTTTTTTGACTCTATAGGCTTGCAGTGTTTTGGGGTGCTGGCTGTTTCTCCAGAAATCTGTTTTCGTAGCAGTAGACTTGTTGGATGTCTGTTGGAGTGCTCCGGCAGTGCACAACCTGGAAATTAATTCAAATGTTACTAAAAGCCATAAGCCTCATCTAGGGATGGGGAAGAAATTAGTTCAGTTTACATTTTAATGCAAACTGACCTAATTCTTACTTCCCAGACCAACAAATGAACTGAAACACAGATAACCTTTGAAATTTGCACCTCCAGATTTTATGATGAGGTTGTCCAGCTGAAAGTATGCGCAAAAATGCAGACATTGGTCAAAACAAGATACAAAGCTACATTATATTAGGCAAAATTGCTTGCAAAAGTCTGCATAAAAGGCAAATTTATTTACAAAAGTGCATATATTGGGAGAATTAATGTGAAATGCATTAATTTTCATTCTGGCTTTGGAATGAAGAATTTATAAATCGATGAGGAAATGGGGCAAACAACTTAAGGCTGGGGAAAATGAGAAACGGACAAATTCACCTATCCCTAGCTTCCCTGATGTACTTGCAAAGGAAACCAGATCTGAGGAAATTCTGTACCCCTTGGGGTAAGTGTAACAGCACCATTTTTAAGTGCTGCAGTATTGAAATAACTTTCCAAATTACCATTGATTTGTGAATATATTTACAATCTGTTTAATTCTGCGCAACCAATAAATCTCAATCACCAGCCTAAAATGGTTCTGAACCCGAGAAAGGGAGGACACTCTGGCATTGAAGGTCTTCTTTGGTTGAGCACTTTTCATGGACCAGCTTAATTTCTGTAGCGTTTTCCTTTCTCAAGTCTTCCTGGTTATTGTTTATTTTCTGTCAGCGATTGACTTTTGCCATCCATCTGGGATAAGAAGCAGATGTACTCTGTCCAACACACACATGAAATGTGACTGATCCTGGGTTGTTTCAGGTCCAAACAGAAAACACTAATGTCCTTCAATGCCACTACAGGAAAATAACGTTCCAGTAACATGGATTTCTCTAGAGACCCAAAGCTTACCGATTACTACATGATATCAGAGTTCCTCTGAGGCGGCACCATGTGACCTCTGACAAAACCAAATCAGGCTGCTGTTGTTATTGCTACTATCAAATAGGAGTGCAACTCATGACCCACCAAGCTAAACACAGATCACCTGCCAGGCCCACTAGAGACTTGAGGAGTGTGCTGGGGCTGTGTACACACTTCAGCCTTCGAAGCTCTGTGGTTTGGGGTTTTCTTAAAACACTTTTGTAGACATTGCTTTGCAAGTGTCCATACCTGCACACTATGCAAATCAGTTGTTAAATCATTGCCATCTGTACACACAAAAGGTGTGTCATCTATGGCTAGCACACACTCCTTACTTTGCTCCCTTTCATTCAATGTCCATTGCACTTCTTTAAAAAAAATCCTGCAAATTTATTGATATACTGGAAGTCCAGTAGCACAGGCTGTACAGGCTGTTGCACCCAGAGGCTTCCTTCCCTTGCACCATGTGGGCAACTTCATGACTACATTTCTCCTTGCAGTGGGAGGGGCAAGGCACTCTGGGTTGTATCCAAGTAGCATCTACTCAGATTAGACCCACTGAAATGAATGGTCCTGAGATAGCCATGTCTGTTAATTCTCAGAGTATGACCTACTTTTGATACAACCCTCTCTGTGTGTCCAAATGCTTCCTTCCCTTGTACCATTCAGGCAACTTTATGATTCCCTATCGCTTTTATTTTGGCACTTCAAGTGTGCTCAGAGGCTGCCTCTTCCAGCACTAGACACAGGTAGTTACTGACAGCTGGTCGCTGAAGAATAGATGCTTTGGAATTATGGTGCTGGAGGAGACTCTTGAGAGTCCCATGGACTGCAAGAAGATCAAACCTATCCATTCTTAAGGAAATCAGCCCTGAGTGCTCACTGGAAGGACAGGACAGATTGTGAAGCTGAGGCTCCAATACTTTGGCCACCTCATGAGAAGAGAAGACTCCCTGGAAAAGACCCTGATGTTGGAAAAGATGGAGGGCACAAGGAGAAGGGGACGGCAGAGGACGAGATGATTGGACAGTGTTCTCGAATCTACCAGCACTGCGGGAGGCAGTGGAAGACAGGAGTGCCTGGCGTGCTCTGGTCCATGGGGTCACGAAGAGTCAGACACGACTAAACACCTAAACAACAACAACATATCTGTTTATTGCAAAGCACTCATGATATGGTATGCTCAGAATCTCCCCGCCCTGGCATCAGGCATCAGGGAACATCACACAGTGTGGTTTATTGAATGAGGAGTGCAAAAAAAGGGATTTCAGACTTCCCATGTATCTGCTCCCTGTTATGCCAATTACTTCTGCTCACGACTCATTGTGGTTTCTTACAGGGCAACTTACAGCTACATTTTGTTAAAAGGCAACACACAAAATAGACCTGCCTCAAATCTGTCATGCTGCCACCACTAGCAGTCAGATAATGGGTTTTCTGGTGTAAACAAGTTTATAGTGATTGAGTCCTTAAGATGATCAAAGCTTTGGGATTTTGATAAACTGGAGAGATTACTTAAATAGCAATACTAAATAATGCTGTGGTAGAAGCCAATACCATTCCAATTATGTTTCTACCCTTATTTTTAAAAGCATAAACACTTAATGGAGGCAGTTTCTGCCTCTCCTTTTAAAGAGTGAAACGTTAGTGAAAACTCTCCCAAAATTCGAAATGTCCAGTACTGTATATTGACAGACATGAGAAAAAATATTTTACAAAAACTGACTTGATTATCTCTGAGGTAATCTGGAAAATCGAGTAGCTTAGATGGCTCTCAGGTTAATCTGTGGTGGTGGGGGGGCGGGAGCTACACAAGTACAACTCAGCAACATCATAAGACCCTCCCCAGAGGAGGCAATCTCAGTTTCCACACAAGGCAAGAGGTGCCTCCGAATGTGTGAGATGGCTTAGAACCGCTCTACTAAAATGCGCTTTCCAAACACCATATACCAACCATGTGGAGATGATAATGTGTGTACAATGACCAAAAAAGGTTTCTGCTAACGACTGCAAATGCACTTTATGAATGGGCATGTACACAACCCAGGACTGGGGGTGGGGGGTGGGGACCATGCTCAGATATCTTGTCAAGCACCTGGAAGACCATAACAGATAGCTGGCAAGCTTGCGATGGTCTAGCCTATGACACGAATGTCGTCTGTTTCTAGGAGTGACTCAGGCTCTTCCTCTCCTCTTTTTCCCATTCAATTGCCATTCTTAAGAATATTTTCCCCCTCCCGCCATAAAGCACATACAGATGTTGTGTGTCTGCCACAATCAGTAGGCTCAGGTGAGTAATGGGGAATGGCAGTCCTTGGCATGTACTTGTTTGCCTTACTGCAATTTCCCCATAATTGCACTTCCTAGCTTTTCAGCATCTGTGAAAGATCAGTTTGTGACACAGCAAAATCGGCCTCACACTTCTCTCTCCCCCTCTGTATTTGGAGGAGAGTGTCCTCCCTTTGGCTTATACAATTTAAATGCGGGTGCAGGAGGCAAGGGGAGAGAAAGCTCATCTTTTATGCATAGGGCTTAAATCTGAATTTTAAAGTCTAGCAAGAACTCAGCCCTTGAAGCTCACATGGGTCTTAGGCAGCTTAATTGCTCCAGTCTAGAGATGAATGAGCACACAAAAGAATGTGCAAAGGGCATAAAGGGGAGGACATCTTTCAAGGTCAAAGTGTGGGCTTCAGTGCAAAGAGATGCAAAAATCATTCATACAGGTAAAATGTCCGTGGGGGATTTCCCTTACAGGTAATGCTTAATCTTCAGTTTCTGGAATCTTTGCTTGAGATGCAACAAGCTATAGGCTCTACAGGAACATTTGATGAAAATCAAGATAACAACAGTGCAGACATAGGCCAAAATCCATTGAATATGAGAAGATGTGAGAGGCACACAAAAACAGTTTCCAGCAAAGCATGTTTCTGCCGAAATCTGGGCTGCAGTTGCCACCTGCTTATGGTTTTTATGGGCTGTTCTTATGTCGGGACCTCTGTCCATAATAATTAGGAAACACATTGTGAACAGAGCTTGTCCATAGTTCCTGTGAAGGCAGAATCGTGTATCTGATCATACTTTAATCAGTGGCTGTCTTGAATTACGAGCTTTTGTTGCCTACAGAACACACCTGCAGACCATCGCTATGCTTTTTTTAAAAAAAGAAGTGATAAAAGTAAGTTACTCTGCAGAGATGGGAATGTCCAGCACTGGTATTCTGAAGACTGAAATAATTTGCAGTACATAAGGGGCTGGATATCAACTGCCAGCTTTCCAATTCTGTATTTTAAATGTAAAATCGAACAATGTTAAGTAATACACAATTTCTTTCTAAAAATATATTGATATCCCCCTTTCCTCCAAGGAATTTATGGAGGACTATATGGTTCTGTTCTCTTACACATACCCCACCCCCATTTTATCCTTACAACAACCCTGTGAGGTAGGTTAGGCTTAAATATACGGACTGGCCAACGATAACCCAATGGGCTTCAAGGCTGAGTGGGGATTTGAACCTAGTTCTGCCCAGGCCTAGTCTAAACACCACACCAGCCTAGCTCTCCGTTACAGTCGTTGTACCTAGTTACTATAACTCATTTGATTAGAGTTGATGGATGAATCTACATGTTTTCCATTCTGCATCACTTTCACATATTTTTACCCAGAATTCCATTCCATTTCTACAATAATATGATTTCCCCCCCAAAAAATCAAAATATCTATTTTAATATGTATGAAAATGTATATTTTCTCTCAAGACACTATTTAAAGGCATATACAGTACTATTAAATTATCTAATGAGAGTGTAGTGTATAAAATTAATCAGCAGTAGTAGTAATCAGGGGTTTTTTTCAGTTGGAACTCACCAGAACTGAGTTCCTGCACCTCTCAGGTGGGCGCCATTGCAATTATAAGAGAACAAGAGAGGCATTCATCTTTTTTCTGGAAAAATAGCACTGGCAGCAATAACATGTAAACTGCTTTTAATCCATTTTTTTAAAATGGCGCTTACATGGAAATCCATAAGCTTTTATTTAAAAAACCTCAGATGCCTTTCTAGAATTAATTTTATGTAACAAAATTTATATACCATTTGATTCTACATGGAACCTCTAAGTGGTTTACAAAAAACAAAAGAAGCATTAAAATTGTCAACAAAGTTTACTTTTGTTATGAAGGATGTGCTTAGTGGGACGTGCAATCTAAGCATGTTTGTTTGTTTATATATTTTCGTCCCACACCTTGCATCAAATAAGTTATTCCAAGTGACTTCCATCCCATAATAGATATAGCAAATAATAAAACATCTATTGAAGGCTTATTTTGTCAGGATTCATCCAACCTGACATCTTCCTGGAAGCAGAGCAAGGGAAACTGGGCCCTCTAGCAGATCTCCACACTGCCAATGATCCTGAGGAACTGTCAGACCATCGTTCCCTGGCTCTGGGGGTCCACATATCAGCTGCCTGGGATCATGGCTATCTCTCAGAGCCTCCCCCCACTCATCTCCCACAGGTCCACAAGAACAGTTGGTGTGTTGGGTTAACTGCACTTGAGATCCTTGGAAGGAAGAGGAAGTGCACGGAAACAGTGGCTCAGGTCAGGGCCTGACTGAGAGCATGAAAAGGGTGTAGCTTCCAAATCCTATGTTAGTTGAGCTGCTTCTCTCAGCATTTGCATCTATAAAAACATTTTAACCCACCTCTCTCCCTACACACACATACAATTGGCTTCTCACAAATATGCTTTAACACTTCTATCGCCAAATTAGCCAACTTCTTGCTGGTCACTTTAATCAGCCAGGAAGAACAGGCAGCAAGCAAACAAGTGGTGATCTTTAACCCTCCAAAGAACCTGTCTACAGACTGCACTAGTTGAAAATTACTTGTATGAATCTGACAAGATGGATCTATGATTTCACCTAAAACTGACTGCAGGTCAATTCAGAATAAGTGTGATCAATTTTGTCTGCAAAGTGTCTACTCATTGCAGGCATTCTAGGTCTCTCCTACAACTCCTTCAGATGTAGAAGGTAAAAGGCCTCTCACTATTTGGAACAGCTCCCCTGGGCAGCATTTCACAGGTGTAATTGTGGTAAGAGTACAACATCTTATCTGCCCCAGAGTAAAACCTTAATGTGTGCTCTAGTCTAGTTGGATCTAGTCATCATCCATGCAATTTCATCACTTTCAGTTCCACAGAAAACTATGGATTTGACTAAGTTCAAATAAGTTGGAAAAGCCTTCTTAGAAGCAATTATTTCACCACTCATTCAATTCTTCTATGCCAGAGGTTGGCCAGGCTTCATAGAGAGTTGTGGGCTGAAGGAAATTTCACTAAAGCCACGAGGAACCCTTCTGGATCCACTAGTTTCTGGATACAGATTTTCCTCATACTATCTCAGCAGAGATTTGGAATGCCAACAAGCCTCCAGCCTATCTGTCCCAAACTCTCCCATCAAGATGTCATATCTTCCTGTCTACTACAAATGCCAAACTTTAAGAATATGAGATAGCCACATTAGTCTGTAAAGCAGCAAAGAGCCTTGTAGGAGAGGCTCATTGGAGATGAACTCCTTAGCTTTTAAGGTGCCATTAAATTCTTCCTTATTCCACATACCCATCAAATATGGTTTGCTATCATGCAGGAGATTCCTTGAAATGGCTTCTTAATGCACCATTTCCAGAAAGTGTCACTGTTGCTTGGTACAAACTTCCCAGTGGCATTCCTATTACATGAATGAAAGAGCGAGGGAGGAGAGGGAGATAATTGTTCCAATTATGCCCTAGATTCCTGCTAAGCTACTTGGTCCGTAGTCCGGTACTAACACGAGACAGTGGTCCACCGCTTTAATCTTATTCCTTCAAACCCCACCAGATTGATTTGCACGGCAACAGACAGAATCCTGAGCCAGCCAAAAGTCACCTGGAAGCAATCTCTCTTAAACCCAGCTCCTTAAAAGCTATAGTCATTCACTTTGATAGTCCCAAATTGCATCTCTTAAGATTTTTTTTTTCCAGAAGACCAGCAAATGGTAAATTGACCCCTGCTAGCCTAACAAAAGGAGACGCGGTGCCTCTCAGGCTATCAAAATGATATTATTCAGTCGCAGAACTTCAGCTTAGAGCAGTCAGCTCCGAAAGGTGATCTGGAGAAGTATAACGAACTTCACACAAAATAAACGTGATGGGTTTTGCTGCGCTTTGCTTTTGCTCTCTTTGATGCTCAAGAAACAGCAATTTTGTTCAAAAAAAAATCCCAGGAAACTGTAATTTTGTTCAAAAAAAGTTCCCAAATTTATGACTGGAGTAAATTAGGCAAATCACAGAAATGCATATTTACTTAATTTGTGTTTTTAACTAAACACAGAAGAGTGCTTATAGATGCAAATATTAGTGTAAGAGGCATTCCCTATGATGCCTTCAGTGCAGCAGAGAAACCCCTACATGGTTCATGGCAGATAGGAAAGGGCAGAAGTAGCTGTGGGGTGGGGTGGGGCTGGAGTCACTACACTAGCTTCCCAGCAGGTTGGTCCCTGCTACTTCTTGGGAAGGACAGGAGAGGAGAGGAACCAGGCAGCAGGGAGGTCAGTGTTGTGGAAATTGTGAGAGGTGACAATTGCAGCTGTTTTGAGCTCTATCCTAAAGATGAGCAGGCAACAATAAGACTGACTGTTGTAGTCTCGGGTATGGTACATGTTTTGATTAGGAGGAGTTGAATTCAAATCTCTGAAGTTTGCTCATGGTGCTGTTAATATGATTAAACTTATTAGAACTGATAGGCTTACTATGGTGTCAGTGGTCAGTATTGTTCAGCACTTGATGAGGCACCAGAACTCCCAAAATTGCTTCTGGATAGTAGGGGCTCAGTCTGCTGTTTGACTACCTGCTTGAGTACCTCTCTTCACTACTATCACCAGTTCCCTCTTTGGTCCTTTCTCTCTGTGGGACTCAACTACTCTTAGTGCTGATGGTTGCTGCTGCTGTTCCTGTTCCTCCTCATTGGTTCTAATGTGTATCATTCCTTTCTACCGTTGTTGAGATTTAGACCATTGAGTCAAAAATGTTAAACTGTCATTCAAAAATGTTGTTTCAGTTAATTGCACACTGAAATGTAGAATGCCTGTATGTATATTTTTGAAGGGTTTAACACTGGAAAATTCCATTGTGGTATACTAAAACTAGAAGAGAGCTTTCTAAGCTTCTAGCTGGGTTAACAATTAACTGTTGATGTTCTCTGTTCTTTCATGTGAGTGTTTAACCTTTGATCATATGAGTAAAGTATTCAGTTGCAGATCTCCATTTTGAAGGGTTTTTGTTCCTAGGCACAGTCAGAGAAGGATGTACTAATGAAGTCTCTTCATGAATGCAGCCTGCAATGCCAGCTAATGGAGTCTGTGTGGAGAGAGAGGCCTTTGAATCTAGGCATGTTTGGAGTCCTATAATATTCCTAAGAAAATGCTGAGCCTATGCTTTGACAAACACATGTCTTATGGAACTATTTGGATGCATCATTGATTGTTTTTGTACCTGCTTTGAAGAAGTTCTGGTTAGTATAACTTTGAATAATAATTTGTCTAGCTTTGAATAATAATTTGAATAAAAAATTGTCTGGACAATTTTTATTCCAAAAGGAGTCAGTTTTTATGCTTCCAATTGCTTTGAGCGGCACAATATTAATATCTGCAATAGTGTCAACTCTAAAGCAAATCTTGTGCATTAAAACCAAGTAAATAGATGGATCACACAGTTTCCAGTACAAATTGCTATCACCTCAGATCTGGTGGGAACCACAAAAACAATGACAGTGAGTTGAGTTGAGTTGAGTTGAGTTGAGTTGAGTTGAGTTGAGCTGAACTGAGAGCTTAAGCTCAGAGATCGAAAACAGTGATGAGAGATGAAATGTACATCTGAAGACTGGTAGTGAAAAGTGATCACAAGCTCTTACTTGTGAAGCATGATGTTTGTGTGTGTGTGTGTGTGTGTGAGAGAGAGAGAGAGAGAGAGAGAGAGAGAGAGAGAGAGAGCGCTTTGATGAAGCTCACTCTTTTGCTCACTTTTAACAAACTTCAGCACCCTGCCTACTCTCCACATTTGTCAATCTCAAGGCTAGCCAACTTCCTTTAGCCAATGAATTTTTAAGGAGAACATTTACCAAGGCATGTTAGTAAATATTCACACCAAAACTCAGGATAACATTATTTCTGACATTTACCCCAACATTTCAAGAACCACCAAATCTCTCCAACAAATAATCCAGCATTCATTTACATTCTACTCTGTGTTTACTTGGAAACTGAAACACTAGTTCATCTTCTTAACGATTTGTGAGCTTCCTGTAATTTTAGAATACTGCTTGTCCCCAAAGAGTGGCACTTATACATTAAATTGGGCAAGATGTGTTGCTGATTCCCTGGCAGGAGGTGGGGGGGGGGTGAGAACATACCTCCCCACTGCTAAAGTATTTTCTAGGAAATAACTTCAATGGAACTTTCTTTTAAGTGTGCCTGTGGAGTATTGCAGCTGAAGTTATTGTACACTACTGTGATGTAAATCACAGACATTTTGACAAGCTCGATCACCCACCAAATGGATCGGGTAATTGTCCTGGGGCTGGATTGTGGAGGAATGGGCACCAGCATTTTTCTGTGTGCACCAGATTTAACAAAATGACCTGATAGAGCTGAAGAAAGCCTATCCAAGGACATAAGAAATAAAGCAGGGAGGGGGCAGATGTACTGGAGTAGCTGTGTTTCAGAGAAAAAACTAGGAGGGCACTGATCCAGGAATTAATGGTTACATCTCTCCCCAGATTTCAAATTTGCTGATTTCTTTGCAGTTCTTATGGCCCTGAGTCATTTCCTGTACAACACAGAATAAAGTAGCACAATGTAATTGTTATACACAAATTGGAGAAGGTCCCAAGCTGCATATTTCTGTTCCATATTTAAACACCGAATGGTTCAGATTCATGATTGGCTAAGGCCAGTTTCTCTTACAGAGACACTTGATTTCTTCAACTGGATTTGAGCAAAGGAAATGTGACTTGTTATTTGTTACACCCCCAAGCCAAACCCCAGTCCCAGTGAATCCCCCCGCTGTCTTTGTTCCCGGTTGTTGTAAATTTCACAAGCTCCATTTTGTCATTATGAATGGTAATTACATCACTGCAGTGCAAAGAGCACAAGTTCTGTGTTGCTGTTATATCTAATTGCTGCAATAAAATTTAGGACTGTTATTGTGTATTTTTCATACGCATAACTTGTCCACAGGCACGTTTTGGTAATTAAATCAATATAAGCTCTAAAATACTAAAGCAGAATTTAATTCAAGAAACATGATCAACATTCTTTATCAAACAATTATTTCATTAGCATGGAGAACCAAAATGATATCCCCTTATCTAAAGTATAGGATAGTACTTGATGGATAGCTGTAAAATAACTGTGAATTTTGGTGTCTTCTACCAAGGCTGGATTGTATTTATGTGAGATAAGTCCTGTGATTAATGATCTGACCAGGAATTGTGGGGGAGTTGGGTTCATTTGTACTACAGCAGTGATCAGCAGATGGTATCCTTTCAAAGGGAAAGGACCATAACTTAGTGGTAAATAATCTGCTTTCCGGACAGAAGGTCTCAGGTTCAACCTCATCCATCTCCAGGTACACCTAGGACAGACTCCTGTCTGAAGATCTGGAGAGAAGCTGCCAGTCATTGTACAAAATACTGAGGTAGAGGGACCAATGGTCAGATTCAGTAAGAGGAAATGTACTACACTGCCGATGAAAACACTACCATCAGAAAAAGCACCCCTCTGATGAGAAATCAAGATAACAAACTTTTTTTTAAATAAAAGAATGGAAATGGTTTATTGAATATTTACAGCTAAACTGTAAACAGATAAGAACATTGGCAGGATTATCATAATAACCTGCAGTTTCATAAGAGTATATATTTAAGTAGATGAATAAATGAACAAATTAAGTTAATTTGGATATGCAGAAGATATTGAAAATAAATTAAAGGAACTGCAGAAAGAGGGGGAAGGAAGTTTTGAAATGTTAAAATGACTGTAAAATTATTGAAATGTATAAACCTGAGCATCGTAAATACAATTTTAAAACAAGAAAAAGAAAAGGCATCCCTCTGTCCTTTGCTGGTTGGATAGCTAGTACCATGGGAGATTTATGGCCATATTTCTTGCAGGTGTGAGATCTTTTCTAGATCCATTACCCCTAGTTTTTCTGAATGCTGATCACACAGAACTATCAAATGCCTCTCCATGAAGCATGAGGCCTCTGCACTGTGCTGTAAATTGGGTTCTATCTACCAGCAGGTCCTCGGCCTCTGGTAAGTAATGTGAGGTAGAGATGCTGTGGGTGGGGGCCAGACTTTCAGAATAAACCACTGCAGTATAATCAGTGGCATTTGGATCCTAAATAACAATATTTTTGCCTTGTGCGACTGGCCCTGGGCTAGTGGTCATAGTGGCCAATCATAGTGGAAGGGGTTCACCCATCTTCAAAAGCGACAGGCCTCAGGAGAGAGTCTGGCACTCACTTGGCTACGTGTGAAGCAACAGAGGAGACTGAGCCCCAAGTGAGTACAGTGGTACCTCGGATTACAGACGCGTCAGGTTACAGACACTTTAGGTTACAGACTCTGCTAACCCAGAAATAGTACCTTGTGTTAAGAACTTTGCTTCAGGATGTGAACAGAAATTGTGCGGCAGCAGCGGGAGGCCCCATTAGCTGAAGTGGTGTCTCAGGTTAAGAACAGTTTCAGGTTAAGAACGGACCTCCGAAATGAATTAAGTTCTTCACCCGAGGTACCACTGTATCTGTGAGGTGTCTGTGTGTTTCTTCTATCGGCAAATCTGAGTGGCTTGCAACATTGTATCTTTTAACATTTCCTTAAAAAGCAAATTGTATTGATTTCCTCTGTCTAGCTTGGGAGTGATTACTTAGTTAATCTACAATGTGCACTGCTCCAGAATCTTTAAAAAAGTAAACAAACAATGATAAAGGCTGCTATACACACTGCCCTCCTTTTATACCAGATGGAATAAGTTCCAAGTATTGAAATCTGTATGTGCATTATTTCTTAGAAGCGGCTTGGTATCAGATAAATGAACAAAGAATTGCTATAAACTCAACAAATCAGTGACATCTGGTGCATTCCCAAAAGCTCCAGAAAGCTATTCCTCCATTTGACTTAAAAAAAACAAAACTACTTGTTTATTACTTTAATATATGTCAGTTCAAACCTCCACTCTTCCCCTAAGCTCCACACTCAGTTTGCCTTCCCAAATAGCTTTGTCTACTCAGGCTCTGCCTGTCCCACACTGTAGCTCCTTTGGTATCTGTGAGGAAGATTTGTAAATAAGCATAAATTAAAACATGTAGCAAGGAATGCGTATCACTCTGTTATTTGCATGTTTGATTCATGCTCAGAGAGTTGCCAAAAGTATCAGTGCGGAAAAAATGCTTAATTGGGTATGAATGAAATCTCAGAAAAAAGGAAATGCACCAATCCACAGTTTGCTTACATACCTTTAATCAGCATTTGATCACTGCTCTAGATCAGGGAATAGCGTACAACCCCTAATAATGGACCAAGAGAGCTGAGGAAAGTCTCTGCAAGGGTTAACAACCAGCTACCTTCAGCATCCCATGGATAAGTCAGTTCTTCAGTCTATTGCCTATAAGTGTCCCTCTAATGTAGATCATGCTTGCCCTCAAAGCTGATCATGGCTATTGTTGTTTTCAGAAGTTACCCTCAGTCAGTGCATAGGGACTTCCTCCCCACTGTCTTAAACCCAACTGATTCCCAGCATTCGTATGATGAGAGTGAAACATGTGGTCTGTACTAGCAGTCACTTCTCAGGAAAGAGATATTGGGATTATGGTGGGTAGCTCAATGAAAATGTTGGCTCAGAGTGGGGCAGCTGTGGGGAAAAGGTGAATTTCATGTTAGAGATCATGAGAAAAGGGACAAAAAATAAAACTGTCAATATCATAATGCTGCTGTTAGAATCTATGATGGGCCTACACTTGGAATACTGTGCACAGTTCTGATCTCAACAAGGATACTGTGTCACATATATATATAAATAAATTATATATAAATAATTTTTTATTAAATTTTATGTTTTACAATTTAGAATACTCATTTAAACATCCTTCAAATATCAATGACTTCCCTTCTTCTCTTTCCAATCTTCTCTAAACGTTTGTTCTTCTTGTTCTCTTATTCCATATGTTAAGTCTGCAACTTGTGCATATTCCATCAGCTTAAGTTGCCATTCTTCTTTAGTTGGGATCTTGCTTGTTTTCCAGATACTGCTTCCAGTTTTGGGTACCGCAGCTTAAGAAGAATATTGACTTGACAAGCTGGAATGTGTGCAGAGGAGGGCAACCAAGATGATCAAGGGTCTGGAAAACAAGCCCTATGAGGAATGATTGAGAGAATTGCATATGTTTAGCTTGGATAAGAGGGGATATGATAGTGATCTTCAATTATCTAAAGGGTTATCACATGGAAGATGGAGCAAGCTTGTTTTCTCCCACTCCGAAGGGTAGGGCCTGAACCAAAGACTTCAAGTTACAAGAAAGGAGATTCCGACTAAACAGCAAGAACAGCAAGAGCTGTTCAACAGTGGAACAGACTCACAGGAGAAGTGGTGGCTTCTCCTTCCTTGGGGTTTTAAGCAGAGGTTGGGTGGCCATCTATCATGGATGATCTAGTTAAGATTCCTGCATTGCAAAGGCTTGGATTAGATGACCCTTGGGTCTCTTCCATGATTCTGCGATTGCATAATGGTACAGAAAAGGGCAACCAAAATAATCAAGGGCTGGAGCAATTCCCCTATTGTGATGGGATGATGAGCTGCTTGTGCGTAAAATGCAAGTCCCTCAGAGTTTGATCAGGTTTTCAAACCTCTGCCTGTGACGGAGCCCCTCCGGCATGGCTGCGTCAATCGCTAGTAGTATCCGAAAGTGGTTGCTTTCGGAATCGTTTCCAACATAAAAGCTCTTTAACGGAAACACGTCTTCTGGACTCTCGGCGTGACAGTTTCCGGCGAGGAGTGGGTGTCCCTATAGGAGGTCCTGAGACCTCCCCACTGTTTTCGCTGGAAGCGTCTCTGAGCCATCCCTCCGACTCACTTTCCCTTGGAGTTCTTGCTCGCCCTCTACTGGTTCCCTCTTCCGCTGCTACTTCTCTCTCAACCTCAATGAGCCTTTGCACCTCCGGTTCTTCCGATGGCAGTTCCCTGACATCCACCTCCCCTCCAGGGCCCCCTTCACCCTCTCCCGTCTCCTCCCCTACGGGCGGTGAGGAGGTAAAACCCCTGAAAGAACCTCCCTCATCTTCCGAAGTCTCGAACACTTCCCTCCACTTGTTGCTGTCCCTGGTCTCTCGGTACTCTTCGTCATCGGAGTCCACTCCCTCTTCCAACTCCGACTCCGCGAACCCTTCCAGTTCCTCTTCCTCGTCGGTGGTGCCGAAATACTCCCTCCTAAACCTTGCTACCGGCTGAGGTTTCCTCGGGAATCTTTGGTGGAACGTTTCTATTAAAACCTCGTCATTGACTTCCTCTGCAGTCACCCAGGTGTTTTCTGACTCCGGTTCCCCTTCCCACGCCACCAAATACTCCACCTGATTTCCCTTCCACCTGGAATCGAGGATTTCCGCTACATGGTTGCGGCGTTCCCTCTCTTCCAAGGCTGGTCCCCTGACGTGCTCCCCTTCACATCCCCCCCTGTATGGTGACAGTAACGACCTGTGGAACACTGGGTGCAATTTCATGTGGTTGGGTAACCGGAGTTTGAAAGCCACCGGGTTGACCTGCTGAATGACCTCAAAGGGTCCCAATCTTCTGGGCCTCAATTTCTTACAACCCCCTTTGAACGGCAACCCTTGGGTTGACAGCCACACTTGATCCCCCACCCTTATGGTTTCACCTTCCCTTCTGTTCTTGTCTGCCTGCTTCTTATATTGTGCCTTGGCCCTTTCTAAGTTGAGCTGGAGCTGATGATGGATCGCTTCCATCTCTTCTACAAAATGTTCAGCCGCTGGGACGCTCCATCTCTCCCCTCCTTCCCCTGGAAATGCCCTGGGGTGACACCCGTAATTAGCCAAAAAGGGGCTCATCCCTGTGGACACATTCTCCGCATTATTGTAGGCAAATTCTGCCAGCGCCAACTTTTCGACCCAATCGTTCTCTCTGTCATTGACATAACACCTCAGATATTGTTGAAGAATGCCATTTGCTCTTTCCGCCTGCCCGTTGGTTTCAGGGTGCTGGGCAGTTGAAAAATTGACTTCCACGTGCAGCAAGCTCATGAGCTTCCTCCAGAACCTGGAAGTAAATTGTTTGCCGCGGTCTGAGATCACCCTCAAGGGAGCCCCGTGCAACCTAAAGATGTGTTCTACAAACAACTTCGCTGTTTCTTCCGCTGTGACTGCATGTGAGCATGCTACAAAGTGGCACATCTTAGTTAACAGGTCTACTACTACCATGATGGCTGTTTTCCCCTTGGACTTCGGCAGATCCGTCATAAAATCTATTGATACCGCTTCCCAAGGCCGTTCTGGTGTGGGTAATGGTTCTAATAACCCTGCCGGCGCCCTTCTTTCCCCTTTGGCTCGCTGACATTGGTCACACCCTCTTACATACTCCCTTACATCTTCCCTCACCTTGGGCCACCAAAATTCCCTGGTAACCAACCACATGGTCTTGTGTTGCCCAAAATGTCCCGCCGTGGGGCTATCGTGCAACTGCTTGAGTACTCTCCCCCTCAATTCACCTTCGGGTATATACAGTGCCCCTTTGTAATACAATGCCCCATTTCTTTCCTCAAAACCTCCGGGGCTCTCGCCCTCCCCCCTGAGACCTCTGAGCTTATCCTGGGCATATTCATCATTTTCCGTTTCCTCTACCAGTTCTCGTTGCCCCACCAGCGCCGCCCCACCAGCGCCGCCCCACACACCCAGCGATCGCCCCCTCCCCCTCCCAATACTCTGGTTTGCGTGAGAGCGCGTCCGCCCTGACGTTTTCTGGGCCTGGCACATAACAAATTTCAAAGTGGAATTTGGAGAATTCCTGTGCCCATCTCACTTGTCGTTGGTTGAGCACTCGAGCTGTTCTCCAATACTCTAAATTCTTGTGGTCGGTGCACACTTGCACCTTGTGTTGTGCCCCAATTAATAAATGTCTCCACCTCCGGAACGCTTCGTGAATGGCAAGTAGTTCCCTGTCATACACCGTGTAGTTCCTCTCGGATTTATTCAGCTTCCGCGAGAAGAAGGCACACGGTCTCCACTCCGACGTACTCCTCCCCGGTTGAAGAAGTACCGCCCCTACCGCCCGGTCGGACGCATCGGTTTCCACTCTCATGGGTTTTCGTAAATCCACATGCAGAAGTTGTTCTTCCGAGGCGAAAGCCCTTTTCAGTTCTTCAAATGCTCGCTCCGCCTCTGCCGTCCAAACAAATTTCTTCTTGCTGCTGAGGCAGTCGGTGATGGGCGCCGTCAAGTGGGCAAAGTTCTTGATGAACTTCCGATAAAAGTTCCCAAACCCCAAGAATCTTTGCACATCCTTCTTGGTCTTCGGTGTCTTCCATTCCAGTACCGCTTGGACCTTGCCTGGATCCATGGCCAATCCCTTGTCTGACAAGCGGTACCCCAGGAATTCCACCTCCTTGGTATGAAACTGGCACTTCTCCAGTTTCACCCACAGCTGGTTGGCTTGCAGCCTGCCCAACACTTCTCGAACGTCCCTCACATGCTGCTTCTCATCTTCCGAATACACCAACACGTCGTCTAAAAAGGCCACACAATTCTTGTAGAGCAAAGGTCCCAGAACGTGGTTAATAAAAGCTTGAAAGCACGCGGAGCCTCCTTGTAGACCGAAGGGCATAACGAGGTATTCAAAGGCTCCCAAAGGGGTGAACATGGTGGTCTTCCATTCATCCCCCTTCCTTATGCGTATCAGATTGTACGCCCCCCGCAGGTCCAGCTTTGTAAAAATCTTTCCCTTCCTTACCCTGGTCAAAATGTCATCAATTCGGGGCATAGGGAAAGCCAGGGGTTCCGACACTGCATTCAGGGCCCTAAAGTCACACACAAGTCTCGGCTTATCTGTTTTTTTTTTGTCCACAAAAAACACTGGGCTGCCCCCCACCGCTCGGGACTCTCTGATGAAACCTCGCTTCAGGTTTTTGTCAATGAACTCCCTCAGCTCCTGCATCTCCCTGTCTGACATGGCGTACAGCTTGCCCACTGGGAGTTGGGCCCCAGGGAGTAGGTTGATTTGACAGTCAAAGGGTCTATGCGGTGGCAGTTTGTCTGCTTCCCTTTCGCTGAATACGTTGCTCAGATCTGCGTATTGCGGAGGCACCTTCCCTTTGTCCATTACTTCCATCCCGGCTAGGGTGACTCTGGCCCCTCCCGGAACCTTCCCCTGCTTGCAGTGTTCTAGGCAATGCGCTGACCCAAAGGAGACCACCCTCTGATGCCAGCCCACTAGCGGATCGTGTAGCGCCAGCCAGCTCATCCCCAAAATGATGGGAGCTCCTCCCAAGGTGGCCACATTAAACGCTATCCGTTCGGTGTGCCTTGCCACCCTCATTATCATCGGGACAGTCTGTTGGCTAACTTCTCCCCCCAACAGCTCTCTGCCGTCAATTGTAGTCACCTGCAAGGGGTTACTTAAAGGGATGGTCTGTATCTGGTGCTCAGCTGCAAACTCCTTACTCATGAAATTACAGGAGCTGCCTGAATCCAAAAGCGCCTTGATCTTTAGTGGGTGTCCGTTTGGCAGTTCTAGTAACACCTCTATCACTAAAGCAGGTCTGGGAGGTTCCGGCGTGGGCACTTTCACTGCTCTTTGGCCTGGCTGTTGTGCCCCGACGGTGGCAGCCAGGCGTTGGCTTTTACTTGCTCCTTGCTTTCCTCTTCCTTTTCCCCAACTGCTCCTGCCATCCCTTGCCATTCCTTTCTTTGTGGGCAGACTCTGGCAAAGTGCCCTGGCTGTTGGCAGAGATAACATCTCTTGGCGCTCTTTCCCTCCTTCTTCCGCCCTTCACTGGGATTTGAAACTGCGCGCGCCCGCGCTGTTCCAACTTCCATCGGCTCTGCCGGCGGGAAAGGTGGCTCTGGAATGTCTGGAATGCGGAGCTCCCTCCAACGGTCTCCTTTCCCTTCCCGCTTTTCCAAAGCCCTCGCCTCCTGGCGCGCTCCTATGGACAGCGCAGATTTGGTCAGCTGATCCATAGACTCCGCCCTGGGCCCCCGGGAAAGTTCATCTTTGACGGCCGAAGAAAGCCCCTCTTCGAAAAGCATCTGGATGGGTTCCGCCGATAGGTCCCACCCCAATTTATGAATCAGCATAGTAAACTCAGTCCAGTACTCACGGACAGATCGGCTTCCCTGCTGGCAAGCCATTAACTGCCTTCGCACCACCCCCTGCTCAATGTCGCTGGAAAACATCAGGTCCATGGCACGAAAAAACTTCCTCGTGTCCTTTAGGATCTCATTATTCGCTGCCATCAGGGGTCTAACCCAGTCCTTCGCCCCCGATTCGAGATGGCCAATTACAAAAGCCACTCGCGATTCCTCGTCGGGGAAGTCATCAAACTGCAGGTTGAGAGCGTATTGCATCTCTGTTCTAAAGGCATGATAGTTCCTGGGATCCCCCCCGAATTTCTGCACCAATCCTGGCACCTTTCTGGCAAGCGGGGTGGTTTTCTCCTTTCCCTTTTCTGCATCCTGAGCCCTCCTCTCCTCAAGCCTCGCCGTTTGCAGCGCCAGCTGGATCTCCAACGCCCTGTACCTTTCTTCCAGGCTTGGACCCCCTCCAGCTGCTCCTGCTCCTCCGGTTCCGGCTGGGTTGCTCATGATGCCTCTCCCTGCACAAGCTGGCTTTCGGAGACTTTCGGATTGCTGTGATGGGATGATGAGCTGCTTGTGCGTAAAATGCAAGTCCCTCAGAGTTTGATCAGGTTTTCAAACCTCTGCCTGTGACGGAGCCCCTCCGGCATGGCTGCGTCAATCGCTAGTAGTATCCGAAAGTGGTTGCTTTCGGAATCGTTTCCAACATAAAAGCTCTTTAACGGAAACACGTCTTCTGGACTCTCGGCGTGACAGTTTCCGGCGAGGAGTGGGTGTCCCTATAGGAGGTCCTGAGACCTCCCCACTGTTTTCGCTGGAAGCGTCTCTGAGCCATCCCTCCGACTCACTTTCCCTTGGAGTTCTTGCTCGCCCTCTACTGGTTCCCTCTTCCGCTGCTACTTCTCTCTCAACCTCAATGAGCCTTTGCACCTCCGGTTCTTCCGATGGCAGTTCCCTGACACCTATGATGAAAAATTACATTTGGGACTTTTTAGTTTAGGGGGGAATGGCAAGTAATGGGGTGGGGGAGACATCATAGAGGTGTATAAAATTAAGCATGGCACAGAATGGCTAGAGCAAAGTTCTCCCTTGTCCCTCATAATACTGGAAATGTGGCCGTCCAATGAAACTGAATATTGGAAGATTCAGGACAGATAAAAGGAAGTCCTTATTTACACAGCACATAGCTGAACTATGGGAATTTGCTAATGCAGGATGTAATGATGGGCACCAACTTGGATGGCTTTAAAAGGAGAGATTGGACAAATTCATTAGGGATAAGGCTATGAATAGTACTCGGAATCCCAAAACATCATTTTTTGGGCCCAGTGCAACCCAGTACACAGACCACCTCCCACATACACACTGTGATTCCTATTGAATACACATAGTTTCATGAGTCATGAAAGAAAAGTTTCTATTTTAATTCTGTACATCTTCTACATTTCTGAACTTAGACCATTGCCTACACAGGGGCTTTGTACCATACTCCAAAACACCTCCCTTTTCGCTATTTTTGCTTAACATAACATCCAGCCAGAATAAGAGGTTCACAAAGCTTGTTGGCAATTCTGTAACTTGTTTTGGTCCTAATTAAGGTATTATTCTGTTGATGTTTTATTCTAGTGTTCCAATGCAGCTGCAAACATTTTGTAAATAAATCGATTCACTTTGAAGCTTTCTTTTCTCTCTCTCCTTTTTCATTGCAAAATCATAAATTATTTCCCATAAGTAAATTTCTCATGCACAGTCACACTGGATGGACAAAGGTGGCTTAGCTGTTCTTAATCCTATAGACTAAAGTTTTTGATGAGTGCTAATTTGCCAAAACTGCTTTCAGCTTCTAGTCACCAGTAGTATGCAATAATAATAATAATAATAAAATCCATGGGGCCATGCATACTTTCACTGAAAATTAGTTGCAGTTGGTAGGCTTTAAGTTGTTGTTTTTGTTGTTGCTTGTGTAAATCTCATTTTGTAAGGTCAGTGGGGATAGTTCACATTCATTTCCAAAGGAGACTTAAAGGGGTTTTGTTTTACTGATCTGATACTTTCACAAGGAAACTTCTGTATGAATTAGATATGTAGGAGTCTTGCCCAGTTTCTCGGGCTCTAGTATCATATTTTCATACTGAGCAGGATGTAAAATAAATGTGATTGGTTGCTTTGATCTACAATTCCACCTCATTTTTCCTCTCATAGTAAAGGGGTGGCAGCCAGGTGCCCTCCCCTCCCCCTCCCCAATCTGCAGACCCAACTAATGCATATCCTCATACACACCAAGCTTGCAGGCAACTGGTTGGCCACTATGGCTAACAGGATGCTGGTCCAGTACATCTTATAAATGGGAAGCCCACATGGATAGGCCCTTCTTTTGAGAGGTCATGACTCACACTCAGTGTGTGAACAGGGTGGGGCCCAGGGATGCGTGACATCAAGGGTGCAGCCAGGAGGTGCAGTTCTGCACTTATGTATGAAGGGCACCTTGTGAAAAGAGCTTGCATTACTCCCACAAGGGAGGGAAAACTGAAGCTGGAATGAAGTGCCACCTAAGGAATCCATGGCAGATTGAGGCTGGGAACCAGACCTCTGGACTCTGTTGCATTACCTCCCCTTCCATCCTTTCTTTTAACCCTCACCAAAGTAAAGAATGAATTAAGGCAAATCCATGCGAGAGAATTCGATTGGACCCTGTGCTGCTTACTTCTGAGTAAGCATGCGTAGGATGCTGCTGCCAGACTCACATGGATGCATGTTTTCCAATGGCAACAGGGCAAATGTAAGTCAGATGTAGGCCCCCAGCCTTTTCAAGGTGACACAAACGAGTTAATTTTCATTGTATCCTGGGGCTAATTGGAAACAGCCCGCATCCCTTGTAAAACATTAAGTCGGAGGGCAAGTGATAATTGTTCACCTGCTGCATGGAGCTGTAAGAGCCTGCACTAACTAGCAGAAGAGAGGAGGGGGTGTCATATCCCTGATCCTATCGCAGCTGGACTTTCTGTGCCTGCCGCTGCAGTGCTTTGACTTTCTCAGAACATTACACTGCCCAGCATCAACGACAATTCATCAAGGGGAAGTGATTGAACTTCACTTGGATTCTAGAACTATGCTTCCCTCCCTAGGAAGAAGAAGCAGGAAAGAGCGATGAAGGACGCTTTGTGTTTCTTATAATCTTAAGTCTTTGTGGGATGTATAGAGAGCACCCATGTTAAAAATAAGTAAATGCCTCCTAAGGTGGGCCAGGTCTCCTGCTTTACAGAGGACATTCCTCTATTTGAATGGCTGTTGGTGGCCCAGTCCTTTATTTGAAGGTGTCCTGATAACAAAATGAATTTCAATAGGGACAAATGTAAGGTTCTGCACTTGGACAGGAAGAACCAGAGGCACAGATATAAGATGGGGGACACCTGGCTTACTAGCAGTACATGTGAAAAGGCTCTAGGGGTCTTGGTGGACCACAAGCTTAACATGAGTCAACAGTGTCATGCAGCAGCAAAAAAAAAAGCTAATTCTATTCTAGGCTGCATCAAGAGAAGTACAGTGTCCAGATCAAGGGAAGTAATAGTATCACTCTAGTCAGTCAGTCACTCTTAGTCAGACCATACTTGGAATACTGTGTCCAGTTCTGGGCACCACAATTGAAGAATGATGTTGACAAGCTGGAATGTGTGCAGAGGAGGGCAACCAAGATGATCAAGGGTCTGAAAACAAAGCCTTATGAGGAGCGCTTGAAGGAGCTGGGTATGTTGAGACTTTTCCTGCTGTCTCTACATTCCTTGATATCTCTGGAGGGTGGGGGCAACCCTAAGAGGTTGTGATTCCTGCCATAAGGTAGGATGAAACATCAACTGCAGCAATAAAATTGATAGCACATTTGCAAAGCTAAGCAGGGTCTGACATGGTTTCAAATTGGATGGGGGACCACGTGTTGAGTTTCCTGCATTGTAGAGGGTTGGACTAGATAACCCTTGGTGTCCCTTCCAACTCTACAATTCTATGATTCAGAGTAAGCTTCTTCCCTCTGATGAGACAAAACAGAACTACTGATTTCCTGTAGCATTAAAAAAATGGCAGCTGCTATCAGGGCGGCCACATTAGTGTGGCTGAGCTGGTGAGGGATCACAAACGGAGCCTGACAGAGCAACTGAAGCAAAGCAGCCCTTGACACTGGAGAACTCATTGGGGAGATTCTGGTGCAATCAGGGAAGTTCATCCATTGCGGGCGGCACACTGTTAAATAGTCACATTCCATCCCTGAGGCAAGCACATTCTGTCCACATCTTCCCCTCCTCCAAATTCTTCATTAAACCTTCGTTGTTTCCAATCTACCTGATGCTGTAATCCTTAGCTATTGCTGGTATTCACTGGTATTCTGCCAAGGCCAAAAACATTGCCAGCATTCAACAAGATGTCTGCCAGGGAGCTGCAGCTCATCTGAAGGGAAATCATATATAAAAAATAAATCTAGTGGGTTGTTTCTATAATTACAGCAGAGCACGGGTAGGGGGTAGACTTTTTTCTTTTCTTTTGTAATTACAGCAGAATGTCACTCAGCTGCAAATCCATGCAGGGCTACAAAGGGAGAATTGTTACCTCTGCCTCTCACCCCCTGTTTTATACAACATACGTATTAACAGCAGAAATCCCTTTGCTTAAAATACAATGAAGTAACTTCAAAGGAGGGGGGGGGTTCCAGCTACCCCATGAGTCTGTCCCTGAGAATCATGTTCAGCCAAGGGATGGAAGAGGATTTTGTTCGATACACATTTTTAAAAATCTACTTCACACCTACTGGGCGAATGCATGGATTGGAACGTAATTATATTTCAGATTCTGCACTTTTCCAAAATTCACACTTGATGGGTATGTGGCTACAGGAAAGAGGCTGTGAGAAAAATCATGGGAGAGGTGTTTCTAGGACTAAGATAAAGCTGTGAAGCTCCCTTGTTAGTTCTGCTACTGGATGCTGCATGCTGCTTAAGTAGTCTTGCCCTATTTATAGTATTGAAATGTGTGGGGGTGTTGTTGTTTTTGCATGTTATATTTTCTATTATTTTGCCGTGTTTGCATGAAATTGTTTTTGTAGTGTTTCTTTGTTGTAAGCCAATTTGAGTGTGATTTTTTGGGTGGAAAAGCAGCATACAAATAAAATGAATGAATGAAATAAAAACAGAAGGTAGTACCTGTTTGTTGTACTGAGAAGACTGCTAAAGTTTTTTGAGAAGAATTAAAAAGGAGAAACCAACTGCAACAATTGCTCTTAAAATCTGATGCTATTTTGCAACTTAACTGGATTTTTGCTTAATCATTGGACCTTACTTAAACCCACTGCCACTGTACAGACACAGCACTTCAGATTTCAGTTTTGCATGTGCTCATTCATGAATCAATCCTGTTTTCATATCAATCTGAGATTTATAAAAAAAAAACTGTACAAAAATCCATATTTAAATACATATGTGTTTTTAATCAATATATGTACTTTTTCACCTATTATGGTACTTTTTATTAGGAAAGAACTGCATCGTAACATTTGGGAAAGTGCAGAATCTGAAATATAATTATGTTCCAATCCATGCATTCGTCCAGTAGGTGTGAAGTAGATTTTTAAAAATGTGTATCAAACAAAATCCTCTTCCATCCCTTGTCTGAATGTGATTCTCAGGGACAGACTCATATGTTTTCCTGCTGCCTTTCATCACAATACCACCTTGGGTGTGTTGGCTGTGCTGGAGGAGGACAGTGCAAAGGTCAAGATGGGCAGATAGGGTGGCCTTACGGCTCAGGATGACCCCCGTTGGCTGAACGGATGAAGCAGCTGGAGATGCTTTTTTGTAACCTTTGTGCCCTGCAGCAAACTGGTCTATGGGCACAAAGCTCTCTATTTCTGTCAGGAAGAGTGACCCTTACTCACTTGCCTTTTTGCTCTCATTTGTTGCAGTTCCTTTCTTTTATCAGATTAACTATAATGAGCGGAATCAAAATCACATGGAGAGGGAAGGAAACACTCCAAACTCTGGACACTGACTTTCAGTAAAGATGAGAGACGTTTATGAAACAAAACAGAACTATTTATTTCTTCATTTTTGCAGAGTTGGGCAAAGCACACACATGCGCAAGGGTCTGACTGGAGGCTAGGGAGGACATGTGGCTGCCAGCAACCCATCTCTCTTTCCACATGTCTCCCTGGTAGCATCTAGTAAAATATCATGAGTCCATCATCATCAGCTCTGCAAAGCTGCAGCCAATGAATTGGACTGTGGGTGAGAATTCTGAATGGGATAATGTCACATCACACATTTTGTTTCCTAGATACTGCTTGGGAGGTGCGCAGGGAGACTATAGGTCAGCAGGAGCATTACATGCTCCTATAAGCCTGTGGTGCATATGCGCCACAGGCGTCCTTCGTTTTCATTTCTGTTTGCTCGGTATTCCTATCTGCATTACAAACAAATTTCTCACACTTGGTGGGTATGTGTGGGCATGTGGTTCTGTGGGTGCAGCCGTGGATGAGTGGGGGGTTACACACAGATCCCAATTCTAGAGTGTAGCTGGATGTATCAGTGTGCATGTGTTCACCCATATGCCCGTTCCATCTGTTTCTGGATTAATATGCCATTATTAAATATCCAAATTTAAATACTTGTTTTGGGATATAGTTTCCCTTAAAAACTGCATTTTAACTCAAACGTTTTTTATTTTGTTTTCTATATTGATTTAACCATGAACTGTGTACAACATTCAAAGAAATGTGGAATACCATGGAGAGCTGCATTCCTATCCATCAGTTTGTCTGAGTAGTACAGATTCAAGACAGTTGACTGCCAAGCCTGTGCTTGCCCTGCCCACCCTAGTCCTGGCAAGTGACAATACCAGAAGGGCAGCTCAGTGGCAGCAGCAGCACCTCATGCACTGCAACAGACTTAGGGAGTAAAGACAATGACCTCTCTCTCTCTCCCCCTGTCTTCCCAGGGAGTGCTGGGCAGGATTTGACTAAACTATTGTTGCATGGAATGAAGTCTGCTCACACAACAGGACTCCCCCCTTCCTAAATCAGCTTTGGTGAGTTGAAGGAAAGCCCAGAAAAGGTTTGTGGGGGCCATGGGGAGTCACATGGGGAGACCTCATTCAATACACACATACCCCACTAAAGTGAATTCCACAAATTGTCTCTCTGTGTGTGCATCGGAGTGTGGTGCATGCACTGTGTGTTGTAAATGTCAGTTTTGTAATTACGTGAAATTTTGTTCTTAAAGAAATCAATACAGTGCTCCCCATGGACTACTAACCTGTCAGAACCAGTCAAGAGGACTGAAGAATAAGTGAGAACTAAAGGACAAACCAGGACTACAGGACAACTAAGGATACAGAAACACACCAGAGCTCAGGAAGCCTTTGTTGCTCAAGACCCCTTGTACTACTTTCTGTCCAGCAGCTAGCCTTGGCAGATGGGGCAGTCCAAAGCCTGAGGGTACTTCATGGAGAAGTTGCTACCTGCGGTTTCAGTGGATCACCGCATGGGGCAACTGTGGACAGATACTGGCAGCTCCTGTGACCAAGTAGCTGGAGTGAATGAGAGCCCATCATGTGAGTTACTTCGGGGTAGAGAGGAAGCAACATAATTGTGGGATAATCCTTATTGGTGTGGGAAACCCATCAAGATCAGGAAGAATAATTAACCACAGCTCATCAGCTTCAACCATGGTGATATGTTGCTCTGTTTATATACATCGTGCCTGTAGAATCAGGTCTAGTGGCCAGGCTGGCTGGGTCCTGATATTTTTTTCTCCATCCCATTGCTTATGGTAGTAAACACATGTGCAAATGCCTTTGCATTTAAGACATATTTGCAGATCTTCATGCGCAGCCCATAAAATGTGGCATGGTGCAGGGTGGGGAGATAAGCTTTCTGCAGTATTCTCAGAAACTTCTGTCTAATGTCTGGTTGCAGATATACTTGGCAATGTGAGTGTAATGGGGAGGTGTATCAGAAAGGCCCTTACTCTCCTTTCCAACTATGGACACCCTGTCATATTAATTGCATCCATACCCTACGAGGCTGATCTCAGAGATGTTCACAGGTGCATCCTTTCTAAGAGCACACAGTGGAGGCACTCTAAAGAGATCAGGACCAGATGTGGAGTGGCAGGCACTTCCTCCACAGGAAATGTGCCCTCAGGTACAGCCCAGGCAAGGGAAACCCAGGACTGTTTAGAAAAGGATGAGCCAAGATGCCTGTGTCATGTATAACTTTCTTGGTTATCACTCTTCCCCATTGCTCTTCCACACTCTGCTTCTGCATTCCTTCAGTTTAGCCTTCTCAAAGCCTTTGCTATTCAGATCACTTTCTTTCCTTGGTAAGATAATGCAATTCCCTCATTGGTTTGATCAACCTACTTCAGATCTCACCCATTTTTGACCCTTATGTGTCAAGGTATCTTGGTGGTGGTAACAGTCACTGGCACAGTGGTGTAAAGGTAAAGGTAAAGGGACCCCTGACCATTAGGTCCAGTTGCGGACAACTCTGGGGTTGCGGCGCTCTGGGGTTGGCTGAGGGAGCTGGCGTACAGCTTCTGGGTCATGTGGCCAGCATGACTAAGCCACTTCTGGCAAACCAGAGCAGCGCACGGAAACGCCATTTACCTTCCTGCCGGAGCGGTACCTATTTATCTACTTGCACTTTGATGTGCTTTCGAACTGCTAGGTTGGCAGGAGCAGGGACCGAGCAACGGGAGCTCACCCCATTGCAGGGATTCGAACCGCCGACCTTCTGATCGGCAAGTCCTAGGCTCTGTGGTTTAACCCACAGCGCCATCCACGTCCCGAGCACAGTGGTGTAGGCGAGACTAAATGCCTTTCCTGGCATCCCAGTGCCGTGTGTTGCTGCCAGTTACTGATGGAGGAGGGCAGAAAAGGCTCCACTGAGACACTCACACCATTCCAAGCTCCCTGATGCCTTGCCCTCATCTCTCCTGGTAACTAGCAGTGACACACAGCACTGAGAAGCCAGGGGAGCAATGCAGCCTCATCCATTCCACCATGCCAGCTACTGCTTCATGACAACTTTGGCAAGATTTTTCTGCTACTTAGATTTTCAATTTCCCCACTGCTTGGTTTTGGACCCTGCGCAGAGGAGAAAGATCAAGCTTTAGAAAACTTTCTTCTTTTCTGGGCCCATGCAAAGTTTTTCTTGAAGCTCAAGCTGAAATAAGTTCCCGATATCCTAGCACGCTGCAGGGAAGCTAGAACACTAGTGCTAGAATGGGGAAGTGCATGTGCTTCAAGGGATGCCCTAAGGCA
This sequence comes from Podarcis melisellensis, assembly GCF_964234715.1. Taxonomy (NCBI): domain Eukaryota; kingdom Metazoa; phylum Chordata; class Lepidosauria; order Squamata; family Lacertidae; genus Podarcis; species Podarcis melisellensis. The sequence goes on from NC_138528.1 coordinate 51,907,848, forward strand.
GGAGTAGCCAATATGGTGCCCTCATGGGCATAGCCAGGATTTTTGTTTGGGGGGGGCACTGGCTGGACTCCAGTTCCCACCATCTCTCATGCCAACTGGGCCTGAAGGGAGTTGGAAGCCAACAACACATGAAGGGCACCACATTTGTTACCCTTCTATTAAAAGAGAGGCAGAAGCCCAAAGAGGGCAACTAAACACATCTCTTGAGAATGTGTTTAGGAGAAGCAGAATGAGAAACTGGGCATGCTTGGATGTGATGTGTCAGAATGAGCCAGACTTTCCTCAGAGAGGCACATATAGCAAGCAGGCTGCGAGAAGTGTAAGTATAGGCAGCCCTGGGGAGCCACATACACAAAATTGTTCACTGCATATACGGAAAAGTTTGCAGACATTTCCCCCCAAGTTCATCAAGATCCAAAGAAAATGAATGCACATCTTCAAAGAATCATCAGGTGAGGAGGAGAGCTTTTACACTGGCATGCAGAGACCAGAAGAAGTTACAATTTCCTTAGAAACAAAGGGAAGAGAAGAAAGACCAATTCGATGATGGCGTACAGGTAGATGTGGCCTGTGGTTCAAAAACTCAAGAGTAAGTCTAGCAGGAATGTAAGCAGAAGTTACAGAGTGATCAAACTGGTGGTTAAACAGCAGAGTCTGCGGTGTCTGAGAAATATGGTATATTCACACATATTTACATCTAAATTCTTCAATGGAGGGAGTGCACAACATTACATCCAAAGAGTATCTCTCATTGCTCCTCTTGTAGCTTCAGCAAGCTTGGGTCCAACACAGCAGCCAATCGTGGCCCCTGATTTCTGAGTGCAGCTCCTATCTACTTCCTTTTTCCCAGCAGCCTTTGCAGAAAACAATTCCTCCCCTTCCACTTCTAGCTTCCCCCCTGTCACCATGGCAACCTCCATTTCAAAAGCTTCCTCCTTTTTTCTGTGGTGACATCATGCCCTCTGTAATTAGTGCTTTTTTCTAAAAAAATGTTTAGGTACTCTCATTTTGACTCAAGAAAATCACCATTTTATAGTTCAAATTGGGGAAAATAAATACAGTAAATGAACAAAAGTACAAAAATTCACAAAATGTTTAGGGGTATGTGTACCCCCTCCCCCCAAAAAAGCACTGCCTGTAATACTGGTGGCTTCTCCCTTCCTTGTCTGATGCTGAATGTCTCACCTTTTGTCAGGGTAACGACTTTGCTATCACTTGCCTTGTTCTTGGATGGTATCTCTCTAAGTTCAGCTTGACTTCAAACCCCACATTTACTGGTTTCAGAAATTATGGGGATAACCCGACACTCATGAATTTTAGGGGATCCTTGCCCCCTAGATGCCCATAACAGTAACAATGGATTTTAAACTACCTTTCTCCATTAAGAAACAGGAAGGAAGTCAAGATGAAATTTTAAGAAGATCTAAAGAAGATAGATTGAGTGACATTCATTCAATCTTCCTTTTCTCTCGCTAGACATAGATTAACAAAAAGAAAGCCCTGTGTGGCGCCCGGAAGGAACTGAATCAAAACTGAAGCACTGTTGCTCAGACAATCCTATCCCTGTTCATCTGCAGAGCGTGAAAATGTATAGCTAGAGCAAATCAATTCTGCTTCACATCCCTTTCCCGTATAAAACGTGGAGATCCGCTTCAGTGTTACATAAACAGCATCCTGCAATTGCATTCTTAAGGCAAATATTATGCCTTGAGTGCTCTGCTAGGGGAAGGGTCTCCATATAAACTAATTACGAGGGGCAAGCCACTTCCTAGAGAGGAAGCAGAATAGTACATTTATCTAAGGGGGCAATTTGCTGTCTGTCTGCTGATTGTTGCACAGACATTGCATACAACAAATGCTGCCATCTATCACTTCTATGCCGTGTAGAGCTGGGGTGATTTATAGTTGGGTGTATATAAATTTTCTTGCTTTAAAAAAACATTTCTTAACCAAGTTATGAAAAAGTAAATTGCATTTGGGAATTAGGAAATGAAATGAAATTTCAGAGAAATGATCATGGGTGGAGTGTGGGCTTGTGTCCTGCTTATCATACTTTCAAAGCAGTTGAGAGCTTCTGCGATTGTGCTTTTTAAATAGAAGAGGTTATGGGGAACCACGAGAGGAATAATGGGTTTTCCTACGACACTTTCTCTCTCATTGTACAAATCCTCTCCAGGGGTCTGTCCTCAATTGCAGTACAGGAGGTGTGCAGTTAAGGTTGCGGTCACAGCTGACCAAGTGCTCCAGTCGCTCTTGCCGCTACCCTGATCCACGCCATCTGGGAATAGCAGCTCTGTGAACTCCTAATAAGTCTTAGTAGCCTTAACAAACTATAGTTCCCAGTACAGTATTATTTAAGGGAAGCCATGGCTATTAAAGGGGCAAAAGCATGTTTTAAATATGCACCGTGGGTGAGACCCTTCCTTGTCATAGCTGTCAAATTTTCCCTTTTCTTGCAAGGAATACTATTCGGAATACTGTAAGGGAATTTCCCTATAGAAAAGGGAAACGTTGACAGCTATGTTCCTTGTTCCTGACATATTACCTCTGTCTGCACTTAACTTGCCTATGGGAATCCACTTTGAAAACTCACCTAGATGAAGCCACTGCATATGAAGGAAACAGACCAGGAGCTTCTATTCCAGAAGAAACCTCATACATGACCAATAATGTCATAATGTATGCATTTCTTCAAAATTGTTTGGTGCAAATAAACCAAAATGAAAAGTTCTTTTTACTTTTCCGGCTTTTCGAAAGGCTATTATGGGCTGGGGAAAATTGTTTGGCACACCCTGCAGGAGGGAAAAACTAGGCCGTGAGCTTGTTCTTGGGCCTGGTTAGTGTCTCTGTGCTCAAAACAAAACAGGAAGCCATGATCGCTCCACACACCAGGCAATTCTCTGGCTGGCTCAGGAACATTGGGTCTGGTTTGATATGTGATCTTCAGGGATTTCCCCTTCCAGGCTCCAAACCAGAGTGGTTCATGTCAGGCCTAGGGAGATTATCAAATGCAGAGCAGCGGGAAATCCATCCTCCAAGACTGAGACATGTTAGATTTCGTTTGTATATTTCATTTTCATGTCTCTTCCTCTTTCCCTCATCAAAACAGACAATCTAATATGCAAAGATTAAAATCAGTTGAAATATCTGCAGTTCCCACATCGCTGTTCATATCATCACGGCACACTTCAGTAAAAGCCAATGTGCTGGAATGTGATGAGAGAAATTTTGTTCAGGCTGCTGGGAAGTCATCTGCATTCATTTGCCCTCTAACTAAAAAAGAAAATTATTAGACATTTGTATTTTATCTAGTTCATATGTAAGCCCAAGCTCTAGGACCTTTATCCATTTGTCTTATGCCTTTCAACTTACTAATAAAATCAGTTGGGTAAGTACATTTCTCTCCCTCACACCACCACCAAAACGGTGGAGAACAAAGCAGTATGTGAGGCATTATGGGAAAATAAAATGGTGCCACCCAGGAGTGGCTTTCAAAATCACCACACACACAAATGTACAAATAAGAAAAAAGACCAAAAAAAACCCTTTTAAAATATTTAAACAAATGAATAATTGAATGAGTGTGATTTTTAAAAGTGAATTAAGACCACTGTGGTCTTTAATAACGACGATGAATTGAGTAACAGAACAAAATCTCACACACACTTATACTGCTTTCCTCCAAGTAACCTTGTGAACGCATTTCAGTTGTGCATTGTAATATCCTAGTGCATCACACATTCTTTTACACATGATTGTCCCTGGCACCGTGGCAGTTCGTTCTCCCTTTTCTAATTTTCTCTTGTTTGGATAGGTGATTTGGATCTGCCCAGCGCCACAACTGTTCTGCACCTGCTCCTCATGTTCAGCGCCTTTCAGCTGCTGCCTCAAAATCCCATTGGCCAGGAGAATCAGCCTCTGAAAGACAATCTGGTTGACCCGATGTGAGAGGGATTTTGCTGGTGTTAAGACACTCCATGAGAAGGGAGGGTTGGTTTGGGCTCCCCCTTCTTTCCCGCTCCTATCTTTCTGATAGAGAGCAAAGGTAGAAAAATGTTCCTTTTAGTGACACTTCATTAGCTTGTTCCCTCTCAACAAAACTAATGACTTGAGGCTTAGTTTAATTATTGCTGTGTTTGTCCAAAAACCCTCCTTGTATCAACTTGGTGATAATGCTTGGTAACGGCCCCCAAGCCGTGCAAATACAAAATTCAAGCAAAATAACAACAATAATGCAGCTTGCAACAGATGGGGCAGGGCAAATGAAGAATCCCAGTGTTGGAGAGTGAAAGAACAATATTAACAATAAATTACATGAACCAGTAGGGGGAGATAGAAAAGCAACATGTCCATCCTTTCTCCTTTAGGAAGTACTTGTTGGTAAAGTAGATTATTTCCTGCGGCACTCATCTCGCTTTATTGGCCGAGGGAGCCGGCGGATAGCTTCTGGGTCATGTGGCCAGCATGACTAAGCTGCTTCTGGCGAACCAGAGCAGCGCACAGAAACGCCATTTACCTTCCTGCCGGAGCTGTACCTATTTATCTGCTTGCACTTTGACTTGCTTTTAAACTGCTAGGTTGGCAGGAGCAGGGACCGAGCAACGGGAGCTCACCCCGTCGCGGGGATTTGAACCACCGACCCTCTGATCGGCAAGCCCTAGGCTCTGTGGTTTAACCCACAGCACCACCCGCGTCCCATCATCATCATATCAGGTGTCTAAACAGAGGAGATAGCAATGACAAAAAGTCTTCTTAGAAGTTCCTACCTATTTTTTAAAAATTGCTTTAGTCATTTGAATTAGGCAAAAACAGCTCCTTGGAATGACATAGAATGGCAGAAAATGCCTTAATCCATGGAGATTACTCCAAATCTGGACGATGCTACTGGTTTCACCTATCTTTGGCCAAAGAGCATAAACTAAGTGTAATGTCGGGTTGCCACTGCATTGGTAGTTTATGGTCCGAATCCGGGAAATACATGCAAATGTCTTAAAGTTTCCCTTTATTGCAAAGCAGTCTCCAGTGGTGTGTATGTACCTTGGCCTACTGTACTTGTGCTTCTGCGAATGTTCGTTGAAAAGTGGGCAGGAATCAGAAGCTGAATTGTAACAAGTATAAGTGAAGTCATGGGAATAGCATAAATCGGTAGAGGAGGAGGAAAGAGAAGGTTTTGAGAAATATTTATGTTGTGATCACACTCTCTTTTGCTTTCTAGCCCAGAAATCGGTCGTTTTTCAAATCCTGCTGCTAATCTCAGCTTTCATTTTAAAACTGTGTTCTACTGTACTACCAAGTAGCAGGGAGATTTTCAGAATTGCCCTAGAGAAACAATTAGGGATATTTTTCTTCCATATATCACAGCTGCTGAAGTGTTACATACCATATTTTCTTTTTCTTCTAGTGTCTTTCGAAATGTTGTCATTTGTTGGCTGGCTGGGTACATGGAGCAAGGCCAGTGTTGTGTGAGCACATAATCCTTGTAGGTCTGTTTTCCGTTGGCACAACATGGCATTTGAAAAACAAAAACAAATATTTGCTTCTCTTCACTAGACAATATATGCAGCAGGATTGAAAACTACCCACCAGTTATAGATACTGCAAATTGCTCCACAAGTTGGATGAATCAACTGGATGATTCAGTCTAACCTATGTCTAACCTACACTGAAGTTTGTTAAGGGTTTTGGGAATTGTAGCTCTGTGAGGGGGAAACTACGGTTCCCAAGATACTTTGAGATACTTCTACTGTGTAAATGTATGGTATGTACATAGCCTAGAATTGGGCCACCCACTCACATACACATTGGAAGGTGTTGGTATTTTTCACACAGCCGAAGGTAGAAGCTTTGAGTTGACTCTGTAGGCCCAAAACATCCATGGCACAGCTATGGAGTGAGTATACTTTATATCACTGGCTGTTGATGGGACTGCTGCTTGGGTTGTGTGTGAATTTGCTTACTGCCCTGTTATGCTTTCCCAGCTCTGTGACATAGTTGGGCACTTTTCCAGTTTAATGTAGAAATATTTTGTATTTATTTTTGTTCAGGTTGCCCAAAGGCTTTACGGGGCATACATTTCCCATGAATGGAATGTTATTAGTGTTAGTAATATTAAATAACACCTGAAAGAGCAATGAGCAGCAAGCAAACACCAATTTTGTCTCCACAGGGAAAGGATTGCATAGTTACTTCCCATTCTCTAAAATGCCATCTGTTTTGCTAGTTACTAAGGAAAGAAAGGAGAAAAATATTCAAAAGACTTGAAGTTTTTCATTAGAGAACCTCTGTTTAGGAAAAGAGTACTGAATACGAAAAAACACATAAACATTGAAACTTTGAATGGTTCACCTGCATTATACTTGTTGAAAGTACCATTTTCAGTGAAGACAGACAAATAATCACAAATTGATGTTTGATCACCTTTGGACTTTATCATATTCTAAATGTCATTCTATATCCCACAGGACTTTGTGTATCCCTGGAATCTTCCATAGGTCAATGTGCTATCAAAGCCAGATTTCCTGCAGAGAATTTCAAAACCTTGTTTAAATGGTGGAAGGAGAGCAATTTTAGTGCCGCCGTATTAACACAGTTCTATGAAACATCATGGGAATATATCCACACATCCATGTGTGAAATATGTATGGTATGTGTTGCTTTCATGGCACTGTCCCGCCTACAGAAGGCAACTCCATTAAGCCACTAATCCAAAGCTAACAATGTTCCAAATGTCCATGATCTCATGAGCAAAGTCTGTCCATGCTTCAATGTTTCCATTTTCACATAGTCTCCCTACCAACACCAGCACCACGCTTTGCTGCTGTGTGGTTGGGTTCACTCATCCTGAGCTAATGGAAGAAATCTTGCACATTAGTACCACCAAGCTCTTTCAACAAGTTCTGATAAATTCCAAAAGTCAGTGAGCTTAATCTTTCATTAGCAATCTGGATAAGTGAGGCCCTGATGTTCCTCACAGGATTGGGCCCTGCAGGATTCCATATGTTCACCAATCTGGCTGCTCTTTGGCTCAGTGTAACATCAAATTTGCAAAATGCCCTTTTTCCTGTAAGTGAAATGCTATCCCAATAAACCTGCTCTTTCTCCTTGATTAGGTGAGATTTCTGCTCTCATCTTTGGGTAGCCTTTGCTGTTGCCTTCACTTTTACTTTCAGTGGCACATCTGGCTGAAGAGGATGGATGTGTTGGGGGCTGAGGTGGTTCCTTTTAATTTCCTTTTCGTATCTTGTAACTTGCAGAAGGAAACAGACAAGAACAAACCAATACTCCTGTCACTGATCCTCTACAATGAAATCTCACAGGGAATATTTTTTGTTGTGAGTATTGTATTAGCTGGTGCTTTTCCCCTTAAGCTGGGAAGCATTCAAGTCACTTCAGAGTCTCAGCATTTAATAGAAGGGGGGGGGGAGTCCAAGACGCTAGCACTTTGCTATTAAAGCAAACCTGAAGATGTGTAAGAATACTGAAAAGTAAATGGAAAATATCCTTGAAAATGTATTGGTTTTCACTGTGGTTAATTCCAACCCCTATCTAGTTATTAGGTTGACCCATGATTTATGAATCTATGGCTGGATAGGAATGTGAATTGTAGAATGTACCAGTATATGTATTTTACAAGCATAATAAGCTGCCTTATACTGTCCCAGGCTATTGGTCCATCTAGCTCAGTATTATCAACACTGATTGGCAATGGCTCTTCCAAGTTTCAGGTAGAGGTGTTTCAGGTAGAACCAGCGCAGCAACAGAGAGGCCAAAAGGCCCAGCAGGCCAGGTAGTTAAACGTCCCCTGGGCGCAGCACCAAGGGCTGCAATTGGTCAGTTGGTCCCATGCCCAGGGGAACGCTCCTAACTCCTGCTGCCATTGGTCCATTTGGCAGCAGGAAGATGACCCAGCCTGTGATAGGCTGGTTTCCCAGGGAGGCCCAGGGCAAAACCACCCACCCAACAAGGGGGCAAAAGGACTTCCCAGCCCTACCTCAAGATGTTAGAGATGGAAAGTGGAACCTCTTGCATGCCAACTCTACCACTAAGCTGTGGAATCAGTGCCCTCAAATGGAAATGATTGACTGGCCTTAAACATGACTCCTTGATTTTATACAGTGTGTCAGAACACCTCCCTCTAATGTCAGAATGCTATTGTTATGATAGAGTGGTCAGTTCATTTGTTGGGGATATAGATTGCTTGATGTCTCTGTAAGAAAGCCTTAACAGCTGTCACCTTGGGATTTGGAACATCGGTATTCTGATGGCACACAGTTCTATTTCTCCATTCCATTTGAACCATGAGAAGCTATGAAGCAGTAGCAGTCGGCAAGGTTGCGGGGAGGGGAACTGTGCTGTTTACGTGATTTCCCAATACCAGAGTCACTGCTGACTACCAAGAGGGAGAGTGGAGGGAAGAGGTGATGGTGGTAGTGCTTTAGTGACCTCCCGTCTGGACTACTGCAATGGCTGCCTTTTGAAGGAGGTATGGAAGCTGCAGCTAGCACAGAACCAGGTTGATGAATGAGGCAGCCTGAAAGTACTGCACTGGGTAGCAGTGAGCTACCTGGCCCAATTCAAGGTGTAAGTCATAACATACAAAGCCCTAAACAGCCTGGGACCCAAGCACCTAAAAGATTGCCTTTCCCAGTAGTCACCAACGCAGGCCCCACTGGTGGTGTTGACTCATGACATGGCCTTCTTGGTAGTGACTCTTTTCCCACATAGGGAGTGCTCCCATCCCCAGTGAAGTGTGTCTTCCCTCCCTCATTATTCATATTTAAGCAGAATTTAAAGCACTCAACCAAGCCTCTGGGGGCTGAAGATTATTTCTAGCAAACTTGAAATATTTGTTTTGAGAACATTTGGCTGGTTTCAAAAAAAACAACAACACAACAACCTGTATTGTTTTGTTTTTTGCCACCCTGGGTGGCAGCAACGTAGCTTTAATGTATATTTTCCAATAATAGAAATGGACATCAGAGGCTGACTCGCTTGTTCAGCAAGTACACAACAAGTGAAAGGATAATGGGCAAATTCTTAAACTTATTCTGCAAAAATCTGGTGCAAGTCTCTCATCTCATTCCCAAGTGGTTCCTGAATATACACTGCTACCTCCAACTCTCTCTCCCCCCCCCCGCCCCCGCACACTTCTCATAATGATCTGGAGCCACTATTCTGATGTGTGGGAAGTATCCTAAGTAAACACCTTTCAGTAAACATTGGGTTTCTGTCCAAAAAGGGAGAGGAAGTCTAATCAGTCATCAGTATTTGGGATTGTGGCATAGATTTCTTGCAACCAGTATAGCTCCTTGGTTTGCATCCAGCAGTGGGAAGAATACTGTGTTGGCTTGAACAACCAGTCTGAGCCAGACATGGAAAGTTGCTTGGCAGCAGCCATGCACAAAATCAGATACTCCCCCTCCATCAAGACATTTCTCATCGTTTTTGCCTTAGTCAGATTTCCACTTTGCTGCACCAACCACTCCACCTCCAAACCTTGTCTGTCTATGAGATTAGTTCCGCTAATTTTTGAAAGCTCCCAGTGTCGAAGCAGAATGGATCTGTCATGAACTCGGTGGCCAGACCCAAATGTTGAAAACCTCCCATGAAAATTTTCCAGGAAATTCTAAAGCCAAACAGTATCGTGTTTTCTGACAGAATCACGGAGAGTTCTTGCATAATGCTGCATATGCAGCCTTGAGTCTAGCTTTTCTTTTCCATTTGCCAACTCAAGCATCTCAACGAAAACGCATAATGTGGTCAAGGTTGCATGCCTTCCTTGTTCTTTATTCGCTTTCCCCTGCAGTTTCATATTCATCTTGGGTTTTCTCTTTATTTTTCTTCTGAGAGGCATGCTAAACCCAGCTGTGCTGCTTCACTTACATCACATTTATTCAAAACAAAATTAAAATGTAAAAGAGCAATACCTTTAAAAAAAGTCATATTCTTGAAATGAACAAGAGGCTGTTTTCAGATTTTTGTTGTTTTCTGTCAGATGTTTCATTTGCTGAGTTGAACAAAGCAGGAACAGGGTATCAGGAGGATTCATTTATTTTGAAAAGGAAAGTTAAATACACATCTGTTCATGAGGGAGTCTTCTTCAGATGTATTCTGAACTTCACACATACACATACATGTCCCACCTGAACTATTCCATGTTCCTGATGTTTACACACTCATTTCTATTTAGATATAATCAGTCTTGTTTTCTTGTTGATCTCTCTATCTTTACTGAATCCTATATGCTTCTCAAGCCTCTTTTATACAGTACAGGAGGTACAAAGACCCTTAAGCTCTTCTCAGGTTCCTCTGCATGATATATTTAAAGCAGTATTATACCACTTTAAACAGGCACAGTTTCCCTCTGAAGAATCCCAGAAACTGTGGCTTGTTAAGGATGCTGAGAGTTGTTTGGAGCTTCAATTCCCAGAGTGATTTAATAATCAGTCCCTCTTTCCAGGAAATTCTGGAAGCCTGTGTGTCTGTCCTACTCTCCTTATAGGATTTGATAAATTCGTGGAGGATTAGGGTTCCCATATTTCAAAAAGTGAAAATCTTTTTCTAGTTTTGCCCAACCTAGTTTATAGAGCTTTTTTTGGCAAAATCACACACACAAAAATGACGCTTTTGAGCTATTTTTATGGAAAATCAGCCAAAACAACACTGCTGACATGGGTTGCCAGACATCCGGATTTTCCTGGATATTTTTGCCGATTTTCACCCAGACACTGCCTCCGACTGCAGTATTCCGGATATTTCTGGGAAATTCTGGACATATGGCAACCCTATGGAGGAAAAATCTATCAGTGGCTACAAACCAGGATGAATATTCTCTACTTCCACTTTTCGAAGCAATGTGTCTCTGAATACTAGTTGCTGGGGAGAAGATTCTCATTGGCAGCTGGATGGCCAGTGTGAGAACAGGATGCTGGGCCATTGGTCTGATCCAGCAGGTTCTTCTTCCATTATTGTGTGTGTATAAGAGAGAAACAGTGAGAGAAAGGTGTCCCCACCTGCTTTTGGATGTGACCCCACCTGATACTGGCTTTGACCTGCCACCGCCTGTATGTGCCCCTACTTCCCGAACATTTTCACTTTAGGAAATGCAGTCCTTGACTGTGACATGTTTGCCCACCCCAATTTTAAAGTGGGGGTGATGGCAGACAAATGGATGTCTTGCATTTGAAACACGTGCTTTTGAAGCAGACAACGGGACTGACTGATGGGGCACACGATCCTGCCTTCCTAAATGACACTATGAGGGGGGAAACTTGGAAAAGACAAAATAAATCAGTGCATAAAATCTGTAAACAAAATAAGTTTTCTAGTTTTTTATAGACTGAGTTCTAGAAATATAAAAAATCCGTAAAAATTAGGAATGGGTTAGAACTGCCTCACAGGAAGTGAGGTATCTAATGAGACCCTTGGCATAATGTGGGTGATATGCACATAATGAATGTACAATGAACTCTGACTGATTCAAGTGGAGCAAAGATTTTATCCATGTGGTGAATTTAACTTTTTGTTTCTCAGTGTTTACTCTCTCTTTTTGTCTCTCCGGCCTACCTTAATTCTAAGAAATAACATTTCTCAATCCCCACCTTTTCTTTTTTAGCTACTGACTTATTGCCCCAGCTAAGGGTCTGTTTTTTTCCACAGGCAGCAGCAAATGAAAATGAAGCTTTCCCATCACATCCGTTTATCATTCTCATTGCCAGAATTAAGATTAATTAGGGTTGTCAGCACACAAGTGAACTCACAAATGTCAATTTCCCCTTTTCACTTTTTCCCTGTCAAAATAAATTGTATAACCATCACTTAATACTAAGCTCTTGTTTCCCTAATAATAGGCTGAGCGTTGAAGCCAAAGGGCTACTAAATGGAACTTCAGGAAAACATGTGGAACTTGAGAGGGGTAAACATGGCTTGGAGAACACTATCTCTACCAGGCTGTTTCTAGGATCAGAAAATGCCCCCAGAGGGATTTATAAGTGGCTGCGTCTCAAAGCAATTGTGGAGAACTACTACCCAGGGAATTGACATTCATAGCACCTGTGAGATAGTTAACATGCAACATCTTCCCACCTTTCCCCTTTGTGCAATTTCCTGCACCCAACTTTCCACAGATTCCATTTACAGGGCAATATCTGATAGCTGGAAACAGATTCACAGCCCACTGTAAAAACGGTGCTGGAGAACAGCCAGTCTCCATCTTTTGTAATTTGCTTATTTCATCAATGAAAAACTCCAGGTGAGTTTATGTGATCAGCTTTCAGGAACAATGTCACCATGTGGTATTTTACTGTTCCTCTCCTCTCCTCGTTACTCATTCCTTACAAAAGCACTCCAAGTAATCAAAAGCAAGATACAACCCTAGCAGGGGAAATTCTAACTTTTAAGAGCTGCATTTCCTGTGTCAGCATTTCCTATGCCTATATTGTGGCATGATATGAAGGGTGGAATTTTATGAATGATTGTCTAAATAGTTACCATTACCTAAAGCAAAGCGGGGTGTACAAAAGAATAGATTCCTGCACATGGATCACTGTTCTGTTACCACATGCAGAGAACAATGCTGCTCCCCCATATAGGCTGCTGTAGAATCTCTCGTAGTCTTTGATGACTGTTTCAAACAGACATGTCAATATTTGATGTTGCCAGCCCTGATGGATGAAAGTCAATGCTTCAATTTATGCCACAATGCAGCAACACTAGGATCCCGAAGGACATTCCTGGATAAGCACTTGAAAAAGAAAGGGAGGCAGAACAATCCAATGGTCAATTGTGCCAGTAACTTGTTAGCACTGTCCTTGTGTTGTGCCAGTTGGCATGTTCCTTTACCTTGACATAAATTGGAGTATAGAAGTGCACTGTAATTACTGTTAGCTTGCATTTTGCAGAATATAAAGCATTCACATGTCCTATTTGAACATATATTTACTAACCCTGTATTTAACAGCCAAGGTATATGAAATGTTGATAAGGTTGTTTGCTGTGTAAACTCTTCTCATAAATATTTCACCTCTTATTCCTACTTAACACCATTTTCACAATGTAGTCCTAATCTAGTGATCCCATAGATCAGCATACAGTCTTCTGTAGGAAAAGGAGGAAAGGGATGTAAAAAATTTCCCATACATCTCATCTCCTCCCATAATGAAGGGTGTGCTCATCTTACCCTATCCCTCTACAAAGTAGTTTTGGATAGAAAACTGCATTTCACAGCATATGTGTCAGAAGGTTTAGTTTTGACTGTCAGCTCTTTACTTTCCCACAGTCAATGTTCCAACCCAAACTCCAAGATGTACACACACACCCTGTCTTATAATCCCCCCATCAACTCAGAAGTCTGTGGTGTAGCAGTGGCACCAGCAGTGGTAATAGTGGCAAGCCAAGTCTTTCAATTTGTTGAAAACAAGCAGAGCTTCTCTCTCGCCACAGTCTGAGGCATTAATAATAATATTACTACTTTGTATTCATATAGTGCTTTCAAATGTTCAAAGCACTTCACATGCACACTCCAATTGCAGTCTTTACAACAATCCTGCAAAATGGGTAGTATTCGTGAGATGGAATGGGTACAGCTGAAAAATACACAGAATGGCATGTTGTGTGAATGCCTGAGATGTACAAATATCATGCAAAAGGGCACTACGGCTGTAATCTGCACTGTACATTTCCCAGTAGTCTATTCTGACCTTCAAAATCTCTGTTGTGTGTCAGTTTGCATTTCTTAGTGCAGAAAGTATTGGTCTGATGTGTAGAGATCTTTCCTATTCTACTTAATTCAAGAGGGTTCTGGAAGCTTCTCTGTGTGAAAGAAACACGCAGAAGGTTCATGATTTTTGGGTTATTCCTTCAGAGAAGCTGAGTACAGCAGGTTTAAACTGGTTCTCTTATCTTTTTTGTCACGGTCATGCTGACTATAAAAGGAAGGCCAGAAGGAACCTGGGTTTCACTTTCTCTTTCTATCTCTTTTCCTTCTGGTATGGTGTTCTGTATACAGTATGCTTAGTGTTAAGTTTAGTTTTATTACAGACGTACCTTGGAAGTTGAATGGAATCTGTTCCAGAAGTCCGTTCGACCTCCAAAACATTCAAAAACCAAAGCATGGCTTCTGATTGGCTGCAGGAAGCTCCTGTAGCCAATTGGAAGCCCCGTCAGACGTTTGGCTTCCAAAAGAATGTTCGAAAACCGGAACACTCACTTCCGGGTTTCAATCGTTCAGGAGCCGAAGTGTTTGGGAGGCAAGGCATTCGAGATGCAAGTTACAACTGTGTAAGTTATTGTAAATTTAAGTTAAGTCTGCTGCAACTGGATTTCTTAAAGACAGTGCCAATCCTGAATGTATTGGATTTGTGACCATCGTGTTCATTTGCCTTCAGTAGCAGTAAAGCTCTGCTGGATGAAATACAATTGCCTCCGGTCTATTTTGGGGCGAATCCTGCAACGTGTTTAAGTTTTTGCTCTGCTAACTATACATTGTAGTTCTACTCTGGATCAATATTGAGTAGAATTTCCATGTCATTGTGTGCCCTGTCCCCCTCTGCATTGCAACTGGATCTTGCAAAATGAGTAATGTTGGTGTGAGGTTGTCCCATTACTAATCCTTCAGAATGACCTGCAACCTCCATCACCAGCCGCCATTAGCAAGTGGGTCATGGGTTGGGCCATGAGGTGGGCTATGGGATGGGCCATGGAAAGCAATCTAAGGGGAGCCAGTAACCTGGAACTAGAAACCATTTATGGTGTGCACACTGCCACTGCCTCATCATCCACTGCAGCAACACTACAAACCTGGTGTTTGCCCCCCCATCTAATGTCCTGCCCCATGCCGGTCCTGCTAGGTGGCAGTGCCACTGCAGCCAGAAGAGTGCACAGTCACAGAGGCCCACCTCACACACCATAACTGCTAGGAACCATTGGAAAAAACATAAGTCGAGACCCATCAGGACTTAAGAAGAAACCAGAAGGCAGGGTCAAAAAAGACTTGAGTCAGAAGTCAGGACCGACCGAAAAATAACAAAGGATACAGGACGACTATGTTGCTCACGCAAGGCTGGACTGGAAAAGGAAGCCCTTTCTACTTTTACCTGTCCAGGTGGATCCAATGGGCAGATGCAAAGTATGTCACTGAGAAGCTGCCACTTGCAGTTTGGTGGTTCAGCCCACAGATCCAGCAGCCCCTGACAAGAAGAAAGGGGAACCTATGTGTGAATGTGCATAAGGCTCCTCCATCCAGTTAGGAACAATGATTGGACACAGTCCAGGATCAAAGGGAGAAGCCCTATGCACACATTCATCATGTTCTCACTAACAGTGAATGCTGGGATAGGCATGGTCATGTCTGTTTTGGGCTCCTGGCCAGTGGGCATGATCCTGCTTCCTCCTCACATGTTTACTAAAAGTCAGTTTATGACTTACTTTAGACCAGTCACCATCTCTCAGTCTAACCTAACTCAATCCTGGATTGTTGTTAGAGATGGGTGAATCTGTTAGTTTTTATTTCTCCCAAGCTGGGGTGGCAAGTCCCATTTCACCACCTAAAGCAAAACAGGAGCACCCTGCTGCTGCCGCTGAAGCCCTCCTTTAACTGTGTTGCATAGCGGAGTCCACAAAGCACCGCCTTCCAGTGAGATCTCATGAGATTTCAATGAGATCTCATGAGATCTTGCCAGAAACTGATCCCGTTGCCAGCACCACTTCTCCAGAAGTCACTTCACCTTGCCGCATGGAGTGACAATACAAGTTGACCTTGCAAGTTTGTATATCTGCAAACAGGAGTGTGTAACATAAAGTTGTTACAGCAAGAAGACTCAATGGCAGAGGCAGAGCTAAAATATGACCATCAACATGGGTAAGCCACTCATATAACACAAACATGGCTTCCATTTCTCTTTTTTCTAATCTTAGATTTAGCTCCACCCATTTCTACATCACCTTGCATGAAAATTTATACACATTCTTGTGTGCATTTCCCCTAATAGATATATTTTTGTAAGCAGTAATAATAATAATAATAATAATAATAATAATAATAATAATAATAAATAAATAATTTATTACTTATACCCCGCCCATCTGGCTGGGTTTCCCCAGCCATTCTGGGTTGCTTCCAACAGGAGATTAAAAATACATTAAAACATCAATCATTTAAAAACTTTCCTAAACAGTTTTGCCTAACATATACAATTGTTCCAATTGTAATGCATTTTTTGCATCACACAGATTTTTAAATTTATAATATAAAGATCCAGAAAATATATAACCACATAAAATATACTTAATTCTTAGCACATACGAAATATGTAGAGAAAAGAGTTGATAGAGCATTTTTGGTACATTATTTTCACTAATACACACATTTTTGTGCATGTGCCCCCTAATATATGTATTTTTGTACATGGTTTTTGGTTGGAGAACTGTATAGAACAGTTTTTAGATTTTGAAGGATAGTTGTGTTTAGTTGGCGTTGTGGGAAACCAGATCAGCTCACATTTAAACCCAAATTTCTTCCCAATTCCTAGTTGCTGTGAGAGTAAAAGTGACAGAGAAGAAGCCTGAGTTCTTTGGGGGAAGGTTGGGATATGAATCTATATTTTAAAAAATCAGACCATATCATTGATACTCAGAATGTTCTTTTTTTAAAAAAAGGTGTATGTGCATTTTCCTTTAAAAAATAAAATCTTGCAGATTAAATGTAAATCAAAGAGAGAAAAATCCACAAGTCAGAAACACAGGGCTCAAGTGCCAGTGTATTTCTGATATCCGACACCTATATGCTTAGGTAGCAGATGGTTTTACACTAATAGCATCTCTCGAAACTCTCTCTGGCAAGATGGAGAGACACCAGAGGGCCACTGCAGCCTGATGCTGACAAGTTTTTCCCTTGACGTAAATCAATCCCAGACCCCATTAATTTGAACAACTGCCCTTGAATCTTTTGCCTGGCCATCGAGAGCTATTATATAACAACTAATTGGTCAATGTGTCCTCTTTAATAAGTGGAGCCTGTGCAGACACAGGATTCAAAAAATGGCTAAGCAAAGTCCCAGCACAAAGGTGAATGGAATTACGTGAAGTTCTCACTTGTTGTGTTAACCTCTGCTGTCCATTTGGGGCAGAAACGTCAAGTGGGAAATGTCCCTGAAGTTTACTCATGGCTTAAGAGGTGAGGGAGTGGGGAAGCATGGAAGTGGGTGAAGAGTTCAGAAAGATTATGTGCTAAAAATAAGCCAAGACCCTGAAAATAAACTAAGCAGGAAGAAATCTCCTGAGTCGATGTAACTAAAATGATCAAAATCTAGCTTGACCACAATTCACTTTTTAAAATGGAAAAAGGGAAGAACAAAGAAGCAATTGTCCAAGTAACATGTAGTACAGTCCCTTCGCAGATCTTGCCCCAAAATCGTAAAATGATTGTTGTGCCTTTTAGTAATGAGCATGTGATACACACAATGAGGGGTTTTTTAGGGTTAATAACTTCATGTATGCCCTATGAAAATTTGATCCATTGTTGGTAGGCTGGATGGTGTAAAAGTGTGGAATTTTGAATACTAGAAATTACAAGTCAGGAGTCAAGTTGCAGCTACAAGAAGGAAATTTGAGTCAGTGGCAGCTACTCACCAAAATCAGAACTTAATGAGGAGGTTTAATGCCCTTCAAGAAAGAGCCT
Organism: Podarcis melisellensis; assembly: GCF_964234715.1. Classification (NCBI taxonomy): domain Eukaryota; kingdom Metazoa; phylum Chordata; class Lepidosauria; order Squamata; family Lacertidae; genus Podarcis; species Podarcis melisellensis. The sequence continues at coordinate 51,925,522 of NC_138528.1, forward strand.
CGGACTCTGCAGTCTGTATCCTGGACCAAGGGCATGTGCAAAACATCACTATAGGATTGGTAGGCTCAAGAACATCATCGTGTTACAGCACTAGTGCTTCTAGCAGATTGGTTAGGGCTCAGAGTCAGATGTTGTCATGTGGTAATGACAAGCCCTTTGCTGGTTCCACCAGAAAACCACCCTAGTTCCACCTTCCATGGCCTCTACTCTACCCTCCACATGGCAGCTTCAAACCTCACTGAGTCAGTGGAATTGCAGCCTCCACAAAAATCACTTTCCTAGACCAGAGGCTCCCAACTGTAGATGCTGTGAGCAGCAACACACACTCTAGAGGTCAGCAGTGTGTAAAGGTCAGTGGGGTGGAGAGGCAGGGCTTTCCTGACTTCCCATCACCAGTATTGCTGCAGCCTACCAGGAGGGAGATGGGAGGGAAGCAATGCAGCGGCAAGTTTGGCACAGGGTAAGTTCAGCAGCGGGGCTGATGGATTTGCTCTGCTGGTGTGTTTGCACCACACCAACTCACTGCTGTCTTGCCTCTCCCTCCCAGTGAGGTGATGCCATTAATGGGAGGTCATGTAGGCACCACTGCCCTGTCATGCAGACCACTACTGACCAGAACCACGCACACATGCACAGCTGTCACACCTGTGTACACACCACAATCTGACCTACACACATGTTCACTCTCCTTTTCAACCAATTGGGCTTGAAAGAAGTGTTTTTGCTTTCCCCCCCCCCAACCTAATTCCGGGGGGCAGGGAGGTGATCTGCACCTGAGGAGGTCAGAATTAGTCTTCCCTCACCAAATCCTCCTCTTCTCTAACACCCCCCACAAACAGAAAAGAATTAGGCTTGGTGATGTCAAAGCAAGAGAGTACTAAGAAAGGCTACAATCCTAACCCACTTACTTGGGAGCAAGTCCCAATGTAGCCAATAGGACAATTGCTTCTTAGTAGACGTGGTTAGGATTGCACTGTCAGCAGGTTACAAGGTGTATCATTTAACCCTGATATTGGTTGGGGTCCAGAGAGAACTTTGGTGGGGGTCTTGCCAGCTTTTCCTTCCTGAAATACTTCTGCAATTCTCATGGAATGCTGCTCTTGGGACTCCACAACTTTCAGAGTATGGTGCTGGGGTCTGTGTTAGGGAATGATCTGAAAAGCCCCCATGGCCTTTGAATCCTGATGCTGTCTGGAATTTATTGGGCAAGAGCTGCTATCTCTGCAAGAAATTCCACTGAAGGTGGTTTTTATTTTATTTTATTTTATTTTAGCATCACTTTTCAACTTTGGCATACAGTCTGCTGTGGTGCAGCTGAAGCCTGGAAGCATACCATCCCAGAATTCCTAGTCTTCTGAACATATAATAATATAATTCAGCTATGCTTACAAATTTGTCAGTGTAGCCCTATATACATAATCTATGATGTGCTAAAGTGTACATAAAGCTGAAAGGCATCATAAGCAGAACTGAAGGTCTGGATGTATCTAAGAGGCAATAGATTTGTACAGAGCAACTAATGGAACCCAGCTTAGGAGCCTAAACATATGAAGGTACTCTGTCAAATGGGATGGTTGTTCTCCTCCCCAGGCCCTTTAAGATGGCAGAGTGAATCTCACTCCTTAGCTTTAGGACCAGAGATCCTCCTCCAAAAGCATGTGATAGCAGATGGCCATGGATCACTACAACATTATTGTAAAAAGGAAGCTATAGATACTCTTGAGGTAATCATCAAGTGCTTTTTATGTGCTTCTCAGTGAATACTTATAAGGAAGAGTGTTTACTTCATGTTGAAGAACAAAGATGTTAATTATTAGGTATAGATTCAGCCCATCCAGGCTGAAAGAATGCATTTGTGTTAAAATTTAGAAAATGAAAGGTGGGAGTCAGGAGTCTGAAAAAGTGTAATTTTTTGGGGGGGGTAGGAAAAGGGGACAAAATAGGCAAGAAAAATAAAATTGAAATAAACTTAGGGAAGGAAAACTTGAGATAGCGACTGGGGGATAATAATGCTGGAAAAAATAGTGTTTTGCTGTGGGGGGGTGTTGAATGTAGTATCATAGAGGCATATCCACTCTTAATGTCTCACTATTGACTCTGGGCGAACATTTTTTGTTTGTTTCTGCAACACCACAAAGCCTGCAAAACCAGCATATAAACCACAATGGAGGGGTGAGTTTTATGTGTATACTACAGGTCACCACCTCATGCCATCTTCAACACTCTGAAAAGAATCTAGCAATAACAACAACAACATATATAGACATTCACAAAGGATGCAAAGAAACGTTTTTATGACTGTGAACTTTTTTTTTAATGCTGTAACCTACCCTGGGGCCTTATAGTGAAAGGCAGGTAATAAGCAAGCAAGAAAACAATCTGAATCCAGCCCACGTTAATTGTGATTAAGTAGCATGAAAAACCCATGGAACAAGTCAGTCACTAGTACTATTGCACTCCTTCGTCACCACTGTCTTAAGTTGGACTGGGACCCTTTATAAATGCAGGAGGCAATGATGCAGTGAGGTCACTTCTGGATTTAATGGTCTTATGTGGGGGGAGAGCTCTTTAGATGGTAGAAGAGGGGGGGCCTTATCACCTTCAAAATGTGGTAAAGCAGCCCTGCTGCATTTAGGGCCCCATCTGCTATGCAAGGACCCTCTTCGGGTGGTAATGTGCATTACCGTACTTTTCTTACTGGTGGGGTGTGTCTGGCCAGTCTCCTAAGAGGGGCCCTGGACATCTGCCCCAAAATCCTCCTCTGATGCCACCGCTGGCAGAAGGAAGTAGACCTGAGAGGAAGGGGGAGGTAAGGGGGGGCAGGGAGGAATGGAAAGAATGTTGTTGGTTTTTTCGCCACATGGGGGTTTACTTTTAATTCTAAGAAACCAGGATGACCTTCCAGCAGGCCTGGGGCAAAGGAGAGACAAGAGAAACCTGTCTCCCCTCATTGGTGTTCCTTTAGCAACAGTCTGAACACAGAAATAAACTTGAGCTGCATGTACAACATACATACAAAGAACATTTAAACCACACACACACACCCCCAAAAGAATTCTGGGAACTGTAGTTTGCCACTCATGGTGGGGCTACACTTTCTAGCACCTTTAAGAAACTTCAGTTCCCAGGATTCGGGGGGCAAATCGGTACAGTGGTACCTCAGGTTACATACGCTTCAGGTTACAGACGCTTCAGGTTACAGACTCTGCTAACCCAGAAATAGTACCTCGGGTTAAGAACTTTGCTTCAGGATGAGAACAGAAATTGTGCTCCGGCAGCATGGCGGCAGCAGGAGGTCCTATTAGCTAAAGTGGTGCTTAAGGTTAAGAACAGTTTCAGGTTAAGAACAGACCTCCGGAACGAATTAAGTACTTAACCCGAGGTACCACCGTACTGTAAATGTATGGTCTGTGTGCAGCCTTCATCCTCTTCTGAGTTGCTATCTAATTTATTTCACTCATATTTTTTAAAAAAGTTTTTTTAAAAATGAAATAATAAAATGGGGGGGCAATCCCCCTTGTTTTAATTGAATTATTCGGCTGCCCTCTGGGGTTGACATTGGGATACATGAGGCTTTTGTGTAATATCAGCAGGAATTCTGCAGACATTTTCTCCCCACCCAGTCCCAGGGAATGGAGGGAGGATTTCAAAGGAGAAGGGAAGGGGGAAAGGGGGGGGAGGAGAAGCGTAAGCTAATAGGGATGGGAATTATTTTGCGATGGCTGGAGGGATAAGAGAATGAGGGCGGAGGGAGAAAGGGAAAGAAAGTCACTGCAGAAACTGAAAGCTGACTCCCTCTAGTAGCCCAAGGCAGTGCTCTGACCTGGGGTAGCTGCCCTTTTAGCCAAAGATACAGACAAAGTTCAGGGCACAGGGAAAGCTGGATAAATAAGAAACATTTATTTGGGGACTGATCCCTCAGCAGCAGGACACGGCTGTCTATTAAAAGTGGAATGGCCAGGCACTCTCTGGAGACCTACTCTGCAAGATTGTTGACTCACACAAACTGTGATGGACACGCTGTGTCTTATACCCCTAAGGCAAAAAAAAAAGCAGCACCGGTTGGCCTTCCGCCCACCTTGTGAAGGAGGGAATCAGGGCCTCTAGTGTGCAGACCTTATAACAGGCACCTCTATATACTATTGTTCTTTGTTTCAGTCTCTTGGTCCTTAAACACACAGAACCACCACTCTGCTTTACAGTTTGTGAGGGGATCCTTAAAAGGAATTGTCTGTGCTCATCTGATGGGAGGTGGTGCTCAGAAAAGGCAATATTTTGAGTGGGGGGGTGAAGATTTTGTGAAGAGACTTTCACATTCCCAGGTAACTATGAAACCCCTAAGCAGCCCTTAAATGTTTGGCATTTTGTTTAAATCTATGGGAAAGGAATGAATAGCGCATGCTCTGAGAAAGAACAGTGTTTGTGTGTGTGTTTTCTAGTTTCTATTCTGAGGCCTCCCTAGACATTGGCTGCCCACACTTCATTGCTAGTTGCAAAGGGATCCCCATGATAATTCAAGTTTTAGGGCCCCCAAAATGTAGGTGCACCACTGCACCCAGAGAAGGATTTTTTTTTAATGAAGAACTTTGCTCCCTCATCTGGCCTTTAGCTGCTGTGGCTACACTGGTCCACACCTGAAATTTGCTGAGGGGATTGTTTCCCCTTTCCCACCCCAACAGCTCCAAAATTCAAGTCTAAAGGTTCTGTATTATTATGGAAAAGGATGCTTCTCAACCACACATTTGACAGCAAACAATAAACTTTGATTTTTCTCACAGACGTGCACATATTGCTTAGCCCTGGGACAAGAAAGATATACTATGCTTGTTATAGTATATAAATCATAAACACACTGAAAGAATAAAAAGAGATATATTTGCAAACCAGCCCACCAACTCCTATAGTCACTTGAGACAGAATATTCTTGGGAACAAACTGTGTTTTGGTGGAAGGCCTACGCAGAGCTTCCTACATAATATGGGCCCATCTGGATGCCAGTTCCACTGAGGTCTGTGCGGGAAAGAGAGACAGCTTCAGCCATAAATCCATTCCTCTGAACATGACAAGTGTGAGCTTTATATTTCAAGGACAGGAGGAAAGGCAGTGTGTGGGAACATTTCTGCCTCTGCTGAACAAATAAGAGAAAGATATAGCAATGCTGTACACAGACTGGAGGCCCAAAAGCACTGCGGGTCTACAGGGTGCTGATCATAGAAACTGGCGTATGTGTAAATTTAAGGAACACAAAAGCAAAGAGCTTTTAATATTCTGTTGCACCAGTGCAATTCATTGCAATCTTTGTTTGTATTGTTATATTGAGTTATATATGTTGCAGCCTCAGTTTACAGTCCATGCAAGTTCAGTTCACATGTAACACTTAACCATGGTTTACTGTTGACAGCATGAACAGCAGCCTCCTACTCTCTCCTCCTCTGACACAGCAGAAAGCTCCCAGCACATAAACATCCACGATTAAACTACCCAAACCTTCTTCTTACAGCCGAACTCGGGAGAACAGTGAATAGTTAAACTATGATTTCTTAACAAGCCAGGATCATAACTACAGCTTGATTTGGACTTGTTTGAACAAACCATAGCTTAAACTAACCAGCGTTCAGACAAGGATTTTTCCAATCCTTGGAGGAAGTGCTGAGGCAGACTTCCTGCTGCTTGTGCACATAGCTCTACTAAATTATAGAGTTGTTTTTGTCCAAGAAGAGCCACAGGCCTACTTGGGCTATAATGTGGGTTGTGCTGTCCATGGTAGGGTTTGTGCCACTTCATACAGCACTGTAGAAACCAACTACAGAAAACACTGAGCTATGTGGACCAATGGCCTAAGACAGAGGTGAGCTGTCTCAGGCCTGGGGGCTGAAAGTGGTCCTCCAGAGCGAGAACTAGCAGGCCCCTGGAACTTCCTGTTTCCTCAAACCATACTCCTCTCCCCAGGTGCACCAACTCCCAGGGGTGGGGTGGGGGTCCTCGGACCCCTCAATATTTGCTGGCAGGGGGGCAGGCCCCCGTAATGTTGAGGGGCAGAGGAGGCTGAGCATGGCATCGTTCGATGGCTGGCTCCTCCTGAGGGTGAGAGAGAAAGTCATGCTGTGCCGTCATGGACTCAGCGCTCAGCCTCCTCCCAACAATGTGACATTGTGTGCACCAGGAGTCACACACATGCAATGTGCACATGATGTCGTGTGCATGTGAAACCCCCCCAACCTTGGGTGCCTCTCCCCCGTGCATGCTCCTCATTGGCCATGCTCCATGCCCTCAATAACTTTCAGGTGGCTGGAATCTGTCTCTGAACTACGATGATGCCTCTTTCTTGCCTGTATGAAAGATGGAGAGAGTGTGTGTGTGTGTGAGTAAAAGCCTGTGGCTTTTGTGTGGTTTGAAAACATACCCTGGTTTGCCTTAATCTGGGACACCATCTTCCAGGTCTGAAATCCTGTGTGAGTCACATGTCCTGCGCAAGACCCGGTCAAAGCACTTTTTCGTGCACAGTGCCCCAAAACACTGGGGGGAGGGAGATCTCAGCCTGAAATCACACGAGAGCATGGCACCCAAAATGGCTGCCATGTTTCTGCAGGTAAAAAACAGGATGTCCTGTTTTTTCCCAGGCAGTTGACAGTAGGTGGAACATAGTACGGCTCTGTTCACTTTTGTCTTTGGCTCCACCCACAGCTGACATGTAGGATCTGGAAGGTTCTTCAAGAGGGATTGTAGCCCTCAGGCTGAAAAAAGGTTCCCTTTTCGGACTTCCGGTCGGCGCCAGCGTTAATGGCGGTCCTTGCTTCGAGCTCCGAAGCAGGACTGCTCCGTGAGTTCGGGTCTGACCCGCTACGGCGAGCGGGGGACCCCTAAAATCACAGGTGCTGAAGCCTGTGAGCAAGGAGATTCGGTGGGCACCTTTGCGCCCCCCGGTATCGCGAAAGAGCCTTTTTAAAGGCTCCGGAGCGGCAGCGGGTGTGAGCGCGGTGCTGAGGATCGCAACCCAGCCCACGGAGCGAAGTCGCGTCGCCATTGACGGAGAGCGCCGATTCCTTCCTGAAACTACCGATTGGAAATAATAACCGTGAGTAAGATCGATAAATAAAGGGAACGGGACTCTAAAATTTAAGAATTTAAGAAGATTTGGCTGAAAACGGGTCAGGCAAAAATTAAGGAAGTCAGCCTCCCGGAACTACATGTTTGACTGAGCAACGAAAAAAGTGAGCTGCATTTAAAGGGATCGTATTTATCTTTCGCAACTTTGTTAACCTGACATCGAAAGAGGACCTCCCCCCCCGGAGAGTGGGAGGGGGGGGAAGAAAAACTGACTTAATTTTGTTTGGTGGAAGAGAGGAGTTTGGAAACGGAAGTTTTCCACTGTCAACACCTCTGGCCAGGCTGCCGGGGTAGCGAGCGCCTGGGAGTGAACTGTCAAACTAGATGTGATACAAAGTAAGATTTATCTGAAGCAAAATAACGGGACTTTAGTGGACAGAAACTGTAATATTTAAAATCGCAACAAAGTAGGGTTTTTACTTGGACTTTCACTTTTGGAACTTGGTATGGCTACTTCTTTCCCTGTTTCTTTGTTTCTGTATTGGATATAATGTACTCCCTCTAGAGGTCTAAAAGAGAGACTGTTGCTGTACTGAGGCAGAAACAGTGGGATTTTCCACTTGCAGCTGTTCCTGTGGGAACGACCTTGAGATATGAGCGGCCCACTGGATGAAATATCAACAAGATCCAAAGCAAAGCAGGCTCAGGCTCAAAAGAAAAGAGGCTCCTTGTCAGGAGCATCAGCTGCACAGGAAAGAACAACAACAGTATCAATGGATTCTATGACACAGGCTTTACTCAGGATAAATGAATCTTTAGAAGCACTTACCAAGCAATCTACAGAGAACTCTAAGAAATTGACAGAATTGAGAACAAGATTGGATTTGAACACAACGACAATATCGTCTAATACAGATTCTATTAATCGTCTAATTCAGGAAAGCACAGAAACAAGGAGAATAGCCGAGAGCGCTAGGAGCACGGCCGAGGAAACTAAAGGGAAATTTGTTCCTATTGCAAAGAAAGTATATGAACATGATGCAGCCTTGGCCCTTATGGAATTGGAGAGGAAAGGCAAGAACTTGAAACTGAGACTGGTACCTGAAGAGGAAGAGGACAAGCTTGGGGAATTCCTTACAGACAAGTTCCAAGAATTCTGGAGTGATGAATTGGAGGAAGAGGAAGAGGATTTCGCAATAACTACAGCCTTCCGGATTGGCAGAAAGCAAGGTAAGAAACCAAGGGACTGCTTAATCACCCTTAGATCCAAGGAAGAAAGAGACAAGATACTGAATCTACATTTCCGGAAGGCATTGGTTATCAAAAATTCCCAAATACAGATTTTTAAAGATATTCCCAGATATTTTTTGGAGGTGAGAACACAATTTAAAGACTTAGTTGACCTATTGAAACAAAACAACATTGAATTTAGGTGGGAATTCCCACAAGGGCTGTCTTTCAACTTCAAAGGGAAGAAAATCAAAATAAAAACAATTCAAGACAAAGAATACTTTTTGGAGAGAAATTTTGAGGACTTTCAGAAAGGAACCGTGAGAGAGAGGGAAATACCGGACATTGCAAACCTATCATTTGGATTGAACCAAGCACCGACTGACGAGGAACAAGAACTTGGAGCAGTGGGTGGGAAAAATACACAATAACAAAATGTCCCTGCAACTTCTGAGTTGGAACTGTAATGGTCTAAACCATCCCCGAAAAAGAGACCAAGTTTTTCATATATTAAAGAAAGAACAGTTAGACATAATCTGTTTGCAAGAAACCCACATTGCCAGGATACACAGGAAACTTCTGATAAATAAGAGATTAGGACTGGAATTTGTTTCCTCAGACAAAGTTAAGAAAAGAGGAGTGGTGATTTATGCCAAGGAAAAATGGGAACCAAAAATGATTTTTAAAGATGATGAAGGAAGATACCTGGCAGTAGAAATTCAAATTCAAGGGGAAAAGATTTTAATTGTTGGGGTTTATGCTCCTAATGAGGGGAAGGCAGAGTTTTTCAAGAAGTTGCATGAGACTTTAATGGACTTTATGGACTTTAAAATCATATTGATGGGTGACTTGAATGGAGTTGTCTCCACAAATATGGACAAAGCTCAAAGACAAGTAATATCCAAGGATGGGAGACTACCAAAGACTTTCTTTGAACTCACTGACAACGTGGACTTGATTGACATTTGGAGAACAAGGAACCCTCTGGAAAGAGAGGGAACCTTCTTCTCTGAAGCAAAAATGACCTGGACTAGAATTGATCAAATTTGGATTTCTAGCAATCTGGCACCAAGAGTGAAAAAAACAGAAATCTGCACAAAAACCTGTTCCGACCACAATGCAGTTAAGATGGAAATGAAATTAACAACGGCTGGAACCTTTAGATGGAGAATGAATGACACCCTATTTAGAGATGAAGAAATTTATCAAAAGGCCCAAAAAATAGTGAAGGACTATTTTGAGATAAATTTGAGAACGGAGGTGGAGAAAAGAATAGTATGGGACGCAAGTAAGGCCGTGATGCGCGGTTTCCTAATCCAGCAGAATTCTATAAAGAGGAAAAAACAAAATGAGAGAAAGGAAAAGATTTTGAAACAGATAAAAGAAGGAGAGAAGAAACTGAGATCTAAACCAAAGTCTCAGGAGATCTTAAGAGAAATAAAATATTACCAGACACAATATATGGAATTGATGAATCAAGAGATAGAATGGAAAATAAAGCAAATGAGACAAAAGACTTTTGAATCAGCAGATAAATGTGGGAAGCTGCTATCATGGCAATTGAAAAAGAGACACAAGTTAAATACTGTGACATCCTTGGAAATAGATGGGAAGCTTGTTAACAAACCGAACGAGATAAGTAACTGTTTTCAAAGCTTCTTTAAAAAATTGTATGCACAAGGGCCTGTAAACGAACAAGAAATGGAGGAATTTGTTGAAAAGTATGGATTACCAAAAATTACAGAACAAAATAAAAGGATTTTGAATGAAAAAATTACAGAACAGGAAATAGAGGGTGCCATTCAGAATATGAAATTGGGGAAATCACCAGGACCAGACCGTTTAACTGCGAAATACTACAAAGCCCTTAAGGAATGGTTAATACAACCATTGAAGGAAGTATGCAACCAGATACTAGAGGGGAAAAAGGCTCCCGAATCGTGGAAAGAAGCATTCATCTCACTTATACCGAAGACAGAAACTGAGAAACATCAAGTTAAGAACTACCGCCCTATATCACTCCTGAATGTGGATTATAAAATTTTTGCAGACGTTTTAGCGAAAAGATTTAAGAGGGTACTGGCAGAGGAGATTCACAAGAATCAAACAGGCTTTCTCCCAGGGAGACACATGTCAGATAATGTGAGGAATATTATAGACATTTTGGAGTTGCTAGATGTGGACATTAACAGAAAGGTAGTTCTGATTTTTGTGGACGCGGAGAAAGCCTTTGACAACATTTCTTGGAAATTTATGAAGAAGAATCTCCATGGGATGGGGGTAGGCCAAGGGTTTGAAAACGGAAATCCTGTGTGAGTCACATGTCCTGCGCAAGACCCGGTCAAAGCACTTTTTCGTGCACAGTGCCCCAAAACACTGGGGGGAGGGAGATCTCAGCCTGAAATCACACGAGAGCATGGCACCCAAAATGGCTGCCATGTTTCTGCAGGTAAAAAACAGGATGTCCTGTTTTTTCCCAGGCAGTTGACAGTAGGTGGAACATAGTACGGCTCTGTTCACTTTTGTCTTTGGCTCCACCCACAGCTGACATGTAGGATCTGGAAGGTTCTTCAAGAGGGATTGTAGCCCTCAGGCTGAAAAAAGGTTCCCTTTTCCAGCCTAAAGCAACCTGCTAACTAGGTATGGAAGCTTTAGGTAGGGAACAGAAGTAGGATATTACCATTTACTAAAGCTATATAACACAACACAAAAAACCAAGAATGATGACTGCCATCCGTGTCAAGGTCCACCTCTCATTTTAGGACTCCTTGGTGGCTTCTCCATTGATGTTGTTGCCAGCCTGCATACTTCTTGGAGTCTGCCTTTTTGGCAGATCATGTATTGGGCCTTTAATGCAACTTCATATAGAAATTAAATGGAATACTATTTATATATGCTATAAAAATTTACTGCCAAGTTGCTATTTTAAAACCCACATAATCATTTCAAGTCACACTGGTTAAAGATTTACAAGATTTTTTTAAAAACTAAAAAAAAAAAACTTTGACAATTTAGCCATCACCACAGAGTCTCCACGTAATAGCTAGCTTATTAACATGCAAGTCTGGAAGCAGGGATGTCTTCAGTTTATTTCTGTTTCCATTTGCTCCACACTTTTGTGTTTATTTGTAGTTTTTAAAATTGCATTCTTGACAAACTCTGTATATCTGGAAGAATTTCCATGTTTTCTTGTGCTTATTTGCACTAATAAAAACATGCTGATTTTCTCAAAAGTGTAACATTTAGTTTAATAATATTTCTTTCTCTTCTCCTGTGCTTCTGCTTAAGGTTTAATTTCTCTGTGTTTGTCTTCCTCTTTCTCTCTTTAGACTGAAAAGGTCTGGCATGGGCTATAAGTAAAACACCAACCCATGTATGCATTCCATGCACAACTTTTTAAAAGCCCTAATCATGTTCTGGTAGTCTGGAAATACATGCTGTTGGGCATGCAATGCTAGGCACTGGGATGGAGAGCCTATGACCCTCCAAATGATGATGGGCTCCAACTCCCATCAGCACCAGCCAATGTGGCCTATGCTCAGGGATGCTCTGTGCAAATGGATCACTGCATGTAGCATGTGCATTTAAAAATGCTCCAAATCTTGGAAAAATGCACTGAACTTTTCTGTTTAGAAATGTAATTTGCTGAGATCCACATCCCACATGTTCAACTCAGGAATATTTCGTTTCTGTATTTTGATTGGATCAAGCAAATGGTGAAACCGGTCCTGAAAGACCTATATTGGCTCCCAGTACGTTTCCAAGCACAAAGTGTTGGTACTAACCTTTTAAGCCCTAAGCAGCCTTGGCCCAGTATAGCTAAAGGAGCATCACCACCACTGTCGTTCAGCCCGGACACTGAGGTCCTCCTCCGAGGGCCTTCTGGCGGTTCCCTCACTGCATCTGCCCTGTGGAACGCCCTCCCATCAGATGTCAAGGAAATAAGCAACTATCTGACTTTTAGAAGACATCTGAAGGCAGCCTTGTTTAGGGACGTTTTTAATGTTTGATGTTTTATTGTGCTTTTAATTCTGTTGGGAGCCTCCCAGAGTAGCTGTGAAACCCAGCCAGATGGGTGGGGTATAAATAATAAATTGTTGTTATTGTTATTATTATCATTGATACTGAAATATTCACTCAAGTAAATTCACTAGGCTTTTCCCCCTTAGAATAATACTGAGCAGAGTAAACACTTCTGTCTTCCTTGTAACAATTTTTAGATTTTATTTCCTCAGTCACTATTGTTCTCCCCCCTCCCCTCCCCTTGCTCCTTTGTGAATTGTGGGAGGTTTCGGTCAGCCTCCTGTAGAAAAGACAGTCCTGAAGTCCTTTGTGAAAATCTGTTTATTTACACATGTAGAAGATGAGAGACAGATAGGATGGGAAAGGAAAGTTAGCAAAGGCAATGCTGGCCCAAGGCAGAATTAGCTGAGGCTTCACTGTAGAATGGGCTGTAGTTTAGCAGTTGATCTCATTCTTTGCATGCCTAAGATCCCAGGTTCAGTTCCCAGCAACTCCAATCTCAGAACCTGAATGAGGTAGCAAGGATGAGGGGCGGGCACTCTGGAAAAATGTATGTAGTCAGTGGTGGCCTTGTCAGACCTAGGGATGGGGGAGAGATTTGATTAAGTTTGCATGTAAAAGTGAACCTATCTAATTTGCAATATGCAAACTGAAGCACAGTCAGCCTTTGGAACCCACACATCTCCTAATCTTTCAGTGCATTTCTGCAGCCAAGTAATATGAGCAAAAATGCATATACAGTGCCAGGGTAAAGTATGAATATAAATGCATATATTTGTGAACATAACATACAAGAATGCATTGTATATGGGGAAATTGCATTAGGAAAATGTGTACGCTAGGCAAAACTGCAAACATCACTGCCACCAGTGGCAGTAGATTCCATAGCTTTACTGAGCACTGGGTGTAAAAGTACTTTCTTTTCTCTTATATGTGCACATGAACTAAGTTTTCACAATACAATACTGAATTCTGATTATGAAAATCCTATGGATAAATGTTCTTCCTAATGTCCATTCTTTATGAGGAGCTCAGTTATAAATCCTGAATAGTTCTGTACAGCATTCAGGCACCCTGGTGGATGGCGAATACCCTCATCCTAAGCATGTTGCTGTACAGCCTTCATTCATTCCAGTAAAACATCAGAAGGCCTGCTGCAGAAACCCAAGTAAATGAATGGATGTTACACAGCAGTAATGTTTGGAAAATTGCAGGCACTGTTTCAGCGGCATTCCCTCTTAGTAGAATGACGCCACAGAGAGATCCTAGTTGAGTAGTCTAGCATCTGTATCCATGTGTGTCTATCAGAAAATAGCCGCTGCCTCAAGGCCTGCGTTCTTCTTTGGGTTTGTTTGCTTTAATTAAATACTGTTTTCAAAAGTATATTTTAAGTCAATATTCAGTAAATATCCTTCTCAGTTTTTCTTTCTTCCTTTCTGCCGCTTGACACTTCTATTCGGAAGGGTGCATTGATTCGTGGATTTGACTTGGTTACCTTGGCAAGTAACTTTGACAAGAGTGCCAAAGTAACTAGGCTAATGGGCCAAGAGCACAAATATTAAGGGGGAAAGAAAGAAAAATGGTTTGACTGACAAAAGCAATTGAAAAAGAGAGAAGGGATGCCTGGTTTATAGAAAAGTGCTTGCTATACTATTTTAATGTTAAAATTGCTGGTTTTCGTTTACCACCCACTGTTCTGCCCAGATGGGATCGCCTAGAGCAGGTATCTAATATTTGTAGGCATTGGAAAGCTCTGGAATTAATACAGTTTGGTGCAAATATCTGTCTAGCCTGATCTGAGTCACCCTGACAGACTACCTTTAACCCACAGGATCTTTGGGGAAAATATTGGTTCATGTCACAAGTAAAACACAAGGTAATCACCGAAAGAGGCACACACTACCATCATCCAAAGGAGAATCTAGAGTGACCTCCAACCCGGAGGAAGTCTGTCCTTTGTTAGGTTCTTCCTGATACAAGACTAGGAACTGGGAAGGACCAGAACTCTATGATCATTCCACAAAGTTGCTACACACAGCTGTTACAAGAAAGAAGATTCCAGCTAAGCATTAAGAAGAACTTTTTGATGCTAAGAGCTATTTGACATTGGAACAGACTTCCTTGGAAGGTGGTGGACCCTTCTTCATTGGAGGTTTTTAAGCAGAGGCTGGATGGTCATCAATCATGGATCCTTTGTTTGAGATTCCTGCAGGGGTTGGCCTAGAATCTAGATGACCATGACCACCTGGGAATGAATTCATTGTAGGGGTGATTAAAATTTAAAATAAAAATGAGTACTTTAATGTCTCTAGGGACACCCCAGTGGTGCATGTGTGGAATTGCACAACATACTAGAATTTGTAACTTGTAGAAATTTTACACTTAATTAAGAGGATCAAATTCTTTAGAGGATCAAATTCTGCAATCCTAAGCACACTTACTTGGGAGAAAGTTCTGTTGACTCACTGCTGAGCAGATGTGGTGAGGATTGCACTTTCAACTTGATTTTGTGCAAAACAGACAAAAAATCCTTATACATAAGCTACTGGTGATACGTTAGCTTTCAGTTACAATTTCCACCTCTGGCTTGCAAGTGATCTTTAATGCAGTTTATTAGGGGGGGAAATTGGGAGGAGGTATGTTTCCAGAAAACACAATTGATTTTTGTTTTGGACAGAGGTCAGGTTAACAATCCACATTCCTCTCTTATTGGGACATAAGGGCAACAAATCGAGCCAAAACATTTCAGAAAAGCTTTACTGCTTGTAGTCTACCTGCTCTGTGTATTTGTGAAAGTTGGCCAGAGGGGATGAAAGGGGGAGAGAGAAAGAGAAGCAAGCACACACACACACACACACACACACACACACACACAGAGGAATGGGCTCCGGGTTGGAAAAAGAAACAACATTGCAAAGGTCAATGTTCAGATGATGGTATCACATCCTCCTTTCATCCCAGCAGTTCATGCGAAGGCCGGGATCCTTGCTTGGCTTTACTTTAGGGAAAACTCTTGCTTTATTTGTTCACGTTGAACTGCTATCAGAGCTCAATGTCTCAGTGTTGTGTTTTAATAACATCAGTTTCCCCAGACCAGATACATATGAAGTCAGTTAGACGAATCTATAAACAATGGATAGTCACGCAACAGAGGATTTTTGATTCCAAGATAACCTCTCTGAGGGCACATCTAGTGAAGCTAAGGCTAGGTCCTTCAGGCAGCCTCAAAGGAAAACTCTTAATTTCAATGGGATGAAGCTGAAATATTTATCATTTAGGGTGTTGCTTCCCCACCCCCTCCTTAGGTTTGTGAAGGTTGTTCAGATCTCCAGAAAAGCATTTCCATTCTTAAAAGTGTATAAAAGAAGATAGCATTTCAGTGCTCATAGAGCAGATACTAGTTTTCATTCCTGACAGACTCAAACCCATGAGACCTTCATTGTGGGTGGAATGCAATTGCACTAGTTTGTCCTAGGTTTCATGTTTGTCAGTTACTTGTTCTTGTTAGATGAGCTGTTGAAGTGACTAATGGTTGCGATTCTTATATCCCAATGTCTCAATGTTTCGATTCTTATATCCCAATAAACCTAACCAAGTTTAGTTGGAAGACATCCTGCTTATTGAACATTCATCCTGATTCACTTGCACCAAGTTTGTGGGGAAGTTAAACAAATTCAGCAGTTTATTGAGCATTCATTCTGATTTGTTTGCAGTGAGGTTATATGATGTTGAGTTGAGCCATTGTTATCCCACACTTTCCAGTGCATTTGACCATCACTTACCTTACGCAGAAAGTCCTATTCTGAGGAGGAGTGGGTTCATTATGCCAGAGCACTGCTCAGCTTTAATTGTGCAATCTGAATTTCCTGATATGTGATTAGATCCCTCCTGAAAATAATAAGAGACTGGAAGCACCTCCGCTGAAGGGCTGAAGTCTTACTCTTAACATAAAACAAACTCAATCATTTTTGCTTGAAAACATATTTTAATTTAGCTTTAATAAGCATGCTGTAATAAGGGAACATAATAAGAAGAGTTTGGATTTGATATCCTGCCTTTCATTCCCTTTAAGGAGTCTCAAAGCGGCTAACATTCTCCTTTTCCTTCCTCTCCCACAACAAACACTCTGTGAGGTGAGTGGGGCTGAGAGACTTCAAAGAAGTGTGACTGGCCCAAGGTCACCCAGCAGCTGCATGTGGAGGAGCGGAGACGCAAACCTGGTTCACCAGATTACGTGACTACTGCTCTTAACCACTATACCACTATACCACATTTATTTAATAGGTAAATAAATTTTATGGCAAAAATGACAGAGTCCTAAGGCACTCAAAAGACTTGCTTGCATATTTATTGTAACCTAGGATTTCAAAGGGTAGAGACCACTTTGTCAGCTTATGTTTTTAACATTCCGCTGTGTTGCTTTTCAAGCAACCTGAAATTCTACATTTAATACCCGGCTGCAATACTGAAAATACATCTGAGTACTGTAAAGGTAAACCTCATGTGGTTTAATCATCCTTTGGTAAAGGTAGTTAGCAGATTTTTTTTTCAGCAGCTGGCCTTAACAATGGCTAAAGGAATAGCCAAAAATTCTTCTGGAGGGAGAGGACCAATTTGGAGAAAGGGGTGTGTCTTTATCCCCCCCCCCCTTTAGACTGGGAATTGTATTATCATGGGGTGGGTGTGTAGATATAGTCACTGGGCGGGGGGACAGAGGGAGAACAGCACCAAGTTTGGGTACAAGCTGCTCACTTAGCAGATCTGATATTGGAGCAATGGACTTTAGAGTGTTAAGCTATAGGCTCCCATCTAGGCTCAGTCTCTCTATCTACTATATATTTTGGGAAGTGGCTTATCCATTTTTTTCTCCATAGTTTTGGATGCCTCTCAAGATATCATCACCAAACTTGGCATGAAGTTTCACAAAGTGGGATCCATGCCAGGTTCCAGTAGTGTTAACAGTATTCTACCTAGAGTCATGCCCTCCTTCTAACCCTGTGTGCATTTTTGCTCACATCAAGGCATGCTCTGTTTATTGTTCATATGTTTTGTTTTGCTGTAACTGGTTGCATTACTTTCTCCTGGGCTATAATACTGTGTTCCAAGTACAAATATTTCATCATGAGAGGAAACCTAGCATGTTGACCTGAGCTATTATGAATTGAGCGGATAACTTTATTTTAACAGGGAGAAGAATTATTTTTCTCATTTTCTCAACTGGAGCATTTTCTGCAAGAGAACTACTGTCTCTTGTGTCTTCATTGCTTCTCTCCTTCCTTCCTCTTCCCTAAAATAACTATGCTGTACTGTAAGTTTTCAGCATTATTGCTGAAAAACTAACACCCAGGATTTCTATTTTCTAATTATAATTGCCTAATCATAACTGCTGCAATAATAGCTGTTTTTAATGTTACCCATCACCTTCCCATTATTCATAGATGGTCCTTTGTTTTCAAAAGATACGGACCAGAATATATACATATATTTAATGGCCTTTGGGCTTCTACTTCTTAAACAGTTTCAAATGCACCCTTGCAGATGGGGTGGCTACTTACATATCATAAAAAGAATTGGAAATGCCACCAACAAAATGTGTGCATGCTCATTTGTATGTATAGATGCACACAGAGAAATTATTGCTGGAATTTAAATAGAAATATAGTATGTCTTACTACACTGGGGAAGGCTGTGACCAGGTCACCAGTGTGCCTCCTCAATCTGCTGTCCATATGCTGACTGTTGATGGGCAGCTTCAAAACTGCTGCTCTCCCTTCTTATGGTTCTTTATCATTAAACTTCAATTGGACCAGGCAGCCCTTCAAAAGGAAGACACCTTCAAATGGCGGAATGTGAAGCCTGACACATGGCCATCCTTCGTATCTAGGGGTATTTGTTATTCAAAGAAAAGGGGCACGCAATTCAAGGCATGCAGCGACTCTCCCTTATGTCTCTCCCTTGGAAAGCTTGTCCTTCTTCAGGACTAGAACTGCAACAGGACAGGTGAGGGGTTGAGAAAGAATGACCTTTCAGGTGCTCCTAGGACCTAGGTAAAGGCTGGGAGAAATTTCACTTGACATGTACAGCCTAGCACAGTGCTGCTCCAGTGGTGGGCTGGGGCCTCTGTCCAATTTCAGTGAGGCCTTAGGGCCTCCTCACTAACCTCACTCAGCTATGACATAGCCTTTTCGTTGGACCAGTAGCAGCCCAGCAGCCCCTACATGCTGAAAATGAGAGACAAGAGTTTACAGTGGTACCTCGCGTTACAGTTGCTTCAGGTTATAGACTCCGCTAACCCAGAAATAGTACCTCAGGTTAAGAACTTTGCTTCAGGATGTGAACAGAAATCGTGTGGCAGCAGCAGGAGGCCCCATTAGCTAAAGTGGTACCTCAGGTTAAGGACAGTTTCGGGTTAAGAACGGACCTCCAGAACGAATTAAGTCCTTAACCCAAGGTACCACTGTACTGTGGAGGAGAAAGCATGGAAAGAGAATCTTCCCTCCTCTGGAGAAGGTGCTGAAGGAAATTAGAGAGAGTGTTAGAAGTAATAGAAGAAGAAGAAGAAGAAGAAGAAGAAGAAGAAGAAGAAGAAGAAGAAGAAGAAGAAGAAGAAGAAGAAGAAGAAAATATATACAACAAATTGGGAATGCAAAGGAAGTTTTTAGGTTGCACTACCCTTTTGTGGCTGTTGGGCACAAATAATTTTCAGCTTTCCCAACTGTGCCTTGGAGTTAGAAAGGTTAAGAACCCACAGCCTAACACATTGCAGTACATTTGTCACAACAGGAGCAGCTTAAGAGAGCAGGATATGATTTGATAATAATGGACCTCTCTGGGAGCCATAGGAGCCAACTCCTGGGGGCCATGGGTGTTTGGGCATGCACAATAATATAACTGTGGGAGCCAAGCACCCACAAAGCCAATGAAAAAAGCCAGCAGGCAGCAGCTGTGCTGCCTCTGAGAGAGAAGTGAGTGAGGGACTTGGTGAGGGGCTCAGGCATGGAGGCAGTCTCTCTGAGCCCTTCCCCATGGAAAGGGGTGCCTCACTGGCTGCAGAGAGGAGAAGGAAGAGGAGTCACTGCTGCCATCCCCCGCAACATAGACATGCGACGTCACATGCACACGCCTGCACATAGTGCATGTGACTTCACATACACTATGTGCAGGTGTGTGTGGTGTCACACGTCCACATTGTGGAAGGGCACTCACAATCCTGAGGACAAGATGGCGCCCCTTCTGGGAGCTGCTATACACCCTGCTCTCCAGACACAGCAGGGCTATAACCTAGGAGTATTGGGGAAAATTGCAGTGCTGTGGATGAGAGTTCTCCTGCAGGTAGCTTGACTCTGCCTCCCCTCAGTGAGTTCTACAGTGTATCTGTTCACAGGATGAGATGTGTAGCCAACGTTTCTCACAAGCTGTTAAACCAAAGCGAACCCTTTGCCAAGTGTTTCAAATGTGCGTATATATCTGTGCTAAGTGGCAGGAGGCATCAAGTAGCTCTTTATAGTCTTTCACTACGAAGTGCTGATGAACAGAAATACCAAATGAATGGCTTCCAGAAACAATGGGGAAAGCCATCACTCTTGTTTCTCTTTGGCATCAGTTTCTCTTTAAAAGAGAGGGGAGGCTGTGGGGGGGGGGGGAGAGAACCAAGGAAGAATTAATTTCAAAGGAAGAAAGCATGTTCAACATATTTTTAAATAACTCACTTGATTTACAAAATAGAGTAATGGGGGCCATGCTCATAAATATACATATATGTATATTGCCCAGAATGCAAAACAATTCCATCTGGAGAATTGGGTATTGTTTTGAACAAAGGGCTTCCACTCCGAGTCATTAATAGTGTATTTTATTAAAGGAAAATTGGCTTCAAAAGCGGTTGGGATTTGTGGGAATAAAAATAAAACTGGGATGAAAGTAATTATCCTCTACCTCGTTCCTTCCCTCATGCTCATTTGTCTCTCCTAGGCACAGACAGCAGCAGCAACTCGGCTGTCTTCTGTTCTTTCCATGTTTGATCTTTTCCTGCCTTTTCTTCTGCTGGATGTTGGCGCCAAAGGGAAGGCGGTACATCATGTCCGCACTCTATGTGAGATCTGTTCTTGTAACTTGCAACAGGAGCTCATCAGAGGGGGAAATGAGATCTCCCAGGAATCCATGCAATTTATTTATTTATTTATTTATTTATTTATTTATTTATTTATAAAATAACAACACAGTGACCAATATTAGATCTATACATTTAGAGATGGACCTTTGGCTCTCTATGACTTCTAGTTGGAAGAAAGGGGAGGTTGCTGGCCATCAACTCAAATATGTCAATGTCCAAATTGTGAAATTAATTTTGAAAAACCAGAAAGCGGTGGAAGCATAGGAACACAGGAAGCTGCCTTATACCGAGCCAGACCATTGGTGCATCTAGCTCACTACTGTCTACCCTGACGGTTAATGACTTTGCAGGATTGCAAAGAAAGTGCTCTTCCAGCCCTAACTGGAGATGCTAGGGATTAAATCTGGGACCTTCTGCATGCATAGCAAATGTGGCCCTTTCCCACATTTAATTTACTACTTATGTAGCCAAAACAGCACCATCCATGCAAAAGAGGAAGGTATCAGCCTCCCACCACCCCGCTTGCAAACATGTTTTGTTTTAAGGGGGGTTAAAGAAGGACACACCCCCCCCAAAAAAAACCCAGGCCAAAAAGAACTCAGCCACAGAGTACTTATTATTTGCTAAGGCAGGGAACGGAAAACTGTTGAAGAGAAAGAACAGAATGGAGTGTCCTGGAAAGGGTCTGGCTGGCTGGCTGGCATGCACCCTGAACAGGAGCATTTGGTTCACACTACAGTATTTTGCTGCGTGTCCCATTTATCACAGGAGTGCTGTCCTTCGTTGTGCCTGTGTAAAATGCCATCTTGTTCTCAGAGCCTGGCACATACTAAATTTTGAAAACAGAATAGAAGATCCTTGGGCTAAGTAGAACAGAGAACTGTTTCCTGTACTTCTTGGCCATGTGGTGGGGGCAGAGATTCTTTTCATTTGAATGCGAGAAGAAAGGCTGTCCAAATGCTGCTTGTCAAAAGCAATCTTCTGTTGCTAAGATGAGATCTCTTTTATGTTTAAGGAATATGCAAAATCCCTCTATCCTGACTGCTCATCATCTCTTTGGGCCATGTCGTCTGCTGTTTATGTATTTCAGAGGGCAGGTAATTATAATTCTGTGGCCAGGTAACAGTCAAATATTTTCCTGTGATGGAGCCTTACATAGAAAGGTCACCCTCAATCCACTTTTCCATGGTCTGCCTCATCTCTCCTTTTGCTTCCAAGACACCGCAAGATAATTTCGTCAGAATCCTGCCAGCTTACAACTAAACCCTTTCAGACCAAGAGCAAAGTTGCAAGAGGTGGTTTCTGTGGTGGGGCACCATGCCGGGACCATAACCACACTTAGCTTTAAATGCCATTACAAGGCTACAGAAAATATGAAAAAACACCATAAATAGACATTTTCAGAAAATCCGTTCTCAGCTGGTGAGATTAAGTAAGACTGGTGTGCATCCTGCTTATAAAATAAGCTGGAAACAAGGTGAAGGACAGCAACACCTATGGCTCAGATTCGCTGTCAAGTGCATACTAAACCAAGTTGAAAGGCTAGAAGCAGCAACATTAGAACCCTGTCAAATAGTCTTGGGCAAAAGACATTGCAAGCTACTATTTCACATAAGACAAAATACACAGTCTCTGTGTCATTGCCATATTTAATCTCTACTGTTATGTACGGATCTGAAATAGATGGAATAGAAATTTATAATACCTTAAGGGCTAAGAGGGGGGAAGCTTTCTTTAACAGAACATCCTTGGCTCATATAATTCACCATCTCTGTGTCATGTGATTGATTTTTAGTCAATTGAAGGGAGGCTACCCATGAACAGCTCTTAACCATGATACCTCAAAGGATCGTCCATGAATTACCGGTAAAACAATGAACCTCTGAATGCCAAAGGGACCTTCATTTTCATTTACTGGCTCACCACTATTGGTCAAAATGCTGGATTACACAAGTCTCTGGTCTGATCCAGCAGGGTAATTCTTACAACTTTTGTGATATTCTACTGACATTGAGGAGGAGGAGTACAAAACTACAGTTTTCAGAGTTCCCATCAGTGATGGTATGCCCAAGCATATTCAGTAGCTTGTAAAGAGTCGGGGATTTAAAGAAAGCCCTTTAGATAATCCTCTCTGTTGTCATTGTACCTCTTCCCTGCCTCCTCCCTAGCAGCAGATGAAAGGTGTAGGAAATGGGAAGGAAACTGGAAAAGGAAGAAGCTGGTGATGGTGGAGGGGATTCCCAGACCTAGATAGTTCTCAGCTTTGGAGAGTTCTCAGGAAAAAAATTAGCATTTCCAAATAAACTCAGAGGCAGACCCAGTTCATTTCCAGATGAAATGAGTGGATTTCACCCATCATTCCAGAAATATAATAGTAACCAGCATTTGCCATGCAGTAACAATATTTGATAAATAGTTTGTAATAGCATTCTGAGTTGTGAATTGAAGTCCTGGTTCAAATATTGGTTCTGTTGTGAGTTCGCTAAATGGCCTTGGGTAATCCACAACCTGTCTTAGCATCAGCTTCCTATCTGCAATATTGATGTTGTAAGAATTACAAGAAAATGTGTGTGAAGCACATCATACATTCAAAAGCAAAATACGAGTTTTATGTATTATTCATTTCTTCATGTAATCAATAAAAAAGGGAAGAAGATGGGTGCACGAAAACAGTATCATGACCAAGACTAACTGTTGCCCTACCAGAGATTCAGACATGACTTGAAGTATTTCATTTTCTAGCCAGCTACGGTCAATATGAAAGTGGGCTGTCTGGGAGTTGAATCCTGCAGAAGCCTTGATTGGATAATACCACTACTTTTCATCCCCTTTACATTCTCAAGTCTATTGTCAATGTGCCAATCTGAATGCTCTTGGTTCAGGGCCTAACTGGCTCTGATGTTTGTGAATCTAACATAAACCTTGTGACTGGAGACTCTTATCATTAGCAACACTCTAGTGAGTAAATTGTTTTCATGAAATGAATGTTAACAGCAGCAAGTTGCCCTCAAAGATTTTTTTTAAAAAATCAACAACAACAAAATACTATGAAGGACATTGATCTGCTGTGAGCACTGACCTCAGCAGAGGCAAGACTACCCTGGACAGCTCCATGCAGGGCTCAGGCTGGAGACTTCATGAGACCAGAGTTAGAGATTGCTACAGCAGCAGTCATCTTCAGGCTGAGCCTTAAATAAGAGCTTAAATAAGAGCCTTCGTTGAGTTGGCAAGGTTCTTCTGAGGCTGGCCATGAGAGCAATTCTCTCTCCCACTGTGAATCCCTGGCTTCAACCTTGGAGGAGAGTCTGACCCAAAAGTCACAGCAGGCAAAATCTTGATTATCCTTCCTATTTAGACATGTTTTGAAAACAGAGGAATCGAGGCATGTCCACAGCTGAGGGATCAAGAGTATTTGGAATCAAATATCAAAGAAGTTGGTTCATTTTAGGTAGGTTTGATTTTGTGAATTGGATTTAGCAATAGCCCTGCTGTGCAGGGTCAAAGGCATCATGCACACGCACAAGTTTCCTTCACTTTCTCCTCCCTCTCCTTCATTAGGAGACACTGAACTCATAACAAATACATTTCACATTGCAAAGCAAACACTGTCATTAGCTGTGCTTTGTTTGGCCTGCATGTGTGTGGTAAAACGTCTAGTAACAGTTGGCAAGGCTTTTGCAGGGAAGCAAGGTTCCCATGGTTAGATCTAAAGCCCAAATACTTGGAACAAATTAACACCAGCCAAGAAAGTGAGGCTAATTACTGGAACATTTGGAAGATGAGGTCTCCCTAGCTTGACACACAAAAAATGAGCAATTTGCTCTCCAGTTCCTCTCTCTTTCTTCCTGTTGTCTCTCTGCTATAAATGTAGGAGATATCGGGGCTATGGAAAACACAACTTCCTGGTCTAGAAACCTCCCAGTCTATCAGGTCAATGTGACCAAAGACTCCGGGTGGTATTTCAGAATTGAGGAATGGGGCCTTAGGAAGCTGGCTGTCCTTTTGTCTATGTTTTCTCATTAGTGGTTTTGCATCGTTGAAAGGCATCTTCATTGGAGGCTCAACATGCTGCTTTAATCTGGGGTGGGCACTGAGGCTTTTGAAAAAGCAGAGTGCAAACAATTCAGCAGGAGAACAGTCATATTTGCTAATATGTTCTTTGGAGAGTGACTCTATAAATCCTGTGGGCCCTGCTGGAACATCTGCCTTTGGTAACATTTTAATGGGGCAAAATTACTCAGAAACCACATTGATGTTGACCTTTGATGCATGTGTGTGTGTACGCCCCCACACACACACATACATACACACATCACATCACATATATATGGAACATATATCATGTGAGGCTTTACAGATAATGCCTGATAAATTATAAGGGCAGAAAAGTACAGCATCACACAAGTCATGACTTTGGGGAGGCTCAATGGTCATTCAGGAAAACCAGTTTGTATTTTATATGGCTCAAATTGATACCACAACATGGGAAAGATTTGCATTGTGTGTGTTGCCAAATATGCAACAAGCTCTGTTTGGAACTCTCTGGATGAGATTTGAGTTTGGTTTCTATGAGTCAAACTTCCTTCCACGTGACTTCTGTAAGTTTGGCAAACACACTTGCCATATCATTGGTACTCAGCTGCACTTGCACCAGACTGGCCCCAGGGCTTAAATAAATGACCTATATGCATTACTGTTCTGCCCCTGCTAGTTCTCTCTTTCTCTCTCTCTTTCAGACACACATCTTTCTGGCAACCTCCACAACCCTATTTATTGGTGGCAATAATTAAAAATATATATTTATATCCTGGTTATCACAGTTGTGCAAAAGTTATCACAGTAATGCAGAAACATAAAAAGTCAGTAGTTAAAGCAGCTACAACTTTGAGTATTAACAACACAGTGTGGGGAGGGGGCTGCCTGGTTGGCATTGACCCATGACAGAACCTTTTCAGTGGTGGTTTCCCATTTCTGGAATCCTCCACCTGGTGAGATGCATCTCCCTCCCTCATTAGTGACTTTCAGGAGGATTTAAAAACATTCCTGTTTACCTATTCATTTGATGGCTAAAATACTATTTCTGGCAACTTTGAAATTACTAAATTACTGTTTAAGAGAATTTATTTAACTGCTTTTAAAATGTATTTTAAAAAAATTAATGTGCTTGCCTTCCTGGGCTCCTTTGGGATATAATAGTAGTAGTACAGTGCTACTACTGATAATAACACTCAGAAGTATGCCCCAGTGTGTTCACTTAAGATTACCCCCATGTAAGTGCACACAGAATTGCATCCAAAGACACCAACTTTTCAACTAATGGAATTGGAGCTAAGAACATCTTACTCTGAACATCAGATTTCTGCTCAAAATTGTTTCTGCTGTGCAAAGTACAGCTACTCTAGAGGAGGCAATATTTCATGTGGAGGGGCACAAGTGTTATTGGGCTAAGTAAAAGAAAGCAACAACAGCACCATACATTTGCCTATGAATCCATACAATTTGACTGCTGGATCTAAATCTGAAAGAAATGGATACGGCGTTCCAGTGCTCAGCACATAGTCCACGAGTAGGGGCAAAGGGAGCCTTTCTTGCTGAGGCCTTGGGGATCAAGGAAAGGAAAGGACCTATTCAAAAATACCCCTGGGAGTATTGTCCAAATCCTACCAACAGTGGCATAGCGTGGGGGTGCGGGGGGGGGCGGCCGCACCGGGCGCAACATCTGGGGGTTAGGGTTAGGGGGCTCAAATCCATGGGTTAGGGGGCGCGAATCCACGGGTTAGGGGGTGCAAATTACTTGCCTTGCCCCGGGTGCTGACAACCCACGCTACACCACTGCCTACCAAGACTAGCCAATACATCACTGGAAAGTACTGGAAATACTGTTAAAATGGTACTAAAACAGGCTCAAACGAGTGCCATTTACACTGCTGCTCTCCAGGCACAAATCATGCAACCCACAATCCACAAGCAAGCAACTTTTTGATATGGGTTATTTATCACTTTCTACTTTCTGTGCTTTCCGCACCTTTAGTAATGAGCTGCCAGTGAAAATACTGATGACGTGCAATGTACTAAAATCCGGCCCAGCTTATTTTATCAGCTACTTTTTATTAGTTTCGTTTGAACCAGGAAAGAAGATGGCGACATGTATGGGTTTGGCCGGCAGCCATTAGAAGTGTATGCTAGTCAGAGATTTGGCTCTTACTGCACAAAAGTTGAATCATAGGATCAGAGACAGTTTATACATGCAGCAGAATCTGTTGATAATGCATTCCTTGATAGGGCTGGAAGAAGGTGTTTTGCTGCCTGAGGCAAAGGACAAAATGGCACCCTCTGCACCTCAGCCAAATCAAACCACAGAAGCCAACCAGGCTGATGGTTGAATCTTGCTTTAACTGTGACTGCTTCTGCCACATCTGAGGATAAGAGATGAGCTTAGGGAGCACAAGGCTGGATTTCCACCACTTCCTACTCCCATGACATTTGCCGCCTGAGGCAATGGTCAGGGCACCTGGTTTCCCTGTACTGTCCCATATCAGTTGGGGGGAATGTCATGTTTGAATGCTCTCTTATTAAAATAAGCAAAGCAACTGTAACAGAATGTTACAGGGAAGGCTGGGTTGAGCCTGCCATTTTGACGTGAAAGAAGTTTTTTAGATGCAGTTGACTGCTGCTCTTACCTGTGTTCTTTCCTACACACATAATTCTCAAAACTATAGCTTGTCCCATTTCTGGCATGACGTTTTGCATCCCATTTCCTGAAGCAAGATGTACAAAACCCCTGCAACTTACATCAAATTCTGATTTTACTAGAATCTCATGTCTCAGATTCAAAGGGTTAAAAGTCCATGGCCACACTTAGGGGCCAATGAGAGGAAGAATATGAAAAGCTCACCCTGCTTTTTTTTTAAAAAAAAAACCCTATCCTGGGAGCAAAAACAGAAAAGTTGGAATGTAGGTGTTGTCTAAGGTTATTTTCCTGCCTCATACTTTTTCTGTGGCCTTCAAGGCACAGATATTGAAGCTTCCACACCTAGTATATCTTCCAAAAGTGCCCTCAACCAACTTCAATGAACTCAATTGAAGGATGTCCACCTTCCATTTCTGGGGTGTGTGGTTCAATCTGTTCACTGTAGGTTGGGGAGCAATTTGTGTTCTCAGTCCATGTAGCACATGAATTAGCTCATTATGAGCCACCAAGCAGAGTGACACCCAAAGGCCATAAAATGTGAAATACCCCTTGGAATTCTTTGTGTTTAATTTTCATTGTACCTCTCTGCCTCACTCACTTCTGAACATTTTCAATCTGTGCCACGGAGATCCCTCTTCCAAGCACAGCTATCCAGATGATATTAATAACAGGATGTTTTCTGCTCTGCTGCTTCTAGAGGATTTCCAGAAGCTGCGTTTTGCTGTGCAGTTAGTTACAGTCATTGAAGCTATAGTGAACTGGTGATAGCACCAGACTCCTTGTAGATTTTGGGAAATACAGAGAATTCAGCTATTTATTGGTTGCATTTGATTTCCCATAGGTGTGGGTATCAGCAAATATACAGGTTTGAGCTGTACATATGGCACTGTGCAAACTCAAGTGGCCGCATAGATGCATTGTGCCTGTGTAGCCAACAAAAGCATTCGATAGTAGGAAATATAAATCGGCCACCTGGTATGCATCAACCTCTCTCAATTTTTCACACATCTCCGCTTGAATCCTAAAGGTCCAATCACTGCATTTTGATTGTTGGGGGAAGGAGCTGTTAACCATCAGGAAATGATCTGAGTCCCCAGGACAGTCACTTAGACCCTCTTACAGCCCCTGTTCTAAGTCCTCTTATTATTGGACATAGTTTACAAGTGGTTCACTATAATCCCTTTAAAATTAGTTTTGCAAATGGGGGGCTGGTTTCTAAAGTTAGCCAGATTGTTGCACAAACAAAATCTTGTTTGTGCGGAGAGAAAAGTATGGTGCCCTGGAAACAGCAAAAATAGACTAGAATGGAAGCAGGTAAGGCCCATTGCTCAACGAGCTATTGAGCAAAATATCAAAAGAGATAGCAAATGATACTCCTCTGGGTCAGATGAAATGGGTTTTAGCCTATGAAAGCTTGTGCCACAATAATGAGACAAGCCTATGCTTGGCTACTCAGATGTAAGCTGTGAGGGACGATTATAACATTTGGGCCTTTTTGATTTAGAGGAAAGACAAGTAAGAGATGGCTTCATAGAGGTGTATAAAATTATGCATGGCATGAAAGTAGGTGGGGTTTCCCTCCCTTCCCTCTCTTATAAAACTAGAACTCAAGCACACTCAGTGAAACTGAACATTGGAATATTCAGGACTAGACAAAAGAAAGTACTTATTCATACTTAACTTATTCCATAGTTAAGTGAACTATGGAATTAACTCCCACCAGAGTCAGTGATGGCCAATATCTTGGATGGCTTTAAAAGAGGATTAAACAAATTCATGGAGGACAAAGCTATGAATTGCTGCTAATCCTGATGGCTATGTTCCCTTATTACAAGAGCAGAATCTGTTCTGCAACAGAATGCAATGCCTATCTCCACCACCACCACCACCACAAACCACAGATAACAGTTGCACAACGAACCCTTCCTTTCTCAGGATGTCCTATATGTTTGTTTTGTTTGTATTTATTCATTTGTTCATTCATTTTTCCTGAGAAAATGTAATCAGAAGTTTGCTGGCTTCTCTAATTACCTTCATGTGAATTCAATTTCCAGTCGAATAACAGTTTTCCTTATGAGATGGGACTGAAGGGAGAAAAAAGAGGATCATTTAATTCACTTCCTTTCACGGTTTCCAAAACTGTCCAACTAAATCTCCCCCACCCAACCACCCCCAGGGTGGTTTGGTAAGTTTTAGGGTTTTATGTAGCTGTGTTGTTGTTCCCTTTGACATTTCAATTAATGGTGCTCTGGATATTGATATCTGCTGACAGGATGTCCTGGGGCCACTGTTGGCACTGTGGGGCCAAGGGGTAGGACTCATAGCTGTCAACTTTTCCCTTTTCTTGTGAGGAATCCTATTCGGAATAAGGGAATTTCCCTTAAAAAAAGGGAAACATTGACAGCTATGGTAGGACTATAGACAGGAAGATGGACATGGGTGAGTTCTGTGGTGTATTTCCCATTTGCATGGAGCACAAGGAGACCAGGCCAGAATTCATTTCTGGAGCACATTCTATGAGGCACAGGCGGCCAATGCAGGGCCCTCCAGATGCTGTAAACTATAACTCCCATCATTCCTGTTTAATGGTCATGCTGAAGGAAGATGACAGGAATTGTAACCCACAATATCTGCAGGGCATCGTGTTGGCTTCCCCCTCTCTGTGGTGTACTCTCCGTTTGCACAAGGAGCTAGCCAGACTGTCACTATTTTGTGGGTAGGATTCTGCTGCAATTTCAAACTCTGCAATTGGAGTTGGTGCTCTTGCACAACAAAACAGCTCTTTTTTTTTAAGGAGTGTTTGTGGTAAGGAAAGTGATGGGGAATTTGCACTGGAACGGTTGTTTGACACAGTGTTGTATAACCTCCTGGCAAACAGTTCTGAATGAATACTTGTTAAACGGTTGGCAATGTTCAGTAAACAGGTAGTCTGCAGGTGGCCCAGTTCTTGGTTTGAGATATTTTAGTGCCTGAGATAGAAAATCCAAAAGGATGCCCTCATTTTTGGTCAACCAAAAGCTGTCAGTTGACACTAAGAAGGCCTTAGTGTGAAGACAGAAGTCTCCCCAGATTCACTTATCTGGAGATATCCATTTTCACAGCAGAAAGCACCTCAGGAAGCTCAGGCAGTAGAGTTAGCAGATCATCAACAGAATCCCAATCCTGCCACTCAGAACCTGGAAACTGCTGGACAGGGCACCTGATCAGGGAAAGGGACTCATAAGAGACCAGCATGACCCTGCTTCATTTCCCTTTAAGTCTTCACTCTGAAACCTGGAGGATAAAGCTGGGATGAGATAACACACACAGCCAACTCATCCAGGCAGATTTCTGATTTTATTAACCAATTCAGCTTCAGGGGGTTGTAAACATGACGAAGAGTAGGAATAGTCCCAGATGCTTAGCCTTTGTCCTTTAATGTCACATCAGACCTCTGCCCCCAAATACTCTTTGCCCATTTGTGTCTGAATGGCGGCAACCAACCCAGCCCCACAGCTCCCTGTCTTTTGAAAACCTCTCTCAGAACTCAGTCAGCCAATACAAAGCAGATAAGATTACAATATAAAAGCTCCCAGAACACTAAACAAAACTCATTCCAGGATTAGAGTCAACTGCAATGATAGCACTGGAGTAACCAAAAACTCCCACAAAACCAGACCTGCCAGTTTCCCACTCAGTCCCCTCCCTGCACTCTTACTTAAAGTTCAGGTAAACAAAGAGTAAGATATAAACATGAAAGTAACATGAAAGTAGCAAACATTTAAATAACATAAAAAATAATGTCAGATTGTGATCAACTGCTTAATCAACTGAAGGCCTTGGCAAACAGAAAGCTAACTGAACCATGGAAAAGAAAACCCAAGAAGCTCGATAGATTTCTCCAAAGAGACTATTGCATAATGTAGGATTTGTTGCAAGACCCTAGTCTGTGCCCTGACAGATTCTGCTTCAGAAAGGGTGGAGCAAAATAGTCCCAGATCATCTGACAGGTTAATGTGAGAGAAATTGTTACTCCTACATGCACACGTCCAGGGCAAAACCCAGCCACAGTTAATCTTGAGAAGTTAATCCCACTGAACTCAATGGATGTGGTTAGTTCTGACTAGGCCCCATTTCCACAGCTTTCCATTGGATAAACTTTTGCCTGGTCACTCCTACCCACTTTCCCTACTGGCTTTCACAAATATGCTCAAAAAATTGCCTGTAGTAGGTATGCATTTGGTTGTTGTAGTGCATGCAACTCCAGCTGTGTGGGAAGCCAAATCAGTTGAATGAATACCAGATATGTGGCACAAAGCCTCCATTAGAAATGGAGCTGGGAATTTTAGACTGAGGCTTGTTTTGTCTGAGACCTATGAGGTTTGCTTTTCCCCTTGGCTTTAATGTATCTCTGTGGGTTGTTTTTGTTTGCTTGCTTGCTTGCAAGTTGCTTTGGGTTGCCCTGGGCAAAATAAAGTGACTAACAAATTTAATAAAGAAATAAGAAGGCTACCTTAGGCTGAATCGGACAACTGGTCCATCTAGCTCAGCATTGCCTAAAACTCGGATGGCTAATATGTGGCCCTCCAGATGCTGTTGAACTACAAATTCCATTCCTGACCATTGATCATCCTCGCTGGGGCAGATGTTGCTGAGGTCCAGCAACATCTGGAAGTCTACAAGTTATTCAGCTTCCCAGGATTTCAGGCAGGGGTCTCTACCCATCCTGGAGATGCTGGAGATTGAACCTGCATGAAAAGCAGCTGTTCAACCCCTGAGCTGTACACTGATATTCACACTCCTGAAATGTTGGGCTCCATATTACAGTGTCAGCATGCATGTTCAGAGTTTCTTGTTTCAAGCATAACTTTCTCGTTTTGCTGGTCCTGTTTTGATTCTGAGCATAATGCACAGAGGTTAAGGGAGATCAGAACAGGGTGGCACCATATTTTATCAGGCTCTAAACCGTAATACTTTCCTTTGCGTATTCTGTTTCATATTCGCACGCCTATAAAAACTGCCACATCCGGGTGAAAGCATTTCTCCAGTGAACCAGATTGCGTTTATGAACTGGAAAAGGCATTCTTTCTCCCTCTCTGTAGGGGGAATAATGTTAACAAGTTGCTTGCGGTTTTCTCCTTCCAGGTTGGCTGATCAAGTCCCTCTCAACACTGCAGGGGTTCTGCAGCAATTTACGAACATTTCATACCTCAGGAAAAAAATATCACAATCAGTAAACGTCAGGGGTTCAGCTCCCCCTTCACCTCAGCTCCATACCCCCATGTAGTCTGTAGCTATGAATGTCTTGTTAGCGGTCTTCTGATACTTTTCCTTTGCCAGTGAAGCCAAATGAATCTCTTGTAATGTTGCCTCTCAACTTGGCTCTCTTGAAATTTACGCATTTTAAAATGCTTCAGAAACAAAGAAAGGAGAAAGCAAACCAATAAACAGAACATAAAAGCTGTCTAATGTTGTACATAATAGCGCAAGATGGAAACAGACTTTCATTGATTTTTTCTTGACATTTCACTTATTAAATTAGAAACTTCTTAAAGAAGAGTCCGGTTTTTTTCTTCTTCATCCAATTAAAGGACTCTAATGAGCATAACAAAGTAACTCTTGTCTATAGCTGGCTGAGTTTGCATGGCAGAAAAATACCATGAAAAGAATGAGTCCTGTGTGGACATTCCAAGAAAAATCATCTGAGGAAGGTTGGAATGGTGTCTTTTCAAACCCTCTTTGGAGGATTGTTTGAGCTAAGGCAAGACATAAAGAAAAATATGACATGGACAGTGCTGATGGTACCAGGATATACTTGTTGTCTGATGACCCACAAGTGCATGCTTACCTTGTCATATTATCTTGCCATACAACCATAGGGTTAATGTGATGTTTGAACATTGATATTCTTTCCCACCAGTCTGTCTACAAAGTATTGAAGTGTTTCTGTTTCTTTTTTTATTTCTTCCAAGCATATGGCCACTTTGTTTCATGCCTTATTTCCAGACTTCAAAGCTGCTGCAGACAATAGATAAGTCATCCAAAACATGCCCACCTGTGCCCAAATCAGGGTGTAGTCTGGTATTATGTTGCTCTCGCCATATCTCCCCACATAATGTGACCTTTATGACTTCATGACTTTCCCTACTCCCACCAATGGAAGCAGAGGGTGTGAAGCAGGGGTGAGATAACTTGTAGCCTGATGATGCCTCACTTGGCATTACAGGGAAGAGGAGGACTGCCATCTATGACTGCAGCTCAGTGTCTTCCAAGGCATCTAGCTTTGCCCTCAAATTTAGGTCCTTGAGGCTTCCAAGGTAGCATTTTCAGAACTGATATATCTTCCACTTGTTCAGTTCAACTCAACAGGAAATGTTACAGAGTCTAGATTAGTAAGGCAGTTTTGGGGTAACTGGTACAGCTGTAGTAATTGCTGGAACCATGGGGGGGGGGACAAAAGGAACATGTGGGCTGCACTTGAATTATTGCTGCTATTTGCAAAATAAAGATGTCTGTACAGGACATTTTTAACTGACGTATTGGGGAAGGCCAAGCAGCACTGAGGAAGATAAATCTACCAATTTATTATAAAGAGAAGTAGCAGAGTTGCACATTCTGAGCCAGCTACAGAGGGGTGACAGTCACCATCACACAATGCATCCTAGTGACATCTCACTGGCCCTGCCCACTTTGGATACTGGCCTACCCAGTATGATAGTTCCAGTGCTCTTAAATCCTGCACTTCTGTCACTAAAAAGAAGATGAAGAATACTTTCAAGGCTTATATTTGGCAATTCAAGTGCTATTAAAAATATCAGCAGCAAATGTCCATTGGCAAATTACTGTTGTTGAAGCAGAACCATCTGGTATGCTTATTTTCTTACCTAAACAATACCAGGGTCCATGAACAAATCACAGCTTGCATCAAGAATGCCGCAAAGATTCATTATATTCATAAATAACTAATTTCATTAATTTAATTTTTTTCCCTTTAAAGATGTCATCTTTATTTTAAGCATTTCTATGCTGTCTTTCTACACCAAAGCATAAAACATGATCAAATAATCTCTAATGTCATAGAAAAGTGAAAGATAAAATTGAAATTACTGCAAGTAAAGTTTCTCTCTTGTTCATTACTTTTTATTCATAAAAGCAGGAAAAAAGGCAGAGCAAATAAAGAATACTTTTGATAACCAAAGTTTAACGTTTCATAAATAGACATTGGCTTCAACAACTGAGCTAACAGACTGATCCAAAGGAAACAATTAGAATGACATGTGAACAGAGCATTAGAAACATTGTATTAAATTGTATGTCCAGAATCCTACAATTTCTGCATCACCCTGTTGTTCTACAGTGCACCAATGAAAAAATGGAAGAAAAGGCATCTCTGCATTTACACTAAGTCCTACACCTGTTGTAGCCTCTTAAAGAGTATGCAGATCTGCTTGCCCTAACGAGGAGATTAAAGTGAACTCTTAAATATGTGGCTACCTGTAAATCCTTGGTAATTAGGGTCATTGAGCATGTGGTTGACTCCAGGTAGCACACCAGTTTAAAGTTAACGCAGGACAGGAATAAATGACATAATGTGGCCGATTCATAAGGATACAATGAGGTGAAAAGAAGTGTCTTTCCTTGACATAAGATTGAACCTTGAACCACTAAATTGGGTGAGTTGGCCCAGGGCAAAAGGTGAAGCTAAGCCACTTGGGGCCCATATTGTTTGGGAAATTAACTAATTAGGAACTTACAGGCATGACGTCAAAGTAGTTTTTAGTTCCACAGCTGGTTTTGCAGTAGCTAAGTTAGTGGAGGATCAGAAGGCCAGAAAGGTCAACTATTCCATGACAGCTATTCTGGTCTCTTCTCCCTCTTTCTCCCTTCCATGATCCTCAGGATGCCCACAGAATTTAAGAAGACCACAGAACTATTTTATTTATTTTCTTTCTTGTTCACTGTAATTCACAACAAAAAAGGGACACGTCCACTGTGTAATTATCAATTATATGAGAGGAAGTTCAATAATAATCAAAACCACTGACATCTCCTTAACTCTACAAACCATGGCATTATTCCCATACTGAATTAATGGAGTCATTAATTGGCTTCATGTGACCACCAAAGGAAGCTGAGATAAACTCAGATTTTCCTTTTGGCTCCACCGGAATACTTCAGAAAGCAATCAACTGCATTGTTTCAGAGATTCAGTTTTTGTGAATGATTGTAGGAGTGAGCCTAAAGAGCAAGAGGTAACAGAAGTTCTCTGTGGATCATTACTGCATACTGCTAAGACTTTTGGATGTTTGAATTCCAGAACTTCTTGTCATCCATCCCTATCAGTTTATATCAACCCTACTGCAAACTATTGACTTAGGTTTGTCCAGCCAACTATTAGTGTCTCCATAGCATCGTTCCCCAGCCTAGTGCCATCCAGATGTTGTTGAACTATCACTTCCATCACCCTTGCTTTGCTGACTGGGGTTGCTGCTCCTGTTGCTGTTGCTGTTGCTGATGATTTATTTAGTTATTTCAGCATACTGATAACACTGTGCTCCAAATCTCCATCTGACTCCTTCCAGCAGCTTCATACAGGCATTAAATAATTTAGAGCATGATGGTATTTGCAGCACAAAAATGTGTGTTATATCAAAGCATCCATCAGATCCTCAGTGTGCTTTGTAAGGTGAAGCAAAAAGATAGGGAGGGGAAAGTAGGAGAGGAAAACACCAAGATTTCTCTCCATTCATACACACACTTCCTTGTTGTTTGGGTGGATGAAGGTCCAACATCTGAAAGGCCCATCTGT
The DNA here is from genome assembly GCF_964234715.1 of Podarcis melisellensis. NCBI lineage: Eukaryota > Metazoa > Chordata > Lepidosauria > Squamata > Lacertidae > Podarcis > Podarcis melisellensis. Next base: position 51,961,414 of record NC_138528.1, read on the forward strand.
TTGTTGCCTTTCATATGTGTTTGCAGCTGAGTCACAGATTAGTGTCACTTTCCATCAGTTCTTAAGCCATTGCTGGGGGAGATATGTACACTAGCAGAGGGATCACACGCATCATATCAGGTCATGCATTCACTGAAGGAAACTGCCTTCTTGCACCAAATCTGACTATTTGTTCATCCAGTAGCAGGAAGCCTCACACAAATATATTTTCCATCACAACAACCCCCCATTCTCCTCCCACCTCCCACCATGTGCTGTTCCAGGGATTTCCTGGCACACACACCCCTCAAAAATAACCGATTTTGGGAGCACAAGGGAAGGAGATGGGGACAGCCCCATTGCACAAGCAGGAGTCCTTGTGCAGGGCTGCTACTGATGGGACTTTCATTCATTGAATTCTGCCCTCTCTTTGTGAAGCATGTGCTTTGCTAGATGTATATCATAATAGCCCTGTCCTGTCTTTCCTTCCCCCCATCCCTCTCCCACCTCCAAAAAAGCTCTAATCCAAATAGATGACTTGTTGAAGGCAGTAGCTAAGGCCTTCTGGAAGAACATCATTTTGTTTCCATCCAAGCTCAACTATTACATTTCTCTTACAGTTGAGTGATAACAAGCAAAGTCTGCAGAGTGAGTCCCCACTGGATTTGCTGACTCCTAGGAATGGGGGAGAATTTTGATTCAGCTCACAATAGAAGGTGAACCGACTTAATTCACACTTTCTGAAACAATATTCAAACCGAACCACAACCATCCTTTGAAATTCGCACTTCTCTGAATTTGGCAATGCAGTTCTCCAGCCATGCAATGCATTTACTAGGGTAAAGCATGCATGAAGATGCAAACATTAGTATCCTGCAAAAAGATGCACGAGAGGCAGAATTGTGCATATTGGAAGAAATTCAAATTATTTTCATGAGAACATTTTTTAAAATATCACCATCTGATGCAGAAATGTGGAAGAACTGAACTTACAATCAGGAAAATGAGAAATCAGAATTGACAGATTTGCCCATTCCTTCTCTCTCCATCAAAAAAAAAAAAAAGACTGACAAGAAGATTTGCAGATTTTTCAGTCCTAAGGCCTGATCATGCTTGAGCTCCTCCTCCTGAGAAGACACTGAGGCTGCAGAGAAGCGATCTGGCTTGCCTCTCCCCTTGTATCTCTCTTCCCTCCAAGCCATTGCACTGCTAAAGGTAACATGGTACAGGGGACATCTCCAGGCAAACCCTTTTACTGTATATCAATTTCTGTTTTTCTGCTGGGCATTCTTCAGACAGATTTCAAAGGGCTGTGTTGCTAATGAAAAACACACCGGCTCTTGAAATTAAGTTAACTCCTTTTATAAAACTTTAAAAAGAGAGAGAAAGAAGCAGAAGATGAAGAAAAAGAAAGGGAAAATATCCCCCTTTGATTTCATTGGGGCAGATATTAGAACCACATTGTTCATCAAGATTCATTCTGCCTTACGAGCAAATATACAGTAGTTATTGCAGGCAAGGAGGGTTTTGTTTTTTTTAATATCCTGCACCTCATTATTGGCCAGCTAGAGTAAAAATCACTGAGAGCGCTGTGTGGAGGACAGATAGCAGCTCAAATAATACTTTTATTTTTAACCACAAAAGTATAGACACAGAGTGACTGGCATAGTTGGGTTAGGAATGGGGAAATGATGGGCCGGTGTACTCCTTCACCCTCACGACGTAGGACTCTCAGACCTTTCAGAATGACAGAGGTTCACCAGTCTTGGTTGACAGCATAAGGCTAAATAGGCGCCACCATACTTACGCAAACCAAAACGTATTGTATTTTCATCAATGTTGGCATTCCCATGAAGCAGCCAGTATCCCATGCCCTAGGATGGGATGAAATAAAAAGTTTTCTTTAAAAAAATCTGATCATCTGTTAAAGGCAGGATGCCAGTTCCAGTGTCGCAGCTCCAGGGGTCTGATTTGATCATAATTAATCTCAGGGCATTTTTTCATCTGGAACTCACTGGAACTCAGTTCTGGTACCTCTCAGCTACCATTTTAAGACTCTGGGTTCTGGTAGTATGATGGACAGAGAATGTATCTCTGCAAGCCTTTGCCATGCCTTGCTATATGGAAGGCACAGATCCAGAGGCAACCACATAAAGGTTATTAGTAGGGTATGGAGTGATAGTGATGATCCAAGATCCCTCTAGTCCAGAGCTGGCCAGCCAGAGGGGATAGCTATGCCCAGCTCCTGGTAGTCAGAAGCATGAGTACACTGTTGAAGTTAATACTTCTGACTACCAGGAGCTGGGTATAGCTATCACCATCACTGGTTAAAATGTTGAGGTTTGTAGTGCGCGATGTGTAAGCACTCTGTACATGGTCATGGTTCCTACTGTTTCTGTAAAAATGAGAGGGGGTGTGGGGTATTCTCTCTGTTTGTGAGAGAATCATTTGTTCCAGAAACAGAGAACAGAGAAGAAGATTCAAGAAGCAGCAGAAGGCTGAGGTTGTTTTGTCTATGCAAGGACATTTTCGGTGGGAACTTCTCTTTGGACATGTGCAGTGTGACAGGAAGTGCTGCTAACAATGGTTCTGTGTAACTTCTTGTAACTTGTTGTGAGTCTCTTGCTTGCGTCTTGTGGTGAAAGAAGCAGAGAGACAGTATTCAGCTCTTGTTGGACTCTAAGCATGCCTTGACCACAGCAGTGGTGAATGCCTGTATATATTTGCTACCAATATGCTTTTATTCCTGTTAAGTAAACCTCTACACCTGACTGAATCTTTATGGCATCCATGAGTGTTGATTGCCTACTTTGTGTACCTTCAGCCTCAAAGATGCTTCTAAGGAAGGAGTTGCAATAAGATGTAACTGCTGAGTATGGATACTGACACACAGCAAATGTGATGCCGGACCCAATCCTTCTAAATCATCCATCAGTAGCTGATGGATTGATCCAACATACACTGCCTATGGACATGAAAGTTCTTTTTTTACCCAGTCATTCAGAGTTTTCAAGGGCAACCTAGAACATACCTTCTTGGGAAATTCAAAAGGCATTCAACCTCAGTAATATACAAGGCACAAATGCAAGCTATTTACTTATCACAAAGGAGTTCCTCCTCCATATGAATCTTGTCATAAGTGATTCATCTTGCCAAGTGATGAATCTTGTCAAAACCTGATTCTAGGGATGAATTGCTTTCAGTAGATGTACTCAGAGAAACTCATGTATCTTATTATACAATTTGTGCAAGTCCTAAACACAGTTTTTGGAAGTGTAGCCAAATGATTTTAGCAGAACATAATCTCAAGTAGATGTGCTTAAGACAGCAGCCTTTTCACTCACCCTTGTTTCGAATCAGCTCACATGCCTTGTGTAACTCATGCCACTGATTACATTACATTCTAATTAGGCCCAGCAACTTTTTAGGAACGTTTCAGCTCCGTACTTCCAAAGATTTGAAGAGGGTCATTGAACAATACAACACAACATCTCTAACTCAGGAGGCGTCAATGTCGCAGCTAAACCGTGCTGATGGTGTTGGCGGGAATGAGATGCCGTTGTGGCATGAGAGTCATTATGTATCCACTTATTTGTTTTACAGGCTCCACCACCAGTCCATGAGCCAAGAGACACAGGAAAACAAATGTCATGTATATATTAAAAAAAGGTTGTGGGGGCGCAAGGCTGAGCATTGGAGGCATTCTGTTCACAAGCCACTTCATACTTTGGAGCTGACCCAAACTGCTGAATTAGTCAGTGTTTGGGAAAAACTTGTTTTCCACAACCAAAACCAAATAAAGGAGAGAGGGGGAAAACTCCTCACCTTAAGGACAGAAAGTTTATAATGGTGGCTTTTATTCCCCCTCTTTGCTGATATCCGCAGGCGGCTTGGAAGGAGCAATGGAGCGATCTCAATGGTAAACAACATCAGACAAGTTTCTTCCCTACTTTGGGTAATGAGTTGTTTTCATCAAAGCTTGGCTTGTTTGATGAGACTAATGGTGAGTCCAAGCCCAGGAGGCTTTCTTCCTTTACAATGTGTTTCAAGAGTTTCCAGGAGTGTAACAATATAAGGAAAGTGCCCAGCACATGCTCTGCTTGCTGTCATATGTATTACACGCTGTTTCTCTCTGCCCTGCTCAGCTACTGGAAGGTGACTTTGGGAACTTTGTCACTGAGCTGTTGTTCTGTAGAGATGTTAAGACCTTGGAAGAAGAAGAAGAAGAAGAAGAAGAAGAAGAAGAAGAAGAAGAAGAAGAAGAAGAAGAAGAAGAAGAAGAAGAAGAAGGTGGTGGTGGTGGAGGGGAACTGAGGACACTTACATACAGTTCACCCTGAGTTCCTCGCTGTTCAAAGCAATTGCTTTTAATGGATAAGGTTTTACACTGATTACAATGGATGTGTCTTGTAGTACAAAGCTGCAGGAAGGGCCATAGCACAGTGGCAGAGTGTTTGCCTTGCAAAGCAGAAGGTCCCAGGTTCAATCCCCAGCAACTCCAGGTGGGGTTGGGAGAGACTAACATCCTGGAGAACTACTGCCAGTCAGTATAGACTGAGCTAGATAGCCCAATGGTCTGACTCAGTATAAGGCAGGTTCCTACATTCCTATGTTCCGACTTCAATTTGCTGCTGTGCTCTCTCACTTGGATTGGTGTGGTGGAAATGCCAAGTTCTAGATTCCTTGAGATAATGCCCATCAAGTCCAGGAGAAGGACTTGTAGCAGTCCAGGGCCTGAATTAAACTAATCTCAGGCATATGTTCCTAGAGATCTAGCTTAAAACTGTCTACTACCTAGACTTCGTGGTTTTGGGAAGAAGGCTAGCCGTGATAGCTGTGTTCTACCTCTAGCAACACACCTCTGAATGTTTTCTACACCTTGTTTGCTCTTCTTTGAAGTTTGGAAATTTAAACCTAGGCTTTATGTGGGGGTAGTAGAGATTAGTCACCTTCACCTGTGCTTACCTCTCAGGTAAAAGAGATACTCTTCTGTGGTTCTCCCATTAAAGGAGGCACTGCACCTGATGAGGAGAAAGGGGCAAGGGGGCCTTGGGTATTAAAAAAACAGATTTTGGGGGGAATTCTTATATTGTGGGGCACTACAGGGCTGACCTCTACAGTCTTCTCTCTATCTCTCTTGCAAAAGTTTGCTCAACCTGTTGTGAAGGACATCCTCCTGATGTAGCTTTCTCAATTTACAGATCTTGAGTTCTGTAACAGTATAATTCTTTGTGTCCTCATAACTATGAATCCTGCCCCCAGCATTTATTGGGGGGGTTGTTCAGCAAGCCTTCTTTCCCTCTCTAGAAAAAGAAAGAAAGTAGGCTTAGCCTACTTTCAAAGTGAATTTATCATTCCATTCCCCCCTTCTATCACTTCCACACCCACTATCCCCTGCAGGATAAATCTGCAGAGTCAAAACAGTGAACATGTTGTATTTGTTACTGGCAAAATTTGGCATTGTTTAACCATGCTGTAAGCTCTTTTTTCTCTTTTGCTCCCTCTTTACCTCTTGCCTTCCCTCACTCTCCCCCACCCCTTTGGAAAACAAAGCTTTTGGGCCACAAGGAACGCTGGAGGGGATAGGGCATGACCTGTGTGAGGACTCTTTATGAAGCCAATGCTCAGGATGTGGGGCTGACTTTACCCCATGATTGAAGTTTTTTTTATAAAGTTCGGAAGGTTAGAAAGAGCCCAGCAGAGAAAGCGACTGAATGAAAGACGGGCAGAAAGGAAGGAAGGACGGAAGCTGAAGAGGAAGGGACACAGGAAAGACTCGCCGTGCCTAATTCTCTTTTAGATAGAGATATATATACATAAAGACATCAATTGGGACATAGAGGAGCAGTGTCCTTAAGAAAACTCTTTCCTCTGAAATTAATTGGTATCATTCAGATCTGTTTATCTCATGTCATGATGTCAGGCCTCTCCCTCAGGGGACTCTGCATTCTCCTTGTGCATTCACTATATTTAGCTCTGAGGGCTGCCTTTGACACCATGGGTAGGAAAGCTCTTTTGGATAAGCTGGTTTAAATGAAAACTCCAGCCAGCACTCACCTTCAGATCCACATTGATGCAGGTGGATCCCCCCCCCTATAGTTTCTAGAACCTTAATCTGTTGTAAACAAATCCAACAAAATGCCTTATGATACCTTAAAAGCTAAAGCTGCATCCACACTATAAATTTAAAGCACTATTATAACACATTAACAGGATGCTTCCCTGAAAGCATCCTGAACTATAGTTAGTTAAGGGTGCTGAGAATTCCTGCAAGAATCCCTATTCCCATCCTCTTCCCAGGGAACTCTGGGAATTGTAGCACTTTGAAGGTAATAGGGGGTCTCTTAACAACTGCCAGTGGCTTTAACAAGCTACAGTTCCCAGGACTATTTCTGTGGGAATCCATGACTGTGAATAGTGCTCTTGCCTTGCTGGAAGTGTGATCGTGCCTCATGCTTACATGGACAGAGATGTGTGGAAAGATGTGTGCACATGGGGTTGTGTGTACAGACCCTTTATTTCTGTGTGGCTGGAATATAACCTGTTGCCCATTCCATTGTACTGCTCACTTTTGCCTCTGACCCCACCCACCACTGACATGTGGCTCCTGAGGGGAATTGTGTCCCTCAGGCTGAAAAACCTTTCCTGCTTCTAGAGATATCTGGATCTATACATTCAAGACTAACACCCTCATAGACTTTATCTGGAAGGCAATGCTTAATTTCTATCTAGTTTCTGTATTTTCTTTTTAAAATCTCTCTGGCACATGCCACATTCCTTAGGACACTTCCCCCTGCTTGGTGGATTCCTAATCCATGATGTGTGTAGCACGTGTAGCACGTTTTGCACCTTTTCAGATTTTGACTTTCCTTCCTTCATTTGTCCCAGCATGTTGTAGAGAGCCAGTGTGGTGTAGTGGTTAAGAGCTGTAGTCTCGTAATCTGGGGAACCGGGTTCGCGTCTCCGCTCCTCCACATGCAGCTGCTGGGTGACCTTGGGCCAGTCACACTTCTTTGAAGTCTCTCAGCCCCACTCACCTCACAGAATGTTTGTTGTAGGGGAGGAAGGGAAAGGAGAATGTTAGCCGCTTTGAGACTCCTTCGGGTAGTGATAAAGCGGGATATCAAATCCAAATTCTTCTTGTTGTTGTTGTTGTTGTACTGGCACTGAAGCAGTTGCCAGGATGGAGCCCTGGTTACCTCTGGCACAAATTAAACCTGCCCTTGTTGTGCAGGAAGACAGTTATCTTCCAAGAGGGTACCATAACTCCTCCTGAAATAAGTCTGATTGCGAGTGACTTGTGCCACAGGACACTGCGTTAACTAAGGAAAGATTTGAATTTGGATTTCCATATGCACACACACCCCTACATAACACTGGCTGAAGTGTGAGGATGATTGAGAGGAATTGAATTTTTTTAAGGAAACAGAGTCCATCTGGTCCAGCATCCTGTTCTTACAGTAGCTGACCAGGTGCCTATCAGAAGCCCATAAGGAGGACCTGAGCACAACAGCACTCTCCTCTCATGCAGTTTCCAACAACCAGTATTCAGAAACAGTACTACCTCCAACAGTGGTGGCAGAATATAGTCACCATGGCTAGTAACCATTGGAAGCCTCATCCTCCATGAATTTGTCTAACCCTCTTTTGAAGCCATTCAAATTGGTGGCCATGAGGAATTGAGTTCCATAGTTTAACTACGTGCTTTGTAAAGAAATACTTTCTTTTGTCTGTGCTGAATCTTCTAACCTTCAGTTTTGTTGACAATTGACATTGTCAGTCTTCAAGTACAGTGGTACCTCGGGTTACAGACGCTTCAGGTTACAGATGCTTCAGGTTACAGACTCCGCTAACCCAAAAATAGCACGTCAGGTTAAGAACTTTGCTTCAGGATGAGAACAGTGGCAGCGGGAGGCCTCGTTAGCTAAAATGGAACCTCAGGTTAAGAACAGTTTCAGGTTAAGAACAGACCTCCAGAACAAATTAAGTTCTTAACCTGAGGTACCACTGTACTGTGAAAGCAAGTGGTGCGAAATCAAATAACGGACATGTGTGTGTGTGCTGAGAACCAGCCTTCAAAAATCACAGAATCTCTCAGTGGGGGGAACCAATCTGGTCTATGTCTACATTATGACAGACCTGTGCAGGAATTGTAACCCATTTGTCTAGAGAATTTGGTTAGGGTTAAGATGTCTGCCACAGATAAACAGCATGTTCCTCATTTGGGGCAAGGTTGGCATGAGCTAGTGTGGTGTAATGGTTAGAGTGCTGGACCAGGACCTGGGAGAGCAAGGCTCAAATCCCCACTCAGCCCAAAACACACACACACCCCACTCACATATGAAAACAAAGATCACCACAGCCAATCACAAACAAATAAGGCCATCCCCAACCCCTCTCACCACCAAAGGAACACAAGTGAACAGCAGAGAACCTTCACAAGCAACGCTGACACCGAACCCTACATACGTTAAGCAAAATAGAAACATCGCCACCCGACCCCACCCCCCCTCCCCCTTTTCTTCCTAATGTCTCAACAAATGAAACTCGCTGGCCAGTCACCATAGCTTAACCTACCTCACAGGAGGTAGGTTGTGAAGATGTTGTGAGAATGAAATGAGGAGGAGAACCATGTACATCCCCTAGAGATCCTTGGAAGGTAACGGTGGTATATAAAGGTATTAAATAATAACAATAATGAACAGCCACCCATGTGAATTGTAGGTATCAGAACAACCCATAAAATACCCCAAAAAGCAATGGACAGACCACTCTCCAGCCAAGTCCTGTGAAAGAAGACATATGAATGTGATAGCTGGAAGACACCTCTGTTCTACCTATTGCACCTCTGTCAAAAAGGCACAGAACCGCAGCAAAATCAAATATAGCAAAGGTATGGATTTCCTGTGATTCTGCAGTTGGCTGGGGTTTTTTAAGAACCATTCAGTTAACAAGACAGTGCATGAGAACAATGCCTAATTAAAATATTATTAGAGTATTAATAGCCTTCAGAGCCATGATGAACTAATTCAGCAGCACTCCACTGGTTAGTCAATTCATGCATAACAGCAGAGGTGCACAGACTTGAATCTTGTGGATCTACCAATCAGAGATACACACTTCCCATTAAAAATCGTGAGCCCAGGAATTTGTTTTGAGCATACAAAAACTGAACCAAGCTCACTGTCCTTCCACACACAAATCTGTTCCAGATACCACACAGAGAGATCTTCCTTTATTTCAGAAGTATAATTTAATGGAAATTTATTTTGTTGCTGCCATTCTTAAAAAACTGAGTCTCAGAAATCTTTGCTGATCTACATCAAATCACTGAGAGCTACCTCCTGGCCACTCTAAACTATTTAAATAATAATTTCCCATTCTTTCTTTCTTTCTTTTTAAAGAAAGAACTGAATTTTCAATATTGGTTTCCGAGAAATGGCTCAAGTGACTCAAGCCTGTCTATCCTCCTGAACACCTTCGGTAAGTTTCTGGAAATAAATTTAAATGAGGATTTAAGTCCAGGAAAGGCTTTTTCCATGAGTCTTTCCTCCCCTTCCATGCATACCCAGTGTATAATGATGCATTTAATTAATGTTAAATGTGCATAGAATTCTCCGGGCAACCAACCATATGATAACCACATTAACACCAGATGAGGTCAACATGTTTATTGTCACTGTAATGAATACCAAAGCAAATAAAAATTGTTGAGTTGTCACAAGAAAGTGATTGCATACTATAGTGCAGCATCCTAACTACAACAAGGGCGAAAAGTCTGCTCACTTACTTCCTAACTGCGGGTATGATCCTGCCAACGTGCAGCAGTCTTAAGGCCCATTTATTTCAACCTGCTTAAATCCCTCCCCGCTGAAATTAATGGGACTTAAAAGTGCCTGACTTTGGATGGATTGTGCACAGTCCCTTTTAAAAAACAAAAAACAAAATCCTTCGGATGAAAAGGGAAAGCGTACCAGTTAACAACATCCACATTATCCATTACTTTGACCCAAGGAAACACCTAAGCAAATAACTGGGAAGTGTCCCCTGGCAATCCATCAATTTTGTACAGTCAAAGACTCTTAGAAAAAAGCTGTATTAAACCAAACGTATTAATAAAACTAAAAAGGCATTTCAAATAGTGCTGAAAGACAGAGTCACATTAAGTCAGAAGGGAGCCAAGAACAGAAGTCCTATGCCCAACATTCCTTGCATCGCCTGAAGCAAACTTTTCCAAGAGTCAAATGCTTGCATTTTCCTTGTTAAGGAATGCCCCTGAACTAAGCTTTTCCTGGGGAGAGGGAGAGAGAGGGAGAGAGAACGGGAGAGCAAGAGCCCTTATTGAAAAGATTATCTTTGCCATTAATAATCCCCATGTAACCGTTCCTTATTAGTAAACCTCATGGCAAAACCTGACATATTTACTGCTTGTAGTAAACTTTATGTATCTGCAACAATATTCATAATCAAGAGCCGGTGACCACAGCAAATCGTTCGAGCCTTGCAAATGATCAAGTGAAAGCTAAATTGTACTGAAAAGACCAGCGTCCTGACAAGTCTGAAACCTTTTCCACACACCAGAAAAAGAGACCTTTTTCCTAAGATGAAAAAAGTATGTTGGAAGGACTGGAAACATAAGAATACATATATATGTGTGTGTTTTACCCCCCCCCCCAAAAAAAAGAAAAAACCCACCCTGATATCACAGGCTGAGCTGAGACAGAAACCTGATCTTTGTACATGAATGGGCAACATTTGGGTCTGTTTTATGTGAATTGCTCCAAGCTGTTTTGGTTAGAAATGTATAGATTTTAAGGTAAGGCAAACCATATTGGCAGTCTAAGTCATATACACTTTTGGAACACAGTCCCCCCGTTCCTTTTCATCTACCAAAGGTAGGGTCTGATACTTTGCTTTCTTTCCTGGGTAAGTTCATTGTCTTTTAAGATGGAGCTGCAGTGAGGACGAGGCATACTGTTCATTTTGGTCATCTTTTCCGCACTGTAGGTTGTATGGAACTTTCTCTCTGATTTCTTTCATTTGTTAAAAAGATCAAGTGACAGTTTTTATGGTGGTGTTTATGGTTTCCTCTCCCCCACCTTTTAAAGCTAACTTAATAATTTGACGGCTTTTTCTCTGACTAGTGAATAATCATGTGGGGGAAGATCACTATTCAAAATAATATTTGCAGGGAAGACAAGGGAGTCTAATACACCATCTGTTTCGCTTGCCTCTTGATCTGAACCGATCAAGACATTGGTGCAATTGAAATAATAACTAAATGCAATTCAAAGCATTTTTAATTATTTAGGGATAGAGTACGATTCTTTAAAAGCTGACTAAAATTTGGGTATTTTCAGGGCCACTTATCTTTAAATGAGATTGTGGAATTAAAAACACAATGTATGGAAAAATATGTAAATAGAATGGTTTACAAGGCACAGAGTAGTTTCCCAGTCTCGTTGCTAATAGGAGCAAGGGTTCAAGATTCAAATAGTCAGTGTTTAACCACCAAGACAAATATTTGGCTTTCTTTTGTGTGGCCCATTTTGCTGATTAAAAATTGGCAACAATGAAGAATACGTGTTACTCGTCATCTAATTAACCCTCTGCGCATGCACACACAAAACCTCACACTTGATATAATTAAAAATAATAACCTTCTAAGTATATACACTAAGATATTATGCTTTCGTAGATTTTCACGGGTACAGGAATGCAGGTTTTGGTGTCCTCGGGTGTCTTCCCGTGTAAAAGTTGGGGTGTCTAGGCGACGTTTCGACGAGGTCTCACTCGTCATCTTCAGGCTGGTGCTTTCGGCTTCTTGTTACTGGAACAGTAACTGGAACTAAGATATTATCCATCAACATAAATTTATGCTGGTTCTTATGTATTATCACTTATTAATCATTCATTCTTGTTTGCCAGTTTTGTGTGGGAGCGTCTGAGTAGTTGTATATTTTACTTATGGCTTGGATATAAATACATGCATGCATATCTATTGCTTTGCAATGAAGTCTACATAAATATTTGTGAAAATTCACATCCTGTTTTGCATTTATTGTTCATCTTTTTCCTCTTTTGATTTTTATGTAGGTCAGAGTAATTTACACCTTATATTAAAACCAATGTTTTTATGTTGTTATCATTCCTCTCACTTTATTTGGTATTCCTATTTTTGTTTCTCTGCTGTCTATTTTTTACGTTTTGTCCATTTTTAACAATGAAAGCGCCTTTATCGATGTCTTTTCTCTATGTATGCAAAGCATTCATGTCTTGGTGCCCAAAATCTTGTAGCAAGTATTATCAAAATTAGTCTCTGAACAGTGTGAATTCCACATGTTAAAAAAAAAAGTAATTAGTTGCTCTCCCTCCTAAGGAGAATAACTTTTGCCACTTTCCTGTTTTAAAAATATAATTTAATGGTTTTGAGTTTGAAATAGTGGATTTCTTTGGAAGTTGTAATATATGTTTTGAAGATGCAAATGTAAGCTTGATTCAGGCATCATTAGTACATAGAACACAAAGAAGTTTAATTTGTCATAATATTTTTAGGAGTATAAATTTGTTGTCATTGCACAAGCTTGTTTGTACGTGTAGTTAACACAGCCTTAAAACAGGTTATTAAACTGCTTTGTGTTGGCTTCTAGGAAGGAAAAGAAAGCTTTTATATCCAAGCCTAAGGACAAAGGGGGTTCTTAATAATAAGCAAAGGGAAAATTGTAAAATGTTTTCTTTAAATTAAAAAACAAATTGAATTGTTTTAATGAATATCCAAAGTCAGGAGAGTAACTTCAGCTTTGGCTTCACTACGACTCTAAGAAAATTTACTTTGTGGTTTCCCTTGTGAGATCAAAAGAATCTAATTAACTTTTCTAGAAGGTAAACATACTTGTAACTTGAAATATCCTCCTGAATTATCAGGGCAGTAGAGTCAGGGCCTCTGTGTGTTGTGTCTTTTGCTTTTTTATATCGTAGACATTTTCCATATTGTGCAGGAAAAAAGAAAGAAACCCTTTTTTCTTGCTTGCTTGCTTTTTTCTTTTCTTTTTTCTGTTGAGGGGGGACATGAGAGGTGAGCTCTATTCTAGGTTGTGGCTGCTTAATCCCAAGGGAATATTTAGATGCAATAGCTGCAAAACTGCTAAGCTGAAACCATTTGGAATATTAATAGAGTATTGTTCTCTTAAGATGGATTTGTTCTCCTAAATCAACTTTAAGTCGAGTCTCTTTAGGATAGAAATGTGCAACAGGGAGTGTGGGAAAGTTGGATCTTCAGATGCAGATGATGGGGAGGGCAGATGAGATAAGGGACTTCTCTATGAACCCCAGGTGCAGAACAACTTGGTGGTTTGCTTTGGGTTTTTTTGATGAAGAAGGGGGAGTCAAGCAGCAGTTCTCTGTATTTTTTCTAGCCAACTAAAAGTCATCCAAAGAAGGAAAGCTGGAGGATGGACTGGAATTGAACACAGTAAGCCTGAAACTTGCGCACATTTAACTTGTGTGCATTCAGCCTTAGCTGCGCGGCAAAAATTGTAAAAAAATAAATAAAGGTGGGCAGGAGGAGGGGGTCTGGGGGAAATAACTTGGGCAATCCCGCCTGCCGTTGAACCCAATGGGTTTTGACTATACACAGTTTTGGCTTTAGGCGAGATTCCTGGAATGTAACTTCTGAATAAATTGTGGGCTTACTGTATAATTCTCCCCAATACCATTCCACATTTTCAGTAGTTTCACATCAGCTACGCATATGTTTCCTGGTTCCATGGATGATTCAGTGTGCAGATTGTGTGGGCCGTCCTAGGATTCGAAGCCCTTATTCTTCCAAAGACTTTCAAACCTTCACAAAAATGAGAGGCAGTCATGGGTTTAGCCATGAAACAACAGCTGATGGGAACTGTGTGAATCACCTCCATGTTCTCTGTATCTTTCTGAGGACAGAGGTATGTTCTCTATGCATGTGCATGTGTCAAAAGCCAATGGCTACTTGCAGCTTCAGAGGGAGATTTGGAATGGTGACACTGTGTCAGGGGGGAAGAGACTTAACCCTTCCCCACTTGCTGTTTCTCCAGTCCAAGTTGATGCTTCACACCCAGCCATTTCCTCCCCAGTAGAGTTTCATATGAGTCTTTTGAGAGAAGTGCACATTTCGTGCTGTGACTGGGAGATGGTGAGTGACTGGAATGGTTTTGACAGGTTACCCAGAGTGATGAAGCAACAGGCAAGGAAACAGGTTGAGCATTCCCTTCCCTTTACTCTCCCCCCGCTTCAAATCCTGACATTGCTTACCCTGAGAAAATCAGCCCTTTGGGATTTTATTACACATAATCTGTGCACGGTATGTAGTTATGGTTCTGAAGTTAAACAAAACAAAACAAAAACCACTCCCATTTTCCTATCTCATAGTTCAGTGGTAGAGTTTGGATGTTGCGCACATAAGATTTCAGGTGCAGCCTGTGACATTTCCAAATAGGGCTTGGGTGAGGTGCCTTTCTGAAACCCAGAAGAGCTGCTGCAAGTCAGTGAATTGAGCTTGAGAGACCACCGGCCTGGCTCAATGTATAGCAACTTCCTAGGTCCCTGATAAAATCCTGAAGAAAATTAATGCTAAGATCAGGCAGGGCCAATCCTACTGTTAAGCAAAATGAGGCAACCACATCAGGCTGCAGATTCAGGCTTTCAACAGCAAATTATTAGTTACTTAGGTTGTAATCCTAACCCAATTTACCTGGAAGTTAGTCCAATTTAATTCAATAGGACTTCCCGCCGGAGCATTACTTAAATCCAAATCATTGTGCTCAGGAATGAGCATTGGTTTGTGCATGGTGTGGTTCATTTTGTAAATGTAGTATGTATATTTATTTATTTATTTATTTAGTGTACCCTGCCCATCTGGCTGGGTTTCCCCAGCCGTTCTGGGCAGCTTCTAACAAAATAGTAAAATACAGTAGTCCATCAAACATTAAAAGCTTCCCTAAGCAGGGCTGCCTTCAGATGTCTTCTAAAAGTCTGGTAGTTGTTGTTCTCTTTGACATCTGGTGGGAGGGCATTCCACAGGGCGGGCGCCACTACCAAGAAGGCCCTCTGCCTGGTTCCCTGTAACTTGGCTTCTCGCAGTGAAGGAACTGCCAGAAGGCCCTTGGAGCTGGTCCTCAGTGTCCGGGCAGAACGATGGAGGTGGAGACGCTCCTTCAGGTATATTGGAAGAACTGAAAATTGAAAGAATAACTTCATGACTTAATTTCAAGAACAGAAGAATTTCCATTGAATAGAAGTTAATATTTAATCTAGGACACCAGGAATTACAAGTGAATCTGGATTTATAGCTTTATGGAAAAGCCAGTGAAGCTGAAGCAGAACTGAGATGCAAGTTGTGAACCCTCAAAAAAAAAAATTGGGGGGATGATGATCCACTGGCTTTCCCCAATTAGAGTTTCGGATTTTCTAATGCCCCAAACTTTAGTTTGCAAGATCCTCCTGCCTTAACTATAAAATTGGATAATAGCAGCTTATGCTATCTTTCAGTCTAGTCCTAAAATGAACTGCTGGAATTTAGAACGGAATTAAATAAGTTTAAAAGTAAAGTGTTTTATTAAAATGATGGTTCTGGACTCTACATAGTTTGTTCCTTAAATCTGCCTATCAAATGTATTTTAAAATCATCTTCTCCTTTCTGATAGATGGGGTACCCTTTTCAACTAGGGACACAAGTCTTGTTCAGTCACTAGAGGACAGCTGTAGAGGCCTGTTTAATTGGGGTGGGGCATGATTTTCCTGCAGACTGCTAAAATAGCCTGGGTGTGGGCAGCTTGCATTTCTTTAATTAAAATATCTGGAGATCCAGAAAGTGTTTTCTCAGTTATGAAAATTCTGATTCTCAGCATCATAGTATTTCAATCCTCACCCAGAAGCCATATTTGGGCTTCCCATATATCGGGAGACATTGTTGCTTCCTAAGCACGGCTCCCCATTTCAGAGAATTGCATTTCTGAAGAAGTCCGTGATGCTCTGCAAAGCTGCACAGAATATTCACATTTACTTCACATTGCCACCTGCGTTGTAATGTTTGACCTAATATTGTTTGACCTAAAGCAGATCAAAGTTCAAGAAAGCTTCACATACACATACAGACCTTTGTGGTATATTTTGAGCATTTCAATTGCCAAATAATGCCACTGACAAATTAGAGGTCAAAACCACATTGAGGGTGCTCCCGTTATATTATATTTAATCCCCATGATTGTGCTGCTCTCTGCATTACCCTCCTGAGGTCTTCTCTTTGACAGGAGTATTACCAAAATAGAGTTTCCCCCATCATATTCTTTGCTTTGAAGGCATTAGGCGAGATTCCACTTTTCCTCTCTCTCCTCCCTCTGGACGCACCCCCCCCCAATACCACCTAAATCTTCTCTGGGGGGTTTAGTGAATACCCAGAACAGGTTCAGACCCTCCAAGTGTCCCTATTTTCCAGGAATGCCCCTGATTTAGAGAAGCCATCCTGGTTTGTGATTTGATCCCGGAATGTCCCACTTTTCCTTAGCATGTCCCTATTTTCATTGGAGAAATGTTGGAGGGTATGCAGTTATCTGACACCCCCCCCCCAAGCTGCCTGAAGGCAATCCTGTAGAGGGAAGTTTTTTAAATATTTAATGTTTAATTATGTTTTTATTTATGTAGGAAGCTGCCCAGAGTGGCTGGGACAACCCAGTAGGATGTGTGGGGTATAAATAGTAAAATTATCATTATGGAATGGGACGTCCCTATTTTCATCGGAGAAATGTTGGAGGGTATGCATGTTTAGGGGGTGAGCAGAGGGGGTACACAGGGGAAGGTGAGAGGGGGGAAGTCTAGTTGCTCAATCAGACTTCATTCTATGCACACATACCTCATGCATAGGTGCACACATACCCTACGTTGGATTCCACCCATTCTTTATTGTGCTTCCATTCTCAACAGTTCAAAGCCAAAACAGGAGTGTAGTGGATACCAGGTAAATTCAATTTCATGTCCTATGAGTGCGAGCCTAAGCACTCTTCAATCAAAGTAAATGCCATTGAAATAAGTGGCATTTGGTTTCAAATAAATGTGGTTAGGAGTGCAGTGCTTGCTGGTAGTGCATTTGACAACTGTGCACTAAAGCACAAGCACAAACATCTAGGAAAGTAGATACTTGGACAATGTATGTACTTCCCCTTTCTCTTTGTTACAATAGCACTACATGCATGATGACTAGGTGGGCGCCACTCACTGTATGCTCGCCATGCCTCACAGGGCAGATTGGATAGGCCAGGGACTACTATGGTCGAAGGCACAAAAGTGTACAAACTGTGAGAGATGGGTGTGCTCCAAATATACATCTGTCCCTATTCAAAACCTCCCTCTGGATGCACCCAAAGGTTCCATGATATCTGCATGGTAGAGATGACATTGCTTCACCGCTATGGTGATAGAACATGGTTGAATGGGTCAACACAGACTGGTTTACTCGGTGCAATTTCCAAGCATGTGGTTTGATTCTCCAGCAGCAAACACAACACCAAATAGAGCTTACAAGCTCAGTTGTTCCCCCAGCTGACTTCTAAATGGCAATATGGATTTCACAAGGATGACATTCCCCACATCCTCAGGGGGGAACCTGTTTTTATTCACACGACGAGGATGAATATGAATACAGGCTTGATTCTTACAAAATCTTGCTGTTCATGAATATCCCTGTCCATAAATTGGCCTCGAAGCTTCAGTGACAAAATAAGAAAACTCGGTGGTAATGGTGAAGATAATGTAATAACAATGATGATGATGGAGAAATGTCATAAATATGTTCGGTCTTCATTACACATCCTAAATCCCAAATTAAATGTCTCAAGAACAAAAGTATTACTTAAATCCCAATTTCCTTTCTAAATCTCACGAACCTCTCCTTTTTTCTGGATATCTGCTTTCAAATGCTGCTTCAGTGCCCTTTGCCATAGCATGCATGAAACAGCTGCACCGCAGTCTTAATCAGAAGAACAAAGATCCCATGCAAGCCTCTTACTGGGAATACCCTAGCTGAGCTTTACTAAGTATCAAATCTACTGAGTTAGGAAACAGCCATTTGCTGGCATTGAGGAATCATGGGAAGCAAAGCTGTGTGCCTTCTCCTACAGAGCACAGAGCATTTATTCAAACTGGCCAGGCCTAATTTGGTGTTTCGGCTGCTTCCACTTGAAAAATAGTCACTGCAGCTTGACTCAACTGGTGAAGAAACAAGATCTGAGGGGCTGAACAGTGATATAAGCCAAATAAGTCTTTTCGTATTTGCAAATACTACATTGATTAATTTTAGCTTAGGTGGAACACAAAGCTACTGTTTTACTTATTGTCACTCATTAGCTACTCCTTATTCATGTAAGTAGCAGAAAATCAAGGATGCTAGCACTCACTGCGTCGTCTTCTGTCTTTGTGTGGCAATTCCCCTCCTGTAGAGAGGTAAATGTGCAAAGCTCTGTGTGTGTGCGTGCGTGTACGCGCAGAAAGTGTGGTTCTTAATAAAGAAAGGCATACCAGCTCCTTTCACCATGGAGAGTCAAAAGAAACCTAGATGGATTTGATTTGATATCCCGCCTTTCACTCCCTTTAAGGAGTCTCAAAGCGGCTAACATTCTCCTTTCCCTTCCTCCCCCACAACAAACACTCTGTGAGTTGAGTGGGGCTGAGAGACTTCAGAGAAGTGTGACTGGCCCAAGGTCACCCAGCAGCTGCATGTGGAGGAGCGGAGACGCGAACCCGGTTCCCCAGATTACAAGACTACCACTCTTAACCACTACACCACACTGCCTCTGTGATTATGTGATTATACAAAACTGACCACAAGAATCAGTTTACTAATGAAAAGAAGAATTTGCTAATGAAAGTTAACTTTCCCCATCGTTTTGCTGGCTTTTGATAACCAGAGATACAGTGGTATTAAGGGCTAGGGTTTTAACATTTGTCAGGGTTATTAATTTATTTTACTGGTTTTAACACATTTAACAAATCCTTGACATAAAGCTGGTTATACTTCCTGTAGATAAAAGCACAAAGCTAGATTATGGAGCAGAGTAGTTTTAAAGGAAAATGAACATGCACCCAATGTAATCAAATCTCTTCCATTCACAGACATCCACACACACACCTCATGCTAGTCCACTCTTTCTGGGACCATCCTAGATCATGCAACGGGTATTAGAAGAGTCATACAATGAACCTGCAAAAAAGGTACCTTTTTTAAAAAAAGGTATAGTTTCATTCATTTCCTACATTTGGGGTTTAGCATCATATATGGATGGGGGAGAAAGTTGATTTGGTTCTCACTTAAAGGCGAATCAAACACAGACCAAAACACAACCATCTTTCACACTTCTCTGAATTTTGCAGTGCCCTTTCCCATCAAAGTTATGAGCACAAAAATGTGTGTACTAGGATCAGGTGTGCATTAAAATGCTTTTATTGGAGCGAACAACCTTTAAAATGCATTCTATCTGGGTGAGTTGCTTTGCAGAAATGTGTGTGCAAGGCAAAATCATGTGCAAGGCTGTGCATATTAGAGGAAATTCACAGATGAATTTTCATTAGGACATAAAAAAAATGCAAACTGATATGGGACAGTAGAGAACTGAAGTTAAGATTGTCATAAGGAGAAACACTGGGAGAAACTGAAATAGGCAGATTCACCCAGGAAAAGCAAGCATCAGTATAGGAGATTCCAGAGTACAAGCATGAAGTCTGTGATAGCAGAAAAAAACTCAGTTGCTTTTAACAGAAAAAATTACATAGATCACCAGTTGCACCAAGTGTACAACTGACTTAAGAATTTTCACCAGTCATCCATTAAGTAGTTATTGTTACTGATATAACTGTAGTGCTCAGATAAGAAATATAAAAATGTATGTTTGCTGCATCCCAAATCCACAGAACTAAGGTGCATCACAACTTCTCTGGATCAAACACTACACAATAGGTTAACCTGGAACTAATACAAAATAAACAAATTCCTTCCAGTAGCACCTTAGAGACCATCTAAGTTTGTTATTGGTATGAGCTTTCGTGTGTGTGCACACTTCTTCAGAATACACACGAAAGCTCATACCAATAACAAACTTAGTTGGTCTCTAAGGTGCTACTGGAAGGAATTTTTTTATTTTTGTTTCGACTACGGCAGACCAACACAGCTACCTACCTGTAACTGGAACAAATACGACACCCTGGTTCTTGTTTCAGGATCAGTGATAAGAATAAAAATTTCCATTCCCCAATTTTGTCTCCATGGTATCCAGAATAAAAATGGCTGGCCTACAGATTTAAGATGTGTTTGTTATTTCACTGCTCCAAAACAAAAGGAGCTTTCATGTCTTGTAAGGAAGAACATAGGAAAACAGGGGAAGGTTCAAGCAGGGAGACTCATCAGCAGATGCACTGCACAAGGATTTCTGCTTACAAAATGGGGCTTTCTGAGCTCTCCTCTCCCACCCCACCCCCACACACCCGGAATTGAGTTGGAAAGTTGGGACAACCCCCAGAACAGTGTGGGGAAGAAACCAAAATGCTTGCGCTTGCGATCACTGTAGAGTGGCACTGAATTCTTCCCATAGGAAACTGCTTTATACAAAATCAGACCATTGGTCCATCTAACTATTGTTGACACTGAATGGCTGCATCGCTTTGGGGTTTCAGATAGGGGACATTCCCAGGCCTACCTGTAGATGTCAGAAACTGCTCCTGGGACCTTCTGCATACAAATCTGATGCTCTGCCAGTGAGCTTCAACCCTTCCCAGATGACATATTTTAAGTGAATGTGATCGTGCGAACATTAGCGCCAACAAAGAAATAATCATTGCCTTAAGATTCTTAAATTTAGATTTCTTTATTTTTTGCTGGAGTTGTATACAAATGAATCTTCTTATTGCTCCCTTTTTTAATTTGTACCGTTCAGTCATGTTTGCATTCCATATTAAGTCAGATGACAATGACCATTTTGGAATCAAATTTAATTAATCCCAGCCAAGTCAGTTCCATCTACTACAATATATGAAATGATTCTGGTGAGGTTGCTGAACCAAACTCATGAAGTGCCAAATGCTAGATTCCAATGGCTTCAGTGGGAGCTGAAAGTATTCAACAGCACCTCAGAGAATCAGTTCCAGATTTACGAGTTGCTACTCACACCGGCCTGAAGTACCCTGTTCATAGTTGCTATTAAACTACTTCTTATAGTTAGTGTTTGCCCCAGAAAATCTCTCCGTGCCCTTTGCAACTATACCTGCCATTCAAATGAATGGTGAAGCTACACTCTGTAAACATTGCTTATTTCATGCAACCTTGGGGGACCAGAGAAACTTCCGGTTCTGTCAAAGGTTGAACAACATGCCTATGGTCCCATTATTCTGTAAAGCCCTGTAAGTTGCTTCACACTTGTCTCATTGCTCTGGTAACAATATAGTGCTGCAGGTATATGGTGGTGGGCTGATGTTGCCAAGTGCCAGTGCTACTTCGGTGGAATTAAATTCTTATGTCATAGCTTTGCTGAATAAATGTGGACCAGGCTTTGGTTTCTCATTGGGAACTTTTAAGAGCACTATTTAAATACGCTGTGGAAGTTATTCTTTAGCGTTCCACAAGCATTTATGAGCCCACTCAACTTTAGCCATGGGCAATCTCGCAGTTTCCAGTGGAACTGCTGACATCAGTGAAATCGCGCCCATGCCTCCAGGACCTATTTTCACAACCCTTGACTCTATGGCAGCTGCTGCTGTCTCCTTGAAACCACTGTGTATTTGCTGGCTTCCAGATGCAACAACAACAACAAAAGCTATGGCATATTAAACTTTTTAAAATAAGATACAAAGTGTATAATTTATTGTAATGCTCTAAAAAGCAGGATCAAGAATAAGAGTATGGCTGAAATCCAGTGCTGCTGTTCCACATGTGGAATGGCTTTTGATCTACAGCAGCCTTCGTCAGCCTGGGGTCCTCCAGATGTTTTGGACTACAACTCCCATCAGCCTCAGCCTCTCAGCCATGTTGTGTGGCTGGGACTGATGGGAGTCAAAGTCTAAAATATCTGGAGGGTTTCAGGTCAGGAAAGGAGGCACTGACATAAGAGGCACACACATACACACCTCCCAATCTTCCACTGTAGCCTCTTCTCTTCTGTTAGGAGATGCCTCCACTGGATCAAAAGCTATAACACAGGCGTCCCCAAACTCAGCCCTCCAGCTGTTTGGGGACTATAATTCCCATCATCCCTGACCACTGGTCCTGTTAGCTAGGGATGATGGGAGTTGTAATCCCAAAACATCTGGAGGGCCGAGTTTGGGGATGCCTGCTATAAAGCAAGAAAATTGGCAGCAGAGGATTCCATCCCTGATTTGCAGATTGCATTTGCATTGGTCACTGAGTTGAGCATTGCCTTTTTATGTTTCATTGGCTCCCTGCCCATAACAAGTTGCTCATATCTGGGCACCACCATGTGCATGATTTGTGTTTCCTGCACAGAGTGGTGAGATGTTACATTCCACTACAAACCACTACAGAGGCCTAGTATGAATTTGCTTTTACACATGATGAAAGTATGCGACACAAGCAGGATCTACTATGAAGGCTTGGCCAGCCCCTTCACCAGCAAGCAGGGCTTCTTGTCCATTTCAATCCATTTGAAAATAGATTGAGATTGTTTCAGCGCTAAGACCTCTCATCGTTTGCTTTGCTAGATAAAACTGTAGGAGGTTTTGGTTAACAAGTGCCAGCTACCCTGAGGGAAACTTCAAAGAAAACCATCTATTGAATGGTTTGACTAGTCTTCCACGTCATACTCATGTTGGATGACCAATTTGCACACCAGGACTACTATGAACGAAGACTGTTGGGTTATTGATGCCTTGAATGGTCCCTTTGCTAAATATCTGCCACTATTTTTGCCCTGCCTCATTTTCACCATCCTCACATAAGCAAGCATCACATTAGGTATCTGTGACTCCACTTTTATATATAGGATTTAGATTCCTAAGCAGCTTGGTTTTAATTTTAAAAATACTATCAAGTTCTGGTGTGATTCTCCACGAAGTCCAGCACTTCCCATTGTCTGTGGAGTCTGAATCAGCCCCAGGTCAAAGTAAGAAGCTGGGCAGAGGAGAGTAGGTAAAACGGATTGGTCTTGCTCTCTTTGTCTGGGATAGAATGTTGCACTAGGAATGGGGAAGAAATTCATTTCACATTTAAGGCCAAATTTCTCAAATTCACACTTTCTGAAACAACATGAGAACTGAAAAACAGCCATCCTTTGAAATGTGCACTTATCCAAAGTTTCTGATGCACCTCTCCAACCAATGTTTCCAGTAATGAATATATTAGGGGGAAGCATGAATAAAAATAAGTAAGTGAAAACTGCATACAAAGATGCATTATATTAGGAGAAAATGCTTGCAAAAATGTGTGCATTAGGAGAAATACACATGAAAATACAGTGGTACCTCGGGTTACATACGCTTCAGGTTACATACACTTCAGGTTACAGACTCCGCTAACCCAGAAATAGTGCTTCAGATTAAGAACTTTGCTTCAGGATGAGAACAGAAATCGTGCTCTTGCAGCGTGGCGGGAGCAGGAGGCCCCATTAGCTAAAGTGGTGCTTCAGGTTAAGAACAGTTTCAGGTTAAGTACGGACCTCCGGAACGAATTAAGTACTTAACCCGAGGTACCACTGCAATGGATTTTCCTGATGGTTGTGGATGTACAATACAAATTGCTGTAGAAATGCGGAGAATTGAATTTAAGATTGGAAACTGAAAGAACCAAAAGTGACAGATCCTTCCATCCCTAGTGGACATTGTAAAGATGCAAAGAACGAAGCTAGAACTGACCATGTCTTGTGTTGCTTCTTAGCATCCAGATTCCACTAATTACTGAGAAATGGGATGTGCTCCCAATATTTTTGAAACCTAGTTTTGTTGTTGTGCAAGTCCATCTTTGAAGCAGTTCCTCAAATGTGTTCAAATGTTCTGCTGTTAAATTTATATCAGCATCTGCAAGAGGCTTGTGGCTGCCATTCAGATGAACACCAACATCAAAAGTTCTAATCTGGTTCTGATGACTTTCTTCAAATGCCAAGTTAAACAGGAGTGGGGAGTGTGAATCACCTTGCATTGACCCCCAAATCTATTTAAATATTCCCTTGGCAATCCCCAGGGTGGAGAACAGGACAACACAACAGTGTCTCTAAGCACTTAAGGACAAATTACTAGAGTTGCTTAGTAAGTGAGAAGGAATTGGCCATTCAAATGACTCCTAGGGCCTGAATATACCGTACTATCCATCCCTCGTGCCCTTTTGACATGGGCATAACTTCCTTCACCAGTGGAATTACTGCTGTGTAAGAGAGATCAGAGTACCATAGCTTCATACCATCTGGCTAAACAAAAGGAAAGATCATCAGAGACATTATATCTCTCTGATAGCTAGTTGCTGGGGAGCAAAAACAGGAAGGGTTACTGCCTCCAATGTGCTGCTTGTAGACTTCCTGGTGGAATCTGACTGGCTGCTATGAAGAACAAAATTCTGGATTCATTGGACCTTTGGTCTTATCAAGCAGGACTTTTCTTATGTTCATATAATGGTTCCCATTAAACAAACCAATTTTTAAAGAGCAAGAGAGATGCTTGTCAGAGAGTTGCTGGAATAAGGTTCTGATTGTACATGTATAAGTGGGCATGTTATTTTAAACCCTCAGGTGGATTTAACTCCTGGCTCCCTTTTCCCTCCAGGAAAGAACTAATTGAATTAGGTTTTCCTTTGTATGTTAGCATTAACTGAACTCCTTTCCCCACTTCTAGTTACAGGTAGGTAGCTGTGTTGGTCTGCCGTAGTCGAAACAAAATTTAAAAATTCCTTCTAGTAGCACCTTAGAGACCAACTAAGTTTGTTATTGGTATAAGCTTTTGTGTGCACACACACTTCTTCAGATAGTTGGTTTCTAAGGTGCTACTGGAATGATTTTTTTTATTTCCTTTCCCCACTCACAAACATACAGCTTTCCTGCCAGATCCCTTTGGAGAGTGACTGATCATTTGGTTCATAGTCACATATCCCAATCAGTATCCCAATCATTCTCCTGAATGATTTTTTTTTTCTGAGTCACCAAGAAAAAGAGTGCCAATAAAGGGTGCACACTTCACAGAGCAGAAGCTGATGAATTTATTGCAGAACGATTCACAGCTGCAAAGCATAGCACAGTCATGCAAATCAATACGAAAGGTTAATATGAAAGGTTAAGGAACTTGAATCTGGCTGATTTATGGCCTCCTGGCTCACTTTTATCCTAACCACAGCTTTGCAACTGCAGTCAGGACTGGTGGAAAAGAAAAAATGAGTATTAAAGTCATTATCCCCCTAACTATAAAACAAAAACTCCCAAATGGCCAGTGAGCTTCAGGAGCATGGCACCTATATAGCAAGGCAAAGTCTTTTCTTCTTAGGACCAAGCTAGTTCTCATTGTTTCTCCAAGTTTTTTTTCCAAAAACCTAGAGAGCATTTCACACATTTGGTAATTTCTTATGAGGTTATTAATTATCTAGTTTGGAGTATGCCCTACGATACTCTTGTTGTTGTTGTTGTTGTTTGTCAGTTATCACTTTTTATTATGATTATGTTTATTGTACAGTGGTGTCTTTTATTAGTAGTATTTTTACTGGCCAACACAGTGGTAAATTTTGAGAGAGTGCCATGAGACATCACCTCCTTTATTAGTACTTAAATGTTGCAGCGATTGTGGGATAGTGGTTAGCGTACTGAACTAGGACCAGAGTTTAAATCTCCACTCAGCCACAAACCTCACCCACAAACCCTGGGTCAGCCATGATCTCTCAGCTTAACCTACCTCACAGGGTTGTAGTGAGGATAAAAAGTGGGGTGCCTTGAGTTCCTTGGTATATAAATGCAATAAATAACATACATTGGATTGATGTTAATTTTGACACTGATCAGAATAATGTTTGGTTTCCACCTCAAAGACCTAGGTTTGTAATGTTCACGATAGCAATCAGTGGAGAGGCAGCCAGTTGATAGGGAGTCACAACTTATACCAGGCTTTTTGTTGACAGGATAGAACAAAGCATTCCTCGAGTAACCAAGCCCCACAAAAATAACTTGGGTCTTGACAACACTTAACTGACAACAGCAAATCAGCCACTTCTGCTATCCTGTGCAGAATCAGTAGTCCAGGTCCCTGTTGTTTTCTGTTTAAAGTGGAATATGTAATGCCCAGCATTCACACACTAGTATACAGAGCCGTCTTTCCTATTGGGCTTACTGGTGCATTGTGCCAGGGCGCTGGCCTCACAGGGGCGCCCCAGTGAGTGGGGGAGCTGCGCGGCTTTGCCCTGCACACCCGCCAGCTGTGCCCTGTCAACCATATGCCTGGCGGGTGTGCAGGTTGCCTCCCAAGCCTCCGCGGAAGAAGAGCAATCCCTGAAGAGGCTTGGGAAAAGGTCAACAACTCTGGGAAACGGGGAAGGCCCCGGAGGGATTTTTGCACCACGGTGCCAGATATGTTTAAGACGGCCCTGCTAGTATAGCTTGGTAATGGTTCCTAACATTTATGAGCAGATTAGAGCTACATCTTCACAGGTTCATGACTTCATCTGCATGAGACAAAACCCATAGTTGCTTGAGCTTCAGGTGTGCCCAGATGTCCATCTGGCCTTGGTGAAGCTCCCTAGGCCATGCATCCATCTGTGGTCAGGAGAGGGCAATCACAATGTTGGTCGCAGTTCTATCAGAGGAGGGTTACCAGGTTGTTCCTATACAGTCTGTCCCACAGCTTTTTCTACCAGTTCATCCCACAGCAGATGAAGGACATGTCTGTGCAGTCATTTCTCCTGCTACTTATGCTCCAGGGGCAAATTCGAATGAGTTTCATCCCCATCTGCCATGCAACAGGAAAGGTGCCGGGTGCTTCTAGATGGGTGTTTATTTTAAGATGGGTGCTACTCATGCATACAAGTTTTTTGCAGGCTCCATATGGCATCAAGAGCATTAAAATGCCAGCCCATGTTTTTCCCCCATTGAATCCAGATTTACCATTTCCAAAGGAAAGCCAAGAAAGTTGTTTTCTTGTTAAGACTGTTGCCAATAATCCATTTGTGATACCTGAATGGCCCGTTTACAGTATTAAGCTCCCATCTGTATTAAGCTCCCACGTAAGGAAAATAGAGGTCTTGTGCCATAATATATAAAGCTACAATATTACCGTATTTTTCTGTGTATAAGACTAGGTTTTCTTCCTAAAAAATAATGTCCAAAATTTGGAGGCGTCTTATGCACGGGGGCCATATCCCCCCCATTTTCTTAAATCAGAGTCCTCAAAAATAGGGGTCGTCTTATACATGGGGTTGTCTTATAGACAGAAAAATACGGTAATCTTTTGGAAATGGTTTGCTTTAAAAAAAGCTTTTCGGGTCACCATTGTTAAAAATGTTGCTAAAAATAGTGACTGGAAAAAATGTATTTTTGTCAGTTTTTAAAAATAAAACATTATAGCATTGTTGTATTATAGGGCTATATCTCTTTAATTTTTTTTTAAAGCCAGGAAAATGTTTTAGTGCTAATTAAAAGATTGATTAAAAAAATAGGACATACCACAAGAGTTATGGTAAATGTGTGCTAAGCTTCAACTAGTCCCACACACAGCAACAATGACCGTATATGTCAGAGCTTTCCAAACTGTGTTGGCTGCAGTGTGTAGGTGTGTTGCGCGAAAGCTCCCCCTGCTCCTGGAAAGGGGTTAGTTTAACTTCTGGTTTGCTAGTAAAACTGAATTACTATGTCACGAAATGATGCGTGTCTAAAAAGTGTGTCACCAACATGAAATGCTTGGAAAGCTCTGCTATATGCACTATACAGTTAAAGCAGTAATATAGCACTTTAAGCAGTCATGGCTTCCCCTCAGAGAATCCTGGGAGCTGTAGGTTGTTTAAGATGTGGGGAGGGTTTAGGGATCTGTATTCCCCTGACAGAGCCACAGTTCCCATAATGGTTTAGTTCCCAGGAGATTATGGGACTATGAGAATTTCAGTATGGTGGTCTCCTGAGAACCCTCAGCACCCATAACAAACTAAAACGAAAGTTCAGAATTGTGCATGCCGAGCAACTGGTACACTTCATATGGAATAATCATAGAACTGTAGATCAGCTCTGCTGCCATATGCCTTAAGCCTGAATGCAAAGACTGAAGAACGAATGTGGGAAAATGAAGCTGCCTTATACTGAGTCAGATTATTGGTTCATCTAGCCCTGTATTGTTTACCCTGGCTGGCAATAGCTCTCTACAAACTGAGACAGAGGCATTGCTAGCAAATATTATTCTAAA
This sequence comes from Podarcis melisellensis, assembly GCF_964234715.1. Taxonomy (NCBI): domain Eukaryota; kingdom Metazoa; phylum Chordata; class Lepidosauria; order Squamata; family Lacertidae; genus Podarcis; species Podarcis melisellensis. The sequence continues at coordinate 51,989,776 of NC_138528.1, forward strand.
AATGCCTGAACCTGGGACTTTCTGCATGTAATCTGTGGACTCTCAGACTCAGCTATGGGCATACAGATGCCAGCAACAGTTAGCACAGCTACTCCCTCTATTATAGGTAGCCATTGTACTGCCAGGGACGCGGGTGGCGCTGTGGGTTAAACCACAGCCTAGGACTTGCCAATCAGAAGGCCGGTGGTTCAAATCCCCGCGACGGGGTGAGCTCCTGTTGCTTGGTCCCTGCTGCTGCCCACCTAGCAGTTCGAAAGCATGTCAAAGCACAAGTAGATAAATAGGTACTGCTCCGGCGGGAAGGTAAACGGAGTTTCCGTGCGCTGCTCTGTTTCGCCAGAAGCGGCATAGTCATGCTGGCCACATGACCCGGAAGCTGTACGCCAGCTCCCTCGGCCAATAAAGCGAAATGAGCACCGCAACCCCAGAGTCGGCCACGACTGGACCTAATGGTCAGGGGTCCCTTTACCTTTACCTATTGTACTGCCGGCTGGTGTTTTTGGGCCATAGCCATATTGTCTGGGGCTGATGGGAGCTGGCGTACCAACAAGAAGGCCACTGTGTTGGGTTCTCCTTCCCTACACATTTCTACAAAGTGGTATTTTTTTAGTCTTTTCACATAACGATAATGTTATATCATTACACAAAGAATAGTGCCTGTTTAGTTAATTGTAATTGGTGTACTGTATTACATTATTACCATGAACGGTGCATGCACATGGTTCTGTGGAAATTTTTATCTTCGAAATGCATCTCAGTGCTGGTCTCTGCCCAAATGCAACGCTGATGACACCCTTCACATGACATCCATTAGAAAACATGTTCCCCGACCAGTTAATTCCAGAACAATTTAGCATCTGCCAACCAATATAACAGAGGAGACCATAAAACTGTCTGTTTACAGATACCTTCCCTTTGTGCACCACAAATAGCCTGTGGGTCAAAAATAGCCCCTTGGGTTTACATGGATTGATTAAACAAATCATAAAGCTTTTAACCTCATTTGAAACTTGAATCTCATGGAGATATCTAATCGCATTGTAGAATGGTACTGATGAACCAGGAAGCGTTTTGTTTGTTTCTCTGCCTTGGGAATAGGCTTTGCATTTTTTAAATTTATTTTTAGCCAATTACAGAAGAATTAGTCCAGAGGAATTTAAATATATGCATATATGCATGTTGCTCAATCCTGCTGCTGTTGTTTTTTGTCTGGAGACTCTTGCATTCTGCTTCACTCAAAGTGATTCAGCTGGAGGCAGTACAACATAGCAGAACACCCCAGTCTGCTCTGACACTAACCTGGTCTTTTTTCATAACTCTGCCAGCTACTAGTAGCCAGAGGTAACTGTCTCAAGATCTGTGGATGAAGGGTGGTATTCAAATTTAATCAACAGCAGCAACAACAACATAAAATGTCCTTCTTAAGGGGCTACTTCCCTTTCCCAACATCTCCTTTTTTGATATGGTATATCACTGGGGGAAACTATTACTGAATTATAGATTCATCTTTTTGTAGTATGAATGGTCTCTATAAATTATCCCTATAAATCAGGACATAAACCCCCTAGATCTCAATGGAGCTAAGTTCTGAGTTGAAATGCATAGAATTTACACACTTAGACTCAGCACTGGTTAATCTTGTAGCAGCTCATGTTATAGTCTGTTTTCCTGGCTGATCTATAGGCTAAGCACCAAATGACACAATATGATAAAATAAAAATGAAAAATATTGTCACATAAAACTGATTGAAATTATGCTTCAAGTCCAGACCAAAGCCCCACACCAGTTTGCCGTCCAACCCTCCACCCCTGCTTTGCTGTTATTTCTCCCTGCTTTGGGGGGAATAAATTGCAGATTTTCAGCACAAAACAGGCACAGGAATCTGAACTGGATCGAGAACATATTCTGGACTGAGCTGACCACTTGAAGTATTCAAAAAAGCTTGTTCATCATCACCATCATCATGATCATGTTGCTTTGAACTCCACTCCCACTATTATCTAGACTCATTGAAATAACCAATGTGGTGCTCTCCATCAGCTCCTGCCAGCATGGCCAATGGTCAGGACTGGTAGTCCAACAGTGTCTGGAGGGCAGTCCTGACCTAGACTCTTAAGTCTTCCATTTCTTTCTCTTCTAGAATAATTTGAAGGTGACTTTTGCTGCAGTTGAATATTTGACAGCTTCATATGACTGCGGCTACATCCATCCATTCATACCATCCATCACAGCATGTATCTTTGTGCCTAAATATTTTATCTTTAGATTTCATGAATGGCAATCCTTGTGGCTCATTTTCTTACTATTGTTATTGTATTTATTTATTTATTTATTTATTTTACCCGACTTTCAGATGCCTCCAAATCTTTTTTCTTCTTTCTGAGCCATATGTACTAAATTTGGCAGCCAAATTTCCTGTGAAACAATATTTCAGGTAATTTCAGCCTAGCCAGATATGGATCTCTGCTTGAATCTGTGGTTTTCAGCTTTGCCTATTCTCTGCTAAGCAGTTTGATTATAGGCCATGTCCCTGACCATGCCAAGCAAACTGAGTGCCATTGTCAGAACTTAATATATGAAGTATTCTCTTCCTTGAAGACTTTGATTCCAAGAACATGCTGACATGCTAAACTTCCAAAAAAATTAACGTGACATTTGAGGATAATGAGAATAATAACCTAAGAGTCAAACTAAAAAAATCTGTGAAATGCATTGATTGGTTGCATTTCACATAGCTGCTTAAAAAAAAAAATTAAGCCGCTGTTGAAGAGAGTCTGATCAGGACCATGGGGCAGAACAGATTAACTTCTATTGGAACAGATAGTTCCAATAGAATTGGCCTCTGAACCTGCTATTTGCTGCAGTGAGGCAAATACCATTGGTGCTATGTTCTGCTTCATTTTACCACTGTTGATGGTAGATTTTTCCTGCTCTCTTGGCTTGCTAGTTGCAACAACATATGTACTTCAATACTCCACTAGGATAGTTAACAATGCCAAGCTCTTATAAGATAGATTAATGTAGAGCCAAATATACTATGGAACATGATACAAGCTACAAGTGAATTTGCCCCCATTTATCCTTTAATACTGCGCAACTGGCTGGTGGTATCTCATCTCTCCTACAGCAATGCCTCGGGTACCACATACCAACACGTTGATCCATATTGTCCATGAGAAGGCCGATCTGACATATTCTACGTCAGTGGCGTTTCTTTAGCCAAGGAAACTGTTTAAGTCAGTTTTTCCCAGTTGTGGTGTAACCACCACTACACTGACACAGAGCAGCAAAAAGACTGGGATAAGGGAGGGTAAGAGAGAGAGAGAGAGAGAGAGAGAGAGAGAGAGAGAGAGAGAGAGAGAGAGAGAGAGAGAGAGAGATATTGCATCAGTCTGGCTTTCCTATAGCATCACAAATTTAACTGACAGTCTATGGGTGTATCAGACAGTGACAAGACATGCACTTATGAAAGAAGACCAAAAGAGATTGTACATGGCTAGGAAGAGGACACTGCATGGGGCAGGGGGAGAATTTACACAGATGTGACAGTAGGAAGGCTGATCTATAACCTTTTCCTGTGCTTATTTAATGGCTAAGAATGTGTGAGCATATATAAAGTTTTCATCCACAGTTAAAATCCCCTTTATCTTATCCAGTTGGAGGATGTGGACAAAACTAGAGTTAGCTGTTATTGGTTCTTATTCCAGCTGCTGTTGGGCTCCCTGTATCTGCTCCACCACTTTCAATGAGCACCAGTCACCACTGATGCCAGTACCTCACTTGTGAGAAATCAATTGTCAAATGAATCATCAGCATTGTCAGAAAATATAGCACAGTTTGTTTTTTTAATTGTTTTATTCCCCTATATCAATACATTCAATACCACTGGTGATGAAAGTTTATGATCAGAGTTGACTTTAGCATAGGAAGAACTCCACAAGTTAGTGGAGTGAAATGTGCAGTGTATTTCCAGTGGCTATTTGCCCTGGTCTACTGGTTGAATTTGCATGATAATTCAAACAGATGAATGGACGACTTAATTTAAGACAAACCTATCGCAGGTCTCATATTCTGCCATATCCTCTTAATCAGGAATGACAAACCTGTGGCCCTCCTTATGTGCTTGGACTCCAAATTCAATCAGCCTCAGCCAGCATGACCAATGGCCAGAGATGATGGGAGTTGTAAGCGAACCCTGAGGGACTATAAATTCCCTATCCCTGCTCAAAGTGATGAAAAGATATCCAACTACTTCTTGAACTCATAATACTTCTAATGAGACAACTTCTTGTCAGCACTGATGAGATCACTACTTAGAGCAGTCTTGCACCCTAGATCAGCACAAGTGTTAATAGTTCAGTCTGCTGACTTCTAGTCCCTGAGTAAGCACAAAGTGGTCAACACAAGACAGGCTCAGAACTGTGTAAGGGAAGGGTCAGGTGTCCACTATTTAAGGTCTAGGGAAACTGTTCAGGGACAACTCTTTAAGGATTACAGAATTTACAATAGATGACCAGTGCTGCATCCTTTGCATGGCTAGATTGTCTAAACCTGTTGTTCCAGACTATCCCTCAAGAGTTTTTATGCATTACTATAGATCATATTTGTTTTAAGGTTAAAGATTCCTGAGTGCTATTGTGTCTGTAGATTCTCCGGTACGCAGACATAAGTACTGCATCTGTCAGTGTCCATGATCTGATTATGTGGGCTAGGCAGCTCAATCCACTGAGAGGTGACTTCAACAATAATTTTATTAAGCCAGTCTCCATATGATTGTCATTTGCTCAGGTGCCCACTGGTAGACATTTTAGATTTCCTCCTTCTTTCCTCAAGTGTTTGTTCCCCAGTTTGTGCTTGTCTTTATTGAAAACATCAGGCTAATAGCAATCTGGGGGTGGGTGGGGAGGCACCCTTCCCTTCCCTTTCCTTCCTGGAATGCAGCCATCAAAATAAACATTAATCCAAAATACTGAGTTTGAGTTATTACTTGCAAGGGTGCTGGGAAAGAAATTTATAGCAACATTACTGTGTCTTGCTAGAAATCTCTTAATGCACCAAAGTGGGAAAGTGTGTGTGTTTTTTATTAAAATGTGGCACTCTATAAATCTGAGTGGCAGAGAGGACACAGGTGGCTTTGCAGCTCCACTCTCTGGACTGTCATTTCAAACTTCAGAGCAGCCTCTGGATCTTTCACTGCATTCCACCACCAAATAAATTTAACCCATCACTTGTCACAAACCCCAAACTTCTCCCACTGAAATCTCTCTGCTGGTAGGTTGTTTGTTAAGATTTCTCCCTGCCATCATTTGAAGTCACCAGGGATAGGTGGCTCAAAACCTACCTTCTGATACTATGTGTAGGTCCTTTCTTCCTTCTTCACAGGAGCATTTGTTTGTAGATCTCAAATCATTTATCCCAGAGGAAATCCACTGAAATCCCAGGGTTACTAATTAAGAAGCGATTTCAGGATTGTAGCTTTAGGGCGCAAGCCTGGGAAAGTTAGATGTACCTAAATCCCATTGTAATTAAAGGGATTTAACCACACTGTTAAATCTTAAGTCCCATTGACCCCATTTCTCAATATTGTTCTCATACACTCTAGACATTACAGCCATTCTTTCCATAGTAGTCTGATAAGTAAGAGCTGTCTCAGCTGTGACAAAATTCCTGCACAGAAACAAGGTTGGCCCAACTGGACGAGCAGGACCGCAGTCACTTGGACAGTAACGATATTATGGATAACAATGAAACCACATGATCTGAGAGGTGCACAATCCCTTGCAGAGGTTGCTGGAGCACAATTTGTAGATGATATGCTATTAGCAGGAAGAGTCAAATGCTGCCCAGGAATTTGAAGAAACCAAAAAATACTGTGATTTTTATATGAATGGTGTAATTTGTGAGTTTTAGGGCTGTGCACACACACACACAAACATGCACATTCCAACCTGACCCAGAGAACACCTGACTAGGCCATGACTAGATGTGGGGGGGCGCTAATCTTTAATTAGGGTTTATTTGGTCCACCATCTTGATTCCACATGGTGCCTGGCATCCAACCATAGATGTAGACATCACCTCCACCTCAGGAATACTTGTACCAACTTGAGCAATGATATCTTCAGAGGTGTCCAAATCAGTACAGTTTGGACCCATCACACCAAAGTCACATTCAGGTTTGCCATCTTGATTCAAAATGGCAGCCAACATCCCAACTTTGACAAAAACCTCTACCCCACCTCAGGAACCCTCATGCTGAGTTTAGTGACAATGTCTCAAGAGGTGTCCAAACTTATAGAGAACAGATGGACAGATGGTCAAACCACTTTGCACAACATACAACAGATACAAGTGTTTGTACTTCAGCAACTTCTACAACTTTGTAAAGGATCCTAGCATGTTCTTCTCAGATCCTGTATTTGCCTGAGGCAGCAAAATGTTTTGAGTTAACACTCTATGAAATCACTTTAGGAAGCAGCTTGTAGCCCATGTAGGCTGTGGACTGGAACCACTGGATGAAGTCATCTGGAGATTTGGCCTTGACACTTATCAATATGCAGATGGAACCCAGTTCTCTCTCTTGTTGACATCGACTAATCTCTGGAAATCCTGAACTGGTGTTTGGCATTGGGGTTGTGTGGGGGTGGGAGTAAACAAACTGAAAGTTACTAATGGTTGGGAGTTCAGCATGTATTGGATGGGGATTGCACTTTCATTTAAGAAGCAAGCACATGACTTGAGGGACCTTCTCAATCATGCCCTGCTCTTGGATGGTCACTCATAGCCAGAGGCATCTTTATCAGCTTTGGATGGTATGCCAGCTGCAATCCCCCCTAGAGAAACTGGACCTAGCCTTGTTCACTGATCAGAGCTAGACAGAATTACTGTCATGATCTCTATATGGGACTATGTTTGAAGATGGCTTGGAAACCCAACTGATTCAAAATCCAACCTCTAGATATTATATGGGCCAACCTGGTCAGATTATATTACTCCTTGGATTAAGCCATTTTCATTCCAACTAGTTTGTTTTGGAGCTCATTTCAAAGTGTTGACATCGGCGCTTAAAGCCCTGTATGTCCTGGGACAAGGTTACCTTACAAACTGCCTCCTCTAATATAAACTTGCCCAAGCATTAAGGTTAGCTTCAGCTTCATGACTGAGCAGCAATTTCTGCTTAGATTTTCCACATCTCTGTATCCAATGCCAGAGCTCAAATATCAGGAGAGCAATTGCAGGCCATCCTCCTTACCTTTTGAGATGGCTCCCTCAGCTGCTGCTTTTAGAAGGCTACAGGGTGCCATGGTTTAACTAATAAATCAAAAGTGGGACATGGATTTCATTAAGAGCTCGATAGAAAGCACTATCATTTAGGATGTAGGGATCAACCAGTACTTGAGAGGTAAGGGATTCATTTCAATTCCCTCTTTTAAAATTTGGCACATGCCTTTGATTTATGTTTCTTTTGCTTTAGCGATTGCTAAACAATAATACAAATCAGCAAATAAACAAGTACGGCTGCAATCCTCTATCTTATTTATGAGTATAGATGTATAAGTTTACTTTGCTAGTGAATTAAATAAAAGGAGTAAGTCAGTAAAATGGAGAAGGACAATAGAAGGAATTTGCAGTGAGGGATGGGAAGCATATATCTCCACCTAAGAGATGTGATGCTAAAGCCAAGAAAAGTTTTGGGAGTTGATGGATTCAACCTGCTGAAATAATGTCGCTGGTGCTTTAAGCAAATATTTCCATCGGCGGGGGAGATTTATCGCTACGGGACGCCTTAAGGTTCATTTTCTTGCGCAACGCTGCGGTGGTGAGCCTCACATGAAAGGCGTTTCAAACGTCCCGAGTCTTTCCCGAGACAGATGCGAGGGCGGCCTTGATTGCATCGGAGCAAAAACTATTTGTGACCAACGGGCAGAGCTTTGCTTTATCTTTTGCAACGGCAACGCGCTCCAAACGTATCTGTTCAAAATCTACCGCGTAACCAAAGCTGCTTGACCAAAGCTCGCGAGACTTGGTAAGGTGGGCCCACGAAGCTTTCTGGGGAAGTTTTAAGACTTTTTTTAACCCCTTCGGCGGATTTCTTTCTCAGGCCGAGCTAAAGCTGCAGCCAGTTTTATGTTTTGCTCCTTCCTTTCAGCCCTGCCTGCGTTTGTTCTCCTGCTTCGCAAAACTGTTTTTTGGAGGGGTTTTGTGGTTCGCAACCTGACAGCGACCTTCTTGGCGCAGGGCGGGGAGAGAGGTGCCTTCGGTGCCTCCCCTCGGGTAAGGGAGGATTTCTGCCAGGCCCGTTAGGTTGTTCCTCCCAACGCCATGGAAATCGGGCATATGCTCCGGATTATCTCCCTCCGCTTGCTAGTTGAGATGTCTTTGGCGTGCACGTTTATTGCTTACCTGGTTATAATTATGCACGCGATTTCCCCTAACCCGAACGGGAAACGGGCTTGATCTTGCCGCTGGGTGAGAGCCTCATAATCCCGAAGAGAGCTCGGGGAATCGAAAATAGCCCGAGCATTAATATTGACAAGGCAACTGTAAATAATATTGCATTCTCTATTTCTGGCTTTACTATTCAGAGAGAGGGTTAATTAAGTGGTCCGCGCTGTCAGTCAGTCAATGAAAGATGATGAGGACAGAAGGAATAGTAAGGATAGTAACGTCCTCGTGGTATAAATAGAGTGGATGCCGGTAAATTAACCTTATAACAATAATATGACCTTGTAGCAATTGTATCCTTGGTGATGAACCTATCAGGACGATGTGGCCCGTTACAGAATGTCATTATTCGTTACAATAACATCCCATCGTACATTTATCATGCAGTTACACTGCTGAAATTCCCACTAGAGTCAATAAATTGGTGCTGGATTCCAGACCAGCCCCTTCCAACGCCAGAGAACGGAAATCAGTGACGCTATTATTGCATTTATCCTGTCACCTAATGGGCAAAAATTAAATTAATGAGAGGTGTTTCGTCTCACAACATGGTAATACAATTAGTGCATGTCTAGCTAACATATTAACAGAATGCTGTAGGTTTTAGAGAGAACGAGAGCTGTGCTCAGCAGACTCCTACTATGATCTTTTGCTCTCTTCCTAAAATAAAAAGGCTACAGTTCGTTCGGGTCTTTATTATTTATTTTCCTTTCCTTCCCTTTTCCACATCCCCGTCAAATGTGTTCTTCGAAAACGGTAACTGTTACCTGCTTGGATCCTGAACGCATTATTCGTCAGGAGGCATTTCCGATGCTACGATGCCACTGAAAAGAGCCGCTCTCCTCAAGAGCGCACGATTTTTAAAAAAAACTGATTTGCAGATAGAAATGGGAAAGGTACCTTCCTTTCTACATCGATTTCAGAGTGAGATAAGAAAGCAAAACGCGGGAGAAGGTTGCGTGTACAAAGGGCGTCTTCGGTTGGAGGAAAGCCGAGGGCGCAACCTCAGCTTCTAGCATCTTAGCAAGAGTGGCCCATTCTGGCAGCGTGTAAACAAACCCTCTCCCACCTTAAAACAACGTGGCTCCATTTTAATTACGACTCAGCCTGCAACCCTGTGCACCGTTACGTGGGAATAAGTCCCGCTCTGAGCAAGCTCGACGCGGCTTCCTTCTGAGTAATGCATGCGTCTGAGATCGCACCAGAACTCCCAAGAAGCGGGCAGCTCTCCATTTGGAAGCGCAGAAAGCGGGGAGAAGAAGGGGAGGTGGGGAGTTTGACAGTGCGTCCGAATACAAGAAAGCATGATCACGGCGAGGACGGGGCCCTTTCTTTCGCAGCCCTGGCCCCTGCCACCCTGGATCTTGTTCTCAGGCTTTGGGTTTCAACGATCGTAGTGGGTGGGGCGATCCTCCGGCCTCCGACAGGTGTACCCGACGGCCGGTCGAGGCCTTTGGCGCTGAACTCCCTCTCTCTTGCGGAGGCCACGCGCTCCCTCCTTCCCTCCCATGCCCCCTCTGCACTGTGTTCCCAGGCCAGGGTCAAAGAGGAAATTCCCAGGGCTTTAGGACACACACACCCCGCCTCCTCCAGGGTGGCAGATGCCACAAAGCGCGAAGGCAACGTGCCAAGAGCCTGGGCGCTTCCAGCGACCTTCGAGAAGGTCACGATCCAAGCCGGGCTTTGGCAACGATCTCCTGCGCTCCTCACGTCGAGCCTTCCCGCTGGCCAATCACCGCGACGGGGCTCCGCGCCGACCCCGCCCCTCGCCTCCTCGGCTAGCCAATGAGGAGGCAGCAGCCGCAGCATCCCCTTATACTGCTGTCCTCCTCCTCCCGGGCAGGCCTTGCGTCCACGTGTTGGGTTTAGGTCCAGTTCAGTGGCGGCGAGCTGCGTTGTTGGGCCTTGATCCAGCATCTCCCAGATTTTATTATGCTGGTTTTCGAAAGGGCATGGGATTCAAAGCTTTTAAGGCAAGACCTATGCTATGGCAGATGTAGGAGAGCAAATGTGTGGCAGCCCTGCTGAGCAGTTGTTTTCTCCCTAGCGGTTTAAGGGTCTGAATTGTTACAGTACGTTGAAGGGCAGAAATCCTCCCAAGAGCAACAGCTCAAATCCAGTTCCTGATGCTGGAGATTGGAAATCAGTGGCGTAAACAGAACTTGCTGGCCTCATCATATGCTGGTTCTGGAGCAGGGTGCCAACTGAATAAAATATTGGGGAGCCCAGGTAAGCCCCACCCCATAACTAATCACATGATGTGGCACAAGCACACTATTTGGATGGCAATGTCCATCAATTTGGGGGGGGAACCCCCTTCAAATATTTTAATTGGGGGGCCAAAGGAACCTTGACCCCTAGGAATTGGCTCCTATTTTCTGGAGGGATGGCTTTCCCAGACCAGCTTGTGAACAGTAACCCCAAGCTTTTTTAGATTGTTGACTTTCCTACAACTTTGCTCTAGTTGCAAACAATATAGCATCGACTGAGTGGTGTAGTGGTTAGACTGTTGGAGTATGAGCTGGGAGACTAGGGTTTGAATTCCTGCTCAGCTTTGAAGCTCACTGGGCCGATCCTTGCACACAAATCCTGGGCCAATCATTGTCACAAAGCCTAACCTACCTCACAAGGTTGTTGTAAAAATAAAAGGGAAAAGGGAAGAAGCATGTATGCCATTTTGTGCTCCTAGGAGGAAATGTAAGATATAAATGTAATAATAAGGCTCAAGTCCTGGCTATGTCTCCTGAGAAGTAAGTCCTATTGAATTTAATGGGCTTACTCCCAGCTAAGTTGGGTTAGCATTAAATCCTAAGTCCATGTTCACTTTATCTTTTGGATCCACATACATAGTACTGTAACTTTCTCTCCCCCTGACGGAACTGGGCTGCTTGGCCTTGAACATCTTAGATAATTTAAATGGCAACGCTTTCCTTAGCATAGAGGGGGACTGGTGGGGAAAACCTACCCATTTAAATCACCTATTGTGTTTTAAAACAAAAAGAGAGAGTTGTGCTTTTTTCTTATTCAGAGGTTGTGGATATATATTTTTTTCCTGAAAAAAAACACATCCAAAAAACAATTTGTTAGCAGGAATGAGCGGGGGGGGGGGGTTGAAATGAAATCCATCAGAAGAAAAACAAAAATAAAGATGGCATCAACGTTTGCTGCTCCTATAATCCAGACAACATGCCATTTCCAATTAAGATGGAATGCCACATTTTAAGCAGGTTGACATTTGCTATGCTAAACATCCTTACTTGGAAGCAAGTAAGACTGTGGTTTGTCAGTCACTGAGCAAAAGTCATATTGAGATAAACCCTCTCCAACGTGGCATAAACAGGGTGGTTAGAGAACAGCCAAGGAGGCAGGCTAGACAGCAGGGCCTTCATGGTCATGGTCCCAAAGTTGTGGAGCTGGTTGCCCAAATGAGAAAGCCAGTGTGGTGTTAGACCTGGGATGCTGGGGTTCAGATTCCCACCCAGCCATGAAGTTCACTAGGTGACCTTGGGCCGGTCACAATCTGTCAGCCTAACCTACTTCACAGGGCATAGCTGTCAACGGTTCCCTTTTTTAAGGGAAATTCCCTTATTCCAAATAGGATTCCTCACAAGAAAAGAGAAAAGTTGGCAGCTATGTCAAAGGGTGCCTTTGATGATACAATGGTGAGAAAGAGAACCATGTCTGCCACCTTGACCTCTTTAGAAATAGGTAAGATAGGAATGTAATAATGAATAATGACATTGGCCTTCATCTAGAAAACTTAAGATGCAGTCATTTCTGCGTGTCAGTGATGTTGATTGTAGTCACATTAAGATCATTATACAGTAAGGTCTGCATTATATTGTTTGTAAGCTGCCTTCAGCAGAGAGAGATGCGGAAAATATGTACACAATTCTGGGGGAACTGGCCTGAACAAGCCCCACTGAAATGAATGAAAGCTGCACAACACAACTCCTTAGCACCACTGTAACCTTCAGAGCTCCCTTTCATTTCAACAGGTAGCACATCTTTTCAGGGGGTTGTGCCTTCTAACATTCTGAATCATAAACACATTGCGTGAAAGGTGGTACTTTGTTTGATTCCTGTTGGAGTTAGAATGAGGATACAATATTGTGGGATGTAAACACAGGAGCAGTCAATGACAACATTCCTAGAGTGTACATGTTAGAACATGGGGAGGGATGTCTGTCCAGCAAGCAGGTAAACTTCCTGGGGACGGACTTCCTCCGCATGTGACCAGAGGTGGGTGTGGCCTCACCTGTGCAGGTAAATGATAAAAGCACAGGGCAGGCAGCCATTCTCTCTCTTGCCTCTCTCTCTGCCATCTTCCTTTGATGAGGATGCTCTCTTGGCTCCCAGCCAAGAGAGGAGGAAAGGACTATCTTGCTACAAGAAAGATTCTAAATGTATTTTACCTTTTTAAGCTGTATGCCTTCTGGGATCATATTGTGAACAGAACGTGAGTAAACTCTTCTATACTTTTATAAAGACTGTGTCGTGTCTTGTATTTTAAGAGGGAACAAAGGGGAAATTACCAGAGTAATTATTATAGAGGTTCTAGCGAACCTGTGCAGACGTTACCATTGCGAACTAAAAGGGGAATGTTTATAGACTCTGCTGATATTTTGGGAACTTGTTAGCACAAGTTGGATAAGGATATAATTAGTCAATATACCCTCTCCTGCACCCCTGAACATTCCCACAAATATTACCTGAACAGTTGTCCTATTGTGGTCTGGGTCCACCTAGACCCACATGTTGGTGTTGCAGCCAATAGCTCCTGGATAAGGATGCACAACCCTCTCTGCATTGGGTCCCCCCATCAACAGTACCTGCATTACCTAGCCAGAAAGGTCTGTAGTGTTGCAGCAGGTGTATGTCTTGAGTTTTGAGCCTGAAAAGTCCTGATGCTTGCTTCTTTAGAAGCACATTAACCTTTTTAAAAAAAAAAACACCAAAATTAATATACTACTTAGTTGTAATAAAACCTCTAAGCAGTTTATGGCAAAAAAAAAACAAAAGACGGCTAACAACAGGTATTTAAAAACACACAAACATAATTAAAATACAAAAGACATGTCTGGGTAGGCTTGCCTAAACAAAATGGTTTTAGGCAGTACAGTGAAGGCACCTGTCTGATATCAATAGGCAGGGAGTTCCAAAGTGTAGGAGCTGCCATCAAACCAAAGACTGATTTCCTACAATGCACATAAGTATTATGCAACACCCATAAACAGTGCCAGTTCTGCAAATCATAGATGAATCATTGAATCATAGAGTTGGAAGGGGCCACAAGAGTCACCTAGACCAACTCCCTGCAGTCAAAGTGGGTGTATATGAAGTAAGGTAATCTCACAAGTAAACTGGCCCCAAGCTGTTGCAGTTTCCTAACAGTAACACCTTGAATTTGGTCCAGTAGCTTATGATGCTTTTTAGTAAACCGTGCCCTAGCACAGTGGCTGAAGACCTGAGCTGTGATATGAGAAATACTAAATTCAAACCTGGTCTCAGCTACTAAGGTATTAGGTTGAGTCAAGTCACTGTTGGGCACAGGTTCTATGTACCATATGGAGGCTAATAATGGTGTAAGAATGACTGGGCTGTAGAAATGCTAATTTTTGTGAAGGCATAACTGCCCAGTATTCTTTCTTTTTTTCAATGGGATGCTGATGTACCATTACCTAAGCAGGTCTTTTAAAATTGGGTCACCTCTTGCATTTCCCATGGTGGAACCCTTTCCATGGCTTTCAGTTCCTAGTAAAAATAAGCCTAGTAGGCGAAGCGAGGTTTACTTTGGGGCTGCTTCCAAGTGTTCAATTGCGTGGGAGCCCAGGAAGCGTGTTGCTTCTGGTCCTATCCAATACAATGCAAACTTCACAGGATTTTGGGGTGCTTCCCTGCGCTTTCTCCCTCCAAATCGATCCCAGCAACGTTTCATTCGAATTCAGTTCGATGTGAGAGCGCTTAGAATTCCGTCCAATTAAGTGGGATACAAATCAGGCAGTCAACGCGTCCATCGCGCGCTCCGACTTCCGCCTTAGCTCTGCCATTTATTAAGTGGGGATCTGGGCAGGCTCTTAGGAACCAGTACGGTGTGGAAAGAGGAGTCTCCGGGATGGTGTTAATGTAAAAAGGGCGGGGGTTCGGTGATGCGGGAGAGAAGATGGAATTCAAGGAGCTTCGTGATTCACACGATGCTTATTACCTGTCTCACCTGTGCCTAAAACCAATCTGAAGAGCACAAGCTGTGTGCTCCAGCCACTCATTTGGCCTGCCATGAACTATTCATTTTCGGATGGGATGAATATTTTCCAATACCAGAAGAAAACCTTTAAAAAGATTCCCAATATTGCAGGGGATGGCAAAGAAAATGATCCTACGCCCCCTCTTTAATTCTAGAGTAGCTATATTGTCTTGCTTGTGATTTTTCTTGAGTAGGTGACTTGAGTATGACACTTGCTAGGACTTGCGTTGCCGAGGAACCCCCTAAGAGGAGGGTCCTTTTAAACTAATCCTCAAACTGGTCAGACAAACCGGATTCAAAGGAGCTGCTTGCACCGTGTGAAGCCAGCGGGACAAAAAGCTATTCGGCCAAATTGTTTCGAGGGAACTGAACTAGGAGCTCTGATCTTACCCATTTTACGTTGCCTTGGAAACCAACACATAACCTGCGCCATCCGATTCCGATACCAGTCACCACCTCTTAGTCTAATCTACCTCACAAGGTTGTTGCGAAGATGAAATGGGGAGGAGGGGGAGGAGAGCCGTGCACACCACCTCGGGCTCTTTGGAAGATAAAGGTGGTTTGGAAATGTAATCAATCAATCAATCCAGAGCCTCAACCCGTCTAACTGCACCCCTGTTCCCTCTAAGACTGAGAGGCACCCCTGTCAGAACGGCCTGCTGGATCCGACCCTCCAGGCCAGCCTTCTGCGTCCTCCTAAGGCGTTTGTGTGACTGTCTGTCCACCAACCATGAAGCCCCAGTGAAAAGAGCCACCACCCGCGTCCTGGCTGGTCCCCAACCTCGGGTGCTCTCTGAAGATGGAGGTTCCGTTTCTCCGAGCAGGGAACTGCATTGACTTTCAGGCTGGCTGAACAACGCATTTAAAAATGAAAAAAATCCTGATCGTGCTTTGCATCTTGAAAGGTCCCCCACCTTCAACCCCAGCATCTCCAGGTAAGGCTGGGAAGACTCGCATCTGAGACCCTGCCTGGAGAATGGCTGCTGGTCGGTGTAGAAACTCATCTCTGATCAGCTTCCTCTGGCCACTCAGGGCATCCTTCCGTCTATCTTCGCTGCTGCTTGGGAACGGCTCTCTCTGCTTATTTTACCCATTTCCAGTCTCTCTCCCTTATCCCGACGTCTTGCATTCGCGCCAGTCAGTTCATTCGGTAGCAATTGCATAAGGCAGCGTCTCCTCTTGGCTCCCCCTGTTTCTTCGGAGGTTTCCCTTTTAACGCCATTTACATTTGGCAGCGATAGGCAGGGAAGCTGCCGGGATTCCCCCCCCCCCCGCCGCCCTTATCAAATATTTTGAAAAGTTATTTCGAGTTACAACCCAGATCGTCTTGGAATCGATCCCCCCCCCCAACCTAAACAATGCGGTAGTCTTTTGACTCTTGATATAAGTAAGGAAGGAAGGAAGGAAGGAAGGAAGGAAGGAAGGAAGGAAGGAAGGAAGGAAGGAAGGAAGGAAGGAAGGAAGGAAGGAAGGAAGGAAGGAAGGAAGGAAGGAAGGAAGGAAGGAAGGAAGGAAGTGGTCCTCCAGATGGTGGTGTGGGACTCTAACTAGCATGGCTGATGGGAGCTGGAGTCCAGCAATTCTGAAGACCCATCCCTGCCATATAACAATAAGCCACACCATTAACCACAATGAGTCCCGTTAACAACAATGGTTAATACTGAATAATTATACTGATAAGAATAAATAATGGGTGGTGGTGGTACAATCGTCTATATCTGTGTCGTGGAGTTCACTCTTTACACTCCATCCTATCAGTCTTGCACCGAAATTGCTGCTGCTGAAATTGGTGGTACTGGTTCCTAGTTGTTGTTGGACTACAACTCCCATCATCCCTAGCTAGCAGGACCAGTGGTCAGGACTGATGGGAGTCGTAGTCCAACAACAGCTGGAGACCCAAGTCTGCGAAACACTAGGTTAGGGTTAGGAAAATTCATGTTTCTCAGCTGAACAGGCTCCATAACTGCTTCTGCCCCCAGACGTTTGGCCCAACGGAGCTCAGGAGGCGGGAATGGGGGAGGGGGCTTGACAAAGTCCAATAAAAAGCAGTTGTGACTTTAAAACCCCTTAGGGTGAGCAGGAACTTGGCCGTCATTGTAACACCCTTTTGAAATAAGGAGAGCGGCACTGCTTTCTAAAAAGACAGGAAACGGAGCTCAGCTTAGCCTGGGTGCTGCAACAACACGGAATGTCTAACCCTTAATCTTAAATGCTTTTGAACTACTTCGAGGTGAGGAACTCTGTACATGCTTGTGGGATCTCGCGTGCCTGGCTCAGATTGAGTCATATTCGCAAACCAGTTAAGAGGAAGCAAACCCTCTCAGAGCAGCGGAAATATATATATATATATATATATATATATATATATATATATATATATATATATATATATTGCTTTCGTAGATTTTCACGGGTACAGGAATGCAGGTTTTGGTGTCCTCGGGTGTCTTCCCGTGTAAAAGTTGGGGTGTCTAGGCGACGTTTCGACGAGGTCTCACTCGTCATCTTCAGGCTGGTGCTTTCGGCTTCTTGTTACTGGAACAGAGCAGGATCTCAGTGTTTGAGTTCCTATAAATACTGTTGAGGGGGTGTGGTGTATAGCCTCCAATGTTCTGGGCAGAGAGGAAGTTCCCAGGCTAGTGTGCCTTTTCTTCTTTTGTTCCTTAATTACTTGAGGGATATCTTGAGTGATTTCTTGAGTGATATCCTGAGTACCACTTAGGTGGGTCATTAGGTGTGGATTAGTTGCTAAAGTCTTTGTGTCTTGACCTCTTGAACTTTGTGAAGAGTTTTTCTGAGAAGATGGCTGTACTGCACTTAGTTGTGCTCTGGCTTGGCTTCGTGTATAGGGGCGAGCTGTGGAGGTGAAATTAGTTCGCATTAGGCTCCGGACTTAATGGTCTTAAATTGACTATCCCGTGTCCCCAACACCTGATAACCAGAGCCTCTGTTCATTGAGATTCTACCTCTTAGAGCTGCCATTGAACGCTGTGGGACTTGCTTACGAGTAAACATACAAAGGCTCGCACCTTTGAGAGACTGTTAATTTGGAGAAGCCTTATTAAGAAATCCCTTTCCGTTCAAACGACAGTCGGAAGCGGGCAGGCATTGAAATCAATGGGTAAACGTTCACCTTAATATTGAGAGAGGCTTCCAATGAGGGCAGACTCCGAAGGGGGTTGAAGTTAAGCTAGTTCCCCCCTCCCCCTTTCATTCTGTTTGTAGAACCAGATTACTGTATATGAAGCTCTCTAAAGACTGCGTATAATCTGGGAGACTTGCGCGCATCCGACACCCCCGCTCTCCCAGAAAGAGAGATCCTCCCAGACCAGGATATTGACCGGAAAGTCTCCTGGACTGAAAAGGAACTTGCTTCCACATAAACTGGGCATTTTGGTTTGGAAGCAAATCCTCCCAATGAGGAGTCCTTCCTTCTTGGAGAAAGTTTTTAGGACCGAGGTGGAAGAAACGAAGAAGTATGGGTGTGTTAGGCCTGTGGGTGCTGCAGTCAACTCTGTATAACAGGATAGGTGCGGTGTAACTGGAGATTCCTAAGCAATCCGCTACCTCGTGTGTGTGTGTGTGTGTGTGTGTGTGAGAGAGAGAGAGAGAGAGAGAGAGAGAGAGAGAGAGAGAGAGAGAGAGAGAGAGAGAGAGAGAGAGAGAGAGAGAGGTGTGTGGATAAATTAACACCCCGATCGTATCTTACAGGGAAATAAATCCCTTTGAAACGAATGGATAGGGTTTCCACCACCACTGTGTCCCTTCCTCCTCCCCTTCCTCTCCATTCCTCCCGACCTTAAAGCTTTCTTTGCCCAAAACAGGGTCGAAGAGCATCATTTGGCTCTCCAGAAAGGACTCGCGTTGCTAAGCGAGCCTCGGCACAAACAGAGATGCACGAGGAACGCCTCGCCTGGGGCAGCTTAGCGCCGAATGTCGTTCCCTGATTTTATGCTCTGCAGCAGCCGCGTGATAAAAATAGGAGGCCTCGGAGCTCGTGTATCAGGTAGAAGGTACCGAAAAGGAGGAGGGCGAGAGCCCTGGGTGAGGCTGTGTGGGGCGCTCCAGACCCCTGCCCAAGCGCCATGGAGGCCTATGAAGGAGGTGTGATGATGGGGAAAGGACGTTCTTTGCTTGAAAAGAAAATGCTTATTTAAATTTAATTTTTTTATTAAAAAAACCAGCTTGGAAAATCATTATCCTCCAAGCAAAAGAAAATTGAGGAGAGATATGAGTGGTAAGGGTGGGTGTTCAGCAGCTCCTGCTTAACTCCTGCTTGACTGGAATGGCTCCAGAAGAACACAGGACCAGCAAACGGACCAAGCTGGACTCTGATGGAGAGCCTCTGGAAAGATGGGTTGGGTGGTGAACAGAAAATAAGAACCGTCGACTCTTAAATGGGTTACTTCTTCCCATCCTGATTACACGTGGACTTGGCGGTCAAGCTCCGTCGATTTCAGCGGAACTTTACTTCCACACTTGTCATAAGGAGTCACACCCGATCTGTTCATCACCTCGAAGTAAAATCCCTCTCACACCCGGTCTTATATTTACTTCGAGGACAATAATTCCTCCTCTGTATTCATGCCATTGCAGAGTCACACCTGATCTGGCCCCTATTTAGTTCGAAGCAAACTTCGCATCCCACCTTATCTTTACACCGAAGCAAAGTCACATCCGCATGCTGGCATTTCAGTGTAAATTTACACCCCGGGCCTTAGAGGATCCCATTGGGAAAGAAGAGTTGAACTTCCTTGTAAGTGGTTTACACATTCTTTTCCCTGAGCTTACTTTGAAGTAAATGCAATCCCCTGGGAGTTAGGCAATTCCTGGTGGAAATGCTTTGATTCATTCTCTAACATGATTTTCTAGTTTTTAAACGTCGTCCAGCTTCTGCAATACTGATACCTGTATCTGAGTTCTTTGTCCTTCTTTCTCTTCCCCGGCCCCAGCCCCGCAAATCAAACCTAGGCATTGCCAGATACTCTGCTCTTCCGGTAACCACTTAGAGCAGCCCATAAGTGCATCAGGAGTCACGCAGTCTACAGGGATAATGCGAGAAGCCAGTCCACATTATTCTGCCTCAGCTCCGCCGCGCATGAGCACAAATGCCCCAGCACTCATTATTAGGAGGGAAGTACAACTTGTTTGAGAACACGCTTTCGTGGAAAGTTCTACTGTGACGTCACTGTGGATTCTGTGGCCTGGTCTATGGAGCATTTTTACTGAAATGACACAGACGGTGCAGCTAGTGATGCCGGAGAGGGGTGGAATTCTGCCCAGGAGCCTCGATTACTTGGTTAAGGCTGAGATCCTGTGCAAATGTACTGGGGGGGTGCATCCTATTGAAATATGAGGAATTTACTTTCAGGTATACGTGGATTGGCTAGAGATTCCCGAGATAGTTGCTGTGTACACACAATACTTTTGTAAAGGGCATTTAAAGCACACAAGGGGGGAGGAGAGAGATGTGGGCACTGTACTTTATCCCTCACAGACCTGCAATTCCCAGCACCCTTAACAGACTTTGTACCCTCCTAGGAAATAGATAAATCTGTGACGTCACAGTAGAACTTTCCACGAAAGCGTGTTCTCAAACAAGTTGTACTTCCCTCCTAATAATGAGTGCTGGGGCATTCTGGATAGCAGAATCCAATCCTGTGCTGTTAGATCCCATTCACTTCAAAGGGATTCCATTTTCGGTGGGCACATGATTGGATTCTCCATCTCTCACACCCAGATCGCGTGTTGCACACGCTTACTTGGGAGTAAACGGCACGGAATTCGCTGGCATTTATCTCTGAGTAAACCACGTGCATAGAATCGGACTGAGCGCGACCTTAAAACTGGTAGCAGAGGGGAGTGAGACCCACTGCACAGAAGACATCTTACGACGGTCGTGCTGCCCCAAGGGAACATCTCCAACCGTTTCCAACCACCCCCCTTCCATCCATCTTCGGCGCCTTGAGCTGCGCAGTGGATTTCGGAGTTGACGCGCGCTGCTTGAGGAGCCGCGGTTGGGTTTTTGGTTCAGTCACTCCAGATGCATCAAGAGCCTCTCCTGATATGATAGTCATAGTCCAACCGCCTTGTAACCCCGTCCGCCTAAACCTGTATGTAAAAAAAAGCCCTTCCCTCATCTCGTATGAGGTCCTTGGGGACAGCGACCTGTCTGGATTCGTTTGGCTGATGAACGTCGATGAAATGCCACGTCGAGCACTGCTGAGGATGCACAAGAAAACCGCCCTCTCCAAGCCGCATTGCGTTAGCGCTGGAGTTAAGCCCCACACCAGATCTCAAATGATCTTTGCATTATTATAATTATTTACTTCTCTAAGCAAGTGCGCTTTGGTCCCCAGCCTTAAACTGGCCGATGGAGCACATTGTATATGATGGAAATCGACGAGCGCAGCATCCATTTATTTCCTCGGGGCTGGGTTTCTGGATTGGCGTGTTGGGACAGTCGGTCAGCGGGCGATCCTTTGGTCCCTAGATTTGGACTCGCAAAGGCAGCGACGCCTAATTTGTCCACGATTTCTAACTAGGCATTCTTACCATTGCGGCGCTATAGGCGTCTTCCTGGGAATTAAAATAATTCCGAGTGGAAATTTCGGGTGGCCTTGCCAGCTTCCTTACTCCCATCGACCATTGCCTGCAGTGAAAATATTACTCTACTTTTTTGCAGGTAGCTAGAAACACAATAGCTGGGAGAAGCCTGAAGCGACTGAGCAGGGACTTCCTTAGACTGGGGGGCGGGGGGGAGTTAAATTAAGATGAGATAGTCTTAAGGCCTAAGGATGCGATCCTGTACCCAGTTATCTGGAAGGGATTCCCATTTAGCTCAATGGGATTGGTGCCTGAGGAGACCATATAGAATGGCACTGTATGCTTACAGGGCAAAACTACCAGAGCTTACATAAAAGTAAGTCCACTGATCACAATGAGTTTTACTTCAAAGGAAACGGGTTAAACAATCACAACCACAACCCCTCTAGACGTTGCACGACCAGGTTGATGGCTTCTAGTCAATTTTGAAACTCTTATTACTGCTGCTATTCGAGATAGTAACTATAGCATCTGTTACTCTTGCTGCTCCTATTGCGATGCAGCTAGTGATGCCGGAGAGGGGTGGAATTCTGCCCAGGAGCCTCGATTACTTGGTTAAGGCTGAGATCCTGTGCAAATGTACTGGGGGGGGGGGAATGGTGCATCCTATTGAAATATGAGGAATTTACTTTCAGGTATACGTGGATTGGCTAGAGATTCCCGAGATAGTTGCTGTGTACACACAATACTTTTGTAAAGGGCATTTAAAGCACACAAGGGGGGGAGAGATGTGGGCACTGTACTTTATCCCTCACAGACCTGCAATTCCCAGCACCCTTAACAGACTACAGTTCCCAGGATTCTTTTCAATCGGGTACTTTAAATGTGCTCTAAATGTATGGTGTGTACGCAGCAAGAGTCCACAGGGAAAGAGTACTGCTGAACTGAAGACCCATTGGAATGGATGGGGGCTGAGTAAGAATTCTCCAGACCGTCTAGCTTTCATCCATTTCAATGGGACTTGTGTAAGTAGAACTCAGATCTTGCAGTGGACACTCTACTTAAGAGTGAATTGTGCATCTCAACTTGAATCTAACTTGCGCGCGAGCGCACACATTCATAGTGATTGCCAGTGGGGTAATCTTGAGCCTATTTCCCTCCTAGCTGTGTCATGGCAAAAATTCAGACTTTTCTCAAGTTTATTTGAAGGACTGTGTTGTTATTTTTCAGAAAGACGGTAGAAAAGTTCTGAATTTGACTGTAAAAACAGATTGTTTTTATCAGTCTGGTTTTAAACATCATCATGATCATCATGAGCTCCGATTCCTTCTCATCTTTCTCAGGATAAGTGCCACTCGGGTCCGTTTGTAAGCTTTTTCCTGGATCTGCAGAACTTCATGCAAATTAGACCCAGTTTAAACACACTCACGCCCACACGACCGTCTCACAACAAGTACGGGAAACTTGTTCAGTTTGATTCCCCAATTTTCTCTACTAGAAGGGAGCTCAATTTGCTGTTCGCGATAATAATTTGGAGACCGATAGCTCCTTTACAGACCTGGTTTAAAAAATACTACTTTTGAAACTATTTTTTAAAAACTGTTTCTTAACTTCTGCCCCAAAACTGGTTTCGCTGGGCGAAGCTTCCCGCAGAAAACGCCGCACTTCCAATTAAATTATAATGCGATCTTCATTCCAAGCATCTTGGCGCTCAGACTTCCTATTTCGCTTTTCTCTGTCCAAATCCCTGGAATTGCTCCTCGAGGTAATACATTTTACTTGGAATAAACCCCACTGAATTTAGTAGGACGCACTTCTGCTGAGAGGTGCATAGGATTGCCTCGCCCTGTGGCACTTAGAAACTAATATCTTCCCTTTGATTTTTTTAAAGTGTACACTAAGATGCTCCCGGAAAAAAAACAACACAAATCTTCTGGGAGAAAGAGGGGGAAGAGGAGATTCTGTTTCATGGTCGCATCCGATTTACAAGACTCTAGAATCTAGATTCTGCCTTGTAGCCCGTTCTGCTTAAAAATAATGCCGAACTCATTTTTTGCTTCTATAAACCAATTCTGCTGTGATTTCACTAACACTTACTTCGAAGTAAAGTCGTTTAGGAGCAAGCGAGGTTAGGCGCTTTGCACTTTCAGTCCTAAATCTCTGGCTTTGCGTTAAGAAACCCCATTGGTTTCAGAGGAGGGGCGCCGTCCCATCCCCCCAAAAAATGAGGTTCTTACAGAGACTTGCAGCCCAATCCGTTTTACTTGCAAATTCTGTTACTTTCAGCGGAATTCTGTTCGGAGGGAGCTGAGCTTTGGAGCGACACTGAAAATCGGTTTCAAAATCCTAGTCGTTCTGTTCAATTCTGCAAAGCTATTTATGGAATCGAGTTTCCGACATCCCCAGATCCCGACTGTATTTCCCAGCGCACTAAAAGCAACTGATTTCACTGGGGCTTTCAGACTGATTTCAGCAGAATTTACTACCAAATTAATGCATGGGGGATTAGGCTTTCTATTTAAGATCTCGATTTCTCCATTTAAAAATAAATGTCGGATCTAATGAAAGGAAATCCTGACGCCATACTGTTGCTTCTCCTATCTCTTCTCCTCTTCTGTTGTCGTACGCGTTTTGATTTCATGTGTACTTCTTTGGAAAGAATCAGATTTCGCTTTCAATATTATCTGACTCGTTAGTTGATGGCGATGATGATGATTAATAGAAGCAGCAATAATATTTTGCCTTGTATCTATTCTACAGATCCTTTTCTCTTTCTCTCCAGCTAAAGATGGCTTTGGCGAACGTCTCACCGCAAACCATAGGAGGCAGTTAGTCGGGGCTTTCTCAAGTCCCATTGCTTTCAATGGAGCTCAGCCGCGACTCACTTCAGCTGGGTT
This sequence comes from Podarcis melisellensis, assembly GCF_964234715.1. Classification (NCBI taxonomy): domain Eukaryota; kingdom Metazoa; phylum Chordata; class Lepidosauria; order Squamata; family Lacertidae; genus Podarcis; species Podarcis melisellensis. The sequence continues at coordinate 52,013,909 of NC_138528.1, forward strand.
TGAGCCAAGAGCGCGTTCCCATGCGCTGCTGCGTCAAAAGCGCAACCCAAAGCGAACGGGTTTTATTGGGACAGTCCAAAGCCCTCTGCTGCTACAAATCTGCGCGGCTGCGGTAATCGCGCTGCTTCCTTTTCCCCCACCCCAGCCCACCACCACATACACCCCAAGTTTCCCCAACTTGCCTTTTCTCTCTGGCGATTCCCCACTGCCCGTCCAAGAAGCGGTTTTTTAAGGAAGACTCGCACGCATTGTGCTGATTTGCTTTTTATTAAGTCATGAGAGGGTGAGCGAGAGGGGAATCAAAGGAGGAGGGAGAGGGGGGGGCGGAGAGGCCCCGAAAAAAATGAGGAAAGAATTAAGCAGGTAATAAAGAGAATAAGGAAGGGAAAGCCGCCGAAAGCTTTCTTGGATCGGAAATCTGCCCAAAGTCTCTTCCCAGGGAAGACTTGAGGGGTTGTTTTGAAATCGAGGCAGCACAACGGTTTGGAGCTTCTTCTGGAGCGATGCAGCTCGGTGTGTTTCTCTAACATAAAAGAAGGTGGTTCAGGTCTCTTCTCAGGAGCGTATATGTGTGTGTGTGTGAAGGATCCTTGCTAATATATTATTAAATCCGGTTATAGATTATATACGGATTTCCCCCTGAATAATAAGCGCTGCCCATACACCAACAAGTTAACACAGAAGGGTTTAGGAATGACCTCTGGCTGGATCAGGCCAAACCGTCCGTCTCCAAAAACGGTCGTCCTGCTCCGCTTTCAAGGTTGGTTTCACACTAGTCCACTCCGCCAACAGGTGCCTATTCCTGGGCCCACGAAGCCAGTGGGGCTTGAATCAGTTGAGCTATGTTATGTCGCCCTGGCTAGGTTGTGGATCAGGCTGCAAATCGGTTTAGGCACCAGCAGTCCGCATTCGGAACGGACGTTTGAACCCTCTCTAAGTAGCAATTTGGAGAGGTAGGTTAGGTCTGATACATGACGCCCTGGCTACACCGACGTCCCTGAGCTGAAATAGCGTGTTCTTATTTTCAGACGTGTGGTGAGGGCTTTTTGGTTGCGTTTGCGTTTCGTTTGATTTTATATCTCCGCGTCTCCTTTTGCCCTTAAATTGCTTTCTTATTGTATTTATTGTAAGCCGCCCAGAGAGCTTTTTATGTTGCGGGGCGGCGTAATTGCAAAAAAAAAAAAAGTAATTAATTAATCGTCCCCCTAGAGGACAGTGGGACAAACTAATAAACAGAAATACAATGTCAATTCGCTTTGCCTTTGTCTTGCGCAGATCGAGTTGCCCATCTTTCTCAAGGGGCAGCATTTCCCCATCGCAGCTCAATGCCATGGGAATTTATAAATGGCAAATGTTATTTCTAGGAAAACGTCTGTTTGGACGCCCACATTCACCTCTTTCATAGGGGTGTCGTTTTCTTGACGTTGTTGTTGTTGTTGTTGTTGTTGTTCCCTAGTGGGGTTCCGCCTTTGCAGCCAAGATGGTCCCCGCAAGGAATGGGTTAAGGATCCTTCTGACTGAGGAGCCGCGGATGCCCTTTGCCTAATATCTTTATTACTGAAAACTTCAAGGTAAAGGGAGAGAGCGCCAGCAATGGAAACCAGATGTGGCGATGGAAAAATGAGGGATTACAAAGGGAGACGGAGAAAATGGAGCGTAAAGGGGCAGCAGGAGTTAAAATGGGGAAGGAGGAGCGTCGTGAAGTCGAGCTGACTTTTGCAGGATCCGTTTCAAAGGCCTGGAACGGCGGATGCCAAGCCGTGTAAACATCTTTGGAAGCGCAATCGACCAATTCGGATCCTGGTTGTGCCGAGGAGGAGAATGGGGAGGCATGAATTGAAAGAAAACCACGAGCAGCGATTTCAGTTGTGGTGTGGTTGGTGGTGATGGGAGAAAGATCATCAGCATCACCACCATATCTAGGAAATCGAACTTGCCTCCTCCTCTTTATGCGCTTTAAGCAGCTATTCATTTTGTTGCAAAAACAAAGTCTTGCTCGTTCCACAGGTGAAATGCAACAGGGGGCAGAAATTCAACCAGTCGAGCGTTTCCTACCAGGCCCCGGAAACGGGGCCAGGAGCTGAACCGGTTGAATTTCTACCTGTCGCGAGTGGTTTCC